>NC_089152.1:13333852-14599984 GCF_009819655.1 Sylvia atricapilla
CCCAGTTACCAACTATGTATTAGGGAATTAAACACAACTGTTAAGGTCACATCAGGTCAACTTTAAAGTGATAAAACCTTAATGGAGTAAGGGATCAAGAATGTAAGAAAATCTCTTATTTTTTCTAATTTTGTTTTTGACATCTCTGGACAAATACATTAAAGTTCACTAAGAAATATTTCTCCAAATATACTGATCTTTTCATATTATTTCAACTATAGGTAGTTGTATTCTAAGCCAAATTGATATAATATTTCAAAAAATAAATCATATTAAATAAATCATGCTGTGGATCTTAGAAATATTGTGCAAATTTGCAATCCCAATATGTACAAACGTTATTAATCCCAGGGGGTTTTAAACAAAAAGAATCTTGTTTTGCTGTGTTTATTAACATATTTAATAATTTATTATATAATAAATTACCCATCTTTTGTTTATTAAGTCTCAGCTAAAAGCTGGCTAGAAAACCAGTTGCTCTAATCTCTCTAATATCAACCAGTGATTTTGTTGCCTCAGTATCTAACTAGTAGAAATCTTCCAGCTAATACTTTTGACATTTTAAGATGCTATGCTCATAGCTATTTTGTAAAAGAACTTTAAAACCAGTAATAGTATTAGTAAGACAATATTTTAGTTCTGCAAAAAGAAATAGTACTTTTGGGGAAAAAGTTCCTGTTTGGCAAGAGCATATTTCTCCTCTTGGCTTTCATCCTGCCAACCTTTCTTTCCTTCTCTAGTCCCCCTGTTTCTCTTAAAATCCCAGGATGTGACTAGAGATATTTCTAAAATGTGACTTTGGTTATGATGTATTAATGTCTCACAGAATCTACAGTTCATATCTTAACAAAACCTGTCTTTTCCCCATGGAGGTCAGATCTCTACTATTGACCACACCCTTTTTGTTTTTCCAAACCAAAACCACAAATGATGGAGTTAAATTCTGGTTTGTTTGGGTTTTTTAAATGCCACCATTAACCCTTTGCTATTCTTATCAGCAAAAACACAGAAATTATGGAAATGGACTGACCTCTTGATAGATTTTTTTTTTCAAAATTCCTATAACATTTTTTCATAGGCTCACTCTTTTCCCTCTGTGCGTCAATACTTTTGATTCAACATTAGCACTAAGCACTTTCATTTTCTATATTGATATTTCTAATTTTTTGCCTTACAGTAATCACATTTGTCCTTTCATTTCACCTTATTTATCCCATTACATTGCCTGTGTCAATGCTCAAAATCTTCAAGTATTTCTTCTATTTCACAAGTAATACTACTGCAGAAATCCTTCAGCACAAACCACCTACTTCCAGCCAGTTAAGCCCTTCTGATTTCCCTTGTGCAAATCTCTTAATTAAAATCATATACAGCTCACATAACTCAGTATAGAACTACGTTATTCTTGCTCTGTGGATACCTGGTGCAGGACAGCTGGGCTGCTATTACATGCAGGGGCAAAATCTGCAAGGAAGTTGAGAAAGGAGATGGGAGTGAATGGGCAGGTGTGTGGGTAAGTAACCCACAGCCCACTTGGTGGTGCTGAGCAATGTCACACGAGGCACTGGGCAGAAACTGAGGCACAGAAAGTTCCAGCTGAATGGAGGAAGAACTTCTTTACTGTGCAGTGAGTGAGCACTGGAACAGGCTGCCCAGAGAGGCTGTGGAGTCCCCCTCACTGGACATATTCCAGGACCATCTGGACGCAATCCTGTGCCACGTGCTCAGGGATGATGGAGTTGGAAGAGTGGACCAGATGGACCCACCATGGTTCCTTCCAACCTGACCCGCTCTGTGCCTCTCAGACTTTGCGGCAGACCAGAGTGGGAACAGGCTCATGGAAGGAGAAATGCAGCAAAATCAAACCGTGTGTGGGTGAGGGACAAAAATAACGGAGGTATTCAAACAAGTGGTGGAGGACAAGGCAAAAACCAGGCAACAATCACAGATAGGTGTGCACAGGAAATGCAGAGGGGCGACAGCACCAAAGAGCCGTACCGAGGGTGGGACAGTCGCCCTCATGCCGCGAACAGGAGTTTAATGCACTGAAATGAGGCGCTGGCAGGACAACGTGTAGCATGACCAGAAGGGCTATAAAAATATTTATCACACTAGAAACTGTAATGGCCCCTCAGCCCTTTTCTCCTGCCCCTCACCTGAGCCCGCGGAGCCCAGCGGCACGGCGGGCTCCAGCTGCCCCCGGGCACGGGCCCGTCCCCGCGGCTGGCGCTGGGGCCGTGACACGGGCGGAGGGGAGGAGAGAGGGGAGGAGGAGGGAAGCAGCGAGGGCGGGCGGCCGCCGGTTGCCCGGGCGAAGGCGCCGCCACAGCGGCCTCGGCGCGGACAAAATGTCGGCGGTCGGCGCGGCCCGGCGGGGCGGGGACGGGGCCGGGGTAAGGCGGCGGCTCGGGCCGGGCTCGGAGTCGGGGCGGCGGGGCCGTGCCAAGCCCGGCCCGCCCCGCTCACTGTGGCGTCCTCCCCGCAGGTGCGGAGAGCGGCCGGCAGCCCCCAGGCGCTGAGCGGAGCGTGGCTGGCCAAGGAAGAGCAGTACAAGTAAGGAGGCCCTGGCCCGCTGGGTCCCCTGTACCCGGGTGCCGCCGCTCCGTCCCCGCGCAGGGCGGATGGCACTGCCCGGGGCCTGGACACGAGCTTCTTCTGCGCTTCGACCATTGACTTGAGTTCTAAATTATGACTATATAAAAGCTTAAGCGTGTTAAAAACAGCTTTAAAGCTGTAAAGGTTTGAAATGGACGCCGTGTCCCTGTTAGCTGTTAGCGCCCAGCCCTGTGAGCGGTGAGGGCGCACCGTCTCAGGCTGTGGCAGTGACCGCACCAGGGCTGGATGTGAACAGGCACTCGCGTGTGTGTGAACCTCATGAACACGAACTCACGTGCATTGCCTTGTATGTGAACCTCACTGCTGTAACCTGTACATCCATATGGCAACACATCTTTAAATATGTGATAAGCAATGTAGTCGTACATGAGTCCTTCCCCAACCCTGCTGCTGGGTATACTGAAAGGAAGGACTGTGTTGAACATGGAAAACCTGTAGGAAAAGAAGACATCCAATGTGTATTAAGATATGGCATGTCCAAAACCAAACATATCCTTCACCTCTCACAGTTCTAGTCTAAATTTTGCTGTTTAATAGTGTTTTATCACTATTGATTTGGCCAAAACAGAGGAAATTGTTGAAACATAACGTTTTTAATACCTTGAAGTGTAATTCAGCATTCCTTTGTAGGAATCATTAAAATTCCACTTAGTCCAGGCAAAAATTCTGTCACACTCACATTTATTCCTTTTAAATCTTTCAAGAACGCAGTGACAAAAAATTCTTACTCTTTCAGGCGACTGAATGCAGAATTAGAAGCCAAAACAGAAAAACTGGTGCGTCAGGCTGAAGAACTAATGGTGAGTAGGTTATACAGACTGTTATGTAGGTTAGTCTGGATTCACATGCACACAGGGTTGAGCTTCAAAAGAATTCAGACCCTGACTACTAAAAGCATTGTTGCTTTCAAATCTTTCAAATGCAAGCTAGGCTTTAATTTATTTATTTTCAAAGTTGTAAACTTGTATTAAAAACACATTCAAAAATAGTTTCTATGTAATTTCATCAGGTAGGTATTCACACACCTGTGGCTACAGCATTTGTGCAGATACATACATAAAACCACATTAAAAACTTGTTTAATTGTTTAAGAAAAGTATCTGTAGGTGGTTTTATGCCTTAAATACTAAAAATTAGTATTTGAAAACCAGATCCTGTTACAGTAACCTCCTAGTGAAATAGAATCTACATTGTTCAAGCTGAAAGAGATACAAAGAATAAGCAACATAAATAGAAAAGATGAACTTAGTAAGAGGGAAACTTTCTCAAAACAGAAAAAGTTGCTGCTTATTATCAGTATTATCATTTAACATATGTGCCAGATAAGAGTCAAGACTTTCCATGAAAGTTGAACAAATGAATAAAAAGGGAACAGGGCAGGTTTATACCCAAAACAGTTTGGAGATTGTGTTTTGTATATTAGAAATATTCACTATAAGTATACTCATTCAAATAAACAAGGCTTAAAAATCAAACTACTAAGTCTTCTGGAGAGCTGTACTTGTATGCACTTTTCCTACTGTTGGAACTTCAATTTTATGGGCTGTGAAAACATATTCTTCTCTTGAGCAGTGACAAGCTGAGGCTAAATGCTTGGCATTTGAACAGGAGCAGATGAAACGGCCAAAATAGCATCTAGTCTCTTTCCTTTAGAAAATAGCAACAACAAAACCACTGTTTTTTTCTTCTCTAAATATAGCAGAAGATGAAATATTCTTAGGGTACTTAATATACCACATGGCACTGCCAGATTGCACAGATATACATTTAACAACAAAACAGCAGTGTCATTTTCATTTTTAGTCATCTTTTCCTGTGTTTCAAAAGTTCTTTTCCACGGTAGACTATAGTTTCTGTTCTTTTCTGTAGTAGACTGTAGTTACTGTGATTTGTGATTTACAAATAGGTAATTCATCTTTAGTGGATTATATCCTCCCAAAATCAGCTACTTTTTTTTTTTTTTTTTTTTTTAATAAAGAAAGGCCAACAGAAGATACTATCTCAGCCAGTTTCAGTACAGAGTAAGTCACCTGAAGATGACAGACAGAGGTATGTGCTTTACAACTGCTGTGTATAATTGGTGGGGAACCTCACACTGATCCTGCACTCTTTATGTCCTAATCATGCTCCTGTTTTATCTATCTTTGCTGCATACTGCATTGGAGGAATCTTAATTTTCTTCCTATTATTTAAAAAAAAATGATCCTAAGCAAGTGTTGTTCCTTGTTATTTCAAGAAAGGCATAATTTTGCTGGAATGTTCTAAGATATTATAAGTGCTGACCTTTGTAAAAGAGCAAGGTAAGGTCACAGGATTCTTTGCAGTACCAAAGAGCAGGCGCTTGGCAGTGGATGGTTTTCAATAGTTGAAGTGACAAAGTGAAGGAATAGATAGTGGTTCACATTTAACTTGGCCTAAAGGTTCCTGGGACAGAAAATGCCTGATGAAAACAAACACAAAACCCTAAGACAGGCAAACACTGAGCTGCCACCCTCTGGAATGTGGATACCATTACAGTGCTGGGGCCCTCATGCCTTTGGCCTGGATGATCACAGCCCGAGTGTCCAAACCCCTGAGCTCACAAGTGGGGCATGGCTGTATGCCCTTAGTCATTCAGGGGTATTATTGTTTCCTTAGTTGTTCAGGGGTTTGTATACTGGTAGTGTGGGAAATGGGTGAATTTAAGGTAGACTAATACACAGTTTATCAACGCTCTGATCTGTAGGTTCCTAAAATTTATGATGCCACTAATCTGGATAAGAAAGATCCCGGCACAGACAACAAAATGCTTTAACTGTTTGTTTCAAAATGCTTTCCAATGCTGCAGTTGGAAAACTTTTCAAATAGTGTATATGAAAGTCTGATAAAGATGATCAAATAGTTACTTTTATGTAGAATAGAAGCAAAGTCATGGGGTTTTTCTGAAAGTAAGAAGAGTTTTCAGTACACAAAAAGGTGTGACAGCAAGTCAGCTTCTATGATAGAAGCCTGACTAGCAGCAAAAGTTTGCTTCTACAATTAAAATTATTCCTGACCTATTTTAAAGCCATAGCTGAGGGAGTAAGGGACAAGAAACTTAATATGTTATCAATGAATATAATCATGCTTTTTAAACTAATTCTGGATCTCACTTCAGTTTTATGTTCTGTTAGATGGATTTTGAACATTGGACAGAGAATTTTTGAGATCTTCAAACTGGAATTGAGTTTTAGGGCTGTTTTATTAAGTAATGTGATTGGAAGATTCAGCCCCACAAAGGGAATGAATAGCTTCGATGGTACACGTTAGAAATAAATTGAAGTATTGGAAGAATTAAAAAAAAGAAACAAAAAGAGCAATTAGCATGTCAGAGTATCAGCTGGTGTACCAACATAAATTAAAAGAACCACAGTCTGGTAAACACAGCGTTCCAGTAAACATTTATGTGAGAGAAGATTGGAAATCCCATGCTGTAGTGAAAAAAAAAATTAGAAATGTGTGCTAGGAATTAGGCACACTGATTATCCATGAGTGAACATTGAGGTCATTCAATTAGATTAGTTCCAAGTATTTAATATTTAATCAAAAATTCTTTTCTTTCTAAATTGTGCAAGCGGGCCTTAAATTTAAAGGAAGCATTTGAGATGTTTTTGAAGTATCTCGTTGGAATTTCTATTGATTTCTTTAAGGAGAATGAATACTAAAGCAACTGAAGAGAGGGGAGGAGCTGAAGCAAAGAAAGACGTGGTATCCAGGGGGGAAAAAATGACAGGTTGAAAGGAAAAAAACAAATGACTAAGCAAAGTAGAAAAAAGACAACAAATATTTAAGTCACTCTCCAAATCAGCGTATATTTTAAATGAAGTTGTTCTGGAGTTCTTGCAACCTATTGTCTGCAGGGAAATTTGAATTACTTAGCAACAAAGCAGCTCCGGTGAGAGCGCACTGCAATGAGCTTTTGTTTACACTTTCCCTCTCCAGCCATCGCCCGGCTGGCGGCGCTGGGCAGAGCCGCGCATGGGCGGCCCCGGCCGGCGGTGGAGCGGGATAATCCCGGCCCGGGGATGGAGCGGGATAACCCCGGCCCGGGGATGGAGCGGGGATAACCCCGGCCCGGGGATGGAGCGGGATAACCCCGGCCCGGGGATGGAGCGGGATAACCCCGGCCCGGGGATGGAGCGGGATAACCCCGGCCCGGGGATGGAGCGGGATAATCCCGGCCCGGGGATGGAGCGGGATAATCCCGGCCCGGGGATGGAGCGGGGATAACCCCGGCCCGGGGATGGAGCGGGGATAACCCCGGCCCGGGGATGGAGCGGGGATAACCCCGGCCCGGGGATGGAGCGGGGATAACCCCGGCCCGGGGATGGAGCGGGATAACCCCGGCCCCGGGCTGCTCATCTGTGCTTCTCCGCGGGATTTACACAGTCCTTTCACCGAGCGTACGGGCACACAACTGGAGAGAGGGCTTTCAAAATGGGCAGCAGGAAAGAACCATTAGAGTTAAACAAGTTGAGAATTTGAGAGATACAATGAGGTTGTTTTGCCTCGTGTTTAGTTTTTTTCTGGTTTGTTTTGGGTTTTTTAAGGCGACCCTAAGACAACAGATACAGTAGGAACAAATTACTCTCTGGAGGGAAAGAACATGATTTTTTCTTGAGTATAGGGCATGTTGTATTTTTGTATTTTTCAGAATCACATATAACTGCTATTTCTGTAGCAGCAAATCCTCACCTTCTGCATGCTCTAGAGCTAGCCAATAGGGAGAAAGCTTGAGGAAAATAGGGTAAATAGACAAAACCTAATCATCCTATTCTTGAAGTCTGTTGCCAGCCACATACAGATGATTTTTCTAGGTTTTTGTGTTGGTTGGCATTTTTTTGTTTGTTGTGGGGTTTTTGTGGGTTTTTTTTTTGTTTGGTTGGTTTGGTGGGGGTTTTTTGGGGGAGTTTGGTAGGTTTTTTTGGTGGGGATTTTTTGGGTTTTTGGGGTTTTTTATTATTAATAAAATATGGAGCTTTGTGCAGATAATTCTTGTTGATTAATGTCTGTGAAATTTTTAAAGGCAAGATCTAAACATTTGCTCAAATCAGCCTGGCAAAAAAATTAGGTGACTTGATGAGCCAGAAATTTAAATTTTATTCAAAATCTTTTGTAAGCCAGCATTTTAATTGAAGCAAAAAAAAAAATTTATAAAGGGTAGTTAAAAAATAGCCTTTCATTGCAATAATACACATTCACATAACTCATTTTGAAAGCAAAATTATATCTGTATATCTATCTGACAAGGAATTTGACCTGAATAGTATGCAGCATGCTAAAATTTTCTGCTTAATTTCAGTATATTTGAAATATAATAATTTAACCTGATATTCAGTTACTAAGAAGCACAGTTGTCAGCCAAATAAGCAGATAAAAAAGCTGCTTTTTTTTATTCTTGGTTTTATTCCCCATCTGTAAAATGGATACCGTATTTGTAATACTTATTTCAGAGAAAATTCTCTGAGGTTTAATTTATAAATTGCTCCACCTCATATTCCTCTGACAGTCTGTGTCAACTGACCTGACAACAGTCAGTCTGATCCTGCTAGGGGAGGTGGAGCTGCCTCCTCATAGGATGAAGAGGCCACTAGTTACATCTTCCCTTTGTTTGTAGCAGTTCAGGGGGTTTATGTCACGTAGGTGTTACCAGTGAGCTGCTGGCAGTGTCTGGTTCTGGATTGTCCTGGGGAAGCTGTAACTCTGCTCGCTGGTACAGGGAATCACTGACCTAACAGGCCAGTAGCCTGAATTCCAAGAGACAGCATCAGGATACATGAGTACATGAGTGCTGTTGTATTAGGCACCATAGACTCACCACGTGATTAGGGTTGCAAATGAGGTAGACTGGACAGACCATGAACGAGACTGAATTTATGCTTGAATTCAGTATATGTTCCCACCTTACCTATGTAGCTTATTCTAGACATATGAAGTGCTAATCTCCTGATTCTGACATGGGGGGTTTATTTTAACTGCAAAGTGTTTACATTGTTATAGATCAGTGATTGATTGTTTGTTTGGTTTTTTTTTTTTTTTTTTAATGCAGAAATCCACTCTGTCCTGAAGTTTCATCTCTTACACACTCACTTGCAAAGGTACCAAACCACCCTGGGTAAATTCTTTTCTAGCATAATTTCAAAGGTGTAACGACTTGTGGTTTTGAGGCTACACTGGGGACTTCCATGGGTGCCAAGCCAAAGGGAAGTGGTGCCCAAAGCAGTGCTACAGGGACAGTGTTACCAGGGCTCCTCAGTGCCACTGCTGGTCAGGTGGACTTACATAATGTTTCATTTTTGTATTCTGTCTTCTCTTCAGCATTGAGAGAAATGTTCAGTGTTTTGAACATCAAATTAAGAATTCCAAGTGAAAAATATTAGAACATAAGTAATTTCTTGCTTTCTTCCTTCCCTCACCTGTATAGTACTAAAGGCAAGTACTGGTGTCTTCTAGATATTAAACAAGTACTCAGAGTAACTGAATTTAGATAATATAATGGAAAAATGAGATTAGGAACAATCTCAATAGTCTAACTACAATTTATATTGAAATTTTCATGAGGTGAGCTGAAGCTTCTAAAATACCATCTGCAGATATCAGAATACAGTAGAAAATCCTTTAATTTTTAAAGAATATTTGGGTGCAAGTAACAGAAATATTGTTAAATCTTCCTTTAATGGAGACTTTATAAGATTAAAATAATTCATAAAATACCATATTTTTGAAGGTATGATGACAGTCCAATAATTAATACCTTGCACAAGCTCAGAACCTTGCTTGTGCATAGATTTACTATGAGTATGTGTGGAAAAACTCCCACTGCCAATGACTATTGGGTGTGTTACAATTAGGGTATACAGACATAAAAGCTGCAAGCTAAAGATGAGTGCAAATAAAATTGAGAAGTCATTTTGAAAGCATACTTTGAAAACTATGCTTGAGTATGGATATATGAAGAAGAAAAAAACCCTAGAAAAATATTTCAATAATGATAATTATTATACCCCACTAATTTCTGAAAAAAACCTTTTAGGTAGAAAACAAGAAGAAATTTCCTTCTGTGCCCACAGCTCAGAACAGACCATACTCTGCAAATAAGGGAAAAAGAACAACTTCAAGGTATATCAAACATCTCATTTGATTTGTCATGAAATCATTTAGTTGCTATTTTTGTCTATCAAGTTATTTTATAGATGTATGCTTTTTTTATTTATACAAATAAATGTATCAAACTTCTGTTCCTCCTCAATTAGCTCCACCATGTGGCTATCTCTGTTTACTTGCACCAAAATTGTCCGTGGACTTAGGTGATTAATAATGCAGAAATTGCAATATTGCTTTCTGCTTTAGCACTTTCCAAGGCTGGCAGCTGAATTCTGTAGACTCCATCAGAGAAAAGAGGCCCAAGGAGCAAAAAAAGAGCGCCTGAGGCAACCTGGGCCAGCACACTTGGGTGCTACAGCCTGATTTGTGATCAGACTGGTGCTGGGAAACATGAGGCCTTGAAGGGCCTCCTCTGTTGTAATGAATCTTGGGCTCACAGGACAAGAAGATCAGTCATACAACACAGCTTCCAGGGGCTCCCAGCTGGGAAGCTTCAGCTCTGTAGGTAGCACATTCAAGGTTGCAAAACCAAGAAATGGAGATCTGGACAAAGAGAGAAGAGTTGAAAAATCCATAAGATCCTGGGAGCAATTTAAAAGTGCCGTGAATTATGGCATAATACCAAAATAGGATGAAAATTGTCTGCAAGGTGGCAGGACGTGGAACTGGCCGAGGCTTTCTTACAGGAATTGGGAATCCCTGGAGACTCTTCAGATCTCCCTTGGAAAGTTCGGGGAGGTTGTCATGCTGGCACCCCTCATCATGAGGTTTGGAAGTGGAATTGTGCAGATACAGAGGCTGTGGAGCAATCCAAAAGTTAAGGGAGAAAGTTAGGGGCTAAGGAGGAGTTTGGAGGCTGGAATGGGGATATATTGGAGTAAGAACTTAGGAGATCCTGTGAGAACTGAGATCACCTTTCTATAGGAGCAAGCTGAGGAGATACCCTGTGGAGGTGATGTGTTACCCTGAGTGTTGGTTTGAGGAAAATATTGATATGCATCTTCTAGGATGAGTGAAGTTTCGTAGGCTGAGCATAGTGATGCAGAAATTGTCATAAGGTAGGAATACAGCCAGTGGCAACAGAGTTCTAAAAGATAATGTGGTGGGGAGTGGAAAGAGCAGAAATTACAACAGAGGATAGAGGATCACCCCAGGACAGTACCCAAGGGAAATGGTACATTCCTCTCCTTCTTTGCTTTACGCTGACTTAGTTACAGATTTGTTGGATTTGTTACAGATTTGTTTAGACCATGCCAGAATCTTCTCAGCTGCAAATGGTAGTGGTTTCTCTGCCTTCTTCATTATAGTATGTAAAATCCTGTAATTTTTTATGTGGGATATGGTAAAGGTGTCTTGCAAAACGCAAATGAGAAATTGCCATTGATGCATCTTTCATATGAATGCAGGTAATGAAATTACATTAGGTAAATAACTACACTCTTAAAAATAGCAAACACAAAAAATGTTTTACAAAAATATGATGTATTATAAGTTTAAAATCTAGGGTTTTCATTTTTTTAGTTCAAAAATAAGAAACATGGAAGTACAGAGTGCTGATGGTGTTGCAGTACTGGAAGATTGTGTAGGTTTTTCTTTAACAAAAACAATAAGCAAAGTTGAAGAAAAACTAAAGAAAGGAGTCTTACCAGACTGTCAAGATGATGATATTATTCCAAGGGTTGGAAATGAAATGGGAGCAGGTAAGTTTACTTCCATGGTTAGTACCTTTATTTTTGCTTCATGTCTGTTAGAAATGAGTTTTCCTGGGGAGAGAAAAAGGAGTTTTGGTAAAAATTACAGGGAAAATTCTAAATCCCCTAACTTAAAGGAAAATAATATTTTTCCTCTTTATATAGTCCTAGAGGAAGATCAGGTCACATATGAATGATTATGTGGAAAAGTGAACTTTTATCTTCCTTTCTACCTTTGCAGCAAGATGTTTGGATGGTTACATATGGTTGAATAAATGCATAACATTTGATTCATTTCACTGGGGAAACAAGCACAGGATGCTAAGCTTGTTTTTCCAAAAAGATGAGCTGCAGTCTTTGCACACACCCTGTCTTTAGAGGCAAAAGCCTTTCCTCAGACCAGTGCTGTGGATCTCAGCAAGTGGCTGAAACGAGGTAATGTTTCAGCTACGGTGCTTGAATTAGAATCCTCCAGATATTTTCCCACTCCAAATGGTGTGTTTGTGTCTGTCCTAGAAACAGAACAGGGGAGGGATTGCAGATTTACCAGCAATGCTAAAGGAATGACACACATCTGTGTTTTTGGCTCTGGTGTGATAAAAGTGAGTTTGTGTGGTTCCTTACAATGCTAAAGTGAGCATG
Organism: Sylvia atricapilla; assembly: GCF_009819655.1. Lineage (NCBI taxonomy): Eukaryota > Metazoa > Chordata > Aves > Passeriformes > Sylviidae > Sylvia > Sylvia atricapilla. The sequence continues at coordinate 13,345,924 of NC_089152.1, forward strand.
AACTCAGAGGTTCACTGCAGTAGCTGTAAGTGCCTGAGCCCTGTCCTTTTGATCTAACAGCTTGATGTCAACAAGCATGCCAACACAGAAATAGCTTGGTTTCTAACCTCATGTAATTCTGTGCACATCTTCTGTTACCAAGTCTCCCATAACAGATCCTCAGATAACTTTTATAGTTTTCTTCCTGAACCAAAAAGAAATTGCTTTGGCTTGTATTGGAAAGTTACACCAAATTAATTCAAGGCAACTCAAAAAGAGTTATTACTGGTGCCTTGTAATCAGGGAGCAAAGGCATGTACTGGAGTATTGAGGATTGTTTCTGTAACTTCAATGATGAAATTTTTTCATTTTGATATTGACTGTTTCAAACACTCTGAATACCTCCTTAATGTGGTAAATAAGCTACTGCAGAGCATTCCAGCGGTGTCAGACTCTCAGAACAGTTAGGGTGTTCCCAAGGAAGCAGGCACAGGTATAAAGCAGGCCCTGTTACTGAGAGGGCTTAGTGGGAATCTCCATAATGGATTCCTTAGGCCTGTGTACCTGTGCCCAGCTATTTAGGCCACTGTGCTGATAAGGTTCCATAGAATTTTCCTTGAGCTTCTTGCAGCACTCTTCCTGGAATTGGGTTCCCTGTCCTTATTTCGTGATCACAGATTACCACAGTACAGCCATTTTTCTGCCAACACAGTAGCTTAGACATTATTTTAGTCTGGTTTGGGGGGTTATAATTCAACTCTGCAGTAACTCTGTGCAGTGATAGAAGCACACAGATTTAGAGAAGGCTGAATACGCAGCTCTATTTTTATCTAATATACCCTTATGCACAGGAATAAAATACCTGAATGTATTATTGCACATAATGTTAATCTTCATCTTATCTCAAGAATTCAAGAAATCACTTCTTTCTTGTAGGGTATTAGAGTCTCTCCAATATAGTTTTCTTGTTTACCAGTCCCTAAACAATTGGTTACTTTATAACCTAAGACCATCCTATTAAGTGATACTCCTCCTTTTCAGCCTCATCAGGTGATTAAAATTGATCAGTTGGGAAGCTAATTGTTTAATTATCTTACCCCTTGTCAGAATTCAGATTATTTGGATCATGGGCACCTCTCAAGACTGATCTGGTTCTAGCTTTGCACTTGCATTTGCACAGGTTTTATTACTAAGTGTTCTTAATGACACACAGCTGAATGAAACAGAAGCTGTCTGTGGACTAACAGCTGGGTAAAAGAGGAAACAAAATGGTAAAAAGAACCAGTGTTTAGAGGTCGTGGTATAGCCCTAGAGGAATCTGTCATGGGGCTTCTATTGATAGCTGGTAAAGAAATTTGTCTATGAAACAAATTAGAGTAATTAAAACAGATGCTGAAGTATCACAGAAGAATCTCATAGTACTGAGTGAGGTGATGAGCACAAATTTATATTCTGTATTAAAGAGTGCAAAGTAACACTGACAGAAAACACAGCTTTCCAATCCCACCAACTACACAGCTCCAGTTACACTACTACTGAGCTAGACTTGCCTTAATTAGTGATAACTAAATAATCTCCAAAACCATAAGTTTACTTCCTGTTCACAGTGGAAAAGGCAATAAACTTTTAGAAATCCTTCAGAAGACAGCAGAAAACAGAATATTGTACTGTTACCATTATGCTATTATATAATTGAGAATAGCACAGTTCTGCACACCCCATCTCAAATCCAGGATGTAGAACTAGCAAAGATGCATGTTCAGAGTGTACAGTGCAATGAGAAGTGTAGAACAGCTTGAATTTGAATCTTCAGTTTGAAAACAAGACAATTAAAGGCAATATGAAAGTTCTCTAATGGAAACAGTAATGGTAAAGGGAAAGCTGTCTTTCTCTAATGCAAATACTAGTAAATGCCACATTAAGTGGGATTTAAAGTGAGCTACACAAAAGCGTTTTTCTTTCACATAAAGCATAATTAAATTAGCCAGCTCCTTGCCACAGGATGTGGCAAATGCTGAACTACAATATATTTTATGAAGAAAATCAAATAACTTAAGAATACAGAAGTACCTGAAAGGGGAATAAATGTGAAGGTTTTCATTATGGTCTCCATCTTGATGGCGACTAGATACCAGAAGCTAGCACGGATGTAACAGGAGGAATAAAAGTCAGCCTGTATCTTATTTTTTCATGATGTTTTCCTAAATTGTACTTACTGGCTTCTGCAGAGTTAGAGCTTAAGCTGCAACTGATGAGGGAAGGTGAGTGAAATTAAACAAATTCCTGATACAACAAATGAACATGTGTACCCATCCATTCCTCCACTATTAGCTCTAGATCCTTCTCCTTCACTTTATTCTTTTCCTCTTGTAACTGCTGTGAACAGTGGTTATTCCTGTGTTAGTCAACTTGATCCTCAGGCTGTTCCCGTGCTTGATCCTTGTGGAAGTCCAGGGGAAGTTCCTTGTGAATGATCTGGGGAATAGGAGGTATGAGAACAGACTCTTCATACACAGTTTGTTTTGTCATGCCAGTCCATTTCTTGGCTGTCTAAGAGCAAGAAAGTATTTCATTTGGAAAAATCATCTGATTACATGGATTTAATTTTAAACTATTAGTTGAAGAATGTTAGCAGTGTACTTTAAAAAAGCATAGACTACTGTGTGGGAGGGATATCTGTCTACCTGTTAGGAGGGGTTTGCAGCCTACATCGAATTCCTTGTTGTGCACAGTTTAAAATTATACTTTGGCTGTAACTACAGAAGCTGGAATGCAATATAGATATACCCTACAATATAATTCTGTTGACTGCAAACTCAAGAAGTGCTGCCATGTACAGCATGGTATGATGAAAATTTTCAGTAAGTTTCAATTTTGAGCATTATGAGTCTTACATTTTAAAGATGTCAAGTTCAGTCCTTAAAAGAAAAAAAATCTATACAAAGCTTTGCCTAAGAATGAGAAATCTGCAAAGACTTTTTTAGAAGTCTGAGTTTTTATTTGCCTATTTGTCTTCAATAATTATAAATAATGTAATGTGATTTTAAATACAAGAACATGAAAGTGAGTTCTTGCATCAGTTTTGGTTCTTTCCTGCATTGAATGATGAGTACTTGCGTATGTTAAATAAAACTTTTTATGTTCACAGAAGCTCAAATCAGACTTCTTAAGGCAAAGTTACGTGTGACACAAGAAGACCTGGCAAATGTAGTGTTTGAATGCAGGAAAAAGGTAAGAGATTAATTTTTTAATCTAGAAATTGAATAGGTTCCTCTTTAACAAATAATCCCAAAACAGAATTCTCTCAACTTTTCTTTTTCAAGTTTTAAGAATTAAAGTTCTGGTTTTTAAAAATACTGTACGAATTTAGAGTCAGGGGTGGTAATTTCTGTGATCTTGGGCTAAAAGCTTGTAAAATGTACTTAGTGGAAAATAATTTGGGGCAGGAAAGAACCACTGAGAATGAGGACATGCCCCAGCTGCAGGGCCACTGGTGGTGGTGCTGCACAGTTTCAAACCCTCACTGCTGGGGAGGCGAGCAGAGCCCGAGAAAAAGGAAGAAGAAACAGTAGCAGTGAAATGCAGACTGTGGAGTACAGAGGGAAGGAGAGTGGTGCCCAGAGCCAGCCGCTGGGATGAGATGGATGTTTAGGGTAGAATGAGCAATAGAACAGCTTGAGAAATAGAAAACCTTGAGAAATACAGTCAGGTGCTTTTGGTGTCATCCATGGATCAAAGTGTGCAAAGAGCTTCCATTTGAAGTGGAATATTGTAATCAAACCAGAATTTAGGCTTTCTCTGTTCTCAAGAGTACAATTGATGCAGAGGACAATGTTTGGAATTACATACTTGGGCAGATCAGAGTCAACTTAGAGCATTGTGAAGGTACCACTGATATTTCAATGTTACAATGTACATGTGAGTTTTATGATCTGCACTGCCTGGCAGTGATGCTCAAACAGCTCTTGAACTGTAAAAACTTTAGTACTTCATATCTGTCTGCCAGAGAGATCACTTCTTATTCATGCATTTGTAATCAAGCAAGGTTTTTGAACTAACTTTCCATTTTACATAACTGGATTATTTTTAGTTGTGGTCTCTTAACTTCAGAATGCTTTTTTCCACCTATTCCCCAGGCCCAAATGCAATTATGACATTAAGAACATATGGCAAAACACCTATATATTTTCTTACAAGCTTTTAATTTAGTGTTAAGGAGCAGGATGATAGTAAAAGAGTTTTTTGAGATAAGTACATGAACAAAGTCTGTAGAAATAATTAGATTTTGATATTTTATATGCATATTTTATCTTATTTTTATCAATACAGGTGCTTCTGCATTTCAATACTTCTATGCTGTGATCAGAAGAAAGTTGGTACTTTAGATTTTAAAAACATTTTAATTTTCAAATCAAATGTAATTTTGTCAGTAGCTATTGAACTTCATCGTTCCATGCCAAAATCACTACAGAATTCAGTTACTGTAGCAGATGACAGAACAAAATCTTGTACTTATTCTTGTCCTGCTCCCTTAGCACTTTGTATGTAAATGTATCATTTTAGGTTCTAGTTTGTTTGGTGTGAAAATAACTTTATTACATTCAGAAGGTCACAAAAATTTCATTTTGGCAAAGCCTTGAGATAGATTCTGGGTTTGGTTCCATTTCACAGTTCAATTGTTATAAGGAAGCAGTAAATCTGTTTAAATGTAAAGAGGTGGGAGTTTCTGAGGTGCATGAAGTCACGAGAAGCTTAGGATAAAGCACACAGATTTCCCAGGTGGGAAGCTTGTATTCTAAGGGACTGAGAGAACAGCAGAGAGAGACGTTTTTCATAGAAATTTCATTTCTGTATGTGCCTTGGTTTCTTTTTCTCAAAGAAAAGCAGGGCATAATGTGTCTCTGAATAATCTACATTAGTATTCACTTACAATGTTTGAAAGGTTAGAAAAGAAAAATGCCTTGAATTATAATGCTTAATGTGGGCTGTAATTGCCAGTAGGTCATGAATCTAAGACAGGACTCTCTTCATGTTAAGAAAATCTTAAATGTGAATACTTGATGTATCCTGGATCATTAGCTTGCTTTTAAGTCAAAACCAGATAATCTCCTAAAACATAATGGAGTGGTTTATCAGTAATTATATTCTTTTCTTTTCCCCATATTTTTTCCTAATATGTGGATTTAGCTTATCTCACAAAAATATCATAAAATATCTATGTGCCACCATTATTCATATAATTCTATAACATTTTGATTATTTTCAAAACCTTTGAGCTATGAGCAATGTTTTACATACTGCTACAAGACAGTTGCAAGTAAAAGACTGCAGAAAATTAAATGAGAAGTGTGTTACTGGTTTTCAAAGTATTATCTTGGTAAAAATTGTGTTTTGTTTTCTTACTCTTATTTGTCACTATTTCTAAATCTACAGCACATATATTCTTACTGCCATTTATTTACATTGTTACTGCATTACCCTCCTGCTTCCTTGCAATAATTTAGTTGGGTTTTTCTGCTAATTACTGCCCTACAGGATGATGAAAATCAGAATTTAGAAACTCAGCTTAAAGATACTGAAGAAGAAAACGCGAGACTGCAACGAACAATCAGCCTGCAGCAGTCTCAGATTGAGAAGTACAAAATGTTATCACAAGAAGCAAACAAAAAAACTGAAGGGTTACAACAAGAGGTCACTGCACTAGAAAAGGTACTGCAGATATTAGTCTCATTTATCTCAAAAAGGGGAAAAAAGCCCACATGAAATTACCTTCTGTTGCCTGATGGACTGATAGATCTGTGTCCAAAGATCTGATTAGTGTTTCAATGTCTGTTAATTTATAAATTGTGGTTTTGAATGGCCTAATTTTTTTTTAAAGAAGAAATTATATATATTTCTAACTTCTTTTCTTCTGTGTCTACAATCATGTATTTCTGTGTTTTAAAAATAAATTCCTATGTAAAAGGCACACAAGAGACAGAACTACCTTTTCAGAAACCGCTGTCAAATTTAAAAAGGAATCCTGAAAAGTAGAAGGAAGTTCCATTTTTTGGGTTTTAATTATATTTTTTTAAAAAATTACTTCTGTGAATTCTATTGTAAGCTGTAGAACCTAGTGAACACTTTTTTCCAAAGCACCTGCAGCTTATCACAGTATCTTGTGCAGGTGAAGGAAGGGATGTGTGTTGGTGGAACAGCAGGCACTGCAGTGGGGCCGCTGCTGTCCCACAGCAGTGCCCATGCCTGGCACAGCAGATGGCTGCACACACAGTTCGCTTTGTTTGGAACTTAATCTTAAGGGCAGCATGTGTTTTTCTTTAATTACTCAGAGCTAGAGAGGTTGACTTCAAAACCATACATACAGTGTTGGGTAGTACATGTAACAACCAGAAGAATGTTGCAGTTAAAAAAATGGGGAAAAACAGAACACAGCTCAGCCCATCAAAGTCTCATACTTCCATTAAATCGTAGCATGGATTTGTGTGGCCAGGCCTGTATCTTCATTTTTTATAGTTCTGGCATTTTAAAACTAACATGGCCTTGGTGGGTTTTTGTGCAGATACTTGGAGGTTTTAAATTCCCTTATGCTGATAGTGATTCTGTGAGGAAAAACATTTGGTACTTGTTTTCTGTATAGCTGAGAGAGCACAAATGAAATTTTGTGGCTTTCATTACTTTTCCTGTTGTTGCAATGCAGATGATGGTAGACCTAAGGTGTGATACATGCTTCCCCAAACTCCTTAGCTTATCAAGTTTTTGTAAGTTCGTAAATTGCCCAGGTACTTTTTGTATGTGCCGAGGCAAAGATTCTCACCTGCCTTTCACAGTTTACCTGAAATATGGTAACTACTTTGGTATTTTTACATTTTATTCTTTTGGTGTTTGGTCTCTGTAAACATTACTGCTGCCGCACCCACCTAAGGCAGTAACTGATGCTCCCAAAAATTTCCATCTTTTTCTTTCCAGCATTCCATTTTTTCTATCTAGGTGGTCTAATATATGCTTATCACCTCTCTCATCTTTTTCTCACAAGAATATTCCTTCCTTTGTGTTCTCTCTCACCTGTTCAGCCTGTATATGTTAGATAGTGGTCTGGGAAACACCAAAGTTGTACTCTTACTCTTTTTAAGCTTTTGTGCAGGGGTTTGTCACTTGCCTTGGAGAAAGGCTTGATGCTAAGTACACCTCTCAAAACTGTTTTTTGGGGAGGTGTTACAGAGCTTCCTAAAGATAGCAGTGCTGCCTACGCTGCTGCTGGGAGGACAGAAGGCCTGGTGAGGGTTACTCATGGGCCATCACAGCCCCTGCTGCTACTCAAGTGCCTCAGCCATGGCAGAACAGTGGAGAAAATCCAGAAACTGAAATGGGATGCAATTTTAAAACACAGTAGTTTATCCTCTCCCCTCTTAAAGAAATATTACGTGAGAAAACTAATCCAGCTTTGACTTAAGTATTGAAGAAATGGCAGAAACCTTGCCTAGTTACAAAATAAAACATTTATTTCAGGCATTTTTGAGATTATAAACTTGGAGTTGAATATATTTAACAATATACCCTCACTGGATGACTTGCAAAAAAGGTCCTTGATAAGGTATTATGTGTGACAGTAAATGTCAAAAATCCCTAAGAGAGTTCTTAGAATTCTTTCATTAAATTACCTGATTAGCTGATAAGTAATTTGCATTGCATGTAGACTCTTTTTTTTTTTGGTCATTAAATGCTTGAAAGACTATATTCCAAAGCTTTTCATATTAATGCAGAATAAAATGCATAGCATGAAAGATGTAATCGTCTTTCTTCACAGCTCCATCATCTCAATACAAGACAAAAAGGTCAATTAGTTTGTATTTCTTGGATAAATGATGTGGAATTCTTGAGTGACCACCACGGAACAGGTGTAGAATTGGGCAAATAGAACAATTACTCAGAAATGAGGCAGTCTGAGGGCCACCTCATTATCAGTAAGCCCCCTCTCTACCTTGATTTGGTTAAAAGAATCTTCCTGTGCCAGTTACTAAAAATTTGATACTTTAAAAAAAAGTCTATTTCTTTTTCATAAAACACAGGATGTGCTCTTTCTGCCAGAATTGTTTATTTCTTTTACTTTGTATGTTATCTATATTCCCTGATTTTTAGTCTCATTATTCTGCTCCTCAACTTGGTCTCTTTCTCTTATTTCCCGACTTACAGCACTATGAAATACTGTCAGAATCAACTGCTTTGATTGGTGCCATAACCCTTGATGAACTATTTTCTGCTAGATGAAATAGTTACTACCCTCAGCCATCTTCAGTAGGCTGCTTTCACTTTTTGGTGGTAATTGCATGTAGAAATCTCTGGGGCAAAGAGGTGAAAGGAGCAGGTAGGAAGAAGCATCTGGGAACATGAGCCACCATTCCAAAATCTGCCACAGAGTAGATATAGTGATTTTTTTTCTCTTTTTCTGACTGATCATACAAGGGTTTTCAGTCAATCCTGTGGTCTTACATGATCAGCTTCCCAATTACTCCAAGGGAAGCTTAAATATAAAGATGAGAAAGATCCTTTTTCAAGATTTCAAAGGGGATGTTTTAATGGTAGAATTGTCTTTGAGACAGATTCTGTCTCCAGGCCATAGAAGTTCACAGACTCTTCAGCTTTTAAGGGTGAGCCTTTTTGTGTGTTGTTGATACAGGATTCATTAGAACACCACAAATCTATTTCATTATTCATGATGTTTTCATTGGGTTTGTCCTTTGCTTCTTAAATAGGAATTGGAGAATCTAAAGCGTGCCCAAAAGCAGGCTGCAGCCACTCAGAGTGCAACAGAGGTTCGTTTAAACAGGGCCTTGGAAGAAGTGGAAAAGTATAAAGTGGAGCTGAATAAACTGAAGCAAAGCAACAAGGTACTATAGCTCAGGAAAACAATTTCCAGCCTGTAATCACTCAGGAATCATAGATAAAAAGCTCGATGGGCTTTGGCGGCTTCGTGTCTCTTACAGGCATTAACTTGGAGCAAGTCACAAAAGGCCTCAATGTTATCTTAGAGGATACTACTGCAACCTCTGCAGGAAGAAGAAATTACAGAATGCAGTTAAAGCCTTTGTGATTTTCCTCATTTGTGTGCAAATTAGACATGTTTAGAAAGAGAGAGAAATACACATACACACCTAAGACATAAAAAGGCAAACCACAGCTCTTACTGCCAAAATTTTTTTTTTAAGTTTTAATGTGGGAGTATTTTGATTAATTTAATTTCTTCTCATAAGTGCCATGTGTGGCTACTGTTTGTCATTTCCTTCTATAATGCCAGGTTTCGTTGGTTAAAGCACCATTTTCATAATTAATATATTTCTCCTTTTCTTCCCTTGGTAGGATGTAGCCAACCAAGAACTCAAAACCATTGAAGAATTAAAAACAGAAAACAAGAAACTGCAGAAACAAAAAGGAGAGCTAATTACAGGTTTTAAAAAGCAGTTAAAGTTAATTGATATTTTGAAGAGACAAAAGGTAAGGGGCAGACTGTGGATGTATTTCAGGTAACAACCTGTAGCTAAATGTGTCTGTGTCCAGTAAAGTAATCCTGAAAACTGTGAGTTTACACGGAAGGAAATTAAAATGAGAGGACTGTATACTAAGAGATACTGCCCAAATCAAATTATTTTCTACTAACTAGTTCCATCACACTTTTCACTTAAAGTACTTAGGATGTGTGCAATCATTTCCATCAGTTTTCCTTCTGAGTTTGCATGAGACATGTAGAGCTATGGGCTGGACAGGACCTTAACACAGAGTGGGTCACGTCCAATTGCTTACTGTGCTGAATCTCATGGGATTCATTTTGGGATGGAGTCAATGCACTTCCTCCACCCTCAAATCAAAGCTGTAAGACAGCTAAAGCAAGCAATTTATGGTGGCTTGTTGAGCAGAACCCTCTTTAAGAAGGGCCAGCCTTAGAGATAAGAAAGTAGAACATTTTATTTACCCTGTGAGTACTCAATGATCACCAGACATTTAGTAAACACTTTTGAAGCTGTTGAGCCCCTAGAGGAAGAATAGTTCTGTATGAAGTGGCAACTTCAGGGTGCAAAATACACACACTTATCCTAAGAACTGGGAATTGCAATATGAAGCTACACCCTTGAATCTGGAATGCCTCCCCAACACAGGGCAAAGGAGGACAGGTGAGTGGAATAAGAGGAAGTGGGGCTGCTTATGTATTCCAGTGCAAGAGAATTTTTCTGGCAGTAACAGGATGCAGAGGAGATCCTGGGGATTCATCTAACAGCAACAGTGCTAGCTTAGCCTTCAGCTGGCCCTTCTAGCTCTGCAAGTTTATTTTGAGAATGAAAACTACATAGCATTCACTCAAAATATGTTCTTCCAGATGAGGTAGTTTGTTGTCCTCTGGAAAATGAATTCACTGAAATTCACTGAAATTCACTGAATTCACTGAAATGGGTGTCACTGAGCAGCATTTCTGTTTGACTGGGAACCAAACCTGTGATCTCAGACAGATGTCACAAACTGCATTAAATACATTTTTAAACAATTACAAGTGCTGTATCAGAATTGCAGATAGGAGAGAAGGCCACTTACCTTTTCTTATAAAACGTTTTACTCACAGAAGAAGGATGCTGTGAGTTGTCCTTTCTGAAGAGACTGGGGCTAACCCTGCCCCTTGCAGCTTCTGGCAGAAGGCACTGGGGAAAGGCAGCTGAAGCTCACATGTGCTCAGTATTCACAATCAGTGGAAGGACTTCAAATCTGTTTCAAGCAGGCTTTTTGTTGAATGAATTAGAAAAACCTGATTTAGGCTATTTGTGTGGCAGGTTCAGATGCACAGAGCAGACAGAGTCTGAAGAATGATAGAAGGAAAAAATTCCCTGAAGACATTAAATATGAGGAGTAGGATGGTTTGCTTTGTAATAGTTTTAATGTTAAATTGTATATTGATCAGCTTGAAAGAACGTGGCCCAGTTTTCTTATATATGTTCTTCAGAAGTCACAAGAATTGTCAGATTTTCAGGAATTTTCGTGCTTTATTAAAACCCATAAAATATCCCAGTTAGCCTGTATGAACCTGTGTTGGTCATTCTCATTATTTTACCTTCTGCTCTTTTTTTTTTTTTTAGATGCACATTGAAGCTGCCAAGATGCTTTCTTTTACTGAAGAGGAATTCATGAAAGCTCTAGAGTGGGGAAATTATTGATCCCATTAAATAACTTCTGTTTGAAGGATGGGTCAGATGGCACATTATTTTGAGACTGTATATGAGTCCTTGTTAAGAGTTAATAACTCTATATTCCACTCAATTGATTTTGTTGATTTTGCTTATATTTAAATAGTTTAACTTTTGTAAGCCTGATAGCTTGTGTTGTAATGTCATATGAAACACAAATTTCTATTCCATTGTCAGCCCAAACTGCCCATTCTGTAAGGACAGACCATGCAAGTGAACTTTGTTATCAGTTTGCTCTGTTCTAGCATTTAAAATTGTGCCTTATCTATGGTAATATTCAGTCCAAGGAAGTCAGGATTTAGTCTCAGAAAATTCCTTGCTGCAACAGAAATAAACTAACCAGTGATCCAGTTGAGAAGAAAATGTCATGTCCTTTTTAAAACACGTGGTTGGAAAATTGGCCTTGTCTGTTCTCTGTAACAGATCTCCCCTCAAAGCTAGCTGGTCTGGCATCTAATTTAAGCACCAACAACTCTTTTATAGAAATGACCATAACTTGTTTTTAGCCATTACATCTTAGTCCCTGGCTGGCATAACCATACATGAGACTTGCTCTTCATTGCCCAGACAGACTCCACAGTCCCATGGAGCTGTATTGTGTAAAACTGTTCCTTCAGTCAAGGTGAAAGTATTAAACCTTTCCCTGGCCATCAGCTGCTTCTTTGGGATACAGGCAGGAGCAATGACTCAATATTCACAGATGCTCTACAAGCATTACATCCTTAAAAATTTCCTTAGTCATCGCTGTAATCAATAACTAGAAAACAGATTCAGGGTAGATGAGCTGAGCCTATTGAGTGTACATTAATGAACAGGAGCAATACAAGCCTGTGCTGTTTGCATGAACCTCTGCCAGACCTCAGCTGTTTCAATGAATTCCTCCCTCAGAGTGAGTAAGAACATGGGACAAAAATTAGTCAGTTTACGCACTGAAAGAGTGGTATAAACATTAGTTCTGACCTCAGAATGACACAATATCTCTGCTTAGATCCTGCCACTGAAGAACCTCAGACCTACCTCATGGAGACGAGACACACTACATTTGGATGAGGATTGTGGTAGTGTAATGCCAGTACAGCCACATCTTCCCTGAACTAGTGCATTAGGAGAATCCTTTGGTCCAGACTGGAATACACATGCTAGGTGAGGTTTCTGCTGTGTTGCTGAAGAAAACATTTCTAACATTACTACGTGACTGAGAATAATTGAGAACTCCAGAACAGTTTATTGGTGGAAAATGCAAGTGGAGCACACACTTGTATAAAACTAACTGCTCATCTGTTTAGAACTCTGGTTTTAAAATGAAGGCTTTTAATGCTATAAAAAAGGAATTCCTCACTGTTAAAAGCAAATGGAAGTTTTCACTGGGAATCAGCTGACACCTAGTGGCAAAACAGGAGCTGAGCTGGGGGAAGGTTCAGCTCTCTTCTGAAAGTTCATTACCTCTTCTCTGCTGGTAAGCCAACCTGAAATCTTCTCCAAGCATGTTAATGTCATTTTCATCTTTGATTATTCCCTGCATTAATGGGAAAGAAACATCAGAAGGAAAAACAAAGTAGAGAGATTACTATGGATCTCTGACATTTTCTATGGAAGAAAAGATGGTATCCATAATACTGTTATATTACCTTGAAAGCAAGCCTGAAAACCATCACAAAACCTGAAGAGGTGAGTTACAAATCAGTGCTAACCCAGAGCCCCCTTTTTGTTCTGCCAAAAGACAACATTTAGCTGCATTCTCTAGCTCACAGGAGTGATTACAGTCAGTGCAGCGCAGGAGCAGGTTCAGTAAAATGAAGCAACTGCAGTGAAGAGAGGCCCTGGCTGGGCTGGGGCTCTGCCTCCACCTTTACCTGTGTTGGAATTACCTCATATAAAGAGATAACTTGGGAAATCAAGTAACGCTGGACAACTTAATAAAAAACCATATAAACTTACTCGAGGAAGATAACCCAGCAATTTCCATGCATGTTCTTTCAAGAGTTTCTGTCTCTCTTCTTCAATAATTGCACGGATACTTTCTTGTCTCCTCTTCTCTAATTCTCTTTCTTGAAGTTCACGCTCCTACAATAAACAAGTTTTCCTGAGTTCTGTTTCTGCTCTATGAACATTTGTTTCCACCACTCTCCACAACAGCATAAAGAGAAAAAGTTTTAGTGGAGTAAATTTTGAACTTCCACGTACTAATTCTTGGTCACAGGAAATTCTCTTGAAAAGGATGGAAAAGTGTATGTAAAACCCCACAAAGCATTGTTTAAGCAATACCTATCTGGCAACTGGAAGACAATCTCAGACAAAAGAGAAAACTGAATGGCAAGTCATGGGGTGAGTCTGTTATCCAAGTGTTTGGTGTCAGAAGCCCTTCTGAAGGTGGACAGTGTTCAGTTCTGCTGGCTTTTTGGCTCTCAGACAAGTTAGTCTGTTCCAGCCCTACTGCTCTAATCCAGGAAAAGGAGCAATAGGTATGAATTCTCACACTGGTGTCTACACAGGTGATTAATACCTTATAGGGTCTATAAACAGGTCTGAAAACAGCAGTATGGGATTCCATGTGTTGCTTTCACTTTTTCTTCCTCAGATCTCAATAAAAGAGACAACCTCAAAGCAAGGCTAGGCCTTCCCCTCCTCACACATCATAATCAATGCAGTTGACCAGGGATGTGGAACTGGACAGCAGTTGTGCTGCTGATCTCATGGCTCCTGAAGAGCCAATGGTATTTGCAGTACACAGCTACACGGAGGAAGGGATGTTGTTTACCCCAATCCTCTCGAGCTACAAAAAAAGTTCATTCTAAAAATACTTTTTCTTGTCAGAAACCAAAATGAAGTCCTGGTTCCCTTCGCTATTCTCTGCAATTCCCATCACCTTTCCCTAACAACACCAGCACTGTGCCTTGGGATAGCACAAGTATTCCCACATTAAACACTGTGCTCACACCAAAGGTGCATGTGAAACTCTTACCTTTTCTGCAATACACTGTTTGCGACGCTCCTCAAGAATTTTTTGCACGGCCATTTTGTGTTCGAGCTGTTTCATTCTCCGTTTCTGCGCATTCAGCTGCTCAATGCGATCATCCTCAGCCAGCTTGGCCAAAATCTGCTGCCGCAGGGCTGCTTCCTCTTCTCTCATGGCTTGTTGTGCTGCTGCCTTTAGAGCAAAGTGCTCTTCATATGTCTGCCTTAAGTCTAGGCGCTGCCTTATTCTCTTTTCAATTTCTGCCTATAAAGGAAATTCAGTAAAATGCAGTATTACTGAGCCTACTGCGAAAGACTCTCAGCAGCAGCAGCCAATCTACTCTGTTTATCTTGGAATAAATTTACTATAGCTCTTAACTTCTAGCATAACTAACTGGAGCAAACATTCTATATCTGACAGTGCTCTCCAGTATTAATCAGCTTGGGAAATGCCACAGGATTCTGAAAATTAAGTCCAAAACCAAAGGGGATGTTTTTTCTCACTATGATGAAGGGAATCAACCAGACAGTCATCCTGAACAACACTCTAAAAATAGCAGTGTTTGCTATCTCAACCTGTGTTACATTTTGTTTGTCACCCACAGCAAGGTAGGATGAGTGTTCCAATGAGTAGTTCCAATAGGAAATAGACATGCAGAAAAAAAGCAATTAATAAAACTGCTTAGCTTAAACCTAAACTTGAAAGTTACTGGTATTCTCCTTCCCAATATAAATAAATATACAAATGGGGCCATAAGCGTATTCAAAACCTTCCCTTGCCTTCCTCGTTGAAATGAAAACTTAAATACATTAGGAACAGAAAAGGAAACTTAAAGTACAAGATTTTCCATCCAAAACCTAAGCTAATGTACATTTAGGAAATAGAGTTGAAAATAAATACTTTGTGCTAGAACATAACTAGAAACTCCAAAGTGATAAACAACATTGCAGACTTAGAAATCCAAAATGTGGGAAAAAACCCTTCATGTACCTGCCAGCACTTACCATCTCCTTCTTCCTTTCCATCGCTTCTTGTTCTTCCAGATAAAGATCTTGGCGGATTTGTTCCTGTTCTTTACGCCTCTGTTCTTCCCTTTCCATGGTCTTGGCAAGCTATTACAAGAAGGAAAGCTTTCTAAATGAAAGACAGAAACATACAAAAATATTTTCTACAATTTCAAAGTTTTGATACCATGTTTTGAACTCTCTGTTTCTTCTCCTCAGTGTCTCGAACTTTGGCCATCCAATCATCTTCTCTTTGTCGTTGCATGTTGGCAAACTCCATAATTTTCCTATTTTCTTCTTCCATCTCTTCCTGTTTCCTTTTCCTCCAGATAGCTTGTTCTTTTATAAACTCTTCAATGTATGTCTGAGTTTCTCGCATTTTATCTAATTTCCGTTGTTTTTCCCTGTAGAAGATGGAAAAAAATGTTCAAATAATTATTTAACACACTGCAGAGTAGCATTTAATCAACCAGATGCTCACCAGATGCACAACATATTCCTGACACTAAGATTGAAATGACTCTCGTTAACCATTCAGTAAGAAACTATATAGCTAAATTGAAAATACTCAGTAGTAAACTGCTCCAAGAAAGGAATCTCATGTCTAACACCTTTCTGGAAGACAGACTGTACACAAAAGTACTCACTGCTACATTTTATACGTGCCCCATCAAAGAGAAAGAAGAGAAGAAAGCCCAATAGCACCACAACCCCTAAACTTTTTATTTACACTAAACTCTCCCCACACACAATACCCTGCCCTCAGAAACCTCCTTCCCTGTTCCTAAGACATGCAAACAAAGCCCCTGGTGGCAAGGCAGGGACACAAGGTGAGGCAGAAATGTGTAATATGCTGTTGTGTCCAGCATGATAGACCCAATGGAAGCTCTCCTGCAAATCAGCTGGATTTCATGTTTGGGGAACAAGGACACGAGACTGTGACATTCTGAAGTTTCAAGAGTAAAATTCATGCAAGGAAGTCTCTTTCTAGTAAAATGTCACCAAGGAAAATTAAAATGGGCCTTAGTCTATATGGAATAGTTACATACAAATTGTCTCTCTGTGCAGATTATATTAGTTGCTTTGTGTTAAATTAATAAAGAATAAAAATTCAAAATAACTAACATTTGATCTTCTTCATAGATCTTTTTTACAATTTCATCAATCATGAGTTTCTCTCTTAGAAACTCTTCATAAGCCTCTTGCTTCTTCTTCTCCTGTTCCTCAAGCTGCTTGTCTAGTTCTTGATGGTATATTTTCTTCTCCTCATTTCGCCTCAGTTCTGCAGACATTTCTTCTTTCAGATACCTGTCATACTCTTCCTTCATCTCTTGGGCTACTTCATCCTCCCATTTCTAGGGGAAAAAGGCAACACAAGATTCCTTTTCGTTCCCACTACAACAACTTGTAATGAAAAATACAGTATGGAAAGGAATTCTGCAGTATTAGCAGAAATTAATGTCTTCCGCCTCAGTCTATAAATATAGAGCCTTAACATACTTAATAGCTTAATCCAGTCAGTAGAACCCTTGAAGGGCACCCTCAAGATCTGACCAACTTGAGGAGCACTAAAAATACTTAAAGAAAAAAGTATTGAACATTTGAGTACAGGTGGGACTCATTCACATCAGCACAACAACTGGAATGAGGCTGGGCTTCAGAGGGCACCTTCAATGAGCACATTGCTGTACAGCAACTGCCTGCACTCAACTCTCTACAGAGCATTAATAGCATCAGAATCCCCTGCCTGATCACCAATATCTTTCTATACATAAATACAAACTTGCAAGTCTTTCTGAAGTTACCCAGATCACTGTTTATCAACAGTAACATTGTTTTCAACAACCAGACTCTGAGGTAAGGATCCACGACTGTAAACAGTAACTGTACAAAGGGTATCATAGTTTTGACTAGGATAAATATTACAAAACCAGTAAAATAACAACTATAACCAGTCATACATCTAATTCAATCACTACCCCTTCAATTGCAATGGCAAAGTAAAACTTTTTGTTATACCTAGTTATTACTGGATAATTAATTCCTTCATAATACAAAATGTATTTTCAGTAACACTGAATGCTTGAACAATATTTTAGATAAAAAAGGTTGAAGGAAAAATCTTCTGCACAATCCATACAAAGAGTTACGGGACTCAGGTGCTGGGATACACAAATTACCATTTTCTCATCGTATATAGCTTTTTTTTCAGCAATCTGTGCAGCTCGTTCTTTATTCATATAAGCAGATTTCAGCTTTCTTTCTAACTCTCGAAGTTCAAGACTGGAGGGGAAAAACAAATTAGCCTATTACAAAGGGGTAGGTATCTAGGGGAAAAAATTACGTTTCCATCATTATTTAAACACAGTATTTTTCATTGGGGTAACCCAGATGAAAAATATTGCTCTAGTTAAAGGGCAGAAAAAGAAAAAAATCCATTTAAAACCAAGAATTACCTATATTTCTAGATGTGCTATCAACAGTTCTGCATACTTCTAACTGTATAAGCACGGGTTCACATGTATGCTCACAGATATGCCCAAGTGTACATAAACATATATTCAAAACGAAAATTTTGTGGATCAGTTTTTTTTTTTTATTGACAAAACTTGCTTAAGACTAACTTTTTATTATATTTTGATCTCAAAATAACTTTTCCTTCCAGGTTTGAGTCGTCTCCACTCCTGCTACAGCTTTCCCAAATCTTGATACCAGCAGCAGCCAATTTGATGCAGCTGGGAAATTTCTGAATTACCTGTTTGCTCTGACTTGTTGCCTGATCTTCTCATCTTTCATTTTCTCGAGGTCCCGCCTCGCCAGCTCGGCCGCCAGCTTTTGCTCTCGCTCCAGCTGCAGCGCTCTCTGCTTTCTGTTCTCTTCTGCCTGATCAGAGCAAACAATTTCCGTACCAGCTCTCGCACGAGCAAGGAGACTGTGCAGTCAAAAAAGACTATACAAGCCAGTAATGATTGTTAAGAGAGAAAGCTCTAGCAGCCAAAGGTAAAGCCAGGCGAACATTCTCCTCAGCCTTCCCCCTCCCTGAGCGCGGCCGCCCCCGCAGCGCTTACCGCCCGCAGCGCCTCATCCATCTGCCGCTCCCGCTCCATCTCGGCCCGCAGCCGCGCCGCCCGTCTCCTCCACTCCCGCTCCTCGGACGCCTGCGGGCGACAGGGGAGAGGCGGTGGCGCAGGACAGCCGCGGGGACCCGCTTCCCATGCCGCCCCCGGTCCCCCTCCCCTCACGGTCCCGTTCCCCCTGCTACCCCCGATCCCGCTCCCCTCACGGTCCCGTTCTTCCCCACGCCGCCCCCGATCCCGCTCCCCTCACGGTCCCGTTCCCCACGCCGCCCTCGATCCCGCTCCCCTCACGGTCCGGTTCCCCACGAAGCCCCCGATCCCGGCTCCCCTCACGCTCCCGTTCCCCACGCCGCCCCCGATCCCGCTCCCCTCACGGTCCGGTTCCCCACGAAGCCCCCGATCCCGGCTCCCCTCACGCTCCCGTTCCCCACGCCGCCCCCGATCCCGCTCCCCTCACGGTCCCGCTCCCCTCACGCTCCTGTTCCCCATGCCGCCCCCGTTCCCCCGCTCTCTCTCACCATCCTGCCGGCCGTTGCCGTGGCAACGCGCGGCGCCGCCGGGCTCCAAGGCGCGGTTTCACTTCCGGGAAATCTCCCTCGTTGATTGGCCAAGATGGTGACCCGACCCTAGCACGTGACCCCAAGTGGGCGGAGTCATTACGGCGTGACGTCACCGCCGGGGGGACTTTGATTATCTTTAGAAGCATTTCTTGAATTGCGACTTTAAATTAATGCACTTGCCTCACCTCTAAACACAAACCCCAGGTGGCAGCGTTTAATTAAGAATTTCTCTCCTTCCAGCAGGTATGGGAGATACAGGCACAGAGCAGAACACAACAGCTAGAACACGAACATCACCAAAACAGATGCTTCTGGTCAGGTTACTTGGTACAGAGTATGCTTTATTCAATATAATCCATCCCTCAGTATTCCAAAGAGACCTTACACAGAGCACAACTGCTCCCTACAGTTTTTCCGGATTGACTCTACTCCAGTAAGGAAATAACACTGTGGCACCCAATTCCCCAAACTCTGCCCACTCACTTTTCTCACCTTAATGTTCCTTCCCACATAGTTAAGCAAAACCAAAGACATTTAAGCAAAACCAAAGACATTTAAGCTTACTTAAAGCAGTATTTCAAATTCATTAATGTCACCTACTTTGTAAAAATTAATTAAAATTAATAAAGCTTAAGAGAATTACCTCTGAGAATTGGGTAACAAGTCTGCTCATTTCTACTGATAGAGTTCTAGATGTGTCAATATCTTTTTAGGATGAAAACACTTATTATCTTAAATCTTTTACAATTTTTCCCAAATTGGTGGAATCCTTTCTGAAGCTTTGATTATTCTCTGTCCTTTCAATGAGAAAAGTGTTTTCCCACAACACTTGGGAAAGGGAAGAATAAACTACAGGAGAACATGTCTTTAAGAAGATACAAAGCAAAGAGAGATGAGACAGAAAAAGATCATAAATGTTCCCTAGTTCTTTGCAATTCTTCTCTTTTCACTATTAGGCAAGGAAACAAGTGCCCCCATCCCCCAATGATTCCAAGGCATTGACTTAGAAAGAAGGAACCTTTTGACTCCTCTGGCACAGCAGTGACTTTGAGTGCTCAAGGTTTGGAGGTGACAGGACTGGGGAGATAATGGTGCAGAAGATATTTTTGCTGTCCCTTCTCCTCAGTAAACAGATATGTGATTCACTGGAAATAGGCAGAATTTTCTTTCTTACCAAAGAAAAGAATAAAATAAAGTCCTTGCCCTTCACTTCAGGAAATAAGAGTGAATAACCTTGAGATGTAAAATGTCATCTTTTCTCACATGACAGCCTCCTTTTGGAACAACAATCCTCTCAAAGGAGAACACAAACATACATTGAGTCAGTCTCCAGGACAGCAAGGCACTCCTACAGAAAAGTGGGAGTAAAAATGCTTGAACAAAATATATACCAGAGACCAATGGGTCAGTTCACAAAGTTATTTTTAAAATTAAGAGGTGGCTTGTATTTGCATGTAAACTATTTGTTAGCAGTGCGTTTTTCACAGAAGAGACAGAACGCAGAACTAATACCCTGAAAGATTCCCAATGGAAAAATATTTTGAGGTTTCTGGTCTTTGGAGCCTCACTGTTCTTTTATTTCCTATAATTTTTATAGGAATTTCCTATAATTTTTATTTCCTATAAATTTCACATTTGCTGAAGTGTGCTTAAAATACAAAGAAAAAAAACAAAAAACGAAAAACCAACCAGAGGATTCTTTTGTCCTGAATACCTTAAGGCAGTTTGTGCTCAGAAACTCTTACTTTCAATGTCCTGATTGCTTGCCCCAACATAAATTAGGCCACAGGGACAGCTCAGTAAACTGCCTGCAGATTTCCAAAGGAAGGTAAGAAACCTTCCAGCACATAGTCACTCTGTGGAGAGAGAGAATGAGGGGAAAATAACCCAGGAACTCCACAGAAACACCCAACACACCTTTGCCTTGTTCTTCAGTTAAATGGAATAGGTAAGAGATGGAAAACAATTATTTTCCTCAACTTAGATGCAACTGCTGGTTTCATCTCTTCTCAAGAGCACCCCCAGAAACAGCAGGTTGCTGTCCTAAAGCTTGGGCATCTTAATTTTTTTTTTTGTTCCCTCCCTTTGCATCCAGCCAGAAGCTTCCCTTATTCAGTTTGTAACCACTGCTGCTCTCCGGGCACCGACTGCACCTCCCTGCTGCTTCTCTGCTCACCTGCACCTGGCCAAGCATTTCTGTGCCAGGCCCTCTGAGCACATCCCGTTCTGCTCATCGTCAAGGTCACCTCAGTCGGGCGCTCCTCCTCCACCTGAGAGGGGACACCTGTTTTTGCTGCTCCTCCTCCAACTGTGCGGTCACAGCAAGTCACTGCTCTCTGGAGGGGCCTCCTCCCGCCTTCTTATTGGGGAAGAAATCAAGCACTGGGCTGAAAACAGACCTACCTTCTCCTCATGTCAAAAAACAGAGCTCCTTGATGGCACTGATTAATTTCTCAGTTAAAGACCTAAGAGTTTCACACTTGCAGAGCAGAGTTCAGTCCAGGCAGAGTTGCTCTGCTCTTCTAAAGAAGGAGAATAAAAATACACTGTTTCAGCAACTAGCTATGTCAGCTCTTTCTATTTCTTAGAAATCCAGTGTGTTTGTATTTAAGCTTTCCATTCCATTCCATGGTTTATGAAGTTTTTAGAATAACAGATAATGAAATATCTACCTTCCTATAGTATAGAAAGGAATGAATCCCAGCTGCATTAACTGCTATCAAACTCCACACAGCATTTCTTCTTGCAGCAGCCAGGTTACTGCTGTAAGTCAGTGCTCATTTCTTTTTCTTAAGAGCATTAAACCCTCCTAGAGTCTGAAAAGCTTTGGGTAATCAGCAGCCAACTGTACAAATGTAGTTAAACCCAGCAGTCCTTTCTCAGGGTTAACACAGAATCAATAAATGAGTCAGTTCTTAAACTCAGTATCAGCACCCACTGATGAACTCCTGACAGCAGAAGTGAAGACTGCTGAGGAATGCTAATGGTAAAAACAATGAAATAGAGCATAAAAGGGAAAAAGTTGGTTCCCTTTATTTAGCAGTTTCAGTTGAAGGTGATCCAGGAACACATAGCAGAAAAGGTCATTAAGTGAAAACGGTGAAGCCATTTTGCAGGTTTACCTCTTTTCTAGGGCATTTTACCAGATGATCATAACATGAGACAGTGACAAATGCATTCCAGCTGAGATAAGATATGTGGGTCATGCTGACTTTGCAACATTATAAACCACTATTGGGGATAACACAGCTTCTCTGTGAGGTAATTTACCTTCTTTGGATGAAAAGATAAATGCGAATTAACAGGGAAGAGACTGAAACATCTGAGCTGTGCTATTGATCTACTAAGGACCTAGATAAGTCATAGAGAAACTAATGCTTGCTTTGCTTGAGATTAGTGATGGATGGGATAGCAGATTTAGCAGCTATGGGGCTATCACTGTCAACAAAGTCTTAGCACTATTTTTTTTTCTAATTTTCCTGCAGTAGTAGGGAAAATGTCCCATAGCAGCAGTAGGCAGAAGCAATCTTTTACTCATGACATTATAGACTCTAAAATATTACAAGGAAAAAAAATACTTGGTGCTTCAAATGTGTTAAAAAAATTACATCTGTTTCTGGTAAGACAAATGTGGGTTTAACAACTACTTAGTTGTAGGACTCCATTTTCTGAGGGGAGCATACAAGAGCTTTCAGCTGAGAATACCAGGCTTTCTGCTTCACCTCAAAAAAAAAAAAATTAAATACCTGGTCCAGGGACAGCAAATATAGTTCTTCTGCAGACGATGTTGTAAAACACTGCTATAATGACACTTCTGATTTTTGCGGAAAGACCTTTATCCACCTACCTACAACCAATGAAAGAGAACAGAGATCATAAGTTCAAGCAAAAGGACTGAGTCCTTACTTAGGAAAGTGAATGGAAATAATTTTCAGCAGAGAATCTAGAGGTTTGTGAGTATGAAAGTTCTGTTTGTAAAAGGTTTTAAAGAACTTATCTATTTACTGAGATTTTGACATGGGACCTCTGATGCAAGTATTTGTCAAAAAGTGCCCTTCAAGTTAACAAGTTCCATTTGTAGCTGTTAGTTTGAAAGGAAAGATTAGATTTTTTTTCTATTCTAGCCTAGCCTTGTCTTTTCTGTGAGTGGCATAGAGGAGGCATGTGAGTAACCAGCCTGCAAGCACATCTGCTGAAGTGCCTAACTGAACGGGTGGAGGGAAAACTAAAACCAGTCATGGCCTCCACCCAGTGAACATCCCTCCAGCTGATTTTGGCTGTCATTAAGCACTGAACATGGTTTCCTTTTCAGTATTTTGTATGCAATGCCATCAGAACATACACCTCTGGAAGGAAGATTTGTAATTTCCAAGGCTGAATGACTTGGAAGTCCAAGCTATTAAGTACTAAGCATTACTACTCTTCCCATAGCAGCACCCATTGTACACTGAGCAATATATAGAATGTATGCAAGGGGAGATGGCACACATCTCCTGCACACTGCCCACTCCCTGGAAGCACCAAGTCCAGGTGTTGGCATCTGTTCTAACTTGGTACAGACTTGAAAGCACCAAGAAATGTACTTAGAAGAATGCAGAACCCATTTCATTCTTGCAAGATACCACCAAACATAATTAATTCCAAAGAGTTCAGTTCAGCTTTTGTGAATAATTAAAAAGCTGAGGAGCTCCAAAGGGGAGTTTATCAGAGAGCAGAATACTATGAAAAAAAGATGTCATTTGCCAACAACAGAGGATTAAACAAATTAATCCATAGCCATAACCTCAAGCCAACCAATGGAAAAGGCAACTGAAGGGCAATAACAGAAAACAAACATCAGTCCCAGAAAGGGCTGAGAGCAAGGTGAAAGTCATTCTGCTGCCTGCATCCATCTCTTATGCTGGCATCTCCTCCTGCCCAGCAGCCTCGGCAGAACATCATGATGAGCCCCAGGCTGGTGGAGGCTCTGCTTCCCTGCCCCACACAGGGATGTGTCTGGAGGAGTCCTGAGGCATGTTTAGTAAAATCACTGATGTTTTATTCAGGAGCTTTTAGAGAGGAAAAGAGTGCACAGTGGTTACTGATACATTTTGTTGCTGCTAAAGCAGCAATTTTTTGCTCCAAGAACAAAATTCCTCAGTGAAACAGTGAATTGGCTCTGCATTGCTGTGGGCCAGACAAAGCCCCCAGATTTCTGTCTGTGAAATGTTCCTGCTACAGTGTTACCCACGGGCTTTGCTGTGCATCAGTCCCTGTGTCTGCTTCCAGAAGTGCTCCTGTAAGCCAAGCTCATTGGCAGTACCAGGATGATCACAGAATTGGTACAGAGGCACCAGCTGCTTTCAGAGCTCCTGCAGGAAAGCAGAGCCTTTCTCCATGTCTGCACTGAGATGAGGGAGAAAGTTGTCTTGTTTCACTGAGAAAATTTCAGGTCAACATATAGAACTGTTAAAAATAAGAAAGACAAGATTATAGAAGGATTTCCACCTGTGAGCAACATTCGCTTTCCTCTTAGCATCTTCAGACAAGTTGCTTTCTTGAAATCAGAAACCAGTGTTACACACATACAGTAATGATTAACTACAGAATTTGGCCGTGTGCTTATGCCTTGCACAATAAGGAACCTAGTTTTGTCTCTAGTTGCATCTCTAGAATTTAGAAATCAAACCTAATGTAATTTGCTACAGCTGGACACCACCTGCAGGGTACTGTTTAAGTACTCTGAACATTACATACTTATCTTTTAAATATTGATAATGCCATTTTTCATTTGTGTGACATGAAGTCCCACAGGGAATAATTATGCTAATAAACCTTAATGATTCTTGCAAATAAATGATCAAACAAAATTGCTACTGTTGATTTATATTAATGGATGCCTTTAGGAGAAGATTTGTCAGGATGTGCTGCTTCTTGAATCCCAATTCATCTTATTTAGCAGAAGAATGTACATAGTTTGTAAAACAGATTAAGTGTTTAAAATATAATGTGTTCATGCAGTTTCTGCAGTTCATAACACTCAAGGACTATTATCTTGCCTTATGGCAAATCTTCATTAAAGGCTTCTTTATATATAACCTTTGTCAGTCCTTTTTTCCCCTCCCCTATGGCTAAAAAGTCCTCCTTCAGAAGATCTCTAACTTAACCTTTCTGTCATTGACACAAGAATAGTGATCACTATGCTGTCCTAACAGACAAACACCACTAAACAACTTAGCTTTTACTGTAATTAATCCAGAAACATTCTTGGTGCTTTAATAAGGGCACACAACCTGAAACTGAGTGACCTACAGGATTTTACAAGATATGTTAAGATGAGCAGCTTCTACTTTTCGTCTACTGTCAGATATGCTGTAATTCTCATTCCCAACCACCATATTTTTTAAATTTTAACCAAGTTCATTTGGAAAACATTTTACACTGGCTTGCCCTTTAGATCATATGAATGTTTGAAAGCAATACCCATGCACTATTTGCTTTAGCTTGTAAATAACCATTTCCTGACTCCATATCTATTTAGATGTATTCTAGAGCAATACATCTGTAGTTCAAGAACCTCATTTTAGTATTTTCAGAGGACTTATCCCTACCCTCTCTGATTAGCTGTTTAGTATTTTCTTCCCATCCCACATGTGTTTGCACTACAAAATGCTCTTTTGGTCACTTTTAATTTCTCAATTTTTCCTCTTGTTGTGAAGCATTTTTCAGGGCTTGCCTCACTTCATTTACATGTGAGTACTGTTACTTCTCTTCCTTCACTGTCAGTGGTCTTGGAATGACATCTCTCATCAAGTTTCTCCAGAATCCAAGAACTCTGTTGAGACCTGATTTCTGCAGACAGAAGCACCAAAAAATATGACTAACACAGTATCTCTGTTAAATGAGAGTTTTTCATTGCTCCTCCAACACAGAAACTTCTCTTAAACTGCATCATCTCTTCTTTGCAGGTTGTTTTAATGTGTGGTGTTCAGGTGAATCCCATTGCACATGATTTCTAGTGGCTTGTTTTTTATTTGAAATCTAGTCACTTCTCATTCTCACACCATCTGGCCAGACATGTCTGCTTTTATATACTGTAGATATTCTAATTTAAGTTACTTGATCCTTAACAGTTAGTGTATGCATTTTAGTTAAAGGGTATTTACAGTTAGATGACGAAACATTCACTTACACCTTTTTTATGTATGTGAAGTGAGATTCCAAATGGATGTCACTATCAATTTGCTAGGAACACATACACATAACTTAGTGCTTATACAGTGGATTAATTCTGTTTTAATACTCATTCATTTTTATCCTGTCTTCTAAATAATTAATGTAAGTCATGTTTATTGACTTTTGAGCTACCACTGCAGCAGGACTCTTCACTGGCAGCAGCATAAAACAAAATCACTTTTATCTAGACCACAAGATTCACTTTGTAAATATTTTCCTCTTTTTAAAAACTGACTTGAAAGGAACAATTCGTTCTGATCTGCTTGTTATGTAATGTACGCTAGTTTCCTGAAGGACTATACATTTTTATCTTATTTTGGGAGGGGCTTTCTTCTTCTGAATTTCAGTATTTTGCTATTTAGTATTTGAAAAACTCATTCTCTCTGCCTTCCAGGCAGCACATATCCACCTTGCCTGGCTCCCAGGCTGGCTTAGCAAGTCATGGCAAAGCATCCTGTTACTCTCCACACAGCCTGGGCCGGGAAAGGTCCCCCTCTGCCAGGCTGGATCCAAGGTGTAGAAGGGAGCCCCCCTGTGCAAATCCTTCTCTGTACACCCTGAGTTTGAGGACAGAAGCCTGAGTCCCTGTAGCAGTTTGTCCTCAACTGAAAGCAAGAAAACAACCAACCAATAATAATCAAAATGTGCCTTCAAAGTGGGATGTGAAAATGTAGACTATAGAGAGATATAGATCTTAGATAATAGCAAATAACTAATAATTTTGGATGTAGAAGATGCAAGAATTTGTCCCGTATTTCCTCCAGAAGCCATGAAAAAAAAAAGAGATGATTTTCATCCCAAAATGTATGGAAACCCTACCTAAATAGTAATTTTCTGGCCAGCCCTGGCCAGTGATAAATGAATGTTACAGTTATATTTAGAGGCTCTATTAAGCTGTATTTTTCTAAGATTTGAACAGTTTAAACTGATCTGAGTAAAACCTGAAAAAAATCATAGACATTTACTGACATTTATTTTCTAAATAATATTGCTAGAAATTTATAATTCAGCAATAAAATAGGCAGAGCTTACAAGCAAATGATATAATAATAATGCTAAATATAAGCTTAGTCATGAAAGGCAAAGCTCTGTAACGAACTCAAAATGAAGGATGGCAGAAACACAACAAATAGACAAAAATAACATTGCCAGTGCACAACAAATACCAAACCACACGTTTTTGTGTGATCTCTACCTACAAATAAAAGATGTTAACTGTGGATTCTTTTTATGCTCTGCAGATTTCTTTTTCTTTGGTAATCTCCTAAGTGTAAGGAGATGCAGTAACTAAGATGCTTAATTGTAAAGCCATGAAATAACATGACATTCATGACATACCCCCAAGCTCTTCTGTAGGTCTCTTTCAGGTACCTTTTTATTGTTGATACCCTGGAAACAGCAACACTTTTTAAAATAGGTCAAGCAAGTTTTAACCTTAATAAATTAGAGAATTAATGTATTTATAGCATTCCATAACATGGTTCAGGTGGAGGAGCTGTCTCTCAAATCCCTTTTCAAGACCAACAGAGGGAAAAAAGGGTCTCTCCAGGCCACATTTTGGGGCATGTTGCCCAGGGAGTGAAAGTCACAGTGTATAAACACTGATTTACCAAGGAACAGAAATGGAAAATGAGCTTTGGCACGTGTTTGCACCTATGTCCTGGCCTGGAGAGAGCTCTTCTACTGGCACAAACCATAACCTGAAACAGCACAGCAGAACCACGTGCCTGGACACCACCCTCAATTCTGACTCCAGTTGTGTGTGGTCACCTGGTCTCCGTCTCCATAACCACCTACTCTTCTCCCAGTAACATCACAGGCACTTGTCCTTGAGCCTGGGAGCAGAGGCTGCACTGATTACAGCAGTCAGAGTGCTGTGCTGCCTAGGTCTGCCTGAAAATGACCAAAGTGACTATTCTCCTACATAGCATATCTTTAAAATTCACTATTAGAAGACACTAAAATACACTCTAGGCCTTGGCTTAATTTAAGCATCTGCTGTACCCTGTATCCTTTAACAGAAGTGCCTTGTTTCCCTGGATAAGTTTCTGTATGACTCACCATTTCCATAACCTCAGCCTCACATTCATGAATGCACCAAGGCAATTGAATATTTATCAGATTTCAGAGTTTTTTTTCCTGAAAGATTTGCATTTAAATAAATGACAACAAAAGAGAGAGCTGAAAAGAGTCTTCCAGAACTCCCCCACATTACCTCTTTCAACTTTTGTACCATCATTGCAGTCATTGTCTACCAAATCTTCCCAGGCAGACAGAGAATATATTACTGTTGCAAAAAGCAAGATGCAGTTTAGGAACAATTACTGCAAAAATTAACTTCCTCAGCATAATCTTTTTCTATCCTCTCCCTAGGTGATAGCCACTCTTCTCACAAGAGAGTCTTCTGGCAGCATTCCCTCCCCATTTTTGGTGCAAATGCCACCAATGAGGAGCTGCCAGTCTCTTTAGTGCCAAGAGAACAGAGATGTTTCTGTTGGACTGGCTCCAACAAGGGTGAAAATCAGAGCTTCAGCATGCAACAAAAAGCAGCACCAAGATCCCGCCTGCCTACTCTTTGCACAGGCTTTTCCTTTCCCCCAGGCATCCCTGCAACACCAAACATCCACAGAGCAGTGAATAAGCTCAAGGCCAGAGACATGGAGATTGTGCTGCCAATGGAAATGGCTGCTCAGGACTCAGAGAGCTGTGTGGAAAAACTGGGAATGCATTTTCCTTTCACCCTCACCCAGTAATGCCAGAGAAAGGAAAGATGAAAGTGAAGGAGAAAATATTATTTAAAAAGTAATTTGGAAAAAAAAAGGCAGTTTTGAGAGCTTCAAGCTGCCTCCGAGGGTCTGCAAAACAGGGGCAACTTCTGCTAAACATCCACTAACCTCAGAGCAACAACTGAGCTCATCTTCCCATCCCTACTACTACCCAAACTCCACAGAGAATCAAACAGGAGCAACCTGAGCCTCTTCTTCCCCTCCCCATGTCCCACCTGAGGAAGCCTGCACCGTAAAGACAGCACCAGAAGAGGCATTTAGATGTGTGATGCCATGTACTGTCACACTTGTAAACATTTCAAAGGCAGCTTTTGCTTTTCCAAGGGATTCTTTGGCCTTGCTGTTATCATGATATGTTTAGCGGGTCAAGGACAGAGCAGCAGTGACCCACAGCTGGGGGATAGGATGTCTGTAAGAACCAGAAACCCCCTCCTTTTTCTGGTCATTTTACCAGTCCTAATGTACCTACAGCTGCTAAACTGCATGGCAAGAATATTGAATTTGTACAGCTCCTTCATGCTGGTAGGTAGCAGTAGGTATAGAAAGGTATTACAAAAGCGTAGAGAAAGGCCGGATCTATTCAATTCCCAAGGGGGCACCATAAGAAAGTTCAACGACTTCCAGACCATCATACTGCATTTGTTCTGGTGGTTACCATACCCTGTATGTTTACTGGAACTAATCCATACCTTCATAAACTCAGAGTAATTTCTATCCTGAGGAACAGTGTCTCCTCATTCTAAATCCGCTTTAATGATCCCGCCTACCCCATTCCACCGAGACCGTTCACAGGGAAGAGGCTCTAATCTATTTAGCTCCACGAAGGGTTTCTCTCTGACACGTGCTCTCCTAATAGACCATTTATCAGGATGAAGGGTGATCCCCAGAGAGAGCAGACAGCAGGACTGGCCTAGCCTGAGTGACAGTCTGTCCAGCAGAGATTGACTTTAATGAAGCACAGAATAAACAGGAAGATTAAGAGAGTGCAAAAATCAGTGACAAGTTTTGAGTCCACCTGGGCAGCTTACTGTGCAGCACAGATCTGTCACTGAGTTATAAATGTTATGTATCTGTTGGTTGCTAAGGATCAAATACAGCAATCCCACACACATTACAAGAGAAAGCTTTCCCCTTGGTTCTCACCCTTGAGAAGGGTACCTGCTTTAAACCCAGAAACACAAGGTGAGGGTGGACTGGACTCTGGCAGTTGTCTGGTCTGACCCTCTGTTTCCACTACGCTGCTCAGAGATTTGCCAAGTAATCAATTTTCAGTTGACAATCTTTTGTAAATATTTGTGATGGAGTTTGTTTCTCTGTGACAGAAATGTAGTGAAAGTATGTCTGTATTGTATGGGATCCATCTTAGCAAAATTCTGATCATAGCATCTCCCACAATCCTTTTCCTGACGATGGATAGAAGGCCAGTGTGCCTGCCAGTTAGAAACACCCACCTTAGGGCGAGATCATGTCAGCAGCTCTCTGCACTGCCTGCTAATGGAAAAAGATCAACTCAGACACAGACATCTTCGGACAATGGCTTGCATCCACAGACATCAGGCACATAGCCCTGAGGTGTAGCCAAGGCTCATTTTTCATTGTGACAACTGTGACTCTTAGGCCAGACATCTCTTCAGCATCTTCAAACTTACTTCTTTTGTTGGGCTTGGATAGAAATTCATAAATGGGGGCTGAAGCTACAAATGGAGGGAAGTTTTTCATCTAGTGGTAACAAGCCTCAAATGCAGACAGGATTCTTAGTACTACACCACCTCACAGTAGAAAAGCCCAATTACAGTATATTTATCTACTACCAGCAAGTAAGAATGATGTTAAACCTTGTCTCTGCTGGATGTAAAGATACCGCTTTGGTAAAGCAAAGAAACCAATCATCTTTTTGCAGAAGATAATCTGGAAGAGAGCACATATTACTAGCAAGATACTTTACTTCAAAAACCCTGCAGTTTGAGCTCTACTTCCTAGAGCAGAATTAAGTCACTATTAACTACTTCCAAATAGTTTTGCTCATGAAAGTCAAATTCTTTTCTGAAATAAAGCAGAAGTTTCCAAATGAAAAATAACTTGAATACATACTGTTGCTGCCCAATATCAGGACCACCTATAGTTTTTGACGTTAAGTGGCTATGTAAAATCAGCTTTATAGCTGTAGTTCTAGAGTTCACACTGTCTCATTTATTTCCCTGCAAAAAGCCTGTTTTGTTTGTGCCAATATTCACATGACATCCAGCCCAACAGACAATGGCTGCTCCACTGTATAGACTTCTGTATGTGGGTTTTTTTTTAAAGCACAATCCTTAAGGTGTGAGCACAAGAAATGAAGCTGGATGTGAAACAAGCAATACAAGAAGTGTTTCAGGGTCCCCATCTGCCCATGCTGCAATTGTACACGGCCAACAGATGATGGCACCAAAATTCAGTCTGTTAGCAAATGCTACTTGGGAACTGACAAAGCACTTGGGCAGATACATCAAAATAAATGTACTGAAATGTAGCTAATTTAAATTGCATAAAATAGATACAACTAGGGGGAAGATGGAATGCACCTTTTGTAATAAGTCATCACCTTTCCCCTGCTCCCTCTTTGCCCACATCTCAAAGACTTTGCCTTTCAAAGTTATGCATAGTCACAGTCTGACTTCTGAGAGACACTATGGACAGATATTCACATTAATGGCATCATCATACCCTCAGCCTTTGCTAATCTTGCTGTGTGTACAGCAGTAAGAATGCTCTTAAAAGCACAGGCTAACTACAGGATCAAAGGCACAAGCAAGAATGTGAAGCTCAAGAATGTACTTCCAAATGCATAAATAATTGGGCTGTTAGAATTAACAGCCATGTTGGAAGTCACAAATATCTTACCCCATCATGGATATTTCCAGGAGTTTCTTCAATCTTTCTCAGTCACTCTGGTCTAAACACCATCAGTTTCGGCCAGCACTTGAAAAACCATCTGGTATATAAATATTCATAAACTAATTTATGAGAAATACAGTCTCCCTTCACTGCTTCTCATCAGGTAAACATCAGGTGCAGCTTTAAAGAAGCAGCAGCAGTACAGTTTTAAAGTGGCAAGAACTGTATGTATGCTTTAAGATTTGACAACCTGATTAGCAATAGTATTTCTAATGCTGATTATATCTTAAAGCAGGAAGGAGGCAGGTGTTGAATAACTAAACAAAGTACAACAAACAAACACTTCAGTTTGTAACAATTTACTGGGTTTAGGCATTCCAGAGGTTTAATGGAAGCTATGTTGTTTAATCTATGAGAAGTGTTTTCTGTTTGCCATATGTTTGCAGAGCCATCATTAAAACTGTAATTTTATTAATGGAACAGGCCTCAAAAATATTATGTCCCAACATTACCTCCTGGAGCCAAAGGTCAGATCAGCATTTTGTTCATGGTATTAAGCTTGGATATACCTCAAACAAGACAAAGAGGTCCATTAATTCTGGAAGGGCAAAACCCCATCAATATACTTGTTAGAAGTATAATTAGTAGGTTGAATTCTACAGTCCATAATAATGTTAGTGGTCATACACTTTTAAAGGGGAAAACTCACTGATATTTCACTAGGGGTATTTAAAATTTAAAAAATACTACAAAGTTTAATTACGGAATATAAAGAGTAAAACATTTTTGACACCTGACACATTCATATGTTCTTGTTGCCAAAATGACTGCATTGAAATTTGAAAGCTTAAAACTGCATCTCCTGTGTTTAGAGATCACTGTGAAAGCAATTTCTATAACCTGTCCATTTATCCCTGCTAGCTCATTCATTTACTAATAGGACTGTCATTTGTTGACAGACAGTAATGAAGGTATTAGTAGCTGGTTGATCCTGCTTTGTACATTTTATATATCTTTCCTCATTAAAGAATATTTTGACACACTAGAACAAGACAACATTATTCTTTATGCTTGATGCACAGGTAGCATCATTTTACTAGTATGTGCCTATGTTAAAAAAGAGGAAAGATTTTTATTATTAGAAACTGTGCACGCTCTGCTTTTAAATTATGTCAGGAAAAGGCTTTAGATGAGATGTCAAAATCTGGCTATTCAAATATGCAAACATGACTTTTACACCATTGAAAATAGTAACAAGATTCAAAACCTACCTTTGTTATTCATGCAAAGTATGTTGCAGGGATTTTTTAAAAAAAAAAAACTCTGAAGTTGTCTATACTGTTCTAAAGTAAATTTTCTGTTCTATATGAAGGATGCTTCTCCCTTTATTTTGAGTATTACACCTTGGTCACTTGCTCAGGAATAGCCTTGGAAATTAAAACACTGGAATGGAAATTAGGAAATACTGTGTTTCTACAAAAGATACCAAATATTCTCTGCTTAATCTGATTTTCATGGAGGGCTTATTTTATAAAGTTGCTTATTCTCCGTATTTCAGACTTGGATCCATTAAAATCCTTCCTTTCTCCAACCTCCCACTGTCAACTTCTTATAGGATTTTTTGTTAACTAGGTAAGAAAAAAGCATACCATATTTATACCTTCTATACTAGGTTGGACTTCTGCATGCAGCTGTAAAGTGAAAAATTAGGGGGTTATGATTAAAAGGCCAAAGTTGCACAGTTAAATTAGCAGTGTTAATTACCAGTTCCCTAAGTAGCTAAAACAAAAAGCCAGGGCAGACTAGGAGTGATTTTGTTCAGATGAAGTATTTTACATCTTTTCCTTGCATTACTGTATTTTTCTCACAAGACCATAGATCAGTTACTAAACCACCAAAATCTATCCCTGTCTTTGTCAACATCGAAGTGATTAAGTACCACTTTATCACAAAAAGTGAGCCTTGACTGATGAGGAAACAGCCTGCCTCATATACAGGCTACAAAATCAAATATTATCACAGAATCATAGAATGGTTTGGATAGGAAGGAACCTTATGGATCATCTAGCTCCAACCCCCTGCATGGGCAGGAACACCTTCCATTAGCCCAGGCTGCCCAAAGGCCCACCCAGCTCAGCCTGTGACAGGCAGTGACAATGCTGCTGAGGACAGGACAGCTCTGTCCTGGACTATTCAGCCACCCCTCCCTCAGCTTCACCAGCCATTGCACCTGAGCTGGTGTGAGTTCACTCATGGGCAAGGCTGGCATCCTGAGCCACCTGCATTCTACATGAACCAAGGCAGGCAAGACTGCTTCAATAGGAATCTCAATCAGACATCAGGTGAAAACACCCATTAGCACATCTACTTACACATAATTTGCAGAACAAAGGCCCTGGAATTAGCAATCCTTAAAGCAATACAATACTATCCCAATATCCGGCTAAACCCTGCAGGAAAATACAATCATCAAAGTCACAATTCCAACTAATATAAATTAGAAGAGAGGAACTGGAGGGTCAGGGGAGGAGTCTGTGACTGGTAGTAAAGCACCAGGAGTATAAATAGAATTCATTTCTCCACTCCTACAACACAGCTCAGTGATGAGCAGTTAGGGAAGATGAAAATCTCAGGAGAAGCTTCAAGAGACCACACCTTCCTGGCCACATAATAAAAATGTCTTTTGTTTTAAAGAAATGCGTGAGGATTATAGTGCTGCATTTCTCTCTGTCCATCTTTTTAATCACATCCAAAATACCATGCTCTGTTCTTCTGGGACAAACATATGTGTGTTCATGTATCTGTGTATTTTAGTAATTTATATAGAACTAATCCAGTGGTCTGATGAGAAATGCACATTACATTTAAATGAGCAAAGGGAATAACAAAGAAAACAGATAAATCCCATTACAGGTGTCTGTGAGGAAGAGAATACTGATGTGGAGCTCCAGTTTGAGAAATTTAACAGCTGTCAACATTAAAATACCCCAGTGGGAATTAGAAGAGTAAAGCCTTTAACAAATCTTGCAGGTTACTGATGTTTGGCCTGTGCATCCACAGAGGGCTGAAATTGATGGAGCAATGTTTAAACTCAGTGACTTAAGATAATTTTGTATTCTGGTTAAACTCGTCTTCATCATCCAGAATGAATGCCTGTCTTTTACCAAGAGAAATCTAGTAAATGTAGCATTTTCAACCTTCTAAATGCTCAGACCAATATTTGCAATCAGAGGACTAAAAGTACTGTCTCACTCTTAAACGTAGCAAGATTTAAATTGTAAGCTACTGGTAGTTTGCTATTCACTTGCTTTAGTTACCTCACTAGAAGTGTGAGCTAGGTTCAATAATAGAGCATGTAATAATGATCAGTGAACTTAATTTCTGTTAAAAAAAAAAAAAAAAAAGACCCTCCTTAAGAAGATACATTTGTCTTTCCATAGACATATCTGCTTTCTGTTTATCCCCACTTGCTACAAAACATCTTTTCTTACCTTCACAGAAGTGTTCTCCAAAGTTCCAGCATTTTGTGCAAAGAACTAGTGGCTTTCTGCAATATGAAGCACTACGCTCAATATTCAAAGAGAAAACCACTACAGGATCCAACCTACAGCAGGATTTGGCTTTGAAGATTCAGAGATGCTTGGATTTTAATGTTTGGTTAACTCCCTCCAGTATTTTAAACTACACACAATTCTCAAAACTTCTGTAAATAATGGACAGTTCAAAGAGAGTTTCTATCTACTCTGGGAACAAAGAATTTTCTTTCTAGTCACTTGGTAAAAAAGGATTCTGATATGATGTTCTTCTATTCACTGACCTATCCAAGTAATTCTCAATTAGTATAGTAAATAATTACAGGTTTCAGGAAGATATAACGCTTATTAACACTTTTGCAACCCATTAGAACACTCACCACAGAAAAAATGAGCCCCTCCTATGCTCATTTATCCTTAAAAGAAAAATTATAGAAATAAATAAAAAAAAATATTTAGAACAGTTGATGTTAATGTGTTTGTGAGAAAAAGAAAGAGTAGCTTTAGCTTTCTGTGCCAAAGGTGATAAACTACTCCACTGGTGAAGTCAAGCCTGTTAATTGCTATTTTGAAGGTTATTCACAGCTACTGGAAATGAAGGGCCATTTTCAATCCCTTGTAATAAAAGGGATGTTGAAAACACATGTCCAGAAATAGGTTAAGAAACACCATACAAATGAAAGGTAATTTGCAAACACACATAAAATCTCACATTTGAATCCAGAAATATCAGTGTTGTAAACAGGTATTTAAAATTCAGCATATTTAAAACATAGCAGAACTTTTGTAAAATAATGTGTTTCGCAATTTTCAACCATCTAAGAGAGCAAGAAAAATTTGGTCGAGAGACTCTCTTCCTAGAGTCCACCTTCTGCAATGAAATCTGAACTATGGTTAAACCCAGTTTTTTAGCTAACTACAATACAACACAATAGTATTTGGCTAAGCCTGCAGAGCTTCAGGGACTATTAACCCTTTGCTAGTAAATATAACCTTTAAATTAATTGTTTGCAGATTGAGGAAAGCAGAAAAGGAAACACTAGATTGAAAATCTAAGATGAATAGAGCACTAGTCTAATTTCTTAAATGAGCCAAACCTATCCAGTGGCTGGAGCACAAAGAGCATGTGCTACTCATCCCAAAGCTGTCTGAAGGTTAAGTGAAAACAGGCTACATCCTGCAGCACTAACTCATCAACTGCCATGGGAAAATCTGCTTAAATACAGACTGCTGGGGATGGCTTGCAATGTGCACACTTCAGAATGTTGCTAGAGAAACGAGGCAGTTACAAGCATATTTGAAAGAGAAAAGACCTGACTGTAATTAGGGAAGAGTGCATTAAAGGCTTTTAAAATTTGATTTGGATACCAAATTATCTCTAATTTCTCTTTCCTTAACAAACAATAACAAAAATCTTATGACCTAAAATAAGTATCTTTAAAACTTAGCAGCTATTACTCAGTGATAGTATTGTACTATCACCCTGAAAATACCACCCAATGAGGTCTTGCAGTACTTGCTCTACAAATATATGAACCAATCCATATCCTAAAGAGTTTGTAGTTTGCATGTTATAAAGTCTAATTACAGTGTGAGCATAAACCACAAAACCTCCTAGAAGCGGCAAAAATCCAAAAAATCAAGATAATTACAACCCTTGCTCATCCTGATTTTTGAGGCTATTTTTAGAACAACACAGGCTGATGTGCTCTGAGCTTTTTTATATTTGCATTAAGTCCTCTGTGGTTCCTCCTCTGAAATGTGTGCATATGCTGAGTCCATGTGAGATGCTACCACTGGCGCTTGTCATAAGCATTAAATCCCTCTCAAGCTTGTTTACAGCTCAGCACTTGTCATACTGCTCCCCTGAGCTTCATGCCTGGTTGGGTTTTTTTCTTTCTCTTTGGCTTTGTGAAAGATTTAATTTCTTTTTTGTTTATGTGTGTACTTACACTTGCAGGTGCAGAGAAGAAAAAAATCACTGTACCCAGATGTTCTGTAGCTGCAGTAGCATACATACAGCTGAAATTAAGGAGAAAAACTGTAGCAGATAAACCCCAACTTTCTCATATATTCTACAGCATTTTTAATAAACTTACCATGTTTCATTGAGAAAAAGACTCTCAAATTCCATTTTAGGAAGACCAGAATATTTTACAGTTGTTTTCTTTGCTCTTTTGCAAAGAGCTTTTTAACATCTGAACATGGTCCAATTATTCCTGTATCAGTTTCACTAATACCCTCTTGTAATGGTGACAGACTACAGACTGCATCACCACTACAGCTACTGCAAACCAAATGTCTTAGCTAATTACTGAGTTTGTTGAAGCTCAGTTTCACCCAAAATTTCATGCATAATTTGAAACTTGCATTTAAAAAAAAACAAACCCCAAAAGCCCCCTCCAAACCCTCTAACCAACCCTCTTACTTCTGTAGTGATAGCAGAAGTCACTGTCTAGATTGCCCATAGGGACTCCAGCTCTGACCTCTCATATCCCATCTAGATAAGCATGTCTCCATTCCACAACTGTCACTGCTTAGCCCTGCAATCCATTTACCCACCATGGACTGCAACAGTCCATAAATGGTGAAATACCAGTAAGCTGTGGCACAGGCACCTACTGCAGCCATCCCTCTCCACACAGAGCAATGGCTTGTCTGCTTCACCTTCTGCAGCTGCAGGCACAGCCATTCCCAGGCAGTGGAAGGGCTGCTCATGCCTTTGCTCCACCTCAGCACCTGCATGGAACCTTCTCACATGCATGTTCCCAGTGAATCCAGTTCATTCACACAACTATGTGTGGAACAAAAGAATTCTTCTGAGGACTTTTATGATAAACTTTTACCTTTTGACTTTTCTAGTCATGCACAATTTGCAACACACAACTTGCTGACAACGGGAATAACAAAAATACAAGCATCAGATGCAGGACCCACTGGAATTTTAAAGGGCACTCTTGTGAAACCTAAACAGATGAATCTGCTATTTTTTTAGCTGTTTTCAGCTTCAGTAACTTCCTCTAGAGCTCCACTGGACACTATGTGGAAGAGCCTGATCAATGAGTTCTGTGACATGACCTCTACCATCACAGCATTCTGCCTGCTGGTACAGTGGGGAAGTCAATTTTATTACTTTTATACCCAAGTATTTGTTGGGTTTTCTCTGGATTTCCAGCAAGCATAAACGTTTCCTGCTCTGCATGTTGAGCAGGGTAAATGACACATAAGACATCCTAGTGGATAATGCAGGTGTTGTGAAGAAAGTGTTTTTCACCTCCCCATAGCCAGATATCCTGCAATGATAAATATTTCATTTGATGGACACGAACTATGTTTGGACCAAGTGAACTTTGTCAATTACTGATCTTTAACTACCGGTGTACCTTACACCCAAGAATATCAGGTAACAGTCAGGTCAAATCTTTTTGCTGTGAAGTGACTGGTAACAGTTTTGTCCACTACTGCACAGAATCTCATGTTTCGTGATAGAGATGTCTACTCTCATTAACCAAACTCTCATTAAATAAAAGACTACAGTAGAAGCATTTTGCTTGTACATGTTCTATATTCCACTCACAGTAAAGTTCCAATTTGCTGCTGCTTCTTATTGATCTTTTATTGCAATGAGGTGTCTTGATAATCCAATGACACTCTTTGTGCTTTGTATTTTCCCTGCAGATTCTGTTCAGAATTCTTACCATCTTAAGCATCACCTATAAGGAAGAGACTACAGCTATTATGGCAGTGAGTCAGTTCAGAGTGGATTTATTTTACCCACTTTAATTAAGGATAAGCAAAAGACTGACCTTCTAAACATTTTTTTATAGTTCCCTCTCCTTGTTCCCTGTATGTTTTGTAGGGTAACAAACATATAAAAGAGATGTGACCAAGAAATTCTCGTATCAGGGCAAGTAGAATTTAAGCTCTCTCAGTGAATACATTTTTTTGATGAAGAGAACCAACACATTTGTACGGACTATGCAAACACATTAAATAAAGAATTCATTAATGTAAATAACAAATTATGTGTGAGGACAACAGATATATTTTTATTACTTGCAAAATATGAATAGCAATTAAGAAGTAATAATATATTAAAAGCTTCCAAGATAGCTGAGTAGCTCACCTAGTCATGAAGCATGCTTGGATTAGTAAAATGCTCTAATTCAAGTATAATGGCAAATTTAGAAGAATCTGTTTGGACAACTTGATGCTCAAAACAGCCTAAGGATTGCTGCTAAACTCACATTTTTAACATGATAAAAAAAAGATCCTCTTTGTTTGAGGGTTTTGATTTTGTGTTTTATTACTCTGTTCAGGTACATGAGGGAAAATAAAATCAAGTTATGTTTTCATTATAGTTGCATTATAACTGTGTGTGTGTGTACACAAAGAAAAGTAACAGGAATGCAGGAACAGTCCAATGTAGCTCAGGCTTCACCTGACTTCCTACACTGCCACCATTTATCTATCAAGTTCAGTGTCTCTGAAGTTTCCCTTAAGGCTGAATGATTCCTAATTAGTCACAGTACTGGGATTCATTTTGACTGCCTCTAGTCTGTCCCACTGAAATGATATCTAACAAATACACTGGATTTCATTAAATAACCTGGGAAATTATATTATGTGCCTTCAACTTGTTATCCCCAAGAAGTTGTGAAGTCTTGTTCTTATGAAGTCTTGTATCTTATTCCAAGATAAGGTGGAAAGACAAAACTTGTCTGAAAACCTGAGAAACTGGCAGACAAAATTCAATCCTCATTTCAGGCAGTAAACACACAGGTAATTTAAACACATAGAATTTAGAAACTATTCAGCCTTCATGTTGCAATTCTACAGCATTAAAAGAGAGGAAAACAAGGGCTTGAATTTTTTGCTAGAATATCATGACTTACCCATATGAAAAACTTGCAAGAGGCTTTAAGGATCAGACTTGCAGGTGATTTTCCTTTAGTCAAAAGGATGAATTCTTAATTACACTATTTATGAGGAAAACATAAGGAATTATGTTATTTATGAGGAAAACTTACATTTTTCAAGGCTACCACACTGTCAGTATGACACAACTTCCTCCAAAAAGAAACCACTTTATTCACAAAAATTTTTGTAGAAAATAGCTCTTTTGACTTAAATGCGTAACACTAAGACTTCAGTGAACTAAAGTATGAAATGCAGTCCATTTATGTTAGATTCATAACATCAGCAATCTAGCAATGCTGCTTGAAAATGGAGAAGTGCTTGCTGAAAAGCTACTGGTTCTGATCATGGACTTGATCTTATTTTGGCCTGATTACAGCCCACACATGTAATTTGAGCAGTCAATTTCCTTAATATGAAGATAAACTTGTGCAAACATAAATGCAGATACAGATATAACATCATAGTTGTCTTTCTGGTTGTCCGAAAAAAATCTCAGCCTCTCTGAAATAATGGTTTCAAAACGAAAAAGCCCCTCAACAAACTCAACCCATTTTTATGTCAATGAACACTTCAGCTTTATAGCACCCTGAAGGCATAACTACATTCACCTCCTTTAAAGTATTCCACAGATAAACATTTTCCACTTTTTTTGTTTTCTTTAATCTGGTGCAAAAAGGAAATACAACTTTACAAGGTTAATTTGGGTCAATGAGGTGACTGAATACAAAATTTTAATTATCTTAGAGCTACAACAGTGATCCAAAACTTAGTTTACAGACACTATGCAGAGTCCAAAAGGGACTCTGCATAGTGTCTGTAAACGAAGATGAAATATCAGTCAACACACTTTTCCTTTTAGCACAGAATTCATGGGGAAGATTAGAGTCCAAATCTAGCATAAAAACAATGTTCAAAGGAGATAACATGCTATCCTTCATTGTGGGACTGAGAACCGTCCTTTTGAGCTACATTAATACTGGAATAAACATTTTCTTAAAGGCAAAAATCAGTCAATGCAATCATAAAACATACTTACCTGTGTCTTTTATTAAGGGCATGTGAAGCATACATCAAAATAGACAGGATGCAACTAGACAAAGTAAGTTCACAGGCTGCAAAAACCAACATTACTGAAAATAAAAAGAGAACAATTATGTATAAATTTGCCCTACACAAAAAAATTTAAGTGGTTTGTAACAAAATTCTGCTGTGACAGCCTATTGTCAATCGTTAGTGGAATATTTGTGTATCTGACAGTATAACAAAAATGACTGCTTTCTGCATGCCAGCATATAAATAGCAATGCTTAATGCCTGCAGAAAAGCTTCAGATCTTTTACTTAAGGTGTTGCAGAATACAAGCATTACTCAAGATTCTTTACCCTGACCTTAAGTTCCTGATTCCCTCTAGAAGTAGCACGACAGAAATGAGATTTAACATGTATCGCCCAAGGTTCTTCTCCCTCTCTGCCCGAGGAAAAGAAAAGCAGACAAAATTTTGTTATAAAAACCTTCTTGTTTAAAACACATCACCCAATACTTAGAATTCAGTATGTGCTACAACTGGATTTTTTTTTTTGGTGTTTACTCAGCCATTCCATTCAGGAAAATCTGAACCACAGGTCAACCAAAGCTGCTCTCTCAAGCTGCACAAGGCAAACAGACACTGATCGCACTTGAGGAAGATCCGAGTGACTGAATATTCACTGATCATCATGATGACTGCAGTTTGCTATTAATTAATTCCATATAATAAAGCATGGCAAGGAGTAACCTTCCAGTGTAAAAGCATGAAAACATCAGACTGGTTAACCAAACCACTATTTAATGATTTCACTAAAATCTTTTAAGAACAAAAGAATAATGCAACTTATTCTTCTCAGCTTTTTTGTGTGTTGTGGTATTTGAAGTTCGAGTGGCAGATCTCAAAGAGCTGAGAATACATAAACTGTTCCACTTTTCTTTTTTAAAAGTCTTCTACATGTGCATGGATGACAAGGAAGATGCAGTCCAAACTTTAAACCATACATCTCTTTAAAGCTTGAAGGAATTTTTGAGGCTGTTGAGATCTGGTTTATTTAGAGGTTCCAACGGTAAGATGGATGGTCTCTAGATTTTAATACTGTTACACTCACTTAGCAGCTGAGCTCAGTGAACTTAAGAGGACAGAGGAAACTTCAGTTGCAGACTGATGGGCCAGAAAAATATCTGTATAGTCAGGAAAGGTTAGCACATCCTATCACAATACACAGGTACAAAGAAATGTTTATACATAGGCACTTACTCATTTAATTCTAAAATAAAACAAACAAACCAAAAACCAACAAAAAATCTCCAATGAAACATAGGTCTCAAATTCACAATACTGAAGTTACTTATTTTTTGGGAACTGTCACTAAATCTTTTTAAAGAATGGGAGAAGGCTATGCCCAAAGTTTCAAGCTGAGCATAAAATTATACACAAAGACAAATTTTTTGTTGCAAATATTTACTCAAAAAGTAATAATTCACAGCAGTGCTTTTACAGCTGTTTAAAACAGTTAACATTCATTAAAAACAAAACTGTAACTCAAAAGCACATTCTGAATGTTTCAAATGAAGCAATGAAATCAAAAGAGCAAGCTACTGTTAATCATATGCATTCCTAAATCTAGCTAGCTAGAAGACAAAAATAACCCCCAAAACCAAAAAACAAACCAAAACCAGCAGCCATCTTTCTGTACATAACTTAGACTACAAAATGTCCTGCAACTGAACTATACAATTCTACTTTATATGCCCTTTTGTCCTATTTTTAAGTTAGCCAGTAGCAGCTGCAAAATGGCAGAACGCATGCCAGGTGCTGTTTCCAGTTTGGAGTTTTCCTTGTTTTTGCTTAAAACCATTTTTACATTAATCCATACTTTGGTGTGACTTTCCTATGGGTCTACAGCTAAGAATAATTAACCCAATGGTAAAAGCCTAACAGCTACAGTACTTTCAGCATTATGTTCTACTTAATGTTCGGTATTTCTGCACAGCCTGCACAGTGAAAACTCCACAAATATATATTTTTATTGTAATAATTTCACTTTCACTGAAAGTTTATTAAGGTAAGTTTACAGCCTGGCAGGATTACACCTGTACAGAGGTGCACAAATTCATATACTTCTGTGTACGTGCTTTTACAGACAGGAATGTGACACCAAGTCCAGAGGTTTACATTTACCTAAACTATCAGCAGACCGATAACCTTCATTACAAGTGTGCTCCATATAAGCATTAGAAGTCAATTCATACTCAATCCCCAGTTCCATGATATTCACACTAAAGAATTTAGAAAAATACTTTCTGGGCGAACAAATCACCTTATCCTAGGCGAGTTAACTATAAAAAAATTAGAATTTATACCTCTTTTCAAGTATCAATCTAATAATATATCACATCCAAGAGACAGGAAGATAGATTTTAAAATGTTACCATTTTGAAACTTAATGAATTCAGTCATACATACACATACATGCTACTTTCATATGCAAACTTC
This sequence comes from Sylvia atricapilla, assembly GCF_009819655.1. Classification (NCBI taxonomy): domain Eukaryota; kingdom Metazoa; phylum Chordata; class Aves; order Passeriformes; family Sylviidae; genus Sylvia; species Sylvia atricapilla. The sequence goes on from NC_089152.1 coordinate 13,389,572, forward strand.
CCTTTGGTGTCTCTTTCTCTTCTCCTCCCTTTTAAAATTTTTAGTTTTTAGCATCCATGAGCACACTCATCAGGAATGGTCCATGGTGTTTTTACCATAGTTTAAAACCAACAATAAAATCAACAGTTTCAGCTTGCTTCATTTTCATCTGTCTTGTTTGCAGTCATTTCCATTCTGCTGGGATTGCTTTCTCTAGAAGTCTCATCTGTTTGCTCAGCCAGCTGTCCTGCTTTCTTTGATGAAGGTGCAACATTACCTTTTTGGAGAATTTCAGTAGCTTCATGTTCTAGTACTTCTGATGGAGTTAAAGGCTCCAAATGAATACTGCCTTGCTCACTGAGGTCTGAACTAACGGATTCGGGCTCATCCCTCTTTCTCAGGAACTGCTCAAAGCTGACATCCTCTCCCAAGGTCAGCTTCAAGTCCCGGACGCTCTTGGCTGCCAGTGCGGTCTCGTCCAAGGCGCGCGCCTCAGTCTGCTCAGTCGGGACAACGCCGTCGGAACTCCGGCACCTTCTCCCCTCGCCTGCATCGGGAACACGCTTTTGTTTCTCTTCTACTAACTGCCTGCTATGAGCTGAATCACAGGATGCTCTTTTCTCATGCAGAGAGTTCTTTGAGCTGTTGCCAGGGAATTCCAGACTAGGAATATTTTCTGTATTTGACAGTGATGAGTCTTCACTCTTTTCAATAGATGCAACTTTTTCAGTTTGATTTCTACAGCATTCTTTTGTTTCTTCTGAAGAGTCATGCTCTTGTTTGCTGAAAAAAAAAAAGGAAACAAATTATTTTTAGATATGATTTTTATAATTTTATGTTATAAATGAAATAAAGCAATGACTGGCTATACTCTGCAAAGTGACACTCAGAATATTAAAGATTTCCTCTTTGGGATTTGTCATGAGGCCTCATAGCAAGAAAGGCAGAATTTAATTAACAGTTGTATATTTCTTACCTATTTACAAACTCAGCTTTGCATTTAGCAGTCAATTAATACTCTAGTTCTCGCATTTCAGCTCCAGAAAGGAAGGTTGCCTTTGTGTGACACATGGAATTTCCCAAAGTAACACCTGTAGTTCTTCTACCTGCGCAGCCTCTTTGACACAGATGCAGATAAAATTGCTTTATACCACCGACTGTGCAATACTCATGAGCCTAAAGCTAACAGCTGGAAATCTAAATTAACAAATGCAAAATTTATTTGAGCAATCGCAATCTAGATTCACTGAAAAAGTGAATCTGTGAAGCAGCATTTTCAGTTACCTTTCAGAGTAAAACTGTGTGTTTATAAAGAGGGAATACAAAAAGAGAAGTTCAAGTTTTCCTGTAAAGATCATATTTGGTAAAAGTTTAATACAATTTTAATCAATCCTAAGTTTTTCAGAATGATAAGCAGATTGCATTACCTAAAATGATGATGGTGACAGAGAAAAGAAAGTGTGGGGAAGAGGAAAAGAAAAGCTGGAAGAACAACAATTTGTCTGATTTCAGATAGAAATTCTACATAGAAAATGAAATTAGGAGCAAATTCTTCCAAAAGAACTTTTAAAATTCAAATAGAAAGTAACAATCGGAACAGTAACACGCAGGAAAAAAAAGCTGTGAGAAACACAATATCACCAAATATCTCATTAATCAAAATATGTTTTTATTTTAATTCTTCAAGTGTTTTTAAAAAGTGGTTTTAAACAATTTTTGGCTAAAGAGATTCAAAATCTGTAAGCAACATGCAGTTCAGAACTCTTAAAATGAAGAACCAGTTCCTTGCTACTATGTTTTTCTCATGCATTTTTAAGCTGAAAACCTACATATGTTCTACTCATCCTCTGAACTTAGTTTAAAGGAATTTGAAACAATTCCAGTGATTCACTTACAGGCTGAGTTCTAGAGAAAATGGTTATTCTAGATAAGGATCTACAAGCATTCCAAAATCTGTTTTCAAGTTTTACTTCTATTTAAATAAATGTATCCAAGAATATTCAACTTCCTACTTCTACTCTAGGACAGAGGATTAATTTGAGCAGGAATAAGAGACTGTTGGGATACCCTTCAGTGGTGAAATTTTGGTGGTCACAGGGCTAGTCATAGGAATCTTTTCATCCTGTTACACTGACTTTCCATTTATTATAAAGAATGAACTCAAGAGATAGGCCAACCTCTTTACCAAGTTACAATCTGTATTTGCTACTTTTGTCAAACAGAAATGTTAGGGTTTGGGGTTTTTTCTCATTTAGTGGAGTAGCTAAAGAGTAGATGACCTTCTCGAATACACAGTTTATCTATCCAAGTTCTTCTCTCTCAAACATCTAGAAAGAAAAGGGCAAAAAAGGTAATAGTGGAGGAAAAACTCAAGACTAAGTTCCAGTACCAAAGCCAACACTCAGAAGCACCCATCAGCTGCAGCTAACATAACTGGTTTGTTGTAACTGTTCCTGATTTCACATCTATTCCAGCGAAAAACTTCAGTTACACAGAGCCACAGAAACACTAGTTCAATATTTACGATTTTTTTCATGTGAAAATCTAATCACTTCTTCATGAAACAGTGCATACACACATGACTTTACTGCTATTTCTCAACAAGCAGCTTCAGGGCAAGATGTAGTTGCAGAGCTAATAGGCACAGTATTGTGCTGTACGTGGTAAGTTTTGAACACGGATATGCAAAAACCAAAATAAAATAGGTTTTAAATAAAGGGATGACTAATAACTAATTATCCCACAAAGAGCAGTGTTTCCACACTGAAAAACCCTGATGGAGTACATACATATATATATATACACACACAGAGACAAGATTCATGTCAAGAAACTCCTCAAAGGACAAATATGCCCTTAACATATAGAACAAATTGATCATAATCTTCCTCACCTTCTAGTCACCAAAATCCCAGCTTCATCCACCCAGCCCCTTTTTCTTGCTCATTTTTGGCAAAACATAGAAAGGGAGGAACAAGTAGTAAGGGAAGAAATGAAATATATATACACATATTGTTGTGCAACAACCACATCACAAAAAGAACTATCCACAAACAACAGTGATCTTCAGATTGCTAAGCATAACAACAACTCCCTTTAGGTACAACAGTTGCCCAAAGAAATCATTTGCCTCTGCAATCAACTGCAGATGAACCAGCAGACCCCAGCAAAAGTGATAATCCAAAATATCACACTAAAAGAAAAATCATACAATATTTCAAGAATTCATTCTGTCAGTGGCAGAAAAAGAAAAGCCTTCTATCTAGTATTAGCAACTATAAGTCCTCTTAAGTTCTCTATGTGCAAGTAGGACTGGGTACAGTGTACGAAAACTAAAAATTCCATCATCAAATCCACAGGAGAATGCAAAAATACCAACAGCTGTATTATACAGAAAAGAGGATGTCAGTGAACAGCTGGAATGCAAAATCTGACTTCTGTTTAATGAAACCAACGAGTTCAGGTTCATGACCTGACCACCAAGTATGGGACATATGAATGACCAGGCTGCCACAGAGTCTACCTGAAACCAGGGCTTACAGTAAGACCACTTCAAGGGAGCAGCACAAGGCACAGCTGTGAATGTGAATAATGAGTCTAACAAGCACAAACACCCCACCTCAGGATACAGAAGCTTAAAAATTAAATAAATTTCGTTTTCTTTGTTCTCATTGTACAGAAAATGTCAAGATTTTGGTGCCAAGTGAGGCAGAGGAAAGCAAGGCTCTTATCACTTGATGTTCCAAAATCCTGCTAGCTCAAACTATTTTGCTGCATTATTTAGAGTATTTTATTATTTTATATTGGTTATTTCATATTCGGATTTTAATATTAATTCAGGGAAAATTTTTACAGCAAGACAGAGTTCAGTTCTACTCTCAGACTGACATAATTTAAGTGTAGACCTGTAATTATTAAGTTACCTGACAATTTCACATATTTGCTCTGCTAAGAATTAGAGCATGTTTTCCATAAATGACACAGGTTTTTGAAGACCAAAAGAAATAGACAAGAATTAACATTTTATACTATATTTTAAATTTGTTTCCCAATGGCCCCAGTTATACTGTTAACTCACAGACAATACAATAGAAGTTTTTCTTTAAACCATCTAGTCAATTTATTTAAAATCCTATAAATTTTGACTAATTTGCCATTTAAGCTTTACCAACAATGTGTTTTGACACTTGGAACCTAAATTCCCGATGTCTTATTGAGAAAATCCCTTACAACTGCCATTGAAAATTTTTTATAATAGGAAATGTTATGAAAATACTAATCAAACCATTTTTTGCCCTTTACCTGATAAATAACACAGCATGTGTTATTTTAGGTACCGGATTTCAAGATGCAGCTGATCATTGTATTTACCTTTCAAAAGTTGCTGTTTCTGTTTTTCCTTCAGATAAACTAGGTCTTGAAATTTTCTGTAATAATTAATGATATTTCTTTTATTTTACATTCATGAGTAGCTGATGACAATATAAAGTTGTAGAAATATTTTCACAGATATTCCTATGAATCTGTTATGTAGCAGAGACTGAGCAAAGACGTCAGTAAAAATGTTTTCAAATAGTCTTCCAAATTAAAAAAAAACCAACCAAACAAAAAAAAAAAAAAAAACACAAAAAAAAAACACACGAAAGAAACCCCCACAGAAACAAAGAAAACTAGAAGGCGGCTATTATAGCCTTGCCCATAAACACATCATCTCAATTATGCCTTAGCAAATAGTGTGAAAACTAAATCTGGACAGTTTCATAATCAGACAAAAAAAAAATTACTGAACTAGACTTGAGTTTTGATAGCACAAAAAGGCAAAAAAAAGAGAAGGAAAGGCAAGTTGAATTTAACAATTTTTTAAGCCCTTTAAGTGTTTGAGCCCTACAAATGCTATTACATTACATGTAAACATATTGTAGATTCAAGAGAATGCTAGTCACAAAAGAAACTTTTGGGTATCTATTCAAATTTACCCAATGAAATAAACTTTTTATCTCTAAATAATAAGAACAAATCCATTTTTCTTTCCATTTTTAGAAGAGTAGAAAACATGTGAATGACAATTGCCATTTAGAAACAACTAACTAGTCTTCTAAAAGCATCTTATACACTACAGGGCATCTTACATATTCTTATTTAGGAAACACCAAGTGCCTATGTGACAAAATAAACTAAGACTTTTTCTTCTGTCTCGATACAACTATAAATTACTTGTGGTTCAAAAATAAGAGAGGTAGCTGTATATAAATATGGACACCTAAAAATATTACTTGTATCACCTCACACTTAAAACTAATCAACAATGCTACATACTTTTGGCATAGCAATTTCCCCCCCACAGAACTGGTATATTTTGTTTCAATGAGGGCACATTACAGAGCAAACATTTGAAAATTCTATGGCAAAGTTAAGCTTCTTTTATATTTTAAAATACTCTTTGCAATATGGCTGTTGTACTTTGTTCTATTTCCTTCACACAAAACCCAAACACACACGAGCCACGCTAAGAAATTATTTCCAACACAGAATTGTTGCACTCTACCTTCTCCTCTCCTCTGCCCTGGCTGACCTCTGAGAGCAACCAGGAGAGAAAGCTTTCTTGAATTACCTCTTGGGATTTTAAATGCTATATTTTCAAACTACCTGATTCACCCATTTGCATTTTTGGTTCTTCAGCACCCTCCTGCTGTGTGTTTCAATAAGCAGCCAAAATGTCAAGCATGTGGCTCCAGCAAAGTAACAACATTCCATGGCACCTTGGAAAAAACAACTAGAGGTTCCACACAACCCAGACAACAGCTCGCTGTCCTGAAAGGTCTTGGTTCAGGTGCTCTGTAAACTCAGTCAATTAACATCAAAGTAGCTTTTGCTGTTCTGTGTTCTGTCTCTTTTCTAAATGTAAGGACTACAGTGTGGGGTTTAGGTTTTGGTATGTTCTTATTTGGATTTAGATAGAAGATACTGTTGGTTTTTTGTGGGTTTTTTGTTTTGGGTTTTTTTTTGGGGGGGGGTTATTTTTTTGGTTGTTTGGTTTTTTTTTTACTTTTTAGATGAAAGTCAGTATTATGGAACACAATTCTGTTGAGAAAAAAAGCAAATTTGACATTTTCTATAATGCTGAAAAGCAATATGGGATAAAAAAGAAAAACTGAGAGCAAACACACCTGAAATGATGATGGAATCTATGGAAAAGGCCTGACTGTAACAGAATTTTTCTTAACACTTCTGAATGAAAATGAATGGTCTTCTTATTTCTACAAAACCATTGCTTCTGTTAAAGAAACTCATTGAACCCTTTGTATTTTGGAAAGCTGGCAAGCAGTGTTACAAAACAAATCTTTCCTAGGTCTGAGGATTTCTCCCACTCTCTTACCATCCGGGATTTCTGTAACGAGACTGCCCCTTTCTAAAGGGCAACAAAAAGAACTTCTTAAAAAAAATCCGTAAAATCAGAATCCAAAGGTGATATTTCTAAAACAAAAACATTAAGAATATGTACCGTGAGATCACTTAGATCCTGGCAGGCCTCCCACAATTACAGAATTTTGAAGTGCTTCATTTGGTGTACAGAAATTATAAGATAAAATTGTTTTATGTAAGTTCTTCCAGTTCTCTTGCCTCAGGAAAACCAAGAACCAACATCTTAAGATACTTAAGATGACCATTACTTTTATTTTAATTCTACTCGAGGAATGAGAAAGGCCTTTTAAACCATCACTGAAGTATTTTAAGTTCTGAAATGCTAAATTAAAAGTGCATAAAGCCACCTGTCAAACACACACCACAATATAAGCTCAGTTTTCTTTCATTTTTCTCCCACAACCCAAATACCCAGAACAGAGCTGTAGTGTACTTTAGGACAACTGTAAAACACTGCAGCTGACCTCCAACTACTATCTGGAGAGGATGCTTCCTGCAAAATACATTTACAGGCACAGTCCATACATTAGATGACCTATAAATTATTTAAATTTATTGACTTTGAAAACCACATTAATTAAACAGCTTATCACAACATCACCAAAATTGATTTTCTGTGTTTCTGTACGAAAATGTTATCGCAGAGATAGCAAGAAGTATCTCCTACAAACTTGTTAAGTCATCAGTTCTAACAAAATCTAACCTTTCAAAGGTTTCTTACAAAAAAAAGAAAAACCAACCCCCCCTCAAAAGTGCTTATGCCTATATCTTCTTTGTTGATGCTGCATTAAAGGCAAATTTAATCTGCTGAAGTATGGTGCTGCCTCTATTATATTTAGATAATGTTATTAATCATAAAATAAATTATTCACAACCTCAGCAAATCTTAATGGTTGTCTACAGAGTACAAAATACTTGACATAAAAAACAGCTTTCCCACTTAACTTTTCTGAAAACTGTATACTAATATTAGACTGATTAACCACATGTATTTTCCTAAATCCAAAAAAGCAGTCTAAACCCAGTTCTTTTAAAGAATTTAAGCACACAGTTTTAGCACACCATGAATCCTTTCTAACATTAATGTTCTAGCATCTTAAACTGTAGCATGAGCAAGCATATATTATTGCTTATTACATCTTAATCTGCAACAATAGACGGCAAAAATATCTAAAAAAAGGATTGGTTTTAGTAGCACTGTAAAAACACTCTTCTAATTAACTGAGAAATAATCAGGACAAATCAAATGAGAACAATTTTTGGGTCAGGACTTTAAATACTCTGAAGTATTAATCACGAGTAGCCACATCAGTATAAGATGATGCAACACCAAATATTTAGCTTTTCTGCTTTAACGATTTCTATGCAAGAACTTCAAACAAATATGTTGGAAATAGCCATTTGTCATAAAACAGTCACTCTTGTTAGGCTCACTAACTTAGACATGAATAGATCAGATATTGCATATCCAAGGACAAAACATACTCTTCTTCTCTCAATAAATAAAGTTTTACCACTAAATTAAATGTGTGTGAATTGGATCCAGTATCTATAGATTATTTTACATCCATTACAAATGTTATTTTACAAAATCAAATTGGAGAGATTTATGTGTTCATGTTTTACAGCTTATGGAGTAGATTCCAACCAGCTCATTTATGTTGGTTTGGAAATAAGCAGTTTGTAACTTTTTGTGGTAACCACATCTTTGTTATTACAGTTTACCTTGGATTTAAGATGTATAGCCTTAACCTCAATTTTGTTTAGGAATAGTTTCAGAAAGCAGTTCCTTCTAACTTGTAATTGGCAGAAGTTGCATGAATAGACACTAAACCGTGGAAAATTATCACCTTGTGATGTTCCCAACATTTTTATGATAAAAGGAATCTTAAATCCCATAGGTCTCAATCATCAACAAAGGCTATCTGTGAAATCCCAGTGCTTCTGGAAAGAACATTATGAAAATAAAACAAAGATTGTGACCATCTCCAGTAAGTACAGCCTGTTGGTCCAACAGTTTTGAGCAACTCTGAAAGCTTTTGGAACTTTCGAAAGATTCTTCATGCTACATGAACTTCTAGTTCAGAACAACGAAAAAATGCCCTTTAACTGTCAATCCTTTTTAAAACATTCCCCATAAAAAAGGTGCAGCTAAGCACAAAATTTCACCTTGAGATAGTCAACAGAATGAATCAACCATAAAACCAAAAAGACTCAGAGTAAAAGTCAAGAAAGAACCTTATTTTTAACACCTGAAGTCTACATTCAGTTTGATCTGAAAATTTATTTGATAGCTGAAGAGACTAATGGAAGAGATCTGGAGTCAGTAACAAAGGCTAGACTCTAAAATGCAGTTAACCACAAATAGGAGTATTCTCATTTCTGAAATTCATTGCTTGCCTTGCTCTCTCACAATAAAATTGTATATATTTGCAGACACAGAGCTCAAATCATTACCCACCATGTTTCCAGCAGTCTCTCATGTTTTCTTACAACCAAAGGGTCACTGGGTAAGCAGAAAAAACTCAGCTGGAATCTTCTGCCAAACATTTCCTTTTTTGCCCACACCTAACCAAAAGTAACCTTTTCTGGCATGATTGTAGCTTCAAGAATTTCTACAAATCAACTTTAAGGCTCCAGGTATCTTCCAGACATTTAACTGAATCATACCCAGCATTAAAAAAGAAATAAATCTACTTACACCCAAAAGAATGGAAAGGTCACTTTTAGGTGTTTGCTTCTTTTAAAAATGAATCCCACCTTCTAGCAGAAATTCCCTATTTTGACAGATGTAACTTTAAATGCTACAGAGTTACATTTAACAGGGTAACAGAAACACATATTTACTTTGTTTGTAAGACTTTCTAAATAAAGGTAAGACACAACTGACTAGTCAAACAGGGACATTCAGTTTCCTAAAAATAATAAAAGCGATAGGTTAAGGTTCACACAAATGGAATCTTAATTCTTTGACCACAAGCTAAACTGGTTAATATCATGCTTATGTTTGCTCTGTCCTTGCAGATATGGTCCAATACGTTGAATTATTCATGTAAATTGTTGGGAACATAAGAGAGATTTAACACTAAGTCAGACAGGTGCATTTGAATGACTTAGAAGTGCTTTTATGAGTCTTCCACGTGAGTAAGTTCTCCAAGATCTTCACACAAATGGAGACAGGATGTCAGAAGGCCAATTGATTCCACATGAACGATTTCCACAGATCTCTCACATCTATAAGTACCCTCTGTTTAAAATGCAAGTTTAAAACTTAAATTTCTGTAGCAGAGCTGCAAAAGAACGAAAAGATAATATTCCAAGTAAGATTCAAAAGATGCAGAATTCATGTAACTTCAAATCCAAGTGGCTATCTAGTGACACTTCTGGGAAATTCTTAGAGAATGTTTCTGAAAGCCACAAAAACCTGCAATCACATTCCATTCTTCTTCTTGTCAGAAACCTGAATGAAAGTGAAATACGAATTCAGCTTCCTCTGAAATGAGCAGCATGTTCAAAATGAAAACAAACCCACTATGTTTTTCTGAATGCTGCTGTGTCAAAACAGAATTAAATCCTGTAAGAAAAACCTGTGGTAGGTAAGTGATGCTTGAAGCTGAACAGCAGCATTCAAGATGGAACACAGCTTCTGTCAGAAGGAAAAAAGGTAGCAAAAAGAGCAAGACTTTAGAGTATTGAGTAAGTGTGCAGATGCTCAAACACAAAATATGCAGAAGAGACAATGGATGACAGGATCCTTGCCGTGATTAGCAATACTACAACAGCTGCAGAAGCTCACTATCACCAGACCTGTGACTGAGTACTAAAAGTCAAGAGGACAAAAAAACTGGTCAAAATGAATTTATCTCAAAGAATTTGATTATTCAGAAAAAGAAAGTGCTGCAAATCAAGAACAGCTTGCATTCACCAAAACTGAACTCTTACAGCTAGGAACTTGTATCAGTGACTGACCCTTAAGTGAGGTAAGCTTTATCTACTATGCTGCTTGCAGGCTAGGAAATGAGAGATCCAACCAAAACATATCCACTGTAAACAGGATGCTGAGTTTGGAGGAACATTAGATGCTCATCATGGCAAAAGCAAAGGCCATTGCATAACCTGATGGATAAACTTGCCACAGATAATCTAGAACTGAAGATTAAATCAGAAGCCGTAAAATCAAAAGCAGCAAATGTCCCAGCAGGTGGAGTGGAGCATCCTTGAAGATGAGATGATACCAAAAGTACAAGGTGTGAATGAACTGGAACTGCAGCTGCTCCACCCACAGAATCAAGGCTCAATAAATGTATGTATTTCCATTACATGCTTTTCTCACGGTATTTTGAAACAAAAAGCTTAGCTACCAGAGAGCAAAGCAGCTAATTAATTCCTTTGGCAAAGACTCAGTTTATGTAGATACATGCAACAGAAGACATTCAAAGCATATTTTCCCACTATATACCATAAAGTCACTGGCAGAAAAGAAATGTCACTTACTTGAATATTAAATAGATCAGGACTTGTATGCTTTAGTGAACACCCAAAAAGAACCACAAAGCCTTTTAGTTTCAGAAGGTGGGATCAAGTTCAGAACAAAACAGGCTTTGACATCAGCCCATATACATCACCATTTACTCACTAGCCTAGCTTGGGATGACACTGATAGACTGGAGCAGGGAAGAAACGCTGCAGATGAGCAGCAAAGAAACACTGCATCATGTATGTGAAACTCCTGGTAAGCCTGTCTTCAACGGAGTACAGCCCTCAAAGAGCTGCCAATCAATGCTGCAAAGCAGAGAACATTATCAAAAAGGGCCTTCGACTACAATATTGGGAGAAAAGACCAGACCTGCTGTCTAAAAGATGCAAGAAGAGAATACCACAGCTTCAATGCCTGAAGAAAAAGGAAAAGGTCTGGTCAGATCCTTGTTTGCTTACATACCAAAATAATCCCAAGCTGGACTGGGTTCAATTTTCTGGTCCACAATGATGTATCAGTGAGCCAAGGCAGTATAGGATACCTGCTCACTTTCAACTGCCCTGCAACAAAAATGTCTGCTGTCAGTTCATTTAAAAATATGTTAATGGTTGTGCAAAGCAGAGAGTTGAGCAATTAGAAGAGTATTTGCATAGTTATTAAATTTTACTTCCTCAGCACAAGGTGGATCACCATATATACAAGGATACTTATGTAGAGTAAAAATTTAAAAAACAAATTCTGCTGGAACATCCCCAGCTAGGTTATCTGTATTATTAATGGCAGGATTCTGGTCCAAAGACAGGCTCTGTAACACTACAGAGTTTATGGAACATGTCTGATCATTAGCAATAAAGATGAGTTTTAAAACACATTCAGACAATCCAATATATAATAAAAGACATCAAAAGATACCATGTGAGAGATGCAAGAGAAGATGTAAAAGTGTTCAAGATAGTAATTGAGTCATTGTTTCCAGTGATGAAGTGATTCTGAAGAGCCCCATAAATAAGTCATTCAATTATAGGTCAAAGAATTGGAAGAAGTATACAGAGATCACTGAGAAACTATACAGCAGAAGTTATGAATAGTCTGCAAGTTCCTCTTCTTCCAAAGCAACCAAAGAGTACCACTAAGAATCAGCCCACAGAAAGATGAACATTTTTGTTTGTACTCTGTACAATAAATCATTAATTAAAGTATCTGCTACACAGGCATACTCCTACTCTTCAGATATTCTTGTCCAAGGTATCACAAAAACTAATATATGGAACAGGACAAGATTTACTGGAATTAATGAAGTCTACGAGCCTGAGAGTTTCAAAAAGCACCATCATGAATTTTGCATCACTTCATGTGGTACCAGTAACTAATTTTATGTCAGCATCAGAACTCTCAAAAATAATGGCTATCTGCATCTGTCCTACTCTAACAAACCTGCAAATACTCTTGACTTTACTTTAAATCTTTTCACTGCTCACCTATCTGCTTCTAAGTAATACATATATATCCATATAGCCAACATTCTTACATATTTCCATATGTCTCTGTAATGTATTTAAGACAGCAAGATCCTTTTGCAGTACTGACAACAGCCTGCCACAGCTGTATGAGTGTATCACATCTTCAGCCACCATTCAACACATCTGTAGCCTTTCCTTCCATACACTTCAGCAAGTATTAATTCCCAACATCTAATGTCAGCTCCAAAAACAAAAGCTAATGTTTCCACAAGTATTATAGCCGAACACTTTGTCATCGTTTGAGTTTCACTGAAAGCTAAACTATTACAGGACCCCTTCTTACTAGCCGCTTTATGGAAACTAAGGAAAAAACCCTTAATAAATACTAAATAATCTATTTGGCATATCTCTAAAACTCAGTGAAAGCTCATTTAGGCTTAGAGGCCTAAGAACTTCTCACTCTATTGGAAGAGTTCTCACATGCATGAGACTATCTATCTAACTCCTTTTAGGATCCTGCTAAAGGTTAGATAGACTCTATCAGGGTTTAAGCCATTTTCTTCTATCTTTTAAAAAATTTCTTTGCAGTCAAATTGATATTTTTGATTCTGAGTTCTGAAATGGTATGAAGAAAACACAAATGTCTGATTGAACTGACACACCTCTAAACCTTGAATTAAGGCATAAACAGGCTCATAAAGGACACTGTAAAGCCTCAGAAATTATCCCAGGAAAATCAGGGATTGGCATGTATGATTATTCTATGGTTTCAAAAACCCAAACAAACACAATCTGAAACATAATCACCACAATAGTGCGGGGTTCTATTTCAAATCCTTAACAAACCCTGATTAATACATACTAATTCCTCTTTGAAAGTCAGAATGAAAAAGCTAATGGAAAACAGTATGCCTTTGTCATATGTAGAACAAAAATTTTAAAATAATTCCTAATTTTTTCAATATTGAGACTGAATTTGTCCTCCTTCAGTAAAGGACATTCCTTTTAGTATTCATATTAATATTACATAAAAACATAAACCACTAATTTGATAAAGCTAGTATTAAGCAGAAGTAACAACCTCATTGTATATAGATAGGGCAGAATTGAGATGTTCCAACATTGCAACAATTATTTATGTCTGTCCAAACTGAACAAAAGCCTGATTTTGTTTTAGCTGCCATAGGTAATCATTTTATCTCTTCATTCTTGTAGTTGTGGACATGGTAAGATGAAAAAGCACCAGTACAGTAAAGGACTATGTTCATCCATACATTTCAAGTTCTATGGAATTCAAAAGAAACCCAAGTTCAAAGTGCAAATTTTGGACATCTACCACTAAGTTAATAGAAAAAAAACATTAAGCAGTAAAATAAAACTTACTGAGACATTTGTGCAGCAGTTGCATTTTCTGTGGGAACTGAAAATAAAAACAAAGGATTTAATTAAGAATATTTTAAAATGTGGAAATACAGAAGTACTCACTGTTAAATGCAAGTGCAGAAATAATGCAACTCAAAATAGGACTGTGATAACACAAGAGACCTCCACATATAAGTATTTATATACTGTATAAAAAAGACACCACATGTACTCACCTTTCTCTACAATAACTTGACAAGTATGAGTCTGGTTTTCACTCAGATGTGTGGCCATGTTATCCAAGTCAGAAACATCAGCCAGGAAATCACAGTTAAGACACACTACAGTCACACCTCTAGGAAATAAAAATCAAAGGGAAAGTGTAATTACAACACAGTAATGAAAACACTTTTCTTAATTCACAGCAACTGGACAGACTATAAAAAAAATCAACTTCAGATGAGATGATTCACAAAAACATCATCTTACTTTTTCTACTGCAACTAGTATCAGGAAATTCCCATCAATGAGCAGGGCATCTCCACGCTGGATATAGTACAAAGAACATGACTTTAGACAGAAATTTATCTGTAGAGCATGAGTTTCTGTTTGGATGGTTGTTTTTTTCTTTCCCTAACACCCTCCCCATTTTGCACCTTATGAATAATCAAGTAATAGTAATAATAATAAAAAAAAATAAATTCCTCAGAATTAAGTTCATAAATGTGAACAAATAATTATTTGACACTGACCAGAACACTGCTATTGGAAAAGCTGGTGATTTTATTCCTCTGCTCTAAATTGCAGAAATTCAAGAGGTTATAATCTCAACTAACTTATCAATTCAACAGCAGAAAGTAAAAACGTAACAGTGTGTAACTGAAAAAGCTGAATTACCGTAGCTGTTCTGAATGCTTCTTGAAGATCCAAAATCTTTTACTTGGCCGAGCACTGTGAAAACTAAATACACGAAAACATTACCACAGACTGGTTTTCTTGAACCCATTACTCCACATAACCCCTTCACTAGTCATGGTACTGCAATTTGCTTATGACAAAACATGAAAATAGAAGCCAAAGTTACTGAACTGCATTATTCTTAAACATTAAATGGCTTAAAGCTTACAAACTTGTGAATCTCAGCTCTAGTTTAAAACATTGGCTCACTTTTAAATGAGTTTGGGAATGAAAAGCCTAACTTGACTGGCACAGTCCTGCAAGAACATACTTTTATTGCTTCCATCAGTAGTCCAGCTTTTGAAGAACCATGGCTGCAGCTATAAAGTGCACCACAGAAGAGCTAAAACTTGGCTGAATTTGTTCTCCCTAAAGAGATGGCGTTCAATGAGCAATGAAATTTTCAGATAACCTGTAAGTTGTCTCTTATGCAGGTTAAGTATGTGCCAACACTGTTCTCTCCCACGGAGCAATGGAGCAAGGTGCAGGCAGCTGAGTACAGGGGCTGCTCCTTCACAAACACCCTCTCTCTAACAGTCTTCTTCCTCACCATCACTTTTTCCTCACACTCACCAAAGAGGTGATGATAGGTGCTGCAAAGGATCACAGTAGGAGATGCATCAGTGCATCAAGGGGACAGAAGATTGGTGATTTTACTGCACGGAAGAATTTGACCTGCCATCCAGGCCACTGGCAACAATAGGGACAATTTACCTTAGATCCTTCTTTCCCCTTCCAGAGTAAATCTTTTCTTCTGCAGTTGGAACTAAGCACTAATTATTCTATTATTTTTAAGCATGCAAAAAATAGACTACACACATACACGCATGTAAACTTTTTCAGCCTAGGACTTCCATGAGCATTGAAATTAGTGTGAGTAGGTCAATATACATAAAGTATATCTAACAACTTAGGTCACAGATCCAAGAATTCTAGCATTCACAAATGCCAAAGCATTTTCTATGTACATGAACTCAGAAAGAAAATCACGTTCTCTATTTTCCACAACACAGTTGGCTTCTTCAGGGCAGAAGTTTAACAAGTAGGTTTTTAAAATTTTGTTTTACTGTCACTGCTATATGATCTGTATCTAATTTTGCATAGTATAATTATATGGCTCTGAAAACAAATGCATTTGTTTTCTTAACAGGCTTTTTTACAGCTGTCACCTCTAATGCTCTGCACTGCCCCACAAACACAACAGTGACAAAATGAGATGTTATTTCCATGGATGACCAGAAACAATGTAAGGAAAAGTATCCACTAGGGTTTGCTATTTGAGACATCCTTTAAATCAGAGCACAGACTACACTAGCGATAGCTGCGGCCTGTACGCATTCAGCACTTATAAAATCTGATGAGCCATTTAATCTGAAACTCAGAGAACATGCAATAATTGGTCATTATTTGCCAAGTCAGGCTGAAGTGATTATGGAAAATCCCACAGAAACTCTGAAACAAAGGTATAATACTGCCTGAACCCTTGGATTTTTAAAGTAAAACAAGAACATGGAATTGAAGCCTTCACTAAAAAGCAAAAAATTAAATTGTACCCATTTCCCTGCCAGTCTGAGGACCCAGTTCAAAATTCACCTAACAAGCACTTCACACCTTACATGAACTTAGCAAGTATTTACTAAACCAGTAAAAACTTTGAAAAGTTCTTACTTCACCATGTGATTCACGTAGGCTTTGCTACAGCTGGTGTTGTATCTGCATAAACTACAGTGGACGTAAGCAGGAAAGTGACTTGCAAAATCTTTTATTTCCGAGAAACACTCAATGCATTTGTGAGTTCCCACACGATGCCTAACAGCAACATGAAAAAGTTATCAGTTAACAGCAACACTTTCAGAAGAGATAATTATTACAAACGTTTTGCTTTAAGTAAGCAGCAAGCTTGCCTATACTAGAGAAAAATGAGGAACTTAAACATGCATCAGCTAAATACTTGTAAGTTACATTAGCACAAATGAAGAAAACTTCGCTTTTATTTGAACTATGATTTCATTATGATCCTAATAAAAAAGTGAAAGGTAATGTAAGCATCCGTTACTGGCCACTCCTGGGAACAAGAGAAAATGCAGTGGATGAGAACCTCCAACTTCAGCTGCTGCTGTTGTCTCTGTGCACTTGAGAAGTATTTCCAATAATCATTTCCATCCATCACAACACACAGGAAAAGCCTTTGGTTTTTCTGTCACCCCAATATTACCTACAAGCTTTGAACCATCTACAAAGCAAGAATATAATCCTGCTCTTCCCCAGTTCTGCTGACTGTTTTTGGATCTCTCTCTGAGCTACACAGTGAGGAAGTTAGAAACTGCCCACCTTTGACAAAGAAAAATGCTAACTCATCATGGCCAATGAAATTACACTCCAGTGTAATAAACAGTCCATAGAACAAACACCCATGGAAATAGTAACATAAGGACAGCAAACCCCAATAAATTCTGAAGGTAAGGAGAGCATTCTCCCCAACAGCTTGCTTTTACTTTCTTGATTTTTTAAATTAGCTCTCAAAAATGCAGTATCTCCTAGGATAGACAGGATGTGATCTTTTAACTAACAGGTCCAAATAAACAAAGAAAGAAAAAAAAAAAAAAAGACGGGAAAGACAGGAAGAGAAAGAAAGGAGAAAGAAAAAAAAAAGCTCCATGCAGAGACAATTTCCAAAAGTGGCACAGAGAAGTTTCAAGAACACTTGTTCTTGCATCATAAAGTAGTCTGGCACCACCAAAACTGGTGAATGAATATTCAGAATTACAACCACAATTCCAATATGTGCAAAGTCAATGCATCTGCTTTATTGACAAACCTGAGGTGCCAGATCTTCTGTATTACAGCATTAAAGTTACTGAAAGACCATTAAAAGATCAGTTATTTATGTTCAAAGCATACTTAAAGACAATTTCAATGCTAGTATTTTACCTTAGATTATGAAATGCTATATTTGTAGGTTCTTTTTTTTTTCTGCTGTTTGTCCATGCATTTTGTTTCTTCGATGTAGATTGTTTTGATTTTCCTCTTGACTTACTTGTATTAGATTTGTTATGATTTTTAGCATTTGTATTTTTAGCTTTAGGTGATAACTGAAATGTGGAACTGCTTGTACTAACAGAAGATGTAGCTGATGGTCCTGACTGATGAGATCCCAAAGATGCTCGAATAGTCACCTACAAGTATGAAATAAAAAAATAATTCTGTTTCGATTTAAGCTCCGCAAGTTTCCACTTCTGTTTGTCTCAAAGTTTAAGTAAGACACTTTACAGCACAAATCATAGCGTAAGAAATTCTCCTGATTAAAGATTACTTTGAAGAATACAAAACACTGAAAATACTGTTGGACTAGAGTTAACCTCTAATAGCCAACTGGACACTTAAAAAGTTTGTTTTGGTTGAAATAGTTCACCATGACAAAACCTACTGTTTTCTTTCCAGAGCTGCAACTACCAAGATCTTGCTTTCTTAAATGAAAAACATGCAGCAGAAGTGTCAGGCCAATCAGCCCAACTAGGGAGAATATCAAACCATCCCATTTGCCTGGTTTTCACAAAAAAGTCCCGTGTCTTGCTGCCTCTTGCTGAGCCAGCCTACTCCTTTCACATATGTTTCCTCATGCTAGAACTCCAAGGAGTAATTCTGGTTTCTAACCTCTTATCTGGCATTCCCAAACTATTTTGTCATGCTCTCCAAATGTCGTTCTGACTCACAACATGACTCCTAATTATATTTCTTACCCATACTATTAAGTTTCCAAGCACCTTGTCTTCTAAATCGGGTTCCAGGTTTTTCAGTATTATCATTCACATCCTGTCAAGGTCTACTAATATGAATTTCAACATAATCTAAGCTTTTATTAGGTCATGAAAACCCTGAAATCTTTAAAAAATTGAGGTGTCATCAGAGAGGAAAGAATTGGTGCTTTACATTGCTTCTGCCAAGCAAGACAATCAACAGCAACTGAAGTAATTTTCCCTTTCTGACTATACAGCAAATGAACTGTGAACAGCCGATCAAAATGTTAACTTCTCTTCTTCCTTGCAACTGAAAGGACATATATTATAACACTCTACTAAAAAACTCTTGGAAAAAAATCCCAAAATCTACAAGAAAATCCTAGTCTAAATAGTTCCTTCTTGAGAAATAGAAGAATAAGTTTAAGTTAAAGACAGCATAAATGTTCTGAGGGGACCCAAGTTTTCCTCACATAGCTTCAAATACTGAACCTAAAGAAGACCTGGTGAACCCAGTTTTAAGCATATACATTTTACAGAGAAGCAGATCTTGCATTTATATATAGTTTTTTGCCACCACCTTCTCTAAGTTGAAAATCTTACACATAAAATGATGCAGCAGCAGCTCCCAGCACAAGAAAGCATAAATGGGAAGGGACAAATCAACAATCAGTTCAAGAAAACAGCAGCTCTGGCTGGACTACTGGCATGTATGTAAGTGTATGGAACAATGGGACAAAGTAAAATCATGCATTAGCAGGAAAAAAACCATAAATTGTGCCTGGTAGTTCTTCAAAGAAGAGCATTTTTTAGAGTTCTAAAGGTGAGGGAAAAATACCAAAACAGAACTCACAAAACAACACAACCCCAAAACTTGCTTCAGGAAAATAAAGGCAAAAAGTACTTCTTTCTATTCTACTTTTTTCTCTACCAAGACTGTTTTCCTTTGTCCCCTCAAGTTTTCCTGCATAAACACCCACCTTTGTTCCAGGAGGCAAGCCTTCTAATTGCTTGGGTTTCCTAAATGTTCGGTGATGCTGAGTCTTGTGATCCATTTTTTCTTTGCATGTTAAAAATTGCAGTCTGCATTTAGCACAACGGTATATTCCCTTTTTCTTTAAAGACAAATGACAATCTGTAGTAAGCATGGATGGCATGACAAAACTCTAGCCCCAGCTTGTCTAAAGCAGTGCTCATGCAGTTCCTAAAATACCAACTAAACAAATTCCTAATACTATACAAAGACAAGATACTCTGTGACAATTAGATACTGGAAAATGCAAGGCAGAGCAGTTACTAAGAGCAGGAAGAGGAATCAGATTCCCAGTTACAAGACACTTCCTTATCTTTTTCTTTACTTGAACTAGTGGCAGGTTTGCTAGTAACCTCAAGAAAAGCAGAATTCATGTAATGAAGAAAGCAAGCAGCAAGAACGTTCCTCCAAGGATATTCAGAGATGATCTTAGACAGGTATCACACAAAAACAAGACAAGTCTAACAATCCCCTTAAGGACTTCTGAAATTCTTCTAATGTATTCTTATAAACTATTCTTACCCAGTAACAACCAAACATACCAGAGGGGGACTCCTCACATGTGTTTAGCATTTTTCTAGCAGTAAGATTGAAAAGACCTGCTTACCTGATGTTTCATGTAATGATGCATATATGGTGCTCCAATTTTAATAACTTTGAGGCAAAACGGGCATAGCAAATGTTTTGTGTTTTCATGAACAGTTCTAAAATGTGTTTCTACATCTGAAAAAGCTGAGGATCTGTAGTTACACACCTAAAATGAGAAGTTTGATTTTCTTGTTACAAGTTCACTGACAGTGAAGACAGGGGAGAGGTGAACTCTAAATACAAAAGTCACTCTGAGATACCTGGCAAACATACGGCATTTCACCTGGCTTATGATTGTCCTTCATATGTTGCAAAAGAACTTGCTCTGTTTCAAACGATAATTCACAGATTTTACAAATCGCTAGAAAAAGTGAAAAACAAGAAAAAAAGTTAAAATTTGATAATGATTATATGTACATAAATTATAACTATATAAATATATATATATGAAATTTAAATATCACTAAAGGTAAAGCAATCTAGTGATTATTCTACTCTTTAGAAGAAATTCCCTGTACAATTTCAGAAAGCCAAGAAGGCAAGGGCCTTAAACATAAGGTTTAAAAGTAAAGCTCTCAAATAAAAATAAACCAACAAACAAAAAATGCAAGAAAAAAAACCTCAAAGGCTTTTTAAAATACTTTTTTGCACATATATTGCTCTCAAAAAAAAAAAAAAAAGCACAAGTGTTCTGTTCCTATATTAAATCTCGATATTATTGTTATTCAAGTACAGTAGCTCTATTCTGAAATTACAATCCAGGAAATAGGAGTTGGGAAATGCTTAGAAAACAACTCAGTGTGATAGGATCCAACTCACTGGATGACTCGTAAGGCGTGTGTGTGCTCTCGATGTGGCACTGCAGCTGGAATGGCGTGGGGAACTGCCGGTAACAGTGCTGGCAGGTGGTGTGACTTTCCCAACTCTCATTGCTTTGCTTCTCAAGCTCCAAGTGATGTTTCATGTGGTTCATAAACCTTTATAGTGAACAGGAGCGAAACACCACATTTTAACATTCCCTATAAATATCTCATGCAAGATGTACAGAATTCTTCAGAAATTTTACTCTGTAAGGATTTCTCAATTTAAAAAATGTCACTCTCACAAAAGGAATGCAGACTTTGGAACCGGAAAAAAACAAATGAGCAGGGAGAATAGTCTCGAGCTCAAGCTTGTACTATCATGCAGTTGCTTCAAAAACAGAAATAAGACAACCAGGAAAAGCCAACTTAGTCTATCCAGTTTTCTAAGCAGACGAAAGAAACTGACACTATACTGCATAATACCTTAACAGAAAACTATTGCAGTGGTATGTTCAACCACAGATCTTTTAAAGAAAGCAGGAGGTTGCCATGATGAATCACTTTCTGCTTTTCCGAATTTCAGTCAAAAACTTACACTTGAATTAGGAAGGTAAGATGTATTTATTTTGTCCACTATATATAAAGGTGCAAAATACACCTTAGAACAAAAATTCTTAAATTATAGAACTGTGGAATAAAGCTACAAGGTTACAGTCAAAATTAATACAGTTAAAGTCAACGCTACAGAAATAAGAAAAAAAAAAAAAGGGCTCATACATTCTTAATGACTTGATGTGGAACACAGACACCATACCACCAATTGCTTACAATATAATGCTGAGTAGAAAATAGTGCCTTATTCAATGATTAATAGCAAATGTCATTGTTTTAATTACAGAAAACTTGTTTTTTTCAATAATATGTGTCTAATGTTAGCATAAACCTGCTCATTTTAACTTGCAGACTGTGCCCTTTGAAACAATAGTCCATTTTTCAATTTTACATTCTGCTACTTCAGCTTCCCTTGAACACTGCATGTAAAAAAGTTCAGTGACCTTAACTTCCAAAGGAACGATGACACAAACTTGTCTACCTACTAAAACAGCTTACTGGACTTTTATCAGCATTTGGAAGTAAAATTACCCCAACAAAGTAACAGATGTTACATAAGTGAACTACTATTAGTCACTCTGTGTCCCTAAAGGGAATTAACACTCACATCTACCAATATCACCATCAATCCAGATGGCAAATTGTAAAATCCTTTGTGTTGCCCTTTCTAACCCCTAAGTCCTACAACTGCTCTTATCGAAACTCTATGATTACGTTAGACACCAGTAAAAATTGTACTCTAATCTGTAAAAGGTTTCAAGTTATGGCCATGCATGCAAAGTAAAAATTAATTCCGCTCCTGTTTAGTCACCAGTACAAAAGGAACTCTCCTTCAGAGACACGAAATTTTAACACATGAAATTACTACGGACTGTAAGTGATTAACAAATAATTAAGGAAATGAGTTCAAATACCTTATGTTATTTTTAAGAACTTTGAGACAACTGATGCATTTAAATGTCGTATGAGTCTTCTGCTCCTGTTGAACCTGCTGGAGATCACCTTCATCCTTCCCATAATAGAAGTCATTAACCAACATAATCAGTTTTCCTTTTTCAGATTCGATGGTCTTGCCTGTTGTGCTCAAAGACTCTGTTTGGGCCACTCCCGGGAAAAAGCTATTCACCATATCTGGACAACAATACTGGATGCAAACAGGGAGAAGAGATGAGACAGAGAGAAACAAAGGTATCAGTCTCACCAAACTGTATCAATGAGAACACCATTTTAAAAACTGAAGACACTAATGAGAGTTAGATGCAAAGTTAATTCTTTGACACAATGATCTTAGTCATATCAAGTTTTGAACAGTGACTTATCTTTAACTAGTGTTTAAGTAATAAAACACTATATATTATAAAACTGAATATGAAGATTCTCCTAGGTTCAAGTGAGATAAATTTAATCAAAAAAACAATATTAGTGTTGGCTTACTCTTGCAAAAAATTTCTATTTCATTTTCATTTAATAAAAAGACAAAAAAAAGCAGTTTTCAGACAAGTATTTTGCTGACAAGCATAAGTTTATTGATAACTTAATAGGAAGTTTTGTCCTTTATTTCTTAGGGAAGAATGTATGTTGAAACCTTCAATAGTTCTTTTGAGCATTACTAAAAAACCCAGAATTCCGAGTCACATAATAGACATTGTTCAAGCTTCTTTATGTTGAAGTATACATAAAGAATGCTTAGCCCAAGAACCATCTCATGAAACTTTCCACTTAAAAAGTACAACGTACTTCATAAAAAAGACGCTATATTTTTCTCCCACCAAATAATGGTTTTTACCATGCAGGACTACTTTCCATAAGCCTACTAGTGAGGAGTAATTTCCTGGAATCGTAACTCAGTATCCTAAGCAAATACACTTACTTAATGGTTCCTTCATTCAGTTGATGTACTCAGTGGAAAAACTATTCTGCACAAATAATGAGTAGAAAAAGATAAAACCCTTCAGTTTTTTCCACTGCTATCTGTATTTCTTAATTATGTTTCAGAGCTGAAGAGGACAGCAATTACTGTTTAGGGTATTGTAACCCGGGAAATCAGGACCATCTGTGAGAACAGTAACTCAGATCCTCACAAATTCGTTGTTATACAGTAGCTGATACTCCTTTTTGTTTTGGATATTCACATTGTACACAGACTGCAAAGCCATTTCTCTATCCCTAAAATGAAACACATATGCCTGAGAATTGTGAGGATCTTTGCCAAATGATAAATATTTTCCAGGAAACAATGCTTCCAGAAACAGTGGTAACTATATCACAATCAGATGAAGTGATGCTCAGTTTCTGTGAGTTTTGTTTACCACAGTGTTTAAGTATGAATTACAAATTAAATTCTTCCCCACAGCTTAAAACCTTTTTTTTTTCTATTAAGTATAAAGGGTTTTTTTATCTTGCTGTACACCAAGTGATATGTCAAGCTATAACAGGAAGTTTACATTGTCATCTTTGTATCAGCAACAATCTTATACAGATGTGTGCCACCTGGCTGCCTATTCTCATAGACACTTGCCTTCAGGACATTGGAAACGTGAGGCAAAAAGCATCAACATTTAGAGCATTTGGCTCTGGTTGATAGCAGACAAAAGCCTAACTAGCTTCCTATCAAACCACGGCACTCTTCCATAACAAAAGAGAAGCCCACAAAGTTTGTTCTAATGCTTACCATCCCCCAAATATTTTACCTTCATATGGTTTTTTAGAGGATCCATAAGATTGAAATGTATATTACATTTCGGACAAGCCCGTGGAAAAGGTCCTCCATTTTTAATAGTGCTGGATGCAGCATTTGTCCCTGTAAAATTTAAAACATATAAAGACTCAGAATTCACAAGCAGAATACTCAGTTTAGCAGGAGTGGTGCATTCTAGCAAAATATGCTATTTCATATGATAACTATTACCATCAATGAAGCTGTAGTTAACCATAAGCAACGCTTTACAAGCATATTTTAACAACTCTTCCTTTTTCCCAAACTGACTTGGGGTTTGCTCTGTTTGATACAGACTGATGAACAAATTCCACAAAATCTTACCAACAAACAAGGAAAAAATGTGAGGAGATGAAGGCAGCATGACAGGTAGAAAGCATTCTTTCTGTGCAGTCCCAGTCCACTCCATCCTGAATAGGATGGATTTTTGATGGTTTTGTTTCACAGTCTTTTCAAAAAAAGCCTGTTTTCTGCCACGACCTGATCATCATCACTACAGGGTTCAGATAACTGGTTTTGGAAAGGAATTTCACCATTTGGTTCTTAATGATGAGGCTATTTCTCTCTGGGGATTTGTTGGAATCTAGGCTTATTCAAATGCATTATTTCTGTTAAGCAAAGGTGTCTTCAGAGAATCTAGAGAATAAATCCTCTAATAATTACTCCCAGTAATTAAAGGAAATAATGCTTCTCTTATCAACATAAATGATTAATAGATTTTGAGCAAAAGAGAGACATTAAAGCTTTGCATTAGTTTAAACTTTAATGAATAAGCTTTGACAGTTTCTCCAAACTGTCAAAAAACATCAGAGCAAGAACCACATTTCCAGATGAAATTCTCTTGCATTCCCAAGTCCTTCACAGATCTGGAGGACTCCATACTAAGTAAGCAGTTTTGAAGTTAAACACAGGAAACAACATCTCAACAGTAGAGTCAACTGTTCCCTGCCAGGACTATGAATAAAAACAAAAACATAAATACAAAGGAATAAGTGTATGAGTTAAGAGATGATCGTGCAACAGTGTTATACACTTTTACACAAAAATAGTCCTGCCTAGACCATAAACAAACAGTAATTTTCCTTAAGATAACAGTTTTGCAAGGAATCATTATTAAGCAGAAAGTCCTTCACAGGACTGGATGGCCATATAAAAGATGTACCACAAAACAGTGCTGCAACTCTTCACTATTACAGCTCATAAAACATTTTGACACATCACAGCTAAGTGCAAACTAAGTTGAAGAAAACCAGTTCTGCAGCAAAATCTTGTGTTCTGCAGTGCTTCAGTGCTGGATTCTGTGACAGATCAGAAATTGCTATGCCAGCATGGGATGGCTTCGAGACAAACTCAGCAAAATAAGGCGCTCCGTGAATATGATCTACTACTTTTTTACTGAATTTAGCAAGATGCTTCTGTTATCTTTTTTTATTATAGGCTGCAGCACAGTATCTATTTCACCCAAAAGAGGGTGGAGGAGTTTTTTTGCTTCAATGTTCATGTTATAGCCACATCCTTCTGGTTGCTGGAAAGAGCAAGCGAGCTCTAAACAGGACATGCAAAAAACCCAAATCTTGAAATGATTCCAAACAATCATTTTAACATTACAGAAGAGAGGATATCTTGGAAATGTCTCAAAGTCAAGAATAAATCCTTGCCTACTGCTATCACTAGAAAGCACCTTTTGGCTCAGGACAAAAATGCACCTAAGAGTTAACACTGAAACACCAAGCTAGCTCTCTTCTTGCAGGGAAGGAAAAATCTTTCCAATAATATCCTTTGTTTGAAGTAGACTTTCTCCCCTCCCACTACTATTTAAAACTATATCAGAAACACTGCTGATAAAAAAAAAGGGGAGGAAACTGCAAAACACACTTTGCAACTTTTTAGCCAAAGTACAGAACCACAAAAAAAATTAGGTTTGGCCTTGGGAGGTGGTTTTGTGCAACTTCCCACTCAAAGCAAGTCTAATCTTATGCTCAGAGCTACGACCAGTCAACTTCTAAATATCTCCAAGGACAGGGATTCCACAATCTAATTTGTTACTGCTTTACCTGGCATTACTAAAATTATTTTTTTCCTTCATGTAATCTGAATTAGTTAATAAATTCAGAATTAATTAAATAGAATTAAGTCAAGAATTCTTTCAATCTTGATTTTCTGGTTGCTTGTGTTTTGAAGTTTCAACCCCCTACTCCCTTCTTTGACATAGAAAATCTGAACTAAGAGAATGAGGTCAGGGGCATTTAATTTTATCATCTGTCTTCCAATGAGCAATTATTGCTCCACAGAATTCCAACCTACTCACTAAAAAATAAAGGTCTAAAATTTGAATAGGTAATAACCTCAGATAAATTAATTTTTAAAGGTATATAAATCCTTGCATAGACTAGCTATTTTTATTTTACAGCATAAGAACAGTCTTTTATAATAACTTACTTACAGTTATTTACTTACACTGCCTTAAGAGCATTAAAACCACTGACCAACTGAAACACTACAGATGTTTCCTGATGTGTTAGCTCTTTCCATGACACAGAGGCAGGACTGCCAGCTAGACTGCTCCATCTTCCTACCGTTTGAAGATCCATTCTGTGCCTGTGTAACTGTTGGACAGTTACCTGCAAGTGAAACAGCCAAGTTGCTTCTAGCACCAACCTCATGGTGCTTGGCCTGTTTTGGAGTTACACTGTTGCCTTCAGAAGTAGCAAGAAGTTCAGATACAAAACCACTCTCATTTAGACCTACAGCACTTTAAATTAAAGAAATTTAAATTAAATTTAAATTAAAGAAACTTAAATTAAAGTTCCCATAGTAATTATAACACATGAGTGATGACTGCAATTTAGAGTCCACACATAGCAGTTTTAAGATTTTCCTAAGCTAAGGAGTTGAGAAAACAATATCCAACTCAGACTGAAGGCCCGGGCCAGTGAAGCAGGAAAGGGTAAACACAAGAGATACTGAGCAACCTCTGAAACCCCAGTAAATCACACTATGGCCACCTGAATTCACTTGGCCTACTTTTCACATCTTGACCCACTCTAAACTGAGACAAGGTGAGTTCACAGTAATAAAATTAAGCTAAGCAGCTGCTTTCTGCAATGCCCACTTTTTAGAACAAGCTCTGTGCTTCTGATGAAAAACACCTCTCCTTTTTTTCTGGTTCTGTGTTATGCTGTTCTGGTTTATTATATAACTCTGTAAACTTCAGTTTGCATGAAAAATTAAGAGAGTGTTGTAACTTCTAATGAACAGGCACAGCACATCTATCTGCTCTCTTCTTCTGAAAGAATATTACAGGTCCTTATGGTTTGCAGTATTTCTTCAGACGAAAATCATTAAAAATAAACAAACAAATCCCCCCCAAAACCAAAAAACCTCACAACAAAACAAAAACTAACAAAAAAAAAACCCCAAAAAACCCCAAACAAAAAAACAAAATAAAAAACAACATGAAACAAACAAAAAAAATCCAAAAAACCTTACCAAAAAAAACCTCAAAATACCCCACCAAAAATAAAAATCCCCCAACAACTTCGAAATTGGGAGGTTCAGTGGCTGATGAACATGCCCATAAACACTCAGCTCCATCTTGGCAGAAACCCATGTCTCTCACTGAGATCTTTGACGATATGAACTCAAGACAGAAATCACTTCTCAAGCAGAGCCGAAAGACACAGCTACAAACCAGCAAGTCTGAACTGCCAGCACAGGTCTTGTAAATCTCCCAAAATGACAGACTACAAATAATCTTAAAACTGTAATAAAGTATGTCAAAGGCTTCAGTTCTGGACACAATGATCTAAGCTAAGGACATTCTGATATCCCCTCCACCGCAACAGCATAGCTGCTCAAATGATTTCTCAGGGTGTAATAAGCAGCTCAACATGGGATACCTTGTGTCAAAACAAATTACTCAAACTTCTGAGAAGAAACAAAACAGCCCTCTGGCACCCATAGCTGTGTTTACTCAGTAGGAACTATCTAAACTTAGCCAACAGTCTGCAGAATCTCCCATTCAATGCACATAGGCAGACCCCCAGCAGGAAATGGTGATAAACATCTTGGAGAATTTGCCACACTGTGCCTCATGCATGGGAAAATACAATTCACTTGCTATACAGATACCCAAACATCCTAACATTCCTCTTTGTACTATACCTTTCCTTCTTTTTGACATAAATAAATATTAGGCTCAAATGCCTCACTCTATGCATTGTCTGCCTAAGGTTCATTCATTCACACAGTCATAAAATGATCAGGTTATTAATTAGATGCTACAACTTCCTAGGGGGTTTTAATTCACTTATACTCACCATGTTAGGTATATGAGCTGCTCACACTGACAGATGTCCTGCTCAGCAAAAGCTTCCAAAGAGCTGGTATGACCTCAGCATACCCCTGTATCACTGAGGCCAATTGAGCATCTAGCCATCAACATACAGCAGAAACTGCTGCTGCTGTGTATTGAACTATGTGTTGCTGTGCAGCGAGGGCCAGGGAAAAGACACAAGGTGTGACTGAGTTTGCAAGGGTCTTCAGTGAAGTATTTTATGACTGCAGAAAACCCAACTTGGAAACAAGGACTATTTTCATATGTTATAAAAACTGTTTATAATTCCAATTTTAAAAACCTAATGCATCTGTGTTAAAAATTTTGAAGAATTTTATATATTTACAAAGGTGAGCAGTCTTAGTCTGTACAACTCTGATTAGTAAATTCTCTCTCAGAAGAACTATAATAATACTAGGAGAATACACATAGGTCTGCATTTTCATTCTGTTGTTTGTTCACATAAAAATTAGGCCTATTTTGAAAACTAATTACACCAACTTCAAAATATTAAATAATATCTTCCTGGTATAAATTAGATTATAGTTCTTATGAAAATACCTATCTCAACTGGAGTGGGGACACAAGAATTCCTTGAACCACACATGTTCCAGGCTAGTTTGTCCAATTCTCTACAGAGCAGGTCACAGGGACTCCGAGTACACAGGAGAGCAGGGAAAAGCAGCAGCCAAACAATTCTTATTTGGTCACTTTGTGCTAGTAGTGAACTTTCCCATAGCTATCACCCAGGTGTTGGCTATGCTCATACACACAACATTGCTGTGTGCCTCATCCATGCTGGCAAGGAAAGGAGCAAAGTATACTGGCTGCAGCACCACCACCCTGCTGACAGGTTTTTGAGCACACAACGCCACTGTAAAAACCTTAATGCTGCTCTGTGCCCCTGTGCTGGAAGGACTAATTTTATAAATGATGGAAAAAAGACATTAGAAATAGTAACCTGGAATAAAAGCACCAAATGTACTGTGATAAGAGAATAGGCACATGAGAGCCAAATTGCTTCAGGCCTCTTAGTGCAGTCCTGCACCAACACCTCTTATAATCTGGAGCTATGGATTCATGGATGCAGTCCAGGCAACTCCACACAAGTCGTTCAGCCACAGCAACTTCTCGTTCCTCCAGGTGGGTGAACTTTGTGGGAGAACATTCTCACAATATTCTCAGCAAGTTACATTTTACCTACATCCCCAGTGCCATCCCACCTGCACGGAGGAGTTACCAATGCTGTTTGCAGGAACACCATCACCTACTCAGCAGCCTAAGAAGACACTTGGTTACTGTCCATAAGCAACCTGCCATTTCCTTGCCTAGACCTCAGAAATAAATATGAATGCTACACTAAGCTAAAAAATGTCTTTCATGATCCACATGCATAAGTTTTATTGTCCTGCAGAGTATCAAAAGCCAATTCCCAAAAGGATTCTGCTTTTAAATACCATATTCCAGAATGCCTTGTGCCTACAGTGCTATATATGAACTAGGGAAGCAAAGTACCAACACAGGCAAGCAGGCTTTGGCATACATGAACATGAATTTAAACTCATTACATGGCCTCACCAAGTAAGCAAAACCACAGAATACACACACTTCCTTTCTGCAAAGTGAAATGTATCTTAAATTAGCCTTCTGTGTAAAAAATATTAATGTTTCAACCCACAATAACAAAACTTTTAACTTTCAAAACCTATTGTCATCCTGCAGAAAAGACTAATTATGGCACATTTTAAATGCTTTGAATTGCAATTCTCAGTGCTTTTATGCATTTCATTTTTTCTCAGAGACTAATAGAAGTAATTTTAAAGTAAGCAAGCCTCCAAAGTTAAAAAAACCAAACTCACAAACAATTAAACTTTAATACCTCTCCTTTGCAGAGCAAGGGCTGGAATTTTGAACCATTTGCAAAAAACAAACCATTTCCTTACTTGACAAAAAGCTATTCGAGACAAGAATGAGACCAACAGAATGGCTGTACACAAACAAAACACACTGCAAACCCTTCACTGCTACATTTCTGGAGTGAATACCTAAACTAAAAATGCAAAATCATCACATGAAGCAGAGCAAACTCTCTATCCCTCTGTCCTATGTAACTCCTTAGTGTGACCAGTCAGGCCATTCACTGTGTTTAACCTGCTTCCTCAGGGAAGGATCAGAAGTCATTGTCACCCACAACTGATAGACAAAATAATGGGGTTCTGGTCAGTTATTACAAAAGTACAATCCTTCAAAAAGGAGAAGGGAAGCCCCAAGTTATAGGCTTCTTAAGACTGAATACACCACATGCTTCAAATCTACTTCATCTACTGTAATACACGCACATACACAAAAGGTGCTTTTTGGCTTCTTTTAGGTAGATTAACTACTGAAAAGCTAGTTTAAAAAAAGGGAATTGTTGTCAATTTACATACTCTCCCTTCCCCTCCAGGAATGCTCCTTCTGATCCATCTATTCCAACTCCTGCATAAAGAGTCAGAAAACCCAGATCATCATCACAGGGAATCCATCCAGCAGACTCAGTTCTTCAAGTACTGTTCACAGCCCCTCTTTTGCCAACAGCCTTTTCCTAATCCCACTGGCCAAAGAGTGATGAGTATACTGAAAACAAACCTTTACCTGTCAGTAATGATACAGTGGATCTTAGCAATGCTTTTTCGCATCTGAAAAGCACTGAAAAGTAACGTCTGGCAACACAAGACTCCAAAGTTTATTTCATTAAACATTATACACTTTTATGTACAGGGGAAGACAAAAGTAGTTATACTATAGTAGAGAAATCCTATTTAAAGTTATAACCCAAAGATCTGCACTGGAATTAAATGACATTAGGTTGTTTCTTTCTCTTATCGACTACTACAGTTATACCCACCTGTGACATTCACTGCTGGCCCAGTCTGGTACTGTGGAACTCCCGAGTTCTGTCTCACACCAAACAGTATACCAGATGTATTATCTGGTGCATCTGGTGGAGAATCCATAATATAATCCTAATAAGATATTTTCAAGAGGGAAAAGAAATTTGAGGTTTAATATTTTTTTTACTTGCAGGCTTCAAAGGGTTTATTTTAAAAACATATGATTGCTTAAAAGTACTCAGAAGTACTCAGCTGAAAATCAAGTTCATTACAATCTCCCAAAAATAGTTTCTTTTGACATTTTAATAGGGTTGAAAGTCTCATGAGTGCTTGCTAGTTTTTATACCTGTGTATTCAGAATAGTAAAAACAATCCTAATATTGACCTGGGAAAGACCATTTAACGAAACATCACTAATCTGTTCAAATTGCTAATTGTAAATGCTTTTGATCAAAAGTCTGATGATGTTTCAAATTATACTTGATTGTTTTTCAAAAAAACCAAACACTTTATTCTGTCAACCTAAACTCAGGCATTTCCCTGTTACTCCTCCATAACATCTTGCTGCATCTTAAAAGATCAAGAACCAGAACTCAAAAGCAGCACAACCTTGTAGCAATTAGAAGCTTCTCAAAGCAAGATGGTATTAAGATCAAATTCTCCTAAGTGATCAAGCTTTAATGGAAGTAAGAGGCATCTACAGCATCTTGACTGGGAAGGGCACTAATTCCTCATATCATCAAGGAGTTTTTTTCTTTTATGTAGAGTAACTTTGGAAGAATTTCTGAAAATAATATAATCAAACCCTCTTTTCAAAGCCCAGATAACCTAAAAGTTGGTTCATGTTTCCCTGCATCTTGGTAAATCAAGTTTTGTGCATCTCCAAGTACAAGAATTATTTTACCCTTCAGTTTAAAAGGTCTGCCCTTTAATACATATAACCTAAACAATTAAATAGTCCACATTTCAGGTCTCGAGCACTGAAAACTGTTAAAACAAAACAGTTCCACTGATCTATAACAGTAGTAACAGTTCCACTGTTTGTAACAGGTAACATTTGGAGGAAAAAAACCCATGAAATTTAGTTCTCTTTACAAATATTCAAAGTTAATAGGGTGAGGTAAGAGAAACATTTTTCGAGATTCATCAATACTGGTCACATTTTAACAGGCCATTCATCCAAGCAAAATCTGAAACATTAAATATTTTCAGGAATAGCAATAAGCAGTTCAGAAAAAACATAGTAAGAGTTAAGCTTAATTTTAACACTAAGATAGAAATGGAAAAGTATTGGCAGTTTCACCTCTGAATAATTCAAATGGTTACACTTCATCAAGCAGTACTGTGAAACAAAAAATTGACAAAAGTAGACCTATCTTCCTAAAATAATTTTAAAAACCCAACAAATTTTAAAACCCATTAATATACATACAGAGACCTTGCCATCAGCGTATCCATCAGACAAAGGCTAAAAATATGTTTTGCTGAAATGACCAAGCTCACAAACTGCTTCCTATTCACAATTGTGCTACTTACTTGAAAATATCCCTGTGGAAGTTACCACATCTTAAACTACCACCATATAAACCAAACTTAATGGAAAGAAATCTAAAGGAGCACAAGTACATAAACAGGTATGCTAATCTGGTTTAGGACTCCTAAATACCACAACAGAAAGGAAGATGCTGCTCCCCCATCCTGCCTTTTACTGTACATCTCCTGAAATGAAGACCCTTCAGGACCTCAATAGAGAGTCACTCTTCTGGTGAGTTACCCAATCCACTCTAACCAAATCAAAGACATGTTCAGGAGTAGCTGTGGAAATAGTTACTGAATTGCTGTGCTGTATTTGCTACAAGTAACAGCTACACCAGCTGCAGTGACAATAGAGCAGGTGTTACTGCATTCACAACAGGTGCAGAAGAGCCAGTGAAGGGACAGCAAAGCACCTCAGCCTGCAGGCCACACCTCAAGTACAACTAAACTTGGGATAAGGCTGTGGCAGGCTCTGAGTGCAGAGCCCTGTGCACACCATTGATATGTGAAATGTGACCAGTACAGCTACATAACTGCATCTCTTACTAGTCTGTGATTTCATTGCTTTATGTCCTGCCAATATTCGAATTTTCAGCAAGATCATAATTTGGTTATTTTGATAGCATGGATACATCTCCCCAGTACATACTAAATACATCCAGCAAGCAAGCAAAAAAAAAAAAAAAAAAAAAAAACAAAAAAACAAAAAAAAAAAAAAAAAACAAACCCAGACATTGAAAACTTCACCACCTAATTTTCAGGAAGTCCTTTTCTGTTGACAGGTATTATTTTAATGGAATTTGGCTCTTTATATACAAACCCCCCAACATTGTCTAATGCTTTAGAAAACAAAAATGTTAAAAAAACCCAAACAAAATAGCTTCATCACATTGATGAAACAAAAAATAAATCAAACTAACACGTATAGGTGCTCTCACATGCAGAAAGGCAAAACCCTTCATCTTTCTAAGTTCATTTCCTAGGGTTCAAGTGAAAAGAACTATTACACCACTACTTTTAGTTTCTAAGAGACTAGTGACAGTATTGGGCATCCTAGATTTTCAACTGCGGAAGCTTGTATGGCAATTGGTAACTAAACCCACCCTGAAAAATTACAGTGCATAGTATTGGAGCTTTGATCTCTCAAAATTACCTAGGAACAACCAGAACATGAGTCACACTGACTGAGGAAAGTGCCTAACAAGTAAGGGAAAGACATAATTGGCTGTGGCTTAGTGGAGAGAAACCTGAGCACTGAATTACGGAATTGTCACTGCTAAGGACAAACTGTTCTTAAACAACAGGGCAGTCCTATGCTATAAAGCACAACAGCAGCTCTGACTGAATTAAAATTGCTCTAAACTATATGACTGAAATAAAAATCAACTCTGAACTTCTGGAACTGCACAGCAGTAGTACAGTAATAACACAAGAAATAGACTGACTTAGGAAGTCAGCAAATCAAGCTTATGATTTGAAAGGAGCATTTCAATGATAAAACTGAAATACCAAACATTGACAAGAGGCAAATTATAAAACTGATGAGAAATTGAGGAGATATGTATTTCAGCCCAGGAGGCAATCAAAAGCAATCAGTTCCCACAGAAAAAAATCCTTTGACATCCTGAGATTAAAAAATATTGCACTGTATTTAGAATGCAAACGCTGAAGGATGTTCAGCTAAAAAGGGGTCCTCTGTCATTGTCTAGAGATACTTCACAGTGATCTTCACAACATGGTATTTTCAAAGGTAACTTTCAACACTTGGAGGCTGAAGATCCAAATGTCAAATGCTTCCCAGGAAAACTTATTTGAAGCTTTTGCCACTTAGGAAGAATCAAGTTGGAAAGAAAGAGAACACAAAATGCCACAGAAAGCCCAAGGCAGGAAATCGTCACTACAGAACAGCAGCCCCCAGTGAAATAAACAATAGATGGGGCAGCTGAAGAATCTGAAAACCCTGAGGAGCTCCTGAACAAAGAAAATTCGAACTAAGGACATGAGCCAAATTACAGGTAATACACATACAACACTAAGAACAGCAAATGACATCAAGTGGCAGGAGTGATTAAAAATCACAGAGCTTTGCCCAAGACACTAAATTACAGTACCTCTCTAAAAAAACTCCTCCTTCCTCCAGAAAAAGTGTAACATCAAGTGGTAATATCAAAATAAACAAGAAAACAAATTCTAGATCATGCTGAAACTGAAAATACAGTTCTGAATCTACAAAAGTTAAGCTGACAAGATGGAAGATTCACCATGTCTTAAGCAAAGAAAAAAAACATAATTAGAGAACTCCTCTTAAAGGTACTCAAGAATTTTTTAACATCCAAAGAACAGGATGTTACATTTAAGACAGCTCAAAAAATTAAGGGCTCATGAAAACCATGATCAAAATGTTAACACTGTAAAGAAACTGTAACTTCAACAAACAGTGGCAGCTTTAAGAGACCACAGACTCTGCATTAGATATCCCAGATAAGGATGCATTACTTTCTAAAACAAGTCAGTCTAACCTAGAACAGACAGAACTGATTATACATGGTTAGAGAACCTTTTCCATGTCCTGTTTCAGGTTGCAACTTCTTCAAACTCTACTCTGCCATGGAAAAACAACCTGCAGATTTTAACAAAATAACACTATAAATACTTCACTAAAGTCTCATCTGTAATATAAAAAAACTCAATTAATGAGAAAGCATGCAGAGTGCACTTCTTTTTGTGAAATGTCTCTCTTGAAAGGAAATCACTGTCTTGATGAGTTCCATCCAGATTACGTATACTCCATGGAAATGTTCCGCTTTCCTATCTCTGTTTACTCTGAGGTTTTGTCATAGAAACAATGTAGAAGCCCCTATCAGCTTTGTCTGTCAAAACAAAAGCATGAGCATGTGTGAGGGAAGTAAAGGAGAGGACTTTCTTTTGCAGTAAAGATTCTGTAGGACATACTAGCACACCTTTAGAGGACTTAGTAAAGCACACTGTCATCACTAAAGTTATACAAAACTTCACAGACTTGAATTGTGTATACATCATGTAAAGTAGCAAATCTTTCTGTATTAATCTGTCCTACTTCATAAAGAAATATTTAAGAGGGCTAAAGAAGGAACCTACAGATATCCTACTGATATCTGGACTTGAAATTCTGTAATTTCTTGGGCCTTCTTAATAGTGACAGACTAATTTAGCTAACCTGATTCACCAGACACACACACAATTTCTCTCTGAAAACTATCAATCAACTGCTGAAGACTCAAAATTGGAAAGTATTTTTGCTACTGAATTTGCTGAAGATTCAGCTAGCCAGCTGATAGGCAATGATTACATTGCTTTGTTTTAATTCTGCTTGTTTTAAAATAAAACCTCTCACCAGCAACTATTTAGGCACAAGTCTTAAGAAGAATACCCAATTCCAATCCTCATGTTTTAATGGCCTAATTAACTCTGTTCATTCAGACTGATTGCCCTCCTCAGCAAATGGAGCATCCATTAGGCTGCATGATGTATATTTTACTAACAACTAAAATAACCTCAGGTATGTGTATTTGCATGGACAATGGAGATGCTGCATACTGTCAGGCTTCATTCTAACCTGACAATAGCAGCTAATATGGTCTGAACAGTTTCAGTGGAAATTATTTTCAGTGAAGCTATTGCATCATAGCTTACCTCATCCAAATATGGAATTTTAATCCTCATGCTTTCTCTCTCACGTATGTCCAACAGATAAGGCAACAAAACAGCATCTAACTCAACTCCCTCATGACAACATTTTGGGGTTCTGTGGCAACCCAGGAAAGTCTGAGATACATGACGAACGTGCACAATTCCCTTAGGCTCTTCAAGCAAAACAATTATGTTGCCAAATTGCTTCACCTGCTGATCACACAACTTTTGGTTGCTTAAACCTCTTTACCATACTATGGTAAACCTCTTTACCATACATACAACGCTTTCATTCATGTGCCACATGAATGAACAACCAAAACCCACTAAGGAACTACTACTACAGCATTCTCTTAAGAATCAAAAATCCCAAGGCAAGACACTGTAAAAAGCAGGTGGAAAACCCACAAAGTTGCTTTACAGACTAAATGCAAGCTACTTAAAAATCAAATTAATTTATCAATGCAGATGATTCATCTCTGAGCAAAGAAATCTGCAAAACTTAGAGAATGAGTTTTTAACATTTCTCCACAGAATATTAAGAATCTAAACAGTACTAATTTCTCTAGTGTCCAGGATTTTCACTTAATGCCATTTTACTCTTACTAAAGCTATCATCTTTGAATCTTCAAAATCAGTATTTCCAAACATATATTTTTAATCTACCAGTGCAAGGTTATGGTCCTAAAATCTTTACAGTTTACATAATGCTAGTTTATAATGTAGTCCAGATCTTTAAAGCACTAGACTAAGTCATGTGAACTAACTAATAGAACTACCTAATGTTCTTCATTAATTTATTCAAATGTGATTATACCTCTTATGTTTCAAATGAATAAAGATTTACCTGGTTGAGTATTACAGGCTGTGCTGTTGCAGTAGTCTCTGGCATGGATACAGTTTGAGCCACTACAGGAACTGTGATATTTCTTGATACTGGCTGCGTTGTCACAGGAATGGTTACAGGTCTGCTAACTGGCTGTGCTATTCCAGAACTTGACCCAGGCATCTGCTGTGTTGACAAACATCCAGCACCTGGTCTCTGCAGTGTCAGTGTAGTTCCTGAAACATTCACTGTCACAGCCAAGGACTGAATTACGGCCGAGCTGTTCCCAGGTCTGGGCACAGTCTCAAAGGCTGACGGGGCAGGCACAGCGCCGGGGCTGGAGGCAGGTGGCACGTAATGCTGACTCTCAGACTTGAATGTAGTGACCGGACCTGTTGCAAAGGATTCCAAAGTTATCTTTATGTAATTTTGCAGTCAAATGTTTCATAAGTGTTGTGGATTTTTTTTTGTTGTTGTTTATTACCATATTAGGACAATAAAGTACCTCTACTGGGTGCACCATTCTGTATCCCCCTTCGTGATGAGCTGAGGTTGACTCTGTTCAATATATCTGTCAAAAGTTACATTTATCTTAATTGCAAATAAATTAATAGATTCATTGCTTTTGAAATTTAAAGGCTTCATTCATATACACTAATTAAGCCAATTAGGATTTGCTATAAATTAAAATATTATTTCTAAAACAAAAACCTGGCAAAACCAAGTGCAATTTGTACAAATTAGGATATGTTCTTCCACTCCTCTTTCATTAAGCTAGTTCACTTAAGAATTTCAATGTTTATTTTCTTGGAGACAACACACACGTAAGAGTACAAACAACAACAACATAAAAGGACATGGCATTAACATTTCAATTTGATGATGATAGTGCATTCATTTACATCTCTTTCTCACATGTACGTAATCTTTCCCAAATACTAGAACTGCTTTACATTAAAGGAAGCATATTCTCTAGACCACTAACGACACAATTTGCTTCTGTATTAGCAAAATACAGCACTTACAAACTGGATTTTAGACCTCATGATATCCATTTTCCAATGTGAAGGAAAATCAATACATCAGTAACCGAAAGAGTTATATTAGAACTGCATTACAAGAGCACTGATTTTCCTACATATCCTACACAGTGCTCAGTGTTCAGAGTTCTAGCTCAGCAGGAGCACATGCAATTTCTTAAACTATGTTTACTCCCTAACTAATGCCACTGATATTCTCCATGACCTTTAATGTCTTAGTCTGGGATTTCTGACCATTTCAGAAAGTTTCATTATTCATCAAATCAAAATACTCTTCTACTCCCAGATTTTTAGTTCCATTAGTGCTGCTGAGAAGTTGCTCGGTCGGACCTGTGTAAAAATGCACATGAAATTAGATTGATTCTCCAATATCTAACCCACAAAGCTTGAAGTAAGTTCTCAAACCAGGGTCAAATTACATCAGGTTCTCAAACAATAGATCTCAGAGTATCTACACATTATATTTAATAACCTTAAGGTCATTTCCGCCAACAATAGCTCATTAGTATACATTTCTCCAGTTGATAAATATATCTAAAAACAGTAGAGCTGAGAAGATCACAGCTTTCAACCTGCCACTTGCATTTAGATCACACTAATAAAAAAGCAGCTGCAGGCAACAGATTTAAACAGGTTTGCATTTTTTAAGATATGACAAAATTTGATCCAGTAATAGTAATACTATTTTTACTTCAACACAACAGTAACCACAAACAAGGATTAAATTATTTTGGTATTTAGCTGAATATATATATTTTGTGAGTGTTAACAAATTTATATCTCATACATGAATTTCAGAGTGAAATTGAACTAAAGCATCACCTATCTACGAAAGAAAAGCTTTTCTAAAAGTTATGTCTCACAAAGCATAGTCAAGACATCTGATGTGCACACCTTCTAAAGTACAACATAGATTTCATTGCACTTAAAAACAACATTTCAGGAAGCCAGTTAATTGAAATTATAAACTACATTTATGACTCAACTGATTCATCATAGACATGACATGCACCTTCCCCTCTTCCACCCAAGTGTTACCTGTTCTGTATAGGTAAAACAGCACCGAAGCACAAGCCTGCTGACATGCAGAGTAACATTTTAAAACTGTAACAACTTACATA
Source organism: Sylvia atricapilla (assembly GCF_009819655.1). Classification (NCBI taxonomy): domain Eukaryota; kingdom Metazoa; phylum Chordata; class Aves; order Passeriformes; family Sylviidae; genus Sylvia; species Sylvia atricapilla. The sequence continues at coordinate 13,429,120 of NC_089152.1, forward strand.
ATGAAACTTTGTATCATTATGAAACAAAAAGCAAGAATAATAAGCAGTAACTGTAGAAAAAATGAGCAGTTGCAGAAAAAGGTAAAGAACAAAGTGTGAACAACTTTTCATCTCAGCCAAAATAATCCTCCAGTACATCAGGAGAGACACTTGATACTAGTCAACTCTCTAACAGGTCAAAGTTGGGGTTTTAACTATTTCCTTCAAGTTTTCCATACAGTCTGTACAAAAACTAGTAACTGTACTGTCAGAAAAAGGTTAAGAAAATGCAATGCATTGTAGAAACTGTACCTTTCAGAAAAATTAAGACTGATACATGAGTTGCTATCTGTCATCAATTTTCCATCTGATCAGGTGCAAACTAAACAGTGATAAGCAAAGCTGAGCTTACGGTATCTTGCCTATCACCAATAACAAACTGAAGCCTGACTACTGCCAGGTAGTACTACTTACAAGCCAGAGAAGAACTGAGGTCATTCTTCCATAGCTGTTTTTGATAGTGAAGTAGAAGATTAAAAAGAGAAAGGTTGAGGAAAGGAAAGGAAAAAAGATAAAGTAACAAGTTATACCATAAGTGATTTTACTTGTGTCAGGACCAAGTATGGACTAAGGATAAGAAGAAAACATTTTAAGTCTCTATCTTTTACCAATGTTCTTGAAGTTCACAGAATCATACCAAAATTACAGTTTTCACCTGAATTATTTCTATCCTTTGACTACAAAAAAATCCCGAGGCTACAACAACTGCAATCAAACTTGGCATGCTTGTTATTCCAACACATGCTGGTGCCTTGATAGTTGTTCTGTGCCATGACCTACTGCCAATGACCAACAGTAATCCAGAGGTCTCTGGACCTTCCAGAAAACAGAAAGGGGTCTTTTCAGACATTCTAGGTGTTTGTAACTGCAGAAAACTTACAGTGATTTTAAAATATTCTTCAATTTTTTCAGAATATCCAGAGTATTTTTAAAATATTCACTCTCAAAACTATTTTCTGGTGAGAGTACTTAGATTCAGTATTCTTTTCATATTTAAAACCATTTTTCCACTTTTTTAACCTTGTGTAAGAAACCTTAAACTTAACATCCTAGTGAGCAAAAATGTAATAGATGCAAGATGAAAGTATTGTGAACTGAAATGACTGAACAGCTAATAACAACTCTGAAACCCATGCGGCAGTGTGACAGACAGCCTGGTGTAACATCTTGTCTTCAGATCCTTCACTGCAAATCATACACCTCCAGAAATTACTATGGAAATCTTGGATACAAGCATTAGCAGAGATGAGGCAGAAACTGTGAGGAATAAACCTCACCAGGCAAAGTCTTGGATATGTGACTGCTAGGGAGACCTCAGGTCATAGCTCTTAAAATTGACTACAAGATGAATACAGACAAAAAGAAGTTTCATTACTTAAGTTAATTAAAATAACAACAAAAAAATGTTCTTCTTTACTTACCTGCCAAAGCCCAAGCACAGGACAAACACAGAATCCTGACACATCTCCCGTCATCACAACCACCTAACCTCACTCCCTGCACTGCCTGTATTCAGGAGAAAACTAAGCAAGTTGATGAAAAAATTCTCTTTATTTCAAAAAGGATGGGTAAATTTATCAATAAAAATCTCCTACTTCACAGACAGGCTTTCAGTATTTTCATATTAATCACTTTCCAGATTGTGCTTTTATTATAGACACTTAAGACAGTTTCCTTGGTTTTGTAAGAAAGATGTGAACATATGAAAGAACATATGAAATGAGGGGTGGTGAAAAAAAAAGGATTGTAACAGGAAGACTTATATTCATGCAGATTCTTTTAGTAGGGAGACACTCTCAAATATATAACTAAATATTAACTATACTGTAAGCAACTGCATGCATGATTCCAGCTTTTAAACTGTTGCTAATGGTAAAACCTTCAAATATCCTTTTTCTGATAACCTCAGAGATTTAAGGTTAGAGGCAACCAGAGCTGTGCATAACCTGGGGTTTAAGACAGAATTTCTTACAAATTCTGATTTTCAGTAAGACAGAGACATACAGCTTTAAGATGTGGAATTTCTTAAGGTGTACTATTAAGAATTCTATACTTTAGAAATTTAGAAGTTTAAGTATAAAGATAAAGTTTAGAATAAAGAAGTTTACCTTCCTATACCTTGAAAAATCTGTTTTAAATTATGGCAAAGTGTTGTCTTACATGTAGTAGCTGGCTTTGAGCTGGAGATCTCCCCAACAAAGATTGGCTCATCATCATCGTCCTCATCATCCTCTTCCACTTCTCTCACTCTCTTTTGCCAGGGTTCTAGCTCCTCTTCTTCACATTCCATAAATAATTCTGCCATCTTGAGACTAGACAGTAAAAAAAAAAAACAAAAACCACACATACCAAAACATTCAGTATTTTCATGAAGCACTTCACTGTTCAGTAAGAAATACTGCAGTTGTCAATAATTCCCATAGAATGGTCTCCCTCCCTCCATGTTCTTCACATGGAGATCAAACATGATCTGATACAGGAGACCTTCGAAGATTGATGCCACATCTCCACTCTGACACTTACATGCAAGCTCATCTTTGCTATTAAAGACAAAAGACCAAAGGCATCCTCCACAGAATTTAAGCCATTTTTGTATAAAACACCAGTAACTATCAGGGGAAGCCCCTGACACCAAAGTGAAAGGGATCTTCAAAAAACTACTCCTATTCAGGTAAGTGATTCACTCACTGATTAATTCACATCTTTTAACCTAATTGTTTTATTTCAGTGCTATAATTTGACCAAGCTTTCACTGACTTCTTTTTTTCCTGGGAAGAAAGCTGGCTTAATGAGTTCCTGCCCTGCTCCTACACTGCCTCCTCAGTTGTGCCAGCACAACTTTGCACAGAACTATGGTGTGAAACAGGGCAGGTTAAAAATAACCTGGCCTAGTAACAGTTTTATCAGCACAACTGTTGGGACAAAAATCTGTAACCTGAACAATCAAAATTACAGTAAGGGGTAATGGATTGGCTTAGAGGAGATGTGCAGGAACAGCTCCTCCAAATGGTCTCCATTGCCAAAGGAAACATCTACATCCATTCTTAGAGCACAAATAGCTTCCAAATTTTTAGCTTCTTTAACTACATTAACACACATAGTGTATTCTAGGAATTCTACTAACAGTTGCTCTTAAAGACAAAACCAACAGTGAAACCCTCCCTCACTCTGCTCAAATATTTCCCAGTGGTGGTGCAGTGTAAGAAAAGTAAACCTACTGACAATAGACTTTATCTTCCCCATTTTTTAATATGTAAAAGCATATATTCATGTTTATGCACACATCTCCTTAAATCGTAGTCCATGGAACTGAGAAGTCCACAACTCCAATGCAAAGCTGTACTGAAAGTGTTGAAATTAGTATCATAAAGTAAAGCATCAAAATCGTGAACAAGTTCTTTAAAACATTTTAAAGATAACATCATACTGCATATCAAGATACTGCAGTAAAATGCAACTGCCCATCTAAAACTAAGCATAGCCATGGAAGTTCATTAGGCAGGCACAAATAACCAAAAACCTGCAAGAATACAAGTCTCTGGAACACTATTATAGTTACTAGCAAAGTGATGAACTAATAACCTGATTCAGGACAGACTGAAAAATGAGAGTTCATTGCCCAAAACACCAATACATTTCTGATAAAGTAACTGCTTTAAAAACTATTTTAGCCATCTTTATCGTGGCAGTTAGATTTTAAAATACCTAACTTTATTAAAAGTCAGTTGTATTTATAACCTCCTTTTTTAAGTTAGGATTAAAAAGCAGTCACATAGAAACAACAAAAAATGATATAATCGTAGTAAATGTATGAAGAGTGTAACAGCTGTAGTGAATACAGCAGACTGATCGGTAGGAGAGCACCATAAGGATGGACAGAAATTGGCACTACAGAAAATCATGAAAGATGCAGCCACAATGAGACTTAAGAGTGACTGAAAATCCAGTTATTTCAAATGGGAATTTGTCTGTTCCACTGTTAAACTCAAGTGAGCCTTCCAATACTCAAAACTTCCTTGGATTGGCTTCCTTGGATTAACTAATATGAAACTGGTAGTGAACTTAAAGAGGGAGGACATTTACATTAACCAGAAATTTTTCAGACCAGCCTTCTCATCTTTCCATAATAGAATCACAGAAGATTCTGAGTTGGAAGGATCCCACAAAGATCACAGTGTCCAACGCTTAGTCCTACACATGACATCCCCAATAATACCACCACCCACGTGGCTGAGAGCAACACTCTTCTGAAAACTCTAACTCTGTTACAGACTTCCAGAGAGCAACTCCCTGGAATAGAGAGCAAAACTCTTTTGGAGCTGTAAGGCTTGGTGGTGTAACCATTTCCCTCAGGAGCCTACTCCAGGGTCCAAACACTCTCTGGGTGAAGAATCTTTTCCCAATACCTAATCTAAATCTCACCTGACACAACTTCAAACCACTTCCTTGAGTGCTGTCACTGGTCACCACAGAGATCAGTGTCTGCCCGTCCTCTTCCCCTCAGTCTCCTCCAGGCTGAACAGACCAAGTGACCCCAGCCACTCCTCGCATGGCTTTCATCTGTTACTCAAGTAATTTTTCCCCCCACTTTAAAAGCTGCATTTCAAATGCCCAGAGAAATGATCTTATTTACAACACGGATCAGACGATGGATTTCATGTTGTATTTCTCAGATAATGTCCCATACACACAACTTTGCACCACATTAGCTGATGAAGGGTGTGCAATCCACAGCGCCACCAGGACTGGGAACAATTGGATTTTAATTGAGGGCCGTATTTGTTTAGTAGCGAAGAAACAATGACCAAGCTGAAACTGCACCTGAAAATTATAAAACAACCAAAGCGTAAACCAACTTCCCTCAAACACAAACCTCAGCAGCCAACGCTGCCCTCTGTGCCATGAGCAGGCACAAGCTCCGCCTAGAGAAGGGCAATATCGGCGGTGCCAGCCCGCCAAGCGGCTCACGCCGCCGAGCCGCGGCGGTGCCAGGCCGTGGGAGCAGCCGAGTCCCGAGGGCCGCCGAGCAGCTGCCGCTCCAGCCCGACCGCCCCGCGTCCCGCCCCCCGCGCCGGGCCACCGCCGGCACTCGCCTCGGGCTGCGGGCTGCGGTTTGGGCGAGGCCCGCACGGCAGAGCCGCGGCCGGCGGGAAGGAGGCCGAGCCGCCGCCAGCACCGCTGGTGCTGTAAACGCCCGGGGCCCACGGAGGGCCCCACGCGGCCAGCGGCGGGAGGAGCGAGCCCTGCCCGGGCCGCCCTCGAGGGCAGAACCGTCCGGTGCCAGCGGCGCCCGCGGGCGGGTCGCAGGAGCCCTCGCAGCGCGGGGGCCCCTCTCGGGGCCGCCGGGCCGCGCTCCGACCTAAGATGGCGCCGGTCTCCCCGGCGACAATCCCCCCGCGCCCGTCCCCGCTGAGCGCCGCTCCCGCCGCCCAGGGAGCGCGGCAGGGCGGCCCGGGGGCACGGAGCGGGCTGACCTTACCGTGCTGCGCGTCCCTAGAGGCCGCGGTGGGGCGGCCGCTCCCTGCCGCTCGGGCCGGCGGGGGATGGGGCAGCGCCGGCTGAGGCGCCTCGCTCACCTCGCCGGGGCGCGGCGCCACCTCAGCGCCGCCGCCGCCGGGGGAACGCGGGAGGGAGGCGGGGGCGGCCGCGGCCACGCGCGCTGCCTGACGGGAACCGCGGGTCGGACACATCGCGATGCCCGCGATCGGGGCGGGGCCAGGGCGGGGCGGGGCCGGCGCCATGTGCTGGGCCTCACACCCCGGGACGGCGTCGCCGCCGTGCGCCGGGCCCCGCAGCCCGTTATAACATCGCCGCCGTGCGCCGGTCCTCACAGCCTGTTCTAACATCGCCGTCACGTGTTGGGCCTTACAGCCTGTTATAACATGGCCGCCGTGTGCTGGGCCTCACACCCCGGGATGGCATCACCGCCGTGCGTCGGGCCTCATAGACCGGTACCAGCAGCTGCTGCTGGTTTTGAGCCTCATGACCCAGTACAACCCTGCTGCTGTGAGCCAGGCCTCATGCCCAGCAGCCACAGCCCAGAGAGCTGACTGCTCACTGCTTTGGTGAGAGCACACAGAACCACTGCCATGCTGTTAAGGAAACTAGCCAGTATCAACAGAGGCTTGGAACTGAACAGGTCTAGAGCAGCCCTGCCAAGAAGGAGTTGGAAGTGCTGGTGGATTCAGGGCTTAACATGCACTGTCCGTGATCAGTTAAAGCCCAGAAAGCCAAATGTAGCCTGGGCCGCATCCAAAGCAGCATGGGCAGCATGGGAGGGAGGGGATTCTGCCGCTCCACTGGGGTGAGGCTCCACCTCGAGTGCTACATCTGTTTCTGGCATCCCACGCAGGAAGGACACTGACCTGTTGGAGCAAGTCCACAGAAGGCCACCAAACTGACCAGAGGTAGAGGCCTTTCCTATGAGGAAAGGCTTGAGAGATTTGGGATTGTTCAGCCTGGAAAAGGCAGGATTTCAGAGTAACCTAATTGCAGCATTTCAGTACCTCAATGAAACTTACAGGAAAGAAGAGGAAACTGTTTACCATGAGCATGCAGTGACAGGGCAAGGGGAAATGGGTTCAAATTGAAAGAGAGTAGGTTTGGATTAGAGAGTAGGTTTGGATTGGGTATTAGGGAAAAAGTTCTTTACTGTGAGGATGGTGAAGCTCTGGAATGGGTTGCCCAGGGAAATGTGACTACCCCATCTCTGGATATGTTCAAAGCCCACCTAGATGGGGCTGTGAGCAACTTGGTCTCTGCTCACAGCAGGAGGTTTGGAACTGGATGGTCTTTTAGATCCCTTCCAACCCAAACCATCTAAGATTATATGTTCTCCTACTTAGAAACCACTGTGGCTGTGACATTCGCACCACTTGAGCTGGGACTGAAGCCCCTTCGCAGCTGCACCTCTCACACAGACCAGATTTCCTTACCAGCTCGGCCACAGGTTTTACCACAGGTTTTACATAGCAATGTCTCAGATGTCCCAATCCTTAATTTAATCGTGATGTAGTGACCAAATCATAAAATAGCAGCTCGAGCAGGGTACCTCTCAGAAGGGTTTTTATAGCCTCACAGTCTAAGGGCAGGAAAGTCTGGGGTCGTTGGCTCCTGCCGCGTCTGTATGTGTCCCTCACCTGTCCGGGCCGCAGGTCCCCGGGCTCTTTGTTGTGCAGAGGGTCGGCAGTTCATGACTTCCTGCCGGAGCTCTCCTGCCCGCCCAGAGCTGAGCCTGCAGCTCGAACTGCAGCTGCCCCCGGAGCCTCCAGCACCGAACGGGCTTTTCACAAAGGCGTCCCGGACGAGCCCCAGGGCCCAGCGCGGTTCGGCTCAGCGGGACCCCGGGCGCAGGCCCCGCTCGCTGAGCCGGCGGTGCGGCCGCGGGGCAAGGGGGAGCGGGCCGGCCTTTCCCCGCGGGGCAAGGGGGAGCGGGCCGGCCTTTCCCCGCGGGGCAAGGGGGAGCGGGCCGGCCTTTCCCCGCGGGGAAAGGGGGAGCGGGCCGGCCTTTCCCCGCGGGGCAAGGGGGAGCGGGCCGGCCTTTCCCCGCGGGGCAAGGGGGAGCGGGCCGGCCTTTCCCTGCGGGGCAAGGGGGAGCGGGCCGGCCTTTCCCCGCGGGGCAAGGGGGAGCGGGCCGGCCTTTCCCCGCGGGGCAAGGGGGAGCGGGCCGGCCTTTCCCCGCGGGGCAAGGGGAGCGGGCCGGCCTTTCCCCGCGGGGAAATGAGGAGCGGGCCGGCCTTTCCCCGCGGGGCAAGGGGGAGCGGGCCGGCCTTTCCCCGCGGGGCAGCCAGCGCCGGGAACTGCCCACAGCCCGGCGGCCAAACAAAGCCAGGGACAGCTGCACCCAGCGTTGACATCGGAGAATATAGCAGGCAGCGTGCTGCTGGAGTCAGTGGAGCAGCACAGATACTAAATGCTGTTCAGACTGAAGGTTGGTTGTGCACCTGTGTTCTCATTTACCCGCTGGGTTAAATATCAGTCAAATACATGATCAACTCTTCTAGAGCTTTATTGAGTAAAGCATTCCCATTACTTTCAGTGGGATGTCGCAGAACTGCTGGACACAGCCTTACCTGGGCCGTGGAGTCACAGCTGCTGGAGAAAACAGCCCTGGAGCACAGCACTGCCGAGAGCTGCGGTTTCACTCGCCTCAGAATTTGCATATGAAAATCTCTCAATCTAAAGGTGACCAAGTAATGCAGTTTTCTCATGCCTTTTTGTCTATAGTGCGGTCTCAACCTGGCCAACAACTGAGAATGCTCCCGAATTTGAATGTAGGGGGTTTTTTTCAGTTTTTTTGTCCGTTATACACTAATTTTAAAAGCTCCAAAAAGAAGGGAAAAAAAAAACAACAAACCACCAACCCAGACCTAACCAACCAAAAAATTTCCCAACCAACCAACCAAAAGTTAAAAACAAACAAACAAAAACACCAAAATACCAAAACAAAACTAACCAACCAAAACAAACTGAAAAAAACCCAAACAAAAAACCAACCAAACAAAAAGCTACCCCCCCAAAAAAAAACCAAACAAAAAAACCCCCACCAAAGTATGATCCTTTACTGAAATATGAAAATATTTTTGGTTTTTTGAAGACAAATAATAGGAGAGTACTTAAACATGTATTCTATACCTCAACTCTTTCAGCCCATACTTCTCACAAGTTATTGTTGGAGTATCTGCAATAGCTGCATTCAGAAATACACAGTTTATTTAGTGTAAATTCTCTCTCAGATATAGGTATTTTTTCAGATCAATATGTGAGGTGTCTGTCTCCTTGTGAGCTTATGGAAAATATTCTATTCATTTTAACTAATATCTTTAGCCTTGAGATGCTTCCAGAGTAGTTTGGAACCTCAGAGAAATGAAGAAAAAAACCTCATTAGTAATTAAATAATTGCTGCTTTGTGATTATGTCATTATATCATTCAGTTATTACAGTTTAGTAGTTAAACAATTACTGAACTATGCCCTTCTGCCAAAGAAGGATGAAAAATGAGAGAAAGACATATTATTATTATTACGCAGAAAATGGAGCGAAAGTATGGGAACCACAGTGGAACTTACTCCAATCAGAAGTGACCAGGAAATAGTCCATTTACTTGAAAAGTATTTTCAACTACTAATTTACCTACTGAGAAATCATTGTAGGTGTTTATGTTCCTTCGAAGATAAACATAAAGAGAATATGAAGATTACAAGGTAAAATATTGAAAAATTGTGAAATAACAAAACCCCAATCTACTCTGTACATTTTTGTAATTACATTTGTGCATTCCATTGCATACTGTCTGCTCTGCAAAGCCCTAAGTCCTCAGACAAGTTTGTGTGAATGTCTCAAACCATCCCACAAAGACTTAGGAGCAAAACAGAGTTTATCAAGTGAGAATTAATAAGCATTCATAACTCTGAAATACAAATTAATAAAGGATAGTATATAGTCCCCATAATTACAAAAGAATTACAGGGAAAACTGCCACTAAGTGATACACTCTAAAGGAAAGCTTAGCAGAAGCTGATAGGAGAGAACAATTGAGTTTCATGCAGTTGGGCAGTGTTCATACACTGTTGACTGGAGCAGTACAGCTAAGCCTGAAAGTTAACTAATGTGAGTGACTTCATCTGTTATTACAGCCTGCTGGCCTGGGACTCGGTTGCTAAAGAGACATTCCTTTGCCTGTGGAGAGGCATTGACAGCAATCTCTCATCAGTCTCTGGGTTTTGCTTTAAAAAGCACAATCTGTGCCAGAGAAATGATTGATTGCTGCTTCCCTCAATGATCCAAACTGCTTCTATTGCTTCTTACAGGTTAAAAAAACTGGGGGAAGCACTACTAAATTACTGTAACAAACGCACGTAATGATGATTTTTTAATTATTATTTTCATTTTAAACTCTGCTAAACTCCATGTTGTGTCTAGTCACTTTTGAATGTGATCTGGGAATCAGAGGACAATTGTCTGGTCCTGATTTTGTGTGTCAGTAAAACACCTGGAGCAGAGTGGGAAGGTCTTGCTCATTAGCACTGAAGTTTGAGTTAGTTTAATATTGTTTGTTATTCTTTGAGGCACTCACAGACAGCAAGTACCAACCCGTATGACATTGCAACTGGAGCTGCTGCCAAAGCTTCATTAGAATAGATATGTTCAGATGGGAAGCCTGTAACTATGAATGCACAAACAGATACTAAATGAACATCTGCAACACAAACATTATTCAACACATGTATGCTTTACTCATTTATTCCATAAGGTACACTTGTAAAGTTGATTGCATTTAGTCTGCGGCGGTTTGTTCTTACAGTATCATACCTTCAGGAATTTGGCACAAGTATAAACACTGAGGGGTGATCTAATGTGTTTATAAAGTTATTTTGTAAAGCTTGTTAGGCACATGTAGCATGTTTATAGTGTCCTTTTCAAGACAATGTGAAAAGTCTCAAGTGTGCAACCCTGAAGAAAGCATAAGCTTCCAGTCTTTAAAAGTATGCTTCTGTAGATGAAGAAAAAAGAAACCCAACCCAAATCATAATTTGCCTTTTTAAACACTTCCAACAGATCATTATGCAGAATAATAATAAAAAATTAGCATTTAGGAGAGTCAGTGTCTCATCAGCCTGTATGTATTTCTCCTGTCAACATTACCCTAACTCGCCAGATGAAAACACAGTCTAAACTGCTTGAAGTTATGAGAAATGTGTGAATTGGACAAGCTGTATCAGAGTGGAAAATGGCTACAGGGCCGTCACAGTTACAAATCCAGTTTGTTCATTTGGAAGCAAAAGAAAAATATTTCTTAAATTTTTTTCCAAGCAGTTTTTCATGGCAGCATCAGGGTAAAAGAAGTTCAGTAGATTAGCATAAAGAAATAAACCTTGAGGTAACTTAGTTTTTATTTAAGAAATTGATATTGGAAAAATGATACTATGTACATCCACTTATTGCAACTGCTCACCCAGTTCTCAGAGCAGAGACATGGAGCATACACCCTGTCTGTTGGAATTTTATCCTTCCTGTTCAAAGAAATTCAATCCCAAATGTCTACTGCTGTATGTAATCCACACAGTAAAGAAAATCCAAGCAAACAGCTATTTGGTTTAGCCTCTGCGTCCCCTTCTACTCAGTTAAGTAATTCAGTAATAAAGAACATTGTTCCACTGAGTTGGAGCCAGACTTTGCTATACTGACAGAAGTCTTAAATAGCATGAAAGTGACAAAACACCAACTCCATAAATGACCTGGAGATCTTGTTGAAAAATTACAGTACTGGGTAAAGTTTACAGTCATATTTACTGCTTTAAAAAAACCCCCGAGTAATACATTTTTAATGGAGCAGTTGTCTTATTGACAGCAATTGTCATACTGACAACAGCTGCACTGTAAGAATCCTACAGCTAGATTGGTTTCCCTCTCTCACAAGCCTTGTCAGACAAAGAAAGAGTGTTGTCTGTTACTTTGCCACGTACTGTAGTTCATTAAAATATGGTGAACAGATACTCAACAGCATGTGCCCTTGTTAACAGGAAGTGAAAATTTCTTCTATGATGCTTCCTTTTGTTGTGATTTGTAAAAATTAATTAACTCATGCAAAATATTAACCATTGCTCATATAGGATTCCACAAGCAAACCACATTCTTTTGGGGAGACAAAAAGAGGATAATTCCTTAAAACAGGACAGGACAGGGGATAGGGATGGGGATGGGGATAAGGGAGGGAAGGCAAGGCAAGGCAAGGCAAGGCAAAAGGGAAGGAGAATTTGCAGACAGTACTGGAAGTAATAAATGATGCCTCTACTTTGAAATCATAAAAATAACTCACATTGCCTCACAATGAGTTGCCATTGAAATGAATTTGAAAATACCTGAAGAATAAACATAGAAACACATTACTAAGCTTCTAAGCAGAATTTTCTCATCATCCAAAACCCCCAAACTTATAATAAGCAATAAAGAAAGAAATTTCTACTGATTTATCAGCAACTCTGGGTCAATCACTGTAAGAAGAAGGTGACACACCTTTAGATTGTTAAATTCTTTTATGTTCTTTAAAAGTAATCACGTGTTTGCTTAGCAGTTTCTGTTAAGAAAACTAGGACTGAAGCTAATTTCTTGGCATTATCATTACTTCTGTAAAACTTGCCCATGAATTCTGAGGAAGTCTGCACCAATAACTGATTTTTATTTATCAGACTGGCTGCCAAACTGAAAGGAAAGAAAATATTAGGAAACATAAAACATCAGGAATTGCTGTCTTATGCAGTAGCCAATCAGTTACAGTTTGTAAGGGGACACGTGTTATTTTTTGGAGGCTCAACACTTCCTGAAGGTCTGATCTAACCAGAGTTTCTGCAGGGTATTTGGGGTGCTCTTCTCTGATTTAGCTTTTTCACTTTAAGAGTGTTAAATGTCTGTCTGAACAGGGATTAAAAGTCTAGGATGTCCCATCTCTGCTGTTTGTGGTTTACATATCAGACTTGAGTCATTCTGACTCAGTGAACAAGGAGGTTTATTTCAAAATCTCTCCTAAAATCTCCTCAAACAGGCCAGGCTCTTCTCCGTGCCTTCTCCCAGATGAATGCATTAGTGACAGGACTTTTGGATGAAAGGTGGCATGACTTCCAGTCTCCTTTTCTTGCTTATGAATCTAGCCAGTAGTGTCCTGGGGTTTTGCATTAATGCTGCTTTATGAGGTTTAGGAACCAGCAAAAGAAATTATTGCCCTCTTAAATACTTTGCTTATTTCATTTCACTACTGTATCGTTGCCTTTCTTTGAACAGCTTTTTTTGCCAGGCTCTACTGAGAACAGTCTCTAGAAGATGAACAGTTTTCAGTTTTAGAAACTTCCTCTGTAGTGCATAAATGACAACTTTAAAATAGTGAAATTATATATTTTTAAAACCTTACCAAAAAAAAAAAGATTCTGATGTTTTGTTTGTTTGGGGTTTTTTTGTGATCCACTGACTTCTATTTATAAAGCTGTCCAACAGGCCTCTTATCTACACAGCTATTTCCTTTTTGCCTCAGTATTTAGCAGTCAACTTGTTTATCTTTACTTCAGGCTCCCTTCTTCGTGCATGCGGTGTTCTTAGGAGAAGTTTTTGTATTTTTCAAGAAAACCTCCAAAACAAAGTTTTAAGCAGCAACTCTAAAACAGCATTGATATTATCAAGGCTCTCCTTCGTCTCGAGATTCTTCACTATTTGGTCCTCAACAAAAATTCAGGCACTTTATAGTTCCCTTGCCAAAGTACGAAGCAGAATGCACATGTCCTACCTGGGCTACATGTGTCTGACAGCCTGGAGTAGTTTGTACTTCAATCAAAATGCAAAATGCACCTGCATGTCATGATGATGCATGCCTCATTGGTGTCAATATTGACTCAGCTCTGAAGCAGACTAAGCAGTCCTTTGCTGGGGAATATCTCAGGTGTTCTAAACAGCTTGATTGAAAATCCTTCTTGTCATGTAGAAGCATAGAGGAAGAGTCCAAAAAATCATGAAAAGAATGTAATTTTTTGTTTATTCCTGTACATTTGAATAGTAGGATTAACATTATACTAAATTTGGTAGGATTGTCTATGAGAAATTATTTTTTAATGTCATTTCTAAAAGATTAAATTTTCATTTGGCTTCTTAGAGGTATTGGGCCTAGTTTGCTGAGGAGAGGAGATTTGTGCAACCATAGCACACATGTTCTGTTAATAGGTTTTGAGCACATAGGCTGATTTGAGACAAATTTGATGAAAAGAGTAGGTACTCCTTTAAAGTAATTAAGAACTTCCAATTTTTGTTTAATAAAATACCCAGGATGAGACTTAAAATGAAGAGATGCTCATTCTCTCCAGGAGAGCTCTGAGAAATGCTACAACTGTGGCTTCCATCAGTCTGTAAGCAAGAGTCACGTTTCATTTGTTGTGATTCTCACAGGCCCGAGGTAAGAAAAGGAAAGCTCTGTTATATCCCAGAAACTCCTGAGCTCCGAGGGCGTGGATGGCACAGGAGCCATCAGAGTCTGGGTTGGCTCCCAAATGGCAGCTGAAGTCTCTGGGTGTCATTCTGTCACCTGAACATTTCTGAGCTGTTTTTCACAAACTGAACTATTTTGCTGAATATCTGTGTATTACTTTTCTGAGTCCTACAGGTATTCTTAAAATAATAATAATCCTAAGTTTCAAACTAGAACTTACAGCTCTTCTTTTTTTCTTCTTCTGAGAATTTCTGTGCTAACCTCACTTCAAGTTCAGTATCTGCTCTGTTTTCTTTATCTCAACACTCCATAGCGCTCCATTTCCGCTCAGTACACCCTATTATTATCCCTGTTTCCAGGGCTGCATAATGCATAAAATTAGTAAAAATATCCTTTAATTTCTGTCTTCAAATTCTGTCTGGCTGGCCAAATTTCATCCTTTAACTTTTCAGTAAAGTTGTGTGTTGTAGACTCACATAATGGGCTGGTAGCAATAGAGGCTAACACAGCATCAGGGCCTGTAACAATAAAAGATTGTAGAGCTACATCTTAAACAGTAGAGTTACAAGAGAACAAAGTTTGACGGAGGTGCAGGAAAACAAAGTTTGACAGATGCTTGTTTGATTTCTGAGTGAGGATTCACAGAGAGCAACTGGAATTTCATATGACATTGCAATTGATAGTATTGCATAGGGACTGGCTGAAAATTCTTGTGGCTGAGGACAGCAGAAATGCCATTCTGGTGTTAAAACAGCCAAAGGTTAACTATACATTTTATGAACAAGGAGCATTAAATCACAAAAGTGCGATGGCAATAAAATCCATCCTGACAAAAAACTACAGGTGAACAGAAGCTGCCCAGAATTCAAGAGATCTTGATCATAACATTCTGCATGCCACAGACTTCTAACAAGTGTTTTTTATGTGCCTGCAGCAGACATTTGCAGGGTGATTTCCTTAATTATGCTACTATATTAGTACAAATCTGTGTGCAGTAAAAAATAATTTTTCTAGACCTTAAATATCTATCGACACACAGAAGCCCTAAACTATTTGTGGCTTGTGGTTAATTTTGTTGTCACAAACAAAAGATGTCAGACTAATAGTTTTCTCTAGTCTCCCACTTCCAGTATATGGGTTCCTTGGGAAGCATTAACAATGGATCAGTCAACTGCTCTGCTTCTATTTAGACAGGTGGAGTACAGATATTAAACTTCTACAAGAAACAAGATACCTGTGTGAATTTGACAGAATTTTAAAAAGCTGTATTTTGGCATGTTTTCTGATCCACTGTAAACGCTGTGCATATCCTTTACTCTAAGCCACAATTACCCACCAGGACTGCCAGTCCCTAGAATCTGTGTTTTAAAAGGCCATGTACAAGTCAGTGAAAAACAGCTCCTCACTTTGGTGGTTCAAGGTAGGGTAATATTTTATCTTTCAGGAAAGGGAAGTACGAGTTACCAAGAAGAATATCAAGAAGAAGGTATATATGAAGCAGTGATACTTAGCCTTCTGTTCAGAGTTGTTATTAAAGAGAAGACTTATTGGTATTGGCAAAAAATTAATTTTTGAATTAACTGTTTGGAAGTTAACCAAGTGGAATTTACTTACAGATTTAACATCACGCCTTGCTTCTATCAGTATATGCTGTGTGGACTAAAGCTGCAACTTTCAGACGAAATGCCAATACCCTGACAAAATATATAAAAAAAGCACCTGTGAAAAATTGGGCATTAATTATAAACTGTCCCTAGTGGCTTAAACTACAGGACTTGTTGTTCAGTAGCAAAATGCTCACTTGGGAAACTTGTGTTTTAGAGCAGTTTGTCAGATGAGTTTTCTATTTCAACAGCTAATTGAAAACGATTTGCAGGAGCGGCCACATTCATTCACATTGTTAACCACCTAATGATCTATAATAGGGGAAGAGATACTGTTCTCCTGGAGTCATATAGTCATCTAATTCTTCTAAGGTACTTTCAACGTGGTATTATTTTGGAGAGGAATAAAATATACCCACATGATAAACTGGTCATTTTAAACATTAACCCCCAGATATTCTTGTGTCCATTAACACAACATAGCTTCCTCACCACACCATCTAGAAATACAATATTGTGCTGATTTGCATAAAAATTACTGAATTTTACTGATTTCTACTATAGCTTGTTAAAATAAAATGTTTAAGTTAGAAAGGTTTCTGCAGTGTCTTTACTCAGATATTTATTGTTTTGGTTCCATTTCTTGTGAGTTTTAGAAAATACCGAGAAAAGGATAACAGATAACATAAATTAAAATCCTATCTGAAGAGGAGGTAAACTAAGCAACTAGAAATTAGGCAGATGCAAAATAGCAATAACTGTGGTGACATCAGTTTTAAGTTGTTCTTTCTTTCTATGATCTATCCTATACAGATATAGGACACAACATCTTTTATAGCAAAAAAATCAACCTCTATTTATTTGATACTCTTTGTGTCTGACTGCTTTTTTTTTTTTCTGAGTCATTAAGAAGTCTAACATCCATATGCAGCATATTGCAACTTCATTCCATTTTCTAATTCCCAGTGGTTTAAATCAGTGCTCAAAACACCCTGCACCTGATTTCCATGTTTTTAGGAAAAGACAGATCTTAATTAGACTTCATGCTCGCCATTTGAAAAATACATTAATTCATTCACCATTTTCAAGGAAACCAGCTCTCCAATGCAAATATTATGCTTGACTTCTGATTACTCCTTTTGGACTTTTTTATAAGGTATAGTGAGAAAGTGGACATTATCAGAATTTTAAGGAATAATCTGAAGTAAGTCATCTATCTGACTAATGGAAGGGTTAGATGCTGTCCTGGCTGTCACCTGGACACAACCCCAACGTGAGGCTGAAGTGAGGAGGGAGGGCTTCAGTTAATGAGGAAAAAAACTTTTAAAAAAGCCTTTGATTTGCTTTCTATTTGCAGTAGTCAAGTTCCAGAAGAATGAGAGCTGGCGAGATGGCTGAATAAATGGACACTTGGGCACAGGAGATAGCCTGGTCTGCAACAATGCCTCACAGAAATGAGAAAGGACCCATGAGAGATGAAAATCAGCTTTTGCATCAGCAGACCCAGGTGGGACTGCTGTGACTTACAGTGCAATGAAGGCAGTAGGAACCAGTGACTGATACGAGCCTGATCTTTGTCTCTGGTGGCCCTGAGAACACTTGGCAGCAGAAAAGGTGGGTAGTTTATTGCTGTTTTGGCAGAACTCTTACTACGTGAGGTGAACCATGTGTCTCACTTCACTGCAGCAACTCAGAAATAATGTCATTTGATGTTTTTCTTGGCCACTATATAATAAATTTGTTATTCTTATTGCAGCCTGTGTCTATGGTTGCTGCCATTTCTCTGCTGTATGAGTAACTGTTGGTCTCACCAGGTGATCTATAAAGGAAATCTGACTTTGTCCTCTTCTCACAACTGATTTAACATTGGTAGAGCTTGACCTGTAACACAACCCAAAGTACTTTGCAAGCTTGTCTGTGTGTATCTTCCTACGAGCATTGAATATTTTGGGCTGCTGTTCTAATTTTATGTCTTGCTTATGTCAAAATCTGACACCAATTTGCTACATTTTTGAAGGGGCCACTAAGGTTTTAATTTCAACCATTGCAGATACACTGCCAACCTAGAATTAATTCTTTTGGTGGGAAAAGCTTACCTTAGAAGCCATAAAACACTTGTCCTTTTTTCTATATCACCTTTAAACCAAAATCTGTGTTTTTCTAACACCGTAGATTTCTCTTACAAAAAGCACTGATACCAAGTGAGTAATCTAGGGGGCTTTCCACCCCCAGGTTCTTGCACTGACTACCAGATATTATCATTATCTGCATTCAGTGGGTTAACATGTGTACCAAAGGTCTTACTATGTGTGTTTCAGTATAAAACCATAATGTTTTGTACTATTCCATTTTGAATGACATTATTTCTCTATATGCCTTTTTCTGAATCTGGCTTTTCTCAATGTTAGAAGAATTCATTTAAAATGTGAGCAAGAACCAAAATAACCTGAAGGTCATTATAATCTGCAAGAAATACATCCCATGCAGTAAAATATTAAATGATAAACTTTCTGTACATTGCACACTAACAAAACATCAATTTTAGGGTGTAATCAAACTGATCATTTTGTACCAGTGTATCTTTGAATAATATGTGGACTTACTGTATTAAAAGAAGATGGACAAAGCTTTTTTTCACCAACGTTCATGTATAATAATCGGAAAAACCTGTATTGAGACCTTGAGAATAACACTTGCAAACCTATGACTGCTTTAGGAATTCAATTCCATCTGTATGCTCTACTAAAGTCTCTTTCCTACAGGTACATCATATATTTTACAATACTAAAGAGGGTAACAATGCAGCATGCAACAAGGGCACATTGCTAATAATTCCATTCCCATTAAATATTTAGAATTCTGTCATATTTCACAATTGGAACATAGAAGTAACAAATTAGAACAACTCCATGCTGATTAGTATTAAAAGCTGTTAGAGGAAGTCTTTCCTTGAAAACAAAATCCTCAATGGGCTAAAAAAGATCTAGTTACAATAATTTCTAAATGTTTTCTCCCCTTGATTTTTTGTTTTCCTGTTGCGGTATTAGGGCAAGAACATAAATTTCTGGATATCCTGGACATATCTGTAATAACAAAATAAATAATTTTATCTCTCTCATCTATCAAATTGAAATATTAGAACTTGTATAGGCTCGGGGCAGTTCTCATAAGAAATGGAAAACTTTAGTTTGCAATGATGCCCCTTAAGTTTTGCCCTGAATCAGACCCTGACACGAATTGTATCATCTCTAATGCTGTTCCAGTTGAAGCAATGGGTACAAGTCTTTGGCTCTGTAGCTGTTACCATGTCATGAGATTGGAACTACTAATGAAAAACTGGGAAGTGCAAACAGGGAGAGCTGCAGCCTCGGCAGGTTCCGACAAAGAAAGTATTTGAGCTTCCCTCAGCTCTCAGACAGTTTTTAGAGGTTTAGGCAGACACCCTGAAAAGCAGAACAGAGCTACAAAGCTGCATCCACTCTTGGGCAGCACCTGCGTGGGAGAAGGGCAGCAGGGCCCCAAAATCATGCAGCAATGCCAGGGATTTCTGCTTCCTGTAACCCACCCAGATTTGTGTTTGCTCTGTGCAGTCAGAGCAGGGCAAAGCAGATGGGCTGAGGCTGGTCTCCACAAGTACTGAGTAATACTGGTTATAGCTTTGGATGACAAAACACTGACCAGTTTTCTTCTAGGGAAAACATAGATAGAGAGGCACTCACAATTTCAAATTATAGATGCTTTCTAGTCATCTTTCCATTAAAAGAGCAGCCTTCAGTAATCATGTTTGAACTATTTCCTTACAAAGTAGTTATACCCAAATCTGTCATAGTCTGTCTTTGCCTTTGTAGGGGCCCACAAATTAAATAAAAACAAAACATTTCCAAATACAGTAGTTGGATATTCTTAAAGTTTAGGAATATTCTAGCACTTACATTTTAAATCTTATTATAGAAAAGGTGTATTTCCAAAGGACTTCACAATTTCTATTACCAGATACCCAATGGATTTCACACTGTATTAGCAAGCTGTGGACAATTAACAAGATTGTTCTATCCTTTGACTTCAGACTTTAGCCTTCTTCAGTCTGGAATACCAGTGTTTTAAGATCAGTATTTTGTATCTGAACATTAGCAATAGAACTAAAACCATTTAAGATCCTTTAAATTAAATCACGAATCATACCCAACATGAAGTTGATATGGTGCAGCACAGAGAGGTCTGCAGGCAGTGACTTACTCAGTACCATTCATAACACATGATTTTATCATAAGTTTCCTTAGTCTGCATATGTAGATGGTATGGATGTCCTGAAATTTTGATGTACACATTAGGAGTTTAATTTAGAGTAATTTTCAAAATGCTTACTCGCTTTGCTTAATATGAACAGAAACATTTTGAATTTAGGATTTGCTGAATAAGGCTCTAAATCCCTTACACTCACAACCAAAGAGGACAATAGTATTAGTCACTCATGTCATGTAAAATACCAATTAGATGGTGATCCTCGGGGACAACCCAATACATCCTCTTCTTAACAATATGCTCATAACCCACCACCTCCTGAGTAGTGTAGGAATTCCAAATATGGACCCTGAGCATTTGTTCTATTGGTTGATCTGGTTATGCCTGTGAACGGCATCAGATAGATCATATATAATGATGGAAGATTTGTAAATCCTTGTGTAACATAGGAAAAAAGCTTCTGGGAAACAGGGACTCTCTGGGCCAGCATAGGCAAAGCTCCAATAACATGGCCAAGAAACTGCCAATCAGTTGTGGTTGCTAATCAACTCTATGATATTAGCTGTAGGTGCTAAAACTAGAACCTTTGCTAGAAAACTGTAGATAAGAAACAAGAAGGCATCATAGAGCCTTTTTTTTAAGTAGGTATTTCAAAATATCTGCAAGATGTTATATCTTTCTTTATCACCTGCTCAATGCAAGAGAGAAATGGCATGTTTCATGCTGGGATTTATAATCTCTGTGGACTGTACCATGGTATCAAAGATTAAGTCAGCTACCATCTGCTTCATTTTATGCAAAATGGATGTGGCCCTTGAACTTCTGGCAGTTTTCTAATTCAATCCTCCACGCAGATTTCTAACACTCCTGCTTTACAGGATATCCTATTATTCATCTCAGACAGTAAATTTTACTAGTTGAAGTCACCTATTTGTTGTCCACGTAGACAGTGGGAGGGTGGCAGGGCAGAAAGGCTTCTTCTCTTGTTTTTCATAAAAGCCTTAAAAGAATGTTCTGGAACAGTGTGTATATGTACACTTTTCACTATAATGAACCAAATTCATTCTTTACCACGTGATTTCTGCAAGTGTCACGGAAGTACTTGATTACTAGGTTTTACTCTTTTAAACTTTTTCTTGCATACACCACTCCTGTTAAATTTTAAGACTAAAAGTTGAGAAATATGGTAATTCAAGAAGGCTGATGCGAACAAATAATTCAGCAAACTCAGCCATGTCATTGCAGTAAACATTTTGATTTTGAGGAAAACTTGCAGAATTTGAGATCTTTTTCCAGGTATCATTCAACTTCAATAACGTAAAAATACAAATTTTCTGAATTGTCAATGCTTCTTAAAAATCTTTGTTCAGTGGTTAGATTTTTTACATTTATCTTCAAGACAGCATTTTATTACATGAGGCTGAAGCAATACTTTGTAGTTACTATTAGAAAGAAATGTGTAATATTTCTATCTTCAAGGAGTCCAGATGTGGTGGAATGCTGTTGCTCTCTGTTCAGAATGCACTGCAAATTAACACTGTATTTGTTACATCTCCGTGTGTGAAACCTGCTATGACATTTGACTTCTTTTGAAAAATTAACTTGTGCTTAGTTTTGCATTTATTAAAAACAAAGCATGGACTATTTTTCCAAAAGTCACACCCAGATCTGCCTGTAAAATATTTGCTTTTTTAATTTCAAAATGTTGAAACAGGAAGTATAGCTCCAAGAAGCCATAATTGTTTTCAAAGTACATTTTGAAATTTTCCTATTTATTATTAGGAAAGATAGAAATCAAGAATAGCAAGTGTACAAAGGTAAAATTCATTCACCTTTTGAACTCTCAATGTACACATAATAAGGATTTGATCCTGGTAGTCCTAAACAGATCCAGGGACCCATTCATATTCAGATAAAGGCTGTGATAGCTTCTTATCTTCAAAGAAGGAGAGAATTCAGAATCTCAATAGAAAGAAAACCTCCATACTCCTGATAAGAACTGTAACTGTTTCCTTTGAAGACTGACACGATGAAGGATCCCTGTTCAGAGAAACCTGAGTGATATCTTTAAGTAATAATGTCTGGACTTAGATGTCATACACTGCAAAATGCAAACATTTTGATGAGAGAGTATGCTAGAAGTTGGAACTTCTAGGAGCTGCAATGGGTGCAGTAGCAGACTGAACCAGAGCAGTAGCATCCTGGAAGTGGCAGTCTAAACAGAGCTCCCATGGTTACCAGCATTTTCCATTTGTTGTCATTTCTCTCTCATCAGAGACATTTATGTCACAGTGACTGGTGCTGAAGGAGTCCACAGCACGCCTGCAGTAGTGACTCCAGGTTTGCAGGACTGATGGCTTTTCAGAGACACTCCTAGTTCAGCTCCTTGTGATGGGTTTTGGCATGATGCCAAGGCTTTAATTTTGCATTGCATTAAATCAAAACCCAACCAAATCAAAAGAGCAAAGTATTAACTATAGTTCAGATAAGGCTCCTCTTCCCTATGCAATATTTTGGCAGAATGTTTACTTTTCATACTTGACCAGCATGAGAAATTCTAACCTTCAGATAGGTCCAGATGCATATTTACTATCTCATCTCTCAAAAGCTGTTAGTCTATTGTCCCTTGGTTGAATGTTAAATCAAGAAGTGTGTAAATGCCATGGGTCATGGAATGTGTATCAATTGTCTTCAGGACAAGAAAGAGATTATGTGCTTCCTGTGTGTTACCTGGTACATTCTGGAACTGAAAAGGATGCAACAGAAAGCATTTGGGAGCTTTTGAAGGAGACCATATAATTTTCCTCAAATGTTATTCTCATGCTATCTCATTCGCTTCCAAATTGTGTAGTTTTGACCTTCAAATTTTTCTCCAACTTCTTTCCAAGAAATGTTTGAGCCCACAGGACAATTTTGAAGATGTTTGTCTTCAAAACTTACTAACTGAATTTACTTTGAAGGGGAACAAGGCTGGCAAACACAACAGAGAAGTTATTTTTCCCCTATAATGATTTATCCTTTGATGCATAGACAGATGGTCATGATCTCGTCCTCCTCCACCCATGGATTTTTCTAAAATGACACCCAAGTTTTTCTTGGCAGCAATTAGAAAGTCTGGCAAACAGCTCACTTCAGCTCCAATTATATTGACCACATTAATGCAGAAGATCAGCAAATGAAATGTTCCATATTCATTTGGAAGAGATGAACCAGAATTTGCAATGAAATAAAATAAACATGAATTAGAAACAAATGCCAGCTACTTACCTCCACCCTTGTATCTAAGGATTTCCTGTGGCATGCTTTTTTTACAGAATGAATCCTTCTTAAGGCAGTAGCACTTAACAGAATTAGGTTTCTGAGAATGTCTTCATGGACAGAATATAACCACTTGTTCTGAGTGTTTTAAGGATATTAGAAAATAACACTTTCCCTCCATTCTCCAGGGACACCAACTCTTCAGATCAATGTTATCTCTAGATTTAATATCAAAGCTTTTCACACTTCTCTGTGCTTGTCACAAACTCTCTGGGGCATGGGAAAAACAACCAAGAATGTGACTAATTCCCACTCAAAGGCTTCTAGCTGAATATTTTTTTCAAGGCAGTACCTACCATCCAAGATACGTTTCTTTAGCAAGGCAAAAATGAGGAAACCCTGCTGGCAATTATTTTTCCATGCAGTTACAAGTTAACTTCTTGCTGGTACTGTGTGCTGTGACAACTGCAGGTTACCTCCTGCCTGCTTGTAACTGCTGGGCAGGTCAGTGCTTCTCTACCAGTATATGGACCATCACAAAGAGTTTACCTGTGGCAGCTAAATAACAGGGACGAGGCATATCATAAGACAGTTCTATTGTAATTATTTATTCACCATCTCTTTGGAAGGGACAGCAGCTAGAGCTGTTTAACATCTCCAATACATACATGTATTAATGTAAATATAAACACATCCCGTTCATAAAAATCCTTTTTTTTGTAACAAAACTTTTAAATACTAACAAGTTACATCAGTGAAGATATATTGTGAGGATAATTTGTTATTTTACCCAGACCATCTCTGAGTCTGATTCGTTGGCATGAATAATATAAAATTGATTGTACTCGAGGTGTTCACAGTTCCAAGCTATCTAAAATAAATTTCTAATTCTTAGATACTAAACTATGAAAACCTTCTGATCATTCTACTTAGCAGGAATACTCTTGTGCTTGTGTAACTATGTTTATAAGAATTGGACCTGGACAATTGTATACTAATCCCCAGCATTGTATTTACACACACTAAAGCAAGTTTATTAATCAAATCTCTTCTTTCAGGTCTCTGAATATTTTAAGGAGATGTCCAGTATTGAATCACAGACAACAGGATTTAAAATGCCATCTTAAACCTCAAGCACGTCCAGTCCTACATTTTCATCCATTCTTATCTTTGCTATAAATCACACCCTCCTCTGCTGTAAATATTCATTACACAGCTGCAGCTCCTCCTTTAAGCTTGCTAGCACAGCTGGAGCTGGAGCGTGCAGACCAGATGGCCAGTCACACCCCTGCTTCCTATTGTCTGCAGAACACAAGAACTATTGCCAATAATCTCTGCTTCTGGGCCCGTATCTTGTGTGTTTTAACTAACAGCACCATTCTTCCCTCAGTTAAAAACTGGCCTCTATCAGACATTCAACACCATCATACTTAAGGGCTTTTTCTACTCTTTTATTTGGCATCCTCAACTCTTTTTTTTTTTTTAATTAGAAAAGTTTACTTCTAAAACACGGGCTTTTTCACCTGTTTTAGTCATATTGTGCAATGTAGTTCTGTTGTGCATTAACTACAATATTTGTCTACTTCAGCAAAAGAGAAAAAAAGAAAGCAGCTTTTTTTTTTTTTTTTTTTTTTGGTACACACTTGACACATCATTTCCACAATAACATATGCAAAATGAAATTATATATATATATAAAGAGCAAATTCATGAGGAGTTAGAGAAAGCACCAGAGTTACAGTAGGAAACAGGTTTGGCAGTTTGTGGAAGTGTGGCCATCAGGTTGAGTCAACTGTCAAGACTCCTCAAGGAGAATAGTGGCAACAGCAGCTTGTAAAAGAAATGGATGAAAAAGCTTGCTATACTGGAAATACTTGAGATATTTGCTGAAAACCAGTATTGGTTAAATGAATAATATTTTAAACAATTATTTTATAATATGTCTTTTCAATTTCCTTGTGTGTAGTTAACATATGTATATGTAGATAAATATGTATTTAATTGAAAACTGCAGCTACGTTCTCATGTATAAGTGGTCTGCAAAAAAAAAAATTATTTAATTATGAAGAAACAATTCTAAGAACTAAAAGTCTATCCTAATCACAACACACTATGAAAGAAGAAGGAAAAAAAAAACCTGCTGTAGAAGTATTAGATGACAATAGTAATCTCTATATACACAAAATATGGATTATTTTCACATCCTCTCATGCATACATGTAAAACCTTCTGTAGTGACTAAAGCTTTAAACATATTCAAGTTGTGAATTGTGACAGCCTTCCTGCACACAGCAATAGCTCTTGTGTCCAGCAGTGGCTGAAAGCAGAGGGAGTCCTGTCTACATCAAAATGGTCACCTGTTAGAAATACTGTGTATTAATGTGTAATTAACTGTGTACTTATACCAGATGTGCTGCAGTGCAGACTTGGTAAATGCAGTCAGAGGGCAGTCAGTGCAGCTCTAGTGACTGTTCATGAAATGTTTTCTGATGCTGAGACAGCTTGGCCTTGTGCCTCTTGGAGATTCTCTCTGCAAAGAAAAATACTCTGTTGTGATTATTATAGAAGCTTCCATAGTCAGTAGACCTGTATCAAGTGTAGTGTGCCTTTCTGTACAGATTATTAGAAAGATGTAAAAACCCACTGGAAATCACATTTCTGAGATAATCACAGTCTTGCTCAATGTGGGTTGAAATTACAAATTCTTCTGGAACTGGTGCCTCTAGAAGCAATTGACAGACAAGGTAACCTTAAATAAAGTGGGCAATGGTGGGAGCCAGTTTGTCAATTCTTGAAGAGATAACAGATATCATTAAGAAAATTAAATCCTACAATACAGGAAATATGTCTCTGAATGCATTGCTTCAAAATTGGAAAATATTTTTGCTCAGTGCCTCATCTGTTTCATGTCAAACTTCATTGACTTTGTAAAATGTATTCAGCCTTGTGAATTGTTCCATGATTAAATTTGTATACAATATTTATTCTGTTATACTGATAAAAGTTCAGTGAGTGGGATCTTCTGTTCTGCAAAATTAAACTATAACATTATGGTGATTCTTAATGTAGTATCTCAAAAGAAACAACTCCTTTTAATCTTCACAGAATACATACATCATGCCCATAGGAATAATTCATAAAAATAAATCACATTGACACATTCCATGATATCTCGTAAGGCCCTGCAGGATGGCAGTGGCAGCAGCCACTTTCATTTAGCATGTGTCTATTCCCCCAAAAGCTTTGTGTCCTACTTTTAATTTGGCTTTACATCATGCTAAACAGTCTCTCAAATGTAGAAAAAAACCTCAAAACAAAGGATCTGATATTTCATTGCTGACCTTTCTAGAGGCTGACTGTAGGTCAGAGACATCAGTCCATCCTCTATATACCTATACATGATGAAGTTCTGTATACCTATAGGTTTTCATTTGCAGTTTCTCTGCTGGTATGAGGTCTGAACAGAAATGTTAAACCAATTAATATGAAGAATCCTGGGACCAGAAGATCACAGTGTAATTCACATTGGAAGGGACCTCAGAAGGTCAATGAATCAAATGGTATATGGGGATAACCAGCTATCCAGATACAGCCGAGCTAAATCAGACTGAAAAGGTGCCTCTGAGCCGGTGACAAGACCAGAATCCTGAGTACCAGGAGATAAATGTAACAGTTCTGTTATTACCTTGTTTCATTGCAGATATACTTCCTTATGTACCAAAGTATCCCTGGTTGTCAATCACGGGTAGTCTGAAAAGCAATGCCGCTGGAAATATGGTTCTTGTCTCAAGAAATCTCTTTAGGCTTCTTAAAACTGCATCCTTATCAATGAAAACTGAGCCTCTCCCATGGTGAAAAAAAAATCAGGGTACTTCTTTTTAGCATATAGAAGCTATTTTTAGGTATTATGTATTCTGTAGTGGAGAGATGAAAAATATGCTCTGAAAAAGTGAAATGCAAATAAGTAATATCTCATAGTAAAGAGGTAAGATTTATTTTATTTATAAGCTACAATTGCCCAAATAGGTATAAAATGTACTATGAAAAGAAATTCCTGCTTGTTTGAAGTTGCTCAAAGAATGGCCTTGTCTCACAAACTAAGGAGTAAAACATTTTTATTTGTAGATATATATATATACCTCATGCTATTTTATCGTTTCAGTTTAACCACCATAGATGCAATATAAACTTACATTGCTGCAGCATAAAACCAAAACTACCTAACAAACACGGCCTCTTCCCAGCGAGCAGGTCTCACTCAGATGATAGTCTAACAGTTTCTGTTTTGTTGTTTGATTTAAGGACAGTTTAAAGGCTATATTGATGCAGAGTTGCAACATGTTTTCCAGTGTTTTTAGAGTATCAGGTGGAACGTGGAAACATAGAAACTGTTTCCTATTTAAATGAATAGTATTTTAAAATGCGATGAGTGAAATTGGGTGAAGGGAATTTCACATAAAAAAAGAAGTTAAATTCATGATCTCTGCATTAAAAGTATTTAGAAAATCATTGCTTTCATGGGTAATAGAAACTTAAGGTGTTCTTTAGGTATTGTACAAGTGTTGGGAAATGCAGGTCATATATATAAATTCTAATAATACATCTAAAGGCAGTAATTTTTAAATATATTTCTCATAAAGTTTGAAAATATATTTAACTAAGATGTAGGATAGAATCTCTTTACATGTTTGTGTATCAAATGGCAATAATGAGGGAGTTTTAGATTAAGATTATTAGTTTGTCTAAATGAAAGTAGTGTATCCCTAGTGGTAAAATGTATAAATTATCTAAGATTTTGCTTGATGTGTATCTACCCTATAATCCAAATCTTATGGGTATGTAGAATGGTACCCAGTTCTAGTTTAAATGTCAAATTACTCAAAATCTTTTTATTATGTGTTTCATTTGAAGATCTTATAGTTTAGTTCTTCTTGGCAAGCCTTTAAGCAAGGTTATTTTCTACTCTTATGTTACATGTGAGGCAACTGAGATAAAGAAAATTAAACTGACCTATTTGAAGTTACTTGATTATTGGCTGAGTTGAAAGCCCAGAAAGAAAATCATAGCTTCCCTGAAGAGAAACCTAAAACTTTGAGATGGTCCAGGAGGGCAAGAGTCTCCTGCAAGTCTTCTGTTTGTGCTGCTAAAATGTTTCCCTTAACATTAAAAATAAGAACAACTATTGTAATATTTAAAACTATGAAGTGGAAGGCAGTATTTGAAATTATTTATACAACACTATGCTTTCAGAAACCTTAAACTGAGTCTGACATTGAAAAAAATGGCAAATTCTACAATAATTCTTGCCTTTCAGAGATAAAAGTATAATCTGAAGTTCAGCTTGGGCTCAGCAACCCCTCGATTTTCAGTTCTGAGCCAGGACCCTGATGGCAATGCAGCTGCTTAGGTCTCTAATAACCATCACTTCAATCACCATCAGCAATGAATGTAAACTTTGGAATTGCCTTGAGCTATATGATCAATTTAAATTTTTTGTGCAGCTTGAAAAAGAGGGGATTAATACAAAACAATGTTAGAAGAAAAATCTCTTGACTTTGAAATAACAATTTTTCTTAGAGAACATAATGAAAAATTTCCACATGTAATATGAATTATTTTGACAGGCTGTGACATTTCTGCTGGAAATAGTTTCTGAAGGGACACTGGATGTGCTATGCTTTGGTCCTCCTTTGAATCCAACTGCTTCATATCCATTGACTTCAATCAGAACAGTACTATGGCATATACCTTTTATAACTGCTTTATTCTGGTTTTTGTTTACAGAAGATAAGTTTCTGCAATTGCACTACCAGTTCATTCATTTGTCTTTCCAATAACTTTTAAATGTATTTTCCAGTTTTAATTCAGTTTAACAGAGGGTACTTGTCTCCAAGACAGTAAATCTCTACAAGTTTCATGAACGTAAGGATTTGGGTAGAAGACACAGAGCCCTACTAAGGCAAATGCAGAGGGACACTGACCTTTAACCATTCATCTTGGTCTGCCCAACAACCAAGAGACAACAGCTTGCATGTATTAGCAAACTAACCATGATACCCTGGGCTAATCACAGTATGTTCCATATTGTAAAACCTCAACTTTATAACTGAAGATAAGGTGATATAGGGAATGTAAAATGAGTGAGTAAAAGTTCGTATTTTAACTTGGCCCTTACATCTTTCAGTGACGATATATTTGTCCTGTATTTGATGGAGAACAATCAGAAGTCTTCTCCATCAAGACTTGGATCTCCTTTAATGACTTTCAAAGTCACCCTCATGGTGCATATTTACCCCGTAGACAGTATTAAAAACTTTCACTGCTTGATGATGATTACACCTTTTGTCAGTATTTCTACAAATATGGCTGCTGAATAGTTAAAATAATTCAATATGAACCAAAGAGATTAATGAAGGATGAGCTTTCAGCAGCCACTAAAAACAATAATAAAATGCAACTTCTTGCTGGAGAAATTATTCATTTTCTTATTGGCAGAAAGGGAAATATGTCAGGTACAGGATTACTGTGCTCATGCCTGATTCTTACATACTTCCCTGAGTCTCCTGTGCTGGCTAATGATTGATCTTTCTCATTAGTCTGGAAATGATGCAATACCAGGAACAGGCACAGGGCCAAACCCATTTTACTCTCCAGAATCCCACTGAATAGTCACTACATTGAGAACACATGAAAGACTAAAGTGAAAAGAATAAATGCTATACTGGGCTGTTATTTTGGAAATAGGCTACTGGGATAGGTGATCCTTTGGTCTGAGCTGCATGGATTTCTTATATTCCCTATTCTTATAAGCTGTTGAAACTTGATTTAAGGTTGTATTTCATTCAGAAGCCTCTTTGCCATAAGCCAGCTCCCCAGGACTTGCAGCTGTGGTAGAATTATGGCTCTGGAGATAATAACTACTACTGTATAAGCACAGAAGAACTGAAAGCATAAATACGCTGTTTAGAAAGTAAACTGCTCTTCAAAAAAGAAAGTTAAAGCTTAAAACTCAAAATTTTACTTTCTTTGAAGTGTCCTTTACCTCTAGACTTGAGACCTGTATAGAACAACCCTCTACATGGTAGGACATTCACATTTTCCGTGTTAGTTTCTAGCTTAAGGGCACACCCATAAACTTTCTGATGGACATAATCTGGAATGGGATGCTGAACTGTTCTGTAGCATCTGGAAACTAGGTAGTTGTAATAAATATCTGAATGTGGCACTGTCAAAATCGTGAATGCATAAGGCATTCATCTGCATAGGATAAAAAGGGAGGTTCTGATGAGATAATGCAAGCTAGTTCATCAAAGGAATGGGTACCATTCTTTAAGTCATCTGGCCTTGTGTATTTGCATGTCTGTTATGGAAAAAATTTATGCTCAAAATAGCAATATGTTGTGTACAGTAATCACATTATTTCTGACACTAGTTTTGGTTGTTTGGGATTTTTTTTCTCTGAGAAAGAATAACTAAGATAACCAAGTATCTTCAGTAACTGAAACAACTCCCCCAGATTTTCTTATGTTAATACTATATAAGGGCAAATTATGGGGGACAAGATCTATTTTATGAAGCTTAATCTTAAATGATTCATGTAAAAAGAACATTAAATGTAGTCAATCAATAGTTCTCTGGGCAGAGCACTTGCAATACTGTCTCTTATTTCTAACAGAAATATTTATGTTAATTACAAGGCAATAGTATGTATGAGAAGGAGACTGTCTACAATTGCATTCCCAAATGAAAATTAATCTGATGTATTCTGCAGATATTGTTGGAAACAATAATATTGAAAATATATGAGAAGGAAAATACTTTAGTATTAATGATTGTGTGCATACAAGAGTCCCCCTATGGTGTGGCTGCAATAATATTCCAAATAGAATTTCAACTCTAAGCTTTGTTTTTCTTCCTAAAGCCTAAAAAACCTCTGCATTATCACTTTACTGATTTAAGAAATGAAGCTTTTCTCAGTGTAGTTCAAAGTGTAGTTCTATATGTGCTTGGTGTAAAGAGTTCCTACTATTCTTCAAAGTTGTGATTTTCCTCTGTAGATTTGGTCCTCTGTGTTATCCATTAGTTCCCCAAAGTGCATCATCTGATGGTCCATTAGCTGTGTGAAGAACAGAAACTGTTCCCATCAGTGCCAAGCAGGGAATTAGTGTTGGGTAGGAATCTCGTGCATGAGGGACCCATCTGGGACTGGCTGATGAATGGCTGTAGTCAGACTTCAGTTAAATTCTTTCAAGCAATTTGAGAATGTAAAACATTATCTATGGGTTATATGGCTTTTGATTACATTAAAGCAATTATTTCCTGGCTCCTGTGAAACTTTGGAGATGAGGAAATGTTCCGAAAGCTCTGTGTAAAACAGATGGCTGATTCCACTTCCGGTGGCAAGCAGAATACCAGAATTTTGTCTGCCAGAAGAGAACCACCTTAAGTTACCTTCCCCTGGCTTTGCATCCCTGGGTTCTTTGGTCACTGACAAGGATTGACCATTACTGCTTTCTTCAGTAGATGCACCAAGAGTCTCCTGTTTTCCTCTCTAATCATTGTTTCCATTACATGGCATGAGTGTGATCTAATTTTCCTTGGCTGAAATTAGCAACTAAATTTGTGATTTATTAAGAAAACTCATCCATCCCCATGAACACAGTGTGGTTGTCTGCAAGTGATTTCCCTAGGAAACCAGGCTAAAAGTGGTGGATTCTCATGTTTTATCCTTTCTGCAAATTAGCTGTGTTCTGACCACCTAACCAACATCCTTCAGTGTGAGAACTTATTGGTGAAGGCTGCTTTGTCCCAGTGGCTTTCACCAGTAATGATTGTCCCAGGGATATTTCAAACCTGCTCACACTGAACTGTGTGATGTGATCATCATAAAAAAATGTGTAGCGAAAGGCACATAGCTCACACAGGAAACTTAAAACACTGCATTATTTCCTCACTGAACGTAAGTCCCCCTTTTAACCTAAGTTTCGTGATTCTTTGCTGTAACCTGCGTTTTCTGAGTTTATAAATGGGTTATTTTAAAACGGAGTAGTTCGAAGTGCTGCAGCTGCAGGGCCCTGGGCTGTTGCTGCCAGCAGCGTCCCTCCGGCAGCGGGGCCGTGCCGCAGCCCCGAGCCCGCAGCGGCCGCTCGGCGGGACCGGCCCGGCCGCGGCGCCGTGCTGAGAGCTCCGGGACAGAACGGCTGCGATAGGCTGGAAAACCCCAGCCTTCTCCAGGGATATCAATCTGCTTTCATTGTAATGAATGCTTTAATTAAACATCTAAACGCGTTTCTATTAAGCTTTAGATCATACTGATTTTTAAAGCCACCTTTAAAGACAATGTAATTTGGATTAATTTTATTAAGCTTGTGTAAATCTCTCGTGACTGCTTACTTCTCTGTAAGTAGCAAAGTACTGTAAAAGCAAGAAAACATTATGTTGCTTATAACAAAAAAATTGTTAATTGTTTTAGGTAATTTAAGAAATATTGGCTTAAACAAAATGAGTACCCAAGCCAGCTCCTGTGTGAATTTAATTTAACGTCATTTGTTTATTTAAACTGCTTTCTTCTTCACCGGTGGTGTTCAGGTTCGTTTCTCGAGCAAGAGAAAGATGAGAAATGTTCCAGGCGCACATGGCCACGAGCTGCGCCGCGCTCGTACGGAGCCCTCGTGCTGGTGTGCAACTCCCGCAGGAAGCGCGGAGTGCAGGGCTTGGAGCGGCACAGGGAGTACGGGAAACCAGACCTCCCCCCGGGCCGAACCGAACGAGCGCTGCTGCCCCGCCGGCGTCTCAGTGGTAAACAAGCCGGCAGGCGCAGGGCGGCGGGGACGGGACGGGACAGAACGGGGCAGAACGCGGCGCTGCTCCAACCGCGGCTCTCGCAAAGGCCCGCGGCGGCGCAGCGTGCCACAGTCGCACCCAGCCTGCCCCCGGCCTGGGCGGGACGGGACGGGGCCGGGCTCCCTGGGATTTCGTAACCGGGCCCGGGGAGGGCTCAGCCGGCCCGCCCCGCCCCGGGACCTGCGGCGAGGAGCGGCCCCCGACCCTCCCCCGCGGCCGCCGCTCCCCTCCCCCGGCCGGCGGAAGGACAAATAGTCCTCTCCGCATTGTTCGTCCCCGCACAACTTCGGGCCGCTCTCGGCCGGCGGGTGGAGGGGCGGCCCCGCGGAGGGGCAGCGGCCGGGCGGGCGCGGTCACTCCGGCCCCCGCGGGGCCGCCCCTGGGCAGCGGCTCTCGAGGTGGCGCTGGGGCCAGGCTGCGTTCGGGTGCCCCGGGGCTCTGCCGCGCGGTTCCGCCGCCCGAGGGGCCGCTGGCGGGGCAGCTCCCGCCGGCCTCCGCCCCCGGGCTCTGTGGCCGCGGTCACTGCTGGCGGGCGGGTGGCCCCGCTGTGGTTCTGCTGCGGGGAGAGGGACCAGGAGGAGCCACCTCTGATGGGGTCGTCTGGCCGCGATTTCTCTTTTCAGGCGCCTTCTTTTTTTTGACCTCCTTCCCCCAGACAACTTTTGTAGGAATTCCCCTTGAGAGGAGGTCCCTTACGGCGAGCTAAAGCTTTTACTCACCGCCTGCTCAACCACGAGCACTTGGCAAGCACTTAGTCAGCGGCAGAAAACAAGTGAAGTGTAGCTGTCAGTGCCCCACAGAAACAGGTTTTGACTTCGCAGTAGTCACTCTGCCTGTGTTCTGTCTGGTCACCTCTTTGAAAGTAGTACTCTTTGGCGACAGGTTTCACCATTGTATCCTCCTGCAAATGTTCTAAATCTTTCCGATTGTAGAATATGTTACATAATATATATGTTATATAATTTTAATTACCGCGAGGTAAATATAGCAGGCAGCAAATTCGGTTATCTGTAAGATGGGCTGTACTGATAACAGCAAGCACTGCGTAATCATGAGGCTTGGGCATAGGAACACAGCTCTATGCTCTTTCGTAGGATACTTTTCCAGTCTGTTTTGTAAGGAAAAGCTGTAGGAAGAACAGAATGCCTCACCAAGAACTTCCTCCAAGAGTTTCATGAATTACAACAAAAAAAAATATTAATTTTTTATTGGCTCAAGTCAGGTTCCAGGTGGAGGAACACATCAGTGAGAAAATGGAATTGCTTTTTCCATCCTAGTGCAGGAAACAAAGTTGTTTTCTCCTTATTGCTGACTCCAAATGAGCACTGCTCTCTGTACAGGGAAGTTTCCTGGAAGCAGTAGAAAGGATTCAGTGGTTTAGGTGAGGGTGCAAACTTGTTGTAAGAAACCAAACAAGAACAGCAAGAAACTGGAGCAGGGAAGGTTTGCCGACTTTTCTCCAGGGCTATGGTTTTGCTGAGCAATAGCATTTATCATTAATAAATTGTTGGCTGTGGATGCAAGCTGAGCACATACATATTGATTTAAAGGAGCCATTCCAATGAAAACTCCATCCTTGGTCAAGTGTTCTGTTGGGGATCACCCTAGGAGTTTGTACAGTTTGGGTAGTGATGGTGGTTTAATTCAGCATCGGTAAATTTAAGAATAAATAACCCAAAAGGAGACATGCAAGCTTAATGATTCTATTCACACAGGCACGATACATTAAATAGTAATACGGAATTCATTTTCTCACATCCCTGAATGCACAACAGCTGTCTGCTGTATCAAATATTTTTCCTTTAAGGAGTGGGTGGAAAGCAATTCACGAAGGCTGTGAAAACTGCGTATGAGTGTGATTATTTTCAGGGAGTTGTGCTCAAGTGATTTGGGTTTTATATTCCTCTTAATTTTTTTATTATGTTCTGTATGTAATTCTTCATTTTCATGGTCACGTTGAAGCATGTGGAAGAATGCTACCATCGCCATCTGGCAAGTTGCAATTCCCTGATTGCTCTGGTTGGTCGCTGACCATATTGATGTTGGTAGCTCAGCTGTCAGGGCAGTTACCATAAAGATTTACAGTTGTATTGTGTCTTCTGTCAGTGTCTGGAGTTCACTGATGACTTTGTGCAGAGGTTTACCTGCCTATTACTCGCACTACTCCGTGACAGACCGAAGACTTCTCTAAGAGAAGGGTATTTATCTACAACACTGATGCTTTTCTTGGTAGAAAATTAATTGATGAAAATATTTTTGAGAAAGCATCTACAGGAATACAGTCCTGATTGCTGGAGTCCTGGTTTGTGAAATCACCAGCAAAATTATTAGTGCTTATGATTGCTCTTGTATTTTCCTTCTATCCATCTGACTCGTTGCTCCTTACATAGTGAAGACCTTTTATTTTTAATAAAGTGGAAGAAAAGAGGGTGTAACAGTCACAGAAGGGGGTAGCATTTTAGCCTGCTACATAATGTGCAAGGAAAGAACTATATCCAGGAGTTGCAGCAGGAATGAGACAAAGTATTTTCTTTGTTGCAAATGGAAAAAACCATTGTACCTGTTCAAACCAGGTTTCGGACACTGACTTCTTTAGATCTTTTAAAATGTTTACATTAGGTACTGCTTTGGGTTTGGGTTTTTTTTTTTCTTTTTAATGTTGACAGCATTGGATTTTGTTTCATTTTCTGTGTATGGCTATGACACAATAAGGATATGAAATGCTTTATTAAAAAAAACTCTTATCTTTGCAGTGAACAGGAATAATTTATAGGAAGTGGCAGGGCTGAAAGGATTCTAAGTAACACCTTGAGCATGGGGTTGGAGATTCTAAGAATAAATGAAAGACAGTATTGCATAGACATAGGACATCATGTTTTAAGATTTTGAGTGTACATGTTAGTTCTGGGCAGTGTTACATGATAAAAACTGAATACATTAAAGATTCCAAATCTCATGAATGTAGAAGAATATCTTGAGCACCCAGGAAACATTAGGTTAACTATCTTTTGAATTTTCCTGTAACAAAAGATGTGATAGTTACTGATCTTTCACAACAGTTTTAGCCGAGCTACCTGCAGGAGTATGTTCTGAAATTTCTGACTTGGCCAGCTCACTACCATTTGGTGTCCCCCAGCAATCCTCTTTAAGTCGGACTCACAGGAAGCATACCTTCCCTGAGGCCTTGTGTACTTGCTAAATTGTCTGGCAGAATTTCTGGAAAGTTCATTTATGTTCTGATCATTTTTTTCTAAGTGCCTTGAAGTTTTTCTGAGAGAACCACCAAGGCATGGAGACGTAATGCAGAAGAATGGCTGCTACAATGGGACTTTTAGTCATGAGCATGTATTACTCAGCATCAGCACATGAAAGTGCAGAGAAAGTGACATGTCATTGTGGAGCAAATAAAACATTTTATGGTATTTTGCGTAACTTTAAACCCTGTGCCATGGATTATGTGGCTATATCATCTTCCACTCAAAATTTCTAGATGCAAATAAAAGCCTATAAATACGAACCTTAAAATCTGATGTCAGAGGACAAATACAAAGTATTTGTATTAACAAAGAATCTATAATTATCTATATCTTAACAAAAATAAGTTATGATTTTGATCAAATTACACATCAGTACAAATAATTGTTAGCATTATTGCTTCCACTTTCTTTACATTTAGCCAGATTTCTAATCAATGCTTATCGGGGTTGCAGCTGCATTAACTGGTACTGAGTGCCACTATTGGTTAAAAAGTAGCACTTGCAGAGAAACAATATCTTCTCAGTAGGTGCATAGGGGATCTTGTAACAAAAATATGTTAAAGAGAATGTTGCGCATGAAATGTATAATAACCTCTGTCAATGGGTACTTCCCTCTAAAGTGTAGTATTAGTTATACTTCAAAGAAAAAAGTACATACTTTTATCCCTCAGGGGCACAGAGAATGGAAGTCATTGTCTTGGTATTTTAATACAAATTGCTTCCTGCATTTCTAAGTGGCAAATATATGAATATTCATAGACTCACGAGGCCAAATGATCATCAAGCACAAGGCATGTAAGGGAGAAAAATGGAGGAGAATCTCCAGTCTGCCTGGGGGTGGTAAGTTTGTTACCACATTCCCGTTCCTCCGGAAGATGTCACAGCCGGGACCCGAGGTGGGGAGGGTAGATTTGGAATGGAAGGGTGTGTGGCTGGAGAGCCCTCGGCACAGCCTGCTGCTTTCCAGAGCTGGGGGACTGCCAGCCTGTGAGGGATGTGTGCTCCTGCACCCCGCGTGCCCGTCCTCACTGCGCGTACCTGGTGCCGTTTAGGTTCTCCGGGATTTTGAGATCCTTTTCCATTGTCCTTGTGTCCCGTAAATACCCTTACTCCAAAAGAATAGTACGCCAATAGCTGCATAGATTATTGCTTTATAATTCTCACTTTCGGAGAGAAGGGTAGCTGGCCCTCGGTAGCTGGGGTCAGAAAAGAGCAGGCCCAGCCCCAGGTGGTGGCAAGTAGGTGCCACCTGGGGGCTCTGCAGGCTCGGGAGACGGGCGTGCGACGGAGCCGCGGCATCGCGCCGGCCCCGCTCCGCTCGGTGCCGGGAGAGGCGTGCGCTGCCTTAGGCCGGTGCGCTGCTGTGTGGGGCGGCTTTACAGGCGCCACATAAACTTCCCAGCAGGACGGGCTGCCAGTGCGGTTTTGTGAGAAGGAGACGGAGCACAAAAGAGTGTTTTGTCTGGCAGGACCCAAATGAGGGCTCAGGTTCTTCGCACGCTGCTCCCCATTCCTGCACGGAAGCCGCTGGGCTGGTCCACTTTTAGCATCACCTGTTTCAGAGAGCTGCAGAGTTTATTTGAATGTGTGTTCTTGTAGTAACAGCCATGTTCTTGTGCTTCGACACGTTACGGTTTTAATGGTATGTATTTGAGAGGAAGCTGCTAATGAACGCTTAAAGATTTATGTGATTTATATGCCATTTTATTTTCAGCAGCAAGACTGTGTATTGATGTATTAAAAGTATTCAGGCATATTTTAGGGTATGTGAATTCAGGGCGAGTGCGATAATATGTTTTAGGGCACGTGCGTTGCCGGCAGTACTGCATGTCGAGGTTCGCTGTCGGTTTGGCTGAGTTGGGGAGCGGTGGGGAGGGGTCTGCTCCCGTGGGGTGCGTGTTTCCCCGAGCGGCCCCAGGAAACCCGCTTCTCCCCATCTGCTGGGGCGTCCCGGCGCTGCATCTGGGGGCGAGGCCGGTGCCGGGGCGGTTCCCGGGGTGCCCGAGGATCCTCGCCCGCCCCGGCCGGGAGCGGCGCGGCGCGACAAGGGTTAAGGCGGCGGCGCTCGGCGCGGAGGGATACGGAGCCGGAGCCGTGAACGTGGTGCTGAGGCTCTGTAAGCAAAAAAATGTCCGCCTGAGGGAACCCACAAGTTCCTTCCAGCGGGGGGGGAGCGCTCGGCTCGTCGCCTCCCACCCAGCCCGCGGCCCGCGCGCCGCCGCCGGCCCGGCCCCGGTCACCGGAGCGTACCGCGGCAACGGGTGAGTGCGGGCGGCCGGAGAAGTTGGGAGAGAGCGGCGGGGGGAGGGAAGCGGCGGCCGGGCGCTCGCAGGGGCAGAGGCTGCGGCGAGGGGACGGGGCCGCGGACGCGCGGGCCGGAGCGGGGCTGCCCGGGGTGGCGGCGGAGAGACCGCGGGGGAGGCGGAGGCTCCGCCGGGGAACTCGAGGGGCGGCAGCCCGGGCCGGCCGCGCGGGCGGCGGGGCGTGCGGGGGTCTCCGGGCCGCGGCCGGCGGGCGGGAGCGAGTCCCCGCGGGCGGCGCTCGGCGGCCGCCCGCGCTCATAAAGGAGCGGGCGGCTCGGAAACTTGGCGGGGCGCGGGGCCGCGGCGGCTCCCCCGCGGCGCCCGCCGGCACAAGGGAAGGCGCGGGCCCCTCCCGTCCCCGCCGCCGCACGCGCATTCCAGCCCCCCCACCCCCCGCCCGCCGGTGGCGCGCGCGCCCGGTCCCGCGTGTGCGCGTGCGGCGGCGGGGGCGGCTCCCGGGCCGCCGCGGTCCCGAGCGCGGAGCAGCGGCCGCGGGCCCCGGTGGGTGGGTCGGGAGAGAGGGGGAGGGGGAGCCGGCACCGGCGGTGGGCGATAATGCCGGGGCAGAGATGGCTCTGCTGAGGCTTGTCCGGCCCCGCTCGTCAGCCCCATTGTTGCGGGGACAGTGAGTCACTTAATCTCTCGCTAATTCTCCGGACCTCGCCGGGCCGCGGCTGTTTATTTGCTTTCGCTTGCCCGGGGGGGGACTTAATTCCTGGCCGCGGCCCTTCTGCGGCGTGACCGTGCCTTGCTCGAGGTTGGGGGAGAAGTGGAATGAGGGAGAAGAGGGAGCCTGAGGAAACTTGAAGAGAGTTGGTTAGTTGGGGGAAGCTGCCGCCGCCGGCTCCCTCAGCCCGCCCGGCCGAGCGAGGCTCCCCCGGGAGTCTCCACCCGCCCGGGGCTGCGCTACCAGAGGCCCCTCTCGGCGGGGGCCCGGCTTCGCGCCGTCAAGTGCTGCCCGTGCCTCTCTCTCTGTGCCCTAGAAAGGTGATCGGAGGAGCGGAGGAAGATGAATTCCCAGCAGCAGAGGATGGCCGCTATAGGGACTGACAAGGAATTGAGCGACTTGCTGGACTTCAGTGCGGTAGGATATTCTCCGAGGTCTTCTCATGACTTCTCCGTGGTCATGCGAACTGAGGAGCAGGGGCAGCAGCGTGCAGGGCTTGGCTGGGTCTGCCTCAGCCAAGTTGGACACCTGAACTTTGATGTAATGTCTAGACTTCCAGATTTAATACTGTAATACCAGCTGGGTCAATTGGTTTAACTGGTTAAAATCAGGCTGACCCAGTGATGGCATAATCTAATAATTAACGTTGGTTAAGCTGGCGTGTGGCGCTGGTACCTTGGTTCTTGGGTGTTTTTGGTGGGTTTTTTGTTTGTTTGTTTGGGTTTTTTTTTCTTATTTAAACAAAAGAAAAATTGTTGATCACAAGTAAAAGAGGTATTCATTGGTGGTCTTGGCTAAGAAAATTGTATATATTTCCTGTGTGATACAGTTAACATACCAAAAAGGCTCTTGGTTTATAAATGTAGTAGAAAACTACTGCCTCTCAAATGCTGACTTTATACTTGCGTGTCAATAAAAAATATAATTTGAGTAAAAAATGTAAGTCATGTAACTATTTGAAATTGTCACAGTAATATTAGGTGTCCTTTTAATTTTAAGTTGTTTGTGTCCATGTAGAAATGAGATTTTGGTCGTATTAATAAATTGCAAGGAGTGCTTCAGGTTATTGGTTTTGTGTGTCTAAACATGCATCTTGATTCTGTTTGTTTTCAAGCAGAAAATAGAAAAAAATTGTTTCCTATTAACCTTTTTTCTGTTTACATTAATAATTCACCACAGACTTTCAAAGCCAACTAAAACATGTGTTTTTTTTTTTTTTTTCCTTGTTTTGCAGATGTTTTCCCCACCTGTAAATAGTGGAAAAACCAGACCAACTACGCTAGGGAGCAGCCAGTTCAGTGGATCAGGTAGGATGCATCTGAGATACATAATGTTCATCTCACTGGGTCTTGATGTTTCAGCATAGTCTTCGTGTTCTGAGAGTGTTTAATCTTTCACTTGTGCATATTCTCATCAGATATTCAGATCAGTTAGAGATGTGCTGTTTTGATCTTTATAGTGCATTTTTGCTAACTTTAATCATAGTGTTCCTCTCTGTGTCCTAGGCTATTACAGTTCAGTGAAGTGTTGAGCATCTCTAGCCATACTGACATGGAAGTTGTGTATTTGTTATATCAAAAATGAATGACTGGGTTTTTTTTGTTTGAGAAGACCTGTTCAATTGAAGAATTTCCTAGCTCCCCTGTATGAAGGGAGAAAACTTCCGTAAAATGCCAAACAGTTAAATACTCCTGACTCAAGGACATGTTATTTTTAAGTGCAGTGCTTAAGGAAAATGTGAGTTTAATACAATTTTCTAGTACTGTGTAGCTCTCAAGATTTGACAACTAGAATTTTCTTGTATTAAAACTTTATCCATGCATCTGGAAAAGAAGTAACTGTATTTACATGTCACATGTGTTTTGTGGCTTCAATGCATTATCACAGGGTCCACCTAACAGCTGTGTCAGAGACCTTTAAGCTAAGATTGTAATAGCAAATAAGTGCAATTTTAAAACAAATGCTTTGTGTCATTCCCTAAATAAAATATTTATTATTTGTTACCAAAGAGAAACCAAAGAAAGTTTTTGATAAAAAATTTTGTGTAGGTTCATCTTGTTTGAATACAGTGAAATGATATTTTTGCTCTTATGGATACAACAAAGTAATTTTGTGTTTTGTTAGTGAAAGTAAATATTTGGAATGCCAGTAGAGAAGTGGTGGCTTGAAGTTTTGCAGTAACATCCCCTGTTAGCCTCTTAGGTTGTCAGGGCTGTTACTTTGAGAGTCCAAATGACACTGCCTTTTGGTGACACTCAAGGATTTTTGTTTTTAAAAGCATCTTAGAACTTCTCCATTGAGTAATTTTTCAAACTTTGCAGAACTGTCTCTCATATTTAATTTAATGAAACCATATAGCAAATGTAATTGTTACATACTTGACTTGTCTGTTAGGTTTTCTCCAAAAAAAAAGGACTGGCTTGCTCTTCTTCTTTGAAAGTACATCATGTTTAAATTAATGGCAATAATAAGACAGCAAATCTGTCTTACAGTGTAGTTAATATAAATTTTTTTAAAAATACAAATATTGAAGAGAGTTGTTGCTTTGAAGCTTGTTTTAAAAGACATTCAGGCACCTAAAACTTAAGTGTGGGGAGCGCAACCTGAACATCTCATCTCACTTTGTCCTTGCTTTTCCTGAATGAGTAGGATGATTTTCTGTTGAATAATAGAGCTTTCAATTTAACTTTAGGTCTTAGAGCACTGCTGAATGATGTGGCATGTCCTACTTGTGGGTAATGCTTCTCTTTCCTTCCTTGGAAGTCTGAGGAAAAGAGAGAATGCCAGAATAGTTATTTCTTTAAGGGAAACAGTGTAAGTGACCCCTTGAATTTCTTCACCAATATGGTGTGTCTCCCTATAAATACCAATCCTCAGTACAGCACTGCAACTGTCAAACAAGCTGCAACCTCAGCTGAGTTCCCCTTGGAATGATAGTAGTGTATATTTGTGGATTTTCATTAAAGACATTTCTAATTCTAGTAATGTTATGATCTAAGCCTTGTCCTAGAGGGATTATTCTGCAGGAGCGAGAAGTAACAAAGTTCTTTATTAGTTGTGTTCTGAGACAGTGTTAAGTATTGTAGAAAAACCTGTGTCAAGATCAGTGATGAAAATCAGGCATTTAATTCCTGAGTGCTTTGATTTAATTGTAGTCTTGCTATAATTTCAAGTGTTTCGTAACTTCTAGGATAAACAATACTGAGAAGTTGTTTTTTTTTTTTTTAAACTGACTAGAGATCACTTTTTAAAGTGAAAATATGAAAAGGAGGTATTTATTCCTTTGAGCTATCTAGGACTGAAAATCACACTATGCCAGATTCCTAAAAAGTACTTCTTTGTTTCTTTGGATGTTGCTGCCTCTTACAGAGATTTTCAGTGGTTTCGATGGCAATTAGAGAAGTGAAGCTTGCTTTAACATCTTTCCCATTACGCTCAGTTTTATTTTTGTGATATTTTTACAAGCAAACTAAAGGAAGGTGCTTTCTTTTTCTTAATTGGTTAAGAAATTAATTGTTCGTTGGTTTTTATTTTGGAGCTCCCTCTTTCTCATTTAAACTTAACCATCTGCAAACACCTCCCCTCCCCCTGCAACCTGTCAGTGATTTGAGATTCAGCCTAATGGCCCCCATTAAGTAGGTGAAGATCAATCGTGTGTCTACATGGCTCTTAAGACTGTATATTTCTGGGAAATCTGATTTACAAGGAAAGAATGTTCATGATGCTTTTTCTTCTCACCACCCTCAGGTCCCTACTTTAAAAGGACAAATTAGCTGCTGTTAAAGAATGGTTAAATTTTGTTTGTTTTTCAGGTGTGGCTTTGTGAAGTGTTGGAAATACTGGCTTGTATGTTATTAATTCTGATGTAACAAGCTTGATTTGCTATATAGCTGCAAGACTTCTGTTGACTATTTTTTAAAAATATATATGTAATTGGGTTGCATGAGCAAAACAGCTAATACAGCTGATCTATAATTTGTAAGAAATTGCTGTATGGATTAACAGATGAACATTGTGTTTTGATTAAAAGATAGTTGGGGCAGGTTTGCCTTCTTCAGGTCAATCAGTTATGAATGAAAGCTGCAGATAAAATAAGTGAACTAATCTGATATATTGTGGTATATTATGACAGTAAGTCGTGTAAGCTGCTGATAAAGTCAAATAACTTGGTCAGATTGCTAGTGAAAATAAACATATTGGAAAAGTAACTTGATATGTAAGCCGGTCAGTTAAGCCACAAAATATTCCTTGTCATACCTGTTGTACTTAAGTCTTGTTTAAGACAGTTGTCGTTCGTTTCTCCTCCAAAACC
Organism: Sylvia atricapilla; assembly: GCF_009819655.1. NCBI lineage: Eukaryota > Metazoa > Chordata > Aves > Passeriformes > Sylviidae > Sylvia > Sylvia atricapilla. The sequence goes on from NC_089152.1 coordinate 13,472,611, forward strand.
ACCTTCTGAAGATGAAGCCGTTTCTGTCTTAGAAACTGTAGCAGAAGGTGGCAAAGGTCAGAGATTTTTTCCACTGGGCTTTTTAATCAGGCTTTTTTTATTTTCAGATTTTATTTAAAATCAAAATTTTCTGTTGCTACTTGGCTAATGGCAGTGTTTGTGATTTACAGTGACATTTTGGCTTGTTTTGCTTTTGTCTAAGCTACAACACATATGCCAATACAAACTTGGATGGTTTCTGATTTTGCCCAACACCCTTTATTACTGTAATTCCATTAACAACCAGTCACAATATGCAGGTGCCTGCCATAGGCAATGATAGTGCAATTTTCCTATGGGTTTTGGTAGATTTGATCTTAATCTGTTTTCTTGTAACTGATTTTTTTTAAATTCAGGTTTGGTACCCTAAAATAAATCCTTTGGTTTTTTTGTTTTTCACAAAGAAAAGTAAATCTGAGGCAATATTCTTCTCACTGGCCTACCACTTTCAATTTAGTAGCTTCTTCAGTGTACTAATAGCATTATTTATTATTTTTGCATGTGGCTGTGCATGTGCTTCTATGAGGTATCAGTCAAAGAGATGAAGTTAGATAATGTAGATGTATAGCAGAAAAGGGAGATTTAAGAGTTTAAAGTAAGAGGTACAGTTTAGGAGCTAAGTTGTCAAAATATGACGCCTCTCTTGCCTGTAAGTCTCTTCTGAATTTCATGAAAAATAAATACGCATATTTGGGTGTGACCAGCTTTGGGCACAAATCTTGTGTGTACCAAGACATTCTTCATTCATGCAAGAGCTTCTGAATGTATCTGTTTAGATACCTGTTTGTATTGATTCGGTCCATTTTATACAAATTCAAGAGACTGGCTGCCCTTTCCAGTCTCTCTACTAATGCACTGAGTTTGTAAGGGGTGCATTGGATTGGGATAGGCCACTAATTAGTGGCTTGATGCAAAGACTAGTTAAGTTGATAGCCTGCCATTAACCTGAGTGTCCCTAAATTAGGGCCATGTGTCTTGAGAATGGACACAATGGCAATTCTCACAGGTCTATTAAGTTACCAAACAGTATTTCCAATATTAACAAAACCTGACTTTGTCATTCCTGTCAACTCTTATTTTCTTTCCAATTTTCCATCAGCAGTTCCTTTTAAAAGAAACAAATCCCTCGAAAATAATAAAAAAGATGTTGGGAGAGTTAACTGGATGGGCAATGATTTAGATAATCTGTCCATTGATCTATGCAATTGCTGAAGAGAAAAGGCACTCTTATTGTGTGTTAAAATGCTGGAAATCTGGAGTGGCCTGTTAAACATTAGGTCACGCAGCAGTGCGGGGGTTTTATTATTTTTAATTTTTTAATACCTAGTTTGTCCTCTAGCTTCATTGAAAGTGAACCAGCAGACCTGGTAACCTGGTATTTCATCTTTGGTCTGAGGGGTGCTAAATTCTGTCCTCTTCTGAAGAGCCTTGGGAGAGTTGAAGCATCCTTGTGCTTGAAAGCAGAAAGGTGTCTGTGGCTTCTTTACCTTCTATTTTTTTGTAGGGGAGACCCATGGATTACTCTTCAAATGGGCCAAGTGCAAGTGAGAGCAAGATTTCAGTCTGGATCCCTCACCTGTTGCATTTATAAACCTGAAGGGTGAGGCAGAGCCAGTAAATCCATGACTCTGCTGATTGCCTGCTGGCAGCCCCTGTCTCACTGTTGCTGTCTCCTTTCCTCCTTCCATTCCTTGCCCTTGGAAAGATAAATTACCAGGCCATTCACAAAAATCTTGAAAAGTGTAACATACATTCCTGTATAATGCAGCTTCCATACTCCTGTTTAAGAAAGAGAAGAGGAAAAAGTGTTGGACAGGTAGAGAGAACTGACAACCCAGCTTTAAAGCAGTGCATTGCAAGGTGTTCGTGGTCATATGGATATTGAGAGTTACTGAAACAGCTCAGCATTCTGAATCTAGTTTGGTGAGCAGAGAAGTAGGTGTTAGCCCATGTGACCAAGTGACACTTGGTCAGAAATTCTTTGCTATTTTCCAAATAGAAGATCTGAGAATTTTTAGTAGTGCTGGCCTATCTTCTGTTTAGAGATACATTTGACACCGTTAATAAGGGATACTGACTCTTGCTATGTTGGCATGTAGAAAGCATTCTTTCAAAAAGCTAATCCTGTATTTCCAGCAAATCTTTCCTTAGATGAGAGCAGCAGTGTGGTCACTGTGTTACAGGCACAGCATCCAACCTCCAGTCCTCATATAAATGTTACTGGTTTGGGAGGCAAGGAAGACCTTTGCAATGTTATTTCTGGATGGCTTCAGAAGGTCTGGGATTGCAGTAGTGCCTTGTCCTCTCCTGATGTGAGTCTGCCTAGGATGGGGCACCTTCCACCATCAGCCTTCCCTCAGCCACTAACTCTGTGTTCTGCCAAGTTTTTCGTGATCTACTGTAAGTCATGGAGAATATTCAGAAGCTTTGGAGAGTGTTCTTAATGGCATGGGGGAAGGAATATGATTTGAAATATTGTATATATCCAGAAAGCAGTGTTAATAGAAATGTAAATGCAAGGACTAAAGGTTTGGATAGGGCAGGAAGAGAAGCATGAATGAGGTTCTTATGTGTTTGTGTGTCCTTTAATGTCAGCTGAACTTGTAATCTCTCCCTGTAAACTTTTATGTCTGCAGCTTTTGCTAAGTTTTAGCTTTTTTGGGGTTTATTTGTTTATGGTCTCTTTTTGATCTTTAGCAAAGGAATTACATGTTAAAAGCTTGTCATTCCTACATGCTTGCCAAAGTTCCCCTTCCCCCGACTTCTATCCAGCTGTCACACAGAGAGGATTTAACCCCTTAGTTGTTTTGCTATCAAATTGCTATGACAGCTGTTTGCTTCAGGTAATTCTGCTTTATCCATAGCTGAACCTGCAGATACCATTATACGAGTTTCTGTTAATCTACCCTATACTCTACTATTAACTTGGTAAACTGTATTTTCCTGCAATTGCCGAAGGTATAGTGTAATTTTTTCATGGTTGAACATTGCGAGTCTTTATGAAGAGAAGGTTGTTTAAGGCAGTAATATAATACCATAGCTTTTAGTAAGACTGTGGTTTTTGGAGACTGTTTGTAAAGTGGGAAGCTGCACATGAGTAGACATAGTTTGCTTGGCTTCTTGAGCTGACCTCTCTTGACCATGGAGATGCAGTTCTTTTTGTTACTCTGATGTGGAAGGATTATGTTTTTGGGCAAATAGCATTCAGCATTTTCAGAACTATATAAAATTTATTGAAGTGCTCACAGAGCCAAATGTGATCTATGAGATCTAATAAACAAATCTTCTATCTTAATTCTCTTAAAAATAAATGCTAATTTTCATGCTTGAAAATTAATTTTCAGTGAATGACTGCATGAAATAAAGTATGTTCTCTAAAAACCTGGTTTTACAGTCATTAGCTTAATGTGTTAGCACTTCAGAAATATATAGCAAATCTTGATTGGTTTTATATGCTCTCTTGTGAGGAGGTCACAAGATTTTCAAGAAAGAAAGAAAGAAGCAAAGGCAGTATTTTATTTTGCATGTGAATTATTTGGAGATTGTTATTAAATGCACCTAACTAGTTTTAAATAGTGTATTCTCCTTAATCACTTTTGGTTATTAAGCATTATAGGACAAGGGAGGAAAAGTATTACTTCAGTTAAAAATAAAATTCTAAGGATTAGAATTGTATTTTAATATCTGAGGTTTTTTTCCTGTATTAAATTGTAAAGGCCACTCCTGTATTTTGTGGGTTTTGTTTGCTTTTTGTTTATTTTAAAATTAATTTGAAAATGTAGAAGTCCTCAGTTTTATTGTGTACCTCAACCTGATGATTTGGAGGTACTTTGTGGCACTTCATGGACTTTTTGCATACCACAATGCATTATTTACTAGTGGATGTAGGGGTGAAGTTGTTTGTTTATTGGTGTTTTTTTCCTATTATGAGTCTAAGATGAGATAATGATAATTTTTTTTAAAGTCTTGAATGAGCGCCTTGTTTTTTCATCTGTAAAACAAAACTGTGTTTGTAAACACAACATTCAAAAACATAAAGGACGTACTTCTTTGGCGAAGATGTTAACTGAATACCAAGAATGATTAGAAAAAGTAGCTTTTGTTATGTTTATAATATCTCACTGTTTTCAGAGGATAATCAGGCTAAAAACTACCCAGTCAATCTTCAGTACTTTGTTGGATTCTTGTATACTAGAGATGTGATTTCTTATTTTTTTTTTTTCAAGTAAAGGGATAAAATTGCTTAAAAATGCCTAAACTTGATGTTCTTACCAGTGTAATGCAGAAAAATCTTGCTTGACCACCCCGGAATAATTGGTGCTGGTGTGTTAAAGTAGTATTGGGAATGGGGTGGTGAAAAAGGCTCGACAGAAGTGTTTACTTTGTATCACTGGCAGTAGGATAATGCTCTCTGTGAATGGTTGTTAAAACTTAGCATAAGACTAAGTGAAGTTTGTCTTGGACAGGCAAGTTGGACACTTTCACATTAGGGCTGTGGAATTCATTAAAAGATGGTTAAAAAGTGTACATTTTTGTTCTGGTAGCAATATATTGCTAAGTGAGAAATAGGTTTATGTTTCTTTTTTGCATAGAGCTGATAATTCTGTATTTTTTTTTCTGGAGTAAATTTTGTTTGTTGCAGTGAGCCTGATTTCTTGCTCCTGATCTTGTTAGCTGATGGCTCAACAGAGGTTGCCTATATTGGTTTTTGTAAGCGTGTGAGGCATTTGTTACGCTTCTCCAGTTTTTTGGTGGTAGATTTTGTTGGGTTTTTTCCTGTGCCAGTCATAGTTACAGAGATGATGGTGTCTCCATATCTTGATCAGGTTCTTAGTTGTGTGGGCTTCTAGTGAAAAGTTGAGCCACTTCCTTTCTGCTTTGCTTTTCATGAACAAAACTGTAGGAGGCATTTTGTGTTTAGCTTGTCTCTGGAAGAGATCTTTGCTGTTGCTGAAGCAGTGGTAACTTTAGGCTGGGCTGGAGTTTTATGTTGAAGTGTGCTCTGAGCCGTATTTTGTGAAAATTATGTTTTAGATGGTGTATTCTTTTCCTCCTTTTTAAATATAAAGATGAGTAGGCTGAGTTAATTGTTAGAAAAACATACCTAGTTAATCAAAATCCAACTTTGGCTGTTTCTAGTCGTGTGCATTTTGCAGGTTAAATGCAAATGAATATCAGACCATAAACATGCATGTTCTGTGTGTTAAATTAAATTGAGTTTAAAATGTATTTTACTCTCAATTCAGTATAAACAAAAATCCAGAGGTATTTTTAGTCTTCCATAGGAGAATGGAAAGGACTGTGTATATTTTTATTTTTTGTTTTCTTGAATGCAAGATACTATTGTCCTGGTGTTATCCCAAGAGCTATTGTGGCGACCCTATGAAATGATTAAATCAGACAGCTTTGCTTGTAGGACAAATACTTTTCATATTGTGGTGTTTTGACCATTTCCAATGCGACACCTTTCCCGTTCCAGTTCTTTATGCAGCAACTTCATGAGTCATAATCCTTGCAAAAGAACACAGCTTAAAATAATCACTGATTGTTTCTTTGCAATTCTATTCACTGCCCATTGCAAATAAATAAGAGCAGAAACGACAATATCATTTAATCCTTTACTGTTTGCTTTTGACGTGCAAAGCATTCTCTTGTAATAGAGAAGTAATCCATAAGGAGGGTAGCTGCTCTTTCATCTTCCTGAATGCTAAATGAAGCCAAGGCTTTTATGAAGAGATGGTGATTTAATGAAGATGACTGAGTTTTGGAGTAATGAAAAGCTTTTGTGTATTTCTAAAAATGATGTCTGGTGCTTACTACTGTAGAGCTCAAATGGCTGCATTTTGTAGTATGTCTTTGCAAGATTAGTGCTTGTGATGCTTAGATGCAAGGGGATTGAGGAATGGTAATGCAAAAATTTTTCCCTTAGCTGCATTTTATAAAACAAATGCATGTTTCTGCCAATTTGTGTATAAATGTATGTCATGTCTGGCATGTGTTCTGTGCTCTGTGTAATACTTTTATTTTGGTAACCTTGAAAATACCTCTGATATCATATTCCCCTGCCAGAGGACAGTAATAAGCACACACAAAGAATGGAGCATAAACTTTGTCTATACTACTTACAACAGGAACGTCTGAATTAGATACTTGTGAGTATTTGTAAGATGTCGAATCTAAAAACTCCTCAACTAAAAACTCCCCCCAAAAATACCCAAACAAAACCAAAACAACCGCATGAAAAAATACAAACCAGAAACCCAATACAAAGCCTATAAAACCTTCCAAAAATGCAAACCCCAATAAAACACAAACAAACCCCGTCGTATTTCTTCCTCTTTCAGCTGTTAATTTTTTTAGTTTATTTTCAATATATTTTTTAGCAATCTGCAATATTACTACTTGCAAAGCGTGTAGATAATGCCTGATACTTCAAAAGGAAAAAGAGAGAGGCTTTAAAGACTGCAAGACCTTATCTTCTCCAGCACATACACCCAACAGTCTCACCAGGCTTTCAGGATGTAAGTGCTGTACAGTACAACCAGAAGGAATCTTAAAAGGCGCTAAACTATTTTAAGCATTGTCAAAAACATAGAGCATGCAGCCATGTTATAGCTTCATTATGCACAGGAAAGATTGATCTGATCATCTGGGGTGAATGAACTTAGGGGAGCAACAACAGGCAGGGTTTTGTCCTTTGTTTTGTCTGCTATTACATTAATTTTTGAAAACTAATGTAATAGAAGTGCAGAAATGGGTAAATAACTTAAATTTCCTTCTGGTGGTCGTTAATGGCTTGAATTACTGGCTGGTCCCTATGTAGTAGAATGCAAATTCTTACGAGTGTAAGAGTGATGTATGCAGGATGTGTAAAACTCGGCATGTTTGGTGATTAAATCTCAAGATGTCACAGGTGTTTTTGTGAATACACTTCTGGGTAGAAGGTGAAGCAGTGTGTGAGATTGTTTGGGTTTTTTTGTAGAGTGATGTAGTAAAACCAGGGTTTGTAGCCACCTGTGTCTGTTATACTCATTAAACTCACTTTATTTCAAGGTACTTGTTGAGTACTGAATAATAGTTTCAACAATTTGCTTCTTTGCTATGTACTGACCCTTCCCTTTTCCTTTATCCTCATCTTGTTCAGGCAAATTGGGATCAGGAAAGGGCTAAATGCTGAATATAGGAGATGTGTGTAATGCAATTTATATTCTGTGGTAATGATGATATACTTTTTGGCCTTTGAATAATCTATATTTGTTTAATGAGGTGAATGGTAAATTTTCTTCCAGACACTGCAGTTTATAAGCAGGGAACCTAAGTGCCCTGTGAACTATCATAAACCTCCCCTGCTTTGTACTGTGCATTTCTGCAAGTGCTAACTGGCATGTGTGTGACAGTGCCACTTGTGCTGCAGCGAGCACTCCGGCAGAGTTTGGCCATCTCTCATGAGTGTGTCACAGGTTGTCTCTGAATTGGATCCTGGAGAACATGCTGTTGCCATAGCAATGAAAGTCCTTCTGAAGGCAGGATTCCTGGCAGAGCTCTTGCATCTCCTGAAGTGCTTGGTGCATGATCTGAAAGTACCTTGTCAGTATTAGCACATAGCTGGAGTAAAAAGAGCGGGAAGCAGAGATTTCCTTGAAATACATTATTTGCTTCTTTGGTTGGTTGAACCCAATGTTCATAAAGTACAGCTTTTTAAAATCCTATGCTGTGAACTTTTTGTGTATTTAGCTTGAATGCACTTAGAGATTGAATGGTTCTAACAGCTAACCAGTGTTTATTGCAAAAGTAGCACTGAGTTTCCTGCAGTACTTGTCCCTTTTTATACCTGGAAGAAATATTTTTTTTAGGATTTCCTCCATAAATTTGGTTAGTGCATAAAGGTTGGGAAAATACACTGGTTCATCATCCTTTTCTTATTCATGTTTTTGTTTTTTATAAGTAAAATGGTTCTCTTGCTACCATGTTATTTATAAATGTGGCACTAATGAAGGAAAATCACTTACAGAGATGTGAAGTCCTGTATGTATTTGGAAAATGTACTTTGCATAGGATTCTTCTCAGCGAACTTGGCTATATCTTTGTATATAAATACTTCCTCCTCAGACTGTAGTTACCAAATGTTAGTTGTTTTCAAATTAAGAAAAGGCTATCAATTTCTTGTGTCACATCAGATAGTATAGTTTTTGGGGTTTCTTTTATATGTGAGATTTTTCATCAAGATGAAATGTGGGAAATCAGAGACCATTTTTAGAGCACAGGCACTCTAGGCAGCTGTAATATTCATTTCTACATGTGCTGTCAGGATGAAGTTGATTAATTTTTTTCTTATTTAAAAAAATAAAAATTTGAATCTGGAGAATTAAAAAAAAAGTGGATTTTTTAAAGTCTGGAGACAATGGGATTAACATTGTACAGCATATTCTATTATGTGGATGGGGACTTCCTTGTGTAAATATTCCTTTTTTCCTGAAAGAGCCTCTAGATGCGATGAGTTCTGAAGTTATCCGTGTAGCTTGCTCCATCCTTTACATAGTATTTAACTGTATCATTTTCTCTGAAATAGATAAAAGTTAGAACTAAGCAAACACTTAGTTCTTCTTTCTCCTTCCAAGTGAAATTAAGAATGAAATAATGAATGCTTTATCTGTACTCCAAAAGAAGTTTCTGCCTGCTGCAGCAGACGTGTGCATGTGGTGTACTAGAGATCCTTAGCTTGGGTCTTGTTTTTCAGTCCCTGCCTGCCCTTGCCCCTCTCTCAGAGCAGGAAAGAGCATAGCTCCAGGTTGGCTTGGCCTTGGGAAGCGTTGCTGAGCTGCTGCTCTAAGCAGTTCAGACAGGACTTGTTACTTGCAGTTTCTGCATGTGCTGGCCTAACCTGCATAGACAAGTTGTGGTGTGAGTGGCCTTGGACCAGCTCCTGTACCAAGGAGAGGTCAGCATTGATCACAAGGAGAATATGAACCAAGGGAATTGGGCTCTGCAAGGTGTCTGCTTGTTGTTATTTTCCCCTTTTAAGCAAATTTCCTGCTGCCTCAGCGGACGTGTGTCCTAAAGCTCTGCAGCTATCCTTGGGAACGAAGGCAGCATTAATAACCCAAGTATCCTCTGTTGTGCCAGTTGGTCTCAAGTCACGTTTGGGAATAAAAGGTCTTTGACAGCTCCAACAACTGTTCTATTTATGTGTCCTTTTAGCCTTTGAGTCAGTACCGATTGAGCAGGCACTGTTTTTGGGATTGTGGCAGTAGGGTCACTGACATACATTGAGATAAGCTCTTTGTGTTCTGGATATGTAAGTGTGTATAAATACTGGCCTGATTTTGCCAGGCTTAACCAAGATAGCATTTTAAATGGGTTTAGTATGAGAGGTTAGGTATTTATCTCTTAATTCTAATTCTGAAATAATTTTATACTTGTATGACTGATCCTTAAATAAAAGGCACAGATCATTTAATTAATATAACAAGCTTCCATACTGAAATATTAAATGCTTTTCAATATTCTGTGATTTTATATTCTACACTATTGTTTTATTGGATCTGTTAAATTATAGGAACATGGAATACTGAATAATGAAAAAATACATGAATCTTGAAATGTGGGGTTTTTTTGTCTAAATGACTCTTAATTCATATCTAAAAATTCACTAGGAATAGCAAAGTCATAGGAAATACTGTTACTCGCTTTCTACTTGGTGCTGTTATTTTTGTAAAATTGTAAAATTTTGTGAAAAGTTAAAGCAGGCTTTTTATCTCCATTAAAAGCTTTTGTCACGATTGTATCATTGCATAGTGAGGAGAAGATAATGAGTTTTAAAGGACATAGCAAAGAGGCAAAATTTCTGTTCCTGTTTTGCTCCATCATTGAGGAACTGCCCTTCTTTTTTGCTTCTCTGTTTCCTGGGCTCTAAAATGAGGGCAAGTGTTTACACTGTAGAGAGACAAGAAGTGTTTTTGAACTTGCTCAGTTCATGTGAATCGTGGTCTTGGAATGGGTTAGTATCAATAACCTCATATGACCTAAGCAGAGTTAAATATTGTTTGCAGTGCCAATATTCACTCCCTCCTTTTGTATTTAGTTTGGTGTCTCTGCTTGTTTAATTCAATCTTTTACTTATGTTGATTAAGTTCTGGGGGTTTTCTTCAATTCAGTTCTTGCTGTGTCTACTGTACAGCTTCTTAAATGTAGACTCTGTTATTTAAAAATGTGGAAATGCAAATTTCAGTCTGAGACTCACATCAGCATTATAGAAACTGTTTCAGCACACCTTCACGGATTACATATGCACCTCATTTCTGTAAATTTTATTTGAATCTTAGCCAGATAAGAAAACACAGATAGATACATTTGCCTAAATTTCTTGAAGGAAGAAAATTTCTATTCTGAAAAGGTTTCCTGATACATAAACAGAAAACAACCCTGTCCATAGCTATCCTTTGTATTTAATGGATTAAATTCACTTTGACAGCTGGATATACGTACCAGTGTCTAGCCTATGGCCATGATCTAATAATCATGGATATGGTAACAAGTCGTCTAAAAAGATTCAGTAATCAAGTGGGTTTTTTGACAAAACCTACTCTGACTGAAACAAGAGATGAGGCTGTGTTAATTGTGTCTGCATTCGCTCCTGTATCCGTATTCTGAGTACTTAAAAATATCCTTTGGGTTGTTGTAGACAGAACCTGTGCTCTAACAGCAATGGAAAAGCTAATTGTGCTACAGCAGAGTGGGTATTAAAGTTAGGAAACAAATTTCCAAATTTGAATTAACCTAATGATCATGAAGAACTTAGTTTCAAAACAATAATTTCTACTTCCCCCAAAGTGCTTTTAAACTTGTTTGCTGCTTCTGTCATAAAAGTGGTTGTTTACCATTAAATGGAGCCTTTTGTGAAACAGACAATTTTTATATCATAATTCTGGTATGTGAGGGTAAGTTTAAGATGTACTGATGAGTAAATATGTGTTAAATGGGAAAAGTTCAAGCACTACAGATATTTTGAAAACAAATACTTCACATATTAACAGTGTGCTTTGGTCTCAGTTCCATTTGATTAGTGAAACCTATTTTGTAAGTAAATATTATTTAAGAGAAAAACATTGTCTTGGCCCTCAAACAAATCTTTGAAACTCAAAATTCAACTACCATGTTTTGCCAAACTAACCTGTTCTGACTATTGTTTTATATTTGGTTCTAGCTTTTTTGGGGAAAAAAAAGCTGCTTTACACGCTGTAAACCTTATGAAAATAACCGGGCTGGGATAAAAGCAAGTGATCCAAATATTGTAGTTTTGTCATCCCTTCTTTTTATTTTTAAATGGAATTTCTGATATAGCTGATGGGAATGATATTTTAGAAAACACTGGAAGGGGGGAAGAGAGTGTGAATGAATTTAAGGAATCAAAAATTTCTTCAGCGAGGTGAACTAACTGTTGACCCCAATTTATAGATTCTATTTCAGCAGCTTCTAAATGTGATATTTATTGAGAGGGTTTTTTTTGTTTCTTTTTTTTAATAAGGTTTTTCTTTTTTTCGTGTCTAGTTTCCTATCTCTTTGTAATTCAAGAGATTTGAGGTACTTACTTTTAAACTTCACAGCCGTTTTTATGAGAAGTAGGATGTTTACACTGAAGCAAGTATTTAGGGAGACACAGAAAACTGGGAAAATCAGGAAGCAGAGGTATTCTCCAGGCAAGCCCATCAGATTATCTGGTTGAAACTGTTAGTGTGAGAAGGCTATTTGCTTTGTGCCTGAAGTGCAAGAAACTTTGGAGATTCTTATCTTTTGATTTTTTTGTTAATGTGCAAAATATACATTTGATCCCTGACTGTTTTATTGTTGCAGATAGGTTTTTCTCCAACTTGTTTTTGAAGAGTATGTATCTTCAAGTGGTAATGAAAGGCAACTTTCATGTTTGTTATGGTATGATTGTGTTATCCAAGAACTTAAATCTTAAGAGCATCAGCATTTGTAAAGAGGAGCACCCACCTTTGAAGCTGGGAAAGAAAGAACTGCTGTGCTCTCGGGTTCTTCATGCACATGGCCACCTGCACTCCCATGGGATTACTTTTGTTCACTGCCAGATTTTGTTACTGGTTAAGGTAGCTGAGGATGTCTTTCTTCTGGACTTGATGTGAGTATTTCTTAATTTCTGAATTAATTATTTTAAAACCAAACTTAGTTTTCAATTCAAAGGCAAAAATAAAGAGGAGGTATGAAAGAATTACAGAATTTTACAGCAGTTTGTTAGTGGTGCTGCTTCTACTAGTGAGTATTAATGGCATCCATGAAACTTTGCTAATGTAATTGCCATTGGGTAGCAAGAAAACAGTAAACTTGTTTTACTTGGGGTAGATTGGAATTTGGATGTTCAGCTGAAGTTTATTAATTTTTAAGTTTTATTTGGTCATTTTCCTTCTCTTAGGCTTAGTCTCATCCATTTGGATAATACAGTTAGCTGCTTCTAGGTGTGTGTGATTCCTCCAGGCACTCGTACAGTATGAACAAAAGGAATGCCAGTCCTGAAAGCTGTATTCTGGTATTCTGTGTTAGGAAAACAATTCAGTAACTTTCTGTTTCATTACTCTTCCTGGTGGTGTGATATATATTTATATATATGTGTATGGAGCTGTCTTGAACAAGAAAGTGAAGTGGGCAGATAAAAAGAAAGTGTGTGGACATAAATATTAAGAATAATGACTATGTTCTGGAGTATTTGATTCGCTTTTACTGTAAGGATATTCTTCAAGAATGCCTCAAGATTGTCGTAATCACCTTTGAACAGTTTTAAATAACAAATCACTTGTCTTAAAGTTTCTTCACACACAAACGTATTTCTGGAAATGTACAACTGAAAATGTAAGTGGGAGGCACAGCAGTGTCTGCAATCACCCCTGAACCAGTGACAGATTTAGTGTTTTGAGACTTTGCATTCCCATGGGGCTGGGAATAGGCTTTGGAGTTGTTTTTAGCCTGCTTTTTCCTCTGAAACTTCATGATGGATTAAATCTGAATGCAGACACATTAAGAAAGATAATTTTTTTCAGTCCTTTTGGAAATGATCTTTGAAATATACAATGTATAGGACTAATTGGTGTGCATCTGGAATGATGCTATTGAGAATTTTATTAATATTTCTTCATAGGAAGTTTGTTGAACTTACTCAGATAAAATTTAGGCCTACAGGGAAGGACTTAATTTTTCAGCAGTCTGATAACTTGTTGGGAAATATGGGCCACCATTATGCTGAAATAGAAATTTGGTATCTCTACCTCTTTAGTGAATGCTGTGCCTTTGTTTGTTTCCTTTATGCATTTTCCATTTTCCTTTTAAAAAAGCAAAGCTAACAACCAGTTAAATGTAAAGCATGCTTACACATGTGAAAATCCATGTTGTGTTCTGTAGCAGCAGCACTAATGAACGTGGTGCTGATAATGCCAATAATGCAGGTTTGATCCCCATACAGGCCATTCACATAAGATTTGGGCTTGATGATCCTTTTGGGCCCCTTCCAACTCAGAATATTCTGTAATTCTGTGAAAAAGCACTAGAACTATCTGGAATTCTACTTCTGTCAGCACTGGAATAGCTGGCCATCTTTTTGAATTCTTTATTCTTGATTATTTTTTTCTTTGACCTTAAGGAATTGATGGAGTATGTTCAGTTAGTACTTTATTTGTTAGTCTTCCCAGATTTTATGTCATTTGCATTTCTCTCAGTTCAGTTAAAGATGTAACTTTTGATCAGTGAATGTCAGTGATATTAGCTGTGTTCTAAGTCAAGCACTTATATACTGATTTAGTTGGGGGAATTAATTTGAGTCCTCTGTAGACTGCAGAGGAAATATTGATATTGTAAAATTCCTTCAAGGCTAAGTATTTTATACTGTTATTATAAAGTTATGTCTTTACCTTTATTATGAGAGTATTTTGCTATTGAAACGTAGTTTGGGTGCTGGCTTAATAATCCTGTGCTATTGAAGCCACTTGCATGCTGGTAGTTTTTACTCTTCACTTAGTATATAAATTCACATAGTCTCAGACATTTTGGGACTGTTTTTGTGAATTTGAGTTCTCTGTGCTGTAACTTTTCAGGATTTCTGTAAAGGGTGTCAGTGAACAGAAGTTACTGGCATAATGGCTCCAATTGTGCAAATAAGTCTTCTGTTGCTGTCCCACAGTGAACAAGCCTTTGCTTAAGTGGCCTGTCTGGTTTTCTTCCTGCCTGTGAGTGATAGGAGTCAAACTGGCTGGGAGCCATTTGTGCATACAGCCAGCACTGCACATGTGGTGGGGTTTGGTTGTGGTTTATGTTCTGCAGTGAAATTCATTCTGTGCTTACTGTCAGCCTCTGCTGAAGAGCAGAAAGAGCCTCTTAGGGTTTGTCTGTTTGGAGGGAAAGAGCTCAACCAGGATGCTAAGGCCTTCTGGGGTGTGGAAGGTTAGGTTTAGGAACTCTTATCTGCCTATCCATACCTCTGTTCTAACAGCCTGGGGCAATGCCAGCTATTTGGAAGTTGTCTCTGACCTTTTTGTGATTGTTAAGTAGTTATTCACTCCTTTACCAGATTATTTGTGGGGAAGTAGATGTCCAAAACAGGTGTGCTTTCATAGCCTCTAAATCTCTGTTGTTTTTTGGATGTGAATGTGGCATGATACTGGGAGTGCCTTGCAGAGGAGGGAGCTGGCTCTGCACTCAAAGCACACTCTTCTCAATATGCCTGTAACTTACTACTTCAGGCTGGAGCGCTGTTTTAATATGACTGTTCAAGTATTTCTGTTCTGGATATGACACACTTTGGCCTTTTTGTATTTGGCTTTTCTAATTTGACTTTCTCCTTGGGGATTTTAATGACTTATCTTAGCACTTTCCTCTTGTTCTTAGTATTGGAGTTAGAGAAAGTAATCCTAAGAAGGGTTATACACTCATTTATTTCAAATAAAATTTGATGATATTGCTCGTCCTTAAAAAATATTTCCTGTAATATGTGTCTGGAACTGGGAATGGAAAACCTTTGCAGTAAATGTCATGGTAACACAGGGTGTACTGCAGTGAAGGAAGTGCCTTGGTAAGTGCAGATATTGAGAAGTAGAAGCGTGCTGAATGTGCCTGTGTCTCTGTGAACATGAATTCCCTTTCCTATTGCCAGTGCTGACAGTGGAAGTACTGACAGGTGGTCAGTGGTTTCCTATCATTAAAAAGCAACAGCAGCAACCCCTCCTTTTTTCTTACACATCTTGTGATTCAGCTGGATATATCTGGATGTCTGTTACTAAATCCATGTTCTTTAGGACTGGCAAATTGATTAAGAAGTTTGTCCTTTGGTTTTATGTTGTGGCTTGTAACCAAGTTAGTTTTTAAGGAAAAAAAAATCCTCTCTCAGAAAGGAGATCTGCTTAAAACTCTGCTTTTATGATGAGGATTATTAGACACGTGGCTGGAGGCTTATATCTACTCAAAGGCTTGCATGTATTTTGATTCAAATTAAAAGAAATAATATTTGTTTTTTCAGAATTGAGTTTTCTTTGTAACAAAAAGAAAAAAAAACTTTTAGGTACTTCAGTTAACAGAAGGGATTTTTTAAAAAAATTATTTTTAGTAAATGATGGCAAGAATGGGTGACTGGCTTGTGTAAGAGTATCCTTATTTTAGTTCTTCCTCCTCAGCACACTCTATGCATTGTGCATGCACAATGAGCTCCTGGTAACTCTTAGAAATAAAATAGAATTTATCTGTATGTCTGTGGTTTGAGATGTCATTTACAGAAATAAAGACCTTGACTGGTATTGACTTAACTGATGTTCTGATTGGACAGACAACCAGGTTTGAAGTTAAAGGATGTTGACTTCTACATTTTATACTTCAATATTTTTTCCCCTAATCCTGAGAATGGCTCATGGTGACATACTAAGGAACATGGTTTATTGAATGCTGAAGTACCACTGTAAAATTATTTTAATGTAAATTTAGTTACTGAATCTAGTAAGGCTGATAAGGTAAGCAGGATATTGGTAGAACAGTTTATATGCTGTTTATCATTGCTGTTGACAAATCTGTTTAGGCAAATTTCTGTCATTACTAGTCTAGGACTGTAGGAGTGTTTTCTGAAGGCATACAGACGATATAAGAATAGCTGTGTGTGGTGGACATGGGGTTAAGCATGCTCAAAACTTCAAATGTAAGGAAACAAAACCAAGTTTGCCTCATCTCAGAGTCACTGGGTTGGGAGAGACCTTCAAGACGAGACCAACCCATTCCCTAACATCTCAACTAAACCATGGCACTGAGTGCCACGTCCAGTCTCTTTTTAAACACATCCAGGGATGCTGCTTGATTCACTGTAGTGTTTATTTTTGTGTACTGGTAGAGGGCAGATGTGATTGGTGTGCAGGGGTGATGGGGTTTGATTACCTGTCTATTTTTACTTCATGAATTAATGGTTGTAGTTCTTGATACTTATTCAGTCTGCCAACTTGCTTTTCCCACAGAAGATCATAATATCCGTTTTTCTCTGCATTTGAAAGAGAAACTGTTGTGTACTGAGTTAAATATTCATATATTTTTGCTGATTTCTTTAAGCAGTTTACATTTTCGAATCATGTGCCATTACACTGTAAATATACTGTTATTTTGAGAAGTGAGATTTACAGGAAGTAATAATATACCAGGTAAACTCTGTGTTATCTGCCTCGTAGCTGTTACATGGATCATAGGAACTAAAACACTACTGCCCTAAAACTAGCCTCTACAACATGGCTGCTTTATAATCATTGTGGCATTTTCAACCACATCAAAAATACACCGTTCCGTTGGTGTTTTAGATTCTAAGCTTTGCCACAATACCTTCATTATGAGCTTAGGTTGGTCTTCCGGCTCGTATGTAGTCATCAGGCTTTACATTTCATTTATAGAAAATGCTTATGAGCACCTTTTACTGTACTCTAATCTTATTAAGCCAAGTTGCTGATGTTTTGCATTAGGTTTGTGCTTTGTATCCCTTCATGCTGAAGGATGCAGTTCATCATAAATACAGCCTTCACTATTCCCGATTTAGAAAAAAAAAACCCCAAAAACAACTTTATAAGTACTATGAATGTATACTGGTATTACATTTGTCTGTGTACTAAATAAAGCAGTAGCTCTGCTTTGTTATTACAGTTCTTTAGCATTTGGCACTGAATTCTATTTACTTTTGAGTCAAATATTTTGAGGAATGTTTCATTTTCATCTTAAAGTGTTTTAAGTGTAATATCAATGTGTGTTCTTCAGAGGTGCAAACCAAGTCGTTTGGTGATTTCCATTAGAATGCTTTTCACTTAAATCCTGAGACTTCTCTATAAATCCTTAACAGTTCTTGACATTGCTACCTCAAGGCACAGAGCCAGCATGTGCAGTCTCAAGGGGGCAGACCCAAGTACCAATCCCAGACTGCTCGCTCGAGGAGGCATTTTGCTCAAATCCTTAAGGGAATGTTGACCTTCTCTTTCTCAAAAAAGTGGCACCTGCTGGCTAAGCAGGACAGGCTTTCAGGGAATTTGGAAGAGCTGTGAGACAAAACTTGGGGCAGGGCTAAAGAAGTACTTGGCTTGAGGAACAGATGGATAGAAAACAAAGAGAAATTGAGATACTTGTGAGAGAAGCACTGTTTTGATCCATATCTGATGCTCTTTATTCAAATCTTTGCATATATATGATTTTCCTTGGTGTTCACCATTTCTCAGTTATTTGAATTGTGCTACAAAATGTGCAGAAGTAGTGCCTCAAATAGGTGGTGCTAATGAAAACAAAACAAATTAAAACAAAATGTTTACTTCATAATTTCAAAATAAATAAATAAGTTCTTATACACCAGCCTAATGCTGAGGGATCTCAACAGGTTCTTAATTTCTAGTTTCATAGAATGACAACAGACCAAGGAGAGAAACTGTTCTTGTGAGGGCAGTATATAAAATGTTATTCACAGCTTTTAAATCTCATTTTGTAGTTTTACGGTCTGTGTATTTAATGAAAAGTAATATATTTGGTAGGGAGCAATGAGATTTCATGCTGTTATTTCCAGAGGATGGCTAATACAATACAAAAATCAATGTTTGTCTTTTTTGTTAGATTTACATAGAGTTAATCACAGTAATTGTGCAGTTTTGAGCTGAGAGTTAAATGCACAAAACTGTGTTTAAGCAGAGATTTTCCCTTCACCCCTTCACTAAAAAACCCCAAAATTTAAATCTTCAGATACAAGAAAGTGGGTGGTGTTGAGAGGAAAAGAAATATAATTTGTATTATATCGAAGTTCAAATCAGCATTTTTCTTTTTTCAAATAAGCTATTGAGTTATTGAGTGTTAAATTCTAGACTGCATTTAGTAGGGTAAATTGCTTATAATTCTGGAAGCACTGATCCTGATAGGAAAGGGTGATAATTAGTTTCTAATATGGACAGAATTGCTGTTATTAGCTGTGCTCCACATGTTTGCCTCCCCTGTGGCATTCCTTGAGGTGCAGCAGATGGATGAACCAGGGGCAGAGGTAATGTGTGCCATGGTCGGCTGCTGCTTTCCCCTGGGGATTCTTCTGGAATGCTGATATCTTCTTTTTCCTTTTTTTTTTTTTTTTTTTCTTCCTTCCTGTTTTCTTTTTCAGGAACTTTGCTGAGATGTATCAGAATTAATTTATGGTATTGCTGCTTTATAATCCATTAATCCAAGCATTTAATACCAATACGTTAATGTGTTAGAAAAGGATGGGCTGTTTTTGTGCTGGTATCTTAAATCTTACCAAGTCAATATCATGCTTAAATACTTTCCTCCATTCTGTGAGGTTGTGTCATTAATAGTCTGATGTTGCCTGATACTGTTATCTAATCTTTTGGAACATGGTCATGTTGAGAAATGGAGCCTGCTATTGAAAAGGATTGTCCCTTTCCTTTAAATCTAGCCAAGTAAAATCTGCTCTCATTTTCTTTGCTTTCTGTTCTTGATTAAAAATGTAGGCAATAGGTTGTGCGTGGGCTTTTGTCTTTGAGCTTTTAAAATGTTATTTTATTTATTTTTAAACCCGGATCTGACTGAGGTCGAAATGCAGGTTTTTGTCACCCAAGAAGAGTAGGGTGGCTCAGGTGAGCAGGGGCTGTGGCTCGGCGGGGCCGCTCCCTGCTGCTGTCCCAGCTGCCGGTGCCCCGGGAGCCCCGGCCCGCTGGGAGGGGCCGAGGACACCACATGTGGTTATTAGGAAATACTTTCCTCCCTGCTTTTCGAATGTTTTCGTTTTGTTTATCTATGGCTCTTCTTTTTCCTTGTCCTTTACTTATTTACTCTCCCTCCCAGCCCATTTCACTCCCTGTTGGGACTTGGTGGAATTCACAGTGGTTTTTGAGAAATTAGTGATTTTAAAGTGACTTGGGAGGTGAGGCTCCATGGTTAACTGCAAGTTTGCAACCAAGGACATAAAATTTGCTTAAACTCTCTGGCTCATATTTTTTGTGATTTTTTTTTTTTCCTATGTAATAGCAGTAGAAAAAAACTTTCCTCTGCATTTTAAAGATGATGTGTAAATGCCAAAGATTTTTTTTTCTTTTAATTTCATTGCTTTTTGTTTTTAGTCTGGAGTCTTGATCTGGAATGCCTAAAGGAAACTTCTATAAATATATAGTTATACATGTTTTATGTATATATACATATATAGATACATATTTGTTTTCTTGGCTGTGGAGCCATTTCATTGCTTTTTCTTGTCTGCTTTTGCTACCACGTATTACAGATGTGGGTATTCAGTCGAGATCTATTGACAAGGAAGTTGCACCTTCTGTTTGAGGTTTGCAATGTTTCAAGCACAGTGACTGCAAGTATTTTTTGTTTGCAGACTTTGGGAGGACATCCTCTATAAGACAGGATTTCAAGTGAGTTTTTTAATAAATGCTAATCCACTTAAGGCTTTCAGAAATGGCTGAGTACTTGAGTGCTTCCTAAAATTAAGTGGAGTTGTAAGGGGACAGTGTCTATCACTGCATCCAGTGGTTCTGGCAGTGACAATAGAAGATCATGTTTGCCAGCTATGGCAGTGTTTTCTCCAAACTGTGGAACACAATTTAGAGTAGTGTGTAACTGGGATTGTAAATGTGTGGATGCTGCTGTTGGTACTACTAATGGTGTGTAGTCAGCAAAAAAGTTTTGCTCTGAAGTAGTTATTCTGTTATTTGAGAGGCTCGCTGCGAATCTGGACAGTGTGAGATATTTAATATTCTGGTCATGCATTCAAGTAATTCCTTCACACTCAGGCTGCTTAAATAGGCTGAAGAGTGCAGAGCTCCTTGATGCAGGGAGTTCTACTGCTAGGATTTCTCAAAGGTCGTGTTATTCCAAGATCTTTTCGCTTGCTTTGTCTGCATCCTTGGATAACATGAGTGTTCTGGATTAGTAGATGGATCCCTTGTTTTTAATGCAAAAAGTTGGGAACAGACAAGACTATGACTTGTCAGAAGGAGGCTCCTAAACCAGGAGGCCTTGTCAGATGCAGCCATTGACCATTGCTGCCAGGCTCTGCCTCGTCAGTGATTGTCTGGAGATGGGATTGTTTGTACAATTCACAGCCAGAGCCAAATACTGGAACTGGAAATGTGTTGAGGAGGATAGGAACTTGGAGAACCTTGGACAAAAACTATTTCCCAAAGGGAAGAGTTGGCAGTCAGAAAATAAATAATCATCTGTAGTATGTCCTAGAGACCAAATAAAATGGTAAGCAAACATAAGAGAATGAGGTTAAAGTATTTTAAAAACCAGTAAGTTAGTGCTCCACAATGAAACACAATTTTGTTTAAATCATCTCTGTTCATACTGACTCATTTCAAGCAGGAGAACTTTCTCCTCCTTCATAGTGTTGAAGTCCGACTGTTTTTTGAATGCATCTTTGAGTTGCCTTGGTTTTATTGTTGGAGGCTCATTTTATTTATATGTGTATATATATATTTTTTTTTCCTGTGAAAAAGACTAACTACTTTTTTTGTGAGGCTTTCCTTTTTAATTTTATATTTATATTAATTATATTATAAATTTATATTTAATCCTTTTTTTAATTTTATAACTCAAAGTAGGGTTGCTTCTCTCTTCATGCAAGGAGCAACCTCACCTGAAATGCCTGGGACAGCACAAAAGAATTACATGTAACCAAAAAAAACAAACCAGAGATTTTTCTGTAGCAGGCTTTTTTTTTTTTTTTCTGCTTTCCTGCTGAAATCAACAGGAAAATGAGATTAAACCTGGTATCTTGCCAGACACTCAGAGAGAAAAAAATGCAGTTATCAGAATTCTCGATTCTTTTCACCTTATAGCATAATAATAAAACAGGTATTCTTTTCTATCTAATGGATTTTCATGTACTAGTAAAAGATACTGTTGTACAGTAGTTTAAATTTTTGAACTCTTTGAGCATGTATTTCTCAGTCTTCCAGAAAGACCCTTTACTCTACCATATTAATTTTATGATATTAGCTGAGCAAAACTCTTTGCTCTGGGAAAGAATTTTGCCATTTGATATACTATGGAAATCTTTTAATGTAAATTTAAAAGCTGCCTATGCCATCTATGCATTAATTTTCCTATTTAATTCTCTATAGAAATTCTTGATATTAAATTCATGAAATATTTAATCATAGTGGTGCCTCTATTCTGCCTTAGGAAACTGGTTTTATTCAAGTGTTACTTCTGTGATGAACCAGTTCAGGAATTTTGTTTTCATCTTCTTCCACATTGTATTAATCAGAGAAAAATTATTTCCATGCTATTTGTCTAAAAAATAGTGGATACATGCATGTGTGTAGATGCATTGGATTATCATTATTCAACACACATAGTATCAAGTTTCTCCTAAACAGAGGATTTGACAATTTGTTACATTTTTACTGATACACTTTTAGAATGCTGACCTCTACAGGTGGTTCATTCTTCTTCAAGCTGTTGGTTGGCTTTGAATTACTTCAGTTTCTCGTAAAGAAAATAAAATAAATCCTTCAGAGATGTTTTTCCTTTCCAGTGAGGCTGAGAACATCCAGGGACAAAGGAAAAGCTGGTAAAAACCTTGCTAGAGCAGTTAGCTCTTATTTCCCCTTCTCTCCTCAGTGCAATGTTGTCTTCCATCCCCAATAACATTTTGGTGCTGTAACATATTTGCAATCACTAACTCCAGACAGCATTCCATCATTTAGGAGTGTTCATGGAGTTGATTTTGGGACTTGATACTTTTTTTGGTTGAAATATATGCAGTTTGTGGGAACTTGTATCATAGGGTTTTAGTTAACTCATGAACTTGTGTAGGTTATCTATTCTTTTTATGTTAGTATATTTGATGTTTTGAGGATAAAATACTTTTGCCTGTGTTTTCAGTTGCTTGATATGATTTAGATTCAGTTTGGGGCTCTCAGCTGCTGTGAGCAAGATGCTGTGATTGAGCTAATCAACCCTGTTATGAACTGGCTGTGGTCTGGAAGCTTAAGAGCCTTAAGATTGCTGCAGTTACAGACTTCTAATTTTGAATCTGTTTTAAAAGTGGCTTTGAGTGGATTTTCTTGTGTGAAAGATGTCATACATGTAATAATGACACAGTTCTCATTCTAGTCAGTATTCTTCTTAGGCCTAATGTTAAGGCTGACAGATCTTTTTAAAATACACATGTTCCCTTTTATAACTTCTGTATTTTCTGTTTAGCAGAAAATTTCTTGTGTTGTAAAAAAAAGTTGTAAACTTTGTTTAGAATTAGAGATATGGGTGTGGAGGAGATGCAATTGACTCAATAAAAAAGTGTTCAGTACAACACTAGATCAATACAGGCACCACAGCAGAATCCTCTATTACTTCTCTGTAAGTAGCATTATAGATGGCATTACTCTGGATTAAATCAAGTACAGCAAGTATAGAATTTTGATTTCAACTGTACTTCATTTCATTCTTAATGGAAAATACAATGAAGTGGCTTAGCTTCATCTGTATTTTTGTGCTCTCTTATAAATGGCTAGACTCTGATTTTACAGTGAAAGAGTTAAGAATCTATATTCAATTGGAATTCTGTAGGAATAGGGTATATTAGATTTTAAGACTTCTTGAAAACCTAATTAGTCCTCTGATGACTTAGAGGCTTCACAGGTCTTAAGAGGTTTCACCATGTGTGAAGTTCTTGTTCACTCTGAACCTTTTTTAATAAAAGCAGGTATTGATTGTTTTTCTGTGCTCTTCTTACTCTGTTATTTGTCCTCTTTTCAATGCAATGTTTCATAGGACTTTTTTAGTTTTTTTTTCTCTTGTTTGTCCCACAATACACTCAACATTAAAATAATGATTGCTCTGGGTTCTTTAGGAGAACAAAAACTAAAGAGATCTTAGAGGTTAAAGTGTATACAATGTTCTAGTTTCTTGATAATTAGTTGAGATTGTATATCTTAGGGTAAGTTCTCTTATGATGTTTAAAAATTCAACAGTAAGCTTTAAAGTGTAGAAGGAAGTGGCTTCAGATGTATTCTCTGTTTGGATTTTCTTTAAAAAGGCAAGAAATAAAACCTGAACAAAAACTTTATTCCTGAAAGTAAATTTGAGGATGCAGTTGGTAATATACACAGAGGTTATTTTAAAGGCCAAATTGCACATATACACCTGAGTGATGCTCATGTTTATTTCCTTTGTGTGACCTTTTAAATAGAAGCTTTACATGTAAAGTAAATGGAGTAGAACAGAATTGTTACTGGAGCTCTTGTACATGAATTTTTACATTTGTTTGCCATTATTCTTGCCAGGTGCCTTAAAATGTGTTTGTTTAAGTCACTGGGCTTTCATATCACTTGTGGAAATTCAGTTAAGAGCTGGTGTTGGTTTGGCTGCCAGGGAAATCCCATGTGTCTGTGGAATGGGCCCAAAAGGACACAAGTGTCGTCTTGTTTAGCCTTTCAGTTATGTGAGCATATCACATTTGTTGGAGTTCAGGTGAAGAGTGTTAAGGTATGAATTCACTTCAGTTTACAGGAATTTCTTAATTTTCTTAAAAGAATCTGGGCCAGCCTTGTCAAAGGAATAAGTTTTGCATTTTCAGTTCACGTGAACATATGCTGTGGAGCTTTATGTGATGTTTATTCTGAGTTGCCCTATTACATGTGTGAATCTTCAGATCTTCAGAATGCTCTTGTGCGTCTGGGATGGAGAGCTTATATCTTTCTTCTGAACCTTTTCCAGTAATCCTTCCCTATAAACTGGGATGTAAAGACATTTGATGCCTCATTACCCTTTCACAAAGTGTCATCTGCAAAATACTTAAATTACAGTATGCTGAAGAGTAATAATATTCTTTGTGGCTGGAATATAAGAAATTCTTTCCCAAATACATAGTCACCGTTGTCTTTTTCAAAAAGGTAGAAGCTCTGTCCTTGTTTTTGTTATTTTATATATTTAACAGAATGGGAAGAGTCTGTCTTGTGTTAAAATTATTTGATAACCCTTATAAATGGTAACATTTTTATTTTTAGTGGTTGAACAAATCTGGGCCCTTACACAAATTTCGTTGTATTGCAGTGTTGCAGTATGAACAAGTAAAGAACAAAATGAAGCAAAATCTGTAAGCTGTTGTTAGAGCCAAAAGCATCTATATAGAGAACTGGATACAGGATCTAAGACAAAGTTGCCCCCCAAAGAGGCAATATGGTTTAATTGACTTGTTTTGGCAATGCTTAAGATTCTAAAATGCAAGAGAGAAAATGGGATATCATGATTTGTAGAAGCAACTTATTTGCCACCCAAAGCTCATTTTGGCTAAATTTCAAAAGGTACTTTGAAATTTTTAAATAAAAGTTCATAGGTTTTTTTTTTTCCTTTTAATTACAGAAGAAAGAGAGGGTTTTGTAGCCATTTACTTTGAAATAATTTACTCCTCTAACTTTTGGCTAGAATTCTAGTAAGTGAACAATAAAATGTGTGTGGGAGTTTTCTGGAACTGTTGAACTTCCTGGTAACCTGTTTCTACCCTAACATGGAGTGGATTCAATATTTTAAAGATTTTAAAATGAGATTATTAGTGTTTAATGTATTTGAAACATGCATTTATTCAGTTATTTTTCTCACATACTGGCATAGCACCTACCAATGGTTGAATAAAGCCAGTAGTAGTCCCAAAGTAGACTGCAGAATTTTATGCATCACCACATAGTGATGGCTGGGTCTTTTTCTTTTACTATTTTTTGCCCCTGAAAAAATGACTGTTTTTTTTCCCCCCTTTTAATACAGCCAGTCTCAGAGGTAGTAAATGCTTCAGAGGTGATGGGCTGGCTTCCCTGGGCTGTCACACAGCCCTGACTTTGGCCATGTCTTATTCTTGTGCTCTCCATTTCCTTTCTGCCAGCGCTGGTGCTGCTCTGGCCCAGTAGTGAAATACTTGTGTGAGTAAGTCTGGCCAGAAAGCAGTGAGGGTCTGTTATTTTTATGGGTCTGTTTCTACTAGCTTGTTCCTGACTGGATTTACTGCAGGTCCCTACCAAACCCTGGTGTGGGGGAACAGGACACGGGCCGTGCTGTGGGCAGCGGGGACAGCGAAGTGTTAAGGGAAGCAGGATGGCCTCCTTTGGGTGGCAGACAGCCCTTAGCTGTTGGGAAGACAGGCTGTGTTTGCATACATAAACCTTGACTCATAAGCTGTTGTTTGGAAGTGGTTCCTGCATCAGAATCCCTTGCTGGAGTTGGGAAGTGCTGCTTGGCTCTGTGAAGGCTCCCTTTGCAGAGGGGGTTTGGTGGGGCTGGACTGACAGGTTGGCTGATGGGATGGGTCTGTTGGACACTGTGCTGGTGGGGACTTGAAGGGTTTTAGAATCCTTCCTCTCCTTATTCTTGCTCACCTGTAATATTCAAGTTATTTGTCCTATTTTTCATGTAAAATCATTCAGTCCAGTGTTGTGGCTAAATATCCCTAGAAATTAGTTCCTAAAACTAAGGTGCAATTTTTATAAGAGTGACATTAGGAGACTATTTAGTGCTTTTGTAAAAGGAGAGACTTTTAAAATATCCTGGGAGGAGGAAGTAAAGAAAAATAATTAGTTATTGATTGCTACTTGCTTTCTGACTACTTAAGTAAATGTTTTAAAGTCTTTAATACCATATTATTATTGTAAGAAGGATAATTACTAGGTAAGGGCACTTTTATCTGCAGGAAGACTGTCTACCATATTTTATTGGCTTTCAGCATTTTCTAGCTATAACCTACAGAACTGCTGTAACAGCAGACTTGGAGAAACAGCAACAGCAAATTTATTTTGTATTCAAAGTGCAACTTGTCCTCATAAAAAAAACAAAAACAAAGGCATGAGTGCACTTTACCAGGAACAGGTATGTCTATTCCGGTTGTTAGAGTATGAAGGCAATTTAAAATGGGGTTACTTGACTATAAATTCCAATTCTGACTTTTTGTGAAAGTTTTACTTCTGAAGCGTGCATGGTTTCCAAGTGCATTTTATTAAGAGTGTTTTAACTCATGTAACACTTGCTACAAGAAAATCATTGAAAACTTAGATTTCTATAAAAAGTGTGATATTTAGGATTTAAGCCAGGGAGAAATGTTATTGAACCAGACTATGGTGTATTATATGAAAAACTAGGAGAAGAAATAAAAGGAAGATCAGTGAAGTCTTCAAACAGGGGAAAAAAAGTCTTTGGTTAAGGAGTAAAGTTGGAGAAACCTCAACGTTTTCACTAGCAGATGGAGATATTTCTGGATTCACTTCCACCAGAGCCAGACTCTGTCAGATTTAGTAGTTATTTTCTAGAATAGAAAAGTAAGTGGGGTTTTTTTAGTTAGTGGGATACTACTTTAAATTATTTTCATAATAGTTGCACGTTTCTGCTAAACTAGCAAAGTGAAACGAATTTAATTACTCTTTAGCATTTAAAGACCTCAATGCTGAACACAGAGTCTTGGCTACTCTAGGAGTTGTTACTTCTGTGCTGCTGACCCTCTAACAGTGTAATTTTGTTGTTTAAGGGTAGTCGTTCCAGACTTAAAGCTCTAACAACATGGATATGCTGCCAGAAGAATGTTCAAGTGTGGATTGTCCTGAAGGGCAGCAGAAATCAGTAGATCAGCTGATACCTTTTGGTTATGAAGGGAGAAACCAGTGAATGTGGGTGTCATACAGCTTAGTTCTGCCATGAGCTGTGCTGACATGTCTTAGTTCAAGGGGAAGAACAGCCTTTCTTTTAAACAAAGGGAAAGAGTGGAAAGAAGAAAAATGTTTTTGGGGAGGGAAGGTGAACCAGACTCCCTCAGACATCTCAGTTGCTGCAGTGCTGCTGTGAATTAGTGCAAGGCCCATTAACATCAGGCCCCAGTCGTCCTTCCACCTCGTTTGTTGATGCAGGAGACTGAACTGTATCATATCAGCTTTCCAGCATTGTGGGCACACCATCATTTACTGCCACTCACACTAAAGGAGCTGTCAACACAAAGCCTGCCTGCCTCAGGAGGCAGCTAACAGCCCAGGCAGCAAGGAGCTTGATTCAGCAAATATTTGAGCAGATGTAATGATACCTGGCACATTTAAAGACAGATTGCTGTCCTTTGTCAGAGAACATAATTTTTTCTTAATTTCAGAATGAAATATAACAATGCCAGTAAAATCTCTGTCTAATAAGCTGTTGGAAGAAATATCTCATTGTTTAGAAAATAAAGGTTTCTTGGGGTGTGGTGTTTTTTTGGGTTTTTTTACACTTTTTTAAAGGTGTCTTAGGGCACTGCTAGCAGCACAGGCTGTGCCAGATCTCTGTTTGTTCAGACTGGATTCTGGCTTTGACGTTTGGAAGTAATGGAATTATTGAGAACTGTTGGTTTTGGATCTCTGCAGAAGGAGAACATCTGGCAAGAGCCTTACTGCATTCCAACTTGCTTATGGAGGGGGAAGCACTTGTTGGTACAAAATGCATACTGGAAAAAGTAGTTCTTGACACTGCAGGCTGATGCTAACTTCCATCAGCTCAAATTATCAGTCATATAAATGTGAGTAGAGATGCTTCTAGAATTTTTTTTACTAGTTTACTTTAAGCCATTTTCCCTCCATGCCTAAAATAATAGAACACATTTTGCCCTAGGCAGCATTTTTACTGAGGGAGGAAGGTGCTACCTTTCCCTTGGACAAAATGGAAGGCACTTCACTGTGCTGCAGGGCAAACAGTGGAGCCCTAATATTGCAAAAGCTCCTTTCTTGATTGAAGTTCAGGAAGTATGGAGGATTTCTTCTTGGTTCTTGGAAAAAGAGGAGAGAAGTAAGTGAGCCAGGTTATAATAAGTCAACATTGGCTATATTTATTCTATAGTTTTTTCCACATCTAACTTAAAGCTATCCTACCACAGCTCTGGCTTAGGTGAGCAGATGTGCAGTGCTTGCATTTACCCATAAAGCGTTCTTCCCTATATAAATACTGAGCAGATAAACCTAGTTTTCAGAGTTAGAGGGAGGTGTTTAATGCTGAAATTTTCATACAATAGACACTTCCCCCCAGCTATACTGAAAGAACTGTGATTTTCTCATTGCAAACTTAAGTTCACACAACCCTGATGTGTAATTTCTGTTTTGCTTAGTAATGAGAATTAATTCCTGCAGCTGACTTACATGTGCTCTTTAGGACAAGAAGTGTGAGAAATCATCATATCATTGAGGATGTGCCTGTCTAGAGGACAAATTAAAAACCTTTCAGACTTCTTTGTATTCTATGCGCTTTGTTTTATGAAAAATGTGTATTGTTTTAATGTGAGGGGCTGAGATGCAAACCTGCTGATAATAGACTTTTGATTTCAGTATTGTAGGGTTGCCAAAAATCAGATACAGAGATACTGTGTACCTTAGCAAAGTATAGGTTTTCTTCCATGTGCTTTTATGAAATGTGTTGATCTAGATCTTCTCAAGTTCAGACTCAGGCTTCTGTGATCTTGACAGTGTATCTGTGTCTTTGTTTCAGGTCCACATTGTGAATGTGGAGTTACACTGGCATTTTCTTGGTTGTACTGTATGGTACCTTTGCTGTTTTACTTAAGGCTCAAAATTGTGCCTCACTGAATTCCAAAGGTTTTGTCTGATGCTTGATTTCTCCACTGGTTCACCTTCATGAACTTGGAAAGTCAAAATGTGTGCTGTTTCTCAAAAACTTTTTTTACCCCATTCAGCTTGATATGTCACAGAGTCTCTTTCTCTTGAAAGATTTTAGTGTTAAAGTATTAATTATCTTCTAAATATCAACAAAATAACTTTAATTTGTTGCAATTGGGTTATCTTCATTGTATGTGTATAAAGACACATGGCAATCATCATCACCATGAAAGGATACTCACCTCAGGTTGGTCTTGGAATTTTTTTTCAAAAGGGTCAAAATTTCCCAGACACCTTGTGATTCAATAAATGATTAAAGACACTTCTTAACATTTTTAGACATGTTCTTAGGAAAGCTGTCTCACTTGCCGTGCTTTCTTTGCTTGTGAGAGTTAGCACCTCAGTTACACACTGTAACTCACATGAATTGTGTTCTGGTGCCTGAATTGGCAGTTTCCTGTACAATTGTGTTGTAATACACTTGGTAACAGTAGCTGTTGCCCATCAGGCTGTATTAGAATATTTTTGGCCTGGTGTGTGCAGTCTTGTGACACTGGCCTTGATTTGGTGTGCATATATAAATATATATGTGTATATATATATATTTTAAAGTGTGTGGTTATATAAAGCAGTTGAGTCATAACTGAAGTAACCACAGGAAAATTTGCCAGTAGAAAGGATTATTTTGATAGCTGGTACTGTGGGGCTGAGACTTGCATGTTGGAGCTGTTCAGCCTGATACTTCATGGCTCAGCACAGAGAGGGGAATAAGCAGCATGATTCAATTTAACAGCTGTTTATCTGTGTGTGTTTGCGTGTGAATAAAAGCTCGGGGTTGTACCTTGCTAAAGGCTTGATCTCTAAGCTGGTGTACTTTATTCACTCACATTTGTAACCAAGAAGGCTTCAAAATATGCTGTGTGGGCACACATGTAAATATTATTTGTATACAGGATAATTTATGAATATTAGAATTTTATTTTTTAAACAAATTTTAACCTTAAATTGGATCAAAGAATAATATTAAAACTTGTAATAATATAGGGAATTTGGAGGGGGGTGTGTGTGTGAAGGATAGCTTTACTCTGTAGTGCTCTGAGTACCTCAGTGGATTTATAAAAAATTCCTTTTTTTAATAGTTTAAATGCTAATTTTTATTGTTTTTGTCATTCGGTTATGCTTGAACTGTCTGAATAACTATACACAACTAACAATTTCTTGTTACATACAGTATTATAAATATGT
The DNA here is from genome assembly GCF_009819655.1 of Sylvia atricapilla. Lineage (NCBI taxonomy): Eukaryota > Metazoa > Chordata > Aves > Passeriformes > Sylviidae > Sylvia > Sylvia atricapilla. The sequence continues at coordinate 13,502,991 of NC_089152.1, forward strand.
TCTCCTCTTTGAACAGTACCTGCTGTACTTTTTCTGGCAAGATGTGTGTAACTATGTGCAGTTTTCTAGTTTAGTACAGTTTGTGTGGGAAATGCCAGTTCCAATTTTATTTTGAGCGGGTTGTATTGTATTTAAAGTGTCCAGGTCATGCCAGGTCACTTGGAGTGTTTGGTGACATGATTTAGAGTCTAGGAAGAGAATATGAGGAAAGAGAAGCAGGTCATTTCTGACATTTCTGTAAGGGCACTGCTTTTGCAGGAATTAATAACCCAGTGTTGTTCTTAGGGAATACATAGGTCTTATTGCAAGAAATGAATAGGATTATTTGTGAAATCAAGTTAAAAGTAGTAATTGCCTTTTTTTTTATATAGCAAATTGTATTTAGGTAATAGGTTGAAACAAATCTAAAACATACCTGATAGTTATACAGGAACTGCATTACCAGTACTGACTTCTGGAGCTAATAGACACTTTTAAAACAAATTCAAGCTTTTCTTCAGTTTTCCTGATGTATGGGGTTTTTTCCCCATTTTCTTCTGAATTTATATGTCTTCTGTTGCTTCAGAAAAAGTTCTTTGAGCATACACCCCGAAGTTTTATTCTGTCTGGAGACACTACAAATAATTATCTTTATAAAAGTATAGGTTTTAAACAGCTTTACATACAGGGAGAAATCAATTTGCTGACATATTAAGTTACAACTGATTTTTAATACTTGCCAGTGCCAATATTTGTCGACGTTTTGATTATTGCCCAGGTCAATTGTGTACTTGCTATACATTCCTCCAATTTGAATAATTTTGTTCTTCCGAAGTTTTGATTGTGATTACCCATTCTTTATACGGAAATTAACTTTGTACAGTGCATTTTCTGACTATTCAAATAATTTCCACAATGACTGGCATAGTGGATGTTTATTCTTTGCTGTGTCAGATAATCATGCTCTGGTAATCTCCAGGATAAATAACGTTTCAAAAATGAAAATGAATTTAATTTATCACTATTAATAATCACTGTTGATATTTCAAGCAGATATAACAAACTGATTTTTGCAAAGATTGATATTCTAATGGAAGCCAGTGTTTTATGGGTACTAATTGAGGTAACCAATGTCCCCTCAGGAGGCTTTCAGTCCCTGCAGGGCTTCCTTGCACTTTTAAATCCCTGCCATTAGAGGCTGGTAGTTAACAATCTCAACTCTCATGGTTATGAACCTGGCTGGGCAGGTGGGGAAATATATGAAAACTAATGGGTAAGCCCAGGAGAAATCTCATTTATACACTGCTCAGTGGATTAAGGGTTCAACCTGTGACACCACACAGGCTCAATACAGGGAGGACAGTGAGCAGCATTGTGCAATTTAATCAAATTATCTTGGGAAGTTTCCTGAAGTCATTGTGAAGTCCAGAGTTGGTACTAGATCACAGGCTCAAGATGGTGTTTCTGTGACATATCCATAGCTCTTCCATTCATTTTCTCTGGAGCAAAGGTACAAAAAAGGGTACTGCTCTGCTACTCCCACTGGTGCCTCTAATAACCAGTTCTGTTACTGGGGAGGAACTTTGCTTTTTGGTCTGGAGGGATGGGAGGAACTTGGTATCCGTATGCTGGAAGACAATTAGTACATTCTCCAAGAAACAGTATGCATTGAGATTTGAATTCTTTTTTTCCCTCCATGCTTGCACTTCCCCCTGTTTTTCCTTTATCATGGGAGGTGGATGGAGAGAAAGTTCTCTATTTATGTAGTTTGAAATGAAAGTAGTTTATCTTTTACCTAATTATAATGTTGCATCTGAATTTATCCCAATGGCACTTAAGTGGTTAGCCTACTGATGGGTTGCCTGCCTTTCATTCCTCTTCTCAATTTGATTAATGCTCTCAGCTTTGGATATTTTAAGCTACCACATTGTATTTATTGTCAAAGCTGCTTTTGGTTTTGAGTGTCATTCTGGTCCTCTTGTCATCCGTGTTTTCTCCCACTCCCTGACTAATAAATGTGTGGAACTTTATCTTGTCTTTATTTATCTGACTTGTGAATTTTGAAATCTTTGTTAGAATATAAATGGTTTTATTATGTAATTGAAAATACTACATCTAGTATAAGAAGAGAAATAGTTTTAATTGAAAACAACCAGAAGAGACTGAGAAGTAATCTTAAGCTACTGAAAGTTAAAATATTTGGGTATAGTATTTCCTCATCAAATATTATTACTCTTTTCATCCCCTTACTAGAAAGTCTAGACTTAAAATATGATTTTGGGTAATAATTGCAATCATACTTCGCAATAGACTTTTGCAATATATGGCCTAATGGTAAATTGATTTGTTTGTGTGTCTGACATGCAAAACACAATCAGCGCTGTTATGGTTGGTGCTGTAGGTTTCTTTGTAATTGATTTCAGATGTTGAATCTTATCTGAAGGAATATCATTACTCTGAAACAAAATTGGATAAAGAAGCTATAAAAGATAGAAACTCATACCTTGAGTACCTAGTTTAACAATCCACAATGTGATTTTTTTTGTCAAATCATTTATTTGATCAACATCATAGCAGATGGTAACCCTATCAAGTATATTATCGTGTTTACACGAACATTAGAGCCTGTGCCTCTTGAAATAAGTTTTAAATATAGTCTTCTTTGTCTTATGCCAGCAAGAACAACCTTCATTTCAGTTTGATTGTAAGATCCAATTTTTTTTTTATTAGGTGAATGTTTGGATCTGTTTCTTCAGAATGAACACATATGTTGAAATAATGAGGCAACAGGTTTCTTCAGGTTTTCTTCTAGAATAGCTTGAAATGCTCACAGCAGCATCATAAAAGTGATGTTTAAACAGCAAGGGCTGTTTAAAGTCCGGTGCCTAAGGCCAGGAAGCGTCCTCATGACTTGGCCGTGTGTCCCCGGGGAGTGAGGAACACGTGGCCTTTCCTGTGGGCTGGCCCAGCGCTGGGTTTGGGCTGTGCTCCGTGTGCTCCTGGCCAGGCTCAGCAGTGGCCTGGCTGCGACAGCAGCAGAGAGTGCCGTGGAGGTGCCCTGGGAGCCAGCCCAGCCCCACACTGCCAGCTGAACCCGCTGGAACAAGCATCACACTTACAGAATGACTCCCTAATTAAACTGCAGCATATGTGCTGTGGAAGTAGTCAATTTTGACTGAGAACTATGAAATCATGAGTCATTTCAATTGCTTTCCATCCTCAATGCCGAGTAAAGAAAAGGAAGTGGGGTTAGAACCTTGTGTCTGTGTTACTGGACCTTTATATCAACACAGTTCGATTTCCTTCTCTTTTGCTTTACCTGTGGAGGCTGAGATGCTGCAGCTTTGCCCTGCATGTTTTACAGTGCTCTGCTGACTGTCACAACTCTCCTGTGCCCTTTAACATCCATGATGAATTAATGGATTCTGGAATCAGTCTCTGCATTTCCTTGTGGAGGGGTTATACAAAGGTGATGATCCCCCTAGTTCCTCTGTTCTCTTCTGCGTTTCCCAGGAAAATGCTAGAACTCTTTTCATTTCACTTTTGCTTTGAGTTGAATTACACTTAATTGAATTTATTACCACGGGTGACTCTCATGTTCTTTCTTACCAAGTGTTCCCCACTTCAGGGATTTTACATTTGAAAATGAATCTGATGGTCCTGGCTCAGTCATGTAGAGTTACTTTTGGCTGTGTTCAGGTATGCATTGTTTTTTGTGCGCATCCGGCTAGAAATGGTCTGGGTCTTTGTCTCATCCAGCGTTTGGGTGGTTTTAATCTGTCATCCATGGAAAACATATTAGCGTACAAAGCAGAACAGATTCCTTGAGCACCATGGTAGGCACACATCTGATTTCCTGGCTGAGTATTATTGCTGGCTTCCTGGGGCAGCACTTGTTTGGTGTCTTATGCTGATGGAGACCAAGGGCAGCAGGGGTATCATTACAAATCAAATCCAGATGTCAGGCGGCAGTAAGTCAGAGTGCTGGTGTTCTATGTGCAATATATGATTTCTTTTTTCTTCTAGCCTTCACGGAGCATCTAACATGTGAAAGCATCTTCCTTGAGTGAAACTTTTCTGTAAGACATAGGTCTACATGTCTTACACATGTAGGTTACGCCTGTTTGGGTCTTGTAAGAATAAAAATTGCTGCACGAAAAAGAGGAAAAAGACACCTGGCAGGAAGACGGAAGTTTACTGTTCTAGCTAACTGTACTGGGCTTTTTTAGAAAAAAAGAATTATGGGAAGTAGTCAGAAAGTAGTTTTCTTCACTATCCAAAACAGTTGCACTTTGATTTGGAGCAGTTTCTTTAAACAATTTATTTACATAATTCAAATGATAGAATTAAAATACTAGAATTTTTAGCTGTACATGTGCTGATTAAGCAGAACCATAACATAAGTCCTTATGTCCCACTGACTCAAATTTTTAAATCAGTAGCATGTTTTACTGATTAGGGGTCATGAATCTGAGTGCTCTATGCATAACCATTATCTAGTGACATATTTCCTGAAATGGGTTGATATAACCTACTGTATCTTAAACTTTCCCAAGGACTTTGTCTTGCAGTAGGATATTTTTCTTTTCTCCCCCCACATATCTCTCTTTGGAAACTAAGGCAATGGAAGACTTGTTATGATAATGACTGGATTACTCGCACTGTTGTCTCTGGCAGAAAAGAGTCAATTGTGCCAAAAGATTACTTTTGCCTTTGTCAGTGCCAGCCACGACTCTTTACTCAGCTCCTGGACCAGTTACAATGAAACAACAACAATACTGTCAGCTGCAAAATGCAGTAAACTTCCCCAAACTGCTGGCTCAATATAGTGGTAGTTTTGCATTTTCAAAGAGCATTCTTCAACCTTAAGGATCTTTCCTGCAGTACACAAAAAAGTGTCTGTAGTTTTTGAGTGATTTATTGTCCTTTCAGTTTAGCCTTCCTTTTTGCAGGCTGTCTTTGTCAAAGCATTATTTTGTAGCTTCATAAAACACGTTTCTTAAGGAAATAATGATTAGAATAGTAATAGTCCACAGGTAGTTATTTACAGTATTAGCTTACATTCAATTTTGCAGTATGGCCAGTCTGAGAAATATACATGAAAATTTTGTAGTTGCAGTATAAAGTTAGGGTTTAGAGATGATTGTATGGAGTAGCTTGCACTCTACTCTTATTTATAAATTGGGATACTTGGTTCTTATTTATAAATTATGATATTATAAAACTTCATAAATAATTATAGTATATATTACATAAAGAACTTATGCTTTACATCAAAGCTCTTTATGAGAAAAGTTCATGTGACAGGGAAGTAATGAACCGCATTTTGTAGGCCAGAGTGCTCTGAAGCGTGAAGTTTAGGATGGAAATGTTTCACATGTGACAAAAAATGTCTTGTGAAGCAGATAATCAGGAACCTAATTGTTAGAATAGTATCAGCCTTATCCTGTATGGAGGAGTTTGCTATAGGAATTGAAGTGCTTATGCAATTAGCTGTTTGGGAATGTGGTTTGACCAATGAAATTTGGATAGAAATTGGATAATATGTGTAATATATATTCTGATACATGTTTAAAGATCTCCCTATCTTTTCCTTCCCCTTTCTCTTGTGAGCTGTAACCTGAATTTGCATAAAAGGAACTGATTCTAAAAGAACCGTTACAGAGTGTAAAAAATATTAGTGTTTTAATAGGGGAGAGACCATGATTCTCTGTGGGTTTTTTAAGCCATTGAAATATAACCAATGTCTGGCCTTTTTTCCCCATTACGCTAAAATATCTTGCGTGTCACGTAAAGGCCAAGTAGGGGAAATAATTTTGCACATTTTACAATGCTTAAGCAAGACCCAAGAGCAAAGAGTAGATAACAAGTATGTATTTCACAGTATGTGCTGCAATATTTCAGTGCTTGCTTGAGATGCAGATAAATTGGGCTGCTCAAAAAGCTATGATGTTCACATCGCTGTGCTTGTTTTGTTACTCATGCTAATTTCTTATGGATTGGGTTGGGCAGACAGCAGATTGGCAAATTTCTTGGCTTTTTATGCTCCTGTTTTCAGCAGCTGCAGGTGTCCAAATGAACAGGTTCCTCTGTAGCCAGCCTAATTAATAAGGAAGCTGTTCATCTGAAGTTTTGCTTTTAGAAACATTGCTTTAAGTATATGAAAGCAGATGGATTTACTTAAAGTGTATGGAAGCGAATGAGTATTTTTTTCAGGTTGCATCAGAGAACATTGTTTTTGCTATAGTTTCTTACGGGTTTGTATTTTTCTTTTTACCTCTAGGTATGGATGAGCGAACAGGTGCCACATCCTGGGGAACAAGCGGTCAGCCAAGTCCTTCATATGAATCTTCAAGGGTAAGATACCCACGTAATAATTCATAATGGAAGTTTATGGAAATGTACAGCGTAAATCAGCAGATGATTTGGCAAAGGTTTTGAAGGGAAATTCCTTTAAATATACAGATTAGCATCTTTTAGAGGCTTTAATGGCTTTGAGGAGCTGCAGCAGCAATTTAGATTTCTAAGTCTAAAAAACATATAGGCTAAGAATTCATGAAAATAAACCATATGTAACTGTATGCTTGAATGATGAGCATTTCATTTAACATGTAGTCAGAAAATGAAAGAAGTTGTGTTACTTAGGAGCAGATTTATTGGCAAAGTGTAGGGAACATTTGCCCCCTTTTTAACATTAACTAGCTATAGTATGTGCTGTGTCATGATGCTGAATTGAAGAGAGGCTTTTCTTTTTAAATACCTTCCTCCTGTTCTTGTTCCAGCTTCGTCCATCCCACTTACTGAGTTGAAGATTGTTGATAGTATCTAATATCCTAAAATAACATGACCCTTTTCAAACTCAACTCAGTGGTCAAAGCAAGCTTCCCCTAGTTACTCACATTCCCTTTCATCTACTCCATTTTCTTTTTATGAATATTTACTCCCTAAAAGGACAATGAGCTAAATACCTAAACTAGATACACACAGCACACCTGATGTTCTGATTTCAGTGCCTTTGAGTCAGAGAGCTGTGTTAGCACTTGCACCTTTGCAGTTTCCTTGTGCTGTGGAATGAAGTGGGTAGGCTGCAAGACCTTGTTCAGCTCACTGGGTGTTGTTACAGCCTCTGCCTTACTCTGGAAGGCATAGAAAGGTTTCTTATGAAGTCTTGATTTTTTCCATTCGTCATTAGTAAATAAATTAGAATAAATGTAGAAGTACTTCATGTTGAAGAAATATTTCTGTGCAACATGGAAATTAGGCATTCCTTTAAAATTTCCTGCATAACTTGGGGCATGGAGCTGAACTTTTAAAATGCCTGTTCTACATTTGAAATGGCATCCTACTATGCAGCTTTATGTAACTCATATTTTTACCATGTGTTTGGTGTTTTGACTATTTTTTTATGCTGTTGATCAGTTTTAATCAATTATGCATTAAGCTGACCTAACTGGAATTGGAGCTTGTGATATATTGGCTGTGTGGCTGTATTAATCACAATTTTTTGTATGGTAGAGGATCAGGTAATATTTGAATAGTGTAAAGTTAGTGAGCATTTATTTTTATTTTTATTTTTTTTTTTCTTCAATAAAGACTGGTAATTTGCAATGTCATTTAGGGGATGAGAGTTCTCTTTAAAGAAAACTCAATTCCTTTTCACAGGAAAGCTTAATTCCTGTGTTCTCCCCAGAAAAATTAACACTAGAAATATGTATTTTCTGTATATAGAATTGATAAAGATTAAGAGCCACAAATTAATTTGTCCTGTGGCTGGTATCTTCTGCAAAAAGAGTAGAACACAGGAATTTCTCTTCTGAATTCACTGAAAAAAATTGGATTTCATTTACCAGTTTAAATCAAGCTTACATGCATAAATTTTGGCTATGATGTATGGTCTTTAGTTTTTGGTTTTCTTTCAACTAATGAGGCAAATTACTGATTCAGGATTTTGAATAACGATAACTTCTGTCTACTCCTACATGTGCTGCTAGACCAGATGTCTCTGAGAAAGAGCTAAAATGAGTGTGTGGGTCTGTATTGTGAGAGTATAGATTGGTTTCTCGGAAGGCAGGGCAAATCATACACAGCCTTTTACATTTCTAGGTTATTCCTTGTGTTGATTAACATAGAGTTTAAGTAAGATGTAATTGTCTTACATGTTCAGCTTTCTAATCCAGTATTTTTTCCCCATTATTTCAATATAGAATGTTATTCTTATCCTAATTGTTCTTACTGCTTGTTTGTCTGTTTGCAGGAAAATGGCAGTCTTCATGGAAAAAGCTCAGATCTCTCCACAGACATAGAGAAGTTGAAATCTCAAGAGGTACCACTTATTCTTTTTTTATTGTGTGTGATTTTCCATTTTCTCTTTAAGTCCATGTGCAGCCTACTACTGGAGTTTTCTGTTAAAGGTCACCATATGGTGTCAAAATTATTAGAAATTTGAAGTGTTGGCTCACTATTGGCTGGAATTTCCGAAGACACGGCAAGACAAGCGGTTTTCAAATGAATGGAATTGGAATTTGGTGATAGTTTAGTGTGTGCCTGTTGAAGGCTAATGAAAAAAGATGATGGAATACTGGCTAAAGGATATTTTTCTTTTCCAAATCCTGATGAAGGTCTGTTCAGTTGGGTATAAATAGTCTGACTGTGGCCTGCAATGATGCATAAGGAAAGAGTATAAGCATAGGGCAAATATTTCGCTGCCTTTACTGTGTACTCTCTTAGCAAAACCCCAGCTCTTGGGTTAGATTTCCTGGACAGAGCCAACCCTTTGGACATGGTTCTTATAGCTGTTGGTTGCTTGCTCTCTACTGTCTGTGAATTTTTCTCCCTTTGGTTACAGTTTTTGCAACAATTACAAGGATTTTGTGCTAAAACTTACAGATTTTTTTGCCTTACATTTGCCACCCAGTGATGTACCTGATTTCCACCGTGTTCCTGTCTTCCAAATAGTTACTGATGTGCTTCATAATTTTTATTCTTTTCCAAGCAAACACTTCTATGTTCAACCAAGCTGAAGTATTGTAGTCTATTTGGTATCTGCTTGTATAGAACTGTTCCTAACCTGTGCTTAGTTCTTGGTGCTGTTCCCTGAACCTTTCTGCTCCTTCTGGATAACTTAAGAGTTAGGGTGATTATGACTGCATGCACTGGTCAAGAGGAGGGTATATCATAATTTTCTGCCTCACATAATGATAGGAACAGAGAATGAATCTTTCTTACTTGTTGATAAGTCATGCATTTTTTGATTGCCACTGAGCTGTGAAGTGATACTGTTTTAAAAACTGTGTGGAAAAGTAGTATTTTCTCTTACATTGTACCATAGGTACCACATTGTTATGGCACTGAGTTGTTTTTGAGCATGTTCTTTTTGTATTTATTTACACCAAATTTTATCTGCTCTTTTATTACCAAGTTCATGGAGAACATGCTTTGCGAGTCTGGACTAACTTTTAGTTAAAAATATTTTAAAAAATTGCTATCAGGACACTTTACTGCATTTGTTTACCCACTCTTTCATTTATTCATGGAATTATTGAAGAGTGATGGTATGTGTATGGTTTTTTTGGGAATTGGGGAAAATATATTGGTAACTTCTTTTCACTGTGAAAGTGAGATGTGTGTTCCTGTGCTTGGGGTTGGGTGTTTGTCATGTGGTTTTTTTTTCTCTTCATCAATAATTAATTCAGACAAGAGCCTTCTCTCATATGTAATAGCAGTTTATTTTATTTCATTTCAGGAGTCTCTGGTGATGCCTTATTGAAAGCTAAACCATTCTTACTTCAATAATGTTTCAAAGTAACATTAAAGGCTAGGAATCACAGCAGGCTTGAGAAAACCTCATATAGGAGCCTTGTCTTTTCATTGCCTAATAGTAAACAGTGTTTTAGCACTGAAAGAACAGTGGGCATTGATGTTTGAGTTTGCTGTGATGATCTTAGATGTGTGAAAAGGTACAAATAGAGACATTAGTGACTTCTGTGAGCAAAATCTCTTTTTGCATAGGCCAACTGTTTTGTTAGAAAAATGAATAATATGTAAAGATCCCTGTTGCAGTGAGTGAAGAAACAAGTAGGAAGGCTTTATTGTTTATAGCAATAATTCAGGAATGGTGATTAGCAGTCACTGGAATTCTGTGACACGCCAGTGGTCTCCCTTATTCTTGAATGGATTGTGCTGAAGTCCATGTACAATGCTGTGTACCAAGTTTGTCTCTTGTGGGGCTTGTTTGTCTTCCTAGTCTCCAATCTTGTTTTTACCTTTGTGTGCAGCAGTGGTGGGTTTTCAGTGAATATCTTTGGCTGACATATTCAAGTCTCTCCCTTATTTGAGTGATACAGAGCTGTTCTTTCATTATCTTGATTTTGTCGTAACATAAAAGGAGCAATAAAAGGAGCGAGTCAGTTTTTGATCTGTTCAGATTGCTGTCTCCAAATCAAGCATATCTGAAATGTTTTTCATAAGACATTTCCTTGATGGATTTCCTTTTTATTTATACACACATAATAATTTTAACTGTTAATAATTTAGCATAAATTAGTGGAGGCATTTTTCTTCCAAAATCTGAACTGTGGATGCTCAAATAATTTGTAACATGTGCATTGCACTAGAAGCTGTGAGTGTACATTTAGACCTGATCTAACATGAATCTAGCTTGGGTACTGAGGATGCAGTTTATCCTCCTGTTCCTTTATGTGACTCTGCTATGTATTTAATTGAAGCCAGAGTGGAGCTGATGAAGATAGCACTGTTAGATTAGATGGTTTTGTAGCATCAGGCAACAGGTTCCCTCTGCTGTATGTAAAATACTCAGACAAGAATTGGAATCTGAAATACTTTATGCCCAAATCACACTCCCCTTGCCCCAGGTAGTACTTTTAATTTGCGAAGAAGTCAAAAAGTAGTAATGAGACAGCAGGTTTTGAAATAGTATTTTATACCTCTTAATCTCAGGTACATAACAAGAAGGGAAGCTGTTAAATAGCAAAACAAGACAAGAGGGACACAGAAACACAGTAAGTGTTACCAAGTCTGTTGTATTTGTGTCCTTTTTGTCCTCTGATTTTTTTTTTCTGGGGAGGGAGGTTGTTTGGTGGTTCTGCTGCTGGTTATTTGCTTTTCCTGATCTATTCTACAAGGTAGCAGATGATTCACTGTGGAATTAAAGCCCAAATTAAATAGTCCACATTCAGTGCTCAGGACACTTGCAAATTCAGCCTACTTTATAATTTGATTCATGAGCAGCATTTTTCAAAGCAAGTTCTGTTTTTTAAATTCTGAATGCTTTAGTTAGGTTTTCAAGTATTTTCTTTAGGCATTTGTTGTTAGTTTGTTGGCTCTACTTGTATCATTTTATGTCCTGGTTTATAGCTTAGATAAGAGCTAGAAAAATGTGGTTCCCATCATATAAATTTTTCATTTCAGCTATATTGGAGAAGTGGATCTTTTGGTTGTGGTTTTTGTTTTGCTTTTATTGCAACTACCTACCACATTGAAATTAGCATTGAAATCTGTTCACAAATTGGTTTTCCATGTGGCCAGGGAATTGTCCCATTGCATATCATGTTGATGTTTGTCTCACAGGAGCTTAGAGAGGTGTAACTGGCTATTGGGTTTAGCTGTTTAAAATCAGATTTGTCACTCAGTCACTGAACTTCTTGGAAGTGGATTTAGAGCTGGAGAAAATAATGTTTATTAAAAAATAAATAACATTCGAAATAAATTTGAAAAGAGAAATAAACTGTGTTTTCAATTGTTTTCCATTCCTTCACACACATTTTTCATGTGTTTCAACTTGATACGGGAAAAGCTAATGACTAGTTTTAGAACTCTGTTGCAAAGCAGGTTACTTAGGGTGACACTTAAAGGATATTTGTGAAAGCTCTCTTGACTTTTCCCAGTAATATGTGAAATCTGGGGTAGTGATAGCTGCTTTTGCCCCACCATGTAGCAGGTGACCAAATAACACAAAAAGCTGCATTTTTGTCTTTAGGATATTGTAGTTGAATGTTAACACTTGCTGATTGTTGTGAAAAGGAAATCATAATAAAAGCTAGGAAGTGGAACCAGAAAGCTCCTTGTTTCTGGTGCAGTTGGGTGGTCTCCATCAGCAAACTGCATTCATTCCTCTGTTTCAGGAGTATTGGACAAGCTTCTTGCACAACTGAGGGAGATGGGGTTGAAGCACTGGCGGTTCTCAGGGGCCTGGGAGGTGGCAGACGTGGAGCCTGCAGTGGGAGATGTTTGTTTCCTGGCACATCAGGCAGTCTCAGCTTGGTCCCTTAGCTTTTGGGTTGTAGTAGGCAAATGGCAACAACGTGGATGAAAGAGTATAAGGAGTGTGGGGAGGCTCCCACCATCATCCACCTGCTCCAGACTTTGTAAGATGATTTTGGTCATTGCTTGGAAACAACATTGCTTCCACTGATAGTTTGCTGCAGGATTGTGTGTGATTTAAATGGAGCTATGGCCATGACCTGTGACAATGTGATGTTTCTTGGTGTTCTGTTAAGATCAATAAATACTGTGCAAATTATCCTCAAGGCAAAAAGGAAGAGAACTCTTCTCAGGATTTATTTTTAGTTTACCTTAATTTTTGCAGCATTCTTCCTGATCTGTGTGTTCAGTAGACCAAGCCAGGTTTTTGGCTCTCTTGTCTTTCCTCTAGGAGCCATTGACAGATACATAGATTCAGTGGCTAAAAATACTCTTTTTTTTTTCCTTTCATTTTGTTTTTTAAGGTTGTGTATTTCTGAAAGCATTCAGGATAATATAATCCATAATCTTTTAATTCACTAGGACATGTTGGTATGGCTGTTGTACAGATCCTCTTGTCTAACCTTCAGACAGTGACTCAGCACAGTGTTCCTGGATGTAGTCAGTGTCTCTGGTCTGTCCGTCTGTCTCTCACCGCCTCTGCCTCTTCCTTTCTTTCCTCACTCCCTCCCCCTTTGTGTTTTTCCCCTTCTTGTTTGTCTTTAGAACTTTCAGATTAGTTTGGAGAGCCAGATAATCCAAAATAAAGTGGATTTTAGCAGGAGCTTCACTCGTTCATTTACACATTAGTCATTTGGATGACTGTTGCCTGATTCATAAGTTCATTGCCAAATTTAGCTTGCAGGGGACTTCAGTATTCCTGAGCTTTAAACAATTAATATTTGTTATTTAAAGTCAGCCAAACTATAAAACTCAAGGAATTGAAAGCAGCATTCATTAAGTTTAATCTTTTGGTCTGCAGCCACGTCAAACTGTGAACTCAACCATTCATTTTAGTGGAATTTTAATGTCTGAAGTTTAAATGCAGTAATTGAGCTATATTGTAAATTGCTAAAATGCAAATACGTGCTTAGTGATCTGGCAGCTTGGTTACGAGCCTTAGATTTTGGTCTGTTCCCAGGGACTTGTGTAGGAGAGGGCTTGGGGCTAAGGGAGGAGAAACAAACAAAACCCCTGTTATCTCTAGTCTAGTGGGCTTGAGCAAATGAGATGCTGTGGAGTAGTAAATTGTACAGGGAGGAGACCTCAGTGAGTTGAGTATGAACTCAATAAATACATAGGAAAATAGTATGCCATGTAGAGGCAGTGTCTTCTCCATTTTGCACATTTACCCTGAAGTGGAAACAAGATGTTGTGCTTATTTAAAAACAAAAACTCCACAACTTGAGTTAGGGCCAGTAGGGTTTTGCTTATGCATGGACAAATGCTGATGTGACTTCAGAAAATAATTGCTAAAGAACAACAGTTTTATGTTGGGAAAGTTTTCAAGGGGAAGTAAAAGGGGGAGAATTAATCCCACAGAAAACCTCGAAGTAGTGCAATGAAAAAGGGTAGGGACGGTAAACTGGGAAATGTTTTTGACTTGTTCTTAGGTGATTTTGTAATTAACTTTAACAGTCATTGGAAGACATTGAGTTTTAGGAGGTTAATTACTACTTTGTAGAATGGGGCATAGACTCATTGTGTCAGGCCTTCTCTCACGATATGGTAGGACAAACATGCCTAGTAAGGAAGGCGTTTACGGGTTGGGGATTTTTTCCATTTTGTCTTCTGAGTCTTCTAAAATAATACATCATGTAAGAATTTTCAGATGTCCTGTGTGAAAGTATTTATGATTTTGTAAATAGTGTCAGATTTTTAATTGGTTTTGCTGTGTTAGCGTCCCTGTGCTTGGAAAATCCTGATTCAGATAGAGTCTAAATCACTTGGGTGCTTGGGGCATATTACCCAGAAGAGATAGGAATGCATATTACAACTCTGAAATTTTTAAATTGGTGGGCTTTATTTATTGGCATTATTAGTGACCACCACTCTAATCCAGTGAAATATCTGAAAAATCTAATAAAGTTAGAGCACTCCATGTTGACAGTGCTTTCACTAAGTTAAATTGCTGTGCTAATTAGTAGTAGTCTTTCTGCTGCATTTCATAACAGGTGTTATTAGTAGACAATACTTGTTCCTTTTATTTGTAGATATTATTTGTATATATATCTGATTTGGTCTTTCTGATCACAAACATTTCAGTCAGACTGAAACCCAGGGAGAGGCTTGTGCAAAGTCAACAGTGACGACATTACAAAATGCTGTAAGGGAACAGTTAACCCAAATTGCACTTTATTTGGGCTATAACAGTACAGAAAGAGAAGGTTTGTCTTCATTTGGGAAAGTTAAAACTTGCTTTTTTAGTAGCTATGTATGAAGCTGGAACAAGGAAGGCAGTTTTGCATTTATAGCTATATCATCTGATCATATTCAAAACCAGTTTGCTTTCTGCCAGCAGAAAAATGCCCTGAGGTGTCTGCAGTCCCTTCAGAACAGGGTGCTTAGAGCAGGAAATAAGTTTGTCCAGTAACTCCTGTTTTGTAGACTGTTTGCCAATTATTTGCTAAACACTCCAACTGTGCACTCTGATGTATACTAATCCATTGGTAGGTTTGCTGAGGGGCCACAGAGGCAGAAATGGGGATCTGTGTTCAGCATGGAATGTCTCTTTCCAGCCTTTCTATGTTAAACGTGCCCTGCAGGTAACAGGAGGTAGAAATGCTCCAAAGGGCTTTGGAAGCCCACCTGCGGTCCAAAGAATGACATCACCAGCCAGAATATGTACCATCAAATAGCTCTTCACAAGAGGGGAGAGTGGCTTTTGGCATGGCTCATCAGTTCCTTTTCTGCTTGGAGTCTGTGATCAATGCAGCTACATTTAAGTGAGCTTCAGTAGATCAGTCTTCAAAATTGTCAGAACTCAGATTTCCTGCCTTTCTCAGAAAGCGGGAATGAAATTTGGCAGTGTGTATTATTGAGTCCTGCTTAAAACATGGATTTGAAAAGGGGCTCTGATAGAATTTTGTATAAATCCCTCCCTCCCATCTTCTGCTGCTTTTGCCATGAGGGGTGAGTTCACATGCCAGCAAATTGTCTTCTCTTCATTACTGTCACACAAGCTGGGTATGTCTTAAAACCCACTAGCCTCTGTTGGTATTCCAGACTCTTTAAGGCTCTCAACTGTGTTCTTCTTTGAGCAATAAGCATATGTTGTCAATTTGTACTATCATATTTGTTAAATACATTTTTTTGAGCTTTGATTGGATGACTAGAAACTTCCAGTAGCTTTTCAGAAGCTACTGGAAGCTTCTAAAGTTTTATCTGTGATTGGTTACAATGCTTCCCAGTAGTAGTACTTTGCTCTTTACTCTGTAGGTTAACAATAGAGATGCAAAAGCAAGGAATGGTATCAGGAATGCAATTTTATTTGAAGTACAGCTTAAATGAGAAGAATCATCTGAAAAAATTCTGTGTAATTTAAATCACTGTCCTTAGAGCTCTTCCCATTTTTCTTAATTTGCTTTTGTGAAGTGCAGAAGTTGTTAAATCAAAACTGCACGTGTTTGTGGTTATTTTGTATTCATTTAGGTTGGGTGAGTTGTATGTAGGAATCAGTCCAGGGTTTCTAATCCCAAACAAAACCCTGTGGTCTGGGTTGATAATCCATAACTGAATACTGAGACTGAAGTCAGGCATGGTGGTCAAGGTAAGACCTCTTTAAGTTAGCTCACTGTAGATAAAGGCATTGGTTACAATTTGCACAAGTGTGAATTCTCTAGTGGCAAATAATGAAATGCCTAATACAATTGATTTTAGGAATTGCATTACAGTCCAGAAAAGACCAATTCTACTTAAAGGGCTTGTGTATCCGTTATTTCATTCTGACCCTGTATATGAAATGTTTAGTTTTCAATGGCTTTGGTGTTGTGAAGGATAACCCCGAGTGTTTTCCAGGTAGATGAAATCGTTGATTTGTCTGGTAGTGTAGAAGTACAACTTGGATGCTGTGGTAATCGGTTGAAAATGCATTTTGGCAAACTGAGAGGTATACGAGAAGAACATAATGTCAAGTATTCTTCAAAGGAATTTTGTTAACAGAAGGAAGAATATTCCTTTTTGTGTAAACCACCCCCTCCATTCTCCAATTCCTCTATTTTGTGAGGGGGATATGCCATATTAACTTGGGGAGGACCATTAAGAATCTTGTGCGTTAGGTAGATTGTGTTGTATGATGTGCAACTGTATATGTTATATTTTCAGTAATTGTCTTATTTACTCTGTAAATAAAGATGTCTTAAAGATTTCAGTTTCTGGGGCTTGTTTGGGCACCACTTGCTGAATATCTGAGATGTGGATCCTCTTTTATCACTGATAGTGTCCTTTATAGTTTCTTTCTTTTAAAAATAAAGTACAGCTGAAGTCCTAGAGAAAAAAGTTTCCAAAAAACAGCCACTATTAAGAGACACAAATATAAAGGTACCTACTTAGGAGCTTTGTTTTTGGTCCTGTATTTGCAAATTTTTGTTTCTTTATTCAGCAGATTTAATTTCTTTCTTGTTTCATTTCAGCGTAAAAATAAACCACATGTGGTGACCTTAGCTAGGAGCCACTCCATTTCCTCAGCAGCTGCTGTTCCACGCTGCTTGTCTGACAGACGGGGCTAGGTCATGGTTTCCAGAGGACACCCTTGTGGTCATAACCAAGTTGTAAATGTCACTAAGATTGTTTCTGGATGCCTATCACAAGTGTATCGCCGATGCTGCAGCAGATAAAGTCAGCCAGAGATTCAGTGGGGAGTTGTGTCTCCCGGAAGATTGCTGTGCAGCCGAGGAGCAGCAGGAGTGTGACATGCATCCATAAGCAGCAGCGGTGCTGTGACAGTTCTTTAGCCCTCAGTTAGCAGCCCTTTGGTAGAACTGACAGCACGCCTGCAAAGATAGGGAGGCCTGTTTCAGCCCCATTAATGTTGTCTTGAATGTGAGCCTGCGGTCTGGAGAAATGATAAATGTTCAGTGATTGATGATTTTATAGTCCCAGGGCACTTGGGATGGTTTCTGGTAGCTGTGAACAATTTTCCCTCCTCCCTTAATTAGGCCTGAGCTCTAGGTTTGTGAATGAGAAGTGACTAAGTGTGAATTGTACGATAAGGTTTACACGATGTTTTTCAAAACTTTGGCTACAAAGGAAGTACAATTTTGAGTGCCAGGTCTTTCATGTTTTGGTACAGAATAAGTGATTCAGTGTGCATTTGGTAAGTCTGAAGGGCAAATGGCATATTCATACCTTTATAGAGAAAAGCTGACAGGATTTTGAAATGTCTTGAGGAGAGCTTTATGTAACAGGCTTAATTAAAGAATATGTACATCCAAGGACTTCTTTGTTTTCCATCTCCTCTGCCTTTGGTGTAAGCTTTCAATAAGCCAGTGTTTCCTGACTGGGAAAGCGTTGCCCCGGGTCTGGTAAACTGGCTGTGCTAATGGTAGAAAAATGCAAAAAAGTATCTCAGTTTCAGTGCTTGTTTGCAAATCAGATGACAAAGTTGTTTATTTAATCACTATATGGAAGTAAACCTTTTGTCAGTGAACTATGCTGGTTTGTAATGTGATAGTGTCAAAATGCCTATTAATCTGTAACATTAATAGCAGGCTGCAAGAAGAAATGGAATGGGCTCTTCACATCTGCAACAACATTTTTTCTTAACATCAGTGACTCTTCCTGAACTTTTTACTGTCTTTTATTAATGCAAACAGAAAGCTTCTGAAAAAAAAAATCACTTGCAAGTTCTTCAGACTAATTTTACTCTCTGTGGTTAGTGACTTAACACTGAGAGGATTCAAATATCAAAATATCTCTGTATTATTCAATTTTTAGAAATCTTGTCCACTAGGACCCAGCTTATTAAGAAACTATGTGGTTTCTTTTTGATGGGGAGAAAGTAATATGTGGGCAGAGAGTAATTTCTGTGAGATAGACCTGAAAGCCAACTTTTGTGATTAATGACCAATTGTGACTCTGCACATTTAATTAGGAAAGTGTCATTACACTCAATTAGCAGGGCTGCCAAATAATCTGTTTAATACTCTGGTCTTTTTTTTCTCTAGGGTTTTGCAGACAGTCCTCATTACAGTGATCACTTGAATGACAGTCGATTAGGGCCTCATGAAGGATTGTCCCCGACACCTTTCATGAACTCAAATCTGATGGGTAAGTAGGTAATTCTTTACGAGTATCCCCTCAAAGCCTCTTTGGTCAGAATGAGACATTTTTCATTCCCTTGTCTAGGCCTGACATGTCAAGCATCTGGAAGTTGCTCTGTTTCTCATAGCAACACTGACTTTCCTATTCAAGTCTTTTTATGTTGGGTGAGTTCCTCATAAAGGCTGTTGTCCAGGACTTTTTAGAAGAAGGAAGTACCAAGATTTTCTGAAGTTGATTTAGAAAACTGACATATTTTGATTTGATGTAAATTCTAAATTATTTCAAAGATTATTTTTCCTTTATTTTGTTGGAGAAAGCATTTATAGCAATTTTTAATTTGGGTGTTTAGATTTTTTTTTTCTAACATTCAATTCTTGAACTACCTACCAATTTACTGTAGGCTTCCTTTCAGGTAACTTCAGGGGTTGCTTCCTATTTTTGATTTTCTGATTTCTTTGGTATTCATTGTATTAGAAACTCTGTCAGTTGTAAGGAATAGATGGAGACTCCTATTTCCAGACCCGTTTAACATTTTCTGCTTTTGAAGGTGGAAAAAAGCAAGCAAATGGTGTATTGTATTGGGGCCTTAGGCATTGAAAGCTTTTTTCCATTGCCTGCGCGGTGTGTTACCTGGAACATGTTAATGTGTTGATGGCATTGCTTGCAAAATCTTCTTTTTTGTGTTCCAGTTTGGAACATAAAGCTGTTGATGCCAAAATATTTAATTTGGCAATACATGGGCTTGGGACCATTTTTGTTTTGTGTCTTAAATTTCAGGATGACTCTGAATTTGTACATTTCACATTGTTTCACTTCTATAGTCCCCATCTTGTAGACATGACCTATTTTGTGATCTCAGTATTGTCCTTCTAAGACATAGCCATGGTAATCTAAGTGGATTACCTAAATCCAAATCCTGGTGGTCTGCAATTTCTTTTGGAAATCTTTCTACTTTGCTCAGTCTTTGTTTACTACTTCAATTTTCTCTGAAACAGAGACAGACAAAGCTCAGCTATTGCTGAAAGCAGAATTTTGTTTAAACTTCATATATGAAGCTGAAAACTGGCAATTTTAAAATGCCCATCTCTGTAGACTTAGATTCAAGAGCCATGTCAATTGGTCAATGACACTTCTATCTGAAGACAGCAAAGCTAAAATGTAGCAGTTATTTTGATAAAGTAAAGTAGACTTTCTCCAAATACTCTTACAAACATATTGTCTTTTTTCTTTTTTAGCAGAAAGATAAAAAGACAAGTTACTTCAACCACTTCTCCAGTATTTTGATCAGTAGCATGTATGGAATGGGCTTCATAGCTGACACTGATTTTATTTTACAAAAATATATAGCAAAGTTTGATTTCTTTTTAAAAATTTGTATTATCAAAGCCAGTTTTTCTCATGTTTTTAATTTAAGCCATCCAATTTCTGAACAATATATGCCTTTAAATATATGACAAAAATAATTGGTGCAACTATATCTTCTTGACATTTCATTTTTATTGAACAGACAACTCTGTTAGACATAATAGAATTACATCACTAATACAGATTTGAGAAGAAGCCTCCATTTAGATGGTTTTGTAGAGAGGATTAACAAACTGAGAGATATGTATGTGTCAGTCACCCAAAGCAGCTGAGAACTGAAATAGTTTTGTAAAGCTTTGTGGCTAAGAGTTCTTAGGGATTTTATTTTCTTGGAGCAAAAGTACTTCATTTCCTTCTATATGCAACCAAGAGTTATAGAAAGCTTTCAATATATATGTTAAGATATGTTCACATCAGAACTTTAAAAGTATGCCTTGAAAAGTATTCCACTTGGGGTTTTTGGCTTGAATTATGATTACAAAGAATTATGTTCATTTAACTTATGTTACTGTATAGGATACAGCTTTGTATATTACACCTTCACATCATTAGATTTTGCATTGTATTTTAACTGATGGTGAAAGTTTGGAGAGAGGAATTATAGAATTCATTAAATAAATGAAAACACAGAGTAATACTTTTCTGTGTGGTACTACTGTGTTTATAGTTTCTCGATCTATTATTGAAAATAAAAATGATAATTCATCTAGAGTTTTTTTAGACAGATTTTATACAGTTTTTTAATGTCAAACTGTGGACATGTTCCCATAAACAGAATGAACACATTTATTTTATTAGCTGATGTAGACATATGATATTTAAGGTGTTGGTTCATTATTTTGTGATCTTTGGAGTTTAAAAGGAGATGGAGAGAGGCTAAGAACATGAATTTGATGAGCCTATAGGAAATAACTCACTAGCTAATAGCAGTGATTGAGCATCTGGGGTTCAACAACCAAGATCTAAGAAATGCATTCCTTCCCAAAATTTTATCATGACTGAAATACATTTCTGAAATTGTTAAAAACTATTAAAAAAGAAGAGAGAGCAACAACATATTTCACCATTGCTGTCAACACTTAAGAGTACCATTAAAAGAAAGAATTGTGTGTCAAGGAGATGTTGTTGTTTTGTGTATTATGTTCAGCCGTAAGCATATTTGCCTGAAGAGATAGTGGATTATAAAGTGCCACTGTCTTTCATGATGGAGCTCTCAAACATTTTAATGATCTTGTACATTGCAAAAGAGAGAAATTTTGTCTAACAAGAGTTGATAATGATTCAATAATGAACAATTTACCACAGAAAGATGCATTTCCATATTCATTTAGATATTTTTTGAAGTGTTTTGCAGAGGAAGTAAAGCTATTATGCTGGATTGGTTAGTGTTCTTCACTAATGAATTCCAGAATTATCGTGTTGATTTGGTAATATAAAAAAAGAAGGGCTGTTACTTATATTTTGAGTAAAACCACTGAATCCTCTTGGGACCAGCATAGTCTGTTGGTATCCATAGAGATATGTAGAAAATCAGGCTAAGATATATTGGTGGTATTGTAGCTCCATTTAGACTTGATAATCTTTGCTTATTCAACACTTCTCTTTTAATTACATTCTAGAAAACTATTCACAAGGATAGGAGATTCTTTTCTCTGTAATTATGCTGCCTTTTAGTACTCTGCACTTGCAAGGAGAGGTCAGTTTTTGCTGGGACCCTTCAAGCATGTAGTATTGTATGTTCTGTTGTACTGTTCCCCGGACTTTATTCTCCTGAGCTTTTTTACTACTACTTACTGGGAAGAAAGAAAGCAGATTATTCTTGAATATAGCTTAAAGGGGGTTTTGTTGGTCTGTCTTGAAAATTTGAAGTGCGTGAATTACTTTCTTTTGTGTGCCTGTCTTTCCACAAGAGGTAGAAAGGATAACAGCCAAACTTTTGTGCTCCATGCTCATCATTTGCGTACTGCACAGTTCCACAAGGTTGTATATGACAAAAAGTCATTAAAAAATTAGTCAATAGTGAGTGAAAAGACAGTGGTTGCATATCAGCTTTCTACTTTTTCCTTGTTTCCTTGTTGAAAGTTTTCTTTCTAATATATTTCCTAGTTTTCTCATTATTTCTTTAACTAGTTCCTTTAAAGTTAAATTGGGATAGATTTTAGGGCTCTAGGTGTTTCTGAGCTAGCAACAGGGTTTGAAGACCTTTCAATGAAATCAGAGCTTCTGAATGTATGAATATTTAGATTATCTGCCTCATTTACTCACTGCTCCAATAGATCAGCTGCAGGTTGTAGTTACTAGTTTATTTCGTACCCTCTGATGATTTTTAACACTCACCTCTGTTAGCATCCTGGTGGTGTTGCTTCTCTTCCTAGCAAGCTTCTGCTGGGTAATGCTATGGTGCTTTTTATGGCCAGCATTCAGAGATGGAGGGACTGACCAGGCAGAGAAGTCAAGACATAACAGTTGGTATTTACAACGTAGGAGTAGAAACTTGTTCTGGTAATTAGAGCTATAAATTATTCAGGGAATTAATGAAAATATAGCTTCTTTTACTGTTTATAATGTGAATATAAAGGGTAAGTCTGATTCTTCTCCTGTTTGAAATAAATAGGTGAAAGAACCGAAGGCAGTAGTGGCAAAGGGAAGCAGAGTGATACATGTGGGGGTTTTGCAGTGTAGCTTCCTTTCCTGTTGGTTGTACTTGATGCACTTGGGTCACGGGGGTGGTTTGTCATCAGACGTCACAAAACAGGATTTCTGAGTAAATTACATCTACTTACACCTTGAATTTTACCTTCTTTTACTGCTTAGAAGTCTTGTTCCAGTGCAGCAGGGCTTAATAGGTATGTGCTGGGTAGAAATTACTGTGTGAAGGATGGCAGGAACAGAGAGGTGCTTCATGGGGAAAGCCAAATTTCAAGAATTTTCAAAGCTAGTCTTGAGGTTGCTGTGAAACTCACAATGAATTTTGAGTATTAATCATATGAATGAGAGATCAATATCTGAATTGGGATGCCTTCTGGTTTCAAAGTTACTATTCATTTAATGGACTTGATTGCCTGATTGTGCAGGTTTCTGAGAATGGCTGGACTTCTGCCAGTGCATCTTTCAAACTGAAATTACTGTCTTAATTTTTATTGTAAAATCTATTATTTGACTTGTAATTTAAGCACCCCAGTTGGCTTGGATAGAGTAAGTAGGTATTTTTAAAGATGAACATTGCAGGGACTTCTTTTTAAGCAACATGGTAAATAGCTGAAGCCTCTGTAAGCCTTCCAGTTCTTGAACAGCTGATGTAAGCCTTTAAAACCACAATTTGTGAAAGGTTATTCTCAGTAAAAGGAGAGGCTTTTGAACTTTAAAATACAATTAAAAGAAGGCATGCATCTGAACTGGTACTCAGTTAAGGATCTAACTAATCTTCAGGAAAATTGCTAGTTTTCTTCCTCAGTAACCCTTCAATAAAGGAATTTTGGAATTGAAGAGAGACCTTGTAAAAATATTGAAGAGAGACCTTGTATAAATGACTTTATAATGCTGAAGGCAATAGTAGGAAACCAGCAAGGGTAAATAGTTATTAAAATGGCACACATTAAGAATGACGCCATTATAGTTTTTGCTAGGAATTTTGTCTTGATCACCTTTTAGGAAGGGAAAGGGCAGATGCAAGCAGGGAGTTGGCAGACCCTCTATTTGTCCAAAATAGTAGTTAGATTTCCTTGAATTGCTTTCTATAGTCATTAATATTACAACACATGAAAAAAAACCTGGGCATCCCAATGTAAATTATCTCCAGAGATATGAGGAATGGCAAGATTGATCTGAAATAATTTATATGCAGTTACATTGTTATTAACTTGGAGAATGGTGGGGACAGAGTATTTTATATCCTTTGGAGAATTCATTAGGAAGAAAGAGGAAAATGTTAAAATCAGAATATGACAAAACAGTGACATAACAAAGATTATGACAAGTGCTTTAGTCCATCTCCTTTTACAGGGCAGTAAATTGGAAGCAAGTTGTAAAAGGATACCTGATAAGCTTCAAATTCTGCATAGTTATCTGTCAAATATTACTGAGTTTAGAAAAACGTTCCCTAGTAAAAATCCCATGAGTATAAGATCATCCAGAGTTACAATTAATATTTAAAGGTATTGGTGCTGAGTCCACCACAAGCCGTAGACCCTAAACTTCCCATGTTGAAAAAGTTCCTTACCATTCACTTTACATAACTGTATTGTGCAGTTTCACAGTATTATGTTTACATTTCATTGAATCACTTATTATTTTGATTATTAAAGAGAAAAATACCAAGGTGCTGGCTCCCCTCTATGTAATACACCATGGCTATTTTTCCCAAAGTAAGTGTTGCCATCGCTTCACCCCAGTAATGCCTCTTGTCGTCTTGCTTCTGATAGGCTTTTTTTTTTTTTAATAATCGGCATTTTCCAAATCATTGCATATAACGAATCTGGAAAATGGAAGATTTCCATTCAAGCTCTCCTCTAAGATTGTTTCTTTTCCTTTTGGGGCATGTCACTCTGTTGAATTAATGCTGGTTTTATGTGATATAGATTGGCTAAAAGCCTATTGTGACTTTCCTAGTATTTTAGGTTTTATAATGAAATTTCAAACCCAGAGTAAGGGTTTTAAGTTAAATTTATTTCTTCCTCTCTTCCAGATAATTATTTAAATAATTTACTTCACATATGAATATATAAAACCTCCATAATAAAGTAAGATTCCTTTTTGTTTGTTTGTTTCTGGTTTGAATGCTAGCAGTCCTTTTGTTCTGGAGTGTTTGTGCATCTGGCTGTGTCCCAGCTCTGGCGCAGTGTGTTGGGCAGAGGCAGCTCTCAGACCTGGGCTCTGACACACTGCTTACTGCCAGCACACAGCCGCTGCTCTGTGGGCTGAAGCTTTCTAGAGTTGCAGTGTTTTCTATCTGTTCATACAGTTTCAGATTTATCTTTTTTTTTTTCCCCAGGTATTGCATTAAATAAATTCCACTCACACCAAAGAATTGCTCTCATCTGCTCTTAATTTTCCTTTTGTGAAAGCTAATGGGTTTCTGGGAAATTAAATTACACAGTCATTTAGTGAAAGTGCTAAGTGCAGGGCATTTTTACCCCTGGGTTTTTGCTCACAAGAGCGTGTGTTAAGCTTAGTTTTCCCTTCTGTTTACGGTAATATTTCAATCAAATAGCTTTGCTAACATTTCTTTACCTACGGTGTAATACACGGCGGCTTTCTGCACACGCGGCGGGGGGCTCGTGTCCTTTGTGAGGCTGTGCTGTAGCAGGTGTCCGCCCGTGCTCTCTGCCCCCGGAGACTTTGATCTCTCTCCTGGTGAGCAGCTGTGGCAGAGGGGCCCTGGCAGCGCTCCTCAGGTGGTGCTCAGGTGTGGCTGTGCCAGGTAGGTGTGTGGGCACAGCTGCCTGCCCGCTCTCCTGCCCGCCGTTCCCTCCTCGGGCGGCTCCGGGCACAGGGGGTGAGGAGGAGTGAGGAGGGGTGAGCAGGTGCACTGTGGGCAGCCTTCCCCCTCCCTTCGCTGATCCACTCGCTGCAGGAGTGTGCTGGAGTGTTGGGGCACTTCATCCTTAACCATTCCTGAGTAATGTGCACGTTTAGACGAATTTTGTATCTCCCCATCAGCGCTGGAGTTGCTAGCAGGCTTAGTCTGCAGTGGTTCAAGGAAGAAACCGAAAGGTTTTCTTTCTGTCAAGTAAGCAAGTGAATAAATTTGTTCTTGAAAACCCATTAAGCTATATGATTAAGCATTGTGCTAGAAAGAAGTGATGATTGCTTTTCACTGGGTACTATCAGTGCCACAGGTATCTGACAATCTGCAGTGTGTCCCACAAGCAGAACGTGCAGCTCTCGTGGTCCATGCACAGTGGTGGTGTTGGCACTGTGCACTAATGGGAGAAGAAAAATGGGACCTAGTGCTAATTGTGTTGGAGGAGGGTGAAATGTTGCCTTCTTCAAAATGGTCTCACACTTGAACCCAGATTTTTTGTCATACTAAGTACTTTTGAACTGCCAGTCTGGGAATAAATATGCAAAGTCTGTGGCTTTTACGTTTGGAAATATTTTAGTTCTGATAAAATTTGTTCTGCCAAGCTTGGGTTTTAGTTAACGCAGTCTGATACATTTGAGTGTTGATTTATTCACAGTGTACTCTGCCTCTGAAAAGGGGAATAAATAGTAATCTGATGAAATTTTTAAGTCTTGTATTTCCTCTTTGTTATAACATGTCAGTTTAGCTGCTGCAGGGTATGTTTATCTGTTACAAGGCTCATCAGTGCATGAAATGCTGAAAGGGCATATTTCTCTCCTGTGGTTCCTGCCATCCCTGGGCACTTGTAGATGTGTTCCAGTGGATGGGATCAGCTGGGTGAAGCTATAAGATTTTAAATTTGAGTCTTTCTGAAGGCGCCAAGCTCCCTTCTAGGGAGGAGGGGGTGATTCTTTCCCATACTGGTGATGTAACTTCCCCATGAGGCAGTTGCTTAGGGATCTACATAATAACTATTATCCTGTTCAAATAGGAGGCTGTAGAAAGCTCACTGGTGATTAAAAGATAATTTTGTAATTTTTCATGGCTTGTCTTTGTTTTGTAATAAAGATGTTTGCTTATCGCCAGGTGCATAAAAATCATTTACTTAATCTCTATTTCATTCCATTAATTTTTTTTTCATTCTTCCATGCATGTAGCTGTAGCCTGTGAGTTGCTAGCAGTCCAGTTTTTAATAAATGCAGCAGCTTGTATCCAGTGATTAAATTCTGAACTGATCAACCAAAATGTTCTAACTAGGCTGCTCATGCCAAAACAAGTGTCTTTTGTGATTTGGGGCATTGTAGTATTTGCATGAATATGATTTGAAGTTACTAATAATTTTCTTTAGAGATGGGATTTTAGTGAGTCAAATGTTTTGTTGCGGCTGGGAACCTGACTTTATTTAGGTAACAGACATCTAGGAGGGAAAAACAAACCAGATGGAAATGAAAGATGTAGTTTTATTTTTCAGGTGCATGGGGCTGTTGGATCTCTAATACTATGATTTTTTATGAGGTTGCCTGAGCAGCTGCTGCATTGTCCACAGAGCTGTAAACTGCTGTAGGTGTGCAGAGCTTCAACTACATAATGGATGAATGGGACAAGTATCATCAAAAGAAAACAGTTTTTAAATTTGATTTTGGTGATAACGTCTGGACACTTCAATCTAATATTGCACCAAAGTTTTGTTTTAGAGAAGTGGATGAAATGTAACAGAAATGTGCAAAGACCAGAGCAACTGCAACTCATTCTGTTAAGAGATGGTTATATCTTGCTTTATTTGAGAGGCTTTTTTGGTTGCTGGCTTTTAATGTTTTTTTTCCTGGAGGCTGTCAGCATTGTAGCTTTCACACAAGTGTGCAGCTTCTGTGGCTCTGTGTGTGTGTGTAAATCAAGAAGTCAGATGAAAATTCTGCAGAGTTATTTCCTTGGCGTCCCCATAGAGGGTCACTTGGACAAACTGCGTGTGGAAGCTTCACCAGGTTGCCATTTGGTGGAGGGTGCTGCTTGGTTGGGGATTTTTTGAAAGATGCTCACACGGGTCCTCCATTTGAAGATGAAATATGAGGGAGAGTTGATGCATAATTTTATGTGATGATGTGTCACATACATGAATTAAGAACCACACACTTTGTGTTCACTGTTACTGATTCTTTTAAAGAAAGCAGTGGCCTTAAATTGAGAGATGAAATAAAAAAGGTTTACTGAAGTGGGAATGAGGAAGAAGCAGGGTGGTTAGGGTTGAGATGAGTTGACTGATTTTACTGTTTTTTGTAAAACTGACCAGGTCTGGCTGTGAGACTTAAAGGTAGTAGGGAACCAAAGGAATTAAATATGTAATGTGTAAATGTACAATGTGTAAATTCAAACTAGAATTGTACAGACCAGGGACAAAACTAGTGCTGTCATTACAATAACTGCAGTGAAATTTTAATTTACTTCCCATTGTAATAGGGACCTCTGAAATAATCCTGGCACTTTGGATATGTACAATATAAATAAGGCATCTTGCCATGTCTTCCTCTTATACCATGGGACATGGAAAGCAGAAGTCTTGAGAGTAATGTGTGACTTGTTAACAGTCTTGTAAGCTTCGAGGCTGATCCCTGGGGCCTGCGTTGAATACCTAAGTGCATGACTGTATCATAAATAAACTTGTATCATGTTTAAAAAATGTTCTGCAGTGATAGGAAGGGGTGTACTTGTATGCTTTTTATCAGGATACTGAAGTTTTAAGTATGTTTGCTCCTTGGTAGGAGCAAAGAGAAGTTTGGCTTACTATTTTGACGTGATAAATAACACTTCCGTTTCTGACTGAATTAATTTCTTTTCTATTACATAATTTATTTATCTCACATGTTGCTGGTCCATTACAAACTGTCACCTCAGATTTAATTTATTTATATATTTATTTGAAGCCTTGAGGTACTTCCCAGCTTAGTGATTGACCTGCTAGAATCAAGATTTGCAAAACTAAACTCCCTACAGAACCGTATTTCTTAAATTATGTCTTACTGTCTTAAAAGTTGCATTCCATCATGAAATACTGTAGAGGATCTTGATTAGGTAATTCTAACTCCAAAGGAGTTTGCAGAAGCTCCTATGTGTTATACTATAGAAAGCATTTAGCACAACTTAATACTCTACCTATCAGTCAAAAAATGAGAACTCTCATATATTTTTAAGTTCTTTTTCTTGCTCTGATTTTAGAGAAGATTTTATTTCCTTATGGATGTGCTGCATTATTTTACAGCTTCAAGTTTGAAAGGTACTGGAATTGGTACAGATATGCTAGATCAGAAACTGAGCTCTTGCTTATTTTCCAGGATACAGTTTTTACTTTATAATTTAGAGAAATGTCATGCTCTCACCTGGCATGAATTAGGTCTCGCCTCTCAATGATAGTGAGGTGATTTTGTTTTTTCCAGCAGTGCTGCTCTATGGTGAAAGATTGGCTAATATATTTTACTATCACTGAAACAATTTTTCTTTACATCATCTGGGATTGGTATTTTTAAGCTTAAGGTAAACGTTCCTAGCATTCCTAGTGTTTAAAAATTATTTTAGATCTAATAAAGCTGAGAAATTCACATGCCTTTTTTTTTTTTTTTGTGTATGTGTGTGTGTTTCTGAATCTCATCACTTTGCTGGGTACTTTGTGGGTCGAGGTGTGGGAGCACGGCCAGGAGTCACCTGTTCATGTTTACCTTGTGCTGCTCCCTTGTTCTTGCCCAGCAAAGTGGGGGCTTGAGGGTTATTTTTGTTTTGTTTGATTACAGAGGGGTGGGAGGAGGAGCAATGATTGCCTTGTCTTTCTGAGGCTTGGCTGCATTTTTAAAATTTTTTTGTTCACTGCTTTTATTCATCAGTGACAATTTATAAACAGTGCATGTTTCACAATGATTTCAGCCTTGAGTGCCAAACAACTGTATGATTTTGTTCCTTTGTTTGACAGCTATCTGGCACTCGGCCCTGGGCACAATTATAACAAATAGTTTTGTCCAGTATACTTCTATGTTCTTTATTTCAATTACATTTTTGCTATTACATTAGAAACGTATCTTCCTAGAAATGTGGTTTAAAGGACACATGGTAAAAACACCAAAACAAACCCTTTTAAAAATCTGATAAAGGAATTGAGTATAAATTTGTTCTGTCAGTATTTTGGAATTGAGATGGGGCAGCAGGGTAAACAAAGAGGTGCCAGTAGAAAAATACTGCTGGGTTTAGTTGGTTCAGTTGCACAGTTACAGACTATAAAAAAATCTAGTTTGTTGGCAGGAGGAAAAAGCCCATGTGTTTCTTCAGTTGGTAACCATTTAATGTAGGATAGTTTGTGTATGTATAGACAATAAACAGTGGGCTTGCAGCTATTTATTTAGAACAGAGTAAAGCTAAATAGTGCTTTTAAAGTACAGAATATTTTTTATATTGATTTATCTCATTTTACCTACATGGGAGAAAATTTAGAGCCCAAATGTCTTGAACTCGAGGTACTGGATTTAGTTGGCTTGGTTGACATTCTCCAATCTGAAGGAGGAATGCTTCCCTGTTACTGTGCTGCTCGGAGTTTCTGTTTTGTGTGCCTCCCCCTCTCTCCCCAGCTCAGATACAGCTTGGTCTCATGATAGAGACATAGTGCAAATGCCAGCAAACCAATGTGAAATAAAACACCAAATGGAAAGGCAGTGATTCATCAGGAGAAAATGTTATCCAGGCCCCAGTAAGTTTTTTTTCTTCTTTTAACCTGTGCTCTCAAGCATTGTTATTCCCTTGATAATCAGTTTCAGCACTGTTTTTGAACTGAAAGCTGTGTTATTAAAGTTGCCATTGCCCCTCTGCTGATCTCTCCTGCTCTCCTGATGGTACTTTTATGTTGTTTTCTTGTTTGTTAATGCAATGCAATTGTGTCATTGGTCCAGTTTATTTTCTTCAAAAAATACCAAAGCCTCAGAGGTAGGAAATAATGTAAACTTCAGTTTACACTAAAATCATTAATAGAATTATCTGGCCTCTAATTTTAGTATAATTTTACTGTAAACTTATTTTGTGGTTAAACTGATATTTTTGTCCCTTGAACCCACTCATCTGAATCAGTACACTGTTCCACCTGGGCACTTTCATAAGGCTTGTGCTCAGCTGTGCTTTGGGATTTTTCCTGTCTTTACCTGGTTTGTCTGTCTGGCTTGGTCTGTTGACTTGTTTTGGCTCTCTTAAGAAAAGACTATGTTTATGTGGTTTTGTGCAGATATGTTGCTTTTTGTAAAGATTTATCTTCTTTCTGTTTCCTTAATCTTAAATATAAAGAAAAGGTAAATTCTAAAACTGCTTATGCTCTGTCACTTGCCATGTGGTAGGTACTTGGCTGTAATGCCTGACTCTTGAAGTCCAGCCCATACCATTTTTTCACATTCTCTCTGGGTTTTTGTGATTCTTTTCTCTGTGCACCTGTTAGTGGCCAGTGCTATTGGTGGGACACCACAGTAGAGGAATCTTTCTCCAACATTGGTCTTTTTGTTTGTTTGTAAGACATTTGTATACTCAAAATTGGCACTGTCTAAGAGGTCTTTAAGTTCAGATTCTGAACAGGAGTGCTGTGTAGTGTAAGTTTTTCCCTTCACAGCACAGATTATTGGTCAATATATTTGGAAGATGAAAATTTCATATTGCAATGAGATATAGTAATACATTCACTGATGCTCTGTTAGAAATGCTACAAGTTGTGGTGAATGGACAATAGAATAACAAAAATCAATATAGGAAAATACATTTTAAAGTGGGAAAATAATAATTTATTGATGGTCAGCTTCTAGAGGACATCAAAGCAGGACTAAGGCTTACCTCTGTTGGAGGAAATAATATGAGCTAGATGATAAAATAAGACCTGAAACAGTTTGAATGCAAAATTAGTAAAAATTTGTTTATTCCTGTGTTAGGTCAACAGCATGGCTTGAAGGGGAACTTTGCAGTTTCTACTGCAAAAAGCAAATTCACATGCACATTGTTAGTGCCCTGTATTTTGTTATTTGAAACATGTCCTTTTTCCTGAAGCTTCTGAGATGTGTGTGGATGTTTTTCAGAAGGCTCGAGCCCTTGTAGTGTGCACCATGCTGCTCAAGGCAAGGCTCTTTAGATGTCACAGTCGTCTTGCCACACATGATGAATCACTTTGCCTAAAGATTTTCTGCCCACAAAGCCTCTGGGGTGGCTCTGTCTCCCTAAGGATGTTCTGTTCAACTGGCCATCTGAGCTAACTGTGCTGTGACCAGTTTGTAAAGTTTCTAAATCCAAACTTTTTCACATTTTATTTCTGTCAGTACAAAATAAAAGGGGTCATATGCAGAGAAGTAGTTTAGCTTCAAAAAGACAATACTGCCTTGAACTTGTTTTGTTTGAATTTATTTTTTTTAATTTAATTTATCATGAGAATCATGTCAAGTGATTGTAACTGCAGGATACTGTCCAAAATGTGTTTTCCTAGATTTTCCTTTTATTTTTTTAATTTTTTAAAATATTGCCAATAAACCAGTGTATGTAATGAATTTCATGGCTCTCCTGATTGTGTCTCTCTTTGGATATGTTCTTTGGTTGTGCCTGTGAGATAGGATTAGTGGCAGCTGGTAATAAAATCTCAAGTTTCAAGGTATTGAGCAGGTTTCAGCTGATTGACAGTTTCTTTTCAAAGGTCCATAAATTCGCTGTGGGGAACTTGGAGGACCACTTCAAGAAGAACATTTAAAATATATATGTTTTTAGGATTTAAAAAGCTTTTTAAATAGTTCAAAAATTGTGGTAGGTAAACTTAAATTCGTATCTGGTTGTTCATATTTTCATATTCACTGGGCTAAAACAACATGCATTGAACACTTTGTTGTGACAGATCTGTAGACGTAATATATCAACAGTAAGACATAGGAAGTGACAAATTACAGCGTGCAATTTTTATTTTTAGCTTTATTTTAAGAAAATAATTATTAATTATTTATATTCTTACCCTTCCTGCCTTTTTGCCTTTGGTGTCTTTATGACAATATGTATTCCTGTGCTCTCCCCTTCCCGTGTGATCAGTGGAGTCCCTAACTCCCTTTGTAGCCTGTTCAAGGTCTGTTGTTGTGAGGAAGAGGACGTGGCCCTTTGCCTGCTCTACTCCTTCCCCCTGAGAAAATTCATGAGCACTCACTTAAAAAAGGGGTGGCAACTATTAGATGCCATATTTCATCTTTTGCAGTTGTACAAAGAACCAACTTTTCTAACTTACACCTTTCTCCTCTCTGTCCTGTTGACCCTTTTCAAATATTTGCTTGAATAAGCATTGATGGGAGAACTGTTCATCTGTTTCCTTTTTTGGAAGACAAATATAAATTGAAAAAAATTTCCACAGACTTCCCTTTTTTCCCCTGTGGGTATTGATTTATTATTTTTAAAATAACTGTCCATCTTGCAGAAGATATTTTCACTACCAAGAACATCCTTTAAATACAAAATAGCTCTGAGCAGTGTATACATTCTCTCTATCATAACTTAAAAATCCTTTTTGTTGGAAATGTAAAAGATACCAACTCTTCAAGAACCAGCTCAGTAACTTCTGAAAAAAAATCCCAAAATATTCCTCATAGCTTTTTTTAAAAAAGTGAAAACAAGCCCACCCTCAGCCTCCATGTTATTCCAACACGTCTTTGCAAGGACATTTTTACCTATAGAAGATAAATTCTTGGTCCATGTTCTTTATTCCTTTTTTCTCATGAAAGATTTTGGTTTTGTTAGCTTCTTTACATTTGCAGCTCTTCCGTAGATGGAGTCACATTGAAAAAAATGTATTGGAATGAATGTCTTATTTAATACCTGAAAGTATATCATGATTAGTTAGAAAAATGCTTATTTGGAAGTCAAAGCCAGCTCTGCTTGCCCAAGGTTTAATATTCTTTTTTTTTATGATGAATCCAGCTGTGAAGCCTGAATGGAAATCAGACAGCTTGACGCTAACAGCTGATCATAAGGAGTCCAGTTAGGCAAAACACAGAATGAATCATTTTTGTTGACCCTGGATAAAGCTGAGTAACGTCAGTATAGTTGATTAGATAGAAGAGAGCAGTTTGGCAGTATCTAAACTTTAAAGCATTCAGTGTAGCTGGGTTTGAATATTTCTGTAGTAGTTAAAGAAAATTCTTAGTAGCACTGAAGATTTTCTTTGGATTTGAATGCTTATAAGAATTGCTTTAATGGAGGGAAGTATATTCCTAATTTGAGCTGTACCTTCAGTTTTAAGCTTCATTCATTAAATGAATTTTTTAAGGCTTCTTTTAATATTGGGCAAATCTGTGTCTCCTGTTAGGGTAACGTTTGCATTTCCTCCCTGTCATTTAACCATTTCCACTCAAGAAATTGCAAAACTCTTTCAGTCTTAGCTATCAACTGTCATAAGCTTCAACACGTTCTTGCTTATTTTTATTGAAAAAATTAATTTTACTTTATTTTTCATGCTGTGAGTAGCTCTTACAGAAGTCCATTTCAGGATACTGCCCTGATAAGATGAGGTTGTTTGGGGTTTTTTAGAACAGTTTTGTTCATTAACTTCTAGCTCCCTCTTTCCAAACAGTGGTGCTTGTCTACTTTTTAGAGAATGAATTAATCAAAGCTACTTTTTGCAAGATAAATGACACACTATATGCTCGTCAATTATAATGTTTTATTGATAACTTGGCTTCTGTATGTATTGGGATAAGAATTGTAATACAAGTGAATCTTCAATGGAGTCCTTTGCTATAGAAAATGCTGCAGGAATTATGTATTGTCTTCCTTATGATTTAAATTTGTGTTACTGTTGTCATGTTTCCTTCACTGATTTCAACAAACAATTTAAAATCTAGGACTGTTCATCTTGATGTCCTTACAGCCTATATAATTTAAATAACAATTAGATCCCTAATACCTGTGCCATGCACTTTTTAAAAACTCTTTTCCGAAGTTCACTAAAATGTGTATCTGGTGCATTTCTACCCGTCTTTGTGGGAATCCCCTGCTCACAAGCACTACCACCATTTTCCATCTTGGAATACCCTTTCTTTTGAAGTTTCTTTGACAAATCTTAATCCTTTTGTGCTCCAGCTCCCATGTGTTGAGCTGAGCCTTTGTAAGGTGTAGTTATGTCACAAGCAAGTGCAAGCGAAGCCCCGTTGCTTTCCCATCCTGGTCAATGAGAGGCTGGATTTTCTGAGGACCAGAGGAGGTTTAGTGGCTGGTTCATTCTGCCTACCAGAGTTCCCTGTGGTTTTGGCTTCACTCAGACAGAATTTTAGCACAGGGAAGGGGAGAGAGATGCTCAGATGGACCTGGAGACATGAGCTATCCCTTGTTCTCCATCTTGCTCAATGTTTCCAGGTAAGGGTAAGCTTAACTGAGGCACTTCGGTTTTGGACAAGATTCCTTGTCAAACTCTTCCCAGCACTTTTCATTGGGAATGTCACCAGATGTTAGTTTTTTGGCTCTTAGGAGATGTCAAGTCTGTAGCATAGCCATCAACTTGCCCTGTGTTGCATATGAAGTGTAGTGAATATTAGTACTTAATTCATTATATGACATTTTCATTTCTTTTCAAGAGCTTTCAAAATAAAAGGAGCTGAATTTAATCTAAAAAATGAATCTTAGTAAAGGAGATATTCTGATTTTAACACTATAGGTTCCCCAAACACAGCAGTAATTAGCATTCTGTAAGTGCCCAGAATAGAACTGGTCATCAGGCCCTTAATTTAATAATTTATTGATTAATGATTTTTCTATTCTAATGAGGGAGAACACTTCCTTTGCTGCTGGTCAACATAATTCTGCAAGAGGATGTGAATATTCCTTTGATAATACTCATGTTTGCTCTTTAACCCTTCCATGCTCTTCTGTCTAACACCAAATGTGCCTCCTTTTTATTGTATGTAGTTTTCTGCTTACGGGGCCCAGATTTGGCCCTGTGGTTCTGTGAATCACACCCAGACTCTGAATTGTTAGCAAAATATAAATATTACTCTGCATTTCCTCGTGATCTTTGAAATAGGGAAGGGAAGAAGTCAAGGAAAGAAGATTAGAAGATCTGCAGCACCACAAATCACCAGATTACCTGGATGCTAACTATAAAAAAGTGTGCTTTTTGCTTCTGACATTATTTCCCCCCTTCCTTGTATTAATGAATTAAATTATGCTGTAGTTCCTTTGTGTAGCCTCCCAGATAGGCTAGGAGGAATTGCCATCGACCTAAAGCAACATGTAGTGCTTCAGAGTGCAGCCTAAGAACTGTACTCTTATCATGCCTACATACTTATTTTTCCAGGTTCTCAGCAATTTATGCCCAAAAGCAAAACTGAGTTGGTTCAGTAGATGATGCTACATTTACATAATTTTTAACTGTAAAATTTAGTGGTGCCTGCTCTTCATATGATCAGTTTAAGAAATACATAAATAAAACTAAGCTCTTTGCTTTGATACCAAATGGTGGAGTCCTACCTACCTGGGCACTTAAAGGATTCTAAACATCACACGTGTTA
Organism: Sylvia atricapilla; assembly: GCF_009819655.1. NCBI lineage: Eukaryota > Metazoa > Chordata > Aves > Passeriformes > Sylviidae > Sylvia > Sylvia atricapilla. The sequence goes on from NC_089152.1 coordinate 13,538,946, forward strand.
TTAGTAGTTTGTTTAGTCTTTTACATTTCAGTTGCAACTCATTGGACTTTTGTCTCCAAGGCATAAACTAATTCCAGGAGAAGATGTGCTCCTTATCAAATTTGTTTCCTGAGTAGCTTTTAAACAGTGCGAATACTCAACAGTATAGTGTGATATGCTCAGGCAAAAATGTCACCATTGGTAATGTTTATTATACTCCTGAGTCATCAATAACACAAACATAAATTAACATTTGTAATTGACCTTTTTTGTGGACTAGTCAAAAGCAGCTATTGGTCTGATCCAAGTCTTGGTGTGTTGGGATCACACTGCATTATGATATACTTTTTCTGCTTGTTTTAAAACTAATCTGTGATATTTGACCTAAATGAAATAAAATTATTTCTTTCTCTGAGAGCATTGGTAAGGATATCAGAAATTTTTTTAATAGTTTTTCTTTTTGTTGTTGTTGTTACCGGTGCTCCTGTTTGTTTCAGAATTTTTTCTTGCATATCACCAGGTCCAGCAGCACATTCTTTCATTGATTTTTCATCCCGCTTTGTCCTTTATCTCTGCTTGCTTGCTATTGTTCAGGGGTCGTTTGGTGGAAGGTGTGAGCTTCATGCAGAGTTTATTTTGGCAAAATGAATAATGTTGCCATTGATCTGGGTGTGAGCCGACTCCTTTCTCGGGCAGAAGTTCTTAGCTTCAGGTTGTTTCCTTCTTGCAGGCTCTGCTCGAATTGCAGCGCCGAGCCGGTGGTTGAGCTCTACCCAGCACTCTATTAATATGCACAACATGACCGGTTTCGGGGGAAGGTTATTAGAATGCTGGTTTGTATCCTCCAGTGAATGAAATGATGTGTGATTATGAAGTCATCAGGCATGGACCAGTAAGGCTCGAGAGAGCCTCCCCCCCAGGTCCTGGGGGTGCCATTGATTGGTGACCATGTGTTTGTGCCCGATAGACTGTGAAATGGTGTGTTGCTACACGGCTGTGTTGCACCTGCGCCCCACCGAGGTGATTGATTGGTTTGGTCATGTGGAATGTTCCCATCTGGTCTGCAGTAATGTGTTTTTTTTGTTAGGGTTTTTTTTTTTTTTTTTCCTTCCTTCCTCTTCTCTCCCATTTCCCCTTCATCCGCAAGCCGCGAGTGCTGGCTGGGGAGTTGGAGCAGGCAGTCGCAAAGGCAGCGCTCGGCTTTGCCTCGTGAACAAAGTGGGGCTGCTGCAAGCGCTGCTCCCAGCCCTGCTCACACATCAGATAGTCTGGGGGGCACCATGAGCAGCTTCTCTAAAAAAAACTAACTGGAGGAGGGACGGGATACAACAACCGAACCCCAAAACCTACGTGGCACTGCAGATTTCTTACTGATTTTACAAAAGCGCTCTGCTATTGTAATTAGATTACCCAAGTAGCAGTGCATGTGGAAGATCTTATTTAACCTCAGGAAAGTAGTAGTTTATTTATTGAAAACTACTGATGTTGCACTTTAAATGCCAAGAAATTATTTTAGTTCCTTTAAAAAAAATTCTATGGTTACATTGGGCGGTCTTGTTTGATATTTCTTAATCTCACTCCTTTTTCATAATTGATCTATTCATTCCACTTAATGACTAATTACATATCAGAGCACATCATCAGCAGCATTCATCATTGTAGAATGTAATAATCAATGACATTTCAACAAAGGAAAAAATAAATATGCAAATAAGGACTCATTAACATTTGCATGAGCTGTTTGAATAATCACGTTGCTGACAAGGCTGTAATTAACAGAAATTGATGCTGAGTTCAGTATTTGATAGTGTGTTTTCTCAGCGTTTTATTGTTGTCACTGCGGGGGCTGGAATGAAGTTCTGCTCTACTTGTACCTTGACTTAGGCTTGATGTGATGGGTTGTGCCAGGTAGCAGAGGCTTCTGGGAGTCCTTAATTCATCTGTGACCTACACTTAATGCATAGAAAGATATTTACTTAAATTGCCATATTGCTAATGAAGGATTGTTAAATTCTTGATAATTGTGTAACAACTGAAGGCAAACCTTCTTTCCAAAGTCAGGAAAACTAAAAATTATTCACTTTTATTTTTTAAATAGATTATCTTTTGCATGAGTCAGGCACTTTGAAACTATAGAATATATTATTTGCGTTGAAAATGAGGTAATGAAAATGAGGTAGTGTTTTGGGGTTTTTTGTCTATTTTTAATCTGGCACACTGTGTCAGTGTCAGGAGTCTTGAGTTTTATTGTAATTGAAAATCACTTGCTAAGGAAAATGTTGTGTAATTATGAAATGTACAGTCTCTGTCTCTTCCCCTCCCTTTTTATTATTGCAACTTTACTGCCTCCTCCCTCTTTTTTTCTTCTTTTTCTTTTTTTTTTTAATTTTTTTTTTTTAATTTTTTTTTCTCCCCCGAAGCTTCCTCTTTTTGTCATGGATATCAACTGAAATGCACAAAACACAATAAAGCTGTTTATGTCAGTTTTTTTGGATGACTGTAAGTGCTGATTATAACAAGTTTAAGGAATTTCCTTTGTTGAGTGTGTACCCACGCCATATGGCTCAACATGGAACATTAACTTGACAGGGATAATGGATTGTGGTATATGGAGACAATTTTGCCTGCAGCTTCACTATAACTCATTCTGGTTGGGGATCACAAGTTTATAATATAGGATGCAGCAAACATCCAGATGGATTTACTTTACATAAAAGAGTTGCGTTTCTTTTTATTTCCTGCCTGTAATTGGAAAAAAAAAAAAAAAAGAAAAAAAAGACTTTTAAAAAAAGAATTAAAAAGTAGTGAAGAATGGGTCTTATTCAGGGAAGAAAAATCTTAGCATGTATGTAGCTGAAGTGTTTTGGATACACTGAAATGTGCATAGGTGAAGAGTTGTTATTTATACACTTATGCATGCAATTGTTGAAATAATATCTCAGGTGCTTTCACTTTCCAGAATATTTCTGTATAGCTCCAGTTCTAGAAATACAGAGTGTTCTAGGATAGTGTGAAAAAAGCTATTTAAAACATATCTCTGATTTTTACTTAAAGGCTCTTTTTGTCATAAGCAGAGTGACCAGTTAATTAGCATTCTGGTGCTTTGGTAATGCTCCCATAGTACCCTGGTGGTTTTTTTTAGGAAAAAAAAAATCCTTCTAAGCTTTTTGTGATATATGCAAAGAAAATAATGCTGAAATAATTTTACTTGAGTGTTTGCCTGATATAATAGGGAGTATCCAAATGTCTTATGAATACAACAAAAGTCAGTGCATATCCAATGTGTCCTACTGATCTGCATGGCCAAGGTAAGTCCTAATTTTACAAATACTCCTGCATCTAAGAGACTTTAAGCACATATAATCCCGTTAAGCACGTATGTAGCTGTTTGAAGGATCAGGGTCATAAATCCATATTTAGGATTTCAAATGGAGCTACATGACATGGCTTCAGCATTCCTGTGCACTTGTGATTGAGTTATACTTCAAATAAAATTGGGCGTTCTGCTATCTGAAAAGCAGACATCTTTTAGCTATCACTTTCAGAGATTCTTTTAAAACACTGTTTTTGAGACAGTGAATTTTGACCTTCTGTATCCAATATAGCTGCTGTAATTTTCTTTTTTAACTGCTTTCGCATGGGGAAGAATTTATTAATTTTTTTCAATTATCTCTTGAAAAAGAAGTAAGTACCTGAGCAGATGGGCAAGACATGGTTCATGGTTGGGCAAGAGAGATGCTGGTAGTGATTATAATAGGTACTGTTTGTCTGTCCAGTCTTCCTCCCCTGTTACTGACTTATAGGTTGATAATACAGTTTAGCATCTTTAGACATTATCCAAAGTTTCAGAAAGTAAACAGCTATGAAGAATCTGCACTTGAGAAGGGAGCAATAAAAATGATCACTAACTATTGACCTATAAAGAATCTGTGTTAGCTTAAGATGTGGGGTTTCTTTCAGGTTTTCATGCTGCAAATTATACTTGAAAAAGCTTCTCTATGTTCATTCATCTTCCCCCTGCATGCCTGGCTGTGTGTGAGATAATCACAAACAGGTGGGATTTTCCTATGGACTTAGACATTGTTGCTTGTATTCTTCCTATGAAGTTCCTCATTTTCTCTTGCCACTACAGCTACAAAACGACATCTCAGGAAAACACGGATTTATCTCTAACATTTTCAATAAGACTGGCACCATATTTGATGTAAAGGAGCGAAAGCATCATGTCTAATATACCAGTCAGATGGTGGATCTTCAATTTATTGTCTGCTCTTTGGGAAACGCTAGGATAGGGTAATGTACACCAGTGTTGCAATAAACTTGAAGAATTTAAATCTATAGATAAGAAAATTCTTTCCAGGAACTGTAAGGGGAGTTGACTATTTCTGCCAGCTTCTGGACTTCTTGTCTCCTGTTAAGCTTCAGAAGGAAAAAAGGAGTCAAACCCTCAGCAAACACTTACTAAAATTGAAATTCTGAAACAGCATTTGTGTTCTGTATCAGCATTTGCTGACCCACCAAAAACTTTCACAGGGCTCTATTTGCAAAAAACATGAATGTTCTTCCTAGGTTACAGTGATGACTACCTGTAACATAGATTATACCCCAGTCTGTGAGTTCTGTCAAGGTGGAAGTGCTATGTTGGCAATAAGAATGTTGCTCTCTGTGTGTATGTTTCTTATTCAGGTTCTGGAAAAACTACAAAAGCAAGCCTCACTTTTTTTCTGATCTTGTAATCTGTAGTGGCCTGTGGGAGTGCACCGATGATCCAGTCTTGTTAATGGCTTAGTGCAAGGATGTGATAAAAGTCCAGTAAGTTGTCAGTAGAAAGGCCATCAATAGAAATTTATTAAGAGTAATGCTTGAAAGTGAATTCCACTGGCCTCTGACAGTAAGCTGCTGTAACACTCTTTGATCCTGAAGGGTCTGCTGAATCTCAAGTTAAAGTCAGCGGTTTGGGTACAAAGAGCAATGATTTAAATTTTGCATTGCTAATGATTTATTGCTAAATATTACTGCAGCCTTTGGATTACTGTTTTTCTTTACTGAGCCGTACTTTAGGGGAGTCTCTGGCCGGGCCGGGGCCGGGCACCGCCCGCGGGCGACATTTCCGTGCGCCGCTCCCGTGGCGCTGCGGGGCCGCGGCCGGGAGGGGGCGCTCTGGGCACGGCAGCGGCCGCGCCGCGGGGAGCGGAACGGGCAGCGCCGCCTCCGCCGTGCGGGACAGGGGGCATTGTCACTGCGGGGCACACGGGATTGTCACTGCGGGACCCGGGGCGCTGCCACTGCGGGACACACGGCATTGTCACTGCGGGACCCGGGGCATTGTCACTGCGGGGCACACGGGATTGTCACTGCGGGACCCGGGGCACTGCCACTGCGGGACCCGGGGCACTGCCACTGCGGGACAGGGGGCACTGTCACTGCGGGACCCGGGGCGCTGCCACTGCGGGACACACGGGATTGCCACTGCGGGACCCGGGGGCGCTGCCACTGCGGGACACACGGGATTGTCACTGCGGGACACACGGGATTGTCACTGCGGGACACACGGGATTGTCACTGCGGGACACACGGGATTGTCACTGCGGGACCCGGGGCGCTGCCACTGCGGGACCCGGGGGCGCTGCCACTGCGGGACCCGGGGGCGCTGCCACTGCGGGACACACGGGATTGTCACTGCGGGACACACGGGATTGTCACTGCGGGACCCGGGGCGCTGTGCCACTGCGGGACCCGAGGCACTGTCACTGCGGGACCCGGGGCATTGTCACTGCGGGACCCGGGGCGCTGTCCCCCCCCGGGACGCACGGGATTGTCACTGCGGGGCACGGGGCGCTGTCCCCCCGGGACACGGGGCATTGTCACTACGGGGCACTGTCCCCCCCGGGGCAGTATTGTCACAGCGGCACGGCTCTGCTGGCTCCCCTCTGCTCCAAACACGGCGTGCTGCGAGCCACCACTTTGTTCCTGCCCTTTGTATTTTATGGCAAAACCAGAAATTAATTTCCAGCTAAAAATAGCACTTCCGTTGAGTTGCAAATGGGTTATTATCAGCTTAGTTACTTTTCCAATCTTTCCAGTACTTTTGACAGAATTTCATAAGAACTGCACCGAGTTGGCTGAGGTGATGTGTTTTCCTTTGTCAGATTTCTCTGTGATCCGCCTGCAGTCCCGTATCAGTTTCCAGAGTGTGCAGTTCATAGGAGCAGTCCCTGCTGGGTTTACTCCATTTGTATGTTTGGGAGTGCATATGTGTTTAGTCGCTTTACAGAATTCATGCCTAAACCTACTCCTAATGAATGTGGCCTATTGATTTGGTCCTGTTTTTTTGGGAACTTTAATATCAAACCAATGTGATTAAGTCTCAGTGTTTGTTTAATAGTGGTGTGCTGACCAGTGTGAAAAGGAGACTGACCATATACCTAAACAGGAGCTCAAACAGAGGCAAAGTAAGCTAACATGGGGCAGGATCAAATTATTAGCAAGTGGAAGTCTTGCAACCTGCCCTAAAACAGAAGACTGTCTTTGTTCTAAAGAGGCATGCATACTTTAATGCTGCTTTTTGGGAAGGGAAGCAGTTCTGAAAGCTCAGTGCCATTCCTCGTCTCTGGACTGCCATGTCACTTTCTCCATTTACCAGTTTTAAAATTGCCCCCATAATTTTTTTTTCAACAGCTTACTTGAAGCAAGTGAGTTGGAACTGTACCAAGGAGAGAAGTTTGGAACTCTTTGGCCAAAAATTTGTTTTTAACTGTAGGGGCAGATGCTACTGTTACCGAAGCTGTGTTTCTGGTTATGGACTCTGTTCGGTAATTTGGAAGACTTAACATTAGTATCATTACTTACAGAATTGAATAACTTTTTATTTCAAGACAGAACAGCAGCAGGATTTGAAATGTTTGAGTTTGGCAAGAAAAGGCTTGTCTGTAAAACAATGAAATTGCGTTGGGGAAATACAGTGCCTCTGTTCAGCTGGGGCGGGCTGAGGTACACTGCAAGCTGTTGTGAGCTGCAGCTGCATTTACCATCAAACACGGAGCTGGTGCCGATGAATGTTTTGTTTTTAGTGTCATGGAAACTGTGAGCCAAAGAATGGATATTCTATTCATCTGGGAAAATAGCAGTTCACTGCATAAAACATCAGTTGCTTCCAAAGCAGTTCTTAAAATAGACTTTGTGAATATAACCCTAGAAGTAAAAGTGCAGCAATTTAAATGACCTCGGTACTACTTCAGTTTTTTAAAATTAGAATAGATGTGTGAATTAAATAAACACAGCGGTAGTGAAAGTTGCAAGATACAGCTGTGGCATGGAACTCCTACAATGATTCCATGTTTTACTTTACTATAAATTTTGTCATTTAAAGAAGAGAAATCCAAATATTTCAATATCAGTCTTAATCCTTTTTACAGCTCTTCTTCAAATGGCTTGCTCAAAGAAGGATAGTTCTGGTCATCATTTGGTATCATTTACTGTTTTGTACAGCAGAGTGCACATCATAAACTCATTGCAGAGACCGGATATCCAAGAGAGTGCTCTCATGGGCAAAGAAGGAAAGAGGTACAGAACAGTGTAGTGTGGGTTTTTAAATGCATGAGCATTTTTGCAGAGCCAGTATGTAACAAATAATTAGGAGACTTAATTCAGTTGAATTGGAAAGCTCAAGCTTATTTCACTAAATTTTGGTGTTGAGGGAAAAGTAAATGTAAGAGAGAAAGAGAGACCAATACAGAAAAACAGATATACAAAGTCATTGCAAAAGGAAACTGAATGAACTGGAAGTAATTTGACCTGATGGAAGTTGAGGGGAGAATTGGTGGTTGCAGGATTTCAGAATACAGGATTCTGGAATGGATGTGATACTAGTTAAAAGGAAGGAACCTTTGCATCCAGTGAAAGCAGTGGGATTCTTTCTGTTTATTGCTCTTTAGTTCAGCGTTAGTTGGTTGGTGTTTGTGGGCTGGTGGGGTTTTGTTTTAGTTGGGGGTTTGGAAATTAGTGCAATATTTGTGATGTGGCCTAAGGTGTGCTGAGCAGAGGTGGATGGTCACTGCCCTGCCCCTGCTGTCTCACCTGCAGCTGCCCCTTCCACACCCCAGCTGTGTGCACACCCCAGCTTGCCTGCACAGCTGCAAGGGGCCGCTCCATGCCACATGCAGAACTTTACATGTTAGGGTTGAATTTTATGAGGTTCCTGTTGGCCCAATCCTCTAGATTGTTTCTATTCCTCTGAATGGTGATCCTGCCTTCAAGTATACTAACTGCAACTCCAAAGTTGGGGTATGTGCGAACGCTTTTAGGGTGTGCTTTGTGTTTTCCTCCAGGCTGATAAAGACATTAAGCAAGAAAGGTTTCATAAACACTGTGTATGTATAGTTACAGAATTATAGATGCAGGGAGAGTGATAAAAAATAAATTTAAGTTTAAAAAGTATGAGAAGTAAAATAGGTGCTTCAGATACCGAGACTTAGATGAGTTACTCAGAACAGGATCAGGAAAAGTGTTTTACAAGTGTTTATGACTGTTTGATATCAGGAAGTAATGTGTAGCTGGAAGGTTACAGCAGAGATAACAGCTAGGTATGAAATGGCAAGTGTCTTTGAAATTAATCCTTGTTTGTGTATAAAAGGCTTCCACAGTAATATGCAAGCTCCACAGTACCTGTTCTATAGTCCAGGGAGTTGAAGTATAAGCAGATAAAATAGATAAAAAGACACAAAGCCCACGTGGTTTTACATTCACTCATTAGTATGTTAAGGCTTAACAGGAGGATTTTCATTCTGCAATACTTTCAGGTACCATAACCACATATCCTGAACACCAAGGTGGACACTTGGCCTTTTCTAGTCAACATTCAGCAGGTTCCCTGTGGGGTTTGCCAAGGCCAGAATGCCTTCTGCAGAGGTCCTGAGGCAGGCCAACAGGAAAGGTTGGCATCATGGAAAGTTTCTATAGCTCTTACCCTCCTCCTGAAGGGTAAATCCAGGTGCAGGACCTTGTCTCACTCCTGCAGGGATCCTTCTGTATGTGGCTGAATAAGAGGTGGTTTGCTTCCTTAAGTGCAGTTCAGAGCACTCCACTGACCTGTCTTTATTTGTTTCAATCTGCCAGCAAGCTCTGAATTTCCAGTGACTCATTTGGATTGACAAGCTGATGCTTTAAAAAAAAAAAAAAAAAAAAAAAAAGGCAGAAAAGACTAAATCTAGGGGCAGGGTTTGGGTCATGTTGATGTTTCCAGTTGCATTTAAAACATTATATGGTGCCTAGCTTTCACTCCCTTAATGCATTATTATTATTTTAATTGAGTAATAAGGTTGTTCCTTTAAATAATTATTTAAAATGTGTCCTTTTATTGTGAAACACATAGCTTACAAAACTCAGGTACAATCATAGTGTACTGTGCCAGCTTACAGTGAAAATAACACACCTTTCCCACAAAATCAGATAGAAGAGTATTACCAGTAGCCTACTAATCCTTTATTAATAAAAATCCGTTTTGGTGATGTCATTATTATTTACTATGAGAGGAATAAATTGTTGTGTAATCCTATTTACTTATTTTAAATATTGTAGAAAATGAACTTTCTTTGAGAGATCTTGCACTTCGTGAATATTCTAAGACTTAGTGAAAACCAGCCTTAATATCTGAGACACCCCCTTGGTTTATATATATTTGGAAAAAAAATTAATCCTTTTGGAGTCAGGTTACCTCGACCTGCTGATACAGATGTGCAGAGCATAAGCAATTGCTTTTACATTCTCCTTTCTGTTAAAATAGAAAGTATTTCATCATTCTTATTCATGTCACCATTTTTATAAAATAATTGCCAATATTGCAAAGAGCATTCTTTTTGTTCTTAACGTGCTGAGGAAGTGTTTTCCTTATCTGCTTTAGGTCATGTAAACATGTGCAGCCAAGCAGAGAGGTAGTATTTATTGATATGGGAAGTTTTAGTCTTTAGTTCATCGAGCAGCTCCCCGTGTTCCAAGATGTTTTTAAACCTGAGAGTTATGATCACCTTGACTATCTCTGGACTTGGGTTATTATTCTTCATGTTTCTTCAGTTGTGTTCCCACACCTGTTTTGGTCTTTTATAAATACTCTGTAATTTAAAACTCCAGTGTTCATCTGTGAGGTGCCTTGGCAGTAAGGTATTGATGTTTTCATAAATACATGGAGAAGTGAGGTGCCTACAGATGAGGGGTGGTTTTGAGACATCTGGGTTTTTTGAGTGTTCTTTTGGTAGATAGTTAAAAGTTTGAGTGGAGTGTGTAGCTCCAGTCCCAGTTTACATTTCTGCAGTGATCTTCTCTTGTGCAGTTACTGTCAGTGGTTCAGGGCTTGGGAGGATTACTTTCAATCTTTAGACGTTCCAAAGTCCCATACTGTAATTACTGCTTTTGTACTAAAATAAGAACATTTATTTTAAGATCTTGCTATTTTAAATACTTTGCATTAATCTAGACTACCTAATTATTCCTTATGGTGTTTTTGTTTCACATTCTTTTGGCTCATGGTGCCTTCATATAATACATGTGAATAGTCAGGAGTTTCCAGCCCCTAACCAGGAGATGGCTCCTTTCAGGCACTGTCTCCTGAGGATTTCCTCTCCTGTTTTAGGAGGTAACTTGATTATTGTGTGGTACCTGTGGGAATTGTTCCTAAAAGAAGGAATACTCAGAAAACAGCATGTTGTTTTGTTCCAAAATGTGCTTTAGCATCTAATGTGTATTTGGGGTTTGGTTTTCTATGTTGTTTTTCTGTGTTGTTTGGTTCTTTGGGTGTTTGGGTTTTTTGTTAGGTTGGTTTTTTGTTAGTTTGTTTGGGGTTTTTTTCCCCTGTTGTTGGTTTTTTTCCTTTCAGTCTAGAAACTACTGCTTCTCTGGAGCCCACAGTTTGAGAATTCCTGATTTGCAAACCTCTGTCTCTGTAATTGAGATGGCTGTGAAGGGTGAAGTTAGAAGAAGTTATACAAGTCATTCAAATAAGAGCTGTCAAAAGTGTTGTACAACAGAGGACCATTGCATGCTTTGCCTGGTGCCTTGTGGAAGATAGTTTTAAATGTTTGTTGTATTTGTGCCTCTGTTTATACACAAAATGGGCAAAGGTGTGGAATCTTTCTTTGTTGACAAGCTGACTTTTCACATTTAATGAGAATTAATAGATTTTGGATAGTAAGAGAAGCTGTGGATACCTGCAGAACATATATATATATATATATATATATATATATATATATATGTGAAGTAATCTAGTAATTTGTAGTAAGTAGTGTCACCAAAATAACCTTTTAATTGGAAACAGGTGTAGCATTTTGTTGTAAAGTGTGGATTCTCTATTCATTTCCAATTAAAAAATCCTCTTGACTTTAGACTTAAGAATGTAATTGATGTTCAAAGTAATTTTTGTCCTTAGATCTGGGACAAATTCCACACCAGGAGAGCAAGGGATGCTTTTCAAGTTAAATAGAAGTAGCAGCTTTGTTAGTTACTTAAGAATTTGAGCTAAATCCCTTGGGGATGATGGCAAAAAAAGAAATATTTTAATTGACAAAGTGAAGACACTTGGATACTCAAGAAAAACATGGGATGGATAGGTGAGGTAGGTAAATGTCTATAACAAATGCCACCAGAGTGGAATGGTTGTGTGTTCATATGAAAACTCACTTTGGTTATTGTTTTCTGGATATTCCATAGCCCTGATTTCCCTCATTTTCAGTATGTTTTTAATCTGTTTCTCATCGGGTGTTCTCTCTGTGTGCAACACCCATAATGAGTTAATAGAGTGTTATCATTGTTAATGGTAAGGTTAGCCTGGGGTAGCCACAGTAGTGGAGGATTTGAAACTACATGAAACAGCTATTCAGGAATTATTTGGTTCACAGATACTGCCCACATATGCTTGGGGGAGGAAGAGAAGAAAGTTCTTTCTTCAGGTTTGTCCTCCCTCTTCCCTCAGTTACTGCTGTGCATTCTTCCTGCCAGTGCCTTTTAGCCTTGCAAACATTTGATTTGTTATTCAGCTCAGTGTAAGGCTGCTAAGTGGAGGGACAGGAATAGTACCGAGGAAGGAGCCCTCATGGATCAGCCTCTGTTGGAATAGAAATGTTCTTAGTTTGACATGAGCATATAAATTACAGGTTCATAGGGTCAATCCAAATATAATGTGGAATTTAGTCCACCCTTACCTCCTGTGTATACGAAGTACATAAGAACATTAATAAATTGTTTTTATAGCACAAGATCTGTGCAGTGATCTGCAAACTGACAAAATACTCCATCTTTTCTTAGATGTACTTACAAATCAATGGGATGGAAGTGTCAAAGGCATGTCTTTGAGAAGCAGGTTCTTTAATACCTCTTCACACACTGACATTATTTTTAAAAAAAAATATTGTGTTAAAGAAGTTGTGAGAAATCCCTTGACTTCTGTGTTTAACATCTTTATAAATATACTCTGGGATTTATTGCCTTGTTGGTTCAATCAGTAGAATTTTCACAGTGAAAGACATCTGCAAATGCTGACACAACTGTAAGTATAAAATTTCTGATCTTTTTAGTCTTTGGAAAGCAAACTGATTTTTTTTCCCCAGATCATCTTGTGCAAATGTTAACAAAAGCAATAATTCAGTATTTGTTGCTAAATTGAAAAAGTTATAATGGGAAGTTGATTGCAGGTAATTCCAGCTTCAGAATTTTCACATTTTGGATTACTTGGACGTGAAAAGCAGTTCTTGTTCCAAATAAGTAATTGGACTAGATAACAGAAGTATGATGCTGTCTTCTTACAAATGAGAATTTATGGCATGGAGAATCCTAGGAGATTCCTGGCAGACCTGAGATTGGACTGTTAAATCCCATAAATCTCATTCAGAATCATGGTTTTTTACTTCTTGACAATCATTAGTTTTGTAGGATCCCAGTCTTTCAAAATTTTGGCAAAAAAAGGGAGGAGGGAGCAAATCTGTAGTGTTAAACTCAAGTTTTGCTAAAACATTTACTTCTGCTGTCTGGGAAAACTGGTCTTACAAGATGTCACAGTGTGGGGAAAAACCTCCAACCTTTTTCCACTAGTCACAGTCTGTACATACCATTTTTATGTATGTATAGAGCTGTGTAGACTGCATTGCTGATCAACACTTGGGCATTTCTGGCTAAGTATGTTGGTAGCTTTTCTTCTGTTCTGATACTTTATTCAAATTTTTCCAGTAATAGGATTTTATTGTGTATTAATTACTTACTAAATATAAGGTTAAAAAACTATTGTGTAGATTTGACTGCTTTATTAAAAGGTGTGGGAGTGTGGGTGAGTTTGCAGGGCTTGGAGGGATATTGATTGGAGAAGCTGCTTGCAGTCAGAAGACTGAGCTAAGATGGAGGAGTGATGAGATAAAGGTTGGGTTAGGAAAGTGATTACGACTGGGGACCTGCTAATCACTGACCTCTGTAGGGATCCTGGAGTTTATCACTAATCTCACTTGCACTTGGCATTTTTCTGTGTTGCTGCTTCATTGTTCATAGCTGAGCGAGTAATTTGGCTTGGAATGAGCAGGAGGAGGGTGCTGCAAGTCCAGCAGCTGCACTTGTTGGCACTGGCTTGTTAAACATCCTTAGTGCAGCCAGCAGCATGCTTGGCACACATCAGCCAATAATGCTTAAACATTGTCATGAAGAGAATAGGAGGTCATTTGTTTTAAGCCATTTCTTCAAATTGTGTTGCTCCAGAGCTCTGCTTCATTTCCAGGAGTTCTGGTCTCAAGTATCATAAGGAAAAATGTATGTTGTATTTTTATATGTGTTCACTATATGTGCATGAGCACATTTTCGATCTTTAAAATGCTAGAGAGGAGATACTAAAGCTGTGGCAGCCTCTATTAATGAGTAGGCTATATAGCAGTAGAAAAGGAAGAAATTATTCCTCTGCTGCTGTGGGAAATGTATAGATATATGGTAAAATTTTTATGGCTGCCTGTGTCAGTCTTGCCTCAAAGAAGGCAACACACCAAGTCCTAGATGGAGATGGATTTATGATTGTGAATCAGTCATAATATTTTTTCACTGTACTGAATAAGAATTTTTAATGCCAACAAAATTTTAAAAAATAAAGAGTTGACCTACAGGAATCTTATTCTGTAAACTTTGTGTACTTTGTACCTCACGGTACTTTTGAAAGCAATAATGATTAGTAGAAAAATGTCTACTTTGTTGAAGGTTTTTCTTGCATCTTTCGTATGTGCCTGTCAGTGAAGCTTGTGCAGCTTGTTTCTCGTTACATTGGATCTGCATATGAAAAATTATTTGAATGTATTCATTTTGTGAGTAAAAAAGACACATAGTTTGCTGGATGTGGAGGGGGAGAAAGCAGTCTAATAATTGATTTCTAGCTGAATTACCAAAACCAGTTTAATAACATGAAGAGAAAAAGAAATTCTCAAACTTGTCAACAATATTTCTAAACTGATTTTTGGGCAGGCTATCTGTAGGGACAAGTTTAAAGTGTTACCATTGAAGAAATGACATTTAGGAACTGTAAAAACACGCTTCAGTATTCACTTAAAGCAGACTCTCTGCACAAGTAGGGCAGACATACTTCATGTCTGACAAGCAGAGCAGCTGCCAGCTGTGGTCACTATAGCATTCGTACTGGAAGATAAACATTGCTTCATTAAAAGATGTTGTTGCTTTCCGTATTGTCAGCCAAACATTCTGAGCAACGCACAGAAAGATCTTCAGTCTGTAAAGGGTTAATTCTGTGGGAATTGAAATAATTTTTTGAGGGTTTGTCATCTTCTCATAAGCCAAGCATTATCTAGAAGCAGTGGGGAAAGGCTCTTTCATACTGGCAGGCATTTATAGCACATTGACTGAAGTAGTCCTCAGCTGAGTTAATGTAGTGCTGTTTTCAGCTCACTATCACTTTGCATCTTGCTGTTTCAGTTCCTTCTGTGTTAAGGGTATTTCGGCTGCACAGCTGTTACATGTAGGGATGTGTTGTGGAAGACAATTCCTCATGTGGTATTCAAAGGCTATATTGAGTTGTGAGCATATCACATTTAGACAAGTGATTGCAAGAGAAAAAAATTATTTACTAAATGCCTATTAATGTTTGAATTGGTAGAGAATGTGTCAAGGTTTTATGCTCTTTGGAAATATTTGTGGTTCAAAATGCCTAGTGGGATTTTCTTGGTTGGGTTTATGTTAACTCCACAGTCCCTAAACTTTAAGCCTGTTAGGTGGTGACTCAGTGCTTGAAATTTTTTCTGATAAAAACACATGAATCTTAAAAAAAAACAAAACAAAACAAAAAACCCCCAAACCAACCAAACAAAAAAAACCCACCAAAAAAAACAAAACATAAAACCTCACCCAAAACCCAAGGCCAAACAAAGCACAGTAATTCCAAGCTATTAAAAGATTCAAATACCTTGTGAATTGACCTATGCAAATGTAAAATTTTTGCATATTATCAGCTCAATTGTTTTAAATGTCTATTGCTTTATTCCAAATCTGCTTGGAATGCACAACTCTGGCTTATAGATCGACTAGGATGTAAGCTGAAGAAAAGTTTACCATGATGCTGCTTTGTAAGCAAGGCATAGATTTTGCTTCTAAAATGACAACATCTAACTTTTTTGTTTTGTGAAAATAAAATCAGATCTGAAGAGGAAATGAACTTCATCTGGGCATCTCCTTCACCTTCCCAGCTGATAAGTCTGCACAGTGCCTTTCCTCCATCATCTACACAAACCTGTGCAAATGAAAGTGTTCAATGAGGGGTTTGGTCATTTATGGTGTCTTTTGCTCTCCTCCTTCTAATTCATGTCAGGTGCCACAGTGAGTTTCCTGATGTCCCTGAAATGCTGAGCATTAGTGTTCTGAATTTCCATGTGCAATGCAAACGAGACTATTGCTGTCTGTGCAGTGGGCACTGACTGAGACAAGACCTGAGAGAGGGCACCACAGACTCACCTGCAAATCTTGTGGGGTAAGCCTGCAAGTCATTGCAGGGTCTGCTTTGCCTCTCAGTCTCCTTGTATTTTTGAAGGTTGCATTCTCCTAAGCACTGGGACCTCAGTAATTTTGGGTTTAATGACCTCTACATGTTTATGCTCTTCTGTCAATCTGTAAAGAATATGAATAAATAAGGAAAGTATTTCATAAGCTAAAAACCACCAAAGGGATTCTGCTTGGATATATTTGGCCATATGTATGAACTTTACTGGATGCTAGGGGCTGCCCATGCATTGATCAGAGTATGGTGTTTGTGAACCATCGAGGAAGTGTCATCTTCTCAAACTTGACACTACCCACCTTTCAAGTACTTGTAAAGTATTGCTAAGTATTTTCTGTTTCTACTGATAAGTAAACATTACCTGTGGCATTAACTTACAAAGGTTTAAACAGTGAGAACAGCCTTGTGCCTAGGCTGGAGCAGCTGAAGTGTGTTGAGATGACAGTGGGCAGTTTGAAGGCTGTACTCTGTCACCTTTCCATGGTGTTGGTGAAGCTGCCCTGTGTTATGGCCAGACAGCAGCATGGTGCTGGGAAACCTTGGTCTTGTATCACTGGAGCTTCAGAGGCTTCACTGCCCTCCAGTAATGTGCTCTGGTGGTGCCCAGGACGGCTGACCTCTGTCCCACCCTTGTGCTGTGCTGATGTGGGGATCAAGCTGCTGACACTGCTCCAGTCCCACACGAGGCACCCCAGGGTGCAGCTCCAGAGTTGGAGAGGGGACCAGGAGCAGGACTTGGGCTCAATGTGTGTCGCTGTACTGTGTGCCTGTTAACTTTTGGTGTTTGAAAAATGTGTGTCTTTAATACTGAGACAGTACTGCAAGTTTGAGAGTCCTGTCCAAGTGCCTGCACTGGGAATGTCTTTGGGAGACTGTCTGTGAAAGGCAGACTCTCATAGTTAATCCTGGTTGTTTTCCAAACCCTTCCTTGAAAAGCTAAGGCATTTGAACACAGGTTGAATGTTAATTTTCTCCAGCTAATTTTTGATAAATATTTAGGCACTCTAGCATCAGAAAGCTTTGACTTTTCCTGGTCACTTCTTGGAACCAAATTTACTATAGATTGGGCTGTTGGAGTAAGCTTTCATCTTTTAATACGAATCTTCCATACTTTAAAAATTACAACGTTTAAATAACACGATTTTATGCATTCTTATCTTACAATTTCTTGCTTGCTACACAAACCATAATTTAAATCATAATTTTTCTAGCCTCTGTAATTGACTCTTGTACAAATATTTGTTTTAAAGCCTGCCTGGAATACTGCATACTTCAGTCAAAGTTGTTTATCATGTGATATGAGATTCTCATTTTCTGGAAAGAAAATGCTGAGTCTGGTTTAATATGAACAGCATGATTCATCCTACTACTTATAATTTTGCATGCTAGGTATTTTATTTGCTTGGTGCTTGATAGTTGTTAGAGGCAAATTGCTTCAGCAGAAAAATGTTAACTTTTTTCTCCCTTTGTTACAGCAGAGCTTGCCATTTTTCAAGCAAACTATTGTTGACCATACCACTGGTAACTATCAGGATGATAATCTCGCAGTGATGTTGTTCCAAGAGATTCAGACTTCCTCTTCCTCCCTGCTTACAAAAGATCTACTTTTAAAATGAACAAAAAGCATACTTTAGATTTTCCTCTTATGAAATTATATTTAGGGACTTCTGGTAGGAAGAGAGAAAAATCAGAAAAAGCAAAGGGAGTCCTATTCTTGAAGTGCGATTGCAATAACATGGAGCTATTTATCACTGAAATGGGAATGTGAAAGGAAGGCTACTTTTTCTTCTTAGGACAGGATAACACACACATCATTTGCAAAGGGACTGCCTAGTTGGGCGAGATAGCATTCATTTTCAAATGGGTAGATCTGGTTAATTAATGCTTGCCTTTGGATAAGATTCTGAGAGGTGGATCAGGGTTTTTCGGAGTCCTGTGTTGTAATTAGGGCAGGCACAGCACTTGGTGTTTGCAGTTCTACACAAACCTGACGAGTGTCTGATGCTTGGCATTGTTCAGCAGGCTTCTGTTCAAGATTGTTTTCAAAGTGTCGATTGCTAAACTTCTGAGCTCTGCTGGAGAATTTGCACACTGAGTTTTCATATCAAACATGCCATTTTGATGGCATACCTAACAAATACAGCACTAAGTAGTTCTGGAGCTGGCAAAGCCATTGCTAATGTCTTGTGACCTCAGGCAGCAACATCAGAAGGCAGCCACTCTGCAGAGTTCAGTGTTCTCTGTGTTCTGCCTACATGCAAAGATGGCATTTATGGCAGGAAGGTCTGTTTTGATGCCTTGCCCAGGTGTATTGCTTGAGTTTTGTACCTGCTGCTCTGTACATTAAACAAAAAGATTTTTAAGGATTTAGGGGTGGGTGTCAAGAGCTGGATGAATCAGCCGTGGTTTAAGGTTGGCATGAGTTTTACTGTTTTAAATGAAGTTTTGTTTGCTTTTCATGTGGTTTTATTTTATTGTTCAGTATATTCATTGTCTGAGATGGATACCAGCTAAGTGTTAGTTTCATGTAGGAAGGAGAAATGTCTAAAAGTGTCTCTCTACTTTTGCTTGTTGATAATGAAAATGAAAATAGACTTTTGCCCTTTGTATTTAAACATACATAATAGGAATATTTTATGGTATCTGACTGGTTACGAAAGGAATTTAATTAGGTAAATACGTCATCCATTACGTAGTGTTGCTTGAGTGTGTTGAACACAGACATATAAAACCCTTGTTTTATTCATGCACCTTGATCTTTGTAAATATATTTTATTTAAATATAATAGATTTTGTAGATTGCTTAAAAAAGGACAACTGATATGGATGTCCAGGGGATTTTAAAAATAACCAATTTTTAAATTTCTTTCTTTTATAGGAAAAACCTCTGACAGAGGCCCATTTCCACTGTATGGTAGAGACACAGGCTTACCAGGCTGTCAAGTAAGTACAGAGTTTCTTCATTTTAGAGTCATGATTTCCTTCATGTTATTTCTAAATGGGCCAGACTAAGAATACTTCGATCATTGTTTAAAAGGTTGTTTTGAAGGCACAGGAAGTTTGACTGTTTAAAAAGTATAATTAGTATGTGATTACGTTCAGTGTCTGTTGATAAAGATTTAAATAACTACTATGTTTATAATTCTAAGAAATTAATTGATGTTTATTTTCTCAAAGAGGAAGCTCTTTTTAATTTTGCTGTAGGTTGACTGTTTCCTCTGAACTGATATTTTCAGGAGTGTCTTTCTTCTGGAGGATAACATCTAGCATATGAGTTCGACGTCTTGGTTTTTAGTCTTTTAACTAGTAGCTTGGGAAGTATGAATGGGCAGCACCATGTGGCAATGCTTCCCCTATTAAGAAAGGATCATTCTTACAGCCTTTACTACTTCTCTGCAATGCAGATGTGGCAAACAAAGACCCATTTGTAGCTGTATGGGTGAGCTTTCAGCAACATTTTTCCAAAAGGCAGTACAGCTCTTTACCTGAGAGTTATTGGGCTTCACATTATTGCCAGTTTAGACAGTAAAACATTGTATTAGTGTAGCTACTCTAGTTGAAATAACTCTGTATGTATTCTATTTAAATATAATAACCTAAATTTGGCATTAGTTTGGAAGCAAATTAATTTCCACGTTGCTCTTTCATTAGGTTAATGTTCTCTGTTGGAAAATGGTTTTATGTGAACTTTGGATAAAGTTTCATTTTGCTTTGCAATAATGACTGCAATTTCTGTTGTTCCATTTCACAGTGAGGAAAATACTTTTATATTTCTGTATATTTAGGATTGTTTCTATCTAGTACCATTTAATAATAATTTTTTATATATAGCTATTTATTTATCTTATACATGTTTGTTTCCACTAACACCACTTTTAGTTCTGTTTGTTTAGTTTTTGGTAAGTTTCTGACTATTTAATCTTCCTCAGGGTGTTTTTTTTTTCCTTAGTATTTTTAGTATGTGGGGGAAATGTTACTGTAGGTAAATCTGTATTAGTTTTATATTCAGGATGATAAAAAATGAACGTAGAGTTAACTTCCAATTAAATCCATTTTTAATCCATTTAAATTCATTTGATAAGTTACAATTTGTACTTGGTTTGTCAGGTAAATCTGACAGCACTTAAATTCATTTAACTTGGGCTGTGGTGGGATTTCTGAATCTTTTTGAATTTTAGTTTGTTTGTTTTGTGTAAATGCACAGTAGTGCTTGAAATGCAGCTCTCATTGCAGCTACAGTGTTTGAGATCTGTCAGAGAAGGCCCAAAGTGATCATGAGAGGTCATTGCAATCCAAAGGAACAATCAGCTGCACTGTCCCTGACAGAGGCTTCATGTGGTCAGTTCTCAGAAAGTCTGGAGATGGAAGAGACTGCATGACCACCCCGGGTTTTGTTTTCAACTATTTAAGTGTAATTACGTTAAGAAAGTTTCCCTGGTCCCTTATCTAAACATCCTCATAATTAAAGTAGCTAACTCTTCCAGACAATGGACATGGAGAAAAATCTATTCCCTTTTAAGTCTGTAGAGGCTGGAAAAACTATTAGATGATTAAGATGATAAGGAGTCCTTAGAAAAGATAAGACATAACTGGAGTAAATTTTACCTGGGTGTGTATAGTGCAGGTATATTTTAACAGTGGCCATGTAACAGGGTCTGTCTCAGGTGGAATTTTACTAGAAAAGCTCATGGTCTGCTCTGAGCATTCTCCACTATGTTCACAACTCCAGCGAATTCTGTGCTTTCAGTGAGGTCAAGTA
This sequence comes from Sylvia atricapilla, assembly GCF_009819655.1. NCBI lineage: Eukaryota > Metazoa > Chordata > Aves > Passeriformes > Sylviidae > Sylvia > Sylvia atricapilla. Next base: position 13,559,699 of record NC_089152.1, read on the forward strand.
CCTCACCTAGGGCCTTACCAGCGTGGCAAAAAGAAATTCTCTGGATCTTTCAGACAATACTGTGAATTTTTTGCTGGCAGTTACTTGCCTATTTTCCTAACAAATACCCAGTTTCTGATATGTATTTAAATCATAGTGATCTAAAATTTCCCCGTACCTTTTTATGGTAATAGTGGCTAGCTTGCTGTTCCCCACCCTGTGTTTTTCAGTTTACAGGTTCTGTGTACAAAAATGTATTTACTTGTTTAACACATTGCTTCTACCATCTCTAAATTCGTCAGTGCAATTTTGAATTCCAGGCTTGCATTGCATTTGTAGATCCTTATGGGTTATTTGCTTTGTGAGTTTAGTAAATGTAGTCTTCATTTTTCATCCAAGTCACTAATTAAGAGGTGGAATGATGCCCAAAACAGACGCCTGCAAAGTCTCAGTTAATACATTCACCCACTGCTGATCATAAACTCTTAGCTGTTTTTTAATCAGCTTTGCTCTGTATTCAGTGCTAGTTTTAGTTGTCCTTGGTTCCTTAGTTCACCTGTGAAATGTGGAAGTGGTAAAAGCCTTATTAAAACATCTATTATACAATCTGAGAAGAAAATTAATTTTATATAGTGTATTCCAGCTAAATTAGTATCACTTCTTCATTATCTTCTGACATTTGCAGACTATTTCTTCCAGTATTCTTAAAAGAAAAAAAATTTTAGGTTATTGAGAAATCACTAGCCACTACTTTTCTACTCTGAAACAACCAACCCCACTCTTTTCTGGTCTCTGCTCTGAACCATGAGTTCTTCAAGGACAGTGGCTCTAAGATTTCTGAAATGGTAAAATGGTAAGATGAACTGAAAATACCTAACTTCTGCAAAAACTCTTGAAACCATCCTTCTCCTACCTCCTTTCCTTATGTTTCTGGTGTATAGGGTATTAATAACCTAGTATGGAAGTGTGAAGAGCTTTAGTTTTTACTTTCTGTTGAGTTTACAGAAGGCTGCAATGAAAATTTTCAAGACTACTGTAAACTGCAATGTTTCAGAGTCTTAGTATCATTCTCACCTTTTACTGAAAATAATCCAAGCAGTCATTTGTAGGGACTGTTTGCTACCTACAGGCTTTATATTTAGGCTGTAGGAGTTGAAGTGTGATTGATTTTCAATGTAGCTTAAGAACCTGAGCAACTTAGGTAATAGAATCTGATTCAACTGTAACATTTAGTCACAGGAATGTAAATGTGGCTAATTTACTAATATTTTATTAGCAGGAAGTGCAGGTTCTCAGCTTTTCTTTCCATCAGGTGTTTTAAACAAGCCAAAAAGAAGCATCCAAAAATATACGGACTCTAAATGGATGGGTAAAAGGACAAATTGAGGCTTATGCAGAGCTGATTTAGATGAATGTCAGAAGTTTTTACCTGGAGGAAGAATTGACAGCTTTTAGAAGAAATACTAAAAACTCTCTTTTGCTGTCAGAATAAAATGCAGTGCTACATGACTTGACACAAGGTCTCTTTTTGTATCTTTCAATTGGAGGCAGGGAGGTGATTTGTGGTTTTTGTGGGGGACTCCACCATTCCCATTGGCCGTGTAATTGCAGTTTTGGGAAGGGCATCTTTTCACAAATTATAAATCAGGTAAAGGTTAAATTTTCAGGAAGCTTCCTTTAATAAAAAGGGTTTTCTTCACATTTGTGTGATTTAGTACTGAAAACAGTACCTTATGTGAAAGAAACAAGATTAGACTTCAGATATTGAATTCACTGCTCCCATTTCCAATATTATCAAAAGGGTCCCCAGCTGTCACTGCACGCTGGTTTGACAGGTCTGAGCTCAAAGAAAGCCAGGGGTCTGCACTATTTTTAAACTGAAATTGAGATAAATGTGCAGTACATGTGTAGCTGTTAGACTAATTCTTCTAATTGTTTGTGTGGGTCTTCACAGAAGGTAACTTTATTCCCAGGAGCCCCTGAGTAATTGGTGGGGGATGCTCCTGTAGCCTCAGAGAGCCTGTTCCCATTCCTGGCACAGGCTCTCCCCACTGGCATCACTGGGCTCAAGATAGTAAATGGTTGGTGACTATCCCTTAATGTTCTATTTTCGTTCTAAACAATCATGCATGAAAAATAGACATGATGGATTTTTTGACATGTGGAGATAACACATTTATCCTCCCTTCATAATAATTTGAAGTCTGCACAGTATCCTGTGTGTGGGAAAGGAGATAGAATCGAATGCTGAATGTAATGGATGCCAGGCAGGAACTCAAGAGGCATTCACCACTTGTGGTTTAAAGTGCAGCCTTTTATAAAGAGTTGTATCTTAATTCGCTCCATTTTTGTTACTCGTTCATCTCTGTGGTTTACATAATGATGGGACACTACAGAAGTTATAAAACCCATTTAGAAAAAACTGCTGCTGATAAAACTAGAATATATGAGTGCTGGAAGGAGCTATGGATTGAATTTACTAAACACATTTCACTTAGACTATGGACAATCATATATATATAAAATAATTTATAAAATATACACTACTCATGTATACTACATAGACATGATGAATATCCATATTGCATGGAATATATAGCACTACACAGAGAGCATATGGATAACCTATATGATACTGTGTGCACTACGTATATTTTATTTAGTGGCAGATGGATTTTTAACTCATTTTTGCTGCTATTATTATAAAAGTTTAGTGTATGTTGGGAACACACAATAAATAAGGCAGCTTTTTCTTGGATGGAAAAAATCCAGTAGAAAGCTGGTCTATCAATATTTGCAGTAATATTGCTACCCCATTTTCCCTTCAATAGCCATCAACTCTGCTGTTGCCATGAAGCTAATGTGGGGTGACTCATTTAGCAGCGTATTATTGCATCATTGCAACATGATGTAAGGCACATCAGGCTTTATTAAATTAGCCTGAATTTTGCAGTATGACAGTAACGTTTTATGCACATTAGCACCACACTTAGTGCTCCTCATGGGGGTATACTTCAAGCAAACATATTAAGACATGATTTCAGACAACTTTTCGGAATTTACCGATTTCTCCTTTCTTCACAATTTAACATGGAACTTTGAAGATCTGCTTGTTGTTGCCTGCAAATGTAGCTACTTATTAAAGAATAAAATGGCAGCATGTTAGACTGTATTTGTTAGCTGTTACATCCTTAACGGATCAAAAAGTTTATTTTATTTTTGTGCAAAAAATTCTTTCTTAACAAACACTTTAAGAACTTTTGAAATAAACCCAAAAAATGCCTTTAGCACCAATTTCTTGGGCAATTTAACTGATTATCACTTCAGCAAAAGAAATGACTGCAAGTGTATGTTACTTTGTCTTTGCATAGTCAGTAATTTGCCTCTTTAAAATTTAAAGAGACTTTAAAGCAGCTTGAGCAAAATTCGAACCTAAAGAACAATCCTGCAATGTTGGGGCAAGTAATATCTGAGAGCTCACTCCCTACTAGCTGAGGAAGTGTAATAAGGGTACAACTCCAGAAATTTGAGCTGTCTAGGGAGAACATAAAAGCTTGTTGGTATTGTGCATAAGCAGAAATGGCCACTTTTTTGTATTACTGCCTGGGTGGTGAGACTAAGCAAGCAAAAGTTAAAACGAGAGTATAGATACCAGAAAATAGCATCAACTTATAAGTATTTTTATATGTTTCTAAACTATGTAATTGTAAGATGTGTATTTGGTGTAATGGAGAAGATTGACTGATTTTCATGTTTTTAATAAAGCATCAGGTAACATTAAACAGCTGTAAGACTAAACATACAAAAATGTGAAGGTTAGGAGATAAGAATGTGCAAAATGTATGTGGGAAGCAGAAATAAGATTTACTGACAAAAATGGAAAAGTAGAGAAGAACATGAAAAATGCAATTGGAAATACAAGTTTTTTGAGAGCAAAAAACTCCAAAGTGACAAAAGTGAAAGAAATGAGTGATTGTGAATAGTGGGGCAGAGCAGGATGTTAGTGGCTTTTGACAGCTGAGGTGTTACTTAAAATGTAAGAGTTAGACTGGAAAAGGTATTTGTAGCACATTGTGTTTTCCAAGGTGGTCGTTGTTCAAGTGGGTGTGAAGGCACACAGATCAATCCTCCCCAGGCTGCAGGAGCAGTCCTGAGGACAGCCTGGCCCTTCAGTTGCTCCTTCCTAGGGTGCTTTGCCCATTTCTGCTCACCAGGGTCTATTAAACAACCACAAAGCTCAAAGCTCTTCCTCCTCACTGCTGGTGTATGTTTGAGGATGGATCTTGCCAATGAGGCAGAAAATTACATCATTTTCTGCACCTTTCTGCTGAGTGGGGCCTCAGAAAGGCTACAAGCAGAGGCACCAGTTGCTTTTCTTCCTTCCTCATGTAGTTTTAGAAGCAGTATAGAGAACATGATATCTCCTTAAATCCAAGTAATACTGAGTTATGGAAGTATAAAAAAATTTAAGGCTTGTGCATGTGTGGGATTTTTAATACCAATATAACTTTAAAGCTGAAAGACTGATTTTATTTTGTAAATTTTCTCTTTTTAATCTCCCCTTCTCTGACACTTTTGATATCAGGTGTCTCCCTGAAGCAGAATTTTACAGCTGAGCTATCAATCTCTAAGAAATGCAGCTGCTGAAGGAAAGGCTGACACAATGTTAACTGAAGCAGTGACTCTGGATTCTGCCAGCTGATACCATCCTAAAAGACTGGGATGGGGAGAGGGATATATAGTCTAAGGGCAGATGGAATGCCTGAACTTTAGTTTATTTTGCTTCTTTTTACTTCGCAAGTAGAATCAAGCAATATTAACTTTCTTTTCATCATGATTTATTAGAAGTGAATTACTTATTGTGCTAGTGGGAAAATATCTCCTGTCACTCAGCAGATAAGGAGTCTGCAGAACCTTTTTAGAAAGTAAAAATGTATGGGGCACAGGCTAGATTTCTTTTTGCAGCGCTGGAGGTGACCACCTGAAGTTAATCAGGGAAGACATTCCCCCTGGAATGAAGTGGGTAGCAGGTGTTAGGAATTTGTTATAGTTGGAGGAGGGATGCTATTTATAAAGGGGGAGCAGTTCTGTGAGGAATCATTTTCAATGCCTCTTTGAAGGCAAACAGTTTCTTGTCTTTGCCCTTCTCTTTCTCACACTATTTAGGGTTGACAAATTTTCTTGCCACCTTTTTTTTGTTTATTTCTGATTGTATTTAAGGTTATGAATATTCTGTAAACTAATATATGTTATCTTGCATACTGCTACATAAGGAAGTAAAAATAATGTTACAGCACACAGTGCAGATAAAACTTCTTTGATGAATTACTATTTGTGTCCAGCTGTTCTGACTGGCTCAGAGCTGGGTGCTTCTCAGTTACAAATTTATGGTATTAGTGGAGAATGGGGCAAATATTAGCTCAGCTCTGTGTTCCCAGCCATGCCTGTTTATCTGAATGAGCTGGATTGCCCTTTGGATTTTCCTGAAGTGTGCATTCCTTTTGTCTGTAATTACTCTTGTATGTTAAGCCCCCAATTTACCTTCCTTTTAAAATTAATAGGTAGAGAAAGTCCCTTCCCAAACTCCACATATGCACAAATAACTGGTATCAAGAAGACTAGAGGCCCTGAGTAGGACTGGAGAGGGGCAGCTGGGTGGTGAAGGCAACCTGTTACTGAGCACTGCTTTCCGGGCTGGGTGGGAGAGCAGAGCTTGGGCACTCAGTCAGGGATGGAAAGAAGCACAGGATTTGTCATTTGCATTCCTTCTTCATGGAACTAAACCACCCAGCTTGTATTGGTTTCAGCTGTGTTCTGGAGTGCTTTTGGAAACACTGGTGCTCCTGCTGGCACAGGTTTCTGAAGAGCAGGGAGAGAAGGATAACATTTATTCCGGAGAGAGGATTGTAGCCTGAGAGATTTCCTGGCCATTTCCTAGCACCCTAGTATTGAGCTGAGCTCTCCCTTGATCATATGGGAAAACATATGGGTTCTCCATGTTAAGTCCTAACAATTAACTAGTTGCTTTATTAACATACCCTCATTATGTCAATAATTTTCTGACTTGATGCCTAGAGCAAGAGAGATTTTCTGTTGGTTATGTGAGAGAGGACATGTACAGCTTCCACACTATATACATGAAATGATCTACTATTGGTCTGAAATATTTTTAAATTGTTTTGCTGAAGATGCAGAGGGAGAAACAGATGTGAAGATAGTTTGAGCTTTATAATATCCTTTATAGTCTGACTTCTGTAACTAAGACTCAGCATAAAATCCTTTATTATAATATTGACTCTTCATGCTAGTGTCTTGTAATCATAAAGGAAAACAAAAAGGGTGGTACCATAAAAATTAAAAAATAGATTAATAACCACTCAGCAACTTCTCTTGTAAAATTTTGGATTTTTCCAGAAAGTGGCTTTTGTATAATCACAGTCGAGATGCTGTTCCAATTACTGTTTTCATAATGTAGTGAAAAGATGCAATGGCAAAGGGTGGGGTGCCTGACCTGTAATCACAATGCTTAGTAATGCCTTCCTAGAATTCAGTCAGCAAGGCAGAAATACCTTGCCCGGGGGGGATGAGGGAAGACAAGCTGAGCCAGCATAACCTCCGGGATTGGACAGCAACATCAGCAGGGTGCTGCTTTAGAAGCGTAAAACTGAATTTGTAGTCCTGCCAATATGCAGCATCAGTGCAGGGAAGACAATATTGCAAAAGAGAAAGAAGGGACTCTTCAAAATATTTGTATTAATCGGGGTCTTTAAAGACATTTACATGCAAAAAGAATACAAAATTATTCCTTCCCTTTGCATTTAATCTTTGCTACTCTCACTGCTAAAAAAGCTCCATATATGTAATTCTGAATAAACTCGTTTTTTCTCTCTCCTCTGTCCTTGTGCTCAGTCCCAGTATATTTACACATGAACAGAATCTGCCACAGTAGCAGCCTCTGCTTAGGTACACACATGAATAAGCAGCTCCTGGTGATCTGGAAAGGCTTTGGTGTAAAAAGAGAATATATCGATAACCTGATCCTCATCGGTGTTAACATTAATTGGAAAGGCAGTAAAGCTAAATGTAATTTTGTTTATGATGTTGCATCACTTCAGTATTTAGTACCCTAGGTAGCTGGTTTTTAATCCAGTGAGCTAGATTAGCCTGATTACACTGGCAGGATGCAGTTGATGGATGACTGTCATTATCTTCTCAAACCTGCATGATACTTTAGGTATAGGAGATGATAATTAAATTTTCAAGAGACTACGCTGAGATTATAAGACCTAAGTATTTTTTTAAAATGAGGAATATGTTTGCAATTATCAACATGTTGTTAGAGGATCCTCTCCTGAGATGTTTTATTAGCAACCCCTGATTTCCTTTAAATTGATCAAGAAAAAAAGGCTCAAGTTATCATATAACACTTCGGATGTTGTTTTGGTTTTCTAATTCTGATATTTTCCTCCTCCTGAAACAGACCAAAAATGTATCTGATCAAATCTATTGGTAATGGCTTGAAGATGTACAGGTTAGCACAATATATTTAATGAAACGTTGTTTGAGACAAAACACTAGAGAGGATCATAATTAATGCCTCATTTTCTGCCAGTTGCTATTGATTACTCATTCAGAGTCCCTTTGTTCTCAAAATGGTAACACTGTATTTCACATTACTATTTGATGATATTCTCAGGATGAGATTCTTTAACAACATGCTGATAATTGCAAACATATCTCTAAAATTTAAATTTAAAATGAATTTACATCATATGTTAGTGTTTTTTTCCAAATTCGGCTCCTATTTTGGAGCGCATATTCATTACAGTTCCCAAAGACTGGAGACTTGGGTAAAGTGAAATTCAACACTTTATATATTAGTTATATTTTTAGCCTAAAACTGCATGACGTGGATCTCGAGTGAATGGTCTTTTTGCAGCCCTAACCTCTCTACTGGACCGGGATTTCAGAGCAATTATTAGTTAATGTTTTAGTGTTGTGCTGAGTTTTCCTTTGGAAACACCATAACAAAATTTACAAGTTTTCTGGGGGATTTTGCAAGTTTACCAGAGTTTGACTTTTCTGTTTTGTTATGTTCTTTTAAGCCAGCTTATGCAAATTGTCAGGTTTATCTATAAGGCAAGACGTGCAATACTGAGACACGTTATAGCCATGCTCTGAGTCATCCAAACAGCTCACTGAGTAAAAAGGACATGCACATGAAACTTGTGCTCTACCCAGGGCAACATTTCAAGTTTACAGTAAGGCAAGGAATGCACTTGCCATCTGCTCTGTGTAATTCTGAGAAATAGAGAGATGCCAAGTGAGTTTGTCAGCAACTGTGGCGGGATAATGGAGGGATTTGATTGAGATGAATGGTGTTGCATTACATTATTTTGTAAAAGTAACGTATCGAATCTCCCGATTTTTAACTTAACACTCAAGTACTCTTTTTTTTTTTTTTTTTTTTTTTTTTTTTTTTTAACCTCTAGACAGTTTTCCTGCTTTAAATAGGTACAGCCTGACTACTAGGATTGAAAGCATAAACTTTATGGAAAGGAAGCTAATCCAAAAAATTGGGAAAAATAAAATCTAGTTGAATCTAGTTGACTGTTGGGGAGATTTTCAAGATTGAAGTTTGCAGTTGGTGAGTTGCAGCTCTCATTTCACTGCCAAAGCAGACTGCCTTATTATGCCAGCATAATAGGCCTGTCATAATCAGTTGCCTATAATGAGCTAATGCTTTTATTCTCAACCATATTATTCTTTTGATAGAAAATAATGAATAATGTAAAGGCACACAGTTGTATTTGGATGAAACTATTGCGTAGTTTGGCTATGGCTATGCTGGGAAAATTTGAATTTTTAAGAGTGTTTGCCAATGTTTGCATTTAAGAAAAGAATGTGAACAAAATTTAGATCAAGAAGCACAAGGCTACCTGCCTATGGCAAGTACATTCTTGAATAGGTAAAGCTTTATATAGGTAGTATGTCTGGAGTGTGTTTGTTAAAACTGTTTGTGTGCTTTTCTGGACAGCTTGGATTTCCTGTTTGCATAGAGCCTCAATGTTAGGAAGCTGCAAGGAGTATTATGTAAGGACATCTGTAGGCCTTGACTTGTCCACTCTTCTTTTTTTTTTTAATATAAAAGTTAAAACAAAGAAATGTTTACCAACATATTAGAATTCTGCTGGCTGGTGTCCTAGAAGTTCATTGAAGGCAGAGCAGTGTTTTGGCATCAAATTGTATCTAGAGAGTCATAGAGTTGGACTGGAGAGAAGAAAACTTAGAGATTAGTCAAACTCTTTTTACTTTTATGATTAAATTCTTTGCAAGAATCAATTTTAAAATAAGTTGACTGAGGAGCTTCTTTTTATCTCAGGCTTATATTTTGATTTAAGCATACAGTTGATTGGCTTGTTAGTATGAATGGAAGCAAACTTGGCCTGCACAAAGGTGCAGCTGCAATGCAAAGTTACTTGTTTCCTGTGGCAAAGGTGCAGAAATCCACCCCCTATATGTAGATATGGTTCTTTTCCCCACACCTCATCCTTGCAATGCTTGAATAGATGACTCCCCTGCATTTTATTTTTATGAGAATACTCTAGGAAAATGACCCCTTTAAAGGATTTGTTGAGATAGCAGCCCTGTGAAAGCCTTTCCTATTCGGGTCAGGCCATGCCATTTCCCCTGAGGCTGTCAAAACTGGTTCTTGCTTTCTCTTAAAGGGATAAATCTCAGAAGTAAAGCAGTCATGTTTACATCTTTTTCTCTTTTCCAAATCAAGCTTGCCATGTTTGTAGTTGATTGTAATAAAAGCGCATTTTTTCCCTTTTTATTCATTTTTCCCTTAGTTATTGAACACTTATTCCTTAGGGAAAACATTGCTTTAAATAACTTTTTGTATATCTTGAAACTATATGCATTATAACGCATTATAAAATCCAAGGAGGCAAATTTTTCGGGGCGATGCCTGTTTATTTACAATGGTTGCACAGACAAGGACTTGGACAAGCTTCAGGAGAATAACCAGTCATTGATTATTCTTTGGTAATTGGATGCATGCTTGGCAGATGAGGTTCAGAGTGAGTGTGCAGGTTGTCTGTGGAGAATGCCCCTAACCACGTGTGTAAGTGATCTGCCTCTGCGCAGGGACCTCGGGCACTTCGTCAGGAGAAGCTGCATGCTGATAATACAAAGCTTTTTTGCTATCCTCAGTGGTATTTTTGTATTCCTTTCTTTATCAGATGCCCTTAGGAAAGGATCAGTCCTAATCAATATTTTTTCTCAATTGGTTCAAACAGGCAGAAAAATCAATGGGCTGAACTAATGACATCCATTTTTATTTTCTTTTGGAAGACTGAAGAACAATTATAAAATTCTAAACAGATGTCTCATTTGATTGGGCCAATGTTAGAAGAGGGTTGTGGTGTTGTGTTGTTTTGCTTTTTAATCTTTTTTCAGAAATAAAAAAATGCTTACCCAAATAGAGAATAGATCAGAAAACTTCTTCAGTGTGTTGCACAGCTTGAGATTTACTGTGTATCTGCTGCAGTGCTTACACATTAACTTTATGTTATTGTAGAAGCCAGGCTGCCTTGAAATTCAGGGTCTGGTGAAAATGTCGAATACTGGAATACTCAGGACAAGAGCAAGAGTGGCAAATGTCATGAAGTAAAGTTTGGAGGTTAAGCCTGGAAAAGACACAGACTCATGCCTTTTGGAATGGCTTTGTAGAAATGTATTTAAAAGTTGTCATTGGTTAGTTCTCTCTCTCTCTCTTTTTTGTAATTTTTTTGGGGAGGGAAGCATCTCTATGGATCCCCTTGCATTTCCCAAATCCCTGCCGTGGTCAGGGGAGATGCTGGGGGCGCAGGGAGGGTTGTCTTTAATGCGGGCGGGCCGTCGTTGCTAATTGTGTTTGACAGCTGCTCTGAGCGAGCAGGGCTGCGCTCGCTGTCCCGCACAGGTCTCTGCCGTTCAGGGACCGGGACCCTGCTCAACTCTCACAACACTTCCTCCCTTCCCCACAGGCTACGTAAAGGCATTTCCCTTCGGTCCTGGGTATTCTTGGTCAAGAAGGTCAAGTGTTGGCCTAAGTGAGAACTGGTTTCATTTCTTCTTCTGGCCAGTGTTGGTTTGGAGGAACTGCTTTTCACAAAACGTTGCGCAGGTTTCCTGCACAGTGCTCACCTCTAAAACTCTAGGAAATGTGTACAATAGTATCTTTGCTAAATTCTGACTTTTACTGAGTAAGCCAGATATTCTGATGTTCATAATGTTTTCTGCAAAGCGATAAAATCTTAACAATTTGACAAAGCAAAAATTAGAAGACTTGGAACAGCCTAGCAGCAGATTTCCCCCTGCATGTATTTGCTATATACTTTTGTCACCGTATCAGAGGATCTCCTTTTAATATGAGTTTCAGATTAAAAATTCTGTTTCAAAGATTATTGTAAGAATAACAATGAAGAAGCTAAGATGAGAGGAGCATATTTCTATGCAGTAGCATTTTAAATAAATTTTGATCTTTACACTTTTGTATAAAATACTTAACACTTCTGGGCCTTCCTTTAGTTTGTGCTGGGGAGATTCTGTTACATCCCACTCTATTAAATTAAAATTTTAGATTTTCATGCTCAAATTAGTCATCAAACAAGAAAAGAGAGAAAATTCAATGGTGATACAAAGCAAAAAACCGCACACACGCACCCATATATATATATATTCTGTAACTCTGTTTGAAGTCTTAATATTCTGCTAATCCCAGTGCACTGCAAGGTAGAAGGCATTTAGTACCTTTCTGACACCTCACCTTTCACAACTCCTCACACCAGATAAATGTGTTTTGATGATCTAGTGTAACCCAAAAAATTCATTTATTTATGAATGAGGTATTTGGGCCTCAGAAGGGAAGGTGAGGAGACCAGGAGCCATGAGTGACCCTTGGGCTGCTGTGTCCCAAGCAGGCAGCAGCACTGGGGCGGTTCCTGCCGTGATCCAGCCCACCAGAGGGTTTGGTGAAACCTCTGGAACCTGCGAGGGCTCCTCCTGGAGAGCAGCTGGATGGGACCAGCAATGGTGGCTTGGGAGAAATCAGGCAGGGTTTTGGTATAAAGGTTACTCCAGTTAGCAGTTTCTGTCTTAGCATCACCTCCCCATGAAATGTCAGTGCAGATGAGTCTGACATTCCCTGTTGTCCTGCCAGCTTCACCCCCTTGTCTGGCAAGGCTGCACCATGTACTGACCACGGCTGAAAAAAATCAAATTGCTTCTGAGGGTGCTGCTTCACCATGACCTTAAAACACTGGCAGACAGTAAGAGCAGCGTGTCTTCAGCTGTGTGCAGCGTAGAGTGGATCCTGCTCCATGAGGAAAGCTGTATGCACCAGCCAGGAGTGAAACACGGTGAATTTTTACCACCTGGTACATTTTCTGTACAGGCAGTTCTGTGGGTTTCACTCCAAGTCAGGGTTTTCAGACTAAAACAAAGCTAAATATAACATCACCCATGGAAAAACGATGTTGTTCTAAATCACCAACATTCATTTCAGTTTTACAGAGGAAATCCAGATAATGTGAGGTCAAACAATATACAATGCACTTGTTAGGTGTTTAGAATGTTTTTGTTTTTACTGCATGAAAAGGGAACAAAAAGGGTAGGGTTCAACTACTTGTTAGTTTGAAGTTTTTAAAATGTCAGTTTTTCATGTTCTGTTCATTAATCTACTCAGTTATCTCTTGTCTGCATTTGATTTTTTTTTTGGACAATGTTATTCCATGTTTTTATGAATGTAATCTAAGTCTTGATTTCTAAGTATGTGATAAAACTTAATGTCACGCTATAAAGTCTTAGCAGTTTTTATCAATTATGTTTATATTGTGTAATAGAAGAGGTGTTATATTGCAAACTAAACAAAGGATTATGATTTTTGTTTAAAATTTAAACATGAATTGATTCTTTTAGATGTTTTCAGCTGAAATGGTTATGGCTTTCTGGATGCTCACAGCCAAACTTGCTCTGCTTTTCTGAGTTGTGCTATAGTACATACTCCGAACATTGATTTTAAAAATCTACATTTTTTTCAACTCTAGAACCTTCACTAAATCCCAGTAAATTCCTATCAATGCCAAGAGCAGTAAGTGGTAAATAGTCTGTCAGCCTGGTGTATTAACAGCTGCATTGCTGTAGAGCTGAATTTGAACTTTTCTCTGTGTACTTTTTACTTTTGTAGTCCAGTCTGCTTCGGTCTGATATGGGGCTTGGAAGTCCAGGTCAGCTGTCATCCTCTGGGAAGCCTGGAACACCCTACTACCCATTTTCTGGCACAAATCAGCGCCGACGACCACTTCATGACTCACCAGCTCTTGGTAAGCAACACAGACAGTTTGGGTTGAAACTTTTGTTCATGATGCTTCTCTGCAGACACCTTTTTTTCCTTTTTTTTTTTTTTTTTTTTACAATAATTTAATATACAGGAGATTGCTCTGTGCTGAGAAATTGAAATGACACCAAATTGCTATATAAAGAGAAAAATTGAAATTGTTAACATTTTCTCTGAGATGCTAGCTTGGATTCAACACTGGTCAGTCTGGCTTACAAAACAAACAAGAAACTCTAATAAAACCCTTAATTGCAAAAGCAATAATGACAGATGGATAGGAGCTGATGACCAGCTGAGTGCCCTTAACCCGTGCCATCATTAACTCCTGGAAATGCCTGACCTTGAGGTCATTACCATTATTTAGTAGGGGAAGGACACAAAGGGGAAACAATTATCCTTTTATATGCTAAAAGTAACTTTATTCAGGGCAATATATAGTTCATTGTAATTGGTTCAACATGCCTTTAAAGATCTTAGCAATTGGAGGCTAGTAGTTTATCCAAAAATCAAACTACCTTGCAAAATATGCTGGCAGGAACTTGCCTAAAAATTGTATAATCCTTATGACAGTATTAGTATGTTAATCTGGGCATAGTTGGAGGTGAATGGAATTTTTATACCTGGCCATAGACAGTGGCAATATTTTATAGCTCTCTAATTCTGTTGAATCAGAGAATCAAGAATGAACCAGCTGTTCTATAGGATCTGCTGTAAGACTTGTGAATAATTGGGTGTGCACATTTAAAAAATCTTTCTGGTATAAAGAGAGACTTATATTCTAGTTTGCCATTATATTTTAGTTATATAGCCTGCTTCAAAACATCTAGTTACCATATATTTCTGTATTAGTATGATAGGTCATTAGAATTTCTCTAATTATATGCTTGAGTGTTTAATGCCCCTCATTCTGTATAGCACCTCTAATCCACAATAAAAAGTCTTGTTCATTTGAACCAGATTGGTAACTCCAACCATACTCTACCCAAAATAAAATTTTCAAATACAAATTTCTTTGTGAAATAACTTTAATATTACCTGTAACTGCAAACTTCTTGGGCACTAAAATAGTCCTGAACATGCTTGAAATGTAAAAATTTTTTTTAAATAGAAAATATTACTTTGGAACTTAATCTTATATATCGTGAAATAATTTCATTTGAAAAAGCTCTCTAAGACCATCGAGTCCAACCTTTACCCCAGCACTGCCCAGTCCACCAGTAACTCATGTCCCCAGGTGCCACACACCTACACACCTTTGAAATCCCTTCAGGGATGGTGTCCACCACTTCCTGGGCAGTTTGTTCCAATGCCTGGAAGCCTTTTCAGTGAAGAAATTTTCCCTGACATCGAAGCTAAATCTCCCTTGGTACAGTTTAAGGGCATTTTCTCTTCTCCTAATATAAAATACCTTATTTATATAACCTTTTTACCTTGTTGTTAAGCCAATTGCCATTTAACTTAGGGCTGGCTGTCTTTATGAAGATTGTTCTAAGTATTCCTGTTGCTCAGAATACCAGAACAAACACAGCAGGTCCTCACACCTCTTTCAGAAAAAGAACGCTCTTACAAAAGTTCAGTGGAATTGTTTACAGCTTGAAAGGGTGGTGAAATTTCAGTAACAAAGATTTGTGTTTTAAGATGATGATGATGGTGTTTTGCCCACACTGAAAGGGTTTTAGTGAGAGGCTACTCACAGCAGTGACCTGCTCTGGGTTTGAGTAGCAGGGGCTGCTGGAGCTGGGCACTGGGTGCAGCAGTCAGTGAGATGGTCCTGAACAGGATTCTTGTTTCCTGGGCAAACCGTAGAGAGTTTGGGCAGTTCCTGATGTCATTAAATGAAACAAATGGAAGTGAAGTGTGGAGTTTTCAGAGTGTATTTAGCTTTTTCTTTGAAAGAGAAGCTCAGGGACTGTCCAAACCGGTGATATTTCTCTGTCTGTCGTGGTTGAATCCGGGGCTTGGAACCTGGGATATGGCAAGTGGTGGTTACAAATTCATGGGAGTGTTTTTCCAGGAATCTCAGGAGGAGGAAGTACACTTTTATCTCAAGTAATTTCCAATGGCTTGAGAAAGTATGTCTGAGTTTTAATTTTTTTTTATTTTTAATGGACTTGTTAAGTGCTACAAATCTGCTGCCTGAGAATTTCTAATGAAGTCAAATTATGCCCATTTTATCCCCAAAAAGGAGTTGTCTGACCAGGATTTTAAAAAGCTCTTGTTAAATTTCATTTTAAATTGCATTGAAACCAACCAGTGTTCTCTTCCAGGTGACACTCTGAATCCAATGTAAATATCTCTTCTAAAAGTCCTTTTCTTTTCTTTGTGAGTGTGCCCTATGGGAAATGATGAGATTAAAGATATCCATCAGATATTTCACCTTATCTCACCGATATCTTGTCATATCATCATAAATGTTCTGATTGAAAACAGAAAAATAGGAATTTTGTGTTTTAATTGAAGACTTTATTGGTTAACTGTAGAACTGGTAACCTTGCCAGATACTCGTCTTCAAAACATCAGTTAATTTGTAATTTGCATGCAGTGTTCAGATTAATTGTATTAGCATGTGATTAAACTGGTTGAGATTCTTGGTTTAGGTAGTGAAATTGCTGGGTGCTTTTTTGATAATGCAACACCTATTGGAAGAAAGAAGCAGGTATCATACCTCCAACTGTACTGTTACATGCAAATTTAAGATGTATTGACTTTATTACTCAAGGAAAGTAATTAGGTCGTTAAATTTGCTGTTTATTTACAACCTTGGTAGAGTCTAAAAACTATAAAATTTCCATCGTGTTAGTATTCTTAGAATCTAAATCATACCTTAGCGTGTTGTCCTAGGGTGACATGTCAAATTCCTTTTGGAGAGTTCTGTCTTTACCCTGATGTGCAGAAGGGAAAGCGTTTCTCTTGCTAAGGAGTCCCGTTTTCCTCCTTGTATATCTCAAAACCTTACTTTGTTTCTTAGCAAGTGTATAAGGTCATAAGTATACCCTTCAGAGTAACTGTTCTTAGGAATAACTGTTTTCCTTAGGAAAAGAATTTAAAGTAACTATATATCAAAGCTTTATTTCAGAGGAGAACATCAGTATTTAACACTTTTATATTGATGTGGAAGAAAGATCTCTTTGCCAGGGAATAAAAAAATGCATAAAATTGAAAAATAAGAATTTTATCCTGGAAGGAAAAAAACCTGAGCAGTGTAGCCATTTATTCTTTTTCACCTGTAATGTAGATACCTGATGAAATGCTATTTTTCTGTATACAGATCCTCTACAGACAAAGAAAGTAAGAAAGGTGCCCCCTGGTTTGCCTTCTTCCGTAAGTACTTCATTTTTTACTTGTAGTGATAAACATTGGGTTCAGATTGCATTCTCTTTACCTGCCACACATACAAATTACTGAACTTTAGCGTTAGGAGGGCTGTCTGCTGGACATGAACAGCCAGGCTAGGTAATTGGGAGTGGTTCTGCAGGACTAAATCCACATTTGATGTGGAATTTTTAGATTTCATAGCAGTGATTTGTAGCTCGCTCATATGCTCCTACCCACTTGTCCCTGTCATTTGAATTCCTCTCTTGGGAAGAGAGCTGGGCCAGGAGCTGTCAAAGAAGATCTCCTGTACAGGTCTTTTGATGTTTAATTAGTCATTATGTTGCTGAACAGGAGGACAGACAGAGATTAATAGCTGAGAATCTTAGAAATTTACATTTGTAATAATCCCAGTGGAGCTGAAGACATTAAGATTCGGAGGACATGTACAGCTCAGCTTGCCTCAGTAGGACTGAGGTTATTAATATGCATAAATCACCGAGTCAGATGTTCATTGTGAAGCCCTGGTGGATTTTAAAGCCTTCATTAAGCCTTTCCTAACTTCAGCCTAGCATCAGGAAAGCTTTCAAGCAACTAGTTTGTTGATCCCTCTTTGCTTGAAAATTTATCCTTCGAGAATAAAGGGCTTTGATAAAAAAGGTTGGAAGGGTTTTGGTGGAAAAATCATTAATGGCTGTGATAATCTAATGCTATAGGGGTGTTTTGTGGTATTAAATACGCTTTATTCTTAAAAGGAAGAAAATTGTTTATAAATGAATCTGCATTTAAAAATCCACGTGAAGTGAAAAATCCCCAGTGAAGTGAAGGACAGAATTATTTTTTCCCCTGCTCAGAACAAACAGGAGGGGAGGGGGAAGCTCCGCTGCCTTGCGGGATACATCTCTTTGTTGTGTAAATGGATGTTGGGCTTTTATTTGGCAGTACTTAACACATGGTCGCAGGTGCACTTGGATGAGTCATAACTCAAAGCCGGATAGGCTGAATAGAGCACACTGCACAGGCAACAGTAATATAGTGGGAGCAAAATGGGGCTGAGCTTTTCATTTTGTATTGAGGCTGAACCACGGATGGTGTCTTCTAGTCCTCGCATCTCCCCTGTTCTCTCCTCCCTCTCTTTCGCTTCTTCCTCCCCCTGCTCACGATGATGCAGACAGAACCCGGGATCTGAAATCCTATTTTAACAGTACTTCCAGATGGAGCTGAGATAGTGTGGATAGCCTGGGGCAGCTGTGTTCTGAACCTGCAGCCTACCTGGAAGCCAGGATTGCAGCTGCAGGCACTCTTAAAAGCTTTTGCTTGCATAAGCACTTGGGCCCCACTAGAGGCTGAATAGCTGCTTGATAAACAAAATGAACACAATGCCTCAAATCATTATTCCCGAGGCCAGGAATATTCTTCTTTCCCCCCCTCCTTTTTTTTTTTTTTTTTTTTCCCTCCCCTTCAGCAGCAGCTAAAAATAGTTTGGCAATTTACATTTTAACAGTTGCGTGTTATGTAGGGTGGCTTTACAGTCTAGCAGATGATTTCTGCTAGTTTAACAAAAATATATTTAAAATGTCAGAGAAGCTAAAACACATAGCAGTGCAATTTTCACTGAAATTTATTACAGTAATTTTCGGCAGTAATGGAGCTTACGCTACACGTTTAATATTTAGTAGCACCAGCCAGGTAAAGAGATCATTTTGGAGAATGAAGGATTTCTCTCATTTCTCTTACCAGGGATTAATTTTAACAAGCAGTATTTTTCAAATGGTTTTCATTTAATTCTTCTTCTGTAAGAGTGGAGACAATAAAATGCTGATAGATTTTATTTGTATTAACATTGTACCAATCTGTGCAATTAAGTGCAGTTACTGTGAATAATCAATGATTGTGATGCTGCAGGTTTTAAGCACTGTTTCTCTGTATTTCAATGCTTTCACTGCTGAATAGAGCCTTGAAGTAAAATGACACATTACAAAAAAATCCAAAAAATTAAATGAGATACTGCATAGTGGAAGATGACACAAAACTAAATTCCACTGAGCATCTTGAGAAATTTAAATTGAGTAGATCATTATGTAAGTATAGTCTTTATTTTAAATAAACCTTCATAAGAAGTCAGAATATATTGTGGGAAAAAGTTGCTTTAGTCCCGAGAAGTTTAATTATAATATGAAAAATCAGAAGAAAGATGATGCTTAATTTTGTTATACAAATCTGTATTTTTTAATTTTTCAGTTTCTAAAATACTGGTTTCTGCAATGTTTTTGTTAGTATAAGGCTGCCATGTCAACGGATACTCAGCAGTAATTTAATTTCCTAGATAACTGTAATTTAATAAGTCTTTAAGTAATAATGATTAAAAAAACCTCAAACAACCCTTCCTCTAGTTTGTTTCTTTTTTCTTTTTTCTTTTGTTTTTCTGAAATTATTTGTTTTGTGGTTTATCATTTTTAATGTGTTCTTATCAGGGCCCAAAGTAAAAAACAGTTACATAGAAAAGTGCTGGTGAATTGTTTGACTTCTTTCTGGAATGCAGCTCAATCTGAATTTGTCCTCTTACTGTAAAAATTAAATGTTCCAGGCAAATGCATTTTTAAGTTTTTGTGTTATAATTTGTTAAGTGATGACTCACTGCCCAAAAATTTTTGAATGCTAAAATGCAGAGATTTATGTTAAACTACAACTTCTAAATTTAAAGCACTCCGAGGAGGATAGAAATTAAAAACCATTTTTTTTCCCAAGCCAGGTTTGAGTGAACAGCAAGATTGCTGTGCTGTTTATGTTCCAAGAGGGGAAATACTGTTCAGTGAGTTACATTCTCTTTAGAGATGGACAACTGTTGTATTTCTGAGAATTTTTCTGGTTGTAGGAGTTAACTAAGGCAGACACTGCTAACATCATGTGACCTGAAAGCAGTGCAGCTCCTGGGCCAGAGGAGCGGTGTCAGGGTTTCCGGAGAGCTGCTGCAGACAAGTGAGGCTGTGAGTGCCCAGGGACATCAGCATCCCAAAATGGATGGACTGGGAGCAGGAACCTCCTCTTTACGTGTGGAGTCAGGAAAGATTTCAGCTAGCATTTGTTACTAGTACCATAATCAGTGGCTCTCATGAGGTCATAATTCTAAGAAAAATAGTGTGAATATCTGTCATCATTCTTTTGCTATTTAATTAGTGTCATATCAGAGAAATAACTGGAACACATTGTATCTGTTGATTTTTGTTACAGAAAATGAGCTGTGACATACAGACATAAATGTCTGCTTGTTATCTGTGTAGTTTCTAATAGATATTTTGAGTATTTTAGGCTTGCTATAGTACCTGAGACAATCAGTTAATATTAAAATTTGGGTTGCACTAATTTAATAAGAGATTGTCAGATTAGTCTTGTATGATACAAGGGATTTCTTTCTAAATTCAAATTTATACTTTTGAATAAATGGAAGACAATTTGTAGTTTCATTATAGGGGCTCCTCATATATTACCCTCTGTAGTATAGTCCATGGGTGCTAATTTCTTACAGGAATAGTTTATGGTGGAAAGATACAGCAAACTTGGTTTGCATGCATGGAACTACCTCCCATTTAGGGCATTTTTCTTTCTGCTTTCCTGCCAGTCTTTTAAGACTGAGCTTCTAGAGATGTTTCAAAACATGTCACATAAAGATACTAATGGTACAAGAAGAAAAATAATAGATGCTACTCTCTTCTGTGTTCTTTCCTTCCTCCACCCCTCCTAAAGGGTAAAAGGGGATTATTTGAAGTGGTAGAATGGGAAGTATCTTCTGAATGGTTATCTGAAACCCAGTTTTTGAGAGATTGAAGTTTATACTGTATTAGCAATAATATAATGTTCACCACACTAAGTAGACTCTCTCAGTATTAGAAATTTCCATGTGTATTGAGGTAGGCTGGTGTAAAGCAACACCATTGGAATACTTTATGAAGTGGCTCTGAATCAGAACTTTGGAGCATCCTGGGGCAGATACTTCGTGTGATGTTGAACTGACTGTGATGTTGTGTTTAAATGACTTTCTAAGGAGACATTTTTTGGTAAGATTTTTTCCCACTGTCCACAAATGGTGCCCAAATGTGAAAAGCAGGGTTTAGTTTGTTCAGATCTGTTGTGAATCGCCTTGCACAGCCAAGTGATACATTCAGCTGTCACTTGTCTTTAATAGCAAGAGCTCTCAAAGACAGCAGTAACTCTCCTGACCCCTCTGCTCTGCTGCTCTGCCGTGTTTTAGAAAGTGATTCTAAATAACAAAACTGAGTAAATAAATCTTGATGGGTAATGCAGCACAGAACTTACGATTTCTTCCTGATTACACAGTCTTCCATCTTCTGCTTTATGCTTGTTCTTTGTCACTTGATTTATGGGATAAAGTTTTTAGGAACTTGCTAAATACTGCTTTTGAAACACTGTGTTCATCTATGAATCTGAACAAAATGCAAATGTATAAAGCATCCAAGCCCTAACTTATGTTACAAACCAAGTAAGAATATTCGAGATTTTATATTTAATAAGAAAATGGTCTGTTTTTCGGGTTAGATTATTGTAGGGTTTATTTTCATCATGGCCTTTATTTGAAATCTATCTGAAAACCACAGTAACCTCAGATTATAGCATCCCACCTGCTCTTTGCTACATGAGAACATTTAGCTGTCATTAAACAACCAGGCAGCCCATTGCAAAGTCCTGCTGTGAGAGTTCAGCTCGAGTTCTCACTGAATTAGGGTGAAGGTACTTGAGCAACCCTCTTTTAAAAGCTTTTTTAAAAAATTGCCGTCAGATCATTTTTCCAAACTAACTGTCCTGTCGTGTGACTATGGTGAACTAATGTCAGGTTGCTTAATTGAGAGATCTTCTCTGAATCCTGCATACACATACATCCATGATGGATATATAATGATGGCAAATAATTTCTTCGTGTTTGGATTTATGGGAGGTACTTTATTTTTGAAGTTTTAGTAACATATCAAATCAAGTGTATTAGATGCTCTTAAATTAGAGTGTAGATTTGCATCAAATAACCATAAATTTTGTGTATAATTAGAAAAAATGTTATTAAAAATACTGAATTGCAGATCATGTTATTTAGTGAGAAGTTACATGGAATTTCTGCAACTCTGCTTTTCCTCAAAGATGAATGTATGCATTGCCACAAATTGGTGTGATGTTTTATAACAATAGATAAGGACACAAGCTTTTCTGAAGGTTATTTCTTACTATCTTTTGCTTGATATTACTTGTGGTTTTGGTGGGAAGATTTTTGTAATATTTAGGAAGTAGTGAGGGCTGTTGTGTTGCTGCACCTCCATGGGCTGTTGAAGGGAGTGTTTCCCTTGGCTTCCTCGCTCAGCCCTGTGAAAAATGAGATTCACTTTTTGGTAGATTTCAAGAAATAGGTTTTAATAAAAGATAAGACAATTAGGAGATAAAGAAAAAAGCAAAGTACAGTCGGTTGGGTGGCTTGGCATTTAGCCAAGTCCACAAATTGCTATTTCATAGGCTTTTTTTAAAATACTCTTTTTGTTGTATTAGTTTGTTGAATATTCGTATTTTTCCATAAACTATTTTCCATATTCTAGGGATTGTTTTCCATGGCCCCTTCTTGGGTTCGCCTTTTTAGAGCATACGTGTTTTTTGGTTGTCTCTTCATTATCACCTCCAGATTGGGCCTTGGTCTGTGTTTTCTTTAGATGGGAGATGCTGATAGTCGGGGTATCAATAGCAGAGTCTTCTTTATATCTTCATTGGATGTTATTCCAGCCAAACAGACAGTTTAAGCATAATATATCACTACTACCACTATGCCTAATTTTCTTTACTAATAGCAGAAATAAAAACTTAAATCCTTACCACAAAGTTATTAATCATATAACACACATTTTGCAAAAAGCCAACTTTATAATAGTCATTTATAACGGCCCCAAAGTGGGGCAGGTTGCTTTGCCTGTGACCTGGTCGTTTGTCAGGAATGGGCAATACAAAAACAAAACAAATGCAAAACCAAAACAAATGCTTTTCCAAAAGAATGGTACTGAAATTAAAGCATTGCGTAACCTTCAAGTAAAATTTCAGATGTAGATGTTTTTTTACACAATGAGGCATAGAGATTGAATTAAATTACTTCCTATTTTAGTGCCACAGTTGCTTACGACATCAGGTTTTATAAAGAAAACAAGTAGTTCGGGCTTGGAGACGTAGCTGTGGGATTTCATTCCATTTGCAGTGATAGCTGGGATTAGTTGTGAGCCGCTCCTTTGGGTGAGGTGGGGATTGGTGATTCTGGGTGGGGAAGGATGGATTGCCCGCTCGAGCCGCGCGGCGAGCCGGAGCGCAGCAGCAGCAGCAGCAGCAGCAGGGCGGGACGCGGGGCGCTCTGTGCCGAGCCGCAGCTCTCTCAGCTCTCTCTCGCCATCTTCCAAAGGCTCCCCGGCGCTCTGTGGCCGGCTCTCGGCGGGGCCGGGCCGCTGGAGCCCCCTGCAGGCGGCGGGGAGCCGAGCCGAGCCGTGCCGAGCCGGGCCGAGCCGGGCCGGGGACACGCCGCGTGTGCTGCGGGCGGCCCGCGGCCAGCCCCGCTCACAGCTAACCTACCCCGGGCTTAAAACTCCCCGAAGGCCTGTGTAGGCGCCGGGTTGGGTACGGGTTTAGCACATTTTGTGGTGATTATCTGGCTTCTGATAGGATCATTTATTGCCTCGGGATAATAAACGTGTTTGTTTACTTTCTGATGTAGATAGGGGTAGTTAGGACCTTCTATAGAAGCTTTCAAACTGTGAGTGCTTTATATTTCCAGCAAAATAATAGAACTTTCTGAACTTGAGCAATATCCAATCAAAGTTAGGTTTGAATGATTTTGAAACAAATTTTAAAACTTCCTCCAAGAAATTATTTTGGGATTGATTCTGAAGAAGGGGATACACAGCACTTTTCCCCTCATTCTTCCCATTCCAAGAAAATATTTGTTTAATAAGTCAAATATCTCATAAAATTGGATAAATTCAACTTGAACACTGAATAAATTCATTATTATTTAGAGAACTACTGAAACAGAAAAGTCCTAGCTGCAGTTTCCTATTTAAAAAAAAAAAAAAATCTTCTTTTACCCATATCTGCCAGAGCTAACTGGAGATTTTTGCAGGGGAAAAAAAAAAAAAAACAAAGCCAAAAACAACAACAACAAAAAAACAACAAAAAAAACCCACGCCCAAATCAAAAATAAAATCCTCAACAATCCCTCAACCTTCTAATACAGCAAGGTAAAAGTAATGGATAGCAATTAATATACATTTAATTAGTATTTACTGTCTATTCGCTATCAGTTTAAACTCTTTTTCCCTGGTTATAGTAACATGAATGTCAAATGTGCAGTTAAAGACAAACCCTTTGAAAAGGAAAACCACCAAACTATTTTAGCTCTTGTGTAGATTAGTAAATTAATTTGCATAAAACATCATCCTTTGGATATTGGCAGGAGGGATTGCCTATAAAATTTAGTCTACTGGGTTATTTTAAATTGCCTTCCATACAGCTCATCTGCTCCATCTCTGCTGAGCAGCATGCTTAGTAGTTGGTTAACACAGAAGGCTATCCTTCCAGGATTTTAAAATAAATTAACATTTACTTAGCTGATGAATTACATGGAGGACAATATAATAAGCATTGTGTTTTCCCCTGAAAACAGCCAGCTTGGAATCTCGTTTATTCTGACAGTTGCATTATGCCACATATTCAATGCATGGCTTAGCAATGGTCCTAACTCTGCCTTTGCTATAGTTAATAATCATAAATGTTTGGCTCTAAAATAAGTTATATTGGGAATCCTAAGATGTATAGATTTTTTTTTCTGAATTTTTGTTAGACAAGCAGCTCAACATTATTATGTATATTTTAGATAGCAACAGGTTGTTCTGTATCAGTTCGAGTCTGTCTCTCCTGTTCAGGTTCCAGTTTTCTTAGAACCGATAAGAACTTTATCACTTGTGAAACTTCTGTGCCTCTCTTGAACGTGGTTGGAATTGATAAGAAGTTCCAGCCTCGGACAGTGTGGGGTGGAGAGGAGAGAGTTCTAGGACAGTTGCCTTTGCCTTATTGCCAAAGCTAGAAGGTTAGCCTAGCCCCTGTGAAATTAAAGGAAGGTGGTAAGAACAAAAGATCTGGTTTCCCCACTGAAGGCAGGCTTGGGCTTTTCATCATGTTACCATTTCACCAGTATTTTTTTTTTTTTTTCAGTAAGACTGAAACTAGCTCTCCACAAGGAGATACTTGAGTTTACACATCACAGTTATTTTTGTTGGTGAAAGAGGAGCTTTAATTTCTAGTAGCACATAATTTTAAAAGATTTGGTGCTTTTTGTCTTAGATCAGTCACATGTAAAATAACAAAACTGATAAAAGGCGTGAATCTTTTTAAAGGGTTTTGATATTTCAGTTTTGTGTAATATGTTTGACTAGAGAATGGCTCATCTGTTGAGACAGTTACATAACTATCTTTTATATGGTATAACATTTACTAATCTGTAGAAATTATGTTTATTTTTTTATAAATTCAAACGATGAATTACATATGGTCTGTTGTGTAGTTGCTTTGTGGCTCTGACAAATGGAACAAAAATGTATTTCACATAAAAGTTTGTTTTCAGGGAGAACGTGGTTCATTCACAAAATCTCCTAGTGGTAAAATCATCTTTGAAAATATTCTCTTACAGGTAGCTTCGTTTATTTTTAGGTCAGTATTTCACTCTGCATTGGCTTTCATAATCTCTTTCCATACTTTAGGAACAGGCAGTTTATTGTTTTTGACACACACTACAGGGTCATGAGTGGAAACAATTCGGGCTACAAAGTGCATGTCAGTTCAGTGCTCCTCTGCTGACGGCATGTCTGTCTGAAATCAAGTTTAAAAAATTGGCCCTGTCTCCAGCTGACTTGTTTTGTCAGGCTGAGTCATAAGATTAACCCTTGACTTGTCACCAAGGAAAAATGGAGTAAACAACTGTACCCTGTACAGTATCGCTGATCCAGCTATGATTCATTTCACTGTAACATGATTCTCTTAAGAAAACAAATTTCAGAGCAGCTGTTGCTTGGCTTAAATGAGGATTAGAAAAATTGCAACCACAAAACAAAAACTTGCTTTGGACTTCAGGAGCTTTTGGAATAGTTACCTGGTAGCAGTTCCTGCAAATACAGTTATTGCTAACAACATAACATTTTTTTCAGTAGTCGTTCAAATTCTTCCATTTTAGGTTCATATTTTATCCTGGTGAAAGTAAACTTATGTGGTTTTGATGTGGTGATGGAATTCAGGCCTGATCCTGTATGGTGAATCAGTGTACCAAATGTAAGAAACAATGGTTTTGTACAGTAAATGTGGAGCAGATATGGTGATATGTTTCAAGCATTGGGCACTCAAGATTTTATTCCCAATGACATAACTGAGTGTAGGACAAATAATTTCCTTTTCAGTAAAATGCAATTGTTATCCTTTTGATTTGTGGGGAAGTAAGTCAGGAGCAAATTCATTTAGTGACTCATTATGGAGGGACCAGTTTGTCTACAAACAGACGTTTGCAATGGCGTTTCTCAGTTTTATTGATCATATTGTTGCTTTTGTCTTACCCATGTGCTGGTGAGCAAGGTTAATGATTTACTCCTACTGATAAATGGTAATAGTGTTAGTAAACATTACTAGTTAATATTACCTATGTATTTTTTTGCTACATTGCCCTGTACAAGTATAGGGCAGCTATACACAGAGCAGCCTCCCACTTGAATGCTGCACAGTCAAGTTAGGTTTTTCTGCTTGATGTTTTTAACATTTTTCCAATTGCTTGTATAGGTGGATAATGGTTGTTATTGGAAGGGGGCTTGGTCATGCTCTTCATTGTTAATACAGCTATTTTGAAAACTGGGCACATGTGCATGGAGGTGCAGTAGCCATTACAACTGTGTTGGTGGTAGGCTTCAAAAAACTGACTGCAGTTACCCTGGAAGTATTTCTGATGTTTCAAAAGTTTGCATACTAAAATAATTTTTTTAAAAAGGAGTTCTCTTCCTACTTCAAGTCTGTAATCTGAAAGTGCCTTTTCCAACTTTTCTAACTTGTACATTATTCTGAAGTAGTATTTTTCATGTAGTGCACTCTAAGAAGTAGCACAGGCAAAGATCTGAAGATCTTTTAGCATGTCTCATCTGTACAGTCCTGAACATTAGTGAGAAGCTTTAAGGAATGGCGTTGTTAGCTGCAAATCAAAGGTTCTTACGGACTCTCTGGGGACTGAAATGGGTCTTTGTGGTCCCTAGGGAAGAGGGAAGCCGCCAGTCACTCTGCAGGCCTGGCAATTTAATAGTCTGCAGTATAGTGATGTTCTTTTTTGCAGCTGCTGCTGCTACGCCTTTTGTATTGCAGAGGAGTTTGGTTCAGATATCATTAGCTTTGCTGCATAGTTAAGCAGTTCTGGATGCGTAGTTTGACTTGCAGTAAAAATGCAAGTGTTCCTCAGCAGATGGAAACTTCAGGATGTATTTGCCAACATACTCTGAGCATGATAGTCTAATTGACTGGAAGAGTTCACTGAAAAAGCATTTGAAGCTTGAGATGGGAATATTTTTTTGTCAGTGTGTATATATTCTGTATATTTATAGACACTACAGTAGTTATGTCCTGAGATAATGGACATTACACAGAGATTTTTATCTGATTGTAGTATTCAGCTGCAGTCAGTTTATCACCCTTGTGGATCTTTTTAGTTCAGAGGGTTTCACTGACACACGCGGTGCTTGGCAGAATGAACCAGACTTCTGCAACTTGCTTTCTCTCCCTGTAAATGGCTGAATTGAACTTTACCCATTTTTTTTTTTCCTTATCCTGAAATATTTTCCTGCTTTTGTCAAGAGGAAGGCAGGGAGAATTCACAGCATTGGCAGTAGACACAACTAGAGGTGGAGAAATGTGGTTGTGTGTTAACCTTTTTTTCCCTGGATTGAAGTTGGTATGTGACTTAGCAGAAGCTCAGTTAATAACCAGCTGTGTTCACTTGTAGAAAATAAAAAAAATGTACGCCTCATTAAGAGTTAATGTTAGTTAATACCACTGCTTAGTGAAGAAAGCAAAAAGGCCTACCAGGCATTGATAGTGTGCAAATATTGAGGGATCTCTGTACTGGAAGTTGCAGTCTGTTTGCTGTGTTGAATAATTCAGGTTTTTGTGATACGACAAAGTTGCTGAGGTCCTCTCCCCTTCTCTGCCCTGTCTTGTATGGGCACGAATGTGTGCTTTATTCATACAAAATACAATATAAAGGGACCCTAGACTTGTGTTTCTAAGAGAATCTTTCCTTATAGTTTGTATACCCCATCTTAAAGATGGATTTTGGACGATTCCATAGTGTGAAAATATTTACATGATTTCTAGGGTTTTTTTTAAAAACCCAGGCAGCCCGTGTAAGTGTTGTCTGTGTCAGGGTCGCTCCCTGCCCCAAGCTGTCCTCCTGGGAGGGCCCCGGGAGCGCTGGGTGCTCGGGCTCTCCCCTGGGACTCGCTCCCAGCAGCTCCCCGCGCCTTTGGGAAGCGTTTGCCAAAGTTGGAAGCAACTTTAGACAGAGCCAGATGGCCGTGTGGCTGGAGCTGCATCGAGCAGCGTCTGCACGGCCACAAGTGCTCTAATTTAATTAAAACAAAAAGCAGACGATTATCTCAGGGCTCAGGACGTGCCCATGTGCGGGTTCCCCGCGGCTGCCGGCGCGTAGCGCTGCGTGTGCAGAGCCCTGTGCGCCCGCGGGCCCTTGCGCGCCTCCTCCCGGGGCCGGGGCCGGGGCGCGGAGCGGGGACTGGCGCGCCCCCCGCGCCCAACCCCCGCGCCGGCCGGAGATGGTTCAGTCCTGCTTTGCATAAGCCGCCTTTGAGCGCTCCATGTGCGCGGCGGCGGGTGGATGCCGTGGGGAGCGGGAGGCGGCGCGCTGAGCCCGGCCCGCGCCAGCCGCGCCATGTACTGCGCCTACCCCGTGCCCGGCGTGGGCAGCAGCTCCCTCATGTACTACTACAACGGCAAGACGGTGAGGGGCCGCCTTTGTCCGGGGCCGCCGGGCCGGGCTCTCGCGAGTTGTCCGCTCCGGGGCCCCGGCGGGCCGGCAGCGCTGGGGCAGGGGCTGCCGGGGCCGCCCGGCGGGTCGGGCTCTGAGGGGAGCGGGGGCCGCCATGGGACCGGGGGCCGCTTTGTGTGACGGGGCCGCGCGACACCCGCCGAAGTTCGCGTTCCTGCGCGCCCGCGGCTTTTCTTTGGGGGCCGGGGGTTTGGCCGGCGGTGTTTCGGGGCTGGTTTCGCGCAGGGCTCTCCCCAGGGCTGCCCCGGCAGCGCTCCGCAGCCCCCGGCGGCCCCGGCCCCGGGCAGCGGCGCTCCCTGCCCGCGCCGCGGAGCGCCGAGTGTTCCCGCAACACGGGAACGGGGCCGGAAAAAGCGCATTCCGGAGCGGGGGGGAAACTAAAAAAAAAACCTCTTCTCTGTGGATTTAACTTTGTAGAAATGGAACGAGGTATTTCTGTTTCGTGGTAGATACTTTTAATTTTTAAATTAGAACGCCAGTTTTGATTTTTGTGTGTAAAAATTAGCATACGATGGTAAATGAACAACGGTGTGTTTCTTCCAGTCTATTTATGTTGTATGTGGTTTTGGCTTTCTTCTGTTTTAAAAATAGTATTAAGTAGGAAAAGGGAAGATGTTGATACTGATCTTTTTTTGTGGCTTTTTTTTTGTTTTGTTTTTGTTTTGTTTCTTTATTGCTGGTCCTCCTCCCGTGGGCCTGTGTGAGTTTTGCTTTCATTAGCAAACTTTTTTTGCCAAGATTTTTGTTCAGTGGTAATTTAATTATGGATCTTTATGTTCATAAAAGACGCTGTGTATGAGCTTCTTGAATAACAGCAAAGACACTGGAGGAGAGGTTGGGGAATCAGTAAAATCGCTTGGTCTCTATTTCATTTCCTTTGGTATAAATGCCAGCTGTCTTTCAAATATGAAATGATTTTTCTTTCATCTCTGCTCCTAGGCTAAAACAATCTGTTTGAAGTTTTATGTGAAGATATATATAAGACTTAAGTAAAATTAACTATACAGTACCCCTGAAGCAAAGGGAATATAACTTGCATGGAGTTTTGATTTTATTCTTTCTAGAGCACAGATCACTCTATTACAACATTTCTCTTTGTTCTTGTAGCAGGAAAAAAGGCTTTGATCTTATTAAGTATTTCCAGGCATATAGTAGATGTAAGTGCTGGTACTGTAGGAGGGCATGGCTTGAAAATTGATAGCATGTGCCTGTTATGGGTCAGAGGTGACCTTTATGAGCTTGAAAACTTAGTAAATAGATGACAAATCATATGATCATCCTATATCATGTTGCCCAAGGTTTTATTTTTTTTTTTTAAATCATAGTCAATTTTACCACTGTTTCTCCTAGGAATGCTGCAAGTTGGCCTAAATTACTAATTTAAATATCCATAAGGAGGTTATGTGGAGTTGTGGGATTGGTTTTTGTGTTAGTTTCTGAAGCACGCCTCTTGGTGCATATGCCAAATCTTTGTGTGAACCTTTCTACAGTCAGAGAACAGTGTATACCCTAATTTTGATGTCTTAGTGCTTTTATTTGTATTGTCTGATAAATTAGTAGTTGTCAGCATGAACCTCATTGTTCAAGCTGGAGATTTTTATTTAGATCGTTGTATTAGATTTTGGATGCTGGCATTCCTCGGTACCTGCTAACATATATGAAATCTGATTTATTTGCTCACAAAATAAGTGAGAAATCACATGTAGAAAATGTGTAAACTTTTCATTGAAAATGTTTTGTCCTTTTCAATTTCTTTAATTTGTAAGCCAAAACAAAGCTTAGTATTATGCTAAACACCATGGATATGAGCACTCCAATAGATGATTCGGTGGGGACTGACACATATATTAAAGCCTGAAATATAAATGAGGGGCTGTTTCTGTTACAAGTTCCGTTTTTGTAATTTCCTTATGTTTTAGGAAGGACCCATTGAAGTAAAAAGTAGTGATTTAATACAAATACCTTGCTGAGGAGTAAAATTTTGCTCTTATGTGTGATAGGTGTTACAGGAAGAGAATATATATTTCAAGAATCCCCCTCAAATTAAAAAGAAAAAAAAGACTTTGTCTGTTTCATAAAGAAAATAAAGCCCTTGCACTGCACTAGATGTAGACTGGGGTTTTTTGTTGTTGTTGCTATTGGGTTTTTTGCAATTTTTTTTTTTTTTAGGTTTTTTTTTTCCCCTTCACCTGTTGACATATAGAAAATGCTCTCAGTTTAAGGAAACCTTACAACATTTTCCTATAGAGCTTTTAGGAAAAAAGAATTATACTTAAAAATTATTTCTATCATTAAAGTTTTATCTTCTCTTTCATTTAAGAGCCATACTGCAGACCTCAAGCCCCCAGATAATCAAGATACCTAATCACCATTAAAAGTAAAACTGCAGAAATACTTAGGTAGAGATAAAAGCACAAATGTAAATAATACTTTTTTTTTCTTTTTCTTTTTTTTTTTTTTAATTAATGCATAAGTAAGCAAATTCCTTCATTCAATGTAGCCATTTCAGTTAGATTTTAGGAAGTGCAACAGTACCAAAATTATATTTAGTAGAAGTCTGATGCCATCTTTGTGTTTAAAAGTAAAATAGACTTGCTTGATTTCCACTGTTTTCAGTTCGCCTACAAGTATGGAAATAAGTTAGTTATTTTCTAAATGTACTGTAGAATTATTTTAATATAGAATGGCAATGCAGCAATGTGTCAGTTATCGCCAAAATAAATTATTTTTTAGAAAAGTTATATTTTATTTTATATCACCTATTGCTACTATTTCATATGAG
This sequence comes from Sylvia atricapilla, assembly GCF_009819655.1. NCBI lineage: Eukaryota > Metazoa > Chordata > Aves > Passeriformes > Sylviidae > Sylvia > Sylvia atricapilla. Next base: position 13,591,268 of record NC_089152.1, read on the forward strand.
AATAGATTTGTGAGTATATTCACTTCATTATTTTATTCTGTGCATTTTATGGGCTGATTTAATATATTAGTCTATGTACAACTATATTTTATTGTTGAATAAATATTTATTTTTCTCATCATAGGCTGAGATTGAGCCCTTCTCCAAGGTAGAGAAGCTGCATCTTTTACAGTAGATTCCTACAATGCCTATTTAAAAAGGTTGAAAAGAAAGTCAAGAGATATAGGTATTTTGCACATGTGCACTGTTCTGTGATTTGCTTTTTAGCGAAGTAGCTTATATTGGGATTTTTTTTGGAGAAAATACCCTTCCTTGAGAATTTTGAGAGTGTAAGAAGCTTTTTATAAGCACACTGCTGATGGGCACACGCGTGTAGATGAAGAATCCACGGAGGTGTGGGGGGAGCTGGTTTGTCTGGGGGTTTCAGCGCAGCCCTTGCCCGTGTTGGAGCAGCGCGGGACGTGAATAATCCTGCGCGACGCGCGGATGACACGGCGGCGTGCCTCGTGCCGGGCCTCTTGGGCAGTAAATAACGGACTCGGGCTTCCAACGGCCACGTAAAATGTTTTCAGTTTGTAAATTTTGGAGCAACCAGGTGCTAAAATTCAATTTTGCTTTTATTAGTAGTGGGCCAGCTAGTACGCAGGGAGGAAGGTACAATTAAAGCTGTTCTGTACCATATGCTGCCCACAGCAACTTACACAAGGTCAAAGCTAACATTTCTGAGTCAGGACAAATATAAGATCATCTGGAAAATCTCTGGGGGTACATGGCTGTGGACACTGGATAGAGAGAGGTAGTAAACACTGGTCAGCTGGATTTTTATTTTCTTTCTGTTTCTCTCTTTTTTTCTTTCCCATCCCACTAAAAAACGATGAGTTACAATTCATCAGCCCAAGAGAGTTTTCCCTGCTCCACTCCATTGGGCTGAACTGCCAATCTGCTGAGCAGTGGTCCCCTGCCAGAAGGGTGTCTTGTCTGCAACAAGCTTTATTAATGTTTTAAAGTGAAGGTTATGTCCATTTCCTTGGGCACATGACAGCAGCCAGGGATGGGCTCAGGTGCTGTGTGGGGCAGATCTGTATTTCTCACAAGGCACACCAAGAGGAACGTGCCCCCTTTGCTCCGTGCCTTGGCTCCCCTTAGCACGTGGACAGCAAGGTCTGCCTGGGGAAATACAATAGTCTGTGCTGGAGGTGCACAACCAGAGAGTGGCTTCAGAGGGGACAGGGACAAAGGGAAAAGATGGCCTGTACCCACTGCTGTGTGTGCTGCTCGAGCAGCCTTCTGAAATACAGGGAACAGGTTAACAAACAGGCGGAGGAGTTCCAACTGGTCTGGTTTTTGTTTCCTGAAAATCTGACTTTAATCAGGAATTTTTGAAGACATAGTTGCATGTGTCCCTTAGTGACAGCATGATTTGAAGAGTGTGGTGAAGAGATTTTGCTTAGGAAATAAAGCAAAAAAAGAATCTTCAAGCGCTATATAAATAGATATTTCTTTCTAATGTTGTTTTTGCTGCCTTACCTCCTTTTTCTTCTCCTGTATGGTTCACACTACAATAAAAATAGAAACTACTACTAATAATAATAAAACAACAAACTAGGCCAAAAGGTTTCTCCATGCTGAATTTTATATTTTTGCTAAGTTTACCTCTCGCTTTTTAACATGACTAAAATTGTCATTCCCTGGGGAAGAAGCTAGGAAGTACTTGTGCTGTGTATCTTTACAGTGGGATTCTGCATTTCAGAATACCCAAATAGGCATGTATAGCATGCCTAAACTGCATAAACATTTATTTAAGATGGAATTCAGTTTAGCTACTCTAAGAAGTTTGAATTTTATTCCATCCTTAAAAAATATGGTTTGATTTGCGGACCAGGACTGTTCTCTTAAAGGAGTCTTTAATTTTCATTTTGGATGGTGAGAAGAGTTTTTTACATACATAAGCCTTTACACCTGGTATTGGAAACAAAAGTCTGGTTGAGGATGTTGTTATAATGACTTAGTACACTAGGGATCTTAATTTTCTCATCTTGCTTAAATATTAGCTAAACAAGAATTTAGACTGGATCTTGGGTTTGGTTTTGGGGTTTTTTTTTAAGCTTCTGTCTTGCTGTAAAAAGGAGCATGGAAAACTGTAGTTAATATTCTACATTCCTGAAGTTTTAGCATATGATTTTGTCAGAAATACAGTAAACATGAAAACAAGTTTCCTTTTCCTAGAACTGCCTTTCAGCAAAATTAGCTTTTGCTACAAAACCTGCAGATAATACTCTGTAAAGTTTTGCCACATGTACAAATCATTCATCAGTGCGCACTTGCATGACTGATGCTGATGGAATGCAGATAGGCTACTTAGCAGAGTTTACAAGCTACAGAATAGGTTATTCATCTTTACTGGTTTCAAAAAATTCTGTCTCAAGCAGCTTGACAAATATTTTCCTGAACTTCCAAGAATTGCTAATAACTATGCTTAAATGAGTAACATAATTCATAATTTCATAAACAGTGTGTGTGATGGGAGCCTTGGTCTTGAGATAGCATGAGCTCATCGGAAGTAGGTTTGGTTGCTTCACTGCTGTTTTTTTAATCTGCTTTTAGCATTAATATTAAACATTGATAAATATTTAAGAATTTGAAACAGGAAAATTGCCTGAGAGGATGGAGGCCAACAGGAGGACTCCAAGTGTTATATTTATTAAATGCATTTATAGAACGAGACTTGGAAGTTTTATGTAGCATAAAATCTGGTAAACACAGATCTTCAAATTACTGTTGAAGTTATTGGCACTTGTTTTAGTAAAGAAAGCAACTGTAAGGTAGTATTTGAAATGTTTTAGATATATTAGGTCCATATAAGTTTCACAATAGTGTTCATTACCTGTGGTAATCACCAAGGCAGATTTCAGAATGGGATGATGCTTTTGTTTTGACTAAACCTGATGTCGTGCAGCTAATGTCTCCTCAGATCTGGAGTCAGCCCCCACCACTACCCCTCATAGAGAAACCTGAGTTGTCATCCTGCCTTTCCTGCTGGAGAGACATAAACCAATTCAGGGTGCAGGAGAGACTGATGTGGGTCTCTGACTTGACGTCCTCTGCAACTCGTTTGTCCTGCTTGCCTCAGCGGAGGCTATCAACCCTTCAGGAGTGCTGCAGCGTTAGGATTGATGTATATATTAGCACAGCTCCAAAAAAGTCGAGTCCAAGACTTGATAAGTCATGTAAAAAAACTGGTTTTGGCTTGCGTTTATCGGAAGGGAATTTCCCATTCATAATGGGAGAGTGTTTTGCTTGTCAGCATGGAGGCATGTTCGGTGCCTTTGGGCACAGTGATTTTGAGGGGATTAAGGATGGGCTCCTCTTTCTACCTGCTGGAGACAGCCCTCTTCAAGGAGACTGCAAACAGGCTGACCTTTTAACAGTATTCCTTCCTTGTCTTTGTGGGAATGTCAGCCAGGAAAAACTGGTTTGATGCCTCCTGGATGTCAGTGTTATCAGTTTAATAGCTAAAAGAGGCCGTCTTGAGCAGCCACGTCATATTTTTAACTGCCTTACTCAGCTGTTGCAGAAGAGAAAGCCCTATAAGTAGGACACCGAGTCGTACTGGGGAGCCACTGCACGGCCACGGCAGCAGCCACAGGGGTACGTTTTGCTGGGTAGGGGTCCCACTGCCTGTGGGCCTTTCAGAGTGAGCAGCTTGCCATGATGCATTGCTTCCCCACTTCAAAATAAAATTTCATCCTTTTTGTCAACTTTCTTATTTAAAGCCTTTGTATTTTGCATCTCATAGACTTCGGGTTAATTTTAGTAAAATTTCTCCTTTGCTTTTAAATTTTGTTTGTAGTAACGCAACACAAAAATTATGATTAGGTCATTAACCAGAAAAAACCCGGCGCTCATCTGCAGGTGATCAGATGACATCAGAGGCCTGGTTTTAATTTGTGGGTAGTTCTGATTGTAACTAAAAGAGACTCGCTCCTTTTGTGGAATTGGCTGGCTATTTCCCCACATCTGGAGTTAATGAAGTCTTTGAGACCACATCAGTTGTGTTTTGCCGCAAGAACCCTTTGATCTGAAAAATCTAGACTGGCACAAGTGCAGCTTCATAACATTGCAGCTATGTTTTTGCAAGCTATAGTTAAGATACCAAAACAAGCAGAAACTATATGAAGTTATGTGTCTGTGCTAGGACTTTCATGTAGCTGTTTGGAAGGGCCTCTTTTACGTTTGTATAATTCATAACATTTTTATTATGTTAATAGCTTGTACGTATGTATGTGTAAATTACACATTTGTAGGAGTTTTTAATTCCCCTTTTGAGATAGTGTTTATTCAGTTTTTATAAATCACCCAATAATGTAAAATGTTAAAATTTCAGTCTGAAGCTTGTATTTACAGATCTCATCGATAACTTTGCAGTTTAAAAGAAGTATAATTCACTGTAGGTGACTTCGCATTAATCAGTGTACATCTCCACGGCAGTGCTAAATGTCATAAAGCTTTGTTTCCACTGCTGTCCTATGACAGTGATAGATTATCCATCAGCTATAGCATATGCTGTGTTATTCTGCACAACAGAGAACTTGTAAACTAAGCCCAGTTTTACCTAATATGTTTGCAGTCTTATGAGTGCAAGTATTTACAATTTGACAGAGTGACATTTCTGTTAAAATATGTCTCAGGCATGGAATATACATGTATTCATATAGAGTAAATACATATGTACTGCGAACATTGCTCAGAATGTATTGTCATTCTGTCACTCAGGTCTGGTAAGCATCTCTATTATTTTATATTTATTCCATAAACTGAAAAATTTCGAGTAAAATATTGAGCAGAAGCTTCCCGAAAAAAAATAAAAATTAATTTGTTTTCAATAAAAACCAATGGTAAAGAAGCGTGTAACTTAAAGTTTCGAGTTTTCCACTTGACTCTTTCTAACCAGGTGTCTGTTTACCTGCGGCCCCGTTCATTACGTGGCTCATCCCGACCGCTGTGCCCTGGGCCCCTGCCCTGCGCCTTTGTCCCGATGGCACCGTGGTGGAATTGCGGAGATTTTGCTGAAATGGTGTTGCTGTGGAGCGAGGCGGAGATCGCAGTGCCTGGGCGCGGGTGATGTCAGAGGCGCTGGCTCAGGCACATCCCGGCCATTTGTTCCCACAACAGCAGGGCTGCAAAAGCGTTCGGCAGCGGGAGGAGGGGGATTGGCATGCAAATGGAGCGGGGCTTGCCCACTTCACTATCCTCAATGTCCCTATCAGAACAGTCACCCTCTGCGAGGACAATGGTTCTTTTTTAGGGGAACTTAGGCTTTTTTGTTGGCTGGCTTGGTTTTCCTGGCACTTCTCTTGCTTGGTAAACAACATCTCAGAAAGACCAGGGAGGGCTGTGAATGCCGTAGAGATATGTGTGTGCCTGTATGTGCATAGGAGGGGATCAAAATAATCACTTTTGAATGTTAGGGTATTGTGCACTTTGTAAGTTGCATTATATAAGCTTTAAAGTTGAAATTACTCTTCCTATATGTATTTATGAGGTCATCTGTATTTAACAAGACAAACAGTTAAAAATACCACATTTTTTACTTCTTAGAAAAAAGATGCTCCAGTTTCAATGTTGCATTTTTATATTTTTTGCTGTCGTATATGTTGATTTGCTTTTTAATTAATTTATCTTCTAACACACACTAGTCTTCGCAATATTTGATACAGAATAACTAGTTATGGGTAAAGTCCTCTACTCTGTGAATACTGGGCCTTGTTCGTTTTACTTATTCTTGAATACATTTTTTATTTCTTCTCAGAGTTGCTGCAGTGAAAGACTTTGAGTCATTATGTTTATTTGGCGTCTTACGTTTTTAACTTGTAAAGAAAATTTGTTGCTCGCAAGTTGAGAATGGGCATTCCACTGGTGTGTTAACACTGAAAAAACATTAATACTGCTTTTCTTTAATGCTGGGCCAGTGTGAAAATTACGTGCTCGCTGTTGCAGTTTTAAGATTATTCCTGAGGACATGCATGCGTGTATTTCTGATGACTCTCCAAAGGCGTGCGAGTTTCTGAATGGATGATAAAACGGTCGCATTAAAACCTTTCCATTTGTCACTGGATGTTCTTTTTCTTTCCGATTGTTGGGATGCCAGCTAATTAAATATTCAAACAGGCATACAGTTGTTTTAAAATAAAATTTGTTTGGGGCCCAGTTGTTTTATCTTGCTTTTTTATCTTGAGCAACAAGTCTGTGCGAGTCGTGTACTTAGAAAGCAAAATCAGCATTCAGGCTTTTATCAGGCCACCTGGCTGAGTTGGCACACCAGAAAGTGTGTTGTTAGGATCATTCTACTGTAGTTCCTCTGTACTGTGGCAACTTGCTAAAAAGCAAATAAAACAAGGGCAACAAATGCTGCGGCTTGCTACACTGTTCTTTTTTTATTTGTGCTTTCTCTATCTGTATGCTGTTGTGGCTTTTTTAATGCACGACACCCGGTTATTGCTAACCTGCTTTTATTGCTCTCCAATATGTAGGTGTATGCACCATCCCCAAGTTCTGATGATTTCAACAGAGAATCTCCAAGTTACCCATCTCCTAAGCCACCAAGCAGTATGTTTGCTAGCACTTTCTTTATGCAAGGTGGGTAAAACGTCACTTGTCCTTTAGGCAGAGATCTGCTTTACTGGGTGAATGAAGATGTGTAAGGAGAGCATATTGTGCTAGAGCCTATGGTTAAGTTTTATATACTTCTGAAACAGTTAGATGAAGGGAACTGTCTGTTGATGTAAAGTTTTTCTCATGACATTAATTGCTGACTGAAATTTAAAGGGATTACACAGCAGGCCAGATGGACAGAATTCCCATCCTTTGATTTGTAGGGGCTTCAGAGCAGCACACTGGAGTGATAGAGAAAAATGAGGTGGGGGCTTATTGACTCTTCTGGAATTTGACTGTACAATATCAGCTAACAGCCTTATGTTCTCAAATGCTTGTGTATCCAGCATGCCAGAAAAAAGGGGGTTGCACTGAACGAAACGAGAGCAGAATCCATTTCCTCAGCCTCACGTCACACAATTAGCTCGTGCTGCAGTCTGGTGAGGGTTTGGAGCACATTGAGAGTCAGTACGGGAATTCACAGAGCACTTCAGTTTGTGCTACAGAAGGGAAACTGCACTGACACACAGGCTAAAGCTTCTGTAATGTAGTCATTTCAGCTACTTAAATCTGCTATTTTAAAATGCTTTTATATTTTTGTGATGCTAGGATATCTTAGACTATAAGTTGCTTGTTTTAGGTAAATAGATGTTTTGCAGTTTATGTTTATGATGAGTTCTGTTTGGCCAAACTTCTTACCCCTCCACCTCCTTTCCTATTATTTCTTTCAGTCTGGATTTTTTATCAACACTGTTGACTTGAATCTGGCCTTACTGAAGGTCTGTGTAATTAGCAGAAGTGCTTGGTATTTTCTCAGCTGTGGTTGGATTATATTTCAGCTATAAAGCCTCTGTTGTTTCTTAGGGGCTTTTTTTTTTAATAAATATAGCAACAGTGTGGTGGCATGAAAATAGAAGATGTGGTATAAACTGGTCACCATTTCCCCAGTGATGTTAGTCTCAGTAACCGAATTCTGTATTTGTTTAAAATAATCTTGTAAAGAAACAGAGAAATTAGTATTCTTCATTAAATGTATTTTTCTTGTTTTCTTTCCTACTGAAAAAATACTACAAAAAAAGATGGGACCCACAATTCTTCTGACCTCTGGAGTTCATCCAATGGCATGAGCCAGCCTGGCTATGGTGGGATGCTTGGAGGCTCCTCTTCCCACATGTCCCAGTCCGGCAGTTACGGCAGCCTGCACACACACGACCGTTTGGTAAGACCCAGCACACATTCATCTCTTTATAGTCGTCTATGGAGAGCTAACTTAGGAGAATTAACTTCTCGTTTGCTGCTCACGTCTGTCAGTTAAAAACCCCGTTGTTAGAAGTCGCAAACTTTGTGTATTAGATTTATGTCCTTTTAGTTATGCCTGTCGTATAAATAAAAACCTGTGGCTGTGTAGTGGTCTGTTCAGAGAATGGATGAGTCCCTTTCTGCTGTAATAAAGAGCTGGGTGTTACATGTTTAGTATCTTAAAATATCAACATTTATTTAAGGACTACTTAATGTCTTATGTCTGCTTCTCTTCTCTCCAGAGCTATCCCCCGCATTCAGTCTCACCTACAGATATAAATGCCAGTCTTCCTCCAATGTCCAGCTTCCATCGTGGCAGTACCAGCAGTTCACCTTATGTAGCTGCCTCACACACTCCACCTGTCAATGGATCAGATAATATTCTGGGTAAAAAGTTCTTCCTGCCTTTTTTTATTTTTTTTCATTTTACTAGAAAATGAAATTTAGGGCGGCATGACGCACAAAATTAGTAAGATTTAATTTATGGCATGCTTGTAGATCAGGAAAAATTCACCACTGTGATATTTCTGTCCTCAATATGGCTGAGATGAGGCAAATGGTTTTTCAGTCAGCTTAAGACTTACCCGTTCACTTGCTTTCACAGTCCAGCCAGTGCTCAGGGGCTGGATGTGTCTGCCTTAGTGGGCACTGTCCCTCCGTAGCTCAGTACATGTGCATGGCCATATAGGCAGTTCTGGCACTGCAGTTTTCAGAGCTGCGGTGTCACCAAAGCACTGCTCTGGAGAAAGGCAGGAAGGCTGTTTCTTAGGGGAGGTTGATAAAGTGCATCATAAATTCCTCTCTTAACTGTTTTAGAGATTACGGAGCAGCCAGTATGGTGGCTGGTTTAGTCTCTCTGCTCACCTAGGAACCAAGAAATACAGGGTGATCATCTGTTCCTTGCACATGTTTGCTCGTCTTAAGATACAGCTGGAGAAGTTAAATGCTTGTAGATGCCCCTTGTCGGGTCGGTAGGATTTGCACTTAGCTTCATTTTAAGGAAATGGAATTTGGTTAGGGTAACTATGTTAGCTTTGATTTGGGAGCATGTTTTACACCAAGATCTTTAAACAGAACCCAGTTAGCAAATCTGCATGGGAAATTCAGGCTGGAAAATCCAAGTTTGTCACAAACTTGGAAACAGCGAGCGTTGCATTATTTGGATTTCTGATGTGAATGACTTACATTCACATTCAGTACATTTTTTGGCTTTAGAAGTTGATAATTGGAGAAAGAAGATTTGCTTTTAAAGGGTCTGTCTTCCACAGCAAAGCAGATATTTTGGAGGATTCAGTTCCTCTCTCTGTTTCCAATTGGCAGGGCTTCAGACTTCCTCTTGGCTTAATGGTGTGTGGAGCAAAAGGGCACGCACAGCTGCTGACATGCAACTGAGAGCAGGGGTGACACAAAGCTTGGTGCATCAGAGCTTTGCAGGGACTTCTTAAACTAAAGATGAGAGTACAACACAGGGAATTAGAGCAGGGGGAGCAAGGAGACACACAAAGAACTCTTGTGTGAATTTGGCTTTAAGAATTAATTAAACGTGCAGCACTTCAGTGATAGCAGTTTAGAAATAAGCTGCAATAATGTAATTTTCTGATTTTGATTTTTTTTTTCATGTTTCATTGAAATTAGACAATGATCCTAGAAAATAATTTGTCTTTTTCAAGCTACATTCACTTGTTGGTCCTTAAGTTATGACAGTGATACTGTGTTTGACTTTTAAGACGAGAGCATCTAAATGTAAATCTAATTGTTTTAATTAAATTTTTTAGTCTAATGAGAACTGATTCTATTGACACTGACTTCCTCAGAAAATCCATTTAAAAAGTGGTTGCTCAACTCTATGTGATGAATAAAATAATAAAAGTAAATAAAATTTCAGCTTTAAAAATAAGTGTTTGGTTTACTTTCCACATTACAGGAAACAGAGGAAATGGTGCTGGAAGCTCACAGACAGGTGATGCACTTGGAAAGGCATTGGCATCTGTAAGTAGCAGTTTAAATATTCAGATCTGAAACACATATTTTAACCCATTATTTATCTGTCATTCATTTTATAATACCAAATCAGGGATTTTCACATATGATGTCAAAACAATGTACTGTGATACAATTTCCTATACTAGAAAAATGTCTTTTTTAAATGCAAGTTAAAAAGGCTTTTATTTGGAGAAGACTCATTCTGAATTCCTTTTTCTTCAGGTGATCAAAAGATTTAAGGTAGATCTGGTTTTAAAAGCTGGTTAGACAAAGTAAAAGATAATAATAAAAAGTTGATTTTAATTTTTTTCTGTAGTGTTTTAGGTAAAGTCAAATTTTTTTAACGTTAGTCTTAGAGCAGATCCTGCCTCAAGGTTTAAAATGTTTGCTCAGTGGCCTTATAAAACTGAGGGATTTTGAATGCCATGTTGTATAGCTATAATCTATGGAACAGCCTTTAGAATGTTGTGTATGCATAAATTTAAACTTTTAACTCCTGTTGGAATAATGTAAAACATGGCAAGGATCTTCAATCTACTGTAAGCTCTGTTTTCATATGCATGCATACAGTAATTATTTTTTCATTAGTACAATCAGATGTACTTTTTACAAAAGAGTCATTGATACACAGCAGCAGGAATTTCAGAGTTGGGAACGGTGGCTGGGGAAGCATTTTGTATTGCTTGTGTGGAGCAAACTTTGCAGCCCTAAATGACCGTCCCTGTGTTGGGTTCTGCATCCTTCACCTCATACCAGTGAATGCAAATGTGCATATTCATGCAGATCCTGTTAGCTTTGCATCCCTCAGAGGGTCATATGTTAAAAGATTACCAGATCTGATAATGTCTGTAATGTCCATATTGGGGAGGAGAACTCTGACCTACTGGCTTTGAGGAGAAAAATGTCCCTGTAGCTTTCGGGGATTCAGCAAGTAGATAACAATTTGGGAGTCCAGAGGGCAGTTAACGCTCTCTTTTGGTCTGTTTGAGACCTGTCAGAAAAGAACTGGGATCGTTTCGCCTCCTAGAAATAGCAATGCTCACACACTGCAGGCTGTTCATTGCTCTGCAGATGTATTTGGGTGTCTGCTGTTCTGCAGCCGGAACAAAATTTCGTTGTTAAGTCTGACACGCTGGCCAGTTAGACCTGCGGGACTTCGTGACATTTTCCACCACTTTCCTTTTCTAAATGATTTTCTCATCCTTTCAGGTATTTTTGTCCAAGTCACTAGCTGAGAAAGCCAGGCTGATGTTTTGAGGAAAAACTAAATATATTGCGAGTGGAAGTCAGGGCAGAAATGTTTAATCTAACTGGTGGGTGGGCTCTGGTTGTCATAGAAACTTGTTTCTGTCATCCCGTGTTGTTGCTTGGCAGGAGCAGCCAGGTCATTCCATAAATCATTTCTGTCATAGCTGATGGTGATGCATTCCATCTGCTCTATCAGTGCATGCCATAGTCTGCACACTTCAAATCCCTCGCCTCATCCATCTGCTTCCCCCGCACCCCGCACCACGCGCACCCAGCACACTCCCTGCGCTCGCTCGGCGAGAGCGCGGCTCGCGGCTGGCCCAGGAGGGAGCTGGGCTCTCCTGCAGGTGAAGCTGACACACATGGATTTTGACAGCTAGCAAATCAAGAATATTTTTTCTGTTTGAACAAAGTTTTATTTAAATACTGCGATTGTCGTGCCTTTTTTTTTTTTTTCCCCCTAAGATGCCACTGTATTCCTTTCTGTTTTGATTTTAAATGCTGCTGCTGCAACTGTCGAGAGGAATTTCTAGTTCTAAAATTCTGTTGATGTACATCTCACAATAGGCCTTTCATGTGTGAAACATCAGAGGATACGACATTTGTTCTTCAGTTTAGGTATTAAAGACCATACAGAATAGTATGTGATTAAACATGTAAGGCCAGATAATACATTTGCAAAGGTTCTTTTATTTTAGGTTTAAGCCTGGATAATTGTGGTCTTAATCTCAGGGTAGGCAAGAAAGAGAATTGTACATGAAAGTATTTACACAAAGTTCCCAAAGCCCTGTGGATTATGCATTAGTTTGGATAATGAACTAGTATAGATAGAAAGAAAAGAAAATCTGGGTATTCGTGCCATTTCTAATGTGTTTCCCTGAACATTTGCCAAACAATAACCCTTTAAGATTGTGCCCATGGAGGGTTATATGGCAGGAGAAACATCTGGTTTATTTCATTGCCTAATGCCAAATCAAAACACTTGGTCTTTAATTTAGAGGAGATCAAACAGGAGGACTGTTTAACTTTGTTGATTATATCAGACCTCTTTGTGATAACTTATGTTTTGATTCCTACCTCAGCACTAGGGTAAAGGCCTTTGTACCGTCTCGGTAGTTAAATAGCCACTGGTCCCTTCACAAAAGAAAAGAAAATGTAGGGAAGTTGACTTCTAAAAGTAATTCATGAATTAAGTTTCTTTGTTGCTTTAGACTCAATAATATTAACATAACAAAGCCTAACTGAAATGTACACTGTAGTGTTTAAAAAATTGGACTAACAGCTCCGAGGTTTGGCTCTGCAGGCTCTCAATTGTGCAGCTTTTGTCTAAGAGCCTTTTCATTAGACCCTGGCATATTGGCACCCCACTGATTGGAATGGACCATGACTGATAGGAGGAGGAGTCTCATTTGTTGCAGTAAAATGAGTCATGTTACCGTTTAAGCCTGGCAGAAGGTGTCAGGGTTGTTCATCATTGGTCATTTAACAGCACAGCAGCCAGGGACTGCATGCAGAATGAATTCTCACCCCGTGTTTTAGTTGGGGCTTTGCAGTTCCCTAGATTTCCCCTGGTTTAAAATACAGCAAAATAAAATTGGCAGGTAGACCTGTGGAAAATCAGCAGTTTCAAAGAAAAACTTTGTGGCCTTTGACTTGATTTTAATTTTCTGTGTCTTATCTGTCTGAAACTCTTTACTGTTCTTATACTGATGGCCAAGATTTATTTTTATGCTGATGTACAATGCATGAATTTCCTCCGGTAGTATGAGGTAGTTTGTTCTAAATATATTTTCTTTCTAGCATGTATGAAAAGGAGGAAGCATTTCCATTAGGAAACTGTTGGTCTTTTCTAATGGAAAAGCATGATATAGCAGGAAGGAGCATGTGGTCTATCAGGTCCTGGTTTTGTCAGTTCAGGAAATACAATATGGAACTTAATGAAGTTATTGTCAGCTAAATGCTGAAATGTCATATTGTCTGTGTGAAGAGACATCAACCACACTGCCAGTGAAGATTTTTTTAACTGCCATCTGATGACTAACAAATCCTGGTCTCTGCTCAAGTAAAACAGGTTTGAACCGATGACCTATAAAAATATGTTCTGAAGTCCATAGTCAGCCTCTAAATCTATTCAATTCCCTTCATAAAATGAATTTTCCCAGTGTCTTGAGATTTTAATTTTTAATTAAAGCTTTAAGCGTTATGTCTTCTGTTTTTACCAATAGTTCTTAATTTCATTAATAGCAAGGAAAGAATTGTTGTAAGTTGAAGTTCAGTATCTCAAGAGGCCAATTGATACTGAAGTAAGAGAGAAACATGTTACGTGCTGCAATACATTGCAAGAGGAGCAAAATTTCAAGTGTTTTGTGTTTGGCAGGTACCAATAATAAGAGAGCCCGAATGCTTTCTTGGTATTTTGTGAAGGATTAATTTTTAGCAGATAACATGTGTTGACTGCTGAAATCTCCCTCTAAAGTTTGCAAAGTCATTATTCATTGGCATTTTCCTGAAGTTTTGTTTGATATCATTAGCTCTGTACTGTGAACCCTTACATGAATCGTTCCCCTGCAGAGACAGAAAGGCTGTAATTTCTGCTGCTCTTCAATGAATGAGCAGGAAGGTCAGTTGTACTTGTGTCACTGTGAAATACAGGCTGTGCTTATTTGGACAGCTGCTTGAAAATGAAAGTTCTTTGGACATTTTTAGAGCCTTGAGTGTAATAAAGCAGGGCTGTAATAGAAGGATCAAATTGCATTTTTTATCAATCCGGAATCAAGAGTGACAATTAAAACATGAAAAAGAATCCTAATAGCTTTTTTCCTGTGTATCTTAACATGTATTGATATATAATCTCTTTGTCTGTTGTCAGATTTATTCTCCTGATCATACCAGCAGTAGTTTTCCATCGAATCCATCAACACCAGTTGGGTCACCATCGCCTCTTACAGGTACAGACTGGCCATTTGTCAATACCTTGTTTGCTGTTTCAAAAATGTCCTGCTTGGAAACACAGTGAAATCAGCATTAGCTTCCTTGCATAACTGCTGGTGCATTTTGGTTATTTTTCCATTGTATAAAACAAAGATTTATAAATCCAGATTCTAAGACATTTTGTTTGAGGCATTCACTTGAGTCCTGGCAACTTGCTTTGAAAATTAGGTAATTAAAACAATGTTTGAAAGCATTGACTGACCATACATGATCAGGGCTATAAAGATATCTGTACGGATTTGCACTGTTTGAGAGAAAGAAGAGTGATTGGATTTGATTTGGGTTTTTTTTTTAAGCTATATGTTAAAGCTCTACGGCAGCTTTCAGTGACAAACACAGCAGATGTGTGTTCCCTCTAATGAAAATATAGTAGGCTATGAGACTATCCAATTTTTACACAAGATAGCTTTTCATTCATATATTTCATGAATGTTTTCATTCTATGGGAGAAGAATTTCTGGCATTTTTCAAAATAAATGCTGTGTATTGCAGCCACCTCTATCACCTGTGCTTTGTGTGTTTGTAGCGTGAATGTGGGAAGAAGCATTCCAGTGTGGAGATGAACTGTGGGCAGCTGCCTACAGCTATTAGTGGTAGTGCAGCTTTCACAGACACTGTGGCCTCAGCTGTCTAGTAAAAGTTGAACAGCTGTTCTCCATATAGAGAGGACTGTGAAAGCTCCATTGACTTAAATTTGTTGTTTAACAAAGAACTAGAATTACAAGTAAGATGATGTAACTTTAACCCTGTTCTTTCCTATAGTGCAATTTGTTAAATTATTTAACATTTATACAACAGTCTGTTTCCCTATTCTCTGTTGTTCAATATATCCCTGCAGACTCCTGGCCACTGGTCACTTTTTTGTAAGTGTTGTGCTTTTTATTAAACAATAAAATAACCTTAAGGTGAAAAGGGTACAGAACGAGCTTAGTTAAACACTTTTGTAATCTAGATGAATGAATCAGGAAAGGTATTGCATGCAAAAGGCAGTCATAATCATATGGATGTGAATATGCATATCTCTGTATGCAGTGTCACTCCAAACCTCCATCATTCATGCTTCACTCCTGGTTAATGGACACTGCTCTGGTTTTCTGTGGATGTAATGGATTAATGAGTATCTGACACGGCTTACCTGAGCAGCTGCTTTGGGCATTTCTTTTCTATTACTGAATAATCCATGTTGAATTGAGTAATGATGGGATTAATGGGATTTTTGATTTAGTGATTACAGTTGATAAAAAATGTTTTGTGTATTTTGTTGTACTGAAAAGGCAGATCAGACTAGAAAATTATTATTGTTGTCTTTTTAACATCAAAGCAAGTATTGAAAATATTTTATGGCTGGAAGAATGAAGTTCTGACATTTCAAAGTATTTAACATTTTAAAGATCCCAAAGAGGTTTTTTTCAAGAGTTGTCTAATGAGACACTGCACCTCATTTTGTAAGCATGAAAGCACTAGATAATTTCTGAGTTTAGAATACAAATTTGAGGTCACAAAACTTTGTGTTTTCCTTTTGCAGTTGTTGTCTTTGCCTGTTGCAACTTCTATAAAATCTACAAAATTTGCACTTTGTGTTCCTTATTCTGGATTCTGATAGTTAAGACAGTAGTAGACATAAGCAAATAACACAAATCCTTTTCAGGCTCAAACTTAGCATCTGCTTCACATTTATACCCTCCCACCCCCTTTAATTTCAGTGATACAGAATTTATCAAGCCTTTGGTAAATTGCTCCAGTAGTTAATTACCTTCATTTATGAATCTGGACTTTTATCTTTATTCCCAGATGAGTCACTAAGAACACGGTGAAGCACAATGTGAAGTAATTACTACTGCATTTATTGCTATTTATACTCTTGGTAGCCATTTTCTGTCTTGACCCAAAAAGTTATTGCAGATAAAACAAATGTTTTATGTATACCGAAATAATATATTTTGGAGCATTTTAGCCTTCATTGTCATTTTCCCCTTTTGCAGTTAGGTATTTGTTTAGTTAGCATTCATAGTATTGCAGAATGCTTAAGTCGTAATTTGGCCATCCTTTCATGGTGAATGATGGTAGGAGTACTCTGTTTACCAGGGAGAGCACTGACAGATACCAGCGTCTGAGACCTTGGGGTTCAGAAGCTCATGACTGACTCTTTGCCTCTTATGTTGCTGAATGAGGATTAATGACGTTTTTTTAATTCAGTTAAGTAAAAGCTTGAAGAACAACTTGATGAAAACCCCCAAGTATTATGAGACAATAGTGTGTGTCTCGCCTGCCCTGCCCTCATTTAATTTCTAATTTTACACAAACATGCCCAGAGCTGAGCATGTTGCATAGTTTTAATGATTGTGTACACGCATGTGAAGTTTATATAGGGAACTGAATGGTGGGAGCCTCGGTATTTTAAGAATCTTTCTGCAGGATCAGAGGCATTCAGGAGGTTTGTGGGTTCTGAGGATGCAAAGCCAGCCCTCTGCAGCTCCGAGTGTGTTTGAAAAGGGAGCCAGAGGATTAGTGTTGGGGAGACTCGGGGTAAGAACAATACTGCAGTGATTGCTGTCGGTGACCCCTGTAAATCCTAACACTTGCCTGGCTTATTTGTTTTTTAATGCTGCTGTGTTGGTGCTGCACTAAAAGCTGCAGTTGTTAATTGCAGGGCTTGTGGTGCCAGGATGCTTTTTAACATAATTGGTGGATTTCATGCACAAACTTCTAGGAGGGGGAGTGGAATGAGGCAAGCAGGAAATCGGTGCCATCTGGCAACCTGCAGCCGTGGAGGCAGAGTGCCACCGCTCGGGAGGAGCCCCGGCAGTGCCGAGGTGTGACTGAAAGCTGCAGGTTGCGCTTGGGTTGGGCATTGCACAGGAGGAGTTGGTTATTCCCTCCCTTCTTTTCTTTTTGTCTCCTTTGTGAGATGTCCCGCTTGCACCTTTGTTCTGGGCTTATGCTGTAGAAATAGGACCTTCCTCAGTTAAACCCCACAAACAAACGTGTCAGGAGAGGTGCACAGGCTCTCAGTCTGTTTGCTGCTCACCTGGCCACCTTCCTGCTTCGTCCTGAGCTGCTGCTGTGCTGGAGGGAGTGGGACTCCGAGTTCTGATAGCAGGAGTGCTCCTGACCACAGTCCTGTCTCTAAAAATTGACTTCTGACCAGGGTAAAATTTGAACATTGTGCTGAACCAAAATACTCTGTAGTTTTTTTCATTAATGGCTGTGCAAAAATACATGGGACACCAAGCATTATTCCCAAGTTCAGGAATGACAGCAATGCAGACGAAGACTACAGGTCCAGACCCAGAGTAGCTGTGTGAAGTGAAAATCGGTAATTATAAACTTACTCCCTGAATTCTTTGTATTTTAAAAGAGAATTCCAACACAATTATGGCAGCTCTGGACTTTCATGAAATAGGAGATTTTTATTATTTTTTAATTAGAAAGGAAATATTTAGGTATTTTAATAATTTTAATAGCTATACAATCTGTACTCTTTTTGTTAAATAAAACCTTGTCTTTAAAAGGTAACTACTTGCAGCTCTCTGAACAAAGGAACTGTAATGTTATTAAACCTTTTCCCAGTTTTCCAGACGTACAGCTCTGGCTGTTATTGAAAGAACAAGCCCACAGGCTCTTCCTTTAATGAGCTGCGTTGGATTGTATATCCATAATTTATTAATGTAATTGCTTTATTATTACATTTGTATGGCTGAAAGGAAGCTGTCTCTAATGGCCATAGAATTTCATGTAGTATCTTTATAAAAGATGCATTATTAGTTGGTGAGAAAAATGCATGTTGTACTACTTCAGGCTTTGTGTTGAAAGTACTGCTTTATTAGTTATTGCATTTCACATCTAATTATTTTTAAAATTTACATGATAATTAGGTATATTTATGTCAGATTAGAATGGCTACGTATTTGAATTTGCGGTGTATAGGTAATATGAATTTAATTGTCAATTTGTTACGTAAGCAATGATTCTATTGCTGCTGATTTACCTTAAGTTTATCTGAAAATCCAAGTGGGAACGACTTAGGTGTATTTTTACTCTTCTAAATTTGAATGTATTGAAACCTGAAATGGTATCCTGTACAACTAGATGAGCTAAAGCTTTTAGATCCAGGTTTAAGTTTTAATGTTTAGTAGAGAGGTGTCATAAAAGTAGTTCTCCAATTATTCTTAACTTGATGTCTATTTGATTGCTTTAAATATTTTTGAATATTGTTTAAATATTGTTGTGTATTTTAACAATATTAAAAATGCACCTTCGTATACTGAACAGAATTTGGAGAAGAATTCTGCAGGTCTTTTGTGGTGACACAGGCAGAAGCAGGTATTTCAAATTTGGTGTGTGTGTACTTAGTTCACTTTTTCGTGTTGAACTACTCTGAAGATGTCGCCGCTTTTGTCACTGACAGTGATCTAACCCTACAGATGCCAGGATATGAAAATTATCCCTCAGTACGGCTGAATGAAGGAATTTGTCCTCCTTTGTACACCCATATGTTAGCTTACCTTTATGCAGAATATGTTGGGTTTAATTATGTTGAGAAATACAGTCTCTGCTTCCCACTTCTGCTGTGTAAATCTGTGCACTAACCTAGACGATTTTGACAGGTGCCAGTCAGTGGTCGAGGAGTGGAGGACAAGCTCCCTCATCTCCCAGCTATGAAAACTCTCTACACTCCTTGGTAAGGATTGGTGAAAGCAACATAGTACTTTTTACTTAGGAGTTGAAGGCTTGGTTTTGTATAAATCCTGCATATCATTAAAGGAAACAGTAGGATAGCATTACAAATGAATTCTTTGCTAACAAATGGCCTGTTCAGTTGAACAATATAAGACGTGCAGGGTGTGTCTTTCACCATCTGTTCCTTGGGCATCAGGCTTCTGTGCTGAGGACAGCTGGTGCTAAAGCGCTGTTATGAGATTCTGGTACCTTTTCACAAATCCATAGCTAATTCTTATCTAAAGTTCAGTCTGGAGAAAGATAAAGACTTCATGCCTCCGCATTTACTTGTCCTTCCCCCTCTCTCCCTCAAATGGCAGTCTCTAGGGCTTGTTTGCATTACACTGTTATTAAAGTATTAATACATTTTATTTGTAATTATTATTTGTTGTGGGGAATGTTCATTTATTAATTAAGCATTTTACAGAAAAACACACAGGCAGTAATCTACAGCATTGTAAATTTTCTTCTTTTGAGGATTCAGCAGAGGATTTCTGTTACTGACTTCCTTCTTACATTTCCGATACAATGTTGGGAAGGAAACAGGGAAAATTTGAGGGAAGGTTTTGATTACTTGCTTAATATTTCTAGTTTCTACAGATGTAATTTCTATTTTTTTTTTCTGTCTAACAAGAATAAATGATAAGTTAAATCAGATTTCTTTCCTTCAATATTTTTGCAATTAAATATAATTGTTATGTACATCTTAGAATCCTAACATAACTGCAGTGTTAAATATTAGCCTTTTCTTATCTTAATATAATCAGATCTCTGTTGCATTAACTTGACTAACAATTTATTGCTGACATGCACATCAGCCGTTTCCTCACCTCTTTTTTGAATTAATCTTAACCTGTGCTTTGCTTCCTGTTCTGTCTTGACTTTGCCAGAAAAATCGAGTTGAACAGCAACTTCACGAGCATTTGCAAGATGCAATGTCCTTCTTAAAGGATGTCTGTGAGGTACTATTTCGCTTTAGATGGTGCCTTTTTGTGTTTCAATTAACGCTTCCTTCGGATTCCCCATTAAAAACTTAAATTAGTGTAGTGTATGACCCATCTTTTGACTCCAACCTTCTACTATTTCAGTTTCTAGAGCTGAATGTCAGAATTGGTTTTGCTTTGGGTTTTGTTTTTGTTTTGTATTCCTTTTAAAAGAAAGTAATTAAAAGAAAGTAATTTTAAGACAGACTTCGACACAAATAACTCGCTTTTATTTCTGAAATACCTGATCTGTTTGAAGGTCCGTCTTAAAAAATGATAACTTGAAGTTTTGTCCAGTTTTTTTGTAATACAGATTCTCAAAAAACCACTGCCTCTCTTAATTGTTTCCAGCATGGTGGGGCTGATTTTGTGATCATTCTTTCTTGTCCTGCATTAGCTTATTTTGTAGCAAGTCCTTTTTTCTTTTCATGGCATATAATAGCAGCTGAGTAACATTAACCTTATAATAAGCTTCACTTTCAAAGCTGCCACCTATTTGTGGAATGAATGCTATCTTGAACAAAATCTCCAGATAATATTTTCTTTTTCCTGTTTGTTTGTAGTGCTGGTAGGTGCTTTCAAAGTCTTTTGATACTATTTCGATACCACAGTTCATCTTCTATCTGTAATACCTCTGAGCTAGAGCCTGCTGTGGTGTGGAGCCTGGGGATGTGTTCAGTAACGCTGTCGTGTCCCTCTTGCATGCCCACAGCAGTCCCGGATGGAGGATCGCCTGGACAGGCTGGATGATGCCATCCATGTGCTGCGGAACCACGCCGTGGGGCCTTCCACGAGCCTGTCAGCTGCCCATGGAGACATCCATAGTTTATTGGGACCATCCCACAATGGGCCGATTGGAAGCCTGAACTCAAACTATGGAGCATCCAGCCTTGTAACAGCCAACAGACAAGCGTCCATGGTAATGATGTTATAAAACATGTTTATGCAAAGCGACTACAGCTGATGCGTTGAAACTGTTGCAGAGCCTACTGAGGTAGAACTGGGCTGTAAGACTAATATTTATCAGGAAGAAACCACTTGAGATTCTTGTGGAGGAAAAGATGGCAGACAGCTTGCACCTGCTATGGGTTTCCAATTAGAACGTTGGAGTGGGGGTGGGCAGAAATGAGGGGGAGGAAAAAGATGGGAAAATTTAGATTTTGGCCTGGTCAGTGGCCCATAAAATCCTGCTGTGACCATATGCAGAAAGCTGAAACTTTCTGCTGAGAGCGTTTCAGCTTATACATGCATTTTTTCCAGATGTGTAATAATTGGCAGAACCGTTTTCTCCTTGAAATGGTGAATAGGGAGATTGAATGGGAAAAGCAGTCGAGAAGGACTGAATTTCAAGTGTTCTGGTCTGGAAAAGCTGTTTATTGTAAATTGGAACTAGTCTTCAATAGCAGATGCTGGCAGAGGACTGGGAGGAAGCTGTTGGAATGTGGAACCATAGTGTGCGCAGGCTCAAAATTTAAACTTTTTTTCTAAACGAAAAGGAGTTTGAGCACAGCTGTAGTGTAAGTAACAATGAAAAGGAAACTACTTTCAGATTAATCCCCAAGAAGGGTGAAATAATTCAATCCATCTCTTCTAGTTTCTTTAAAAATGTGAACTGTTCTGAAAAAATGTAGTCGAGCTTTTTATAGATCAGAAATATGCTAAAAGCATTACACAGTAAACGAATCTATTTGTAGCATTGCTCACCTCCCTTTTTCTTCCTTTTCATTCGACCCTTCTCAAGAATGCTTAAAGGAAAAGGAGCTTTTAAAAACATGCTTGTTTTAGTGGTGCCATGTGTTTGCATGTTTACAGCGTAATTTTAAAGACCAGTTACATGCTGTGAAATTTTCTGTTATAAAACAGATTCACAGCTGGGTACTGTGTGATCAAGGCAAAATTTCACCTATCATCAAAATAATTAGGTACCCCAATTGCTGAAGGGTTTGTATTCTATAAAACAGAATTAGTTCCAGGCTCTCCCATTCGCACATCACACATCCATTTATATTAATTTCAGGACCACTGCAGTAAACATCAAAAAGAACTGGTTGCTTTCTATAAGCTGCGTGTGTTTGGGGGCTCTGGGGAGGGGGCACTTTCCAAATGCACATCCAACTTCAGCTCTCTGTACAAGTTACTTTTAGTAGAGAAAGAAGTGATGCAGAAGTACTTTTGATTTTTTTTGTAGTACCTACTGAGATTTAATATTTAAGAATGTTGTTGAAGTTCTACCATGTTTTAGGGTAGACTGAAATTTAGTCATAGAAAAGAAAACTTTTTCCCCCTCTGGTCTTGTAAAGTGAGTGACTGAAACTGCAGTGACAATTTTTTTCTGTGACTTCTGATACTGCTAAGCCAGACACAGTCAAATAAATACAGGTAGTGCCAAAATGTACATAAAAAAAAATCTCAGTTTCTCTTTTAAATAAGCTATGATAAATATTTTCTCAACTGAGTTTTTATTAAAATAGGGGCAGTAGAAAATGGCTCTCCAAAGTGGACAGAAGTTCGTTGATCTTCTCTAGTTTAATGTAGCTGTAACTTAAATGTAACACAGACCTAATCTATCATCTAATTATTTGACTGACAGATGCTTGTCTGTTAGAATTAAATTAAGAAGGCAAAAAAAAAAATTTCCTGTACATTTCATCTTCACTTGGTGAAACAAGCTTGCAGATCAGTTTTGGCTTGAGAAGTGAGTCAGCTAAAGAATTTCTTGGATTAACCTAAATTTTGTTACATCAGAATAATTGGCTCCAACAGAAGGCATCCTGTTGTGGCCTTGCCCAGTCCCCAAAGAGCGCCCTTTGACATCATTTGCAATTGCAGGAACTCAGCGTGGCTTAGGATGGAGTCCTGAAATAGGTGCAGAGCAGGGGCTGGCACATCTGGCTGTGCTGCAGACTGAGTGCTTTATTAGTGATGACTGCAGTGCAGTAATGCCCCCCAAGTATCAGGGCTGATTCTTCTTCGGTAACTGATTCATTTCAAACTCTTATTTACTATTACGTTGGTGATCATTTTAAATAGTGAGTAGGAGGGCAGAGGATTTGACACACAGCCCGAACCTTGTAAGATCTAGCCTTCATTCTGGATTTAAATACTGCTTTACTTGAGATGACATCCAGTAAAATTTAAGAAAATAATGAATATTGGGTTAACATAGTGAGAAATGTCAACATTGATAAGGGTGATTACCAATTTTTGAGCTTTTGTTTGACGTAGGATCAAGAAACGTTCATTGGAATTCAGCACTAAATGAAACTTCCTTGTTGAAGGAGGGTGGGATCTTTGCACAAAACATTTTTGCTCTTTAAAAAAAAAAGAAAGAAATAAATTTAATTTCCCTTGAAGATGATGATCTTGGCAGAAGGAGCTAGGAAATGAGTAATTTAACTCCTTTTTATGTAATTAGTGTAACCAGGCATGGTTTTATTTTAACATTTGCTTAATTTTTGAGCCAGATTTATTTTACAACTCTAGTTGACTTCATTTCCTGCTTGCTCTGAATGGTCTTGTTTTCTTTTTAGCTGGGCTGGCCATTAGACTTATTCAAATAGATTTTTAATATCTCAAACTCATCAAATATTTGCTAACTGGCCTTTGAAGTTGATTTGTATTTTATTTCATGTATTATTGAAAAGTTAAGCAGTAATACTTTTTGTTCTTATTCAAGCTGCTTTTTATTTGTCATTGTAATACAATGGAAAAAGAACAGCCTGAACTGATTAAAAATAAATAAATAAATAAAAGGCCTGGAAACTCAGTTAAGAATGAAACTCAATCCTTAAGTCAGAGGGTTTTTTTCAGGTATAACAGGAATCTAAGAAAATGGGTGATCTCCCTCTTTGTGCCCTGTGCCTGCTCCAGTAGAAGCACGAAAGGGCAGTTAAGCAGCTTTGCCAACACCAGCTTCTGCTCTTGCTCAAAACCCTTCCAGAGCTGCTGTTTCCCTGCAGAGGTTATGCTCCCACTGAACAACTCTGAGCTGTCTGAAGTGTAAAATTCTTGATTACAAAGCCCTTTTCATTGCCTTGATTATGCACACCTTGGCTAAAATGGTTTTAATGACCATAGCCAAACTGACCAGCCAGTAGGGTTTGAAAAGTTCAACGACTCAGACCGAGAGTGGTATTTTTATTTTCCAGTTCTCAAAAGCTTTCAATTCTAAGTGCTCAAAATGAATAATCAAACAAACTAAAGTGTGAGATGCAGAACCAGTATTAACAGGACGGAGACATCCTTTCCCCACGTGTCACTCTTGGTTCTCCTACATGCAGTTGTGTGTCATCGCTGCCCATGATTTGTCTAGTTTTTATATAGTTGCCTAAAATACTTCACTGGTTTTCTGGTTTCAGATCCCAAATGTTACCACTTAAATCAACCGAAATATGTTCTGCATTCAGATTTGTTTTTTTTTTTTTTTTAATTTGAAAGTGTCAGTGAGGCTGCAGATTGTTCTGTGTACAAGTCTTTCTTGAAATGTAAAAAAATTAATACAGTTGACCTGGTAAATTGCAACAGCAGTCTTTGTTACAGTCTTGTGACAGGACTGCTGTTTTTCTCATCCCGGGGTTACCGAGGGGTAAGTTTTTTGTGCTTGCGCTGGGTGCCAGCCCTGTGCTGTGTGGAGGCAGGAGGCGAAGGGCAGCGATGTGACCGCGGTGTCCCGAGCGCGCTGCGCTCCCCGCTCTGTTCTCCCTTCGCCTGCGGCGCGGCAGAGCCCGGCCTTCCGTTTGCCTCCCATTTTGTGTGCCTGGGAAGCTTCGAGCTTTGCTTGGGAGGAGAGACCATGGAAACAAGGCTGGATTAGCGCCGGAGAGAATGAATTAACTCCGAGTTCGTTTGCTTTGGAGACGAGCTGCCGCGAGTCCCGCGGGCCGGCGCTCCGAGGCCGGGGCACAGCCCGCGCTGCCGGCCCGGGCAGCTGTATGGAAATGCCCTATGGAAATGCCCTATGGAAATGGGGAGTGCCCGGGAGCCGCCGCAGCGCCGCGATCCCCGCACCGGGGCACGGCGGGAGCCGCCGGCAGCTCGCCGCCCCCGGAGCTGGCCCTTGGCGCGCTAGGAAAGCGCCTGACTGGGAATCGCTTCGAAATAATAGCGATAAAACACGTCGAGAGCTCGTTTGTTCCGAGAGCCGCGGAGCTGATGGCCCCGGACGCCTTTCAGAAGACTTAAAGGAAGCCTGAGGTTGTGCTCCATTGAAATGCAGATGGGGAGAGCCCTTTCTCTATAGTCCAGGGAAAGGAGAGCAAACTGAATTTTCGGAACTCAGTGTTTGAGATACTTGAATCTTTGGTAGCTTGAAGTAGCCACCGATCAGTTGTAACTGTAGCAAACAGAGCTGTTGGCCCCTGCAGGGGATGCAGTGACTTTCAGCTAGTCATTTCGTTTGGGTTTTTTTTTTTTGTTTGTTTGCCAGACTGGATTTTCTCATATATCATAGATCACAGATAAAAATCAGTGTTATGGCCGGTTTTGTAACATTTTACCTCTTAAAAATTTACACATTTCTGTGTAAATCCTGTTAATCTAAACTGTATGCTTTTAATTTGTACATCTTGGTTTCAAAGATTTGGAACGTGGACTTGAAGGCAGGTTTTATTTCTCTGTTCTCTGCCTTTATCAGAACTGATTTGCTAATCTATTGCCTTTAGATTAGCTCTAGATTTGAAAGTTGCCAGTGTTCTGGCAGCTGCTATGTTTGTACACAGCTTTAAGAAATTTTTACCTTTTTTAAGAAGTAGATTTTGGAACAAACCCGACCCTGAAACAATTAATAGTCTGTAGCTTGAATAAAAGCACCCTCAAGTGTTAGGACTAAGCATGACCAGAAGAAGAAAATAAAACACACAACCTGCAAGGCATAATTAGGGAAAGACTCAGTTTTGAAAAGTTCAGTGTGAGAATGAGCTTCATGTTCCAGTTTTGTCTCTTGGGCTGAAGGACCCGGGCTCAGCTCCTTCCCCTCAGTGAGTTCATGACTTTTGCAGGAGCTGGGCCGACTGTATCCAGAGTAGAACTTCTCACAAACAAAGCCTATTACACGCAGAGGAAGATAAAATATACTTGAAATAGCAACAGATATTCCACAGTATACAAGAGGAGATTTTCTGCAGAACAATGGATACAAATAGCAGCCCGGAATGACCTGATATTAGCTGTGGGTTGTTGGGGAGGGGGGTTCCCCCTTTCTTTTTTTGTTCCTGTGCATTAGCTTACAGAAACAAGTGTATATTAAACAAAGGATAAACTTGCATAAGGGTATTTATCTCTCTCTGGGTAAAACCCATACTAAGACATGAAAGGTAAAAGCTGCATTAATTACTCAAGAGGGATTCAAAGCTCAGCAGTTTACTAGGATTGAAGGATTTATTGAAAAACAGTGGTTCTCATGTGTAACTCCAGGCAATAAACCTATTTAATTAAAGGCTTAATCTTCTAGTTGACATGTTTGCTACTGTTCCAATAAAAAGCTTCATCTGTAGCCAGTTTTTGTAACTATACAAATAATAGTAGAACCCCTTGTCTTTGTTCATTTTTAACTGTTTAATTGTATTATGTTGGTTATATTATAAATGTTTAAGGACTTTTGTGGCTTTAGAAATCAAAAGCTTTAAATAGTCTGTGTTCCAAACTATTTAAATACAGGTAGTGTCTCTTTCCCTCTTTTTTCTTGAACAAATATTTTTTTAATAAAAGTTGATGACAGTTTTTGGTATTGAGCAGCAGTTTTTTAACAAGTTGCCTCTTCAAGTTAGGTATGCACACTCAAAGCTGTCTCACATAAGTATCATTAATTCAAGTTTATGCAAAATTAGAATTTTTCAAGACTCTTCATCTCAATGCTTGCTGCTCACAAATTTAATCATAAGGTATTATGAAGGAATAGATGAGAAAATAGGTGGTAAGAATAGTTGGATACCTGAATTATTTTATTCCAAACAGGGTTGGTCACTGCTGGAGACACGTCCCAGTCCAGTAAGGTGTAATCAGGTGTTTCGGTGTAACAGCATCTATCAACTAAATCTTTCCTTTATTCAGTGAGAATTTTAACTCTGGTCTCTAGTCCAGCAAATACTTTCAGTGTTTTAAACTTCTATTTTTTGAGAATTTTTGAATCACATCTTAATAGAAATCTTTGCTTTGCCTTGCTTTAGGTTGGGACTCACCGGGAAGAAGGTGTCAACCTCAACAGCAACCATTCAGTTCTTCCCAGTACAGTTTCTGCTCAGAGCACAGAACTAAATCATAAAACACAAGACAGCTACAGAGGTAACTTTCCAGTTAAATTCTGGACCGGGTCTGCAGTAGTTCAGAGCCAGTGAGGCTGTAGATTTTGGTAAAATGGCATCACTGCAAGGGATAGGGGCATAGATAATGTTGAAAAATTAAAATTAATACCATATCTGATATACTACCACTGTTAGGGACTCCTGCAACAATTCTGAGGGCATCCCTCAATTATCCCAGTATAATTTCAAGAGAGGGCTGCATTACAGCCATGTCCCTGCAGCTTAAGGGGCCATGATCCACTTGCAGAGCTGCAGCCATTTCCCAGTCGGCCAGGAAAGCTTGGAGTGGGCTGAGACCAGAGTTCAGCACAGCCAATGGAAGGAGGTCATTCCACACCCATGTTTACAGTTCCTTCCATTTTTAGCTCAAGAAGTAAACTGCAGAAAACAAAAGTCAGCTCTGTTATTAGCATGCTAGCACCATTTAGGAGGTGTTGCACATTCAGCCTAAACCCAAGCCTCAATGTCAGTGCAGCTCTGCCCTTAAATTTGCAGCCCAGACATCAGGTGCAAATTTCCGTACTTCACTCAATGTCTTTTTTGTCTTAAATAGTTTTTTCCTTAGACTAAGCTGTTACCAATCAAGCTGCCCTGTGAGCTGTGATTGCTTTATAACCCATGACACATGTCCACATAAAGCAGTGTTACCAGGATTTCTTGTTTCTGTTAGTTCTTCCTGTTGTCTCCCCAGCCTCGTGCTGGGCTCTGGCCCCTCAGTGCCACTATCTGCCAGGTTCTGTGCAGTTTCAGTGCTGTGACACTCACTCTGCTCTCTGGTTGCTTGCAGCACTGTCGGGTGGCTTACAGAGCCAGTCTGTGGCTATAGGTCCAACAGAAATCAAGTCTGAACATAAGGAGAAGGATGAAAATATCCATGAACCCCCCTCATCAGATGACATGAAATCAGATGATGAGTCCTCCCAGAAGGATATCAAGGTCTCATCCAGAGGCAGAACAAGGTGCGTTGCTGACATAACCGGGAGAATCTGTGCTTTGATAATGCTCAGTGCCACATTGTCCTTACATTTGATAAATTTATTTTAAGGCTTTTGTGCAGTGCATACACCAATAGGCAGCTGAAAGGGAGAAAAATTTTGTTATCTATATATATTTAACTACAAGGTAGAGGATTTGCTGGGAAAATCATCTGTCAAGTGTGTCAAGGCATGAGTGCCATGCATAATGTCTACCTGTACATGTAAGCAGCAAAAGCCTGAGGGTCCTGCCCAGCACAGAGCAGGGGACAATGTCAGAAATTGGTGATACTTTGTACCTGGCCAGGGCTGCCCTTCTAGACGTGAGTCTGTGGCCGTGGAGAGCTCCAGCTCCTGACCTGGAGCCTGAGGTGAAACACTGTGGCTAATTATCCTCTTGAAACACTTTGTCCCCTCCCAAGCCGCAGACACAAAGCTGGAGCTGACACTGGGTAAATGCTTGTGGATCTGCCTGATAGGCCTGATAAAAGCACTGAAATTTGAGGTTATAGTAGACAATCAAAATTTTGCAACCACAGGCAGCATAATCTGTATTAACACATGTCAGTGGCATTTTGGTGTGGTAATTTTAGTAGAACAGAGGTTTTGCGCAGTTTTAGACTAAGTTGGGTGAGTCTATATTCAAAAGGCTATGCAACTTGGTATCATTTGAGGCAGTTGAAGAATTCTAAATGTAACTGTTTAGCGCTGCACTGAGTAGTAGAAGAAAAAATCATTCTAAAATTGGCCAGTGTGGTCTTTAGCAAAACTAAAAATCTTAAATAAGCACACGAAGTTGAAAATTCCTTAAATGCATTTTTATGTAAGGTGATGTATTGGAAAATAGCAAAAAACTCTGTTGGACATTATTTTATTCTTCACCTCTTTGGAGGCAGCACCAGGATCACTTGTTTGAATTACCAGTGAGATGTCAATACCCCGTCACGTTTCCTTTCTTGCAGCAGTACTAACGAAGATGAGGATTTAAACCCAGAGCAGAAAATCGAGCGGGAGAAGGAGAGAAGGATGGCAAACAACGCCCGGGAACGTTTGCGCGTGCGAGACATTAACGAGGCGTTCAAGGAGCTGGGCCGCATGTGCCAGCTGCACCTCAAGAGCGAGAAGCCGCAGACCAAGCTGCTGATCCTGCACCAGGCTGTGGCTGTGATCCTCAGCCTGGAGCAGCAAGTGAGAGGTCAGTCAGGGGCTGGGGCAGGCCCGTGGCAGCTTTGTCCACGGAGCAGTGTGGGGCTCTTGAAACCTGCTCAGCGTGAGCTACTGAAAGTGTGTTGGAAAGGGGAACAGAGTATAAGGTTTGTACTTCGACCTTTCTGTTCCTGTTCAATTAGTCATCTCTTCACCAAAGTTTTCAAGGTAGATTGTTTAATGAACAAATTGATATGTCTTGCTTTAAGTTGTAACAAGTACTTGTTCAGTAGTATAAAAGCTTCAGCAACAAGAGATCTGTTTTAGGATGAAACTCCATATAATTGAAATGTTTAAAATGCAGTGAATTTATTTGTGTTTTCTTAAGTTATTGCATTAAACATGTCCTGGGGAGGGAGGAAATTTCTACTCTAATTGAGTCAGAGCTGGGTTTGCATGAATCTTCTTTCTCTGATTACTTTAATTTTTTCTGAGAAAGAAACAATAGGCCTGCTGGTAGGTGCAGAATGAAAACTGCTTTGTGCCATTCATTCTCATAAGGAGAGATGGTTCAAGGAATCATGTTTGCTTCTTCAACTGTTCTGTTCTTGTGAGTTGGTGAAGCCACACTTGACTTTTAATACTTTTGTCAAAGCCATGTTGAAGTTCAGGGGCACCTTGCTCTAGCTTTTGGTCAGTGGTTGTATTAGCTCAGTGCCCTACATCTTTGAATCACTGATGTTACTGAGTGATAACAGTGTTTTACTTTTATGTACCTCAGTTCTACCTCCTTTTCCTCATTTGTT
The DNA here is from genome assembly GCF_009819655.1 of Sylvia atricapilla. Taxonomy (NCBI): domain Eukaryota; kingdom Metazoa; phylum Chordata; class Aves; order Passeriformes; family Sylviidae; genus Sylvia; species Sylvia atricapilla. Next base: position 13,621,366 of record NC_089152.1, read on the forward strand.
GCTTGCATTTTGCACAGAAGATCCAAGCAACAGTTAGTAGTTTATTGAAAGTGATTAAATAACTAACTTAACACAAACTTGTGTACTTGATGCAGTAAGGATGAGATGCTGTGTTTTCAGGCACTTTTACTGATCCAGTTGTCAGTAAAGAAACACACTGTCTCCAGCCAGAGTTCTTCCAAAGCACAAAGCAACTGTTCTGCAGATGAGACAGCAGCTGGGGCCATTGTAAAACGCAGTTTTGTGCCTCTGAGACTTAGACCTCAGGCACTGTTTTGGTCTGAAAATGCATGCCGTGGTCTAGAAGATAAGGTTGAGTATTATGAAGTCAGAGGGACATTAATCAAGCATGGATTTTGGTGATTGAAAGGCACAAGTCCATCTCCCTGCTCTCACAGATTCTGTAATTCACAGGAAGCTCCATGTTAATAAAATCACTCTGCCTCAGTCAGAGGACTCCCAACCCTGGTGTCTGTGGGAGAAATCTTTTTCTTCAGTGTGCTAACAGTTAAACTGGCCCCATTGCACAGGCAGGGGAAATGGAGAACTTCCCTTCCTGACATTCCCTGTGCTCCCTGTGTCCGGGCCTGGCTCCCGTGTGTCCTCCCGTCCCCCTTTGCACCTGTTCCTGGGAGTGAGTGACCCGAGCTTTGTGTGACACCCACAGGAGCTTGCACAGTGCTTTATGTAATTGCATAAACAATTTCCTCTCTCTGCTGATAATGAAGCTTCTCATTTTGTGATTGGTGCTATTCAAAATGAACCATTTCAGATTTAAGCTCTCTGTGTAGGCCAGGGATTTTATTTCCATTTCCTAAAGCACTGTAAATCAACTTCCTTTCAAAGTTTCCACATAATTAAATCTTTAAAACTTCAAGGCAAGCCACAGTCAGACAAAGAAAACTGTGATTAAGGAAAGTTAGCAGTTTTGGAGTTTTTTTTCCAGTAGACTCTTTAGGAGTGCTCATCCCTAAGGAAATGCAGTAGGAGGCTGTTGATAATGACTTTGGTGACAGCAGAACTATCAAGTCCATCCAAAATAGTCTCTGTCAGATGAGCTAAAATGCACAGGGGTCAGCAAACTGCAGTTACTAGAGGGGTGCCTGTGCAGTGCAAGAGAAGGGCTTGTGCTGTCTGTTCAGTTTTGGCAGACTTCTTGCAGTTATAATTGTATCTGCCATCTCCAACTGCAAAGCAGAATGCACTGACAGCTAGAAAATACCTTCAAATGTTGATTAAATTCCACAGTGGAATATATTGCATGTTTTTTGTGTGTCTTTTGGACCCCTGTAATTTACATCTTCTGTATTTGATTCACGAAAAGCCATTTTGAAGAACAGAAACAGTTGACTTCTAGAAACTGTCATTATTTGATCCAAATCTACATCTATTGAAGCTAAGTGGGGAAGTGGAAACACACTGATGAAAATACCTTGGTAGCTGGTCCACAGCTGGTTATTATAAAGTATTGACTTTAATGTGAGAGGAAATAGGGTTTGGAAAAAAATTAATGCTCCTTCTGTATGTGACTGTCATCACAGTCTTTTGATTGAATCAAGATGGGTACAAGGTGACTTCACAGATGGAGGCTGATGAGAACTACCCATTCAGGGTGTGCTGCCTCCCCTGCCCTAACAGCTGGCTAATACTGGGAAGAAAGAAGCAGCAACATTTCTGAAAGTAGTGTGATGTCAGCAAGGTTGGTAAGACTTCAGCCTACCAACAAAATGGATAAATTCCATTTTATTATATTGGAAATCACACAAAGGTCTCATACAGCACTTCAGTGTCTTATGCTGCTAAAGGAGGTGTTTTTTAAAAGTTTCTGAAGGTGTATGTAGGCTGCTGAAAGGGTTTGGGTTTGGCTTTTGTCTGTGTTCTTTTTAAACACCAGTTTAGGAGCTGTCTGGCAGGACTTTCAGTAGTGATTGTCTGCAGCTTTGGACACCTGCAGGCGGACAGGGGCTGTCGGCAGCTGCAGAGGGAAGCTGCAGAGCTATTTTTGCTCCAGGGTTCACGTATCGATATTGCCTGTGGTGTCAGTGTGTGGGATATTAAGAACTCTGATTTTTCTGTTACAGAACGAAACCTAAACCCTAAAGCAGCCTGCCTTAAGAGAAGGGAAGAAGAAAAAGTTTCTGCCGTATCGGCAGAGCCACCAACAGCACACCCAGGAAGCCACCCTGGCCTGAGTGAAACTACCAACCCTATGGGTCATATGTGAACACACCAGCCAGGTACGTCAGGCCACGGCTCTTGCTGCTTTGTGTTGGCTGAAGTGGGGAGACACCTGGCTATGGTGGCTTTGGCTCCTGAGCTGCCAGCAGCACCACACTTCTCTGTGCTTTCTCATCTCTCAGCAGAAGGCTGCAGCTTTGTTTGGGTTTGTAAGAAAACCCCAAGAAATTGTCGTCAGTGTCTTTACTTTCGTGCCTTGTTGCCAATGGCTACATCTCTTGGCTCAGGTGGCCTTCTTGGCATGGCATCAGAGGAACAGTGAACAGCTTGCTAGATAAGCCGAGCTTAATAAAGATGAATTATACATCTTTAAATGGTCTAAATATCACATTAGTTCATTTAAAAATCCATGTATTGTTTCCTAGTGCTGATACAATTTCGGGGACTCCTCATCCCAAAGAGGTTTGCTCTCTGGCTCAAGGCCACTCATTCTAACTCTTCTCATTTGCCCAGCAAGAGACAAGGAACTGTCTTAAGTCACAATCTGTACTGCTGAAGATAGTTTAATGTTTGCAGCTTTGCAAGGTAGCCCAGTATGTAACATCTCATTTAAACACACTCATAGGGAGGCCTTACAGGAATATCAGTCTTTTGGGTTTATTCTTGCTGTCGGTTGGTTTTCTAAATAGTTGGGAAACCTTGATTTTGAAAGGAAAAAAAAACAACAACAACAACAACAACAACAACAACAACAACAAAAAAACCCAAGAGTATTCCAGTAGAGCTGCTGCCACTTTCAAAAATAATAAAAAACTGGGTTCAGTGCCCTTGTTTTTAGAACTTTACTAAATTTTATGTTTTGGGAGGTTTCTTGTTGTGTATATTGTAATTTTTAATGCTTTGAATTTCTTTAATTTGTTTTATTTCATACAAGAGCCATTGGCTACTTTGGAATTGTCAGATAATTTTTGATTTACAGCCAATTTAGTCTGTTCTTGCCATATAAAGAGCCACTTTGAAAGGTTTGGTGTCTTTGCTTTTTTACTAGCAGTAACTTTGTGGGTTGACTGAAGTGTGACGTTGACAGAAAAGGCTGTACAGGAACATGGCAATTTACCCTCAGGAGGGAGTGAAATTGGCAGTCTCCTGCTTGGTTTGGAGAGCAAAGTCAGACATAAATTGAAGGTCTGAGATGTGCAGATTATTCTTTCTCCCATATCCAGAGAGGCCCAACAGAAGGTTCTTCAGCGTAATTTCTTCAATATATCATGTTCAAGATGGATATCTCTGGAACAGCGGATTTCAGGGCCCTTCAGTGTGATTTTCTTTTGCACCTGAACGTGCCACCAAATCCAATTTAAATTAGGTCTCTGGTGTTGATACTAAGTTTTAAAATTATTCTTTTCCTAACAACCTCTTTCTTCTCCTAAATTTCTTTCTAGAATTCCAGAATTATTGGTAGGATACACAGAAGGTGACCTTTCTTCACAAGGACACAGACAACTAACATTATATGAAGACACAAACCTGACAGGAGAAAACACTTGAAGCAAGAAACCCAAATGCAATCTTATGATCAAAGCTACTGGTCAACACCTGCATCAGGAGTGAAGATACAAGATCTTCAGACAGAATTTCAGCCCATGAGATACTCTGAACATATCATTCTGTTGCAAGCAGTGTGTCGCTTCTGCACAATCAGAGACTGTTGTGATCTCTCCACTCATTGTGGAAGTTGCCTTGTGCCTAAACTGAATTGACAAATGCATTGTAACTACAAATTTTATTTATTGTTATGGAACTGTTAAGGTCTACATATAAAGGGAAAAGTTAACATGTTAAAAGCTGATAAAATTTCAACTGAATGCCAGCATTTACTAAAGCTGTTCACATTCAGAGAACAAAGCAGTGACAACCGTCGACCCGTAGCATTCCCAGCATACCTATTAGTGTCTTAAAAAAGGAAGGGAAAAGTCTTTTGTTGTCCTTTCCTCTCCTTTTGCCATATGACTAGTGTTTTCCATGCAATAGGAAACTATTCCTTGGTATAGCTTTTTTTATGTTATTTTTGATCTCTGGTAATCTGAACAGTTATGGTCACAGTTCCCCTTCCATACTGAGCTCTGTGCCTCAGGCCACTCAGAGACGTCATGAAGGCTGCAGGCTGGAGCAATACTGTGACCATAACATTTCTTGGATTTAAAAAGTGATTTTTATTTTCCCTCAGACTTTCCTCAAACATTTTTTTTTTCTAATTATAAACAAAACCTTTTTAGGCTTCTAGGCTTCATAGTAAAGCTTGTAATGTGAAGTGTAAATTGGGTGGGGAGAATCTACTTTGTTAGAGTTGCTTTGTTTTCCGAGCAGTAAGTACTACATATAGTACATGTAAAGTGTTAGCTGTATGTAAGCACAAAATGCATTAAAATACAAAGGAGATTTTTTTCAGGCTGTAACTTTGGTGAATAGTAAAATCCTGAATTCACCGTGGCAGGTAGTGTGATGATACAACCACCAGCAAGGTGGGCTTATTACGTAATGGAATCTTAAGAGCAATGGTCACCAGTTTTTCCTTCCTGTACACGTTAACTATCATGTCATGTTGTATGGCTTGTCAGTGGAGAAAAAATAGTGTGAATCAAATGCAAATACCCCCGTCCCAAGCCATATTAGCATTAAACCTTTAAATGTTTCTCCACCAGAATAGTGTCCATAAGTATTCCTTTGTCACAGGTGTGTTGAAATGGTTAAAATCCCTTTGAACTTCCATGGAAACTGTCTTCCACTGCAATGACCATGGGAGGAAATTTCCTAAGCCAAGGTTGTCTGAGCTATTGTTTATATAGTGCATCTTTCATCACTGGCAATTGGTTCACACACAAAACAGGAACAAAACTATAATTTTTCTGAAGTCATTTAATTTGAAAGAACAAAAGATGGATTGATAAAATAAACTAATGAATATAAGCTCATGTTTTGGATGGTTCCTAACAAAACAGTTTGTGGAATTAGTGGACTCATTTCTATTACTTTATTTTGCATATATCATCAAATAACACCTGATTATATCTGTGGCCTTGTTCTTCATTTCAGTGTTTATCAGCTAAACGGAATTTGTTGCTTATGACGTGTGAAAGTGATCACGTGCCACTGCCTGGCCTTTTTCCTTCTAAGCTTGTTGTCTTTTTGGCTATATTAGACTTTGCAGTATGCCCAGAAGCTTTCCTTCATAAAATAGAAAGAAAAAAACATTTGGCTTATTTTTCACTGTAGCTAGTCTTTTATACAATAATCTTGTAAGAAAATTTCTTGAATTCTAAATATTACTCTTTCTAGATTTTTGAAATCAAAAAAAGTTTTCAGTAAAAAGTTTCTTACTTTATTTTACTATATTAGGTAGTAAAAATGTAGGGTTATTTACCATAACCTGTTCATTAATATCAGAAATTTACAATAGCATTGTAAGACCATAGTAGGGTTCTAGCATACCGTGTAGTACCTATGGAGTATTGTAAGAGCTAATTGTCCGAGATGAATTGCTTCTCATCTTGTTCTCCAGTTTCCATTGTTGGTTTATTGCAGATTTGTACCCTGTGTCAAATTTCAAGGTATTGCTGATAAACCTTTCCAACCAGCAGCAAGAAGTTCAAAAAATTTCTGTCAATGTAACAGAAAACACTATGTATATAACATTTATGTAGCAATAAATGTGCCATCTTTTTTTAACATGGTAAATCAGTGAGTTTTTTAAATTTCTCTCTCCTCCTAGGCAACGTATTGCTTGAAAAACAGTGGCAAACCTCTCTTCTGCCTTTATCAGAACAAAGCCTGACACATTCTCAAGGAGCAGAGCACGTTGCAGGCACAAGAAGTGTTGTTGCTCTTGTGAAGCCAGGCCAGAAATGCCCCGTGCCTGAGGAGCAGCACTGCCTGAGCTGTTTGCTGCTGCAGAGCAGAAAGGGAATTGCACAGGCAGACAGCAAACCAGGAGCAGCTGATCCCACAGGCACAGCCCCCTCCTGTCCTTTGCCTGTCCTGAAGACAGGTTAGATCAGGGGCTTAGATCTGAGCCCCTTTGTGTGGGGAAGTTCGGTGCCAAGTTACATCTGAACTGCTCCATCTGTAGGTTTTGTGGAAATACGGGGGGAGAGTCTGTGGTTCCAGCACATCAAAGACAGCAGATCCAGCTCCTCTGTCTGTGTGCAGTGCTGATGTTGAATGTGGGGTGTCAGAAGAGCTGCTGTGCTCAGCACTGCTCCTGAGCCTGTCCCTGGTGACCTCAGGAGCTGCCCCGATGGCGCAGTGCAGAGCCAGGCACAGGTTTGTTACAGGGACGAAGCTCTGCAAGGTCTGGCCACACAGGAGGTCAGACCCAGCCGTGTCAGGCTGCCTTTTAGAATGGCTTCAGCAGCAGCAGTGGAGAGGTGCCCAGTGCCTTCCCCAGCACGCATTCCCAATTTGAACTTACTCCAGTAATAATTCTCAATCCAGCCTCAATCAGTGCTCCTCTTGTCTTTCTTGAATCAGACTCACAAGTTCGTCACTTCTTTCCGAGAGAGTAAAAATGGCCGTTTGCCCACCTTTATCTCTCTTTTACCACACTTCTGCTGTCCTGTTCACATACATTCTGATCACTAGTCCTTCATCTTTTTTTCCCCCATCTTTCCTTCTTTTTTTTCCATTTGGTCTTTGTGTGTTTGTGTGTAAGAGATTCATGTTAGGATACCTTTGTTAAATACAGTTTTTCTAGAATTAGCATTTGGAATATGGTAGAAAAGCTCTCTTGTAAATCTAAAGCATTGAGAAATGCTTAAAAGGGACTTAATCTTTTTTTTTTCCCTCTAGCTACTGAGTAGTTGCTGCTAAAAAGATTCTGGATTCTTCATTAATATTTCGCTAAGAATTAAACATTTTCCCCCAGCATGTGGAAATCATGGTAGACCAAAACTAAAATGGAAACATCTGTAGAAGACAACCAAGACTTGTCTTACAAGTGGACGGTGAACTTTGCTGTTTGTAACACCAATACCTTCTGCATCCTAAAACCCCTTTCCTGTGGGCACTGTAATGTCCTGTGAAAGAAAGAAACCCTAAAGCACTTTAAAGCCTGGCAGTGGATCAAGAGCTCCAGCAGGGATGAAGGAGCAGGCTGGCACCTTGCTGCTCCTGCACACGGGCTGTGGCGCCCTGCTCCCGGCGCCCTGCTCCAGGGCATCACCAACCCTGGGCGGCAGGGAGGGGAGTCCCTGGGGCAGGGTGGGCCCAGCTCCTGCCTTCCTGCTGCTCATCTGCCCAGTGCAAGGAGCTGGAAGTCTCCCAGGCTGGGGGAGAATGGTGCAAGGAGACTGCTACAATCCTCTCTGCTCTTCCCACAGAGCAGATAGGTCAGGCACCATTTGGGGGTTGTTTTGTACAGTTTAACCTTCATTTGTTTTACTGAAATTAATTCCTCTGTCAACCTGGATGCCTTGGCAAAACAGGGAGAGTTTATTTCCTGGTTAAGATACAAATATATCACTCAACTGCTACCACAAGCACCGTGTGTGCATGTTCAGTACTTCAGCTGCTCACTGCAGTCACCTCAGGTTGTTTGTGTCAGTCAGAAACTGTCCAGACCAGGCTCTGAAACAGCACATTGTCTGGGCTGTAAACAGAATCCCTTTCAATTCTCTCCTAATCCTGACTTTTAAAATGTTTTATGCAATTAATAACATCTGTTAAATAGAACCTGTTTTGTTTTGTTTTGTTTTGTTTTTTTCTTTTTATAAATCTTATAAAAAATTATACCAGCTGAGACAAAAAACTTACCCAAAATAGTGACTGTAACTGATCCTGGAGGGCACATCTGTTAGAAAGTCAGTGGCTGGACTAAATACTTGGAATTCTGGCTATTTCAGGTGAACTAGAAAAACAAGAATACCAAGGCTTGTTTCATTTTCTGGAAAGATCCACTGTAGTTTTAATAGTATCACCTAACCATGTAGAGACAAAAGGAGTTAAATGTAAACTATATCAGTCAGAGCAGCAACTGCTGCCAACTGGGATTGAACAGATGACAAAATAACTTACAATAGAACTCAAAGTTCAATCTGTGTTAGATGTAGAGCCCTGCTAGTCCCAGATTTCAGAAAAGCATACAAAATGCAGATCCTATAGCTGGAGCAATTTCTTTCCATCAAAGCGCTGAATACCATACCAGGTTTTATTTGTTTTGAAAAATTCTGCATTTCAGCTCTTAAAAAAGAATCCAGGAGGAAATTACTCAAAGCACATGGAATCAAACTTGTGTACAAAATGGACACAGCAGTGTCTTGATAACTTAGCAATGTGGATTTTTTGCTCTACTTTATTTTTGTGCTGATGCTTTTTCACTGTAGCTCGATGTCAAAGGAAGATTTGGAACTGCCAGAACAGGCTGATTTACCAGTTTGCTGGATTACTTCTTTATATACAAGTAAGTTAAGTGGTTCCTTACAGAACCTTAACCTCCTGGAAGTTCTGACACATAATATTGTATTGCATCTCTCTACCCATGACACAGAAAGGAAAAAGAAATACTTCTCATGGTCCAATACAACTAAAGAAGTTTCATGAACTTGAATGAATGTGTATCAATTATAAATTCTCCTAACTTGAAGTTACAAACTCATCTGTAGAATGAAATATCTGTGGAGTTATGGCTCCACATTTTACTTGCCAGCACCAATAAATGAGCAGAGATGATCAGAAGCGTTAGTTTATCACAGATGCAGAATTAATCACCAGCCCTAGTTGTCTGTCTGCTGGGAAGACAGCACATAGCCAATCATCTGCTGCACAGCCACATCAGGTGCTCCAGGCTGCTCCCAAATGACTTTCTCTGACTGCTGAAATAACTGCTTTCACAATCAGGTGACTTCTTTAGGATATTTGTGAGCTTAATATTTCCTCATGAGCTTTATTCTCTCAGATGAGAACCTGGATGTACCAGAATGAGAATCCACTAATCAGTAACTAAAGAGCCACTGTGTGGAAGGGAAATCTGCTGGGTGTAAATATGAAATGAGAAGGTAGGGGGAAGTTCCGGATGATGTTTTGAATGTGCAGTTCACACCTGCAAAAGCTAAAGAGAGTATCAGTATCTCCTTTTCAAGGTGACAAAGAAACTAAGTCTTGCAGAGGCACCTCCAGCTTGTTTGTACAATCCATAGCAGGAGAGAGCTCCCATCTGAACTCATCTTCTGTGTGCTCCGAAGACGCTAATGCATCTGATTATGAATATAACAGTTAAAGTTCATTAATCCCTAACACTACCTGACTAATTAAGATAAATGCACACAATATTGGTTTTAAAGTTGATGGACTCCGCTTCCAGTTTACCCATTTAAATGGGTAACATTTAATTAAATGTACATTTAATTTGTTTATGTGTCTAATTAATAGCTGAAAGTGTAATTAAACATAAAGCTTTTTCCTTTCCTAGCATGCAAGAATAGTAAATGTAAGAATCAGAAAATGCAAGTACAACACAGGGCAAGAATGCTAAAAATTAAAAGGAAAAAAGGTAACAGCCTACAGAATCTGAAGGTAGTAACCCAATATAAATTAGTGCCTGTCATTATCTGTAGCCAGCTGTTCGTCATTATCCTGTTATATAGAAGTAGAACAAATGTGTCAATAAAGAGCTCATTAAAAAGTGTTTTGGATATAAATGCAGATTCTGCATTTACAGGAGTATCAGGGAAAAGAATGTGAATGACACCAAAATTGACACGTCAGGCTTTGCCGTCTGTTTTTCTGGTGTGGCTGTTTTTCCTGTCTGGGGTAACTGATGAGAAATAACCAGGCACAGTTCATTCCCATGTTGCTGTGCCCCTCGACTTTTCAGCTGGAAGGAAGGCTCTGTAAACTGAGCTGGCTGTGTGTGCTTCCACAGGCCTTCCTGGACTTCCTTCCTTGGCCCTTCCCTGCCCCACCTCATCCCTGCTTTTTGTTGCATGAGATATAGTCTCCAAACTGTGGGTTGGAAGCAAATTTAAAGCTTCTGTTCCTTCCAGGCCCAGTGCTGGGGCTGCCTCGATCAGGTACAGCAGCAGCTGCATCTGCCACAAAGAGCGAGGGCTGGAGCAGCTCTGCCATGCAGGCAGCTGAGAGAGCTAGGGCTGCTCAGCCTGGAGAGGAGAAGGCTCTGGGGGGCCTTACAGCACCTTCCAGTGCCTAAAGGGGCTCCAGGAGAGCTGCAGAGAGACTTTTTCAAGGACATGGAGTGATGAGACAAAGGGCAATGAGTTCACACAGATAGAGAGCAGGTGTGGATTAGATATAAGGAAGAAATTATTCCCTGTGAGGGTGCTGAGGCCCTGGCACAGGTTGCCCAGAGACACTGTGGATGCCCCATCCCTGGAAGTGTTCAGGGCCAGGCTGGATGGGCCTCTGAGCCACCTGGAAGGTGTCCTTGTCCATAGTAGGGGGGTTGGAAGTCAGACCCTTCCAACCCAAACCATTCTATGATTCTATGATTGACAATAATCTGTTCATTGGGAAAAACCCATCATTTATCCCACATTTGCTTTTAATTTATTTTGTATTATTTAATAATATTTAAGCTCCATATGGAATAAGGAGGAAATCTAAAGGAATTTTCATCTTACATCTGAACTGCTACATTATAACCATACAAGTCTTCTCTTCTGCACATTTGCTAGAGTATTTTTCCTCCCCAGCCTATTAAAATTCCCTCTGCCCAAGGGCCCTTGATGTCACAAATACACATACAGAGTTTATGTGTAGGATAACCCTTCTCATTTCAGTGGGTACACTTCTGTACTTCATATTGGGTTTGTATTATTTCTTCACAGGTCAGTAGTCTGACACTTGCATTTCTTTCTGGGTTTTCTACAGCACCCAAGGTAGGAATCTGTGCAGCAGAAGCTTCACTGCATCTTTTCTTCTAGAGGCCTGAAGACAAAAACACCAATATAGCTTCTTTCTCTGCTTCCCCACAAGCGAAGCAAACCCAGTATTTTAGAGCAGGAGGCTGGTTGTGGAATGAAAGTACATTGTATCTGTGCCCTTATAAATAGATTTGGAGACATCTATCTTGCAACAATTGAGAAGAAACTGGGTGGGTGGTGTGGAAGAGGGGAACTGTGAAGACCAAATGTTTAGCTGTATTCAACTGTAAACAGAGTGATAGTCAGTAAACAGTTCCTCTGAAGAGAGTAATTAATAGGCACATGTGAAGAGATGGAAAAGAAGATGTATCCTTCTCCAGCAGACATCAAAGGGCGGGCTGGACAGTGAGGAATTGCGCATAGCCCAAGGAGGCCACAGCTGTATGTACGTTCAGCTAGGAAATGTAATGCAGTGTAATGAGCTAGGGAAAAGAGGAGCAAGGGCTGGGACAGGCACTGAAAAAGGAGCCCTACAGTAACAAAGGAAGGAGCAACACACTCTGTGGGGCTGGGAGCAGGAGTGGAGAAGCATGGAGGTCTGAGCAGGTCAGCTCTTTCTGCACAGGGGTCAAGTTGCAGAGAAGTTTTGCAGGATTAGAAAGAGTGATAAGACAGCACAGTAGGTAGCCTCGAAATTAGATAAGAAAACACAGGAGGAGCCACTGAAATGAATGGTGCTTCATTGTGATTCTCCTGCCTCTTGCTATATCTGAAAGCAGAACCCTGTGGCAGTTGGCCAGTTTGACAGGGAAGGCGATAAAAATAAATTAGATCCTCTGTTTCCAATACCGACTGAGATGTTCCCAAAAGAATGGGGGAAGGGAATTATTTGCAGGGAGAAAAGGTACTCACAAGATCCAAAACTCATTGTCTGTTCTCTATAAAGTGGTGTCATGACTGACTCCACAACATACGTACTTGGCTCCAAAATGGGATTTTGGAACATTCCATCTCTGGGACAGCTGCTTTCACGAACATCTCATTGGAAGACAAATACTAGTTCAAAATGAAGGAAATGCTCTTTTCTGTCTCAACGAGCACACATGAAGCTGAGAAGAACAAATCTGAAAAACTGAGGCCAAGAAGTTTGAAATTCCCAGTGTCCTGGGTGGTCTTTGTTGTTTAATTCTGTTTGTGTCATCAGTGGAGAATGTTTCCCTTCAGAACCTGACTAACACTTGGACAAGATAGATTTTCCCAATGAATTTGATTTACAGTTGAGCAGAATACAGCATGCCAACAGTGGGGTTTTGGCCTACCTTTTTAGATCAGGTTTTGTGCCCCAAACACAGCCTAAGGAAACAGATTGTCTTCAAATGTCTTGGCCCAAGTGGACAGGCATTTTTGCTGTAAAAGCAGCTTTAGCAAGCACAAATAATCTCTCTCAGATACAGCACTACAGGAGTGTTTTTGCACAAAACAAAACTAAAAAACAATGAGAAATATCAGCAGTATCTAAGCTGAAATGTTTGCAGAACCTGTTGTGATAGGACAAGGGGAATGGTTTTGAACTAAAAGAGAGTAGATTCATACTAGATATCAGCAAGATTTTTTTTGCAATGAGGGTGGTTAAACACTGGAACAGGTAGCCCAGAGAGGTGATAGATGCTCCATCCCTGGCAATCTTCCAGGTCAGGTTGGACGGGTCACTGAGCAACCTTATCCAGATGAAGATGTCCCTGCTCACAGCCAGGAGGGTTGCACTAGATGGCCTTTAAAGGTCCAGTCCAACGCAAACTATTCTATGACCCTAAGAAACACCTCCTGTCCTCTTGCATGTACTTTCCTCTTGGTATGTGCTCTGTGAGGACTGCACTGCCTTCTCTGACACGTCTGGCAGATGTCAGGTGACACGGAGAGGGGAAATGTGTCTTTCAGGGACAGTAACTGTGGGTCACACAAGGCAGAGAATACTTTGCAGTCCATCCTGTGCTTAGGCCCAGGCAATTGCCTCATTAGAAATCTACTATCACTCTCCCATTAAGAAAGCAGTCCAAGTTCTTTGTTTAAACACTTACTGAGGAATAAGCCATCAGCTCCCCATGAACTGGAAATGAATAGTAGATCTCTCCTTACAGATCCAGAACAAATATATTATTTATCTCACCTGGAGACTTGTCCCATACCAGTCCCAGTGATTTTCCCAGAGAAAGATGCTGCATATGGCTAATGGCATTTTTTGAGAGTTAGACATTCCAAAAATGTCTACTCAAGGGAAGAAATCTCATGTTCCAGCAACTTAGAAACATTGGCTGCAGTTACTGCTAAGAATGGAATTGCAATTAGTCTTCTACAATCTTTATAGGCATGCCTGAAAAACAGAGATGTCAATATTGCAAATCCAAGAGGTCAGTGGGGCAGTGTCCTTTGCTGATAGACAACAGACCATTCCTCAAAACTCCCACTAGCTGGGCTGGTGGAGATAACATTTAGTGTGAGACAGAGCAGCTTTAGTTTTAGGGCAGGGGTGCTGCCTCTGTGGTTCTTTGGAATCCTCTTTGCTGGAAAACAAAGTTGTATTATCCTCCAGAGATCAGCCAGGGCTGGTCTCCCATCTGTTCATGGATCTGCACCTGTTTTTCATTTCACCAACAGTGGCCACATGGCCTAAAATTGTGGGGGAATACAGAGAAGAAAATGAATGTGTGGCTCAGGCACAGGGGTTGTATTCAGAAGTTCTAAGTTTAAATCCTGACTGTGTAGCATAATCTTTGAAAGTCTTTTAATTTTCATTTTACCCTGACCTGTAATGGAGACAAATGAGTGAATATTATTCTGGAGCTTTCTCCTTACCTTTTTTAACAAGAAATTGGAGAATTTTTTTTTCTTCTTTGCTTCTTTCTCACCATCACAGAAGTCTTTACAGAAGTAGATCTCTATAAAACATGTCAGTTATGATTAGGAACACCGAACATGTCTCCCATCCATTTCCTTAGCACTCTGAAAAACAGAAGGGAAACTCCGTAAAGAAATTGCTCTATTTCTGCCTGTGGAATGACAATGCTGCTTGGAGATTGCTCCAGTAGCAGAGAATTGATGTGCAGGTATTTTGAGTGGTTTTTTGCAACTGGTGCATGGAAATCCACAGTAGCCACTGTTGTTGACCTGAGACTGAATCCCATTCTAGCTGCAGCTGATGTCAGAGACATGCAGAGGCAGATGTGTACCCACTGCCTGCCTCTCTCATGTCTTGCACTGGCCACGCCATAGATGTGGCATTGTCCATTTTACAGTCCTTATGACACTTGCTTAGAAAAAAGAGGCAAAGTTGTTGCCCCTGTTCTGCCCACTCATTTTATTTATTGCTTCATCAGCCACGCTGTGTGTTCATGCTCCAGTACAACAATTTGGCTGCAGCTTCTGTTGGCAGTCTGGAGATTGCTTGGGGCTAAACAAAGAGGGTAACTGCTGTCAGGTTCCATGTAAGTTCTCACTGGGCATGGCAATACCAGGCTAACTGGGGACATGCTGACTTTGCCAAATCCTATCAGATTCTGCAAGGGCCCCTTGAAATCTTGTGTCACAGATCCTTGCAACTCACTCTTTGTGAATTCTCAACCCAGGCACTGTTCACAAAAAATATCCTCGCACATTTTCTGTCCTAACTGGGAATTGAGGTGACAATAACTGTTCTCAGAGTTGTTTCTCACCTTGAGCCTCACTCAACTTCTATTGAAATCTGCTGGGGTTTGTCATTGACTTCAATAGAATTAGGCTTAGGCCTTTATCAGAAAGTTTGCTGCTTGCTGCAAGTTTGATTTCCATGTGATACATCTGTAAGCTTTCAGTTATCATGCTGCCTTTGAAATGGAAAATTGACAAGCTGTTATCTCTGGGAGCTTGTTGGGTTCAGATTGGTTCCATCAGATCACAAGTAAATTGGCACCACGAAAGGTTTCTATTGAGTTCTTTATGTTTGATCCTCAAATTAAAAGCTACCTGTCTGGTTGGTGTGCACTTGAGACTATCAAGTGCACTTGAGACTACCTGGCTTTGTCTGAATTTTGCAACAATGGAAAGGGCAGGTGTTTTGCATGACCTGTGGATTAGGAGTTTTGTGTCAGCTTCAGAAAACCTCTAGAGGCCTGGGTTACAATGTTATGCTGAGCACTACAAATTTGCAGGTGCTGTGGCCAGAAGAGACAATTATCATCGTTTATTTTGACTTTCTGAAAACTACTAAGTGCCTCCTGTAGTTTTTATAAAGGACAGACCTATCAAATTTAACCAGTCATTAAAAATCTAGGTTGATTTAGTTTCCTCCAATCATGGAAAGTTTGTTGCAGTCTAAGGTTTCTTTCCCTCCCTTTTCAAAACTTGTTCCTTATCTCTCATCTGAACCTGATAACTTTTATTTCAGGTCTCTGGATGTTTCTCTGCTTTCACCTGTGCCTACTGTGGGAGTCTGACTCTGTAGTATCCTATTAAGACTCTGATGCGTTGCAGTTAATCAACGTTTTACATTTTCTTGTCACCCAGGTATATATTTTAGGACTCCATTCACTCTTAATTCCAGTATTTGTATTTTCAGAATTCAGATTATACCAATTTATCCAGCTTCTGGTGACCCAAATCACCGTACTATTTTAAAATATTTTCATTGCAACTCTTGTTTACACTCTCAGCAGTCTTGTAAGACCTATTTATAATGTAAGTTCTTTCACACTCAGTCGTGTAATTTACACTGAACCCAATGGAAGCTTCCTTTTTACCCAGGAATGGCAAGACCAGACCTTAAACTAGCAGCCAATGCCAACATGGTGTTAACAATGAAGATGTTAGTATTGAAAGAGCCAGCTACTGAGATTTTTTCCTCTATTTCATTGTGGGAGGACACATAGAGCTAGCACTGGAGGCAATCTTGCCCCTGGTACACTGCAGCTGTGTTAATTACCAAAGAGTGGGAGCAGCCGTGCCCTCCCAGCCACGGGTGTGATAAAAGAGTGGGTTAGGTGGTGGAGAGTTAGCTGGAGTCTGCTGGCTGTGCTCTGAGCAGGAAGGGACAGGAGGCTGTGTGGGGGACAGGCAGGGTTAGGTGGCTGTGCTAGGGACAGGAAGGAGCCCCCTGGAACTGCAGAAGGAGGGAGAGCCACAGCTGTGTGGAGCTGCCCGTGGAAGGCTACATAGAACAGGTATGAGGGACTGTCAGATAAGAAGGTGCTGATGCTTGAAGCCTTCTTTGGTGTCAGTTGTACCTCCATTGTCATTTCATGACTCAGCTTTTTTTTATGGCCTACCTTTAAGTTACTTCAATTATATCAGGTTTTTTCATAAATGTTATAAATGCATTTGCTAAAAGGTAAATTAATTTGGACCTGATGCCCTCAAGATATGGAGTCACTGAAATGGGAAGGGACCTTTGGAGGTTGTCCTGTATAAAACCTCACTGAGAGCAAAGTAAATTTTAAGGTTAGATCCTAGTGTACTCGTAAGTAGAACTGCAACAATAGGAAAAAGTTGAATTCACCTCATGAAATTAATAATTTGTAAAGGATGGCACTTACAAATATTATGACAGATTATTGCAACAAGGATGTTGCTGTTATATTTTGCTAGGCACCTTCCCACTGTGCACCCTTAACATAAACTTTGGAGCAAAACTCAACTAATGACTCTAGAATCAACATAAAATCTCATGGAAGTGTACAAATTACTTCAAAGTCTTTTGTCTCATCAATGGTTCAAAAACTAATCCTTATTTTAACCGTATAATGTGCAAGAAGTTGACTTAAATTTTTTTCATTGTCTACATGCATTTATATTTTAATTCTATTGAGTAAGGAAGAAAAAAAGAATTAGTCTTCCCTCTTGTAGAATAACCTTAGTAAAATCAGACATTTCACAGAAATCTGTAAAGTGATTTTTTTTTTAATATAAAATACTGTTGTAACATTTGCTCTTCTGTTCTTATTCTTTATTTACTACAGTTTTTCGACATCTGTTCCTGTCTCTTTTCATCAAATATTTATCTGCAAC
This sequence comes from Sylvia atricapilla, assembly GCF_009819655.1. Classification (NCBI taxonomy): domain Eukaryota; kingdom Metazoa; phylum Chordata; class Aves; order Passeriformes; family Sylviidae; genus Sylvia; species Sylvia atricapilla. The sequence continues at coordinate 13,638,453 of NC_089152.1, forward strand.
AGCTGAAAGAGCCTCATTTGTTTTAATTAAGAATAAGACCACCAAGCTGGGATCACTTCCTTAGCTCTTCCATGGCTTGCACAGACAGACAGTAGATCTTGTGAGGTTTCCTGAGGGTGGCCTATTGACAGGCTTTCCCCCCCTCCCTATATCCTTTTCTTTTGCACCATGTTTATTTTGGGATAGAGAAATGTAATCAGAGCCACATTCCGAGCAAAGGCACTTTTTACAGTTAACACGCATGAGAAAGGAGGATGATCTTGTTGTGTTTCATTGGAACAAACTATTTTCTGATTTGTGACTTCTGGGATGGAATTATTATTGCCACAGAAATATTGGAATAGCAATAAGGCTCCTGGTTCAGCATGTCAAAACTGACAGAGACAGCAGTACTTAGGGAAAAATTGTAGAAATTCAGCTGAAGAGTATGCTACTGACTGAAAACATTTTTTGCACTTTTCCTCACTAGCTAATATCTATTTAATCTCCTTTCTCCCCTGTTGACTTAAGATCTAAAAACAAAGAAGCAACATAAAATAAGTTCTTTGTACAAAGATAGCATTGTAAGGCAGTGGTACAGGCTTGTGCCTGTTGCTACTAAAACTGCTCTGAAGAGTGTTTGGGATATGCTATTTTCAGTTTGATGTATTCTAGAGAAATACTTCCGGAGTGCATAGACTGCTCATGACCTCTAGAGATGGTGAGATGTCTCCTGGCCTTGGGATCCCAATTAAGTTGAATACATAACTGACCTTTCTTAGCCATCTTAATTATCTTAGTCCTTGTTAATGAGACAGATTTTTAAATTAAGCTTTTACGTTTATTTAATATGAAGGAGACTAATAAGGTTTTTTTCATACCTCATTTTCACTTTAAGCTTCATCTTACAAGCAAAATAGACATTAAAATAAGCCATTCCTGTGAATCAGCAAATTCAGGCTGTAATATCCTGACCTGGGAAAAATTACCTTCAAAAAAGATCCTACTTCAGTCTCCCTTGGCAGTACATTACAGCAGAGTCATTAATGCTTACACAGATATTTCTTACAGTTGTTAGTTAGATACAAAACACTGATTGCCTTTAAAATGGGAAAATCTCCTTTCTTTGTAGATTTAATCAGTTTAAATCTTTACAATCTGGAAGTTGGAATTTTCTCAATTCTGAAAAAATCCTATTGGACTCAAAGCCTGACACTAATTTGTGCACCTCTAAGTTTACTTTGAAGGCAAAGTAGAAAGAAAGGTAGGCTAATGTGATCTTATGTATGAAAAATTACCTAATTACAGCTAATATTTGTTTTCCTTGTAATACACATATGCAACAATATATAGAGCACATTTCATTACACTTTTATAGAAGTTGTTGACCTACCAAGAAGTCAACAGAATCTCCTACCGAAGGAGATTTTATCTCAGCATCTTTTCCAGTTCACAGTATTATCTCCTATTCCACAGGACATGGTAATGTGGTTGCATAAGGTTCTCATGTAGATTGGTTCTGCATTTCAGACATATGGGTAAAATTCACACAGGATTTTAAAGGCAAAGCTTTCAGAAGTATATTAAGAGCTTAAAATTAAATAAGTTGATCCCTACATTGTCCTATACTGATACTTATTATTTAAGTAACTTGTACAATGATTGACTGTATTTTATTTACAGTACTGTACCACAGCTTCCTAAGACCTTGATATTGGCATAAAGGAGAAGAATCAATTATGTAACTTGGAATCAGAATTTAATCCTTTCCTTGCAAGATACTGAGACAGGAGACAGCACCATTGCTTAATCAATTGCACAACAGAAGGGCATGCAGGAACCTAGATTTTCTTTCCAGCACTGCCACTGGATTGAGGGTGACCTTCATCAAATATTCTTTCTACTCTGTAAAATCTAACTATAAATTCTCCTTCTAAAGACATTTGAAATGAGAAAGTACTGCTAAGTACCCTAGATTTGATGCCGATTGCTTACAACAGTAAGTGAAATCAGAGTTAAACTAATTTAAGGGAGACTTTATTAACTGGGAAGATTATGAGCTTGTCAAAGAGATATTAATTAAAGTCTGGGGACTGCTTGCCAGTGTCACTCTAAATTAATTGCTAATAGGTTACTCTTAAAAGTGGAGTGCAGCTGCAAGAACATCAGGCTCAAAGGAAACTCGATTTTGTTTATCATTCATTTTTACTTTGTTTAGCAAAGGATTTCTAAATACTAAAGAAACCTGAAACTGTTTCTGGCAAAGATATTTTTGATTATGAAAGTATTTCTATAATCCAAGTGGCAGGATTCACACACTTACTATAGAACTTTCTACACTTTCCTCTCTTTCTCTAAGTTTCTGGTAATATAAAATCCTCTAGGACTGTATCTTGTGTGACTTTTAAGAGGCAAGGAAGACAATAAAGCTTACATAAAGCTAGCAGCACTTCTAGTGACCCCCAAATCACATGTGGGTGGTATCATGCTCTTTGGGGATGATATTACCCATGAAAGCAATTCAGAAGAGGCCAGGGATTTCAAGGCCTCCAGTTTACAGTAAATGTGAGGGCATAGGGTGGGAGGTGGCTCATGCCCACCTCTGTCCCTGTTTACAGGCTGTGTGTTATAGTTTTCTGTGTATTAGTTCTGCTGCTCTGTCTCACATAAATAAGTGCTTCAGGAGGACAGGTAGTTCAAGGCTGTATTCTGATCTGACTCAGGCTGGGGGATCTCTTTGAAGACAGGATAGCTACACTGGTGGGAAAATAGAATCTGAAGAGTGCAATCCCTGGTGGCAGGCTGAGCCCATGCTGGCAAAAGGCCTGCCCTACCCTGAGCTCTCTTCCTTGCCTGTGATTAAGACTCCCCTGCTTCTGATCTTGGACAAGACTTGGCCAGGCTCCCCTTCCAGTCTGGCCTTCTGCAGGTACTGCCTTTTCCATTCAATGGCAGTGAGCAGCCACCTATGATATAGAAAAAATGTACCCTACTGAATATCTGTTGAGCTATTTATTTAGTTGTTTGATGCTATCTGATAATATAAGCACTTTCATCCGTCCCTGGGTTAAACAGAAACATAGATCACTATTTTAAAGGAAGTTGGAGAGCTGTGTGTTACCTATAGAAATTTTTGAAAGAGTGGGGACTCAGTGAAAGCACTTATTTTTTTATAGAGCTCTGTTACCAAATAAGGAAATGATAAACTGTTATCTTTTTTATTCCTATAGTTTCAATTTGAAAATATGAAAGCCATGACTATGTACAATTCTGTTTATTCAGGTATGTTAAATCCTGACAAGACTGTCAGACTCAAAAAGCTTTCCCAACTCAGTTGGGGCTTTGTAGAGATCAGTGACAAAAAATAATAATCGATTTTAAAAGATGTCAAAATTGTACTGAAGTGTTTTGGGGTTTGACCTCAGAAAATAGGAATATGATTTACACTTTCCCATATTGATCCTTCTGTTCAGGTAGTCATGCTCTTCGTCATACTGGGACACTGCAGTGCTTTGGCTTTTATTTTGGATGCTGTGATTTTTGCAGTGTAAATATGAAGTGATATGGGAATATGGTACTTTGAAGTGCTGGTGACTATTCTGTTAATGGCCTGAGAATACAGCTAACACAGCTGTTCTTCATATTGCTTGCTTATGAACAGAAGTCCTCTTCTGTTTGCTTCACAAAATTACATGACAAAGTACTACTATTAACTTTCAAAACTCCTTAATATACAATTAAAAGTCAGCTTCCTAATACTTACAAAACCATCTCAGGAAAGAGTGAGGCAGTCCTGTTACATTAACTGCTCCATTTGAAACATCCAGACTCTAAACCTATGGCTACAGAACCCCCAGCAGAATTTACCAGGCAGTTCTGTTCAATACTGACATCACCAATTTCATAGCATTTTTTTAAGAGGGATTTGAACCATGGCCTGAAGTTTCCCTTCCTATCTGGTCATCTATTTATCCCTGAGCCATTATTCTTCTACTTGTACACACATACACTTCTTGTGGTTTTGATAGCTGATATGTGGAGTATGTGACATGTGGGACCAAGCAGGGGGAGCACCAGCAGCTGGAGAAACCCTGATGACAGAAACTTTAAGGAGTGAAGTACAAAGAGTTCCCTGGAAATTAGATAAGCTGGAGTGATGGAATAACTTTCTGTGTGCCATATTTACAGACTCCACACTTGACACCGCTCTGAGAAGAAAAGAGAGCACCTGTAGTGCACCATATTGTGACTCTTGTTTGTATAATGCAGAATGATTTGACAACAGAGTAAGTCCTGTAAGAATGCCATAAAAAGACTTAGCTGTGCTTACTGACCATGATGTAATTAAGTAATATGCACAAAGTGGATGCCATGCAGTGTCTGGTTGGTATCAGGATTCCTTTAGATCCTATGGACAAGGGAGCAGCATGAGTCACAGACTGAGCTCAGAGCAGCTCTAGCATCCTGGCTACATGGAACTGATTGTCATAAAAAAAGTTACCAAGTTCCTTAAAAATGTAAAAAGAGTCAGAGAAAACACAGCTATTATGTACATATTGTCCTATCATGAAAATATTTTGAACAATTGCTAAAACAACCTATACAAACTGTCAGGTTTATAGATAGATCATAACTTAGATTCATGAGAAGTCTTACTTTACTGGATGCTCCAATTTAAGATTTCCAGGCATTCTATCTAATCTTCTAATCCAATAATCCTAAAATCCAGCAATTAAAGAATGTTTTGACAAAGCAACCTGCGGCTCATTCCTCTAATTATGCCACACAGTTTAGGCTCACTGACTTCAAATAGTCAGGTTTATCCATTTAAAATGTGCATTCATTGTGTCTGGATTCACTGGAATCACAGACATTTCTGCAGAACAGCCTATTAACAGCTTCATCCAAACTGAGACTAAATCAAGAAAAAAGAAATTCTCTTTCCTTGCTGAGAGTTCATGTAATTATGCCTCCAACACCAAGTCGTAACCAAGACCCTACAATTTTAAAAAACCGCCTGCAATTTCATAAGCAGCTTCTAGAAATCCCTCTTATTCTGCCATGGGTGTTGGATTTCGTTTTAATATCTGCCATTTTGCTGGTGTTTCCTATCAGAAGGTGCAGTGAGATGTCTCTCACTTAAATGTACTAAAGTCATGGAGAAATTGGGAACTTTGGGAATGCAGGGAATTCAAATCATGTCTTGTTTGATTTAAGATAATAATGGAGTGTATAGGGTTTGCCCCAGAAGACAAATTAAATGATACACTGAAGCTGTTACAGCAGAAACCCATAATAGAACCATTTAACTTGGAAAAGACCTTTGAGATCATTGGGTCTAACCAAACTGTCTTTTCAGAATTCTAAACTGGACTCAGGTTAAATATGAAGTCTGCACTATCACAGTCTGATACACCATGTGACTTCAGTAAAGTACTAGTTTGCTAGCAAAACAAATTACAGTATTTTCTTTGTGAGTTCTGTTGACCTTCAACCTGATAAGAGGATAAAATGTTAAAAAAACAGAGAAATAGACAAAAGTGGTTTTTACAAGTGGAACCTTTGTAATATCTGTATCTGTGTGAAGGGAAGGCTTGGACTGTTTGTTGTTTGTTTTGGGGATTTAGGAGGGTAATGAACAAAGCAATTACAAGAGACAAAGACATGCAGCTTTTTCCTTCTCCCAACAATCTAGATGAATTGAATCCATTGGCTGCCTGGAGTTCATTCTTATAATCCTTCCCTTAACCCTTTCATTTAGTGAGCTCTCAATTTTGCACTAGATGCAACTACAATTTGCTAGTGTCTGTGTCCAGATTCTTGTTTTATTTTTATGCTGGGCAAAAATTCTTCTCTGTAGTGTTTGATTCCTTTTACATGCATTAGTCTATTCTCAGACCACATCCAGCTTTTCCAGTGTTGGCCATTATTATCATAAATACAGAGTACAGTGACATTAGTCAAATGATCACATTGAATCTTTCTTATTTTCTGAATGATGTCCCATAACTTCATGGATTTATAATTTTTCTATTGATTTTATACATGCTTTTCACAATCCTTTACGCAGAAGCTAAGGGGCTAAATGGCTTTTCATCATCAATATATTGTACAGACTGAGATGAAAGCCATGGCTCAGCAAAGTCTTGCTTGACATGGTTATTAGCATCAAACATTCTAAAGAGGTGTTGCTGTGCACCTGCTATTTTAATTCATATTAGGTTTATTAAAATCAAAACAAAGTGTCAGACTAGAAATAGAGCAGTGCTATGATCTGTTAGAAGACATAAAATACAGACAGATTATGAAGTCTGATATGACTACTGAGTAATGTCTTCATTTAGACTGTTTTTTCTGTTTAAAATTTTTAGGTAATATCCTCAGCAGAGATAACTGGCACTGAAGCCACACTGTTTTTATCAGCAAGATCTGGATCCCTTTTTTCTTGCATAAAACATGAATTACTAGCTTTTATGCAGTTGTCTTGCCCACTGTGGTTGTCTAAAGAAGATGTGTGAGGGAAATAGTATTTGTAAGGTAAAGCTGTAAAGTGTTTCCCTCTTGCAAGGCACCCATCCTCAAGTCCTCCTCACAACGGGCTAATGAGCCAGATGGGTTTTTGGGCTGACCCAGCACTGGTGCCCTTAACTTCTTATTCCCTCCTGACACCTGGAACAATGCCTGTTGTTACTCCTTTGCTTCTAGTCCTGGTCAGACAGAACCAGGGAAGCAAATGACTGTACTGCAGAAAGTCTGCTGGGATCAAATCCTTTGTGTGAAGCACTGAAATGGATCCTTTCTGCCAGAATTCCCACTATCAAGTGAGAAGTTGGTAGATGTTGGTATGCTTTGGATCTCCTCTCTGCCAGCAGGAGAATAATGCATTTTTTTAAATTATAGAGTGGGGTACACGGTTTGCCAACTGGACACTTAAAATACTGGTCAGGAGTTATTCCAAGAAGTACAGACTCCCTGTTGGAATTGTATCTTGCAATGCTGCTGACGACCTGCTCTGTGTCCCAGAATATGAGATAATAATATGTATTACCTCAGCTAGGAAAGATGAAAAAGAAAACATTGCTTGTGAATAGACATGGGTGAAACTGTTTCTCAGAAATCAGGTGACATGAAACTCTGCTATAGCAACTCTAAATCTTCAACACTGCATTAATTTTCTTAATTTGAACAGCACATGAATAAAGAATTTTAAAGATTTAAGATGGTTAAAGAAGCAAGTACAGAAGTATCAACCAAGCCTGGGGATCCAAGAGATGCTAAATTGCAATGAGAAAAGGAATGAAATATAAATGTCAAAGTATACTGACAGAGTACTCTGGTAATATCTGTAACTACTTAGTGAAAAAACTGAATAGATCAGATCTTCTTTCCAAGTCTAGAGATTCTTTAGTACACAGATGGCCTAGAATTCAGTGGAAACAAAAGTATCACATCATAAGTCAGTTGTTTAACATCCTCTGTGTTTATATAAACTATGAGTAGACACAGCATTGCTGTAATACCGTGGTTGAGCAATCAGGCACTCAGGGGTCAGAAAACGCAGCACAGGTCAAACCACAATCATAATTCTCCTCTTTTCTTGCTTATGCATGAAAATATGAGTCTGGATGTTCCACTGACTTATATCAGGGGGCCTGAGTGAACCAATAGGATTTAACAGCCCTGACCAGCCTCACCTGGGGCCTCTACCCAAACCCCTGTCCATAGGCTCAGGGGCTTCATTTAAGCTCAGTCATGGATGTTTAGTCTTTGCCTGAGCTACATTTTAGGTGTGCCTGTGCTTGGCCATCGACCCTGCTGATCAGATCATGAGCTGGCTGATCTCCCAGCTTCCTTTCACATGTGTAGTCCTGCCTGATGATTCTTGGGCTGACCCTCCCTGCAGACTTGATGCTGCACCTCCCTTGCCACTGCAAACTCACCTGTTTCTTGGACTTTGCTTAACCCCTGCTGCCTTCCCCACTCTCTTGTTCTGGTGTTGTGGGATGGCACTCTGGTTGGTTATGCCTGTAACATGCTGGCTGTAATATCATGTTTGGCTTCTTTGGAGGCAGCCAGCCCCTGCTGTTATCTGACCACTTTATCTTACCATTTCTGTGTCTTAAGAGGGAAAGCAAGACTTTCCTATAAAGTCCCACTTCTCCAGCAAGACTTGAAGGCTAAATTTGCATTCAGACTTTGCAGCTACAGATTACTGGTTAAAAGATGAAATTCAGTTGGCAAAATCTTGCAACTACTGCAACAGTATTACCATATGTAACACTAATGGATATATAACACTGGAACAAATTTAGGTATCATTTTCTCAAAACCTTGAAGTGATGTTTTATAAGAAATTTCACAAAACCATTTTATTGGCCTACTAAAATTTTTCTCTCTTTTTGAATTTGTTTTCAAAATCTTCTAGATTTCAGTTATAAAACTAGAATTTCTTTTAACAAAAAAAAAATGTTTTTGGAGGTTGTTTGTAAAGTGGTATCAGATACACAGGAGTGTTCCACCTCTGCTATTAGTTTTTCTAGGACCAACAGTTCCATAGAAAATATCAAAAGAAGGCTGTAGCAGACTCAAATTGGTGAGGTGTTGCATGTTTCAGGACTTCAGTGGTTTTAAAGAGAAGAAGTGAAAATTTCTGGCATCTTAGAATTTGGTGGCTCCTGTTGATTTCAGGGGACACAACATCTTGCCCAATGGCTAAAACACTGAGACCATTCTGTTGAATGAAACATTTCTAGAGACAAAATAATATGGATAATAATAAGAAAAAAAGTTAGGAGATGGCTCTTGGAAAGATTTACAATGCACAAGAGAAACCTAACTGACAAAAGAGATTCTGCTCAAAGGCATTCTCATGGACAAAATATGTGCTTACTTTGCCAAGCCAAGGAAACTTCAAGTACTCAAGGGTGGGGGTGTGTGTGCATGTGTGGAGATCTTAACCTGTTGCACGTTAGCACGGTGCATAGTGTGCATAGTATGGTTAGAGAGCAACAGTCAGTGGCTTTGGCTTTGGAAAAACTAAGGCCAGTACCTAAGCAGTCTCTGGTTTGTTAAAGTTCATTTGCCAGTTTCAAGATGAAACTGCAAAGATTTTTTCAGGGTTGGAGAAATTTGAAGTCAGAAGAGACTGGGGGGAGAGGAGAGGAAGCATTAGATGGGGAAAAAACAGTCTTTTGAAGTTTTGTATGCAAGGCAAGATCTGGATTTGTGCCTTTAAAGCAAACCTTCCTGATGTTACAAATTCAAAAAAACTCATTGTGGCCAAAAGCCACATGGCATGCACTTATCTTTGAGAGGAAGGGGGAGGGAGAACAGTTCACAAGCAGGAAATGGCTTCCAGGTGTCTCCCTACTCCAGTGCACAACTTGATCACTACAAACCAGCGGTGCCAGGTTTAGTAGTCCCAGCTGTCCTGCTTCTTCCCAGGGATTTGGACTAATCATGCATTATCACAGCCTTTCTCCTGGTGACAAAGCATAGCCCTGGCTCTGGAGCTACGCTTGAACAGCTTACAGGCTGTGGGTGATTGAAAAAGTTACAGGTAGTCCTTCTCAATCAAGTATGAGCATGTGGAAATAAGCAGGGTATGTGTACCTCAGTCTGCGTAGGCACTCAGGCCCATGTGCACAGAAATTCAAACCACATCTGTTTCTGGAACTGGAAAACAAAATCAGTTACTCTGCTGCTTGGTGTGTTGTGGAAGGAAGTGACTGAATGTGGCACTCTCTTTCCATCACTGGGCTCTGTACAGCTGGCAAAGAGGGAGGAAAAGATACATTTAATTTCTTCAGTTCCGTGTTGGTTTCAGTTTTTTTTCCTTCCCTTCTTTCAACAGCAGAAACACTTTTTGGTTGGGCATTATTATTTTATTGTACAAATGTGGTAGGAGGAGTTTTACAAAGCCTCATCCCACCTTGTTAGTTAGGAATATCACAAAAATTAATTAGTTTATATCTCACAGAAAGGAAAGTTAGTTTTAAGGAGTTTAAACTGTTTAAACATTCTTTTGGCCTTTTCCTCATGCAGAAGTTTGAAGTTGTAGCATTAAGCTGACAGAAGAGTACTGCTATCCATTCTACTTTATTATTTACATCAGTAGGAGATCATGGTGCAGCAGAACAGTGTCCTTTTATTTGGCAATGAAGTGTTTTTCCCAGCTGGGTAAATCTACTGTTTTCTGGTTAACCAGAATAAATTTAATATTCAACAGGGAACGTGACATCTTGAGGAGGAAAAAGGAATAACAAAGAAAACTAACAGTAATTTTATTTTGATTGAGCATATTGTGTCACAAAATAGCGATTCACTTGGCTATAGAAGCAATGAATGTTTGCATTCTCAGTGCTGGTAAAAGCTTCTCCATTGCTTCCCCAAGAGATACTGTTTTCACTGTGCTCTCTGGAGGACCATTTTGAACAAAACTCTGGAAGTTTGCATTCAAATATAAATTGTTTAGTGACTATTTCCCTTTTAAAGATGAGTGAAAATACAGCAAGCAGTTCCTTGGTGTGGAAAAGGCTGTACATAATGGCAATTTCTCAAGATACAAGAGCAGTTTCTCCAAGGCAATGGAAGAACAGATTAGTGAAAAGCTTAATGAAGTAAATATTTTAGCCAAAAGCAGTCTGAAGTGCAGGAATTAGCACTGTGTTTTCAGGGCAATGCACAAGGTGAGATGGATGGCGTGACACCAGGCAGCAGCAGCCACAGTCACACTGTGCCTGTAGAAGTGCACTGGCAGTTGTTACAAGCCTGTACTGTGGCTTATGAACAACTCTTTAATGTGACAGGTTGCATTATATTGGGCACATAAGGAGCCAAGCACCACCTTCTCTCCTTCTCAGTCTTTGTTTTCTGACAGTGACAAACACCCCAGTGATAAATGCTCCTACATCATGGTGTGCTGGGTCTTTCAGCACTCAATATTCAGTTGATGATTTCATGAAGCCCTGAGATATTTCCACAGAGGTGTAGGGTCATGCTTTTGTTTGTATTGTCCCACTATTTAATATTCTAAGTTTTAAACTTTATTTCTCAGTGTGTGAGAAACCCTAAAAAGCTTTAAACTGTAATCCACAAATTCTATTGTCAAAACAGGAAAACTCTGTATATCCAACATTTTATTACCTATTTTTTGTCTAACTGCCTAGTTTCTTCCCAGATCAGTCTGTTTCAAAATTAAGCAGACTACTCCTGCACCAGATGTCCAGATGCTCCTCGGGAGAACAGAGTTGTTTTTCAATTGGCTCACTGTCTTTTAATGAGGCAGGGGACTTGTGACCTCAGTGCATTGTGGCTGATAAATGGTAGGATGTACCCACACATACTCACAGAAAACCTGCAAACACAAATGAGTTGTGGGTAATCTCTAGACTTTCCTAGGGAAAGGCAATCTTGTGGGCAAACACTTAAGCAGAAAGCTAATGCTTAATAATATGTGATTTTAAACTGCCAGTGCACAAGCCTGTCAACATTTATTTCCAGGTTCTCTGATCCTTTTTATTAGTTTCCTGTCTTGCTTTCATCTTAACCAAGTCACAGAAAGGAATGATTTTCTTTTGTTAACAAATATTCAAATTTTTTTCTTCAAATCTGCTTGCATTTCTCAAGGATCTGAACAGGTTAAAAATGTTGTTTGTGCTGCTTGAAAGTAAAATATGCTCTTAAACAAAAAGTTATGTAACTTTTACAAAATCATATCACATGCTAGGCCATTATGCTAAAATCTGATCAGATAAGTAAGCTTTGCCTTCATTAAGAGCTTTAATCTTGACTGTACTCAGGGCAGCTTCTAAACAACAACTTTGGAGTTTTCCTCCAAACTATCTTTCATGCTCTAGTCTGGAATTTTTCAAGCAACTAACACAATGTTTTTAGAAATCAAAAGCAAGCAACACTTTTCCCCCTTTGTTTTTGAAAGTAACAGGGTGATGACAGAGAAACTTCCCTTTGGCTATAAACTGGGTGTTATAAATACCCAAAAGCTAAATCCTAGTCTGGGTTTTAGTTTTTTAGTTTTTCTAAAAAAAAAAAAAAATTATTTTAATTTCTTTCTCCAAGATCTTTTTTCTGAGATGCATTTGAGCCTTAGATCTCTTTGCTTGCATTGCTACAAAACTGATGAAAGTCTGAGATCTCAATCAAAGGCTTAACAAAACAATAATCCTCTATTGCCCTAATTCTTCTCGGAAACATCTCTCTCTGACAAGAACAGCCTCTAAGCTTTTACATCTTTTTTTCTGCTTAAAATTACTTTCCTAATTAGAAGGAATTGTTTCCTTCCCAAGCCTTTGTGCCTGAAGAACACTATATTTATGGGAAAGATCTCTCAGACCCTTTAGCTCCCTGCCCTCAAATACCATGATAGTGATTGCACTCTACATCCTCCAAAATTTCCAACTTCCTTTATAAATAAGCAGAAGAATTCAGTGACATTCTTCATAATCAACCCAATTTCATTTGAAGTAAAAATCAGAAATAGCAGGAATAATCATGAATCACAGACTTCATGCATAGTGCAAACACTTTCAAGCACAACTTCACAATTTAAAATAAATTTTCCTTCCCAGATATATTTACTTTTTACACTTCCATATTAACCCTGACTGAGTTTTTACATATTGTACTAAACAGGAATTTGAATCAGAATGTGTGAATGCAGTACAGGTTAAGTTAAGTACTGGACATTGAAGAGGGAATGTAAAACAGATTTTCATACCAGAGGGTTTGGGGTTTGGTTTTTGTTTGTACTTTTTTTAACTCAGCAGCTGCCCATTCTTACAGTGATAAAGGCCCCATTTCAAGAAGGTATTTCTGCAAGAATAGCATCAGTAGTTTCAAGCATCTGAGTAGTTCTGTCCACCTAGGTTGGATCCATGCTCAGATGTCATCCCAACTAGGTTTGCCGTAATAAATTAACCTGCCAGCAAATTTGAGTGTGCTAACTGCTGACATGGACTGTGCTCATGGAAGTTCTTGACAAGCTGTAACAAGCTTTGGAAGGTCATGAACAATCAATTAAAGCAGATGAATTTGAGTACAGCTGAAAGAATTCATTCTAAATGAGATGACTCCAAGTAGTGAGGTTTGGAAGAGCATTGAATGAAATGTGTTGGTGCCTGTTGGAAGGATTCAGTTTGAAGATGTGATGATGGCCATGGCTCCTGTGTCTAACTGGTTGTTTAAGCACCTATCCAGTAGGCATGGCTGCACCTGATCTGATACTCTTCCTTCAGAAGTGAATGGAAATAGCTGCTCTAACAACTGACTGTCTCCTTCTATGCCTGTGAATACCACTGTTTAAATGTGAGAGGAGTGTTGAAACTGGAGTATTGATCTGCCTTCCACTTGGCAGGGACCCAGCTTAGAAAGGCCACCATTGACTCATGGCAAGGTCTTAAATTCATCTCAACTGGATATTGAACTCTGGGAATGGATTGTTTTTCCTCATTCGAATTCACATCTCAGTAAGGATATTGCAATCACAGAAAAAGTCCAGACTGATTGATTATGAGAATGATTAAAAACAATCTGAAGAGACTTTTGTAATGTCAGATTTGTGAATGCTCATGCTACTGAGCTGAGACAGAAAGTAACTAAGATCATGAGGCCATGTAAATCAGTGAGTATCAGTACCAAGGTTTCCACTGTTGTCCTATTGAACAAGAAGACAACATACAATAAAAAAGATCAGATATTAAAATACAGTTTTACAAATACCGTTTTCCCTCATCTAGGTAGCTAAATACAACAGGATATTAATCTGATGGGATTAGAAATATGACTAAATACTTAAATGAATTACAGTATCATCTTATGTTCAGTAGGTCAAGTAACTTTATTTTGCAGAAAAAAGACTTGATTATTAGTTGGGAATTGAAATTACTGCGTGCTTTGGGTATACATAATCTTTTTAATGAAAAAAATGTTCTGGAATTTTTTTTTATTATTATTATGAAGGTACTCTCCTTAATTAATCCTAAAATTGCCTCTGAGAATCCTTGAACACACGGACTTACACCCTAGAATTTAAGGTTCTGTTTCTATGGCAGATGCTACTTATGCCCTTCTTTTGACATCAGAGGATGAACATGGAAGAGGTTGCTTTTGTTTGCATTGTTACTGCTCACAGCTCCATGAGGGAATTATATTTCTGAGTAAGGTGTGAGGTGTGTCATTAATGATGAACATGCACATCTATGCTCTTACAAGATCTTTTAAATGAAGGCTCACCCTATAGCTTGTATAGTTTCACAGGTATGCAGCTGGAACGTAAGAGAAAGTACAGGAAGGACTCATCTTTCCCATAGTCTGACTCTGCTCAGGGCCAAAAGCTGGCAGACTGCAAAAAGAAACTTGTGCATCTGGACAAGCCATATCAGAACAGAGAAGTGCTGAAGTGACTTGAAAACGAGTAGTGTCTGTGAAACAGATCTGATCTTTTGAAGAGCCAGTGCAGAGCAGCAGAAATGACAGAGTAGAGGGGCCATGCTGCAAACTGACTGCATCATCAGCACTCATGGCAATGGGAAAACTCTCTGGATTGACAACAAATAAGCCGACCAGGCAAAATACACTCAGCTGCTTCACAGGTCCACATGCAAACTTGGAGGAAGCTGAAAATCACAGCAGAGCCAGCTGGCTGTTCCCAAGGGTGGGCCCACGGCCAGGCAGCTGTGACAGGGGGAGCCAGACTCAGTAGCCACCCCCTGATGACCTGGGCTACCCTGGGACTGACTGATACTCTTTATTAGGAAGGGAGAAGTTGACTACACTCTGTGAAAAAAGCCATAGATTTTATTAGTTACTTTTTAAAGATATCTATACAGCCTGTGTCCTACAGTCTGCTGTTTGCATTACAAAATAATGAAGAGCAGAAGAACATCTCAGTAAGAGTACAAGAAAAGGTTTAATTCATTTTTTCCCCAGAGGGAAGTTAAAAATGAAACTCCCAGTGAGAGCTTTGAGACATGGCTATCTTGCCAGAAAGAATTGTAGATATTGAAGCTAAACATCTTTGCTAGCAATTTAGAAATTTAGGTTTTAAGCCTCTTCTATGATGTCTTTTTAAATTTTCCATTGTGATTAATTGTTTATTTTCTAAATGTTTAATGCCTCTGTTAATTCTCCAGTTTCAGATCTGGAGACGTGTACGCCTGGATGTGGCTGGATAAGGACACATTTCAAAGACTGTAACACTGACCACAGAAGGAGGCTGTCAAAGCCACTGCATAAGCACAGGTCAGCACATTTGTAAAATGAGATATTTGTCTTTCTTCAAGAATTAGGGGTATCCCTTCAGTGAAGTACTAGAAGTGCAAACACTGCCAGCTGTCCTTGCTAATGCAACAAAACTAAACAAATGTTTTCACTGTACCTCAGAAAAAACCCCATCACTGACACCCCCTACCACTCTTGTGTTTTGCTATAGGATATTAAACAACAGGAAAACACAATATATGTATTAAGATGCCACTCCTTCTCACCTTCATGGATTTCAGAGAGGAAATGATGAGTGTTTCCATATATTGTTTTTTTCACTCTAGAAAAAAGAATGAAAATAATTTTCTGTACTCAGTTTCTGCACCTGGGGCCTAAACGAAGGGAAGTAGGTAAATAGTTCCAAGTAATTAATATAATGACTCAGAGGGGCCACAGAAGGAAAGGGGAGTTTCTCCAGTTTAAATGTTTGCATTCATGCCTTGCCTAAAGCAAAACAAACTATCTGTCTTCTGGTTTGCATTTTCCCAATGAAAACTTCCATTTGTCTTATTGTCATTCCAGCATGTGCATCCTTTACAGCTTTTACTGCTTGAAATATGCAAGTACTGTACATGGGAAGATTTTTTTTCCTGAGCTTTTAAGATTTCCTAGAATTGTAGAATGTGCTGTAAAAAGTGAACCAGCAAAGGCAGACTCAGTGTAGAATGTGTTGGGTAATTTTTGTAAGTGGCTGCAGCTTAGAGGTACTGTGATGTTTGCTATGTACTGGAGTCTCCAACCACAAATGAAGTGCATTGGTCTTTTCACACTTCAGGAAAAGAGAATCCACTACAGGAATGACTAAAGTTGATAAGTTACATCCTGACTGGCCATTATAAAGAAAAGATTATGGGTATTGAATTCCATCTGTTTCTGATATTCTGGTCCTTTAATGTGAGCTGCAGAGGTGTGAAAATCTACAGAATACATTCTTGAACTCTCCCAGAGTTAGAATTTATGTCAACCTGTTCTTACAAAATGGGAGGAAAAGTATTATCTGTTTTATCTAATAGTTTGGTGAAGAGAAGATTAGTGATCAGGGAAAGTCTGTGCTCGAGTCTTGACACTGTGAGTATAAGATTTGCATTTCTATCTTTCCATTTTAAGAACTTCAGTATAAGGGATGTTTAGGGGAAACACTTCTAGTTTCTCCTAGGGAAGTGAAAACATTGCCCACGAGAAATACTGTGAATGGAAAGAGAACTAAGTATGACTGTTTGTCTTAATAGTTTGTATACTTAAGGTTGGAAGAGGCCTAGGTTTTGTTTGGTCAAATCTCTACTTAATCCTGAGGAGGAAAGCCCTATGAGACAAAATCCTTCTCTCTGGCCTATCATCGTGTTCCTCTATTACATGACTTGCAACAGAAATATTTTCCACCATCAGAGCTCAGGCAGCAACATTTCCTCTGTTGAAGAGACTTGCCTGATGAGTGGGGATAGTTAATTTTTCCAGCTCTCACGAAGAATTTCATTTGATTACGGCAAGCCTGCAGTACTAGGTAACATCAAGTCCCCTTTGTATGATCCAGGGACATGCTCCAACCTGCAAGTTGCTAGTAACAAATTTGATGTGGAAGCTGGAGGCTGGAACAGGACAAATTCATCTCTGGAAATTCATACTGGAAGCCAGCAAACAGCTATTAAGCTTGGTCTATGCTTACAGGGTTTCCCAATGTAGTGGTCTTGGCAAAGTCTCCCTAGAATAGATGCTGCTGAATTTGGCCATAAAAGGCTCAGAGGGCTTCCCCAGGCAAAACAAGCTGCACTGACTCCTGTGCACTAAACTGGGCCTACAGCAGAGCTGCTGTAAAGGTGAAGAGCCAGTCTTTGTGACACTGAATCTCAAGTGAGTGATCACTGGTGAAGTCTTAGAAAATAGACTGAGTTCACATCTGAGAGTACCATCTCAGGGTAAGTATATAAATCCAGTGTAAGAAGCAGAGTAGCTTTGCTAGGAAAAGTTGAACTGGGAAAACACTGCCTCTGCAGTATCTGTTTCATCTCCTGCCAGTGTAATGACCTCTCAGGACAAAGGGCAGTTCTGCTGTTGCAGTGCAGCTCCAGCAGATAGTTTTTGACAGCCCGGTCAGTCAGGGATCACACCTCCCACACCCGGACTCAGAGTAGTAGATGTAGCCTCATCTTGGTCTCACTAAAGGTCCTCACCTAGGAAATATTAGTCCTCCTTATACTGCTTTAAAATGGGCAGTTCTAAATATGAAAAGAAAATTCTTATCTTTCTGAAGTTTATAGACTCCACTCTAAAGGAAAGAAGCAACATTTCTTAAGCACACAGAATTAATTGTTTCTTGGCTGTACAGAGTGGAACATAAAATTTTATATTTTTTCAAAAAATTGTATTGTTGAGGGAAAAGTACAACATGATACATTTTGATTTAGGCTGTTACACCTAGGATTTTTTTCACTTGCTAATTCAATTTAAAATACATGAGAAAATACAAAGCTTGAGAGTATGGTGAGGCAATCAATAAAACTATAGAGAAATGAAAGTAAAATAAAGCTAAATCCTTCCCAACAGAATACCAGATAGCACAACGTGGAAACATCAACTTCATGTAACTAAGGATTTAAAAAAAATATTTAAATGGCTCATTTGGAACAATAAGCTCTTATTCAACTCTCAATGGCCTTGCAACTAAAAATACACTCTATTTAATATTTCTTTCAACTTGTTTTAGTGCACATCAATAGTTTCCTCAGAAGATACTATCACAGTTTGGCAGAAACCTACTTGCAAAAATAAACTAAATCCAGAAAAACTTTCCAGGGACATTTTTGGATGCAAACGTGGATAGTGACTCTTGCCCACATCAAAAATAAAACACACTAGCTCTACAATGTTCTTTGCTAAATATAAACATCCTAGCATTGATAAGCTTTACAGAAAAAGAAACTGATTGCCACATATTATTACCATCTCCAGTATTTTAAGAGCACCCTCTACAGTCACAAAACACTAACCAGGAAGAGTTCTTCTTCCTAAAGGAAATAGTACTAACTGGAAACTGGAGCAGCAGTTTAGTTCAGTAGCATAGTGCCAGATCTATATGAACATACCTCTCCAGCCAAAAATGAGCAGACTTTGCATAAATGCCAAAGATAGAATCTATTGCATCACCAAAGCCTTCATCTTTGAGAATTTAAAGTACCTTATGTATTCTGTCCTGACTCAAAATTAGGCTGTAAGCTTCCTCTCTTAAAGCAACGGATGGCTGTGGGATCTGAAATAGAAACACATAAAATACACGGTTATTGTCATAGGAGAGTGAGGACAAAAAAACATGGTAAAGGCCAGGATGAACTTGTTCCCCTGAGTTCCCTTAATTTGTTTGTTCAGCTCTTTTATAAGAGTTGTGAAAATTAAGTATTTAGTTCATAAGTGGAATTTAAAAATCTTAAAAAATTTTAATTGTCCATGAAATGCTTATTGTACACAATTTAGCATTGAAACCTCCAGTCCTCTAAAACCTGCCTTTAAGTGGTCTTTCTGTGTTTTTCCTAGATTTGCAAAGACACAGTTATTGAGTCTTCAGTGAATCAGTAGCTAAATTACTGCAGGTGAATCAGGTGTGATGTTTTTCTTTCAAGGAGAAGGTTTAATATCTCTAAGCTGATTCTTAAACTAGTTTGGCATTGCTAAAATGTTTACATCTCTTCGAAAACATTGCTTCACGAAACTGCTTAAATGGCACTACCTCACCCAATCAAGAGAAGTAGCTGGAAAGAAAAACAACTTTTAAAATACTGAAGATAATCCTTTTTCCCTGATCTTTATTGTCAGGCTCCCCGGGAACGTGTCGAGGGTCTGAACTGTCACAATTCCCGAGGCCACCAGGTGGTGCCATTGCCCCACAGCACAAAAGGCCCGCGGCCGCTGTCCCCGAACTCAGCGGGGGGAAAGGGCTTGGATCAGCCGCTGCTCTCGGCTTCCACAAACCATTCCTCATTTTCGTCCAAAAGCAGGAGAAACCCCACCCCAAACGGTAATTGCTAAGACATCCATCCTTGCCTACAAGAAAAAAAAAGAGTTAATTTTTATTGGGATATTGGGATAGTGATGCTTAGATTTAGACCCAGGTAATTGAACATTTCACCTCTCTATTGAAATAAATGAGAGCTACGTGCATAAAGAGCATAGAAGCCATTTCATTTACTACTTCATTACTGTTTCTGTGATAAATGAATCACAGAATTCAATGTTTACATCTGCAACGACTGAAACAATACACCCTTTAAATTTTATTCAAATAAATACATTGGCAATGCCAAATTAGTAACTTTATGTATTTGTAGAAATAGAGGCTCTGACTGTTAAAAATCAGTTTGTTCCTGCAGCCCGGGCACAGCTAAATTCCAGCAGCCTGGGCTTGGCCAAGGAGAGCTGCACACCACAGCTGAGCAGATAACAACTGCAATGGTTTTCGGAAGTTTAATGTAGATGCATTTGGTAATACTTAGGCTTGTTGCAGGCTCCTTCTGGAAAAAAAACTTTTCATTGCTAGGATTACTGAAATAAGACTCGTGGTAGCAACACTGTGTCACTAAGGTGAAGGAAGAAACATGGATTTAGCCAAAAGTTGTCCAAGGAGAAGAATGGGAGATCAGAAAGCTTCACTGTGGCTAAATGCTGAACAGTATCTAAAAGCTCCAACTTAAATTAATATTTAAGTATTAATTATTTACTTAATTACTTGACTATGTATTTTTTTTCTTAAATGAATATTGAAACTATCACATTATTTATGATGAAACTTTCTGTTGTGTGTATTTTCCCCTCAACAGCTTTTAAAGTCAATAGTATCTCCTTTTCATCTCACTCTTGATTTCTATGTACATAATTAAGGTTAATAACTGCACAGTCTTATATTCAACATGAAGAGTATTTGTAACCTTGAGCAAACTAAGATGAAATTAAATTCTGCAGAAGACAAGTTACAATTTAAATTCTCACCTAATGTTTTCCTTACCATGCACTGGCTAATATAAAGCATTTTCCAGTGTTGAAGTGATCTGAAAATATAAATCTCTTGTTTTCAATTTAATCTGTCATTTTATACTTTTATTTAACAAGTCTTATTCTCCTGCAAAGTAAATATGTTCTTGAATATATGGCTAGGCCTAATGGCAAGGATTATCCAGGCTGTTTTAGAGCACATGGAGTGCTTGGGTTAGAGATAGAGAGAACTCTGTGCTCTGGGTTCTGTCAGCAGTACCCTGTGCTTGACAGCTGTACGTGGGAGAAGAGAGAAATGTAAAAGGTGGGCTACCCCCAAACAGAAAAGGGGGAGAGAGGGGGAAAACTGGAGAAGAGGGAGAAAGAGGAGAGAGAGAGAACGTGTACTGTGAAAAAGGGGGTGGAGGGAAATACAAGAAAGGTAGAAAATGGAAGGCTTCCTTTTTTGGTTAGTTGTATTTGAGGAAAAAACAGAGATCATACATTTAAAAGCATCTGATAAGAGTGTATAATTACATTTCTTCAAATGCTTCATCTCCTTCTCTGAAAGTAAAGACCTGAATTTTTAAGATTGTGTTTCTTGAAATAAGAAATATGTAAGAATATTTAGTATTCTTTAGTATTCTTATTCTTTAGCTTACTGAATATAGTAATAAGAAGGATAACTGTTATTTCTCAAGCAATAGATATCTAATCTTCGATAAAAAAGAATATTTTACAACAACACATGTTGTAAAAGATAAGTCAGAAGCAGTGCTTCAATGGAATTACATACCAGACTTTCCCCCGCCTACTTTCTACCGTGATTATTTGAGTGGATCCTTTCCTGAAAGGAAATCGGGAGTTATAACGAAGTGCCAAAACTCAGTGAAGTGTGTAGTGGGAGAGCAGAAAGACAGAGGTGCATCTTGCCAGGAGCCAAGCACAGCACCGGTACAGCAGGCTCCCAACAGAGGGGGGCTCAGTGCACAAGCAGAGCTGAACGCAGGAGTGCTGCTCAGCTCCCGAGGTGTGCTGGAGCGGCCAGCAGCTGGAATTGATCTACTGCACGAGCTGCTGGGGCATTACTGTTTGTTTTTGCTTCAGCTGCAAACTCCATTTTGTATTGTGTTTCACAAGCGCCTGATAATACACCGCCTGAACAGAGAGACATCAATCATAGTGTCGAACCAGTTCTGTAAACAAGGACCAAAACCTTCACTTAAAGAAAAAGAAAAATAACTGGATGAGGGGTGGGAAAGGAAACGGCAGCCTGCACAGAGATGATATTCTGCACATGACCTAAGTCTGTACTCAGTGCAATTTTAGCTTATTGCTGGGTTTGTATACATTCCTTCAAAAAATTCTTACCTCACTGGATAACCTTGTACTTCTGCAGTATTCCAGCTGGACCATGGCTCTCACTGAACAATTCATGTTTGCAGCTTTACTATAAAACCAAGCACTTGTAAAACTCGTGTTCAGAATATGCCAAAGACCTGTAAGAAACTGCTTGACAAAATTTTTTATTTAAACCACAGTTTGAATGAAATATTAAGGGCTCAAAGGTTCAAAATAAACTTTCCTCAAAGGCTCAAGAAGCATAGGATAGAGCTTTGAGGAAGTGTAGCATAGAGGTTATGAAAATCCGTCAAAACTCTTCTGTTTGGGATGCTCACAGGCCATACAAGTAATTTAGCAATGGTGCTTGTCCCACCTGTTTCTTTCTTTTCACCCTCCTCTATGATACAGAAAAGTAAAGTTAAAGGAAAAAAAAAAAGACATAAAAGAAAGAAGAAGCCCTTGGTATATTTTTCTGAAATTCAGTACAGAACAAGAAAAAGGTTTTCTGAGCAGTTTAATGCTGAGCATGAGGTAGCAACTGAATTGTCCCCTAAGCTGTTACCTGAGAGGTATATAATGAAAAACATTAATTATAGACTATATAGTAATGACTAGTACTCATCATAGCCCTGTTGTTTTAGCAAGAAATTATTCTTTTTTTCATTTTCTGGCTTGCATCTAAATTCAATGGAAATGTCTTATTGTACAACATCATTGATTAACACTGGCTTAATTAACCTTCAACAACAATGTGAAATTATAGGTATATACACCTCTTTAATTAAGCATTTTGTTTTCTATTAAGTGCAATTCCTTCACATCTTACCAAACTGCAGTATGAGGCTGAAAAACTGTCAGCATGTTTCTTAACACTCTAATTGCAATAAAATACAGCCATTATAAATGTCTGTATAATATCTGTGAGTTCAATTGAAATGTTGCCACACAACTCATGTAACTGAGGAAAAAAGAAGTTTAACTACTTTCTTCTCTAGTCATTATTTCCCAGTTTTTTCAGGTGGGGTGAGGGTATAAGCTTCGTGTGCTTTCTCAAAAACTACAGGGAAAGGAGCTAAGCAAACTTTATGCATCTTTTACTTAAACAGTTCAAAGATTATGGGGCTATGTAGAAAAAAAATGCATATGAAAAGCAAATGTTAAGTGGCAAAATATGTAAAAGATCAAGATGGCAGCACAAGTTTGGGCTGTTCTGTTTCATGAACATATTTTTTGTTAATGCCAGGGCAGAAAACTCCATAAGATGTATGACTTTCTTCTCAATAACCATTTTGAGGGAGAATCATCTCAGTGCATTAGGTAGCCATGCAACAGCAGTCTTTACAGACCCTGTCACACTAACACTTCCATCCTCTCAGCAAACCCTGTCAGTTGTCTGCAAACACCTCACTAGCTGTCTCCTTAGAACTGTTTATAATTTGTACAATTCCTACAGTTTTCAGCTCTTTCTACTGATTAACCACCAGTATAGTATTTTATCTCAAGCACTCAGTTTAAGACACTACTGTCTCATTGTTTTGCTTTAGACTGTTTCTTCCAGGACTCAATAGATCCTTATGGAATGCTGACTCATAATACTACCAAAATACGTATTTTTAAAAAAAATTCTTAGAAGGCATTTAATTTTCTGGTGTAGATTTGTGAGAACTTTACCTTCTTTTTCTCAATGCAGAACCCAAAGCTGGACACAGTGTCCCAGCAGTGTTAATACTGATGTTGTATTTGGAACACTGCCTTTCCCAGCTGAACCTCTTCTGTTTATACATTCCAATTAAGACAGGGCCATTCTCTACAGAAAATTCATCCAAGTATCTAAAATTCCCTATCTATATATACACACACACAGTAGTCTTTGCTAATTTGGCTTGTTTTCACAGACATGTAACAGGTATCAGAGCAGCTCTGACAGAAATTTGAGCAGTGACCTAAAGCACTGTTGGATTTGAAAAGAGGATGTGTACCTATCCATGCTCCTCCTGTTGAACAACTTTGACGTAGCTTTCATGACTCATATACTAAATTTTTCCTTGTCATGTTCATATACTAAATTTTTCCTTGTCATGTTGACTGCCCAGCATTTTTCTATTGTAGACAAGAATACAACACATTTTGTTGTATTTTTTTCCTCCCTGTAGATGCACTATAATATTTCTTCTGACAATGCTCCTTGGTTTAACCTGTTCAAACCTCGAGAACAACTTTATAAGCATAGAAAAACATGTGTGAGGCCCATTTCTTGTGACATGGTAAGAGACACTGTTCTTGGGGGGGGTTTGGATGACACCTGTGAACGTTTCCTTCACTGATGGATCACGGAAAGAGACATACTGCAGCTATGGCGACACTTCAGTTCGCAGCGTATGTGTAGAATATTCTGGAATCACCTTGTTGTGATAGTTCCAGTCTAGCCGAAGACACCGTGGAGATCACTCCAAGTGCCCGAGGCACCGAGGTGTGCCCAGAGGTGCTTGTGACGCTGCCCCGCTCCCGGAGCTTCCCTCACCTCCTGCTCCCGTGCAAAGGCGCGCCCGCCCTGCCCCGTCCCGTCCCTGCGCTGCCTCAGCCCTTCCCGCCGGCCGGGCGGCCCGCCAGCCGCCTCCACACGGCGAGGGAAAACAAACCCGACTGTCGGGCGGCCTCGAGCCCACAGAGCCCGGGCCCGGGGCTGATTTTCTCCCTCAGAGGGCCGTCGTGGCCGCCCCGGCGGGGCCCGGCGCAGCCCTAGCGGAGGGTGTCTGTGGGGGGCTCGGGCGCGCCGCCCGCCCCTCAGGGAGACCAAAGGCCGCGGGCGGGCGGGCAAGCGGCGGGAAGCGCGGGGCTCACCTGCGGCAGCGGCCCCCGCCTGGCCCCTCCCGGCCGCGGGCCCCCTCCCCCGCCCGAGGGGGCGGGCAGTGAGCGCTCGGCTCCGGCGGCGAGCGCGGCTGGCGGGGCGGCCCGGAGAGCGGCGCGGAGCTGGCGGGGATCCCCCTGCGAGAGACAGCGGCTCGGGACGGGTGAGGAGAACGGCGGCGGGCGGTCTGGGAGCTGAGGGGGACCCCGCGCTTTTCCCTGCCGCGATGGCCGGGGCCGGGCGGGCACGGGAGCCGTCGCCGTGCGGTGCCGCAGGCGCTGCCGCCCGCGGCTGTGGCGGCGGCTCCCGGAGCCGAGGCGCCCTGGGTCGCTGCTTTCCTCAGCTCCGTTAAACACACGCCTTTCCAAAGGCCGGGGCCGCCGGGCCCTCCCGGGCGTGAGGCGAGGACGCGGCGGCCGTCCCCGCACGGCCGGCGGCTGAGGCGCGGGGAGCTGGCGGAGCGCCGGCCGTGCCGGGCAGCGCTTCCCCCGGGCGCTCCTCGGGGCCCCGGGCCGGGCCAGCTCAGCGGCCGAGCGCAGAGGGAGCCGCCGGGAGAACAGACTCCCGGAGTCCTTCCTTTCTCTGCGGCTGTCTGGAGCGGGGGTCTGTCCCCCGAGCGGGGCCGGCCGCGGCTGTCCCGGAGCGCCGCCGCCGCAGCTGGAGGCGCTGCTGCCGGCCCTGGGCTCCAGGTGGGCGGGCGGGGCCCGGAGCCCCGCGGGGCGCCCAGACCCCTTGCCGCACGCATTCCTCCGGGGATTCCTGGCATTCCTGGGCGGAGGGCACTCTTGACTTCTTCTCCCTTTTATTCCGAGAACTAGCGTACTTTTTGCGAAAGGGTGTGTCCGCGTTGTGTGTGTTCTCTTTCATGGGAAAAGTTTAGAATGGCTGTTCTGCCATTTGTTCTTCTTCCAATTAACTTTGCATCTGATGTAATCTATATCCTTCCAATTTGATGACAACTTTATGGGGAGATCAGTGCTGCGATAAAACTTCTGTGGTGAGTTTGCGTTAGGTTTGCAGTTGATGGAACAGTTGTTGCAGCTTTTATCTTTTTCTTTAGCATGCAGATATTTTTAAAAAACTATTGCAGTGCAAGTTGAATGGTTATAAGAATAGAAATAGCGGAAATCTCTTGTTGAAAGTTGTTCTATTTTTCTGAACATCTACACTGTGTTTATCTTGTGTGGACTCCCAGAAGTGAATCCTGTAGGTGAATCAGAAATCAGAAATAAGTGTATCCTGACTTCTGCTACTCCCATGGGAACTCGATAGATTCAGTGTCTGATGCCTATGCTGCCAACTGTCACATGTCTTGCAGTTATGAATCTCTTTACAGAGCTTGTTTTAACAGACCTTTAAAACTTCTATAAAATATAATTAAAATGGCAAAACCAAGCTACTGTTGACTTTTTAAAGGTGCTTTGTAAGAACTTGTTTGACTAGCAATTATGTTTTCTAGAAGTGTCATAGTTGTTGAATTGTCTTGGGTTTTTTTCTCATGTTAGACCCAGCAGGAATCTGCTTATGTTCACACTGTTCTGAGCCAGATGTGGTTACTGATGATTAATGTAAAAGTGTAACAAGTTGCTCTAAGTTTTGGGATTTTTTTTTTTTTAATAATTAGCTTGAACTTGGGTCTTTTCTCTTGTAAAAGGATAATAAATTGAAATGAAAACTTTCATACAGTATTGAAGCCTGTGATTAACAGTGTAGTAAGCATTGTGTTTTAGAAGTTTGTCATGTAATGGAAGGCAATTAAACTGCTTTTTATTTTATGTTATTAATTTTGAGATACACTCAAAACAGAAAGCTCTGTAAAATAGAAAAGCAATACTTCTAGTTTTTAGTTAAAATTCTCTTAGGATATTAGAATAATCTTTCATGTAAGAGAAGATGGTTGTTTTTAGCAGACAGTTGTTTAATATTCATGTTTCTTTTAAAATAATCTGAGATAAAACATGCAGTGCTTATAAAGGGACTGATATTTTTGCATGCGTGTGTATGTAAAAATACTTAAGAGATATTTCTGAAAAATGGTAATCATAGGAAAATATTCCTGGTTGGTTTACATACACCTTGAATTGCTACTGACATTAACCGTTTCTAAATGCCACCTAGATGCAAATACACACTACAAAGGTAACTAATGCTGTGACAGCACTAAAAGGGCCTTATATTGCTAATCTGCTTGATTACTGAATTTGTGGTGATACTTCCAAGAGCCTGTCTACTCCATGAGTGTATCACATAGCTGTTTGGGGTTCTTAAATTTTATTCTCGTTATCTGACTTAGTTACTGTTTGGGTTTTTTAAATTTTATCCTCATTATCTGACTTAGTTACATTTTGCTTTTATATCTAATGAATCTAGACTGCTTAGGCTGCCTGAATTGCCTCCAAGCAAGCCAGCTTATTTTAATTTCTGTTAATTGCATTATTAGATCTTACTGTCATTATTAAAATGTCTGAGAACACACTTAGATTCCCCTGGCAGGGTTTTTGTGGGATTTAGTCTTCTGTAGAAATAGTCTGTCCTGTATAAGGAATTTTATCTCAATAAAGGATGACAAAGTTGCAGAAAAGAACTGGTGACAGTTCCTTCTTCTGGTGTACATTGTGTAATAGGAAGTTGATCTTTCTGGGAGTATTGGTGAAACTGGTTTGTCTGGGTTCTGCAGTGTCATCTGAAATGTGCAGGTGAATTGACATGACCTCAAATGTGAGTTTTTAAATATTTTGTCATGGAGCAATGCAAGATGAACATGTGTACTATGAGTTTATTCAGCCTGGGTCATAGTGGGCAGGTTGTTATTTAAAAATAGTTACTGAAATATTTTGAGCCCAAATAATTCTGCAGATATAAAAATTTAAACAAAAATAGGCCATCACAGTTTCATTCTATAGTTTGCTGTTTTACCATTTCTGCTTTTTGAAGTCATAGTGATGATATCATTATTATTAGAGCCTTTCTACTATGGAGGTAACCTGAAATCTGTATATTAATACCAAGCACACGAGACTGATTATGCAAAATAACATTCAGCCTATGGCAGCATCTACCTATGTTGATGGAAAGGAACTGGCAAGAATCTGGTCAAGATCACTGGTACTAATATATTTCTGAGAAATAGCAAAGAACCCCCCAAAAATGGGGATTTTTTTTCACTTCTGCACCCTCTCTGCAACTCTGAATGGCATCAGAAATGTTGCAGCTACCTACTGTTCAGATGAAGCAGGCTTAAGAAATTTGTATTACTTCTATCTGTCCAATTTCTTTTGTTTTAGTGGTAGGAGGAGGTTATCTTCTACCTGATCAGTTCAGTGATACCATTCAGAGGCAGGCTTTGCAAGGAATTGCATCCTTACAATATTAACAAATGTTTTGAATGGCCAGGATGCGATGAAGGTGTTAGAATTTCTCTGGGTTCGTTGCTACGTCTCAACAAACTGTGTACAGAGGAAAGTGGCACAGACTTGACACATCCTGAACTCAGGTTTGGTAATTCTGTTTTTAATGCATCTTGAATGATGTGCAAACCCACAATAAATAGGTTGTTTTCTCTATTTCTATTCTTAATTGGCAGAAGAATGGAGAATCCACTCACTGACAGTGCTATGTTATTGTATGAGGGAAGGTGTTTCACGTGTCTGTGGATGTTTATCCCAGGCATGTTTATCTGGAAACATGAACACATTTCAGAAACTGCTTTGACCTTGACTCTGAATGGTGTTTAATCAAAATGGTAATATTTTTCAGTATAGCCAAGTATGGAAATTTAATCTTAAACCCCCCAAATTAACACTTTAAGAATGCACGTGCTAAAGATTTAGTGGAGTGGTAGTCATGGAGTTGCCACTGTTTGGGATTAGAGCTCACTGTATTTTTTCTGATCTTGTAGCATCTTTGCCAACAGAGCTGGCAGCCTCCTTGGAGGGGTTTATCCAAATGTAGGCTTACAGCCTTTCATTTTATGTGAAGTAAAGTGGATAACAAAATTCATAATCAGACATTTTAGGTATATAGTTTCATTTTTCCAAGAATGCCTCTAAATTTTTAGCCAAATGAAGTATTTTAATTTCTATTGGTCCATCTTCTGTATTTCTCAATTTCACTAACCAGGCTGACAGTATGAGATTTAAAATCAATATTCTGTAATAACTTTTCACATTCTTCTTGATTTTGGTAAAAAACAGAGAGCAATGAGGAATAAATGTGATTGGAGAAATGTCCCAGAAAGCACTTAGACTGCAAAAACCCAGCAGGGAGATTGGTGAGAGTGGGAGATGCTTCAATGATTTCCACAGTGGCCCTTTTCTGTGAGGGTCCCCAGGCATGCCAGGAGTCCTGACCATCCAGATAGGACTCTCAGCAGTCTGACCATGACCATATTTTGACTGCAGGCATTTGCAGCAGTTCATAATACTTTAGTTGAGTGTGCATTGCATGCACCATTTAAAAGTAGCTAAAATGTGGACATGGAAACTAAATAGAGTGTGAAAAGGAAATGTATTTTCTAGGCTGCCCATGCTTACATAGTCATACCGAGGTGTGTTTCTTTGTTTCTGTGAGTGTATATATAAATTTGCATACACACTTGCAGAAGCCTGGTAAGTAACTACCAGCCTTTAGGAGTGTTTTAACCCTATTTTTGAATTCTGTTGAAAGATATCTCAAGAACTATTAGAGTTTTTAGAATGGGAGATGTATTTCATGTAGATAAAAATGTACAAAAGGAGGGTAGTTATTTGCATTCTTCTTCAACCTAAGCATAATGCAGAAGTAGGGTAAAATTTAAGCTTTTCTATAGAGTGTTTTCTGTGAGTAAATCAAGCTCAGTATATTTTGTTGGCCTGGTTGAAATTGGTTGGGGTATGCCTTCATACATTTATTTGCACACCATTAGCTGTTAAATGCAGGGAGCAAACGTTCAACAGTAGCAGCCTTTATTTACCAGAACAATTGGCATGTAATGTTACATTATAATTCCACAAACACTTCAAGCTTCATGAAGAAGCAGCCCTACCTCTCATTTCCCTGGTAATTATGCTATCTATTCCAGTGTGAAGGGGAGAAGTGTGGCAGCTTAGGGGAGCTGGTTAAACCTGTGCTCACAGGGCCCACACCAGGTCACTTTGACTGCACAGGCTTTGTAAGCCTTTCTATGTGATTCAGTCCAGCTCACCACGAAGCTCCTTTCCTCTGTGGAGTTTTCAAACCTCTCTCTTCTGTACTCAGCTTATGTCTCTCAGACAGAGTGTGATGATATCATCTTGTCTGGTGGGGCCTGGGCTCAGGGCCTGCACTTCTGACTGCATATTTAAATTTGAAAACGCATGGCTGAGTTAGTTGAAAGAAACTAGATGGGTGTGAAGCCAAGTGTTTAAAGAATACAGTGTAATTAAGGCAAAGTTTAACAGTAGAAAAATGGGAGGCATAACTAGCTTGAATACACATGAAGCTGTGGCCTTATGTTGGCTGTGTAAATATGACTCCTACTGCCTATTTTGCATGTAGTTTTTGTACTTGAATACTTGCATCTCCATAGAGATTAACCCTGCTCTGTGTGTGTGTATATAGGTGAGACCTTGGTCTTTGCAAGCAGCTGTACTCACAGTTCATCATTAATTTTGTTCAGGAATAAATAATGCATATATAATCAAGGTCATGCAAGTTGCATCTGTTAGGTTGCTGGAAAAGTAGTTCCTGTAGACAAGATTATAGTTTCTGCATGGGAATAATGAGAAGAAGGGCCGGAGAAATGTCACATTTCAAGTGAATGAAAAATATTTGGAGCATAGGAACCTTTTATTATTCAATTACGTTAGATAATTTTCTAAATGAACGTGTTCCTGAAGCACTTGTAAAACTTCTTAACAAAGGTTACCTTGGCTGTGTCCATTCCTTTGAGAAGGGCTTTCTAAGAGACTCTTAACAAACCTGAGATTTTTTTGCTCAAACCTCTAAATATATGAGCAGGATACTCTCTTCTATTTAAACAATAATGATATCATTGGGATGTACTAAGATAATTTCCTTTGGAACAAAATACAGTTTCTAACACTGACAATTGGAGGAAAATGTAATGAAACAACACAGAATCTCTTGTGTTGTAAGTGTAATCATGTCAGGTGTTTGGATGCAAACCAGCTATTGTATTTGAAGTCACAAACCTCTTTTAGAACCTGTGAGTATCCTCGTGTCTCTCACTGTCTTTTCTGTCAATATGTAACAGATGTGAACATTAAGAATTTGATGAAGTAGAAGAGACTATATATAATAATATTTTCTCTTAATGACTTCGTTATTAATTACCTGTTTATAACCTCTTTTTAAGTTTTTAAGAAAAATTAGGGAAATTTGAGTATTGTGTATATATAGTCAACTCTGAAATAAGTATTTATAAGGTTTTGTTGTTTGCTTGCTTTTTGTATTTGAAGTTTATAAGTATTAATTGTAGTTCAGTGGTGTCAGATAGTCACAAGATAACCCCAGTAATTGGATCCTATTAGTGGCAAACCCCAGCTTGTTCAGGAGCTTTATCTGAGCTGTGTGGGAGATGAGAGAGCAGTGTGGCACAGCTGCACTCAGGCAGGTGTTTGTGTCCACACAGTAACCAGGAATAAACCAGTGCAGCTCCCCATCTCCCTGCAGGGACTTAACTACTGCCAGTCTGCAGGGCCTGGGGGACTCACTGCACGTCACATAAATTTGTTTCTTGGAACTGTGCTTCAGGTACAAGTTGACTTCTGTTTTAGTACACATTTTAATGTGCTTGATTTTGTTTCTGACTCCCTTTTGTTTATGATTTGGGAAAATCTGGAAACATTATTTCAGTAAAGAAAAAGAGACCTCTTAAATAATGATAGAAAGTATATAATGCAGTGGTAAAGATTTGGAATGTTACATGAGAAATTTGGAAGTTTCTTAGCATTTTCATCTTAACAAAATGAAGACTTTGCTTTGAATTCATACATAGTAGATAAAGAGAACTGGATATATGTATAATGTTCTTGTTTTCAATAAAACTCTGAAAATTTTTGAGATCTGAATATCTGCCAAAATGTATTGTTGTTGACTTATAGCCACTGAAGCAGATTTTCATTTGGAAAAAAACCCAACCGACCAACAAATAAGCCAACAAAACCTGCTAGTTGTCACACAGCTCAAGCATTTGGCTGATCTGTCACATACTTTCATAGGACTAACAAGATGTTTTACATTTCAAACACTGAGACTTCCTCACACACAACATTTTTCAGCCAGAGGGAGTATGAACCCAGCTGTAAGCAAGTGAACAGTATCTTTTGCTCTAACTGCTTTTAATTGTTCGTTCTACTTGCAGTCTTTATTAAATACAGCCTCTTCCTCTCCTTGAAGAGGTGGCTACTAATACTCTTTTGTTGGCTGACTGTCTGAATAAGGTTGTTTAATACTTGGGTGGAACTGAAACTGGAATTCTCCTTTCTAAGGCAGCAAACCCAAAGATCATCCACTTTGCTCTACTCCATTCTGGGATGAATTGATAAAATAATACCTGTAATGCATACTAACCAAAGCATGGCTGTGGGCTTTCATTAACAGCTATGGAAGAAAAGTATTATTTGGAATTTTCATCCTGTGGGAAGGTCTAAGGTCATCTCTAGGCTACCATCTGAAATCAGAAAAGAGAGTGGCATTTTTCACAGAATAAAAATTAAAGCAATTAATTCAGAAATGTTGAAATGCTTCCTATGAAAAGGTATTTCTCTGGGTCAGTGTGGGCTGGACTTCATTTTCCATTAAGCACCTAAAGCTGTATGACTCTCATATTTAATCACAGCTTGGTCAGAGGAGAAAAAAACAACTCCTGTTGCATTTATGGAAGGCACAGACCTCCATGGCTCCTGGTGTGGGGGCTGGAATTCCTGCTATCAGAGTCACTTGCAGTGTGGGGGTGTGGTTTTTTAGCCTTCTGATGTTTTTACACTTTTGTACTGGAGCTTTCTTACACTTGTAACATAAATGAAGTAGATTGTTTTTGCATTCCTCTCTGTAATTGACTTCTGGCTTGACCAGTGGAGTCAGAGAAGTATTAACCTTGTCCCCCAATTGCTAGTCAAAGTCCAAACCCTATTTAAACCCTGAACCCAAAAATAAAGTCCTTTTTTTCTCATCTCACATCCTGGCAGGTGAGTTGGTTCCTTTCATGTCTGCCAGTGACAGTCCTCCAGCCTTTGCTTTTCTCCATGGCACTGTGCACAGCTGGGACTGGCAGAGGGTGTGAATCTCACTGCAGGAGCAGTGCAGGGTTCTACAGCCCTGGAACCACAGTGGGATGCAGCAGCTGGAACCTGCTCCTTTCCTCTTTGCACTGCACCAGTTACTAATGCAGGTGCATGGGGGACTGGCGCTAAGGTGCTGCATGACATCTAGTGCTAGGTGCGTTTAGATGGAGTGCTTCTGGAAGAATATAATTTGCTAGCTTTTAATGAAATACTTAAGGCTAAATCTGCCTACAGTGATAGGTCAGCCCTGTCTTGGATGCTGAAAATAAACCTTGATTTGGTCATGTCTTTGTGATACCAAGCCCAAGTCTTTGCAGTCTAACACTGGTATATGGAGTTTTTTGAAAAAGACGTGCTTTATAGCTTAGGTTCACAGGAACTCCTGATTGTTTTCAAGCAAAGAATTTGCCACAGTATCTTTCCTTCCAACAAATAGGAAGAAGAGATGGGACATGAAGCTTTTGGGCTTGTTGAAAAGGGAATGAATATTTGAAAACTCAGTGGTTTGTTTATTATTTCATTTATAGATAGTTTAGGTAGGTCTTGGATGCTGACATCAGAAACACTGACAGCGATAGCAAAATAAGTCCGAGTAGTTTTTTTCCCCTCAGGGGTGCCTGTAGGTATAGAATGACGTATTGTATAGAATGATATCTTGTAGAAAATCCTTTTTAATAGGCCTTCTGAAAGTTGAATTTTGACCACTAGACAGGGAGTGGCATTTAAAGACAATGCCGGGAAAAACAAATGGTGACGATTTCATTGAATACTGTAACTATCATAATTTTCTTTCTAATAATTGGGGGGAGTAACTGTCACATGTGCTATAAATATAATTTTATGTAGACAGAAACCCTCAAATATGAAAAAATCTTAAATGGGAATAAGGAATCTGTTGGAAATATGGCAGACTTGTTTCAGATGTCATTCTGTGCTAGGTATTGTCAGTTTGCTCTTAAATGAATTTTATTACAGCCCTATATTTAGAATTTTAAAATTGCACTTTCTCCTTTCTGCTCTCTGTAAGCAATAGATCAGATAAGCTTATCCAGGGCTATCTTCCTCATGGACTGAAAGGGACAGCAACCCAGGCCCATTTTTCTTTGGCAAGAAGCAAATTGTAGGTGAGATTGACAATGATGAAGTTTCCCTTCGTGCTTGCAAGGCATTTTTGTGAGAATGTTTTCCATCAAGTGTAAAAACATTACAGTTTTGGTCTTTCCATGAATTATCCCGTCTGCTTCCTCTTCTTTACCCTCACTGTATGTAAGTTTTCCTTCCTCTTCTCTCGTAAAGTTACTTCCTGTCCTTTGTCCATAACACTGTCATTTATTATTGACCTAACACCCACTTAGTGGGATGTT
Source organism: Sylvia atricapilla (assembly GCF_009819655.1). Taxonomy (NCBI): domain Eukaryota; kingdom Metazoa; phylum Chordata; class Aves; order Passeriformes; family Sylviidae; genus Sylvia; species Sylvia atricapilla. The sequence continues at coordinate 13,672,487 of NC_089152.1, forward strand.
GCTGATACTTTCTGAATAGTCAGCTGCACAGAGAATCCATTATTTGGCTTGGAGAGCAAGCTCAGTGTTATGTAAGGCTGGAGAACAAATTTTATAGTTCCTTCCTGGCATTTTGCTGTGCGTGTGAAATATCTGAACTAAACATCCATAAACTGTTACATCCCACTTTTTCAAAAAAGACACTGAATAAATAATATGAGCCATGAGGAGGTTTTTTCTTATGGTAATAAAATTTGAAAATAAATTACATGGAACCAAATATCATGTGTAATTTAGCCTGAAATAGTTTAAAAATGTCAGAATTCTTTAAGTTCTCTCCTCCAAAGAGAAGATAATGAGGTGTGACCTCATCTTCCTCTAATGAAAAATCTTCAGGTAATCCAGTCTTAGAACCAGGATTATGATATTGGATGTGGGGTTGTTACTGGTTTTTTGACATTAAGGGAGCCAGGGAGGAGTCCTGGTGCCGTAAGAAAAGTCAGATCTCTTTTATTCCTCCATATTCCCTCTCTAGATGTGTGCAGAAGGAGCACACGTGTAACGTGAGGCAATACCTTTGAAGGACATGTGGCTCCTGCAGGAGGCCAGGGAACGTGTCCATTGGGGATAGTGTGTCCCCCCACACTGGTCACCATCTCCGTGATGTGAATTCCAGCAGCCCTGTCTGTCTGTCTGTCTGTCTGTCTGTCTGTCCAGGGCAGGTGCTTGGCTCACAGGCTGGAGCACAAGGTGGGACGTGCTTTGTACTGAGGGTGTGTGAGCAGGGTACAGGAGAGCAAAGCTGCTCATGCAGGGTTTGGCATTTAACAGGGTTGGGGAAGCAATTTTTCTGAATAAATCTGTCTTGTAAATGTGGCTAAAGAAGAACTGAAATGGGTGGTGGAGACAATTCCATGCCTTTGTGATGCTGTAATGTTAAGAAGGGAAGACATGTCTGGCACAGGAGTATGTTTCTCAAAAGCACTCTTTTCTGCTCACGCTGTCAGGGAGAGCAGCCAGGGTTCCACATGACAGAGGTTTTCTTTTTTGTAAGGCAGGTCTCACATAGCTCCTGTTAGCTTTCTGTAAAATAGCAGTGAAAGGAAACGTTTTTAAGGAATTTAAAAAAAAAGTTTTTGACCTGTTAAACTTTCAGTGTTCGTCTACTGTGGTTCTTTGTAGAGTATCATATCACCACTGAACAACAAACTGCTACAGAAGAACATGCAGAGTATTGGATTTTCAGATATGAAAACCTCTGCTGACAAGTTCTCTTTATAAACAAAAATGTCATCGTTGCTATTTTTGGCAAAAAGATGTTGTTCAGAAAAATGAAACCATTTCTGAGTAATGATAAAATGTGGGACTTCCATACCACTGAAGTCACATTTAAAATGAGTGTTTAAACAGCTTTATGAGGTCTTATTTTTGGAAGAAATCTCAAACTGAAAGGCTTTAGCAGCTTTGAGTGCCAGTTTTGTTTATTTGTTCACAGAAGTTTTTAAAGGTTGCTGTCCCTAACAATGAAGTTAAACCACAAATTCAGTCTGGAATTTTCTGCTCACCTCAAGCAGTCCAAGGCCACTTTGCTGGCAAAATATTTGATCCCATCATTCCAGGGTACCTTACTTGCTGACTTGATAGGAAGATGCTGATGATTGTGTCCTTGGCTATATTATGTTCCGGCAAGCAGAATATTTTCAAAAGAAAATAATTTATTGAAGTGGTCTTTTCTTATGTCCTGATTAATTTGTATGATGTTGTAATGACCCTTGCTTCAAGACAGGCGATAGGAACTGGTTTTATAATAGAATGATAGTCCTTCACCAAATTAAAACTTTTATAGAGTCATTGCTTCTATTTTCTGAAAATTGTATTTTTAAACTCTGAGTTAGCAAATAAAATTACTAGCAAGACTGTGTTGCTTAAAATTTAAAGAATTACTTTGGTAGAAAACCTGGAATTAGGATTTATATCACTCTCTCCTTAAAAAAAAAATGCTTCTTTATATTTTAAAGTAACTACAAGTATTTAACAAGGAGCTGCACAAACAGGGAAATTGCCTTCCCAGCTGCCATTTAAATCTCTAACCTCTTTTCCTAAGCTGAAGAGCAAACAGACTGTTTTGTCATAACATTTGAGGGCTTCAGCAGCCCTACAGGAGATAAAGATTAAAACCGGGCAGTGGTAGCTGTCAGGGCCCCCAGCTGTCAGCTCCTGCACTGGATCAGATGTCAGGATTTCAGCCGGTCACAGCATGGAGCACCAGGCTGATTCCATTTACCCCAGTATGCCAATCTGCAGTTTTTCATGGCTGAGGTATGTACTCAGCCGGCAGAGTTTTCAGATGTTCTCATTTTTGACATGGGGACATCTGTCAGAGGAGAGGGGCAGACAGATGGGAGAGGAACAGCTTCAGTCCTCTTATCCTCCTCTGTTGCTGTAACCCTGCCAGAGCCTGAGCTGTGACTGTACAATGTGTGTGCAGGAGAATGACTGTATCTGTAATTAATCAATTAACATAGTTTCAGGGTTTCCTCAGAAAGGCTGTGTGTGACGAAAGCCAGCAATGCTTTTTCTTTCATTTAAAAATGCTTACAAAATTGCAAAATCACTTTGTTGTGTATTGTAAAACAGCTATTTGATACTGTGTAGCTCATTTGAGTATTACCCAATGCAGCTTGACGTCCTATAGCATAGAAATTCTATGTAAAATCTTTAAATATTTGAGTAGTAGGGTTATCTGTCTTGTTTTCTTGTTGATGTAATGGGAATTTATAATTGTATTTTTTTTTCACAGTCCCAGAAAGATGAGATGTGTTCTTTAAAAAAATGTTTGTTTAACTCTTTTATTTCTGCAAGGTTTTATTCTTTTGTACAGTAAAATTAAGAGTATTACTAGTACAATGCATGTGAATAAGACAAATACACATACTTCTTTATTGTTTTAGAGACAAATTAAACATATTAATTTAAGGTAGATTATTAACCTAAATATTATTTCCCCTATATAGTAGGGGGGTTGGTATTTTGTGGTTATTTTTGAGGGGATGGGGGTTGTTTGGATTTTTTTTCTGGTTATTTAATATTTTTAGCAACTTTGCAGTAAGTTTGAAAGCACTACTTTTGCAGTGACCCCAAACAGACATATTAGAATGCATTGTTTATGCTGATTGATGTAAACCCTTTTTATTTTTTGGCTTTTAGGTTTATTTTTATTGACTCCTTTTTATATTTTTAGTTGTTACCATTATTAACAAATTCAGATAAACTTTACTCTTTTTATAGGTCAGTTAATACAGCTTGAAGGTGTAGCGTAGAGTTTAATATATTCATTAGTTTGTTTTAGTGGCATTTCTAATCTGGCTGGGCTTGCTGAGTGGAGAGCTTTTTGTAAAGATGTTCACATTCATCCACTACAGATGGGTGCTGCCAACTATGTGTAAATCAGGGATTTCTCTCACTCACATGCAAATGTGCCATGTGAGACTTCAACTTATCAGCCTGCTGCTGAGGAGGAGCTGGAGTTGGTTTATAGAGAGGAAGAGGTTTTTGAGGGGAGCTTTCCTGCTAGGAGGAAGAATTGGATGGAATTCGCTGTCAGGAAAAAATGAGAACTCTGCTCTTGACTAGAATATCTGGGGGAGGTGGCTCATGCTGAGATAGACAGGAGAGTGAAACTGGCTGCAGAGGGTTGTTTTTCCATGAGACATCCTGTTGTTTCAGTTTGCTCTTGCTGATTACCATCGCTTAGTGATCTTGGGTTTGTCAGGCCTCAGTGATGACTCAATTTCCCAGCTCGATTCAAAAGTTTATTCCCTCCAGGTTTCCCTCAGTCTCACAGTCTTGTGTTCCATTTTTCATAGACACAGCTCATACTGTCACTGCACTGCCTCTGCCTTTAGACAGTTGGCTCGTAATCTGCAACAGGCAGTAAAGCAAATCTGCCTGCAAACCCAGCTGTTAGAGAAAGAAAGAATGGCATTTAACAATAAAAACACAGGTAGGGTTGAATTCATTGTTTTCTAGATTGAAACAGTTTTGGCACATATAGGCTGGAGTTAGCATCCCCATTGGATCTGAAAAAGGCACTGTCAGCCTTGGAAATACTAGCAGTGTTTTTTCATTTCTGTTGCTCAACAAAGTATCATGTTTTAAAATAGCAACCGGAGTTTTTTGGAACTAGCTTGCATTTGGGAGATTCTTAAATTAATCTCTAGGAAAGTTTATTCTTTCCTAGAATGGGGTGACAATGAGATAATAAATGAAAAAGGTCATTTATTTTCAGATGTCATTAGAAAAAAATGTTGAAACCCAAGTACGTAAAATCCACAACTCAAAGGAATGAGGATATTGACCTTCCTTGCAATGCTTTAGTTACCTGAAACTCATAAAACCTAAGACCTGTCAGGTTGTGTTTTGCTCTCCTGGGCTTATGTTTAAATGTTAATGTGGCTGGTACTAAATGCTGGCTTTGAAATGATCATTGGTTTGTGAAAGGCACAGTCTTCAGTAAATATAGTATATATTTATTTCCTGAATATATAAATATTCAGGAAATACCCAAAAGTCATGCTTTGACTCAAAAAATTGTATCAACGTTGCTTATGTTTGAAGTCACCTGATTCCAAAGCAAATGAGCACCAACTCTGTGAAGGTAACATTTGTAAAATAACATTACATTGATCCAGAATGTGTCAGTCTGACATTTGTCTTTGTATCACAGTGTATTCGCTTTAGGCTTGATAGAGCTTGGATATTGATTTCCCTGCGTGTTGCCATTAGTCTTCATAGTCACATTGAATGGTGGAATAAAGTAATTAATGAAATAACCTAACTTACTTAAAACAATGACTATTTTGTAATTTTTCTCCTGTTCAGATATAATCCTTTGATAGACATGGAACCATATTTTCCTGGTTTTAAGCACATGCAGCAGGACTATGAAGTCACTCTTGAACTCGCAAGTGAAGAGACTCAAAAAACTAAAAACGTGCAAAATTCCAGGACGGGGTCTTACGGTGTCAGCATTAGAGTCCAAGGAATCGATGGACATCCTTACATAGTACTGAACAATACAGAAGGATGTTTGCCAGAAAATCCTCCTCCTCCTGGAAAAGAACAGCAGGTCATTCCTCAGACTGTAAACAAGCCAGCCACGGATTCCAATACTGCTTTTAAGTTAGAGAACAAAATCAGTGAACATACAAAATTTACTGGAACACAGCACATGCAACCCTCTATGCCTAAAAAACTGAAGATAACCAATGTGAATGAAAAGGAAAGTGGGATGCCAGACTTTAAAGATGAAACTATGAAATCCTCAAATTTGCTGAATTTTCAAAGACATCCTGAACTTTTGCAGCCTTATGATCCTGAAAAAAATAACTTGAACTTGGATAATTACCAGTCTTCTGTGTGCAGTAAATCTAAGTCTTTTGGAGATGAAAAAACTGAAGCGAAGCCTTGGATTTCCTCATCTAAAGTAGTGTCCCTACCAAAAACAAATACATACCTTGCAGAGGCAACCAAAGCAAATTCAAAAATAATACATCTCAACAGGTCAGTAGAAGATCCAAATAAGCAGCTGCAGGACTGTCCCACTAGCACAATCAGCCCCAGCGACGTGTGTGTTTCAGAGCCATTTTCACCTGCAGAAGGATCCCCCTGTGTTAGTCCCACTGCTTACCCCGAGACAAAGAGACCTAGACCAGATGTTCTTCCCTTCCGCAGGCAGGATTCAACTGGGCCAGTTTTGACTGACTCCCGAAGATCCTCGTCGTCATCAGCGACTCCCACTTCTGCAAATTCCTTGTACAGGTTTTTACTGGATGACCAAGAGTACGCCATCTACGCGGACAACGTGAACCGGCATGAGAACAGGAGATACATTCCATTCTTGCCAGGAACGGGTCGTGACATTGATACTGGTTCACTTCCAGGAGTAGATCAGCTGATTGAAAAGTTTGATAAGAAAGTTGATGCTCACAGAAGAGGCAGGTCAGGAAAAAGGAACAGAATTCACCCAGATGATCGTAAAAGATCAAGAAGCGTTGATAGTGCCTTGTCATTAGGACTTGATGTAACTTCAGATTATTTAGGTGAATTCAGTAAAAGCTTGGGTAAGTCAACTGAGCACTTGCTGAGACCATCTAAGGTTTGCCTTCACAAGCAGTTGTCCAGAGATCAAAAGTCACCTTCCAAAGAGACCAAGATTTCTGCTCGAAGTATTGGAAAACTGCAAATGCCCAGTAAAGACACCCAGAGCAGCAGTTTCAGCTCTTTGCAACACCATAAACAGAATGGAACAGATACAGAGAGTTTGGGTAGGTCAGCTACGCTCCCAGGACAGAGTAAGAGAGAGGAAGTTAAAACAGTAACTTCTACTTTGTTGTTGCCAAACCGAATTACAGTTACACCTGAATCAGGAGCCAAGAAGATTTCTGTAAAAACATGTTCATCTGTCCCTAATATACAGGTAATTTTGAATTTATTCTTTAAACTGTCCTTCGCACTCTAACATACAAAAGCTGCCATATTGTTAATTGTGTATTTTTCTAGTCTTCATTCGAACAAACTCCCATCATACAATAAATACTTCCAAACGGGATTGTTCTGGAGAACAATCTGTAAATATAATTTATTTCTGTTGTTGTAAGTATAGAAATTTGTAATTGTAAACCAAACTGATTTTGGTATGGGTGAAGGGAAATGATGAGGCTAAATAGATTCTTGTAAATGATGTTATAAAGATTCTTAAGCACAGACGAACAAAAGTAGAATATAGAAAGAGATGTATGCAAAATCAAGTTGTTTTCCTTTTTCTTTTGGTGTGGAGTATGATTTCTTATTGCAATAAGCCAAAACTCCAGTGGATCTTTCAGAACTTCAGGTCCATGGTACATAAAAGTTTTCATTAATAGGATAAAATAGAGAAGTTCAATTGTACTGTTTTTATTTACGACTCTCACAGGATTATTATCTTTTGACACTTTATCTTTCAGGCAACTCCTGATCTCTTAAAAGGCCAGCAAGATCTTGCACAGCAAACAAATGAAGAGACTGCTAAGCAGATACTTTACAATTACCTTAAGGAAGGGTCAGTAAACATATGTCACTTTTGGATAGGAGACTGTATTTTCTCAATATTTGTCTTCTGTTACATTTGAAATGTGAAACAGTAAAGTGAAAGCTATAATTAAATGAAACATCTCTTTCACAATTCTGTATCTCAGCTGTGTCCTCTAAGGCATTATCTGATCTCAAAATACCCAGGCTATCAGGACTTACATAAGGTATTGTACAGGATATGATTAAATGGATTTGAAACTTGTGAATCAGAATATGGTTTGTCTTTTAAATACATCTGGAATTAAACTTTGTATAAAATAGAGGTTATTGGAGAATTCAAATAGTACTTTATGGAAATTTAAGCCTTTGGCTTTTTTAAACAACAACAACAATGAAGTGTTATTTCCTAAGGTTTGACAGAAGCCCTCTTGTCGCTGTGCTTTTAATACTTTGTGCACCTGTAAATTGGTATTTTCTACTGATAACTTATTGAAAAGTAAAGGAAGGTTGAATTAATTAAGACTACATGATGCATTTAAATTTCTTTTCATTCCTGATATAGCAGGTTCTGGGACCTGTTTAAATGTTATTTTATGGTGCAGTAGTCAGGACTTCTAAAACCTAGAACTAAGTACTTATTTCAATATGAGTAATATATATGCTGAATATCTGCCTTTCCACAGACACAATCTTACAGAAGAGATTTGCACTTCAAGAGTTCAGTGGTCTTTTTTGTTTGGTTGGCTTTTTAGAAAACATGTGGAACACAGAATTTTAACTCTTCTCTTTAAAGATTGTAGTAAATCATAGTTAAGATAATTTCTGATTTGTTTGTATTATTTTGGGGGGGTTTTGTGGAGATTTTTATTTGTTTGGATGGTCTGAATTTGGTTTGATATTAACAAAATAGTGACTTCAATCATATCATTACTTATTTGTACTGTCTATTTCAGAAGTCCTGATAATGACGATGCAACAAAGAGGAAGGTGAATTTGGTTTTTGAGAAAATTCAGACTTTAAAGTCAAGAGCTGCTGGAAAGACGCAGGTAAAGAATTTTTAATTTGCTTGGCCTGTTTCAAAGTGGTGCAATATTAACACAGGGCCTTAAAAATCTGAATTCTCTTACTGACTTTTACTAGGCTATTCATGTAGTCCCTCAGGAATATGGCTTAATTTTGATGGTATGAGAAAGATTAAATGCTTATTGTTTATTATTTTATCATGGGTATAATTAGTAAAAATGAAAATTTTTTTCTTCATATTCTTTTCAATCTAGATTTACCTGTTCTTTTTCAGAAGGTTTTAAGTGTAGTTGCTCCCAGCACAATTAACCTTTTTAAGAAATCTCTTAGTATTTGAGAAGGAGTTTGGAGCAGTGAAGAAAAATGTTAGGTAAATTCACATAAAATTTCTTGGGTAAAGATAAAATTTATCTGCAGGGATAAGTGCTAATTTTTTGATTTCAGTGAGACTGACATAGCATGAGGGACTCATGTAGCTTTTGTTATTGATGACAGCATTATTTATTTGCAAATATGTCCTAGAAAATTACCTGGAAAAGGTATTTGAAAATCTGTCTTAACATATGGGCATGCTTTCCTCTGATGTCCATTTTGCATAATCAGTGATATCTTATTAAAATTGGCCCAAAGTACACATTATTTGATTTATATGTTGCCTAATTTGAATTTTTTTAATTTTTCTTTACATTTGTATATTTCCTGTTCATTGTCAACATGCCTTGAGCAATTACCAAGAAGTTTTATGAAAACCAAATAGTGGTTTCTTTGAAAATCTTAGCTTGGCCTGACCTATATGAAAAACCTCTGGTGAGCTCAGGCAGTTGATGCTCCTCTTTGTTAGTCTTGCCTATAGCTTTTGCTTTGGATTAAAAAAAGAAACTATTCTCAAAGAACATCTTGGCATGGGGGGAATAAATGTCTCTATTTAATTGTAGGTTTCGGATTCTTCGGCTGAAGTAAAAGCATTGGTGGAACAAAAAGCAGAACTTGAAAGGAAAGTGGAAGAGTTAGAGAAAAAACTGGATCTGGAAATTAGGGTACAGCACTTTATTGTTATAAAGCTTCTGATTATTTCAAATACACTTTCAAATAAGTGACAACTGATTCTCCAGCTGAATGGCTTTTGCTTCATATTCTTCTTAATCCAGATATACCTGTGCTTTTCCTGAAAACACTTTATTTAAAGGGTGGTTGGGGATAGCATTGCTACCCTTTGTAACAAATCTGTTCTTAGTGTTTGAGAAGGAGTTTGGAGCAGTGAATTTATTTCACATTCACAAAGCACTTCTTAGGTATCCTCTGAGGTAAATGTTAATCTGTTTTGCAGCAAGGCAGACACTGACTGAGAGAAAAACTGTTTTAATCATGTGGCTGCTGTCTATTATTTTACTTAACTTTTGGTGTACAAAATTCAGAATCAGCAAAATTCCAAAGAAGAGAGAGATGCTACACGAGCAAGTCTAAAAGATCTTCAGTTGCAGCTTGATCAAAGTATATGTGAAAAGGAAGCCTTAAAAAAGCAGCTGGAAGAAAATGAGAAGGATCTCAGACAAAACCTGGAGGAGTGAGTTAATTCTAGCAAAGTTATCATTGAAATTTATAGCTTTTCTTAAACCTTTTAGACTAAGAGTACCTGTGTCTCCAGAATGTTGATGGAACCAGACAAATGACATTTGTTACTGTAGGAAATAATTTTACCATTTTGAAAAGTCATGTCTTTAGAATATCTGGAAGGAAGAGAAAGATTGCTGAATTTATAATCTTCCTCTTAATGCAAATTGCTTTTAATATTTCATGGTCAAAATATATAGTTCAAGTCTTTGAAATGTGGAAACACTTGAATGACTAGAGTACCAGGTCTGAAATAAAATACAACAACCCACTTAAATGCCTAGTTGAAAGATCTCATTTTTATCCTGACATTTTTTTTGCCTCATTATATCCCATTCTCTTGTGGGCAGCATGGAATGTGTGTATTTTTAGTACTTGAATGAACAAATTAATATTTCTGCAAATTAAAAAAAACTCTGTCTGATTTTTACTGATGAGGCTTTTTCAAGTGAAGATGGAGCAGGAAAAACACCAGACTGAGATCAGAGATCTTCAAGACCAGCTCTCTGAGATGCATGATGAACTGGATAATGCAAAACACACGGATGAAGGGGAGAAAGAGATTCTGATTGAGGTTAGTTTCGAAGTATCAGAAGGAAGATCAGAAAAGTTGCATGAGAAGAGCAGACTGTGATACTGGTGGAAGAACTGCCTTTGCTTTTCCTCTGCTATTGATCCAAAACAATATACTCTTAGTAGGTGACCTAAGAAAGCATGTTATGATAGCAATATTAACCCTAAAAGGAATACAGAGTGTAAGTACCATTGTTTTATGGAGCAGGAGAACAGATAACTTAATGGTTAACAGGCAGGTGAGTTATCCACTATTATCAGACAATAATCTCAGTCAATTGGGAGTTGGGGTCAGAGCAGGGAAGATCAGTTTAAAGAAGATGTATATCTTACCAAAGGCAGATGAGATTCAGCTAAGAAAATTAAAAGAACTCAAAAAAGTAGTCTCTGAATTGTTGACTTTCTATTGGTAGGACCAGAGAGAGAAGGGATGAGTCTGGAGAGGAACAAGAGTTACAGGGTTTCTGTCACCTTGGAATGAAAGAGGAATTGGCTGTAGCTCTGGTTATACTAATACACTGATGATGAAATAGAGAACACAGCTTATTAAATTCGTTGATAAGGATGTGTAAGAGTATCAGTGCAGAAATATTAAAGATGTTTGCATGCCAGATCTGCTGAGTAGAATAACTACCTTGTTTTGTATGGGTGAGATTTGATGACTCTTAAATGACTGTCTTAAATCTCAGGCACTGTAATTGAAAGTTGAACATAAGTGAGGGAATATCACAAATTATGATGGTAGTACTGAAAAACATTACCTTTGAAGAAGGACTTTAATCTGAAGAGAAGTGAGGGAAGAGTCACAATGTTGCTGTAAAAGCGGTAGTGATCAATTTTTCTATGTTATGTTGAGATAGGGTGAGAAATGAGAGACTTGGCTCCAGAAATTTAAAGAAAGTATTAGTAAAAGTTTCTGTTAGTACTGCTAATTAAACAGAGGAAGATGCTGTCTGGGATGGTGATAGGATCCCTCCCATTGTAGGCTTTTAATGACAGATGGTGATGTGTGTCAGGAGTGGTTTAGATGTACTGATCTTCCTTCAATGCAGGGAAGCCTGCATTCTCTTTGAAAGTACAATTATTCACAGCTGGAGAAATACCAAATTAAGAATTCATGAAGCAGTATACATTTTTGATTGTTTCTGTAATTCTGTGTTTTTGTATGCATCCTTAGTCTTCAGTTCCACTGACTCTCCAGTTCCTTCCCAGCAATTTGGAGGGGAGAAAAGACTTCTGGGGTTACCCTGGTGGGAGGAGGAAGGGTGTGAAGACATGGACTGGGTTGGGAAGCACTTGTTTTGTCTTCAGCACTTGAAGAAGCATTTATTTATTCTTTCCAGAAGAAAAGAAAGCAAAGAATTATCACTGAGCTTGTTTCTCTTGCAACTGAGGGAAAAATGCTTTGTCTTTGTTCTTATCTATCTCATTGCTATTGAAAGCACAATGTAGGAGTGACTTCTGCATTATTTGCAGATGGCATAACATACACCATTAAAATCTTTTGATAGTTTGCAGTATCAGATATGTTGACCTATTATATAAAACATCAGCTATATGTTATACTTCAAAGAATATTAGGGTTGAGCAAATTTTTAGCTTACTCTAAAAGCTGTAGAAAATATGAAACAGTCATAATCAATCGTATGAAAGAAAGTTGTCCTTTGGGAGCTTATGTGCTTGCTTTCTGTGAGACATAAACAGAACATCCACAGGGGCTATTTGACACACAGCTGTGTTTAATTTTGGGCTTTAGGAGCTGATGCAAATGAAGCAGGATCTACAAGAAGTATTAATAGCAAAAGATCAACAAGAAGAGATTTTGAGAAAGAGAGAGAGAGAGCTCACAGCTTTGAAAGGAGCACTTAAAGAAGAGGTATCCAGCCATGACACAGAGATGGATAAACTTAAAGAGCAACATGATAAAGAATTGCTGGATCTACGACAGAGCCTGGAGAAAGCAACAGAGGTATGTAAGTGCCAACAATTTTCTTTACAGGGAAAGATCCTACTTCTCTCAGATGCTTTCAAATACTCCTATTTTCTGTATACCAAATGCTTTCAGATACTATTATTCTCTTAGCAAAATAGGCAGAGATTTAGGCTGGGAGATTCTTGGCTGATGAGAATTAAGTTTTATGTTGTACACATCTAATGTTTTGATTGTTTGTCACAGCTGAAGGTCCTTGCTTCAAGCGCTTATTTACTTGCATTTGCTTAATTGCAAACTTTGAGAGAGAATAGATGGGAGTATAGTGCAGAGAATGTCAGGGTTAAACAGAATCACCAAAACCTTGAGGATGCCCTTGAAGAGTACTTTGCCAGTCATACTGTTGAAATAACTTCTAGCAGTTTTCTGCAGTTCTTTGCAGACCACTGTTCCTACATTCAGCTCCTTGTGTCATATCCTGTTCCCTGGCTGCATTGTTCCACCTTGTTCATTCAACTTCTCAATTTCAATGTGGAGTTTTGTGGTTTATTTTGTGTCCTTTTCATTTATTGAACTTGACTTTGTTTACTGAATGGTCAAAGGAGTGTGAGCACAAGGAAACAGCAGGGGTTTGGGTGTTTTGAATCAGACAGGAAGAAAACAGAACTGAAGGAATTGCCTCTTCCAGCATCAGCAGGAAGTCTTTGTGAGAGGGAGAATGGAACAGGTTCAGATGTGCGTGTTTGTTATTGTTTTCCAAAAGATGTCCTTTGTGAATTTTTCTTTGTAGAGACAACAGGTAGGAACATACTGAAAGATTTTTTTGGTATGGGGACAGTACTGTTAAAGTGTGGAGCATTCTTTTTACAGTGACAGCTTTTTGCATCTTTTCTGTATTCCCTCATTTTATTTTTCATATGTTTGAGAAAATTTCTCCAGGCAAACTGTGCTTGACCAGTGTGTCAGAACTGTAGGCTCGGTTTTATGCTTAGAAATATCCATGCTTGTTTATGTCTGTTACTGACACTGGTCTTAGGTGGGTTGTAATTATCCTGCTGATCGTGACCTAAAACATAACACAGAACTGAGGGAAAATTAAGCTTGAAGCTGGAAAGAAGTTTCCAAAGCTTTATATGCTCTATGAGGAAAGTAGGAGCTCATGTGGAAGGTGCTGGATAGGTACTGTATGATTGAATTCCAATGAAAGAGTATCCTTTTAGAGGTTTGTTTTAAATGTGCAATTTTCTTCAGAGGCTAGAAAATTTTATAAATGCTGTTTTGTTTATGCAGCTTAGGACCTGTACTTGGAATTGTTCAGCTTTGCTTAAATATGTTGTTTCTCTTGGTTTTACATCATCATGAAGATATTTGACTTGTCTGAGCTGCATGAACTGAATTAATTTTTTTTCTTTGAGAGAAAAGTAGAACATTTAAATTATCATTTTTTATTACACAGTAATTGTAGTGACAGCTCAACCTCAATGAACCATCTTTCAAAGTTAGCGCATGGTAATTTACTGTATTTCAATTATGGAACTGTAATTACGACTGACAAGAAATGAAAGAGTAGTCTGTTTGGCATAACAATAACACAGTCTGGGAAATGGCTCTATGACTGAGTTGCTGTGGTTTAGAGATATTTATAAGTAGCATTTATTTACTTGCATGACATAGTCTATCTAATAGTAAATTTAATAGGATGTTCAAAAGTGAAATGTATTTATTTGGTCTAAGTACCAGTTCTCTTCCCATTTGAGTTGAAATTTTTGGGTTTATCTGAAGTAAAACTTCACATGTTTAATTGGAAGATGGTGGTGTGGTTTTTTTTGTTTGTTTGTTTTTTTGTTTTTTGTGGTTTTTTTTAATAATCTTGCTAGTATTTGTACTCAATGACTTCTTGAAGCACAGCATTATCTTTATGCCTGTTGGCTGAAATTAGTTGTCGAGTTTGATACATCATTTATCAAGAAAGTATAACCATTCTCTGCAGGACATTTCCTGACTGATCTGCTGTGATCATATATATATTGCTAATTATTTGGTTTATAATTAATCTGAAATGCCCAGAAGACACATGCAATTGAAGCTACTTGGCCTGTTAATTTTTTTTTTTTTTTAAATATTACTGCAAGCTGGAAAAATCTATACCTGATGGCAGGAAACAAGAAACCTACATCAAAGATTAGTAGGAAGGGCCATTCTGCTGAATTTGATGAGCAAAACAACAGTGTAAATGCTGTGATAGTGACTTGTCATATAAAAAATGTGGATATGGATGTTTGATAGATCAGGCTGTATTAGCACCTCTATGTACAAGAGTGTTTGTACTTATGTTGCTTCTAAATCATCCAGATTAGTACAATGAATAAAGGTGTTTTGTGATATATAGGCTGTTAAGGAAGTTTTTGCATGGAGAAAGGAAGTAGTTTTTATGCCAATGTTAAATCAACAGAATTTTCATCTGCTGGAGGCATCAGATAGGTTGGCAAGTAATGTGCAGTGTGTTTAGTCTGTGTGATTAGAATGCCACATAGACCTGTTTGCAAATAATGTTAGAAACATACTCAAGGTTATCTGATAGAAGAACAGAGCAGGGTTGTTTGTCATTATGATTCTGTTCTCATGCTCAATAATATGGTGCTGGTTTGGGGTTTTTTTGTTGGGTTTTTATTGTTGTCATTATCTGGTTTCTATATTTTTAATAGAGAATTTTATAGAAAGTCACAGATATTAGGGTATTATTTTTCTTTGCTGCAATTTACCTTCTAAACTTATTTTTGTGTTATGTCTTTTGCTTATGGTGGTCTCTAGATGGCTGTGACTATTCTTGACTTTTTTTCCTTGTTTATTGAGACTGAGACCAGACTATTTCCATTTGACAATAGAAAAAGCTTTACTCTTCCATAACATACCTCTGTGGGGTAACAATTGCCTTTAATTTAGTAATAAAATAAAAAATTAATGTCTTTATGATTAAGAAAAGATTTCTCCATAACTCCAAGTGTTAGAACAGAGACTAATGTGAACTGTACTCCAGTTCTTAATGTCGTAGAAAAATTTCTCTATAACACAGCAGTCCAGAATTGTACTGTTTTAACAATGAGTGCTCTGTCACTGTAGATGAAGTGCCAATGTTTCATTAAAATTTGGAAATATCTTTTGGAATATAATGCTGCAGGTAAAAGGTTGTAGCATATTGCAACTAGTACTGTTCAAATTCCACTGAAATTGTATCAACTCAGGAGGGCAGTTGCAAACTGCACAGCACTTCAAATTTACATCTGTATTTAGAGAAGGGGTCTGAACAAATGATGTTGTTCTGAAAAAGCTGTAATCTTCCTGTTAGGAAGAGGCTTATCTAAGCCTGACCTTAACTGATTTATTTGGCATATCATATGTCTGACCACTTTTATCTGTCTCAGAATGATAAAACAGACACTCAGTTTAGAGCTGATTAATTTATCAACACATTTAAGAATGCAATGAAGCTGGTGATCACATTACCATTAACATGTGTCTGTGTTACATATGATTGTTTTGATTAAAGAGGAGAAGGAATTTTACCAGAGCAAAGGTAGGAACAGCAAAAGACAGTGGTTGCCTTCCGCACATGTTATGAACTAAAATGGTCCTCCTTTAAGATAAGAAAAAAATATAATTTTATAACATAATCTCTGGGTATTATATATGAGAAGAAATTTTGGGTTTGTTTTTTTCCCATCGTGTTAATTTAAGTGAGTCTAGCACAAACTGTAAAGACCTTTGAAATGCAAAGTAACTATTGAACCTTTTTCTACTTAACCTGATAATATGATGTGTCTTCCTCAAAGCTAATAAAAATCTCCCATATAGAGCAGAAACTTAAAAATTGGCTAAAGCATTACAGATGATACTGAGATATATACTCTGTATGCCATTTTGTAGAAATGGCTTGGAATTCATAGCTGAAATGTGAAATGAAACATAATTAAATCTAGTATGTTCTGAGAACCTATTTTGGATAATGCTGTACAGTGAACAGTGGTTATCCAGGTTACCTGGGGAAAAGTGAAGATGTAAGTGTGGAGCATTGCAAAGTCACTTTGGTACTTTAAGTGGTTTAATGTATGTAACTGTAAAATTATACATGATCTGGAAAAAGCCCAATAGGATCTGGCTACCTCGTTCTGCTCTGAGGTGAAATCTCAGGGCTATAATAAATCATGTTAAAACCCCGTGGTCTTGACAGCAATAAAAGAAACAAATGATATAGTAAGAATTACTTGGAAAACATTGTTATGTGCTCTTATCCATACATCCATAACTCATCTCAATCTGCATTCTGAATTCTGTGTCTGAGGCTGGTATGTTCACCTCAAGCAAGATACACAACAATTGAAAAAGATTTAGAGTAGGTGATCTAGGATTTGAAATGCCACTTGTGGGTATTTTCTTTTCTCTGCCTGTCTGAGGCAGCTTTTGCCATGTTGAAATAACACTTTTTTGTTTCAGTTCTAGAAGCTGATTGGTAACTGATCCAAACTGTGTACAGAGTCAAATGGTGGAGTGACTGGTCCAAGTCACTGTTTCATCTTTTATGACCTAACCCCTCTCCCCCTTTCATTTTCTGCTCTCTTTTACCAGCCTTTTAAAAGCCTGGTAAGATTCTGATTGATTTTCAGTATGGTACAAACACAGATGGAGTAGGGGAAAGAGAGGGAGGGTACACAGACAGAAGTGTGATGGTGGAAGGAAAGCTGCAGACACTCCTTAAAGAGGTATCATTATTGGTAACACCAATTTTAGAACCATATATGAAAAATCTGGGGGACAGATTGGATTTGTTTTGCTGGTTGTGTCTGTTCTGGGCATGGAAAGGAAATTGGTAATAGCATCATGCATGTTTTCAGGACCCATTTAATGAAGTAACAAACAAATTATGGAATATTAGTGTTGTCAACAAGAAAATAAAATGTACCTCTAAAGCATTCTGAATATGTAACTTGGTGACTGTGTCTTTAAGTTCCACCTTCTCTAGTCCTTCATTTCTGTGCAGTTTAGTCCTCCATTTATTTGGTGGGTACATTGGTGGGTATGGGTGCAGACAGTACAATGAAACTACAGCTGAGTGGGTTTTATACTGTATCTAGAGTCAAGAAAGCTTCTCAGCAAAACTGTCTGGGAAAGTTGTGTTTGAATTGGATTGGACCACATCTATAGGATTAAAAAAATCCTAATCCTGTTTATCTGTAAAGGTCGTTTAACTATTGTGGACCTTCCCCTGCTACTAGGACTATTTCAGTAGGTCTGGGTTGGGAAAGGGGGGTTGTTTGTGTGATTTTTCATTTTCTTTGTTTCTAAAGCTTGGCAAGAGCTTGTACAGCCAGGTACTTCTTTAGTGCCATCAGGAGGATCTCTAATCCTTGTTAGTAGAAGCCACTTTATGTATTCAGGTGATTGGTCTCGTGACAGTATGTTTGTTTGTGTATGTATGGGAAGTGTTTGACTCTGTCAAACAGCAGGGAACAACGTGAACACAGAGTTAGTTAATATTTTACTCCAGTCTATCCAGCAACTTCTGACCTTCAAAAGACTGTTAGTATAAGCCAATCTGAGTATGTCATGATACATAGCCAGGGGGATAATATAACATTGATGCAGGTACTGGTTAAGAGGTTAATACTTTCCTGGCCCTGGATTTTATAACTTATATAAACATTAGGTCATTCCTAAATTGGAAAATTTTGTTTAACATGCTGTGTGTAAAAGAGGGCTTCATTCTCAGTCTTCAAATATAAGTATTTAAATCTTTCATTACATCTCATAAATTAAAAGCTAAATAGTTTTGGGAGTAATATTAAGGACATGGTAGCATTTCAAGCAGTGAAAATGACCTTGTAAGAAAACAAATCTTTTCTCTAAACTGTCACCAGTGAACTTTTAACGAGTTAGTAGAGTGGCTCTAGCTGAAATTAAATGGGAGACCAGTCTGACTCGCTTGTAAATTTGTGCACTTGCTTACTGAATAATCTCTTGAAGTACAGCAGAAAATTTAAGCTGGTTACAGTGTACCTTGCTAAGAGAGGAAAAAAACCACTGACCCCTTTTAATAGGTAACTAAAATTTGTTAACTTCTAAAGACACAGCCACGTGTTAAAGTTGGCGAGGCCTTCGTTTGGGATGATGGGAAGAATTAATATAGTGTCAGATAAAAAAACAGTAAGTGCAGCCATTTAGGGTTTTTTTTCCAGAAGTTTTGTTGGTTTTGTTGTTACTTTTTTTTGGGAGAGTAGATAAGATGGGTTGGGTGGGTTGGTAGCCTAACAGCCCATTTTTAAGGAATTTTCATACTCCTTTTGTAGAGATATGAGATTTAATTATCCATGCTGTCCTATGGTTACTCTATTATCATTCCAAGGCTTCCAACTGCTTTAAGAAATAGTGTCTGAGGTCAGAAGATTTGCCTAAAGGTAAACAGTGGATAAAAATGCCAGAACTACAAGCACAGGTTACAAGCAGAAATAAAGACCTGTTATTTGCATTCATGAACTTTGAAAACAAGATGACTGTAGCTGAATAATACTGATTTCAGAAGCTCCCCTTACAGAAGAGCTAATAATGATTACAATTAAATAGTTGTCCCTATGTGGAGATTCACTGTGTTTGTCTTTTTCAGTCTTTGGGTGTAGAATTGTTTGGGGTTTTTTTCTGTCTTTGGAAATCACCTGCGCATTACATAAGGAAATCAGCATCTAGTTTTATTTAAACTATTTTTTTTATATACAAAAAGAAGAAGAAAAGACAATAGAAAGATATTTGGAATCTCCATCACTGCTACCTGTGGGGGTCGGCAGAGCCCCAGCTGCTTTGCCCTGGAGGGAGCCAAGCTGAGGAGTTAAGAAAGAATTTCGCAACTTCACACAGAGCCCCTAAGACAAAGACAAACCTCCCAGCCACGGCGACCTGTCTGGAGACCCACAAGACCCCTCGTGAACTTATGCAGATCTGTTACAATTGATTGGTTCTGTACCCTTTTCCTCCCACCCTGGTGTCCCATAAAAACCCCTGGGTTTCCTCTGGTCAGCAGAGGTTCCTCGTCCCTGGACCCTTTCGCTGGTACCTTTGCAATAAAGTACCACCTGCGGAAATTCCACACGAGACCTCTCTCTCTCTCTTTCTACGGCCGGCTAAAACGGGCAAACTCACAAGGTCATGAGCTAAGAGCACTGAGCTGAAATCACTGAGCTGCTGAAAAATCACTGCTCTGCCCGCTGCTGAGAAGCCCCTCTGCCAGCTGAGGAGCGCCCTGACCCCCCAAGGAGCAGTTTCTAGCGAGACATCCTT
Organism: Sylvia atricapilla; assembly: GCF_009819655.1. Lineage (NCBI taxonomy): Eukaryota > Metazoa > Chordata > Aves > Passeriformes > Sylviidae > Sylvia > Sylvia atricapilla. Next base: position 13,691,998 of record NC_089152.1, read on the forward strand.
TGGGGTGGCTGTGGCTCTCTGGGTCCCAAGCGGCAGACCCCATCCACCAGCTGGAATAGCTACCCTCTCTGGATCATCTGAGAGAGCTGGGTAAATATGAATCCCTGAAATCACATGAAGCTTCTTACATGTAGTTCAAGAAGTTAAACTAGTCCAGCATCAACCTAAAAAGGTGGCCCATGGGTCTTCAGAGCTGGTTTCAACAGCCAGTCTCTTGATACTTGAAGTGTTCTAAACCAGGAATGGAATGAAGTGAGCAGCGTCACCAGTTCCCTTTTTCAGAAGATTTTGGAAGATTATCCTGTCATTTACTTAGATTGCACAATTATGAACATTAAAAAAAAAAAAAAAAATCTGTTACTTCATTAAAAAGCTCCAGTTTGTGCTCCAGATCATTTTGAATGGAGATTCAAAGTATGGCTGTTAAAGAACAGTTAATTGGTTGAAATAGTTTTCACAAAATAACAGAATCAATTAGGTTGGGAAAGGCCTCTGAGATTATTGAGTCCACCCTGTGACCGAACGCCACGGTGTCAGCTGGACCATGGCACCAAGTGCCACATCCAGTCTTTCTTTAAACACCTTCAGGGATGGGGATTCCACCACCTTCCTGGGCAGCCAGTTCCAGTGTCTAATCACGATGGCTGAGAAGAAATTCTTCCTAATGTCAAACCTGAACCTCCCCAGGTGCAGCTTGAGGCCACGTCCTCCCGTCCTGTCGCTGTTCCTGGGAGAAGAGACCGACCCGCGCCCACTCCATCCTCCTGTCAGGGAATTGTAGAGAGCGATAAGGTCACCCCTGAGCCTCCTGTTCTCCAGGCTGAGTGCCCCAGCTCCCTGAGCCACTCCTCATCAGACTTACGGTCCAGACCCTTCCCCAGCTCTGCTGCCTGGACCTGCTCCAGCCCCTCAATGTCCTTACTGGATTAGGGAGCCCAAAGCTGGACATGCAATTCCTGATATTCAGTTGAACTGGATTCTGAAAAGAAATTTTGAAAGTTTTTTGAAGAATTTACTGACTTTTGCCAGAGAAACATTGGATTTAGCCAAAATTTAATGTTTATAATACATGGCAAATGAGATAATTAACTTCCACACTCTTTAAGTCTTCCTTTATTTTGTAAAAGGATTCCAAGGATCCCATAGTGCGTAGTCACTGCCAAAGGGGAGTTTCACCAGATAAAACACTGAAGTCAGCCAAAAGTATTTTTTAATGATCAGTTACACAACCTCTCTCATGTCTTTGCCAGTGTTGAGGGTGTGGTAAAAAAAAAACAACAGGTGTGGAGCCACAGAATATTTTCTGCATTCCTATCCAAAAGTATTTTTTTCTGTATTCAGGTTGAAACTGAATATTTCGTTTGCATCTCAAGGACCTTGATGGGTGTTCTGTCCAGTTTCTTTGGGTTTACACAATAATGAGTGGTGGGAAAGATGTTGATGCCTTTCACTCTATCTGTTCACTGCTTGCAAAAAAGTTCAGGGTAGAATACTGTATAAATATATTTACTTTACTGAGATTTCTGCAGCAAAGCTGTTGGAGCAGTATTTATTGTTTTATTTTAACTTGGTCTTGACTAAGTTTAGTATGTTTAAAAATACTTCTGGACACATATACAAGGACAAGAAGCCAAGCTTTATTAGATTAATTTCTTGTTAGGGAAAACATCTGAAAGGAGCAAGATGGAAGGTGAGGCAAATGTATTTTACTGCTGATGTTCCCTTATGTTCCACAGGCCTAGAGCTGAAAGCCAAATGCCACATGCATATAAACTCCAGCAGCTGTGACAACTAGACCTATGCTAGGTAAAACTTTATAGATCAGCTGTACATACCAAACGAAACAATACACACACATATTTGTATGTAAATCTATAGGTGCGTGTGCATGCATTTGCTCACTTTCTTCTCATCTGTTAAGAGTTAAATGGAGCTTGTACATACTATTAAAAATGTCTTCTGGATGAAGAATTATAGACTTTTTTTTTTTTTCACAGACTTAATTCCTTTTCTCAACATAGCTGCCATCTTCTAAATAATGTTATTCCCTGTTTTAACTATAGGAAAGTAAGAGGTAGAGAGATTGGTGTTGAGAGGATCCTTCACTTGTGCACGTCCAAACTAAAGTACCTAAGTTAACACTGTTAGTCATTATCAAGTCCTTGAGATATGCAGAGTACAATTTTTGCTGACTTTAGTTGCAACTGTGCACTCAAATGTATGGAACCCAAACCTCAGCGTCTCAAACATCAGGGAAGTTAAGGATCATGTAGTTATTGATCCTCTGGAAAGATTTGGCTGAGTGACTTGCCTCGGGAGGTCTTTGGCTGAGACAACAACAGACTCCAGATTCTCTAAGGCTGCTTTGGGTACCTTAGCTGTGAAACTGTACTTTCTCTTTATTGCCTCACTCATTTCTGCTGTAAACTCTTAACTACTCAAGCTCATTGACTAATCCTTTAAGCTTTAGTATTAAAATGTATGAGACCTATTAAAAAGTCAGTGGTTATTGAACACCATGGATTATTTTCTGCCATGTATAATCTATTTTTGTGGTCCAGCAACTGTTGTGGTGGGGTTTTTTTGGGTTTTTTTTGGTGTATTTTTCTTTTAGGATTTGATAACTTGTTTTATTTGGTTTGAGTCCACTGCTGGACTAATAAGCAAAGTTACTGTATGTGTACTGTGGCACAATGTCAACACAGAATGCAGAAGCTCATCTTCAGTCAGTCACAGAGGACTTTGTATTGTGGGAACTTCTCTGTAAATCTGTGTTTTCCTTCTTTTAGAGAAGCTTCTTTTTCTTCATTCTCAGCTTTTTCCAGCAATTTGCAACCCATTTTCAGCTCCTTCTCCCTAATCTCTGTAGCTTAGTTTTGCTGATAAGACTCAGACAGTCTTAATCAGGAGTTTAAACATGATCAAATTCGAGAAAGTATAATAAAATATTCAGTGGATTCAAAGGTAATGAATAAGAAGGTGATATGAGTGTGGTTAAGAAGTCTTCAAATGATGTGGTTATTAAGAGAGATATTGTTCCTTCAGAGAGTGAGATGAATATCTGAATGTAGAGACTAGTCATTTGGAATGTCTAGTCCAAATGTAGGGACTAGAAGGCACTGAATGTCCTGGGAGACAGAGCAAGGACAGGCAGATTGAGAGGAAAGACAAAATCAATGCAAGTTCATAAGCATAATAAGCAAAACGGTATAGGGTATTTACTTACATAAATTTAATTCTGTAATACAATACAGTAAATAGTAACAGTAAGAAGTTGGTTTACTAAAGCATGCTGCCACAACTAGTAAGTGAGACTAAAAAGAAATAAACATTCTCTCTATCATAGGGAAGAAACGGCAAAATTGAATTCCCATATATTAATTTTAAGATCCAAAAGAGCTCACTTCAATTCTTGATAAAATTGTCTCCCTCTCCTCCTGTTTTTTGAGGGCCTTGAATTTTTGCAGAGGTGTTTTGGTTTTTTTCCCCCTTAATATGGCAAATATGTCTGAATATCCAGTATTTCATTCCAGGTTTTGTTGACAAGAATCTTGTTTAACCAGTTTTGTCTGTTTTGTGCTCTGTATGTTTATGTGCATAATCTCCTTTAAACTTCCTGAAGAGACTGATCCACAATTCTTTGAACTGAAGTTCTTATATTAACAATGTCTGTTAATGTTTTATATTCAACTTAAATCATCACTTTGTGACCTTCACCTAGTTCTGTTACCATGGGTTAAATTATATAAACTTGGTTAAAGTAATTGCTAAAACTTTTCCAACGCCCCCAAATAAATCTAAAGGATTTATGAATGGGCACCAACAGGAGTCATTAATTGATGTCGTATCATTAAGCCTTGAGGACCATTAGTTAACTCACACTGTTTATGTGCAGCACCATTACAAACAGGTCACTTGTGGACTGAGGGAAATGGATCCACAGCACAATCTCTTCCTGTCTGGCTTTTTCCTCATTTGTACTTACTACACCTTCAGTGTTCAGTTTTCCTCTTTCTTTCATCCTCATCACTCTAACCCACAACTGAATGCTCTTGCAAACAGCCTTCAACTTCTTTTTTTGAGTGTGTGAGCCAGTTCCTGAAATTTCAGTGAAAATATGCATCCTTGCTCATGCAGGCAGAACCCCAGAGATTACTCCTGGCTGCTGGCAAATACTGTTAGACAGTTTAAACTGTCCTCATTGTTGCCACTTTCAGTTTTAGCCTATGAAGACAGCAATTGCCATTCAGTCTTTATCAACATACACAGTAATTTCACTGTCATTTCAATGCAGAGGTTTTCATATCTTCTGTGTTTTGTTAGGTAAATTCTCTGCAGAGTATAGTGAGCCATGTCTAATGACAATGTTAAACTGTACCAATGTTAAATTGTACCCGTCTGTGAGCAGTCAGCCTGCTGGCTGTGTGGGGCTGCTGGAGCACACTGCCCGTGTGCAGGGGCTCCATAGGCAAAGGACACACCAACCCTTTGTGCGTCAGCAGTGGTGTGTGTGGTTTGATGCCTGCTGGCCTGAACCTTATGTAAGGGTTCAATATATGGACAGGCATCTCTCTCCACCAGGTTCTCCTCTAATGGTGTTGCTACAAGGTCTGTCAGAACTGCATTTCAGTGCTTGTGTGCATTGTGTCTGCTCTCCAGTGGTCCCTAGGCTTTTTGCTGTCATGTTCACCAAGAGCAGGCCCAGAGGGGAGGTACAAGGTCATGTGGGGTGCCAGAGAAGACTAACAGTGGAGAATACAAGGCAAGAGCTGTGGAGACTTTTGATACCTTAACTTTCTCTGGTAATATGCTATAGGATATGGCACACATTGCCAAAAGCTCTTATAATCCAGAAACTTCATTTGTGCCAGTGAAGAAGCTCTGCATGAAATTCTCAGTACTCTAGGGAAAAATTAATATAAGCTTTTTTCTGTCTAAATCCAGCTGTGTAATTTGACTCCTGGAGAAGTGATGCTGTGTGTACTTTTTCTTACACAAGGAACATCTAAACTGTATTTGTATGGTTTGACTTTGTTTAAACTTCACTATCAAATTGAAGATACTTTTGGATTGTTTTGTCTAGTGTCCTCCTGAATGATATCCTCAGGGTGGTCTTCCATGCCTTATGTGTGTAGTCCAGTTGTTTAAGGTAAACTGATAAGACAGATACTCTTGTGTTTCTTTTCAGTCTTGTCTGAAACAAGTTGAAAAGATGTTGAAACAATGTGTACAGTGAAACCACACTGAGAAGAAAATTCCTTGTACTCTCCCCAGAATATAAGTAAGAAAAATGTTCACTCTCCAGCTACAATACAGTGCGGCTCCCTATAAACCAAGAGAGTTTTTTACCATCTTGAAAAAGGATGTGTGTATAAAAGAAAGGAATTTTATCCTTAACATGTTAGAGAATTTGTTTGGGCAGGTGTAACCCTTGTGATGATGCCAAGGTTATTAGAGACCTGTGAAAATCTGCTGGCTGTGTGCTGGTCACTCAATCAGCTGTAACTTTAGGAAGGTTTTGTTTATATATCCAATTTATTTCCAAGATTTTAAATTAGATTAATAAAAACAATAGTCACAACTTGCCCTTTACACTTCTCTACATTATACATGTATTCACCTAACTTCTTGCTCCTTACTGAAATATGTAGTGGAAAAGGAGAGCAAATAATAGTTTAATGTTAGGGTCTGTATCCTAAGACACTTAAAACAAAAAGCAGGCTGGAGCAGATCTCTAGATATGATGGCATCAGTGTAATCTGAACTTAATTTTGAACCTCTTCGGTTAAATCATATATATAGATATAGATAGATATTACTTCTGTGTTTATTTATGTATATGGATCTCTCTGGGGGGTGGTTGTTGGGTTGTTTGCTTTTGTGCATGTGTTTATCCATGTGTAAGTAAATACTGCTTCCTCTGTTGGGAAAGTAGAGCAAACCATGGTAGATGTAGTGGAATCTCCAGGTCTGATGTGGGTCTACTGCAGTCCTCTCTTACTGTGCAGCCCCATGTAGGCAGTTGGATGAAAAAGAACAGACAAATCAACATTCCTTTCCCTGAACTCCCCAGCATGCCTCAGCTGCTTTCACTCAGCTCCAGAAAGGAGAAATGAGACTAAAAGGAGCCACTGGTGGAGTGCTTGCTAATTAGTAACTTTGCTGCATGCAGAAAGCAAAAATTAAAGGAATATATAAATGCTATTGAAATTTCAGTATGTGAAAATTTAAAGCATCGACAGAGATTTTTTCAGAGCTTTTAACTAGTCATGTACTAAGAAGAACAAGTTTTTTCAGGATTTTCAAAAGACCAGAACTTGTCAGCCTGCTTATGCTGCCAGTTTTTGTATAATAAGTTCATTGACCCTGTAGACAGTCTGAGTGTTTTCTGAGTTACCGCTTTATCTAATTTGCATGATTTTAAAGCTGTTGCTTGCTAGAAAACAGTCTAGTGAGGGCACTCTTTGTAAACACCCTTTTATATAACTTTGCTTATTCCTTTTGGGAAAGGAGAGGGGAAGATCAGAAGCAACAATCAAAAATAGCATAAATGAAAAGTGATTTTCATGCTTTCATAAAATATTTCACAAAATAGTTTCTGAGTAGTTTGATAGGATTTCTTTTGTTTTCACCCTAATAAACACAATTTCACATGCAAAAAATGTGCTTCAGTAATGAATGTGTAATTATGTATTGTTACCAGATAATGTAGAGGCCAACGGTGTAAATGGATTTGAGAAGGATTAGAGAAATTAATGGATGGTACATTCATGGAAGAAAACCAGTGAGAGCTGGGAGTGTATAATGATGAAAGGCTTACCCCATAGTTGCTCTTCCTCTTTTTGCCTGTAAGCATCAGCCATGGCCATGAGAGAAAATCCTGGTCTAGATTGATTCCTATATTTGTTCTGATGTTCTTGCTGTTTAAGTTCTTGGTGTAGAAGACAGTGAGGCTGCACTAAAGAACCAGATTTGTACAGAGTATTGTTTTGTATCAGCCCCTGAAGGCCCAGAAGCAAGAACCACCCATTATATCTTGGGTTCTTTTATGTTCTTTGTAGGGAATTCTGAATGAGAAGTCAGTGAAGAGCAAAGATTAAATCCTTCCTGCTCTTTACAGAATTAAATGTTTATGAGTGCATACCTGGTCTGAGTAACAAGAGTATGAATAGTATTACAATATAGACAGATACTTCCACTTATGCTTCCCACAGCAAATGGTAGGGTGTTTTACAGGCTAAGTGGTAAGGTGATGAAAAGTAACATGCTGCAGTCAGCTGCCCTGTAAAAAACAAGCCGAAAATCCAGTGCCACAAGCTGTGATGCATTGTTCATTATTATAATTTGTGTTTGTACCATGTATTGATTTGAGTTTCTGAAAAAAACAATTCTGTTTGAATACAAGTTGAACTCAGTATTCAATACAAGTTGAACCACCACTGTTTATTTAGTGTCTAGATTTCTTTGTATTATCTGTCATTTATTCAGCAGCCCCACTGATAGTTGCATGGATGTTGTATGTTGCGTGTTAGCGCTTGGGATCATCAGGGAGTCAGGCTGCCTAAATTTTGTGTAGCTGTGGAAGACACTCTTCATAAATACATTCTTCCTCAAAGGTCCATATGGCTTTTCCTGTATTTTTTAGTTTACTTGGAATTATCTAACAATGTGATTTGGTAATAAAATGTTTTAGGGCAATAAAGAGGAAGATGTTAAGGACAAAATATGAGATGAAAAGCATGACACGGTTCAAGTATCATCTCTTACTTTATCTGTTGATATGCCCAAGAAGAAAAAAAGCTATATATTAAAGTCTCTGTTGATATTTCAATGTTATATCCTAGCTGTATTTGCTGTGATGCCTTATGGAACTCCTGTTGGAAAACAGCATCAATTCTTTTTTTTTTTAAACATGACATAATTTGTTTTTACTAGAGTGCTGCTGTCCTTGCAAGTGAAAAAAAAGCTGCACAAGAAGAGCGAAATAATGTAGAAAATCAAGTCAAAGAGCTGATTGAGGAAAATGAAAGATTGAAGAGAACACTTGCTGAGCTAGAGAGAAAAATTGAGGAGCTGCACAAACAAATCGATAATATGAAAGGAGAAGAAAATTCAGTGAAGGAAAAATTAAAGACATATGAGGTAAGTTAAGAAAACAAGCCCCTTCAGTAGTCTTCCTCTTTGCAATGGATTCATTGTAGGATAAAAACTGACCAAGAGGGGGATGGACAATGCCATAGGAAAGGGTAAGGTAAAAACCAGCAGGTTGCCAAGAAGCAGGATGCAGTTTGCTGATGTGTAGGAAAGATTTTCTCATGGAGGACCAGGGTAAAGCCAAGGCACCCCTTGGGACTGGAGAAATCAGTGACAGGCCGGAGTGAAAAGTCTTTACAGCTCAGTTTACTTGCCAGATTAAAAGCCTGGCTACTGTTTCTGAATGTATCAAATTTCATCATTGCAGCAAGAGAAGCAACAATTAGAAGAAGCTTTGAAACATGCTGAAACAGAGGGAAAAGAATTGTTAGTGTTAAAAGCAGCTTTGGAAAGCCAGCTAGAAGATCTGCAGGTAAGAACAAGAAGAATTTGGTAATTTCAATTTTAAATTTTCTGTTTACCTGAGTCACTATTGCTTTCTGTAGAGTTACATCTCATTCTTTTGAAGTACACTTTGTTTTGAAGTTAAGGCCTCACTTCATTGTTCAAATGTATACTGAAATCATAGCTTCATCAAATTAAAAACTTTTTTCTTGCTGAAGTGTTTTTTTTCTATTTCCATGGATCTAGCAAAATTTTGAGGAAATTAATTGCCAAATAAACTGCCTAAGGTTTCATAAATCTTTATTTTCAATGATCATGCAAGTCATGAAGGTATTCACATGTAAAAGAATAGAAAGCTGTACTTGAATATAAAGAAAAATATTGTTAATGGACAAATATCAGGATGTTTGCTTCTCTATTTTTATGATCCTGTCTTATTTGCAAATGTTGTATGGAACTGGAATATTTAACTCCAAAACCAGAGATGTTTAGCATATATTACTAGCATCTGTAGCCTCTTAAATTCTGAATGAAGTCCTCTTTCCACCTTGCTCCTTAGTCTACCCAGTGTCCAGGAAAGGTTATGCTTTCTCTCAGATTAGCCCAGAAATTAAACATGTGGAAAAAGCATCTACTTCAGAGCAGTGGAGAGAGGTGTTGGCAGCGTTGTGTGTGAGTCAAAATTGGGTGATTCAGATGGCATGAAAATTCAGATCACTGTTCTTATTGACCTCATATTTTGTGTCTGCAAAAGCTACAAACCTAATTTTTCTTCTCTGTGATTCACCTTTTACCCAAGAAGGACTGATTTTAACAGTATTAGTTTAGAATTCTCTTAGTTTTGCTTTTAGAAGCTAAAATTTCAAGGGATTCTATTAAACAAGTCAGACTCAAAAGTGAAGTACATGCAAATTGCTTGTGCCACATTTTAATTGAATAGATGTTTTCCCCTGTTGTCTTCAGCATAAATTTTACATTTCTGTTCTGAAAATCTGAAAATGGAACTTGTCTCTAAGTGGATTAAAAGAGAAGAAAAGACTGTGTTAACCAGCACGTTCTCATGGTTCAGCTAATTATAGTAAAAAGAAAAAATAACAACAGCAAAAGAATACTTCTATGTCTTTAAAATTGAATGTGCTTTAAAAATACAAGATTTTAACAATAGGGGTGAGTTTTGTTTCCACAAAATGATGTTTTTAAGCTGATGTTTCTTGTAACTTCATGAATAAGTGTTACATCTGAGGCTTTTGGTCAGGCTTTGTGGTTGTCTTCTTTATTTTTTTTCCTTTTTAAATTTTAAATCTGTTTATCTGCTCACTGATTCCCTTCATTTACTTGTCTGTATCACTGGTAGTCTGCACAATCACTGTAGGGGCACATTTTGCATTTAGCACACTCCCCTAAGAACTCCCTTCTGTCACAGTCTGACTCGACCTTGCTGTGTAACATGGATCAATGCAACCATACACATCTCCTGCATCCCGATTAGCTTTGGGTTAAGATGCTTGAAAAGTGTGGGGATTTTTTTTGTTTATGCATCCTTCAGGGCATCATGCCAAATAATGCTGCCTCCAAGCAGGGTCTCCAAATGAAAGAATTCTAGGGAAGGTGACAGGAGAGTCTGTCTTGACATTTTATTCACAACTTATGTCTAAATTCTGGCACACCAAATTTAATCCTCTTTCTGATTCTACACTCTTGTCCACCGGATATGAGCACTAACAGACCTCAGGATGTAATCAGCAGCCCTTTTGTTTAGAACAATTCAGCCTTTCTGTCTTTAGAGTTGTTCTAATGAATAATGTTGTGCAGTAGGTTGATTTGGCCTTGTGTTACCATTGACAATGTAGACGACAAACTCTGGCACTGTAATAATGTGTATCCCAGTGGAAATGTAATTCCTGACTGTCCCATCTTGCTTTTTACATAACACAAATTACTGTAATGGTGGTCTAGAAAAAGAAAAACGATGACAATACCAATAGAACTGTAACAGTTACTGGAAACAGTCAAGTTTATTTCTCCTCCATTCTGGATTTCTAGTCAGAAAAGTTAAAGCTGGCATGCACTTTATTGTAGTAGATGGTTTGCATTAGTGCTTTCATCTAAAATCTTCTACATTGAAATTTTGTTTATGGATGCTCAAGTGAAAAGTATTTTTGTATCATTTTGTGTTGTGTTCTAACCTCTGTTTTAGGGTAGCCACTTCTGTTTAGGGCAGTGTTTCAGGAAATGAAATACATCTTGACATTTTCCTACCACTGAGAAGGGAAATGACCTAATTATTATGCCCTTTAAGCATAGCATATATGGTACTATGATATCTTAAAACTAACAATTTTCCCAACATTATGGATGGCAGCATCAAGTAATCTGTGCTTTTTAAATTAAACAATCAGAACATGGGATCCTTTCAGTGGGTGGAAAAATAGGAAGTTTCTCTTTTCATTGTGATAGATAATGGTAGGCATCTAGAATTAGCATTGCAGAGCATTGCAAGTTGAAATACATTCTTAATTTTCACTTACCAGCTGAGATGAATTACTAATTTTGTAAAGAGAACTAGTATTGTTTGGAAAAAATAGAGAAATATCAGAATAATCTTTTAAGTTAGTGTGAAAACAAATTACTCCTTTTCATTTTCCCCATTTTGTTCTCTTTTCATGTAATAACACTTTAGCTTTTTCACAAAGTAACTAATTGCCACTAACGATTGGCTTTAAATTGGCAACTGCCAGGCTGTTTGCCTGACTTGCAGTTACACTGTGACAGACCAGCCAATTCCACTGAAAAGTGCTCCAAGATTTTTGTACATGAAGGGCACTCAAATTAGAGATTATACTTAAATTGACCATTGAAGCTGTCCTGTAGGGCATCTAGATTTAAAATACTGAAATTCTGTGTAGTGTAGTCTGAACGGGCAGACACTGAGGAAACTGCAGCATTTGGACAGTTGGTAGCAACATTCCCGTTGCATCATGGTCTTAATACTTGAGTTAAGAAAAGAGGTATAAATGGACATTCAGTTGTTTCTAGCATGACATATCAGTATTTGTCCTGTAAGAGCTAGCAAACTGTAAAACCTGAAATTTGTCTTAATTTTACAGCAGCTGCTGGTATTACTGTGTTAAGTAACCTACCTTTAAGGCATTAGAAAAGTTGGTCTACATTTTATTATGTGTATTTTTAAATCTACTGCAGGAGAACATCCGTTGCATTTCACAGGAACGACAGCAGTTAAGTCAGCAATTAAAAGATGAAACTCAGCAGAAGGAGCAGTTAAAGCAAATAAAGAATGAAATGGAGACTGAACGATTGGAACTGAACAAGACTGTTGAGAAGTTACAGGAGGAGGTATGAGTTCACCCCCAAGAGGCTGCAGGGATCTGAATATTTAACAGATAGAAGTAAATGAACGGGCAAGTTGTGAAGAATTCTATCTTTTTAAATGTGTTAAATAAAGTAAAATGCAAAGTTTAATATTAGTTTCTTTAACCTTTAAGAGGCTCTTATTAAAAGCTTTCAGGCCTGGAACAATGATTGGAAAACGACTGTCACAAAATGACATTGTAAATGAGTTCTGTATAAACCAGATCCCAGATCTGAATTCAGTTCTCATGTACAGTACCATGATATTTCAGAATTTCAGAGCTGATTCTCAAAATCTCTGCATCAGAATTATTGTGCCATCTACGTGGAAACTATACAGCTAATACTGACATAGTGAAGTGTGACTGTGCAGTTCATTGTATCACTCAGCTGGAAGAACTGCTCACAGACAAAAAGAGAATAGCCTTGCTATTAGAAATTAACTTTACTGTTTTGTGTTTTCCCACTTCTGCATAGAAATTAATTTATTTGGGAATATTTGATAAATTTTCTCTTTGAAAATACTGAACTGAATGCTGAAGTTGGAGGAAAAAGACTTTTGTTGTATTAAGCACAATAAAAGGTTTTGTATATGTACTTTTTGCCCAGATGTCTGAAATGGTGGAGCTCTCAAGAACATCAGCTCTGGAGCTTCAGAGCCAACTTGATGAATACAAGGAGAAAAATCGCAGGGAATTTGTAGATCTGCAGAGGCAATTAAAGGAGAAAAACATTGAGGTAGAAAAATCACGCCTGATGAACATAAGAATGCAAGATGAGGTAATGACCCATAAATCCAGTGAGAAATTCTCAGCTTTGACCTAGAATTCAGTGCAGGTAGTTTTCAAGATAATACAGGTTTGCTATCATGCTTTTGTGTACTCTCATGTACATCATGAGAGGCTGATCTCAGCTTTTGAGTTTGAGTTTTTGTGGTGATGATTAGCATGTTATTTCTGCTGGGGAAATGGGAGTTCCTCTTTAGGACAGATAAATGCAGTGTTTGACAAATGAATGCACCTTAAGCAATATGACAAGGATTCCATTGATGATCTGCTGCTCTTTAATGCCTGCTACTGAAGGAATTGATAATTTAGAAATATTTTTGATTAGGAAAAACCCACCAGTTATTTAGGAAAAACAAACAAACATTCATGACCAAGCCATGTAGGTATCAGGACTTAGCAGTAGGTAGCAAACTCTGTGAACATTCACTAATAAATTATCATAGCTTCATTACTAAAATAAGCACTTGAAACAGAGGAAGAATGTGGCAAACTGTTTAAAGAGAAAACCTCTCATATTATATAGGTGTTATAAGTTAAGTTACACGCACAAGGAATGGTCATGATTTCACCTAAACCCTCTCTCAGTTATTATATATATATTTTTAAAGTACCATAAAGGTTTTTTGTATATTATTGAGGACATACTGTTGTTGAATAGGGTACTTTTGTCCTCAGCAGGTAGTCCCACTGTATCTAATAGTTACATATATATAGGTATATATGTATCTGTAATCATGTCATTGGTAAAATGCTGTCATCAAAGTGCATCAGACATATAAACTACATAGTTATTTAAAAGCTCAAGTATTGGGAGGCTGAAAAGAGAAAGTTCCAAAGGTAAAACCATTTAGAGCATTATCAAAATTTTGTCTTACTGTGACTTAGTAAAAATAAATAAATTTTAAGAACCACACCTGGACGATTGTCAGTGTAAAACATGTAGCATGAAGCATCTCATGATAGGTCATACTCCAAGTTTATTTTCTTGGTGCCATCTTGTGGATCAAACAAAAATTACTGTGAAAAGCCAGTAACTCAATGGAATTCCTGTCATGCTTCCAGATCTGTCGTGTTTGAGGGGAGTCCCCTTTGCTGCCATCCCTTGTTTATAGGAAGTATGGTGTGAAGTGTATTCCCATGATCTTATTGCTTCAGATACGTCTGATGGAAGAAAACCTGAGGGATCACCAGAGAGCTCAGGATGAGGCAATAACAAAAACTCAGTTACTGGAACAGACTGTGAAAAGCTTGGAGTATGAACTGGAAGCCAAAAACCACTTAAAAGACGATCGGGCAAGACAAATCAAGCTAATGGAGGTAAGAGGCATTCTTAAGGGTTCGTTTCTCTTTTGAAGAGATGAAAATAATTTTAGTGTTTCACATGGATTCTGCTTGTAAGGAATCAAAATAGCTTGAAAATCCTTGTAGTATTACTGCAGGAATTAATGTGGTATATTTTAAAGGTGATTTGTTAGCATATCTGTTGTAACATGATACCTTCTGAATTATAATTTTCCCTCATAATTTTAATTAACTTATTTTTAATTAATTTTATCTAGAGCTTATCATGCAAATTTGCATGATTTTCATTTCTAGACCCATCATTCAGAGCTTCAAAAGTATTTAGAAGCATAAGTTCTGCTTCACCTTTGATATCAGTTAATTTCAGAAAGTCTGAATAACATTGTGACTCTAACCTGTTATAGGGCTTCATAGCTGTTCAGTTCAACTGGGCTGTCATTTGACTTTCATAAACAAACATCTCTATGTCATTGTACTCAGATGAAAAGAAATTTGTCTTCTGAATGTATAATGTAGTGCAGACACTCTAAAAAAGTCTGCAAAAATGTTACAGAATTTCTCTTATATTCTTGAAATTGTTGGGAGTGATCAAAAAAAGGAAACAAAACATTTCTTTTACTTCTGTCAAACAAATTCACTCTAAAGCCTTATCTATCTGCCATCTCTTTTGCTGTGTGTTTAAGAGGCATTTCAGTTTCCAAGCTTAGTCTTTCAGATTTTGGGTTCTTGAAGTTTAAAGAAGAATGCCCTAATAGCAATCTGAAGAGGATGGAAAGTAGTATGTTGAGGTTGCTTTTCTTTGTTCCACTTAGGACAAGTTGTCTCACCTGGAACTTGAGCTTGATGAAGAAAAGAATAATTCAGATTTGTTGTCTGAGAGGATCAGCAGGTGCAGAGAACAGGTACTTGAATAACTTTTCCAGTTTGCATTTAATTGTTTTACGAAAAAGTGTTATTAGGATCACGATCAATACTGATCAACTAAATAATGTTTAACAATAGGATTTATATATTATACTTGAGCAGAGCACTTGAATCCAAAAAACCCAAGGTTCACAAACATGATTAAATATACTCCCTTCACATCATCACAGACCATTTTTTTCCTGTTATTCTAACTGGAAAACAGACACAGGTTGCATATAAAGACTGAAGACCAGTAAGCCTGATGTAGTGTAAGTGATGTATAAGTGAAGAGTCGCTTATATTGAAAGATCACAATTTTAATCATACTGAAAAATAATTCAGCATAATAGACTCTTAGTTTCAATGAAGGAAGAGGAGGAGCTTTAGGAAATTGTGGAATTATTTACGTAACGTTCTTTGCCTTATTTTTGCTTTCTGAAAGATGTGAAACTGATTCATAACGCATTACAGTACATCTGCTGCTGTAACACTGCATGAAGTGCTGCAGCTTATAGTAATTTCCTAGAAGCTTAGGGGACAATCAGCATTGAGGTACCCACCATAACCTGTTCTGTTCTCATTTCTCTTTCTCTGGAAAAAAAGAAGAACTACGGACATTCTTTTGAATAGCTGTAGCTTCAGAGGGAGAAGAGAAAGTAAAATCCTAGTTTCTGTGTCTTTTCAATGAAACTGTGTGCTCCACTGAGACAGCTGATGAGTTTAAAGTGAGGTAGAGCTCAGCTTTCTCTCATGCATCCTTGTGACACCAAGGCACCATAACTACTTTATTTGAACTCAGGTTACAGAGATTCCATTTGATTGTAATAAAGGCTTTCTGCTATTGTTCCATTGATATTGTACAGACCCCGAGTCAGTGGGTGAAATAGAATGTAAAGGCCCTATAATAATGTGGGCTCATGCTGTTGCTAAATCAGGAAGGCTTTAATACTGGAGTCTGTGCCGGTGTTGTAAACCTGGGATAAAAGTACTTTAGTCATAGCTGTGGAAGTTAATTTGCAAACTGAATGGAAACCTAAAATACAGTCTGGTGACTAAAATGTTACATAATGGGTAAAAGACGTGTTTATTTTGAGGTCTGGAATTTCTCATTTCACACATGAGTTATAAAGGTTGCTTTGTTTTGATTTTATGCCAGAATGACTAAGTAGTCAAATTACTAAAGAGAATTTCAGGGTCTGCTAAGCATTTATAATGACATGAAAAATTATAATGGATTTATTTTGGTAATATCTGTATTCCTCTACATTTTTAACACTATTATTATAAATATGTTATTTTAACATACTGATAATGAACTATAATACTGAAATTTCCAGTAAAAACAAATTTAAACAACTGGTTCTATTTTACATAAAGCTGAATCTTTGAATAAACATTGGCAAGACTAATAGTTCACATTTCACTTGCCATGAAATGTTATTCTTTTTTAATTTAAACACCCTTTTGAATCTGAATGGCTGCATGACACACTGTTCTCATCTCCTCTTGCCTTGCTCTTAGGAAGTACCACAGCAGAGTGGAAACAGAAAAAAAGTTTGGGGAAAAGTGGGTCATATCCTCTAAGTTTTTAAATGATAATGTATTAGTAACTCTAGAAAGACCAAAATGCTCAAAGCACATTAACGGACATGCATGGAAAGCTGGAGCATTCAGCTGCTCTTTGAGTCTAAAGTAAGCAGGGACAGGAAATATTTTAATAAGTGATTTTTTTTTTCCTATGAACAAGTGAAATGAAGTATCTCTTGCCGTATTGACTTTGCAAACATAATTGGAAAATCCTCACGATACCCTCATCAATTCTTGTGTTCTGTGAAAATGTGAGCAAGAGTCTATTGACTTCAGAGTTGTTTCCAATAAGTGTGAAAAATGGACTTATTAGTTTTCATGACAATTTTAGAATAAATAGAGAAGGATAAAATTGCACCGACCTGAATCATTTGCTTCCTTTTGGTAAAGTGTTCCCAGTGGAGAGCTGTTTACCTGCTCTTTAGCTGGCACTGGCTGTAGGAAGCAAAGAAATGAAAATCTGGACATGAAAGTTGTTTTTCAATTTTGAAGCATCAGAGGGATTTGTTTAGCTTTAGCTTTCTTCTTGATTAATCACTGGGTTTTTTGGTCACATACTTGGAAATTGTCTAAGGCATATTTATGTATATTTATATACACACACAACTTAGGAATTGACAAGCAACATAGGCTGCAAACCTGTGAGATAGTGAGCAATACTGATGGCATCTAAATTATTATCAGAAATCAAATTGCTTTCACTGTAATGAACTCAACAGCTGCTTTTTGTCCTAAAGCTGGCACAAAATGATGAACCTTTGTGAGATCTGATACAGTTGCTTTTCTCATTTCTTTGTTGTTAGCATTCTTCAAATCCAGCTGTGATAAGTGTTGCCTTAAGCTGCAGAAATAGTTTATTCTTTTAACACAACTATCATGCATTAGACATAGGAAAGGTAGAAGATGGAACATGAAGTCCCACGTGATACATGCACAGAGTATGAACATGAAACTGGTACATCTTACTGCTGTGAAATAAGTGGAACTTCAAGCACATTTTAGGAGACAACTGCTTTTCTCCTTTGTGCATGTTAATTTTGTGCTGAAAAACATTAGAAAATAAAACAGTTTGTATCTCTTCCAGCAAGAATTGTATCTGCTGCCCTTTTCTTTTCTCTTGTATATATTTGCATGTAGCTTTTCTGATCCTAATCAGATATAGCCCTTTTTCTCTCTCCCACTGCCTTTATGTGAGGTTGCTTTTACCAAGAGATGTCCAACAGCAGTAGCAGTCATCTTGGAAATATAATAATTGTCCTCTAAATAATTCCCTAGTTTGAATCTTGGGAAGGCTGCACAAATTTGTTACAGCCTCTGAGCACAGTAAGAGCACAGTGGAACCTCAGAGTGGTCCATTAAGCAAGTTCCTACATAAAACAAAACCCCTTTCTTCAGTTAACAGCTACATTTTTGATTAGTCATTCATTTTACCACAAATTTAGCTGTATTTTTTCCTGTGTCTGCCTTGCTAAAGCAATTACAGCAGAATAAATTCTATGTACTCCCTCACATTATGACTTTTTTCATATATTTCATTAATAAATACAGCTATTGTACGCATGTGATTCTAATTTGTGTCTATAAAATAATACTTTACTGTATAATATTTTACTATATAGCATATAAAACATTATTATTATTAGGCTTCCATGTGACAATGAGAGCTTTTAAGAAATTACCCAGCTGTGGAGAACTCAGCTACGTGCTGCCATTGGTATTCTAGGAGCTGTTATGACCTTGGTTTTTAGGAATGCCTTCTACTCTTCTGTCCCCATCCTGTGACACAGCATATGCAACTGCATGCATTGCTGCCATTATTTGTATTCATATGTCAATTTCCAAGCTGCAGAAACAGTGCAAATTACTTCCTTTAACCTTGAATAACGAAAAATATATTTTTTAATATTATGATGTGGTTAAAAAATAAGGCCTAGGGTAATTTTTTATCTGCTGTACTTGTTTAACCTTCACATTCTTAACATTGCTTTTGGATTTTTTTATGCAAGAATTCCCAAGGACTTTTGAAAGACCTTTACTGAGATAAATCTGTAACTGAGAGTTGCTTAACTGGGATGGTGTGTTTATGCAAGTTCTTATGTAACTGATGTAAAGCAGGGAAGAATGCTGTGGCCACTGAAATCTTTAGCAGCTGTTTTTTTTGCAGGTACAGTAATTGGTACAGATAGTCCCTGTGTTCCCCAGTGATATTTATCATAATAAGCCCTGTGCAGTGTAAACCACAAATGCTGTGGTAACATTCGCTGTGCCTGTAAAAGCATTTTTAGAGACTTGTGGGGAATCAGAAAGATTGGAAGCAAGACAAGTATTTTAAAAGCCCTACAAACTTTGTTCTTTAGCACCAAAGTTTCAGTAGCAGCTGTTAGGCAGTTTAGAGTTTTTCTTTGAGCTCAATTCCTTTTCCAATCAAGTCTAATAGTGAGGTAAAACAAACTAATTCTGCATTCTTATCTTGAGTCTGTATTGACTTTTTAACATCCTTACACATGGAATATATCTTCCTTGTGGTTGTTGAATATGGAGCGGAAATATTAACAGAAACTGTAGAAAACGTTGTCTTTTAACAAAACAAGCAAAACCTACCCCCTCTCCAAGTCTAGAAGTTGGTGCTCCTCCAGTGCAAGACAAAATTGACTGGAGGAGGGGAGCAATGTTTGTATCCATCATGCAGCAGAGCCTGTTGATAAAGAGCTTTTACTACTCCCATACATACAGAAAACTGCAATTCCCTGTCAAGTGTTTCACTGAGTTCTAGGCACTTGTCTGAAGTACCAGCTTGTTTTTAATAAAGAGAAACTTTACTTAGACTAGTCAGCAGCTAAAAAGTGAGGTGCTGTTCAGAGATTCTGACTTAAGCAGGAAGAAAACATGTGACAAAGATGTTTGAAGATGGATGTGATGTTCCAGAACTCAGTGTCCTGCCACATGATGTGTCTCTCACATAACAGCTTAGAGTTCAGTTCCTTGCTGCAGAATGTACATGGTATACATCAACAATTTCCAGTGTGGGTGTAAAATGCCTAGAAGGAGTACTGGGAATAACATGGACTTCCTGAAGCAGAGATTTTGGTCCAAGATTGTAGCTGTAAAACTCATCTGAAATCATGTTTATGTCTTGAGTTTTGAGAAAGATCATATTGCTTATTGCATAGGTATATGTAGTTTATATATATACATACACACAGTATAATATAGATAAAATTTATTTAAGTCTCTTATTAAAATTTGTGTCTTCTTTCTCTAATAGATTGAACAAATGAGGACAGAGCTACTTCAGGAAAGAGCTATAAAGCAAGACTTGGAGTGTGACAAAATTTCATTGGAAAGACAGGTAATTGTCTGGTTGTAAATTACCACTTTAGGAGCTGTTCTGCCCAAGGCTTAACAGTACTTCAGGAACACTATTGAAGATATCATTTCAAGTAATTGTGATTTTAGCTGAGTGTCTTCTGTAGTAGTAAACAATTCTTCTGCAGTTCAGTGGTCTTTGAAAGCAAGATTAGTTATCATAGCCCTTAGGTGAGATCCAGAGGAAAGCAATCTCAACAAGTCATAGTATAATTTAAGAACTCAAGAGCATAAACCAGGTTGTAATGGGAATTTAGAGAACATGTTAGTACAACACACTTAATTAGGTGCCTTCAATTATGTGACATTGATCTCATCTTAATTGTTTGAGAAAAAAGAATGCCACCTACTGGTATGTACTATATACATTCTTACACTTTAGTTCTGATCTTCTGTCACAGTCCTTTTTTCTGTATTTGAGACCTGAGATGATGCTTTGAATTTCTGCAACAAAGAGCTTTTTTTTTTCTGTTCATCATATAACTCTTTATTTGTTTGGGTTTTTTTTTTTTTAATGTCAACTCTTTGACAAGGTCCCCATTAAAAACCTAGCCTCAGAAAAATGTAAGTGTAAATCTTAGCAAAAAGGCTCCTTTTACAAATCTTTTTAGAACTATTTTTGAAGTAGGAGTAGCATTGGAGAGTAAAGAAATGTGGGGGGACATCCCAGTAATAGCTATAATAAAGTAAAGTTGTATTGGATGTAAATAATTTCTTTGTCTACTTGTTCTAGCCATAAACCAGTGATTTACAGGGCAAGAACACAGAATTTTACAAAAGGATTGGATGGAGCATAAGACAGATCTGCCAGAGTATTTGAAAAAAAAAATTGACATATTAAAAAGTACTGCTGGAAAGGGTTTGCAACTATCTGAGGTTTAAGTGTCCATTTAATCCTAAAACTTTACTGAAGCTGAACAGTAAGTTCTTTTCAGTAAGTCACAGTGGTAGAAAATTTGTTTGTAGTAAACCATAATATCTCAATGACTTTCCATATTCACTTATCACTGTACATAGTGATGTATGTCTTCCTGGAGACATGGATTTGGTGTTAAGGTGCTGTTTGTCAATCTGAGCAAGTGTGTATTAACCAAGTGTGTTCCAACTATAGAACAAGGACTTGAAGAGCCGAATCCTTCACCTGGAGGGTTCTTACCGATCCAGTAAGGAGGGACTTGTTGCTCAGATGGAGGCAAGGATCACAGAGCTGGAAGAACGACTAGCAAATGAAGAGAGGTAAAACCAGTTATGTTAAGATCAAAACATGTGCGTTTATGTTTGTTAGTATGGCCTCTTGCTAATATTAAATCTCTATTACAATTAACTTGGGATTTTTTTACCAAATTAAAATGGTTAATGTTTCATAAAAATATTGCAAATTTTCTTTTTGACTGCAAGTGCAGCAGAAGTTTGTCTTAAAATTTAAAACTGGGCACATTGCTTACATGGTTTCATAGCTCCTTATTTTATAAAAGTCTAATATTAGGAACAGGCTTAGAAATATTAATTGTACTATGAGACATCCACTTCCATGTTCGCTTTTTGTTTAATCTTGTAGTGTATTTTTGTTGCTAAATGTTGTTGTGACGGAAGAAATTCTCCTTAGTAATTTCTGCTTATGAACAAATTTCTCAATATGTTGCATGGAATCAGTAAATCCAGGCAGTGAGCCTAAGTAATTATTTAATTCTTAGAAGACTGTTAAGGAATTAATTTATCAGGATTGGGAGTATTTCAGTTCCTTTTTTACAAACCTGTCTTTTGTTGGTTTTGTTTTTTTTTCCTAGGGATAGAGCCAATTTCCAACTAAGTAACCGCAGACTTGAGAGAAAAGTGAAGGAGTTAATGTTGCAAGTAGATGATGAACATCTGTCATTGACTGATCAGAAGGACCAGGTAGAGGGAAAGACTAATGTGCAAATATCTGATATTAATCCTACTAGCATAAACCATCATGTGTAAAAGATACAGGATGAATGGAGGTAGATTCTGATTACTCTGTTGTTTATTAACTCCCTTTTAGTGATATTTGCAGCTGCCATTGCAGCACATGTTTTTGTCTAGTACTAAATTATTAATTTTGAAAATTATGAAAAGAAAGCAGTTACAGAAGCAATCCTAATTTAAGAAATAAAGCAAATAACAGACAGTAATTGATCCTATAAATACACCAACAAGTAATATATTCTGTCACCATAAAATTTTGTTTAAAGAAAAAAAGCTATTTACTGTTAAATATAGGCTGTAAGTCTAAACACACAGTGATGTTCTAATAGCAATATCCTCTACCATTACTGAGGTCTTTGTTAATTAAAATATGGTTTGTTTCAGCATGTGAGCCAACAGTTAATATTCTGCCTGGAGAATGAACAGTGTGTTTCAGATTGGAGACATACATTGCAGGAATGGTCTTAAAAAATCCTCTGGATTTTTGAAATGTATTTTATAGTACATGTCTGTTAAAGTTGCTTAACTTATACACACTTATAACCCTACTCTGTCATAATTGATAAGCAGCTCTTACTGCTTAAGACATTATACTGTTTTACTCTATTGCAGCTCTCTTTGCCTGTGGCTGGTTTTTCATTGTAAAAAGAACATATCATATTATTTTTCTTAAAGTCTAATGCTGGCTTTCAAATATTTCTGAAACAGAGGATTACAGTGTCACTACACTGGCAAAGTTTTGTCTTTATTCTCCCTCTCATAGATACTGGAAGAATAAAATTCCTTTGTTAAAATAGTCCTCTAATCAGATGACATGTAAATATTGCAGCTGAGTTTGCGTTTGAAAGCAATGAAACGTCAAGTTGAAGAAGCTGAAGAAGAAATAGACAGACTGGAAAATGCTAAAAAGAAACTTCAGAGAGAACTTGAAGAGCAACTAGACATAAATGAACAATTGCAAGGACAGCTTAACACTGCAAAAAAAGAATTAAGGTAGGATGAGTTGTCAGGCCTTCCAGTTCTGTATCACACCACTTCTCACACACCTGACCACTTGCTCCTGTAGTCTGTAAACTGGGAACTTCCTCTATAAGTTTGTCATCAGCACACACAGTTTGACATACACCTGTGAAACTCTCTAGGTGTCCCAGCCTTCTCTCCAAGATCCCCCTACTGAACAAAGATTGAGGCAGGGAATATAAAATGGAAAAAAGTGTTGGGATTTGACACTTTTACCGTTTGTAGCAGTAAAAATTTCCCTAATGGCTGAGAGGTACAGTCCTCCTGTGTTAGTTTTCCTTGGCCATCTGTGAACATCCCAGTGTGCAAAGTTTGCAGTTTCCTCTTTCTGCCACTTTAGTTAGAGGTGCTTGAAGACGTGATTGTTCTATCTTGTGCGTGCTTCCTTCATGTAAGGTGTAGTCTACGATAAACTACCCCTGCCAGAGCACTTTGACGGCCTTCAAAAATGTAAATCCTGCCTGTCAATGTCTAAAGCTTTGTGTGTTCTGTGTGATGTGCTGTTTTAATAGCAAATATCTGTGGTTTTGTTTTAGTAGACTGAAGAAGTCACCAAGTAAAGTGTTGGCTGATTCTGATGATGAGGACGATGACGATGATGATGATTTCAGCACGGATGGTGATAGCCTCTGTGAAGTACCTGCAGGAAATAATTTCTCAAAAGATGATGACACAAAAATCTAAATAAGTAGGGATTCAATTCCTTGAAAGTACTGGAAGAATAACATAAATTATCAAGAAACTGGATATTCTAGATGTCAAATGACATAAAGGGATTTAAGAGTTGGGAATATAATGTTTCCATCCATACTGTGCCATTTTCTTATTTAGATCTCCACTGTTTATTATAGAAAACAGGATTGCATTATAAAACTATATATATATATGTGTAAAAATATGTGTGTATATATATATAACTACTACTGAAAATGCGAGAAGTGTTTCACCTTGGAAATGTGGTTTTACTAAAATTCTGTTCAAGTAAAAAGCCATCTGATAGTAATTCAAAATCAGTTTTTAGTTATTAAAAGCATTTCCCTAAAATTTAGCAGACTGTGGAAGATTATTTAATAATTGTAAGTAAGGGGAAATTATGTATAAAATGTAAATATTTTAAATTTGATCTTTTTATTAACTACTTTAGTACTATTTTGTAAAGTTTCAAATATCATATAAATCAGTTTGATATGTAAAATCTTTAAGTTTATACTAAATGCTATGTTTGGGTTTCACTAAGAAGAAAACTAATGAAAATGAATACCTTTCATGCATTACAGAGCAGATTCATAGTTCCTGGGCCAGGAAGTATATTTTAAAACCAGTGGAGGTTTTATTGTATGTGTTCTGTATGTTAGAGGTCAAATGTTAATCCTGCCTGTTGACTTTAAAAGGAACATCACATCTGCATGATGAGACAGGCTTGGCTTCAACTTCCTTGTAAACTTCATTTGGGAAGCTTTCTGTTCTTAGTAGAGAAGGGCGAGAGTGATGTCAGTTATTACTTGGTATCTTTCATTTCCTGAAAGGAATTCAGTTCTGCCAGAGGCAGAATGTTACACAGGCCTGCTGATTTGAGAACATTGGGACAGTCCTATCTTCCAAGTTTCTAAAGAGGTCCACTTGTACCAGTAAAATTACTTGTGGTCTTTGAATTAAGTACATGCTTATATCTGTTAATTGACAAAATATTGTTATGCTGCTGGCAAGAAATTGCACCAGGGAAACAGAAAGCATGTGATCTGATTTTTCTTTCTAAGTCCTTCTTGACCATCTACTTGTGATATATTGCAGTGCATGGTCATATCTGCCGATATATATTAGTATTTCAGTTTACAGAAGTATCTGTATTTTGGGTTTTCCATCTATTCAACAAACTTTGTGGGAAATTTAAAAGAAAGAGCATTGAAGATTTTATTTTAAAAACATTTTCTATTTTGTTGCTAAAAATATTTTTTGCCATTTTTATTACACCAGACTGGTTTTGCTCCTTTGCAAATCTAGAATTCTAAGGAAAGGGCATTACTACAAAATGTTGTTAAGAAACCATAGTTAGGTCCTGTCTATTTATCAGTATTTGTCCTCAGTTACAGGTTAGCGAGCACTTGTTCATTGATTTGATCAAGTAATCATGGAATTTAAAAAAATACTTTGAACTGAAGTTGCTGGGAGCTTCCATCATTCCCACAAAGGAATCTGCTGCAGGGAACAAATTAACAGCTCTGACAGTGAGGCTGGCGGATGTGATTAAGGGAGAAGTCCTGACAATGGCAGTATCCATTTTCATCCAGTTACATGAAATGAAAACTCCTGCCTGCGAGGTCAGAAATATATTCGTGCATAGCAGATCACAGACTCTTTGCCATGTAATTCCCTTCAACTTGCTTTTGATCATGTGAGTTATATGGGAAATAATAGCAATGGCATAGCTGTAATACTTTGTCTCTGAATCTTGTATCTTTGCGAGTAGCATACACATGGAATTTTTTTGCAGTATTGGCAAATTACTATTTTGACATCACAGAAACAGCCTTTCATCCAAAAAGACCTGTGCTACACTGTACTGACAATCATCATAGAAACTACTGTGATTTATTTGTTGTTTCATTTGCATGTTTATGTAGACTTAACTTCAAGCAACTGATTCCAATCCCCAGTACTCTATCCTGTAATGTTCATAGAAGACTTATTTCAAACCACTGGAAAAAAATCACTTAATATTGCATCTACCTCCAGTTACACTAAACTGTAAAAGAAAAAATCACTTAAAATGAAGTCAGTGCTCCCAGTTCTACTTTGTGCATATAACTTGATATGACAATTGAATTTCATATAGAAAACGTGTTTAAAACATAACAATAAAATAATTGTCTGGGAAATACTGATGCTGTAAACAAATCTCTGCATTTTCTTCTCTTTGGATAGCTACTTTCTTTGTAACTTGTAAAGCAGGTGTAACATCTAGAAGACTCCTCATTTGATCTTAGAAGGAGGAAGACAATATTGATGCAGACTCCTACTGGCAGTGATCCTTCTTATTAAACCTCCCCCTCCACCTGTGTTTTCAAAAAAAAGGACTTTAGTTTGTTCATTTGACTTGCCAGTGGCATTTCCTCTTTAGAGTTCTCAAATAATATGACTGAAAGGCTTAAGACACTGAAAAGGATATTTCAATTCATTCACCAAGCAGTTGGTAGCTCTGTTTCTCAATACATATTAACTGTGGTGATGCTAAAATCATCATTGCCACAAACAAAATTTATAATAGTTTACGGTCATCTTATTTGTTCACTCCACCTCCTGTTTGCTCTGATCAAAGCTCATCTCTAGTCAAATTTAGTTTAGAAAAATTTTCCTGTTTTTTTCATGTAATCTATTTTAAAGTGAATTTCAGAAGAAGCTCTAGACCCATAAAAGGAAGCAAGAGGGGGGGTTATGTAAAGAAACATGGTTACAAGACATTCAGTGCCTAGAAGTTTGCATAAACATCAGAGTTTCTGGAGTATTACGGAGACGTGGCTTGAATTCTGAGGTGTACAGACTTTCAGTTTTCTTCCAAGGTACTAAAAATATCTCTTAAACAAAGAGACTCAAGCTAAATCATGTTTTCTATAAGCCTAAACTGATGATTTTTATAGTGGATGCTTCTCGGTCTCAGTGTTAGTAATCTGTAGTGAACAGTGAACTTCTTGTCCTTTCTGGGATTAATGGCCTTGGTTTTCTGAGTCTGCTTTTGTAGATAGGAGAAGAAAAATTACTTCTACAAGAGGTTTTTTTATGTGTTAAATCACCAACTTTTGGCAAGTGCTCCAAGATTTACATGGCTGCTTATGTACAGTGCAAAATATGGAAATGTTAAACAAGTGAAGAAAATCCCCATCTTCCATAGACTCCTCACTCACTAAGTAATGAAATTAAAGATAATCACAATAATGCATTTTAATGCCGTTGAATTTGGAAGGCATCCCTTTTCATAAAAGCATTAAGATCTTTCAGACTTTTCTTGTTAGTGCCTGAAGAAATAAAAAGCAAAAGTGGTCATCTTCTTGCTGTCCCCTGTATCTGTTTCCCTGCACTGCACTTTATTTAAGGAAACTCCTGTACTATGCAAATATTTAATTCATCACTGTGCTTTTTACTGTTCAATCACCAGACACGTTTCCCCCCACAGCTCCTGGTGATGAGACTGTAACTTGTTGATTAATCTGTGTATTCCTGTGATTTATCCTCTTTCTTCTCAACTTAATTCCCTTTTCCTGATTAAATAATCTGTTCTGATTTATAAATTATTTTCTAAACTGTTCCAGAAGCCATGTGTTTTTCTCATTTTTTACAGACCAGCTGCGTGCTTTGCTGAGTGAGCTACACAGTGCAATAGCTTCAGCTTTTAAGCCTTTTCTGGATCACACAGCATATTTTAGTAATTAAATGTTGATTCTTTTAGCTTACTGGAGCTTCCTATCCTGTGAGTAGAGCTACACATTTCAGCTGCTTAATTTCTACCAACTGCACTTATCAAGTAACATTGCAAAATGTTCAAAGACTTTGCTGAAAGAGCAACATTCTTTAGAAATTGCCAGGGGTTTTAACACATTTAATTTCTTCCTTTTTTGCATAAGGTTCTGACTAGGTCACGTTTGACCTCCTGACCCTACTATGCTATACTGAGGGAAATTTCACTGTCATCACAAAATTTGCTCATGAGCACTGGGCTATTGAGAGCAAGGTATAGAAATTAATAGAAAGGCCTTTTTGTATTACAGGTTTTTCTTTTAACATGTAAGAAAAGACAGACTTAAGAAGAAGGGGAGTGAAGTTCAGCAGACAAGGCCAAGTGCAGTAGTCAGTTTGCCTCACCTACCTCAGCAGCAGCCTGACAGCCCTTTAATGGTTGGTACCAGTGAACCTTATGGGAGGTCAGCAGGGACTGTTTTATGTAAGCTGGAACATTGGATCTTTTCTCCACTTCTAATAACAATTTACTGCTTTATTTAGATCCTGAAGCTTCATGCCATTAGCAGAAGAACAGGTAATAAAAACATTTACTTAAATTCAGAGCACAGGTGGATGATGTAAGTTTAAGCTCTCCAAGTTGTCAGTAAGAAAACTATAGGAACACTTCTATGTGAGTGCAGAGGAGGAACTCATTACAGGTAACCTGAGTTTTGCTTTGCCTTCTGTGTACTTCTCCTTCTTCAGCAGAACGGGCTTTCTGAACAATGCTTCATGTGTTAGGTTACAAAGCTATTTTCACTGGTTTCAAGCACTCCTTTCATCTTGGTTGCATGCAGGCTGGCTAGGATGGATCCTACCAAAAGGCATAATGGGAAGTAAGGAAAAAATAGAGAGCAGGAAAGATTCAACTCAGGATCTAGTTCTGAATAATTTGATTTTGACCTTCCCTTCACTCTTAAGGATCCTGGCACACATCTGAGATTGAAGGTCTGGCTCTGCAGTAACCAGCAGGCTCTGTGGAGTGTCTTTTCTGTGGAACAACAGCCTTAAGTATAGATTTCCTTTCTTTATGAGAAGTTTCAAATCTGGTTTTCTTCAAATAAGAAAATGGTTTATTGGGTAACAGGTACAATGGCTATGAAAAGTGGAAAGGAAAAAAAATAAAGTGAGTCCAATAAAACTTTGTAAAATCAGCCAACCAAAGAAAGGCAGCTTCCTGAATTAGGCTGTGTGTACTTTAAACACAGCCCACTGTGCCTTGCTATTTCAGTACATATTGTGCATGGTGTCCAGCTATTTTACAGATAAGATCAAATTCATAATTTAGATCAAAATGTCCCTCCCAAATGTGAACTTATTAAGCACTACTGAGTCACAATGGAAAACTATGATCTGTGCAGATGTAACAAACCAACTCAAAATGCTCACAAACTTGGAAATTCGGTTTTCTAAATGGAAAAGGTTCCATTTAGAGACCCTGCTGGGCCAGCTGCTTACAACACAGCAGCCCTATAAAGCTGCAGGTAAGTGTCTCAGGACTACCAGGCTGTGCTGTGCTTTCTAACACGGTACATGGCTGATGGTCTCTCTTGCCCTTCCCAGTTGTGGTTCTTCATCAGTGACAAGTGCAGACTCTGTTGGAAGACCCAATGCATCAGGCCAGAGAAGAAGTGAAGAGACCTGACCACCAGGTGTCTGGGAAACAGAGTTAGCATTAGCTTATTCACAGCAATTACAGGTTCCCAGGTGCTGACAGAAAGGTGTGGCTGTTTGGACCTTCTGCTTTTTTGGGCAAGTTTACAGTGCTGGGGTATTTTGGTCAGAGGATAGAAAAGGAAAAAAAATTCAAAAAACACCACTGTCCTGATTGTACTCTCCAGTTGTCTGCTGGGTCTTGTCTTTCCTGTGGGTGAAATCTGTACTATGTCGCTGGGATTTTATTTTACTTCACTTCTTGCTGACCATGTGTCCACAAGTTCAGCAGGCAGTATCTGCAGTCTGCTGTGGTGACACTGTCAGGGTGGTAGCACAGGAAATGTCAGGACACTCTGTGGCCATGACATTAGACACCTGTCTTTCAACTTTATCTGAGCAAAATAAGGAGCTTTTTTAACTTGTGCAATATCTGCTTACCTCGCCTCTTGGTGAATGTTTGTATTCACCTGGTGGCTCTTAGTGTAAGGCCTCACAGTGCTTTTCCAGGGAATGCAGGTGCTCCTGGCTCAAAGCCGGATTAGCCAAGCCTCAGGAGGCTGTGTCTGAACTGCAGCATCCGTCCGTGTCAATATGCCAATAAATGCCTTTAGCAGCTGCAGCTGGAGGGCAGTGCAGCTGGAGGAAGGAAACTCGATACCGGGAAGCTCAGTTGGTGCCGCAGTCGGCTCAGGTCTGTTCTGTGGGGTGTCAGCACCAGTGCACAAGGATTCCTGCAATGAATAGGTCTCCACACTGAGTGATTAAATAGTCCTGTATTCCTGTGCCTGCGAGCCTAGAGCACTAGACATCAGGTATTTGAGCTTTGATTCCACAAACTTTTGTAAAGTTGTGTAATTCTAGCTTTTCTTCTCCAGTATATAAAAATACCAAGCAGGCACAGATGAACTGTGCCTCGTACCACAGTTGTGAGTGTGCCCAGCTGCCAGCTGTGAGCCCTGGGAGGCTGCTGAGGATGAGCTGAGAGGAGGTAGAGTCAGGTACAAGCAACGTGCTTGAACTTTGATTGGCGCTTTATCTTGTCAGTGCAATTATTCTTAACACCTTTACTATTTTTACGAATTAGAAGTAATGTAGAGGGGAAATGGGACATTAACCCCCAATTAACTTTGCTGCTCCTCTGAAACTATTCTGCTTAGCAGAGCTTAGCATTTCTGGCTTTTGAGGGAAAAAAAAAAAAAAAAAAAAAAAAAAAAAAAGAAAAAAAAAGAAGGCTGTTTTTCGACGGAAAACGTTTGGAAATGCCGAGTTTGGGAGCTGCGGTGGGGAGCGCGGCCCGCAGGGGGCAGCAGCGCGGGGCGGCTCCGGCCCTTGGCCGCCAGCGCCTCGGGGGCTGCGGGACCCCGCCGCGGAAAGCAATCCTCTGTCGAAATACAAGACAGAACAGCCAGGTTTCCCTTCGGGAAGCAGTCTGTTCAGAACGTGACATGCTGCTCCACAGAAATCCTTTTCAGTGTAGAAGCACAGTTAAAGTAGCGTTCAAGATGATAAGGTGCATGAAGTGACTGAGGTGAGAAGGAGGATGGTGCTTTCCTATAAAAATGTTGGTGCTGTAAGTACTCAGACACTATTGCATGACTCTGTAAGAACAAAAAATTGAGTAGTTCTGAGTCTGAAGGAATTAGTTTATGAAGGATAAGGAAAGCTCAGAGTGTCTAGTCTTGACTGTTCAGGGACACTGTAACCAGGTGGCAATCTACAGAATAGAGCAAAGATAATAAAAATTGATTTGTTTTTTTATTAATAAAGCATGATTAGACACGTTGGTATTGATGGTGATAATTTATCAAAAGCCAGTAGTTCACAGCTGGTGAGAACACCCATTCATGAAAATATGATGACTGGAGTTACGCCAGACAAAGATCAATCTCACCATACCATCTGTACGTGTGCTTGTGTTCCTTTCCTGCACTGCAGACATCCAGCCTAGAGATGAGGAAGTTAATGTCAGGTTCCCATCAGGGTCAAAACTTCAGCCAAATATGTTTCAAGTAATTGTTTTTCTAGATGCTTCCATTGTTGGCAGAAAATCACCTTTAAACTGAAATGATTCCAAATTATGATGAAATACTGCTTATGGTTACAGCAGATTTATGCAGAAAAGGCATCCTATTAAAGAGGAAGGTTTGTTTGTATTGGTAGGATGTGGAAAGTGTTTTAGTTATGCTCATCTTCCTTTGCAATTTACACCCACGTCGGGCACTGTCCTTTGCATAAGGGAAGGAGAGGAAAACAATATTCTATTGAGAAATCTACATAAATGTTCAGCAAGAATACAATTATGGAGGGCACTTTAACATTTTTTTGTCCAATATTAAATTCTATAGGACCTTTTTCTCTTTTGTTCTCTTTTGTTAATCCATCCAAATACTAAATGTGTGGATTAACAGAGGAAAACCCCAAAATTCATAGACACTCTGTAACTCCAGTCATATGAGAAGTGGGAAATGTACCAAATGTCTCAATAAGACCTTCCTAACCTGTCTACTGTCTTTTGTCAGAATATTTTGGTGTGCTTTTCATTCTAATCCTTTAGCAAAAGTCCGCTGTCATAGGACAGTGGAGGAAGATTTTGAAAGTGCTTATTACTCCAAATGGTTTATTAAAAACAAGCTAGAAAATCAACAACCATCAGGTGTTTTCAATGTATCCAGTGCATGCTATTATTATATTATAACCTCTGTTCTACAGAAGTAGAAATTACTGAGAGTTTGGCTATTGTTTTTAGAGGGAGGAGGATTGGATCTTGTGTTACTATATTAATCATTGGGTAAATGTTTCTCTAAAAGGTAGGAATATAGAAATTTCCAGGGGCAGACTGATGGTCTAATATCCTGTTTTCAACAGCAGCCAATTCCCAGGGCACCATAGGAAGGCAGATCCCCTCCTTTCCTTCCCCCCATGTCAGCTGTATTGGAGAATACTGTCAGTCTCTCTCAGGTAAATCTGGCTGATAACTCAGCTGATTTCCTGCCAGCTAGCTCACCATTCTGCCTGACCTAAACCTGAGCCTGTGAGCCACCCACAACCATGTGTGTACCAACCTCTTCCTTCAGGGCTTCTTCACTCTGTGACCCGTGGCAGCAATGGATCTCCAGGTTAATTATAAAAGGCAATAAGACACTTCCTCTGTGCTACTTTAATTCTATTAACCCACATTATTATCCAGAGCATCTCCGTTTACTTCTCAGTTAGTATCAGACAGCTGCTAGTAAAACATGAGAGCACAAGTAGGGCAATTTTCTTATCATGATTTTTGGTGTCTTTCTGTTCTTGTTCTGCACCAGGGAGAATTGGTGTTTCAGACAGGTCTGTTCTAAGCACTCATGGCTACCCATACCCCTCTTGTATCTGTCTTCTCTGCTTACATCCAAACTGTCATGCATGTGACTGTGTATGTGTGAACTTTAAAAAGCTTTGTGAGTTCATATTAGACAAAGCTAATGGGCAAAGAATACCCCTTGCAGAAGCTGCATTTTGAAATAAATACAGCAGCCCTGTACTGTTTGCTTCCCATGCAAAGCTGCAACAGAGAAGAATTTAAACACACCTCCTGAGATGCCATTTCTGTTTACCCCTCCAAGGTAATACAATACTGCCTCAGCACGAAATATAGGAAAATGTGCCCTATTAGGCCAACTCAAGGAGGCTTAATAGAATTCCATGTGTTAGTCAGTCCAGCCACTCAGGTAGCTTTTCAGTCCTTCAGTAACTCCTCTCAAAGATTTCCTGAGATTGAAATGGTGCTCTATTATATTTTAATAAACTTCTCCAGGAAGTAACTTAGTAGGCCAGAAGTGCAGCAAAATGCCTAAGCATGGTGAGGTTGTGAGAAAAAGAATAGCAGTTAATTGTTCAGGGAAATGCAATTTTCAAATTAGTGCTAATGACAGGAATCTTTATGTCCTTCTAGGCTGCAGCATCCTAAAGGATGACACACGGGAAATCTGGGGAGTGGCCCTCCAGATTCACAGATACAGTGTGTGACCAAATATGTAAGTGGTGACATGTGTAAATCCATTTCCTTCCTAGGACCAACATTAGAAGGGAAGTCCCCTAAGTAATATTTAGTCATCGTAGCTCAGCTATTGTTAAGTAGCTTCACTATTTAGTCCTTCCTACGTTCCCTCCTAATAACTTTAGTCCAGTTAAACCCAACATTATCTTCTGTATTGATTATGACTTTACTTTTTTCTGTTACTATGATGACTTAGGCGCAGAGGAAATGAGACAGTTCTTGGTGACAAGATAAGAAAATTTCAATATACTGTAGATACAGAGATGTCTGCTAGAATGGTTTTGGAGCTGGAGGTACCAAAGTTTCCTGATGAAGAAAGTCCCCTGATTTCATGAGTCAGTATTACCTGATACTTTATGGTTAAAATACCTCCCCTTCCTCTTCTTCCACCTTATTTTCTTTTTATACAACTTCTAATAAACTTCTTTTTAGTATGCAGAAAGGAAATAAATAATAGAAAAAACAGAAGACCTTTCACTTACACTAAACAACTTTTATGGACAGCTCCCTGTCCCAGCTGTGTGTGTGAACAGGCAATGGGCTGTGAGAGTCTATTAAGAACTGCTAAATTCCCAGGTATATCATTCTGAGATGAGAGCACGTGGAGATCTGAAACAGGGGAGATGCCAAACAGCTGAGAAGTTCTGTAGCATCTGTGCAGATGTTCTAGACAAATGCCTGGTTTCCATCATCCTCTGCCCTGAAGCAGGGCTGAAGTCAACCATTTGCTATTCTGGTCTTCTATCATAAGATAGAGCTTAAGCAGAATATTGGTTTTGCCCTTTTTACTCTTCTGTTTCCTGTGGAGAAACAAAGATGAAATATCTCATCTTCCCCTTTGTAAACTAAAAGAAGCCAGTCAAATACATATAGTGATTTCCTGTCATTAATTCTCTCACTCCCTGAAATATGTACATTCCTCACACTTATGGAAGAACTTGCACTCCACAATTTATTTCTGCCTCTAAAATTTCCTTATTTCCTGCCACAATGACAATGCTGGAATCAGAAGAGATCTATCATTTGCTATTATCTCTAGGGAGTGGAACATGATTCTAAATGCAGCTGCCTGACAATGTAACAGTGGAGCTCCTGGTGGGTGTGCCTGTTTTCTACTCTCCTACCTACCTTAACAGGTTCCCATTCATGACCTGGCTAAGCCACACCCCTGTGTGAACAATGCTGCTGCTCCTGTGCTGCATTATTTTTATATGACATCTATGCTGAACTGTCCTCCTTGCATGACTGACTAAACCAAACCTACTGCTGGAGAATGAGTGCCAGGCTTCCAGCACTCCACGTGTCTCTCAAACCACAGTGCTGTGGGCTGTGACCCAGTTGTGAACTGAATGGGAGACCTACATGAAAAAGGAAATGGTGAAGATGAATCAGGGGTGGTCCTTCTTCTGCTGAATCAGAACTGTATTGATGCCCTACATGCTTCAGCGGCATCTGAAGTGATGCTATCTAGATGCCAAAGAATTTGTGACTGAAAAATTAAAGTGGGAACTTTTCATTCAGATACAGACACGTGGTAAATTAAACTGACCTATATTTGTCACAATACATTTCATATTTCTCAGTTGATTTTTAACACCAGTCTTTTTTTAAAGACAAAAGTAATGACTACAGAAGTGTAAAATTATAATTTATAGACATGCCTAATGAAAAGCCCTCATAAATAAAAATACCTCTATTGAAAAACCTCCCCTTCTAGGGCTTTGCAGCCTCCTTTAAAATCTTAGTAGTAGTAAATTTTGTTTCTGTATAAACTGCTTTTAACAGTCTGGCTTTACAGATCACATCTACCAGGCATAATTCTCATTTTTCTCACTGCTCAGGTTACAAACTCTGTGAAATGCTCTGACACAGATGCATAAAGGTACATGGGAGAATCCTGATACTGTTGTCATTACCTACTTGGCTTCAGTGGACTTGCTCTGTGTTCATGCCCAGAAACAGCTTTTCCTGACTAACCCATTCTCTTTTGTCTTTTCTGTCTGTTCCAGGAGAAATTACTGTGCACGTGGCATTGTATTGCTTATTGAGCTATCTAGCTTTTTTTTTTTTTTTTACTTTGTTGCTGTATAGTTAGAAAGTACTTTGAGGACTCAACAGGAACATGGACTTTAAGTAGAAAGTAGGATAACAATTATAAAAGCAGAAGATATTAAAAGAAACATTTTCTGCAATTGCAGTCTGTGACTTTGCATTATCAGTAAAGATGGAAGCAAGGTATCATTGCAGGTAGCTCCAGGAATTTAATTTTTATTAAATTCAACCATAACTGAAATAATTACATTAAATACATACTGAGGGCTTTGCACAAATAAAATGTGTATTCTGAATTTCAAACTCCTGATGTGGGAATTCCTAATTTTAGATTTGTGTGTGAGAGATCAGCAGGAAAGGCTCTGAGTTTTTGTAGTAATCTTGAATTAGCCATGTACCAAGAGTGTTAAGTGAAAGTAAACAGTTACATCAATAGGTCTGAGAAGTGATTTGATGCTTGTAGCTAAACCAAGCTGGACATTCAGGTAACTGTATGTGTTATGTCAATTCAAAAGGGTAACTACCTGCAAATGCAGCAAAGATGGATTTGCCAGTGAAATACAAAAGAGAAGAGAAAGACTCGGAAAAACCTGCACAGTATTATATATTGGTTTGTATATGCATACAGAGCACCTCTGGCAACTGACTTTGGGAGCTCAGTTTCTGGTATGTGTCAGGCTCTGTTATGACTTTTAGCAGGCTAAAATTTTCACATGAGCTGTAATACCCAAAAAAAGAGCCTGATAGTTACATGGTGCTGAGCTAAGTGTATGTTTGTAGAATAAAACAGTGAGAACTAGCAGAGAAAAAACACAGCTTTGAGGAAAGATAGTTGATCAAGCCTTCAGTCCTTACTAAGTCTGGTTCTGAAATATTTTATGTGCATCTGTTTGATAATCTCTGCTATAAATGGGTTTCATGCCTTAGGGATGATGAAGGCAGAATAGATCTTAATCCCCCTGGAAAGTGAAGGCTATTAGAAATTAATTATAACCTCATTTTTGTAGCAATACAAATGGAACTTAATAACCTTAATGACCACAGGTGTGAGTTCTTGTACAATTTATAATTTCAATTATTCCCAAATCTCACAGTATTAATATTCCAGTTGGTCATGTGTTACAGGAACTTTCCTTTACCCTCTGGACTGTGTCAGCAGTTAGCCTGAAGATGGAGAGGAGATTTTGATGGAAAGAAGGAAAAAAAAAAAAAAAACCCACAAAAAAACCCCAACCAAAACCCAAGAAAACAACAGCAGCAACAAAGCACCAGCCTTTCACTGTATCCACATTTAGGCAATTTGTTATGGTAAGACCAGGCTATCCACCCCTGCTGTTCCTAAGAGGGCAGACCTTCTTCCTATTCCATGTACTGCATGCTGTGTCCATCTGGTGATCAAGGGCTTTGCATAGAATGGCCTGTTGATTCTGTGACATCCAGTTTCATTTTTCCCAAAGCATAATGGTCTTTGAGCCTCCTGGGGAAATAATATTTCAGTAATGCTGGTGATGGGGAAACAAGGTAGTTACAAAAACCAAAAGAAGGTGCCTACACTTTAAATTTCTTGCAGTTTCTATGTAATTATATTAGCTTTTTCACAATAACTATTGCTTCAGCTATTCCTACTGTAGTGTCATCCTGTAATTAACCCGCTGTGCCTTAGGACCTTTGGAGTCACAAAGCACTGGCAGGTTTTGAACTGAAAGCTCAGCTTCCTGGTCGGGTTATGTTCTGCCACCATACTGTATATTGTCTGTGAGCAGTCTGTATGATTATATACCTTTTGGGCAGTCTGTCCAGCTGTAAAAGTCAGCAGAATAGGGTTATTTTAGTCAAACTAATTCCCAAGTAGTGATTTACTTTCTATTCCTCCATCTTGTTCCTAAACTAGTGCCACATCCCAAGCACAGTATGAAATGCTCACAGCAGTGTACCACGGCTTGCAGGAAAAAAAAGAGTTCAAAACTGTGGCAAATCTACTTCAGATTATCAGAACCAAGGAGGTAAGGTCATGGGGCCTGGCAAACAGGGACAAGCTGAAACGAAGCAGAGATTTCTCCCAGAGGTGTCAGGGAATGAAAGAGACTGGGGAAAGAGTGAGTGACTGTGTCATAACTCCGCAGGGGGTGAGAGAAAATGGCAAGCCTGCAATAATGAGCTGCAGCCATGAAGAGTGTGCCCGAGGCAATCCACAGCTGGGCACAGAGCAGAGCACAGGAGACCTGTTGCTTGCTAGAAGCCTGGCACCTCTAGTGCTGTTGGTGGGGAGTCATCCTGCCTAGGAGGACAAGGACAAGCTATCAACACAGCAAACCCACATTTTGGGGACCTCCTGAGTAGTTGTAGGCACGTCTTCATGTGTCACAGCCCTTGTCGTTTGTTTTTTATGAGCTTACCCAGCTACTTTTGGGGAGCATTTATACTTTTCATGATCAGTGATTCTTCTGACATAATTTCACTCAGAAATGTGGTGCCTGGTTTTCTTCAATTTCACTGTTCTCAAGGGTAGGAAATAATGAACAGCTATTTCCTGTTCACTTCTGCATACCAGTCAGGATCTTCTATGCCTCTGTCACCCACTCCCTGCCACTGTCTTTTGTCCAAACTGAACATCACAAATTTTTGTATCCTTTCTTAATCCAAAAATAATTCTAGAGTTCTTTTTGTCAGCTCTGCTGTGTACATCTCATATTGCTTCAACAGCTTCTCTTGAGCTTTCTTTTTGCCACCTAGGAAGTACCATATGTTCACTCCATGTGAGGAGTGGTTGGCTCCATAATCCCTGTACTGTAGGCAAAGCTTTGGGGATGAAGAAAAAGTTGTTCCAAATGTTGCTTTAATGCAAAGAGGGGTCAAACAGGCTACACAAGGGGTGAAGAGACTGCACATGGTTGCATGGTCAAGTAGCAAGGCAGCAAACAAATTACTCTCATCACTAGAGTTGGGCATCTTGTTGGTGGGGGAAGGGAAGGAGATTCTGAGAGTATCCAAAAAAAGGAGACCACTCACCATGCACGTGGGTTATTTTTTCTTGGGGGATATTAATTTGACAATTAAATAGAAGAGACCCCTTTTCAAACCAATATTGGTAAATCAAATGAAAATGTCTTTCTGCTATTTTCCAAGAAATGGGGAGAGCTGCAACTAAAATAGAGAGAAGACCATATTTTTATTCTTTATCATCCATGGGCAGTTCTTTTGCTCATCTGTACTTATTTCCATCAAAACTATCAATATCCTCAAAGTTGATGCAGACCTTGAAAATTTTCCCAGAGATCTGATCACTGTGCCTTACTCTCTCATGCCATATGATTATTGTGCCATACTATTACCATATAGGAAGGGAGGTCCTTTTCCATAGTGAAGCACGAGTTTAGTCTCTGTGCCTGTTCTTAGGAAAGCAGTTGTGCTGGTGCCTGGCAGTAACTGGGAAGCCCCAGAGGGAAATATAGTCCCGAAGGTACAACTTGTAACTAACCAGGGCAATCTCACAGGTCTGTGAACTCCTTCTCAGCTGAAACCACAGAGGTCACCAGCTGCCTGCATACCAGGATTTAAACAAACTCATCAGAAGGACCAGGAACAAGTGCTAAGGGATAGCCCCACCGGTAGACAACATACTTGTGGAGGAACTGGTTCCTGTTGATTATGACACATCTAGTATCCACTTGCAAACCCACAAAAGCAGCATTACAACCAGGACTTAAGATAGGGGGTGATTCATATGGAAATGCAATTGTTTGTAGGAACAAGACACCTTGCCACAAAGAGAATCGTGTAGCACTCATTCTTGCCTTGAGAGAAATCCAAATACAAGTGGATGTTCTAATTCATTTGCCTTGGGCTATATTACCTTCCCCGGGAGGAGAAGAGTAATTGGGAAAACAGCAAAAAAGATGCTGAATACTAAATGCAGACCCTTCATTCATTCCTCTGCGCTGGGCAATGATTTCTTCCTCTCTTCCTCAGATCCTTGTCACGTTGATAGCTCAATATCCTGCCCTGGGGACAGAGAGGTGAGAGGCAGAAGCGAACAGAGGTATTGTGCAGAGAGAGGGTAAGGCACCCATAGTTCAGTGCAGTTCCCATTTTTCCAATGTGGATTTCCTCTCTTCAGTTCTCCGTCGCTACCATTTTAACGGGTGAGGACACTGCATAGCCATAACTCTGTTCTCGTGGTCTTAATTTAATTACACGGAGACAGGAGATAAATTAGTTTTTGAATGCTGTTTAAGTTATTTGTTCTGTCATTTCTTTCAAACAAAAACATCACCTTTGCTTATAACTCCCTTGATTACCGAGGAATGTAGTGCTCAAGTGTAGATGCACAAGGCTGCAGATGAAGGTGTGTGCCTAGGCCGTGTAGCGTGGTGTAGGGTTCTGGTGTAGGGTTATGGCGCTCCCTCAGCCTAGATCCGGAAGAACTGAGCATCTGAAATGCTGAAGTCCACACCTGCAACCTGGCTCGGGGCCAGCCGGCTCGGGCAGACCACACTCACCTTGCCGGACCTTTGGCACTGAGGCTGATGCTGTCGTTCGTGCACTGAGCTGCACCGGCTTTAGCCTGTCAACCCCGAGGCTGGCTGGGATCGCCGTGCTTTCATACGAGCCCGGTACCCATTCCTGGAGCACGGACAACAGCCGACAGACCCGGGTGGCTCACGAATTGCTGTGGGAAGAAGGGGAGGACAGCGTCCAGCTTTCATATAGCGAGCGCTGTCTTACAGCGCTCAGAGGTGGGTGCCGGAGAAGGGGACTGAGTGGCCGCCAGCGGCTCCTGCGAGCCCTAACGCCCGTTTTCCAGCGCCGGGAGGTGGCTGTGTGACAGACGGACCTTTCTGCGTCTCCCCTCGTGGCTCCTCTCCCCAGGCTGCACCCCGACGCCCAATATTTCCGTGAGCAGAGGCAATGCCACCCTGCCCCGGCGCCTCAGCGACTTTGCCCAGTGCCACCCCCCGGCGGGCTCGGGCTCTCCGGGGCCCGGGAGCGGGCCGTGAGGGGCGGAGGGGAAGCGGAGCCCCGGCCCGCCCCCGCCCGGCCCCTGCGGCCGCCCGCGGCCAAGTGCGCGGGGGCGGAGCGGCGGCGCCGGCCGGGAGCCGCACAGAGCGCCGGCCCGGCCGCCCGTGGGGATGCTGCGCTACAGCTCGGGGCTCACGGTCACCGCCACCACCCCGCGGAGACCGCCCGGCGACGGCGGCCGCTCCCGGCGGAAGGTGCGGGGCAGCGCGGGGGGCGGCGGGACGGACCGAGGGCGGGCTGGCGGGGCGAAGCCGAGCCTTGACATCCTCCCTCGTGCGCT
This sequence comes from Sylvia atricapilla, assembly GCF_009819655.1. Lineage (NCBI taxonomy): Eukaryota > Metazoa > Chordata > Aves > Passeriformes > Sylviidae > Sylvia > Sylvia atricapilla. The sequence goes on from NC_089152.1 coordinate 13,732,355, forward strand.
TACCTGCGGAGCGCCTTTCTCTTTCCACCCCCTCCTCTTTCCTTGTTTTCGGTGGTTTTAGGTGAAGCTTGCGGTGTGCGAGAGCATCTTTTTGTGCGTTCTTTGTAGCTTTGGGGAAAGGAAGAGTTTCTGGGGAGTCCCGCAAGCCTTTTGCAGTTCTAGACCCTTTTGTAGTTCTGTAAACCTGCGAGGAAGGTGTACTTGTGTTGGAGACTTCTCCCGCGTCCTTGAAATGTGCCTGGATATTTACAATTGTGAACTCGCCTGTCCTATCCTGAGAAAGCTCACAGTAATTATTTATATGGCAATAGTAATTTAATTGTATAATCAGTTCCTCAAATGCAGATATTTAATTTGCTGATTTTTTGGTTTTTTTTTCATACATGCACTAAATAATAAGCATGTATTAATCTGTTTGCCCTATAAAAAGTTGTTAAAACTCAGGCAGATATGATAGGAATTTTTCTACAGCCACCCAGCTTTAAATAGCCCTTTTCTTGCTGCTGTTAACTGCACTGCTGTCATTGTGAATGTTGATTCCACATGCAAAGAAAGAAATCAAAATAAGTGATAATCTTATCCATACCAAAAATACACCTATGCGATCATGATGTTTCTTGAACTATTGTTTTGATGCTTCAAAAATATGAGTTCATAATTTAAAAACTGAAGGCTGTTGCGTTGCTCTGGTTTTAGATGACAGCAAGGAGGTCAGAATCTTCCTGACAGAAAGATCCCTGGTCTTCATAAAAAATGAAGTTGCTCATACATAAGGAAAATTGCAATGACTTGAAAGTCGTAGTTATGTTCCCTATATGTCTTCTGTGTTCCCATTGAGTTTCCCTGTTCTCATATTTCTTAAAGAAGTTACAGTAAGGGAACTTCTGTTCAGGTGATTGTCTTCCTATTTTATTTCCCTTGATAGATTATTTGGGAATGATGAACTGTATTTGATACATTCTTTTAAGAAAACTGGTAAAAAATTAATTTGTGACTACAACCCATGGGAAGCTGTTGTCCCTTTTTTTAGAGAAGTGTGGCTCCCTTATCGTGAGTTGTCAGAGGAGGGGAGAGAGACAGTTAGAATAACCACTGAATAAATGAAAGATGTGTGTCACATTCCTGTGTGCCTGTGGTCACAGGAAAAGTACCCTTTAATTCTGTGCGGAATCTCATGGCAGAGATTTCATAAATGGAGCAGGCTACTCAACAGATAAATGACCAAAGAAAGTACTTTCTTCTTTGCTTTTTAGGACTGAAAGTAAACATGCATTGTTTTTCTGCTTTCACCTTCAAAGGTCTAAAGCCAACACTGGATCTTAGGCAAAGGGAGTGATTTTTGGCCATTGAGCTGATAGGGTAGTAGATAGTTACTCTAGAAGTGTGTTATCCCCATTTCTTTTGTCAGTATCAACAATATTAAATTCTGGTGATGTTGAACTCCAGGGCTGGTTTGAAGCTAGATCATATTGAACCACATCTTTTTCCTGTGGTGCTCCTGTAAAATGCTTAGAGACTGGTTGCTAGTAGAACAGCCTGTATTTTTCTGTTGCTGTACTAGTAACTTTAGTTATTCTTTAAGAGCATTGCTCATTAATTCAATTCATTTTACTGAAAAAATCTGTAATTATTTCAGCCCGTAGTTAATTCTGATTAATGCCTTTCTGGGTGCTTTGTTTTTTGGAAAGGGGGAAGAAGAGCCTGAAGAGCATAACTTAAACTGAATGTGTCATCTGCGTTTGTTTTAAGTTGCACCCTAGTGATTTGAGTAGGATGGTAAACATACATGTGGATTGTGGATCTGGGCCGTGGATTCTCAGCATTTTAAACGAAGCTAGATTGGCTTTTTTATTTTCCTTAACTGCCATATTGCAGTAGCTCTCCTCCATGCTGTCCCACTAGCCTCTTAAGAATTCGGTAAAAAAACGTGTTTTCACCTGTTCTTTTCATTGCAGTGAGGAAACTTCTGCTGTCTGGTGTCCTGTTGGGGTGAACCTGTCCAGTCTTTGTTTTCCTGTCTGTGTCTTTGTTTCACAAATGATCACAGATTATTTCAGATGAGCTTTGAAAATTCCATGCATGGGTTGTTGGTGTCAAAAAGCCAGGAGTGAGCATAAAAGGTTGGCACGATAAAGATTATTTATAATGTTGAATTGCCAAAGCTACTGATGCTGCCAATTAAGCAAAAGTCAGTCGGTCCTGTAGAATTGTTAGAAAGATACCTGGTTCTTCTTCTACCCAGTATTTCTTTGTAAAAGTTATGCTCACAAAGTTACAATGTCAATGAAATAAAGATAGGGTGGAAGTCCTGTTCGTCCCTGTTTTTTCTCACTTGTTCTTACTGTCAGTAAGCAGATGAAGGAAAACGAACTGCAGCTCTTTCCCTGTAAGAGTAGTTCTCATTGTCCTCCCCATTTTCTCTTTGCATTACCCAGTTTGTTTCTGGAAATTACTTTTTCATCCTCAGTTGCACGTTATCCTGCCACTGTTTGGCACTGAGTGGAGCCTCTTCCTGTTGGGATTTCATTTCCATTTTAAGGCATCGCTACAGCTACAGCAGGGCTTGCTGTGATTTCCATGTGAGCCTGCTCATTGATTTGGTCAAGTAAACTCACCGACAAATGGCACAGTGTGTTGTTCCTTCAGGAAGCTCTGCAGAGCAAGAACAGTGCATGGTCAGTGCTCAGAACTGCTGCTGGGGTCTGGAGGAAAAAGCAGTGCCTGTTGTTGTTCCCTTCCAATCTCCATAGTGTTTCTGAATTTTAGCAGATGGGTCTGTAGTGCTGACCTTAGGCAGAATGCATCATTTGGGAGCTAGGAGGAGCAGGACTGCATGGCTACTTTATACATTTGCTGCTGTTTCCCCAGGGATGCTGAGGAAGTCCAATTGTTGTAAACAATAGCAGAGTACAGCCTGTGTAAGTTTGTTCTAGCAAGGAACTGGGTGGTACTTTGCCACTGCTGTACAAACCTTGCTGGGCACAACTCCAAGGCTGGATTCCTTATGTTTGCCAGGTGGGTGGGGTGTTGGGTAAGTGATTTGGGGGTAATAGATAAGGCAAGGTGAAAAGGGCAAGAAAAAACAGCTTAAATGATGACAACCTTTTGATTGTACAGTGGTTTTAGTCTCGACAAATGACTGTTGTTAATTTATATTTTCAGCGTAGTTGTGATGACTTGGCTGCCACCTGTACTGGACTTCTGTGATTTCCTTCACAGTAGCCCTGTAACACCTGTGATGTGAAGGGCAGTTGTGGTTCACTCACTGGTGTACAGGTACAGGGATAATTACTTATTTACAATCACTGCACTGGGAATCTCTGTTGGTTATAATTAGCCTCGTACTGATTAATAGGCAAGTTATTCACTTCAGCAAAGCACAGCCTCATTTCTCCTAACTTTGAGTTGCCAGTCATTATCTATTTCTAGTTATTTAAGGACCTTTTTAATGTTTTATCCTAGCAATGTGTTCATTCCCTTTTGTCCAGTTTTCCTTTGTTCAAAATCACTATAATAAAAAGCTGGCCTCATCTATCACTTCCTGCACAGCACAAATTCACTTATATTTCCTATTGATGGCTCTGGTCTTTGTTTTCCTCCATGGAGGAATGCCAGTCTGTGTTTCCCTTCTTGTTGTAAACAGGGATGTTTTAAGAGGAAAGAGCCTTAATAAGCTAATGGGAGGAAAGGGCACGAGGAAATAGATGAGGAAAGGTGATGTTAATTACCTTACGAATCAATGAGTTCCAAAGATGAGGAGTTTATTGTTAATGTATCTGAATAACTAATCTGTAAGTAGGAAGTGCCACCAGCTTCTGTAGTATATGGAGACAGTCTGGTGTTTTTAGAACAAACATAGCAGTCAATAAGTGTCCAAAGCCAGTGTACAAAATTTCATAATTTTAGAATGCATTTCATTGTTTCAGGATTCTTTAGCAAATATGAAAGCATAAACTGCTTTTAGGTTTTGGGGGCTTTATGTCACTTTGTGGCTTCTTGTTCTAGATTTTCTAGCATATGGATGAATGATAAATTATCAGGGAGGAGGCCACTGTACAAAACATTGCTTTCACAGATATGTCTACAGAATAGGTTTTATTTCACCTTGATCTTTTCATAGGCTTTTTTTCCCCCTTCTTATTCTTTATATTGCAGACACATCTCACATCTTTTGTAAGAACTTTATCTATCTCAGGACACTGTTTCTTACTGGACTTGCAGCCCTGAAAGACCAAACTGAGAGGAAGATGGAAGGCAGTACATAACATTTCTAAAACACAGTTGACATCAGTAGTCTAAATGCTATTGATTTGTCCTCTCAACAGATTTAAAGAAATGCCAGAAGAAAAATAGTGAAGTTGCAAATAGTTTTTCCATTTGTTTTTGCTTGGGAAGAAGAAAAAGTTAAAGCCTGTGTGATATATTGAAAAAGGCCTTTTGTCTGGAAATGGAAAATAGGGATCCTTGTTGTGCTGCTGAATAGTGGTCTAAGAGGAAGTTGTACTGTAAAGGGGCTTGCAAATGCAGTCAAGGCAGCTTAAATGATTTGAAAGACAGTTGGAAGAAATGAATTGTAAATTGGTAACATTTGGGGTGTATGGGAAGGGCTTTGCTGCAGTGCTCTGAATGCAGTGAGCAGAACATTATTGCCATTTTGAAGGCAGAAGGAGGTGCTGTAATGACATGAGCTGTTAGCTGGGACAAGGGCAGTGGGGAGGTGGGTGTCAGAGAGAGACACTCAGCATGACTCCAGGAGAAACTGGAGAGATCTGCTCAGGTGAGATGCTGGGCTGTAGAACAGTGATGATGGCCCTCAGTGACCGTGGAAGAGATACTTCAGAGGTTTTAAGGAAGAGCTTTAAGAGCTCTCTTTGTTGCCAGCAGTCAGCTGGGATTTTACAGGAAGGTATCATGCAGCTTTGAATTTGGACAGGCACATTTTTCATTTCATCATTTGCTATGCTCTGCTTAGGACGGAGAGTTGTTTTCCACAAAAACGTCTCATGAATGGGAGGACTAAGACTGAGTGTTTTAAGCATGTTTCTTGTATGGAATGGATTGCTTGGAAAATACCATTAAACCAAAGATGTCTCAGCCCAAAGCAAGGCAAACTGCACCTGGGGACAGAAATGTATCGTGTCTGCTGGCAAGAGAATGGCTGTTCTAAAATCAGTTAGGAACCAACACCTCTTAACTTTTTTCTGCAGTGTTTTGAAGCTTTAGAAACCATTTGTATGTATCAGATGTAAATAATATACAGTGAGCAGAAAGGAAGCATTTACTCTAAAATATATTCTGTGTTTCTAAATAATCCCTTTCAAAGAATAAAAGTATGCCAAATCAGCAAACAAAATACAGAAAGTAAAAAATTATGTTTGTTGTTCTGTTGTCTCAGCTCTCAATGTCATTTATGACTACCTTAGAACAATTTGTTGATTGAAATGGATTTTTGCTACTTCAGGTATGTAATTATGGGGATGCCCTTGAATTAATTTTTTGCCAGCTAAAAACCCCTTTAACCTTTGAAAATAATATTTTGTCAGCTGTGTGGTAGAAAACAGAAAATAGTAAGTTCAAAGTTGAATCTCAGTACAGTTCATTCTGTAAAGCAAATTACTAAAATATTTTTTGTAACACCTAAATCTTGTTGTTCTTTCAGATGAACGTGTGCAGGCTACGCTTAACAGTGCCGCCGGATGAAGTGTCACAGCCTGAACAGGGACCAAAGGAAACTGAGAGAAAGAAAAGTGTAAGTTTGAAGAATCGAAGTTAAATTCTCTGTAAATGAGAAGTAAACATTTCCCTACACAGATATTGATACTGGCCCAAAGCCCAGTCATCTTAGAAGATTTAAGAACATGTGGAAGGTCATTAAGTTGGGTGTGAGCTTTGAGCCTAAGCCTTGGAGTTAGTGATGGCAACACTGCATATAAAATAGGACAGTGGTAAAGGAACAACAGGGATTTTAGGTGATTTGTGAATGAGGTACCTTTAAAAGTTGATTATTTCATATTTGTATATAAAAGAGGAAAACTGTTACCAGGAGCAGGGTCCTGTGTTAAACGGGATCTTGATCAGGATCCTCTTGATCCTAAAAGGGTTTTGTATTTCATGTAGGCATAACAGTGTGCAAGATTTGAATATTGATGTAGTTGGTGTGCTGGGGACCTTGATGTTTATGTGTGTTAGCTAATTTTGGTAAAGGTTGATGTACAAAGAAGAAATTAAAGAATTCAAGATTGTTCTGAAGTGAAAGGGACTTTGAAGGTCATGTGCTTAGAAGGGTTCAGAAGGGCATTTCTTTTGCAGAAGTGAATAGTGTACACACAGAAAAAAAAATTATAATCTGCTTTGGTCCAGAACTTGTTTTATAAGAGCTGTTTCACTGCAAGAGATGGTGTTTAATTAGTCTTAAGGATGAGGACTAAAAAGGGAGGTTGGACAGGCTCCACAACTTCACCACATTTATACTTTGATAAATCAAAATCAAATAAGTTGGTGACATTTGCCAGACTCAGTGTCTGAATAGCAGTATGACAATAGGAAGAAAAACAATAGGATTTACTAGAAATAATTTCTTAGTGACACTAAAGGCAAAACCAGCTTTAAAATTACTGAGAAAGACAAACATTCTAAGGAATGCAAAGAAAAATGCTCAAGATAAGGATTCCTTATCAGTTGTTCTTTGTCCTGGAATGCACTCAGATTTTCACACACTTTTATACACTCAGATTTTCACACACCGATCTGGCGGAGTAATTGGTTCTTCAGGATCTAGAAATGTTACTTACAGAATAGATTAAATAGACCTTAATGCAAACTGAATTTGGGCCACCATTAAATACTAATAATTCATTTTGTCCAGAGCTATTTAGTTGTTGCACTCAGAGTAGCTTCTCTGTCAGTCTCTTGTCAGCTGCTATCTGATTGCAGCAACCCTCAGGCTGGCCTAAGCTTCTGGGCCCATTGCCCTAAGAGGAATCTGAGTTTGCTTTTGAGGAAGGTAGATATTTACTCATGCCTTACTCACTTTATGGCTCTGAGTAATGTAAGAATGAGAAAAAATTGTTACAGATTAAGGTTGGACAATTTGTGGTGACTTTTCTTACATAACCAGTTTTTTTTCTCTGTCGAGCCTTGCATTTAATAAGCTGTTATTTCCCCCATAATACAAGTAAAGGCAAGTGGGCTTTATATCAGAGAATGTTAAGGAGAGGATATGAGGATAATAAATTCATTATTTGGCTCAATGTGCAAAATAGTGCTGTGTAAGAGATGGGTCGTTATTAGCTGAGACCAGAAAACACCATATGCAATTTAAATATTCTATGTTCTGAACAGTTTCTAAAGTTCAGTACTTTTAGACAGTTGAAAGACTTATAAAGTCAGGCTTCAGCTCTAGATGGGATCTACTCAGCCAGTTTCATAGTAATGAAAAAACACCGAGGAATTGTGCCAACCACTTGTGTTCTGCAGTTTCTGTGTGATTAAAATATACCCCACAGATAGTATGGCCATAGTGTATGGAAACAGCTCCAAAAAAAATCACTGCTCATGAACAGTCTTCTCCTCATGTCTCTAAAGCCAGACAACAATGAATTGCCTGTAGATTTTTATTGTCTCTGTAATCGATTGCTTTATTTGAATTAGTTGTACAGTAACTTACAGTGCACACATGCCTCATGACTAATCATGCTGTGATGCTTTTTCTGCACAGTTTACTTAAAAACAAAATCTAAAAACAATGATCAGGTGTCTGCTGATCACCCATGTTCAGCTGACTTCCTGTTAAGGAAATTGCTTAAAGCACTTGGAGAACAAGTTTTACAAATGTTAGATTATCCTCACACTCTCCTGTGAGAGCTGTGCCCCCTTTTTGGAAATAGGGATAATTGAAATTAGGGAATTGTTCTGTTTTCTAGCTTGCACTTTACAATTTAAGGTCAAAACATCCAGCTTCAGCAAGAATCAAATTTAACATCAGATCTCTTGCTGGAATCTAGAGTTCTGGGCTGACTTTAATTGCTGACTCGTATGGAGGTGGGAACATGAGAAATGCTTTTGGTATTTAAAATACATTAATGTGGCTTACAGAAATGAACTGCAGGAAAATCTGTAGGATTCACAGCTTTTGCTGGGGTGCTCAACCAAGTCAGGCAGTCAGCCTGGCTGCAGGTGTTCTCCTGTTTGGGCAGGACAAATCTCTGCCTCTGCTGCTGAGGGAGGAGAGAAAAGACCTTGCAGTGTTGGAGGGAATGCCAGAAAACTATAAATACACCATGGTGTGACATTTGGTTGTAATCTCCTCTTTCAAATCTCTCATTAGAAGGAGGTGATTTTGAGCTGCCCTAATGTGACACGGTGATGGCTCGCTGTGTTTGTTACTTTTCTGCATCTCTCAGGCCCAGTACCATTAAGAGGTGCTTCAGTTGCAGAATCAGGTAATGAACTGCACAGCAGCTTTTTCTGGGGCTGATCCTCCCAATAACTTGTTCTGCTGCTTGATGTCAGACCAGCAGTGGTTCTTTATCAGTTATGTTGACGGCCCTTGCCTTAGCCTTTTTCATTGGAGTCCAGACTTCACAGGAAATTTGTGCTGTATTTCATTCAATCTGTATCAGTGCAGTAAGTTTCTAGATTGACTTCTTTACTGCTATGCATCTGTGAAATAGAAATGAACCAGTGTAAGAGATTAAAATGAAGTGATGGATCTGGGTGCAAAAAAATTGCTGCAGGCAATTCTGTACTAGGGTGTCCTCTCCCTGCCTTTTGTGAAAGGTTGGCAGATGGTACAGTTAGAGACTGATCTCAGAAACTGAAGGGGGAGCGAGTTCGTGTCAGGTTGGATGTTTTATACTCATATTTAGGGTATGATACCCTGAAAGAAGCATATGAGAACTTGAATCACAGGTAGAGGCTGGTTGGTTGGGTTTGAATTGTTAGTACTTTAGGTGGAGAGAATCACAAACTACTCTGATTCTGTTCCATTATTTCTCTCCATGATAGACAATGGGTGACAGTAGTGTGAGGCTGTTTACTTCTCCATGAAGTACAAAGGAATATTGTGCTTGGCAGATTGTATGCAAAATCTGCATATCCTGAAGCCTCTCTTGTCTTACATAATAAAGGGCTACCAGACAATTGTAATGTCCCTGTTTGGGATTGGGCTTATTTTTATCCATCAGTCTCTTTCTTCACTGTCATGGTTAAATTTGGAAGTGTCATTGGAAGCTGCAGCTAAGCTTTTGAGGGCAGAATGTGAAGATATGTATAGACAGACATTTTGTTTTCATTTGGCTATTTGGACAAGAGAATGAAAATGAGATATCACTCTGGAAATTTGTGTCACTTTACTGTCTGTGGCTTTCAGCCAAGTCTGAGCAGTGTTTGGTCTTAAACTCAGTTTGGTACTTTGGCTGCATATATATCCTCAAACACTTTAATTTTCTTGTTTTTTTTTTAAACATCTCAACTAAGAAGTGAAATTCTTCCTATTTCCTAAGCACGAATACAGAAGCATAGCAAACTTTTTTTTTTTTTTTTTTTCCCAGCAAGAAAAGTAGGCAGTAAGGAAGCCAGAAGGGGAATTTGCTTCTGTACCTCATGGTGAGAATCAAGCAGAAACTTGTGTCAGGCCTGGTTCAAGAATATGAGTGCAGTGAATGTGGGGCTGTGGTGCACATGGAATCTAGGACACTGCTATTTTCTCTGCTGCTGCCAGCCCACTCCTGTCAGCAAAGCAGAACTTGTGCCTGAAAAAATGTGGTTCATCTGCTACAGGTGATGTTACTGTTTCTCAGTCTCTCCAGCACTGGTCGCTTGAGTTTTGCTGTGTACTAATAAAGCAACACCTTGTTTAAAACCAGCACTACATAGAAAATACAGAAAGAATTCCACTGACTTCTGAGGTTACTGCTGCATTTGTTGTATCTTAGTTTCCCGTTGTGTAAACACTGGCATTCTGTGCACAGATTTCATGGGCTAGATATGACTTTGTATAACGTCTGGCACTTCTCTTTTGAGATGGACACCTAAATTCAGCACCCAAGGAGCTTCAAAGTTGGAACATGTTCAGCGGTACTTCTTGCATTCTTCATGAATTTAAGAACACCCATGTCTGTTGTGGCACATTTTCCCTGTTGTAATACTCTTTTAATGTAAAGCATTCCTAAATGTAACATGATTTTCACAGGCTGTAGAGGAATATGAAAAGACATAAAACCAGAGCTAGGTTTTGTCAGAGCACAGTAACTTTTCTTGGTGAGCTCAAAGTTACAAATGTGTCATTTTATTGAATAGAAAATAGTAACCTCAGTTACAGCATGAATATTCTTGTTCCTTGTGTAACTAGTGAACACCTAAAAGATAACTGGATATTTTAGAAACGCCTGGAATGTAACTGTTAAGGAAAAGATAAAGTCTTGCTTAACTGATATAATTCTTGTTCAAAGTTTTTGACAGTGTAGAGAAATAGAAGATCATGAATCAGGAAAATCTTAAGGCCACAGGGATACTTACCACAGAATTCTGTTAAGCATTAAATTAGATGTCCTTTTTTCTCAAAAAAAAGATGTGTCTTCTGTGCTTTTGTTTTCAATTTTGGGACAGGGAGAATTATAAAATATGAGCCTATGTGACTTTCATTTATAAAACTGGTAGATTAGGAAGCAGATCATCCCTCAGTGCTATTTACATGAAGCAAGTAAAACCATGGGGCATAGAAAAAACAGCTAAAAACTTTAATTTAGGGTTTGGTTTTGTCTTCACCTGTTTCATGCTACTTGTGCTGCCTCCCTGGACAGAGACACAAACAGGATGCATGGTAATTATCAAGACTTTTGCAACCTTGGGGTGTAGGCTTCTCTTTTAAATGTTTATTAGTTAGGTAAACACAGTGTTTCTTTGGTACATTCTGTGATCACACCAAGCACAGCTGGCTGTTGCTGCAGCACAGACAGGACATGAGGAGGCTGATCCAGGATGTGTGAGCATCCACAGGATGTGTCCTTGCTGTCACCTTGAGCTGTTGTAGAACTGACTATAGGTACAAAGAAAGATTCACAAACTGATTAATCTAAGTCTGCCTTTTCAGATCCTTAGCTCACATCAGAAGGGATGTGGCTGATATTTTGAATTAAACAGCAATGGTTGATTAATCTAACAAACCCCTCCATCTTAAAGCACTATTCTGGTTAGCTTTACAGTATTTACTTGCTCCTAAATTCTTGCATGTATTCACTTATCTTCACTGAGATGCCTCACTAGCTAAGAGTGGAGACCATTGAGGACCTCCCTGGAAAAATATCTGAGTTCTGAGAGTGGGTATGTATGGGACAGAGAGGAAAGTAATGGGAAGTATTTGACTTCAAAAAACTGTTCTGTAGTTCCTGAGGATGTGGAAGATCCAGGATTTGTGAAAGAGGAAGCATGGGAGAGAGGATGTGTCAGAGGGAAGAACAGAGTACAAGGCAGAAATGGAAAAAACATTGAAGGGAGAAAAATAGGCAAAGGTGGGTGGAAGTAGCTTACAAGGAGGCAAACTGGGAGAAGTGTACTCAGTGCAGGCTTAGTGCTGCAGTTCTGTGGAGATATTTGAGAACTGAGCTACGCAGCAAGGCCTCCTTTAGAGGCAAAGCTGTATTGAAAAAGTAGTCAACAAGCAAAGCAGCCATCTCAACCCTGCATTGAGAGGAGTTTTCTGATTGTAACCTGTCTCCTAAGAGAAGACTGCATCAGGTGAGCCCTTTTTTGGCTATTTACACAGGACCCCCGAAACAAGTGGTCACTGAGAGGAAATTAAGAGTTATAAACAGAAAAGGGTGAGTAGAAGATAAGCATGGCTGGAATAGAACTTTCATAGCAATGAAAGACAAGACAGAGGTTAAGGAAACATGAGAACAGTTACTTGTGTAGCTCTTGGCTCACACCTCTTTAAAACAAGCAAGAACTGAAATTTTAACAGGCACTTGTCTGGGGATTCTGATAGGAAGGAAGAATAAGGAGAGGGTAAAAACAATATCCTGTATTTTAAGTAGCACATAGAACTGGAACAGTCAACAGATGGTGATGAGTCTTCCAATTTTCTGAACGAGAACTAACAAAGGCATTTTAGGAGGCTTGTGCAAATACAGATAACAGGCAAATTTCGGATTGTTGCAAGAGCCATGTAACCAGTCTGCCTTTGTGTGCGTCCAATCCTGCATGTACTGTCCATTATAATGTAAATTTAAGTCTGTTCATCTCTGAAATACATATGTAAGTGCCATGGGTGATTCTTCAGCTGTACACCCACTGGTCTGGATTTGTAGGTCTTTCTGGGGAGGGGAAGGGGGAGTGGGGAATCCTTCAAAGCATTCCTTAGGAGTGTGTTCATAATATTCTAAAAATACAGAACTTGGTCAGAATTTCTATGCCAAAATTCTGCAAACAGCACTTTAAACAATTCTGCTAATGTTTCAGAGGTACAAAGGACCTTGGTATTGCTGGTATTCAGCTGTTCACCTCATTAAAAATGAGTGATCATGGGCAAAGGGTATGGATTTATGAATTCAGTGTCTGGTGCCTTGGTAACCTCTAAACAATCAAAGTGATTATTCAGTCTGTTATCAGGAAGATGGAAACTTGTGCGTAATCCCTTTTTCCAGATGCAGAGGAGGAGCTGCAATGAACTATGAAAGAAACTGTACAACCCTGGAAGCAAACAAACACGGAATAATTTTGAGTCATGGCCCCATCTGGTTTCTGTATTTCTCTATTTCTAAATATGAGGTGTAGGACTTTTGTTTGTGCACATCCAAACACCAAAACAAAACTCCCAATAATACGTAATTATGAAACATCTCATTTTGAGGATATGAAGCTTTGCATATAATGTGTTCAAAGTGCAAAATTATATCATGTATAGGTAGGGCTGGTTGCCCAATGTTTTCTTCATTTAGTGGTTTTAAAGCTTTCTTTTCAAATGAAGGCTTACAGCTTTGTTGTTCTGTGCCTGAAATGTTCTTTGTCAGGTGTCTGCTCTTTTATTGTTCCTGTCCCACCCCTGCACACACACACACAGAGCTTCAGCAACATGGGTAAACTGTTAATGATGTGATAAAGAAGAGCGTGTAGGATTTACAGTGCTGAGGAAGATCTGTCAGTGCCATGTGGGAAGGACACACTAAAAAACAAAAGTCTGTCTCTATCAGTTTTCCTTAATACAAGTAAATTTTCCCGTTCATTTTCCCCTTCCCTAAAGAAGTATTTATTCCTATATTGTCAGCATAGTTGTGTTGGTTTGGCTCCTAAAGCCTGAGTGCTGCTGCTTATGCTACAGATGGTGTCCTCTCTTCATTGTCATGGTAAGGCCTGGGGAGCTCTAGGATGCAGCTGTAGATGGATATAAGATGCTGAACTTCATCTCTTTACACCTTTTTGGTGTCAAAGAGAGTATTTAGACAATGCTTAGAACAAAAAAACAAACCCAAACATATTCAAAAGTTAACGTAGTAAATGTCCTCAAGTGTACCTGTATCTGGTATATCCAGCAGAAGAAAGTAAGTTCAGTAAAACCATCTGTACCTGATTTTTCTCTAGAACTGACATTTCAGAAACAATGTGCAAAGCTTATCAGTAACAGCTGTGTTTCCAAACTTCTCATTCCTACTTTCCATTCAGAAATCACTGATTATTTTTAGGTTCGTAATTTGCAAATATTTCACATTCAGTAATATTTCCCCCCTTTTTTTTTAAAAAAAAAAAAAGTCATAATCTGGATGTCTTCATCAAAGGTGTTTAAATTCCTTGCAATCAAGAAGAGAAATGAGTGGTTCTGAGTACTGACTCATTTCAGATGCTTGCAACAGAAGGATGTTTCCCTGGGCTGATTAGAAGGGAGGAGAGGTGAGTAGCCAGGTCAGGTGGTGATCTGACCTTGTGGATATTCATTTACATGCTGAGGGAAATGATTCCTGCTGTTTGCATGAAGATTTTTCTTATTGAGTGTATTGATGAGATGAACAAGAGGAGTCTGTGAAGGGTGGCTTGAAGCAAGACATGCACTTATTATGAGTATGTTTCACAGAATTCTGCAGCTCATTCAAATAAAAAATGTTGGCTCTTTAAAGCACCCTCTGTTTACACAGCAACACCTGATTGAGAAGGTTCATCCTTCTACAGTATTTAATAACACTGGAACACCCACATAAATGCTATTTCATAGCTTTGCTTTTGCTTTTCCAATGTCAGTTCTGCAACATCTGTAAAAGAAATGGAGACCTGAAATGAGTTTGATTGCTTTGGAGGTTCTTACTTGGCTTTAAATGCAAACTAAAATTCTTCTTTGTTTTCCACAGAAACCAATATTTTCTCTTTTAAAGAACACTGCCTAAAATGTTCTAATTCCAGTTTCTTAGTAATTCCTACATTTTTTGAGTAAACTTTTGAAATTTTGTTTCCTGCAGCAGGGAGTTTGAGAAATGTGGGATAATTCTGTGGTTGCAAGAGTTTAGAGGGAATTAGAGACCTGACTGTTCTGCAAGAGTGCAGAAAAATACCATCTGGTGGTGAATGAAAATAAGCCATGTTAACCTTTTCTTACATGCCTTTACCTCTCCTTGTACTAATCCAGCCTGCTGTCTCTAGCTGTGCCAACATGACTTCCATTGAAAGCAGTGGTAATTAGACATTTCTGTATTCTTTATCAATTGTAAGTTCTTCCAAAAAGTGGCAGACTGGTTGGCTCCAAAATGTTTTTGACTTAGTGTTCATGTGTACTTACTATTGTGCTTTCACTGTAATTGGTTTCTCTGCTGGCCCTAAGTTACTGTGGCTTTATTTAGATTTTCTTGTTCTAGTACTGATATTTTTAATTTTTTTTTTTTAATTTATAGGAGCTCTACCATGTACCAAATGGGATGTCTCCAGGGAAGCTGTCTCATGGGATGGTGTATGGTGTTGTGCACCGAACTGACAACAACCATAAGAGAGAAATGGTGGTTTATGGCTGGTCAGCTGATCAGCTGAAAGAGGAGATGAATTACATTAAAGAAGTGAGTTACACTTGCACCTCAAAAGTTGCCAAATACCCTTTCCATATATCAGGTAGAGCTGTGAGAGTATAATGGGATGACTGATAGCCAAATATCTCAGTTTGAACTGGGAACCTACCCTGAAGCTAGAGCCTGGCCTTGGCAGTATCTGAGTTGGGAAAAAAGCATGCTCTATACCTGGGAACCGTGCTTGTGGATGGAAGAAACTATGTAAGCAGACACCTGAAATGATAGTCTTTCTCTGCCTCCCCCGTCCCCAAACTCCCCCAGCTTTGAAAAGGCTTCTAAATTAGATGACATAGTAAATTCACTTGGGTATATTTTGGGGCAGCCTTAAAATAGTCAGCCTAATAAGGATGTCTTTGTACTACTTTCTCTGCACCTGCTCATTTATCACAGTTGGCAGAAGATCTTCTGAAAAACAAGAGCTGCATTTCTGAACCTTCTTGATATTTTTCTGTTCTTGAAACTCAGCATCTCTTTGCCCATCAGTCTTTGGCTCTCAGGCTGTGGCAGTAACACCCTCCTTACCTCAGGGCAAATAATCTGACCTTTTTCCATCCACCTTCACCACCCAGGAGGCTGTTGGCCAGTGCTTATCACGTTACACTGATTCAAGTGCAAACTGTGTTGATAGAAAAGGGAGGAACCCTGAGTGAAGGGAGCAGGGTAAAGCAGTGTAATCATGTGTGCTCCTCACATCGGCCTGGTCTGCGGCTATCAGGACTTGCTTCTCTCCCTTGGCACTCCCATTTTTTTAGCTCCTGGTGTTCACCACTCTCAGGCTGCTGAGGTTAGGGACTGGCAGGGTCTGTCGGTGCTGCAATGCTGGCGAGGCACACAAGCTGCCCTGGCTGCTGTTCTCCTGCCTGGGTAGTTTCTCTGCCCTGCTGGGGTGGTGTAAAGGGACAGGTGAATTGGCAGACAGCAGGGCCAGCTCCCCAAACTGCACTGTCTGTGGTACCCGAGGATTGCTTCGGCTGGGACCATCTCCCTGCCCTTGTCTGTCCCTTATGGAGGGACACATCAGCCGGGTGAACTGCTTGTCTTGCTTGTGCATTCAGGGTACTGATGCTTTCAGGAAAAAGTGGGAAAGACATGGAAAGAGATACGCTGGCTTTTGCTCTTCTGTCTGTGTTCAGCTCAGCTAATTTGTGATCTTTGGTCTGCCAGAGTAGTGTTGTCTTTAAAAGCAGAGTCTTAAGCCAGAGTCCTCAGCCTGTGCCGTGTATGTGCTGACTCAAATAGACCAGAAGTGATGGGCTGTGTCAGAGCTGCTGACAGCTTCCTGTGCCTGAGTCAGGTTTGCATCTTGCAGAGGGTGTGTGTGCCTGTGGGGAGGCACAGGGCGAGTGGTGCTTTCCTGAGGTGCTGGGCAGGAGTCAGCTCCCTTCTCTCTTCCTCATCCCAAAGGGAGCCCGTGGTTAGGGAGCACTCTTTGCATAGGTTTGGTGCCCCTTTCTGGGTGTAGGTGGGGGGATTGATTCTATGCAGAGCTGCTAAGAACATCCCCTGCTGAAGTTCACCTCACCCCACTGTGCAGAGACACAGTAAACTCACTGCCCTAAATGATCTGAAATCAGCCTGAGCTTGGTAGAGGTGAGGAAGGGGAAAAAAAGAGGTTGAATTATGCAGGTTGTAGGCAGACATGACTGCAGTGGCATGTAAAGCCAAACTGGAAGCCAGTTTGGGGTTTTTTTTAGTTTTGCCTAGAAAGGCAAGGAATAATTTGCATCTATAATTCTTGAAATCAAATTGACTTCTCTGTTCTTTAGATTTGAAATTGCATTGGTAAATGTAAGCTAGTTTGTTTTTAGTTAGATACAAGTCTAAAAGACTGAAAGTAAAAGTGTTTATCTGCAAAGGATGCCCAGGGGAAACCAACCACTTTTAAAAGTATGGAGGTATATTAAGTCCATGTCTCTTTTTCAGAAATAGAACAAAATATCATCAAATTAATTTTAATTCATTTAGTAATCAGGTTAGAATGACTTATGGATATTTAATTGAAATTAATTTATTTACATTATTAATTTACAAGCGTTTAAGCATGTACAGAGAAGTTTAGAATTCATCCTAGTGACAGTTATTTGTACCATCCCTATGTAAACAAGTCATCAGACTTAAGTTTTTGTCTTTTTTTTGAGAATAAATTTGTGTTATGCAGTGGTAGATTAACAATGGAAATTATGGAAAGTAGCAATGAATAGAGAAGAAAATCATGTCCTACTATATAAACAGTATAATCGAAAATTTTGATAAAGGTGTTTGATTTTTTGACACCAGGTGAGAGCAACTCTGGAAAAAGTAAGAAAGAAAATGTATGGTGAATATGACGAAATGAAACGAAAAATACAGCAGCTTACAAATGAACTGAAAGTAAGTATCCATTCATTTGCAGGGAAAGCATATGGGAATAACTGTCCCAGTGTTATCTGGAAACTTTGCTTTTGCTTTAGCAGAACAGAACTAATCTCCCAAACCACTCCAGTTCACATATCCAGATAACACTGGAAACTGTAGTTTCCTTTCTTTCTTTATTTTTCCATCCAGGAAGGTAAAGGAGGTAAAGGATGCTTTTGCATGTGAAATTACTAACTGGCTGGAAATTCTTAGAAAGAAAAGAATGATCTTGATACCATTGCCTGAGTGTATTGGTAGTTAGTGGAGATGAATGTAACAGCTTCCAGGTGAATTGAATAACTAACATTGATAATTAGGAAAAACTGATAACTTGGAGTCATTTCAACACTGCTCTGTTTTACTGACTCTACTGCTGAAACACTAAGTCAAAGAAGTGGCAATATTCATTAGTATTCAAGTGCTAAAAATGACTTACCTTTTGGTTTTTAATGGAATATTTCAGTAGTCACTCAATGACCTGTCTTTCTTCTGACATGCTGCTTTAGCAATAAAAGCTGTTGCACTCTGTAAAAATAGCCTTCATATTAAATTGCTGAGTTGTTTGATCCAAAAAAATCCCCCTGAAAACTTGCTTTGAATTTATATTCAGCATTGATTTTCACAGTCCTGGTTCAGAGGAAGCTTTGGCAATTAAAAGTAGACTTCAAGGGACTGGGACCTTGACTTGTGCCCTTCTGCCACCCTCATTTGGAGGCTGTCAGTTCCCTGCATACTGTATTAGGTACAAAAATCAGAACTTGCTGTAAACTGGTACTTTCATTCTGTGCAACCTTGTCTCAAAAAGACAGAAAAAAAATCGCCCTGACTTGAGAGGAAGAGAGAGAGAAAACTCAATTTGTGCAAAAGGTGTTAAATAGTCATAATTCTGCCAACAAGACTCACTCTCCCCCCAGCATGCACGTGGTAAATGCTGATTCAGGTGCAGCTTGTTGTCTTTCCTGCTGATCTTAACTGAATAGCAGTGATGATATCCTGCACTTCTAGAACTTCTGTCAGACCAGTAGAAATCCTGTATGAGTCAGAAATTCTTCCTTAATTAAGGGTTTCTGACCAGTTCTGACAGAATATCTAGTTCTGCAGCAAATCAGCAGTTCATGAAGCTTCCTTCTGACATAAATGGCACATTAGGAGACATCCTTCCCCTTTTTTTAAAACTCCAGACTGCCTGAAAGGAAGCACAAGTGTTGTTCTTCCTAATAACGTGAACTTTTTGTTTGGTTAGTTATTTGGGAGCTGATTTTGGTTTTATGTGACTGTTGTCTTCTGTGCTATTTGCAAATCCTGTTTAAAATCCTTTCTCTACTCTTTGCTTCAGCTTTCAATCACTGTGCTTTTATCTTAACAATTTCTAGGACAACTTTCTTTAATAAAGTTTGTTTGAAATTTGCTCTTCCAATATCCTGCCCTGGGCTTCTTCACACAAGTTCTTACCTTGTAATTTCCTTAATCCATCCAAAGCATTTCTGCTTTCGTTTGTTTTACATGAGCAGCACACATTTATAGAAGGTTAACAGTGACTACTTGGCATCTACTCCCTGTGCTGATCTAATCTGTGTATAGCTTGGTTACTACACACTTGTCTCCTGTATCAGTCCCTGGTGTTCTTCTGTTTTTATCAAGAAACAAATCTGGTCCATCTAAGATTGTGAGCTGGGCTGGCTTCCATTAGTAACACTCTTTTCCTCTTTATTATTGAATCATTCATAATAATTTATACTGTTTGGGTTTTGGTCTCTTCTTGAATGATATCATTTTGTGTCTTTCTCCCCTTCAGTTTCGAAGCATGTGTGTGTGTACATATCAGAAAATGACTAATTTTCACACAACAAAGCCCTCTGCCTTCCCCTCCCTGCCTTGTACTGTTTCATCCTTACGTCTTCTTGATGTTGCTTCTTTATGTATCTGATTAGTCAGTTTCTTCTTAATTAAGGCTCCTCTACAATTCATAGTTCTAGATTTCCTTATTTCTTGTATTCTTCTGCTTTTTGCTCTGAATTTTTACAATATCCCCAATCTATGTATATAATCTTTCTGAACAGACAGCTGCCGGTTGTTCTCTTGTCCTTTCAAAAAGAACAGCTTATACAGTGATAGCAGACTAACAATAAACTTAGATACTCATGCCGTATTTCTGTTAGATTATTTGGATTTTAAGGTTTGTTTTTTGTTTGTGAGAATATACTTTGAGGCCTGTATATTTGAAGCATCCTAGTAGTATGAAAACGACCTTGGCATCTTTCTCTTTTGTAGCTCTCTTGGAAAGAATAGGTAAACTTGCTCATTATTCTATATAAAACTCTTTTTTTTTTCTTCCCCTGCTCAGGTGACAAATGCTCATCAGGAATCCTTAGAGAATCATGTGCGAGTGCAGGCTGCAGCCTTAGATAGCTTTAGCGAAATGAACAGCTCCTTGACATCAGCATCAATAGACTTGCAGGTACATCTTCACAGCTGCTTCCCAGCTCACAGCTGCCTTTTCTAACATGGATTTCAAAGCATACAGAAAACATGGATGACAGATACAGATTCTAACACTAAGCAACGCCATAAAGTACTGTCTTGGATGTCTAAAAGCACCTAATTCAGGAAACAAATAATGTTCCAGAAGTTCCTGTGTTAAAAAACCCCAAACATTAAAAATAGTGTACAATAAAGATATATAAAGAGATTCTGATATGCAGCAGACTAATACCATAAGTCATGTCTCTATGAAGGATCTAAGGTGAAAATGTGATTGGTCTCTGTAGTACAAAATGGGGCATCTCCTGACTTAGTTCTGCCTTCAATTGGTAGCAGAAATGAAGGGGCATGTTTGGATGCCAGACACTTGTGAGATTTTACATACCTGTGAAATGCAGTTTTAAAGACTTCTGAATTCCCATGTATCTGAGCTGAACAACTTAATGCCCCTGCTTTCTTGTATGGAACAAGAATGTTACATTACTTGTACATTACTTTCTTGTTTTCAGTCCACTGCATTTTGTATGTATGGCATGGCCCTCAGAGAGGAGGGAAGATTATTCATACTGAAATGTATCCATGTTATTTTTTTTAATAGTGTTCCAGGACTTGATTTCACTGAGTATACTCCTCACAGAAATACCTTCTAGCAACAACAAAAGCCATAATTTTAGATGTTAAAACTTGCAAAACTGTTCACACTGCATTATTATGTCAGGAAGCTCTTTAAATGTGTAGTCTGTTTCATAAGCTCTTGCCTGTATTAATTCATCAAATTATTTCTGATTTTTAATATATGCTTTGCCTCTCTCTTCTAGAAAACTCTAGTGGATGTTACCTTGGAGAACACTGACATAAGGGAACAAATAAGGAATTTAAAACATACACACGAGCAATCTATGGAAAAGCTGAGAGAGAAGCAAAAGCAACTGGAAACAGCACAAATTGAAAATCAGTTACTGAAGTTAAAGGTGTGGTATATAAACTCCCATAAAAATACTGCACAGGAAGGGCATTAGGTGGATGTTAAATGAATTCCTTGGCCTTATCTGCAAAGGGTTTTTCATTCTTCCTGCCCTCGTCATGCCCTCAAGCTCACTTACTCCTGTGAATCAATACTGGTTTAATAGCAGAGAATCTCAGCTGGTGACTGGCGGTCTTCCCGTAACATGGGATGTAACATCAGAGTCTGAGATGTTGACAGGTGAAAATTCAAACCATTAAATGGTTATTAGCGTCCATTCCTATTAAGTGAAGGAATATTACAACTCTACGCATTGCTATGTGAATTTCTTGGCGTGGAGTTTCTTTGGTATTGCACCATTTTTAATAGGTAGTCTGTTAAGTCTTATGAGCATGTGGTCAGCAGGTAAGGGCAAGCATCTTCAAAAGAAAATTAAGTCAGAGAAATGCAAGGGAATAAAACACAAACTGTAGGGTTTAATATGACAGGAAGCTTGACCATGTTCTTCCCTCATCAGCCAAATGTATTCCTTTAATCTCAAAAAAAAAAAACCAACACAATAAACCCCACAAAATCCCAAATAAAACAAACAACACCCCCACCACCTGGAAACCTTTGCCTCTTAAAATTGCTCAAAGTAGACCAGTTTGGATATAGTACTAAATCAGCATTTGTTAAATTTTGAAAAATTTGTTATTATTTTTGGTAAAGTTTCTGAGATTAAGGTAACTGCAGCTATATTCATGTTTAATTTTGTCAGAGAAGGTGTTTCTGTCTGGCTGTTTTGATAGTGACTAGCACTCATGCTTAATAATGAATGGTTAAACAAGAAAACATAAGTGCATTTCATGTTCTGCTTTCCTCTCACAGTGAAGCTCTACAAGCCATAAAAGTAGCTGTATTTTGCACCTCCTGTTGTCAGCAGGAAATAAAAAGAGGGAAAACCCAAGTAACAGAAGCAAAGATAATGCAATTAAGATTTTAAAACAGAAATTTGGGCTTCACTATAATGTTGAAGACATGTCCCAGCAGGCCAGGGAAAGGTATGTTTGCTTCTAAGAGCAGGGAAATGCAGCTTAAGTCTCAGTTCAATCGAATGCATAAGCATTTGTTTATCTTCAAGCATGTCAAGCTCTGCAGAATACATGGCCTGCACCTACACAGCAAAAGTGTAAATTCTGCCCTCACACTTTCAGTTTTCATGCCAAATTAGCAAATAATATACCTCATTACTTTCTTTGACAGTTTAATATAAAATGGTGTCTCAAAAGGTGCCAGGACATCTGGGAATTCATTCTAGGAGTGCATGTAGGAGGATGGTGAGGGATCTGGGAGGTTAGTGTTGAAAAGCAGTAACTACTGTGTACCATGATTACATTCTGGGTGGAGAACACACCTGAGGGGCTTGTTAAGGAGGTTTGGTTATTCATAAATCCTTAATAGCTTAGAGTGGAGATGTTACTTAAGCGTATTTTAACAGATGCCCTGATACATCCACTTTTTAATGCTTGTTTTTACTGTCCTCGTTGCTCAAGGTATGAGGAAAGGAATGATGGAGACAAAAGGCCAGAGATCATGCTCTGGTTCTGTGTATCTTAAGGAATCTGGGGTTTAATAATTGGCTTTCTCTAAATGATACGATTCTTTCAGGCTTCCTGAAATGTGGAAGGTTCATTTAACTCCACACCCTCTCATAAAGGGCAGGTCACTACCTGTGCTCCAGGGCTGGCTTAGGTGAGATGACAAAGGAGACAGTTGTAGTACAAGTGGAGTCCTTCAGGGCTCATCCCTTTTCAAAGAATGAAACACACTGTTGTTTTTCTCCAGGGTACTAAACAAGCTTGTTTCTGCCATGCAAGGTGAACCCAAAGGTTTACTAAACCTTTTGGTCCTTTAAATACAAAAAAAATTTCCAACCCAAAACCTTAATCATCAGAACTGTCTATTTTGTAGCTGTATTAAGTGTGGTGATGAGCATGGATCATTTTATTCCTCCTCTTCCTGTCATTTTTGTAGCACCCACAGCTTTTCACTATAACCTTGGCTGATTCACAGCATCTGTAGGAAGAGAACTAAGTCCTGTACTAGGTGTTTTACTTCACTTTTATTGTGGTTTACATAGGAGATGGGCCTAAGCTGTGAATATCCTATCTGGTGCTTAATTACTGAGGGTGCGGCTCAGTCTGTTTTCAGCCAACAGCAGGAAATCCTGTCTCTGAATGACCATTCTGCCCTCTTCCCTGTAGCTCTAGTAAAGTTTCTGGTTCTGTTGTTAAAAATTAACCCTTCCACACACCTGAGAAATTTAATTTTCAGTTTGATTGCTTTGCTGGATGGTGACCCCAGTTCTTATGTCCGCACAAAGAGCGGAATGTGAAAAACCAAGAGAGAATAGGGATGTTACTGCAATAAAGTGTTGCTTTGAGCGTTCATGGTAATTTAGGAACAGGAGTTGAGTCAAGTCCATCTCTAGTCTGTGCTTCAGTAGAATGGGGGGAGACAGTGTTGTTTCAATGGGGAAACTAAGCAAGTGACTTGGAGGCAGCTCTGGAAGAGTTCAGCAAAGAGGCATGGCCTGATCTTGGATAAGCAATGACCAAATGAGCTAAATTCAGACAACATGGGACTTGATGGAGCAATAACTTCTGCAGATTCAGATTATGTGAATGCTGGCAAAATGCCGTAAATGGTCTTGATACAAATGGAAATCTGCTTTTGCAATGTCAGATTTATAACAAGGGGAAGCTTAACTTCAAACTCTTATTTTCTCATCCTGTGAACTCTCTCTCTCCTCCTGCCAGCAATACTGTACTTACTGACGGGGGAACCTTTCTCTCTCACAGGTGGAATCAGCACAGGAAGCCAATGCTGAAGTCATGAGAGAGATGACCAGAAAGCTGTATAGTCAGTATGAGGAAAAAGTGCGAGAAGAGGAACAGAAACATAAGGCCGAGAAAGAAATGCTCCTGGTATGTACAGCCAGTCTGTAAGAGCAGTGCTTAGCTTGGGTGTCGTTTCTCAATGACTTGACACTTTGGAGTTGATGCATGTTCCTTCCCTTCAGTCTCTGTGATTAGTCGTTGCCATAGTTACTAAGCTTTCCAAATTTTGGCAGTTGTAGGACTAAGAAAAATATGTGTTCAAACATTTAATGTCAATGATAATCTAGATTTCAGAATCTGAAATAGGGTAAGTAGGTTTTTATGACTTCTGATTCTCTATAAAAGGAAAATACAATATCCAATTTTAAGTGACAGTTTAGAAAGGAGAAAGGGAACAACTTCACTGGATGCTATTGGAGCAAGAACTCTCCTGTCCCCCAATTTCCTTCCAGCCCCAAGTTAAACCTTTCTATGAGCAGTCCATTGTTGCATTTTTAAAAATAATAGAGTCAGATATTGAAGGAGATTGAAGATAGATGCTCTTTTTTATTCATATTGCTTTACATGTAAGGAAAAGTACAAAGCTAAACGTGGCTGACTATGGTGTTTAGAAAGCTGTCTTTTGCAACAGCATATTTTATTTAACAGCATCCTCAGGGAAAGGGAAGGGAAATCAGCTATCTAAGAAATGGGTAAAAGTTTCTCTTGGATTATTATAATGATGCTTTACTAATACTTGTGTATTTCAAAGTACTCCAAATCTTTTGCTCTGTGTAATTCACTTTTAGGGTCATAACTCTTCCAGATTTCTGAGTAGGTGTAATGAAAAGCTTTGAGCTCTTTAAGAGCTATTAGCCTAGCCCTGTAGCTGAAAAAAAAGAAGAAATATTCCTCATTAATATATTAGATGCTAATGTGACTGTAAATGTTCTTGTTTGTAGGAGGAAACAAATCGGCTTCTGAAGGCTATTGAAGAGGCAAATAAGAAGATGCAGATTACGGAAACAAGCATACAGGAGAAAGACCAGAGGATTGGTGAGCTGGACCGGCTGATTGAACGCATGGAAGAGGTATGAGAGCTGATTGCTGCCTTGAGAGGAAATGCACAAGTGCATGGAGGACATTTCACTTCTTACTGTTCTGTTGCTTAGTTCCCTGCTCAGTGACATACCATTGCTGTTTGCATCTTAGTTACTGTATTTATTTCAGTAAATGCACCTGGACTGCACCTGGACTGCCACGCTGTGATGAGGTTCTCTTCCTGACGGTCCTTACAGGGGAGCATTTATTTAGGAAATCAACCATTACTTTAAAGAGAGTATTTAAAAACCACTCAGTGTCCTTTCGGTGTGCAAGATGTCTTAAGCTTAATCAAGTAATAATCATAAATGACCCAGAGTCTCTTAAAAATTGTTGTGGTAGGTCCACAGAGTGCGCAGAGCTCTGTGGATGGGTAAGAAGGTGATGGAGAACCTACAGGGTCACGATTAAAGGGAGGGCAGGGACAGGTGACATTAGAGTGAGGGCCACCGAGCCAGGAAGACTGAAAGGATGAGGCCCTTTACAGACAATGGGAGCAGCCTCTTTCTCACAAGCAGTCCAGGTTCCTGGAGTGTGTTGATGATAACTTCCTTCTCCAGCTGATAGAGGAGCCAGTGAGGAGAGGTGCTGTTCTGGACCTTGTTCTAACCAGCAAGGAGGAGCTGCTGGAGAATGTGAAGCTCAGGGGCAGCCTTGGCTGCAGTGACTGAAATGATGTTGGATGTACTTTGGCATTTCTCATTTCATTCAATAACAGGCATCTCATTGTCTTTAAAGATTCATGCCTCACTATGTCAAATACAGGAGCAGAGAGTGTTTTAGTCGGTGGAGGGAGTACAATCTTCTGCTCTTTCAAATGAAGTGGGTTTTTTTATCAGTTTCACTTCATTGTAGTACATATTTAATATCAGTATCTACGGAGAAATACATTTTTATAAGCCAGTCTTGTTGGTTTGACTGGTTAGTCTAATGTGCCTTGAGCCTCTTTTGTCTAATGCTTGCAAATCCATTAGTAGAATTAATGATTACACTGAGAAACTATTCAGCTTAATATGAATATGTCCCTGGCTCCATTAACTTCATCTGGGCTTCAGCCTACAACTGTAAGTATTATACAGTGACTGCAGGATTGCAGTACAGTTCACAAGTACAGATGAGTTCCTTCACGTTAGTTCTTTAATCTGCTCTTATCTGGCTGATACTCACCCAGTGAGACTGAATGCCTCTTAAATTCCCATCAAGGTGGATAACACACTTATACTTCTCTGTTTGACTCAGTCCCCAAGTCCTCATAGATCTTACAAGCACTGTGCTGGTAGGCACTTAAAAATAAACAGGAATACTCTGGGGGAAGAAAAAGCAGCAGTACCTTTTATCTCAGCCTTGGATTGGGAGATGTTTTTGGAGTGATAGTGTGGACAGTTTGACATTTGTGTAGTTAAAGATTTTGATGACTCATATTTTTATTGAAAAAATTCAGTATCAAATACAGCCATATATCTTCATATAGGAAATTGAAAACTGATTTGTTTCCATGCATAGCTGGGAAATTGATTTTATTACTATGTACTCTGTGCTCCTTGGCTATAGGAAATGCATTAATTTTCTTTAATCAGTTTCTATTTTAATTTCACAAATGATGTTTTGAATTGCAATGAAATATGCTTTGTGAAACCTTTACATTTTGATACATGAAGAACTGAATGATAATTTTTCTTGCTTAGGAGCGTCACCAGCTGCAAAAACAACTTGAATTAAATGAACTAAAAATATCTGGAGCAAAATCTGAAAACAGCTCCGACAGCGAAAGGTGAGAGATGACTTGCCTGTGGAACTTCTACTATTGCCAGGAAACTTCAGGGGTTTCTTTGTTTTTGAAGAAATCTGAATTTTTCCTTCTCTAACTTTAAAACTGCAGTCTAGTAGGGATTGTCCATCTCAGTGTAGGTTTATTTACATGTAAAATACGAAGACAATTATTTTCTTCAACAATTACCACTTTCATGTGTCTTTTCTGAAAAGTTGTTTGCAAATGTGCCAAGTCCATCGTGGATGGAACAAACTGTGACGTATCTGTGGCTTGCATTTTTCTTAAATCTGCATTCTCAGATTCAGAGGAGTACGATCCTGACTATAATACTTTCACTATCTAAACTCAAAGGTTTGTATGACACTGCTTGAGTGGGTAAAGATGAATTATAACCAGACACTGAATAATAATACTTGATTACTACTCATGGTTCTGTGGCACCCAGAAATTCAGTTTTAAGGTTTTGGGTGTCCTGCAGTTCTTTGGGAAGCATAAACATAAAAGGAGGTCCCTGCTGAGAGCTTCTCAGTGCCTTGTATTGATCTGTGACCAGCGTCTCTGGTTTCAGAGTAAGAATGGCTTTTCACAGCAGCCTGTTAAAATAATAACTTCAAGTGAACAGATGTTGCTTGCATACAACATAGAATATGGAGATGAAAGATAATTGCTGTTTTCCTTTACCTCTGAGTAACCCAGACTCTTTTTGCTTCAGTGAATCCTTTTCAGTGTGAAAAGTTACGCTGCAGTAAAAGGGTAAAGGCAGTGTTCAGGCAGGAATTTGTGCAATGCAAGCAAGCTCACAGTTGCAATCTATGCCAAGCAAGCAATGAATCTGTGTTCAGATGATGCTGGTTTATTCTTGTCTTTACCCGTCTGTACCTTATCAGACACTTGAGCTCCACCTAAAGGAAGGATGTCTGTTCCATTTTTCCATTGCTATCAGTGTTAAGATCCTGAATCTTCCAATGAGATACAAACTATGTGCTACAAATGCAATCAAAATATAAATTAAAGTTTTGTGAGACCTTAATATACACAAGTGAAAATCTAGCAGCAATGGTTTGAATTTTTTGAGTCCTTGTCAAAGTGCTGCAATTACATTTCTGCAGAGTACTTCACTGTTAATAGAGACTCTTTTGGGGGGAAACAGCATACAATTCAGTCATTCACTGGAATCATGTCTTACAGTTTGCCATCTGCTGCTTTGTCTCAGAATGGTTTTTCTATTTGCAGCTTTAACAGTTTGTTTTTTTCTGCTGTGCACAGACCAAGATGAAAAAAGCCTTTTTGTTTTTGATTCCCCTCCTCCCGTTCTCAAATTCTGTCCAGTCCTGAACCCAGAAATACAGCAGCTTATTTTGTAAGCAAGCAATTGCTTTCTTTGACAAATTTTAAGAATTGGACGTTCAGATAAAAATGGAGACTCCCATGGCCAAAGAGACAAAATATTATGGAAAAGTTTCACTCCTGTTTCCTTGCGTATTCTAAAGCTACTTTTCTGACAAGCTGCCAAACCAGCTTGTGGCAGGAGATCCGTAGGAGTTCACTTTCTTCATTAAACAGATTTGAAGAAATGCAGAATCTATCTGAAGAGTTGTATGCACAAATTTAAACCATTCATAGCATTCCTGCTGGCTGTTGAGGAGTTAATACTATTCCCGTTAGCATTCTGCTGCTGTTGGCAGCTCTGCCAAATTCTCGACTCAAGGCTCCCCTGCAGTAAGACAGCTTTGAAAGCAGACCTGCTCCCTGACTTTTGTTTAGTGTACATTTCCAAAATATTTGCAGGTAGTAGTAAGTCAGGCTAAATGTGTCTCTCTGAAGCTAAAGATCTAGTTGTCTAAAAGCCTTTCACTAAAGGAAAACACATCTTGAGATGAGTTTTGTCACATGGTTTAAATTGTCAGCACTTCAGGCTCTGAGTAAGCATGTCAGTATGCAAGACAAAGGTGAGATAACTTGGGTGGAGATGGCTACTAGAACTAAGAGCACATTAAAATGTACTTTGGACAATTTGACATCTGTCAGTGCAACTTGACTTGCCTGTCCTGATTTATGGTGGACTGTGGGAGTTGTTCTTGTTCTGCTTATACGGCATAGCTCCCCAGTCACAGGCTTGATTTTTGTGTGTTTTACCAGGTCACAGCATTTGGAGGAGGTAGCAGCCAGCCTGAGAGAGCGGATCAAGCATCTGGATGACATGGTCCACTGCCAGCAGAAGAAAGTCAAGCATATGGTTGAGGAGGTGAGATGTAGTAAAACAGCTCAGAGTCTTTGGGGAGCACTGATTGTTTTAGTACATAATCCAAAGAGAACTGTGTTCTTTGTGCAGTTGCCTTATGCCACCTTTGGTACAGTGGAAGTTGAGTTAAGCATCTGAAGCCAGTGAAGCAGAAAGAGTAGATGAAAGCAGGTTAATCCAGTGGCTGTGGGTTATATACTGTGATCTTTAGGCTGACACTAACTCTCTATCTCTTCATGGGTGTTCAGGAAATGTGACACAACTTCCAGGTCAGTTTGAACCATTCAGAGGGTACCTCTGATCCGATGCAGTCTAGTCATTTACAGTCTGTTTCCTGTAGAGAAATGGAAGGCACACCTGACCTTTATTATTTTGTTCTTCTGGTTTTGGGAGTTTGTTTGTTTGTTCAATGTGATTCCTATTTCTGTAGGTGAACGAGCACAGTTTTTCACTGCTCATCTCTTCTTGCCCTGGTCTGGAGACATGATCTTAGCTGCTGTCATTTCCTGTAAAATTTTAAGTGGAATTTTGCTGGATAGATGCTTTAGGTTACAGGTTACCTGTGGGTCAGGAAACTGTTCTGCAGTCAGAAGGCTGTAATTGCAAACAATTCTGTTTCTCCAAGTGAAAAGAATGACATGAGAAATAGCTATGTTTAAATTGGAGCTTTACAAAGCTGACTGACAGGTCTATTAGACAAGCCTCCTTCTGCACAGAGGATGGGCATTTAGGAGATACCTTTGATTTGTATCTGGACATCATAAATCATACAGTCAAGATATCAAATGTTTAGAAGCCACTCAAATCTAAGGCATTCTTTCTGCATTCACAATGTGCTATTACAGGATTTCTGATTAGACATGGACATGTTCCATTTTTATCAAGTTTGTATTTATATGTATTTATGTGTGCTTTGTTTTGTGAGATTCTGATGTAGTCCTTCTGTATGATCAGATGTGTGATACTAAGTGTCTTTTACACAGAGAGATTAAAGTTCTTCTGTTGTATCAGACATATCAAATCTTGAGGTTATGGTTTTAGTTTTGTTTGCCATTATCGTTGTTTTTAAGCATCATAGCTGGTTAAAAACTGAACTCACAGTCTTTATAATTTTCCTTTATAAGGGAAATTTCTCCAGTCCAATAATCCAATCCATCTAATTAATGGATTATGGGAACAATTATTTAATCTGTTTTGTTTCTCTGTACACCAGACATTGTATTAAGGGTTTTTCCTATTGGTTCAAACACAAGTTCTAAAGGATTTGTGATATTTGTGGCACCCCGAATGAATCTAGTATATACATGAGGATGGTGGCCTAATTTTTGCCCTTTATTACAATATATATTTTTTAAACTTCTGGTTGTAACTTGACCTCTAGTGGGCTGCACTGGTATAACAGGCCCTTGATGCTCTGTTTTGTTTTGGAATAAAACCACATATAAATGTTGAGCCAATGATTATGATTTCATTAATATTAGATTTAATGGGTGAGTGTAGCTTGCTAGTCCCTTGTAATGTATCTCTGCTGATGCCTTCATATACACAGAAAGCCCTTCTAGACCATCTGGTTATCCTGTTAAATGAGTGTTAGTTGACCAAGTCACTACTTAATTGTCAAACATGTTTGCTTATAACTGCTGTCTGACTGCCTGCTTTTCAGATTCAGTTAAACCTGTGTGAGTCTTGACTGCCACATAGGTATTTTTGCTCTCTCCTTTAGTCCCTGTGTGTTCTAATTTTTATTTTAATTCAGCTTCCCTGAAAACTGCATGAACAGTTCTATATTTTCCATAGTGAGCTGGCTAAAGACTCCTGTACCAGAGGTTTGATCAGGTCAGGTGTTAGCAAATACATCATGCATTAAATGTTTGGGTCTGTGTTTCTTAATTTTGTGCTGTGTGTTGCTTGTGTTTGTACTGTGTTTGAGAAAATACCCATAATACAGCTGGCATGCCCTGTTTTAAACTGGACTCTTAATTAAAGGCCTAAACATAGCAGCTTTAACAATGTAGAGAAGAGTAGCTGTTGACCATGAGGCAAGAGAAAAACCATTGCAGATATGTATCTCCTCAACTATCCAAGCACGTGGTGCTTCTCATGATTTTGTGCTTTTCTCTACATAACATCAGATAAGTGTTTTTTGGCTCATTTTAAGCAAACACTTGCTAACTATGCCATAGAGGCTGAAAAATTTGCAACAAAAATATTGAAAGGAATGGTATCTGAAGAGTCTGTTCTGTAGTTAGGTTAAAAACTAGTGAGCAGCAGCACTAAAAATATCTGCTAGAGTAAATAGGGAAGATTGCACTACTATTTAAGTCCCGGAAGACATGTTCATCAGGGTATATTTAAACACATATCCTCCCTACACTAAATTTAACTGATTGCAGAATGTAATGACAAGGAATATCAAGAAAAGTGTAAGGAAACCCCACCCCATTACTCATTATTGCAGTATTTTCAAGGCTAGTATCTGTAGAATAACATCCCATCTTAGGCTTTATGAGGGTATTATAATGATATTGATAACTTGCATTTAAATAATTGAGAAAGAATAGCCAAATAATTCCAAAGCTAGAAATCTTGCTTTCTGAAAGACTTAGTTTCTCTGTGGCAGTTAATAGAGTGAGAACAGGCTAACCTGGGAAACTCAGGAGAGAAATGGAAGGAAGGTATGTGGTCAAAATTATCAGCAGTGCTTATGTTTGAAGCTGAAACAGAGCTACTGGATGAGCTGCTGGGTGAGAAAGCCTAAACTTGTTTGACTGCAGGATGAGCTTTGTTTAGTATTAATCCTCGTATATTGGACACAGATCTGAAGTATAAATAAATAAGGGGTTTGCTCTTCCAGTGTAAATCATAAGGAGTTTATGCTGTTACCATCTCCAATTCAGAGAAACTGGAGACATGAACATCACTTCAAAGGGATGCTGAACCAACAAGATATACTTCTTTAAACTCATAAGGAGCACTGTCAAAATTGGACAAGTACTGAGATTAATCTCCTGGCTGAAAAAAAAAATCACAAAATAGATTGCTCTTAAGCCCTTTTGGGGAAAGATGACAGATAATTGGCAAGTGACAGATGCAGGGCATTCTGTAAAAGAACAGCAAGCAGCCAGGAGGAAGTGAAAGAGAAGCTTTGTAGTGGAGTTTTGTGATGCAGCAGGCAACTCTTAACACCTCTGCTGCTATTTTGATGGCATTTAAAAATGTGTCAGGAGGTGGTGGTCAGTATTAATTTAGGCATGAAAGGGGATGCTGGCAGAGAAGTACCAAATGTAGGAGGCCATGGAGGTAAAGAGTATTAACACCTTCCTCTTCACAGCTCTCATCTTGTTGGTACTGAATGCAATGGTTATGTGATCTAGGGAATTGAGCCCAGGCAGAGAAGTACACTCAATTCAGTGTGCTTATACTCCTTAGCAAAAGAATAATTTGCCTCTAATTTTTTTCCTCTGGAAATATATCCTTCCATCTCAGGTATTAATAGAACCTTTTTCAACTTGACCTGGTCAAACCAGTCATAAATTAAATAGAAGCACAGAAAATAACTTTCAGAAGAAAAACAAATGGAAGAAATAAAATGGAAGTTTTCTGGAGTTGGTGACCTTCAAAATCTCTGTGTGTTAGTTCTCATGCACACACATTTTTCATCCTCATAGGGTTTCTTTTCTGTGAGAGCAAAAATTGCTGCTCATTAGTGCACCAGCTGAGCAGAAAGTTATCCTGCATAGTCTTAAAGCCTCATGTTCTCATTAGAGAGAGATTGCAGATGATTTACGGCTGACAGATTTATCCCTGTGTTGAACTTGTTTGTTAAACAAATCTATTTGTTCACAGCTTAGTGTAGCACGTTTAAATGCACTGCTGGCAGTTAAAAGTGCAGGACTTGCATTTGGCAGGTGTTTAGGAACCAGCCCATTTCTCTCTATTTGTACATCACAGGCTTTTAAAAAATGAGTGAGGAGAGACAGATGGCCAGAGTGGGTCACCCAAGGCTCAGATTTTTTAGCCCTTGCCTTTGTAGCTATCTTAAAGTGTGGCTGGGCAGAGAGAGACTTGCAAAGGCAATCCAGGAAAAAGACAGTTTGATGAGAGGAAGAATTTGCAGGGAGACTCATCGATGAAAGGCAGTCACACAAAGGTCAAGCCCTTCCACTAAGGAGTTTCCCCTGCAGAGATGGGGCTGGGCGGGCAGATGCAGGCACAGAGGCACCACAGGAGGGCATGGGAAGCTGCTACCACACTGTTCCTTCAGGGCTGAAATTGCCTGTGAGAGGGGTAAAAGCTTCTCTTCTAAGTATCTGTCTGATTGGTCAACCAGTTCATCCTGTCTCTGCCACTGTAGGAAATGAGACTTTCATGTAAGATAAATGAAATACAAAACATAGATTTTTGATTAGCAAAATAATTATTTTGTGACTTGATCTCAATTTCAAACCTGGAGAGATTTAAGAGATGTTTATCTTTTGTAAGCAAGACAAGGGGGTTGATGCAGATATAGGAAGCTGTTCTGAAGGGGTCTGAAGAAAAAAAGGCTATTTGATTTCATGCCAAGAAATTATCTGCAGAACTCAGATTTCACATGAAATTCCCCTAACTACTGAATTGAACTGTCTCTAGGTCATGGCACATGAGCTGTTCTCCAGCTTTAGTCTCAGATTCGTTGGATAATAAATGGTGACCAGACACCAGGGAGAAGCTGTCTCCTGTTCTGTGGGGGAAGATGCTTGCATGAAAGGACAAAGTGCTAATGAGCAAATGATATCCCAAATACAGAAGATACTTTGTATTGCACAAATGGGGTATAAAAAGAAGAAATTTTTCCAAAATGGATTTAAACATCTGAAAACATCTGTATCAAGACACTCCAACTTCAGATATATGGTGAAATTTACCTCTTTTGGTATGGAAGAACAGTTTCAAGGTCAAGTAAAAGAAGTACAGAGGAGGAGAAGATGGAATTACCAACAACAAATACCAAACTTTTAATAACCAAAATCTGCATTGCATAGTACCTACCATGAAAACAAAACAACAACAAAATGCAGAACAAGAAATGTAGAAAGAGAAACCACCTTGGGAGCTTGGAGGAAGAAGATAGAGGACAAAACACGAATAACTTGCCACACCCTCCTCCCCCTTCCCCAGTACAAGTGTTTGGCGTTCCTCAGTGGACTTGAGCAAGCAGTACAGTGCTTATCTGTTGGCAGAAGTAGAATCACTGCTGGTGTTTGGTGAGAGGGTTTATATATGCATAACATCAGCACTTTCAGCTGGGAATTGCCAGGCCAAGTGATTAATTAGAAACTTGCCCATTACTAAGGTAGTGCTTAATGAGGTGGGTTGATGTGCAGACAATGAGCCAATGTCTGTAACTCGTTAGGACACGTCAGCTCCTGCTTTAGCAATACATGGACACCAACCACTGGATAATGTGTTCATAGAGCTCATTCATTTAGGAAGATCTCTACCTTGGTGAATTAACCTAAATCAGTCAGTTGTTACTTTTTCTGTAAATGCAGTGTGAGTTTTAAAATACAAAAAATATGGATAAGTTGCTCACGTGATTTAAGGAGGACTAAAAGGCAAAGGTGCTTATTCCTATTCACTGTATTATGTTCCCTGAAAAAGTTTCAACTTGTCTGGCCTCTCATAAATACCAGTTAAGGTCCAGTGAAATACAGGACTGAGGAAAATCCTGTTCTCCCTGTCAGCAATTACCTCTGAGAGCTCAGGTTGATGTTGCAATGTCTTGCCTGTCTTGTTTTGTGCATGTTGTGTAGCATCTGTTTGTCCTGTGTAGTCATGTTTCTGACCAGTTTGTTCATGCCTCTGTATCCGTGTTACTGATGCCCAGTCCATTAATGGTAGATGAATAAGGAAAATATAAATATACTTGAATAATATGATACTTAAGTATATTAAAACTATGTTCTGGTAAGTATTTTTAACTAATGGATAATACTGTTAAGTGGTAAATGGTGACTGAGTTTACCTAATAGCTGGATCTGTTCCAATCCAGGAGACCACTGTATAGTTTAATGCCTCCAAATCTGTGTCTGAGTTACACAGAAGAAAATCAAGTTTCCTATTTCAGGCTTTCTTTATAAGGGCTTTACATTCAAATACAATTTTAGCTTTCTCTCAAGATGCTGTTTCCTTCTGCTTTAATAGCTTTGTAATTCTCTTGACTTTTCATTCTAATACCATGAGTCACATATTCAGCATTTCCTTTCAGGTCTTGCAATTCTCCAATTCTCCTCTTGACTGTTCTTCTTACGTATTCTGTCCATGAGACCAGTTTAATGCTGTTGGCTCTTACATCTCACTTTCCATCTTAGGGGAGCAAAGTTTAATTGCTTGGTGGTGCAGGAGAAAGTCAGAAGTGCAGCTCCTCCTCAAAAGTATTTACACAGCCCATTCAAGTACCCTAACAA
The DNA here is from genome assembly GCF_009819655.1 of Sylvia atricapilla. Classification (NCBI taxonomy): domain Eukaryota; kingdom Metazoa; phylum Chordata; class Aves; order Passeriformes; family Sylviidae; genus Sylvia; species Sylvia atricapilla. The sequence goes on from NC_089152.1 coordinate 13,767,656, forward strand.
TTATTTGGTATTTGGAGAATCTATAAGGTGCAGCAGTGAGAAGGAAAGAGATCTTCATTAATGGGATGGACAAGAAGAATTGAATTTTCTGGGAGATGCAGAAAGATAAAGTGACAGTCTGGAGACTGAGGCAGTTTGAGAAATGACCTCAAGGTTTCAGAAGGAGGCAAAAGCATAGAGGTGGTAACAGCAGTAGGGCGGAAACAAGGATGAGAGATCTTAGAAAGAAGTGCATCACCATGTTAATCCTGAGTCAGTGGATAAATTCAGGATGATTCACATTCTATGTTGGGCCTTACGTGCTGATTCAGATCATTAGAAATTGCAGTGGGTATGTGAAATGCAAGCTGCACACCCAGCACCATTGGCAGGGAACTTCATGGGTTGTGCCAGGATGGGAGAGATTAGGTGCCCTTTCTCTGCCTGGCAGAGAAATGCCAGGGAATGAGGTGGAGTGGCTGAAGGGCTGAGAGCAAGTGACACCCCTCAGTTGCTGCACACCAGATAAATTACAAACTGGAGCTTAGGCCTTGTAGCCTTTCTCTTCCTAGTTTTGGAATAGTCAGATGTCTTCCACTTGGAGAAGGGAAAGCAGGAAAGATGGTTACAGTGGCTTGGGGAAGGTAAGAGAGAATGAAGTGGTAGGAAGAAAGGTGACTGTATGGCCCAGGGTTGCAAAAGTCACATTATCACTGTTAGCAGAACTGTTTTGAAAGGCATGGGTGGATCATTAATGTAACTGATATTTCTAAGTAGGTTGCCAGTTTTGTTTGAGTGCTAAGTGTAGACAGGAAGGTGATAGAATTACAGGTAGAAATGTGTAGTCTTAATGATGTAAGTCAGGTTAAGAACTAAATGCTAGGGAAAGTCTGTCTGGACATTTCTGGAGAAGGCTGGAAGAAAGAGCCTGAAGGATGTACCTGAACAGCGCTTGTAGAAAATTATGAAGAAGTCTGAGAGGGTAGTTGTGCAAAAGCCAAGTTTGGGAGCAAGTTGCTGAGTTCAGTGGGCAGAAATTCTGAGGTCTGCAGACACAGCAAGGATGAGGTGGATTATAGGCTGTGGGCATTGACCAAAGAAAACATAGTAACATCTTGATAATTTTATCCTGGAGTCAGTCCAGAAATTACTTGGATACAAGAGTCAGTCCATGGAATTTGAGTCTTTGGCTTGCACTGATTTGTTTCTGGCCATTCTGGCCAGACTATTCTGGCCACCCCTCAGGCCTGGTTGACCCATCTTGCTTCTCCTCTTCTCCTCCTTACCTTGTATTCAACAAAGTCAAAATCTATTGCTCTGTCACTTGCTTGTTGTTTTCTTGCTTTATGCAGCTTCTAGAAACAAAGAAACTCTCAAGATGTGGATTTATGGGTTTGGGGGTTTTAAGAATTTAATATAGTAATATATTAATATAATCTCTTAGACTTATTTCTGGTTTTCCTGGTTTCCTGTGATACACCCTCTCAAGGATTAATCAAATCAGGTTTTTCATTCCTGGTGTTAGTGGCACAAGATGATGTGTACTCAAGTCCTTATTCAGTAAATAAACTTACTTTTATAGTAAATTACTGTGCTGGGATGTGTCATCTGTGTCAGGCCACTTGTTTCAGCCCTTGGATTGCAGCAGCTGCTGAGGCAGGTGTTTGGCCATGTGTTGGAGCAGTGTTCCTGCTCCATGCTGACCCTGCTTTGCTTCTTCAGTAGCCTCACAGGGTGCTCTGCTGCATCCCAGGAGCAGGACTGCAGGACATTTTTCCTGGTGCTGAAAGACCCTCTCATTTTAGCCCCTCAGATGCAGCCTCACTGCTGCATTTATTTCTCCTGAAATGTATTTGGGGTATGTGGCTGTGTCTGAGTTCCTAATGTTTAAAGATCCACCAAAAGGTTTTTTTATATAGGTTGCACAATTCACAGCCTGATCATTCTGCAGCCTGCATGGTCCAACCACTCCATTCTGTTTGACTGCCAGACTGACACAGAGTTTATGACGATCTAGTCCCATATTCTCTGCAGAAAAGAAGGCAGATTTTTAAAATCTGCTGTAATTCTGGGGCAAGGGCATGCCTTTAATGGGTTTTGACTGGCACTATGCACACATGCTACAGAGAGGCTAGAGGTACTCTTGTGTATGCTTCAGTCTGCTGCTCCCTGGAGCACCGTCACCAAAATATAATATGTCTTTTTGGAGTTCAGTTCTGTGTTTGGGAAGGGGAGAAAGGTGTTTGTCAAAATCTTCCTTTTTGTATTCTCTGTTAGATTTTAAGGTGTCTATGTTCATCTTCACCCTCAGACTATTCTACTTAACTCAAAAACATCCATAGGGACCTTTCTCTAGCCAATGTGAAAAATAAGCAGAACTTTAACTTAGACAAAATCTATTTGTGTATGATACTTGGTGAACATAATGGTTACTCTCAATTTATTTCATGTCTTAGGATCTTTCTATTATAAAATGAATAAAAGTTAAGGTAAATGCCTGTGAAACACTAGAGTTTGGTCTTGCTTTTGGATGACAGATAATTTGATCACTTATTTGGAAACAGAAATATTTTGTGTTTGATGTAAAAACCAGCCTAGGCAGCAGATGGAGTTGATTATTTTCAATAACAAGCAAGAATGGCTGTGTGTCAGTGTGATCACACAGCTGTGCTTGGCTTTGGGCTTCTTTGTGTGGCACTGATTATTGGTATTAGTATTATTTCCTTATATGCATAGAAGGCGAACAGAATATTAATAGAAAAGATCCAATTGAAAGTGCTTAGAGAACAGTTTATCTTTTCTAAAGTGAAGTTTATTGGCAGGACTGAAGCTATTGAACCAGGGAAGACATAACTGACTTAATTCAGTCATGCTATTAAAATTGTAATTAAATATTAAGATCAAAGTATGTCGTAAGATTTTCTGAAAATGCTACAAGCTTTGTGTTTCTGTGAGTTGAAAGCTGAAATGACAAAGCTTTAGATGACATGGGTAAGCACTCCTGTAATTCTGTAATTGTTCAGCTGAAAACACTGTATGGCATTTATGTTTTAGCTTTTCCAGGTAACAACTGATCATTGTGTCAGTGACATGTGACACCTGAAAGTCACAGAGACTAAATTAAAGTACAGTTGGTGTTATAACTTTTCATTTTTCTGTTCAATATGTGATTTGTTTTGCTTCATTTTTTTTCACAGTTCTGTATGTTTTTGTTTAAATATTTTATAATTTCTAGTAGTAAAGTTTTGGTAGGGTGGTAGTACTGCTGTTGTTTTCTTTATTGTGCCGTGAGTATTTTATCTTTCTCCTTTAGCAGGATGGGAGTATTTCTATTAATCACTGTTTCCAGATATGCTGAAAAATTTTACACTGGTGGTTTTAGAGAGGATGTTAGTGTTTGTTCACAACTTTGATTTTAGTATAGAGAGTTTAAAAGTGACTGGTGAGAATGCATGGAAAATTTGACTGAAGTATTCAGAAATGGTCATTCTTGCAATGACTGCCAAAAAAAAAAAAAAAATCAATGTGTTCTGAGTGTTCCTTCATTTCAGTTTAGCTGTTCTGCAAAATGAATTCACTTCAGGAAAAGCCCACTAAATTTGGAAGCTAATCCAGGAATTAAGGCAGTTTGTGAATACTTACAGGTATCCAGTTGTTTCTGAGCAATAATACTAAACATGTTTTCTTCCTGTGATACCTAGATTGTTCTCTTCCTTTTCTCATCCCCGTCAGACTAAATGTCCTTGTTTTTCTTCATAGATTGAAATGCTAAGGAAGAAAGTAAAAGAAAAGGAATTATTTATAATACAGCTTTTAGACAAAATCTCTTTCTTAGAATGTGAGGTAAGGCATTTATCTTTTAAGTTTACATAATTGTGATTATTTTATGAAACCAAATTAAACTTGAACCAATGTCATCCAGTGCTATCTGGATGTATAATTACTATATGTATTTGCAGTTCTTCAAATGGAAATTAAACTTACGACACCAGTCATACAGTCAGGAATGTATGAAATAAAGTCTCAATATTCATGCTAAGTTTCTTAACTTAAAATTTTATTATGGTTTTATAACGGCTTAAACCAGAAGCTGCTGAATAAAACTGTTCATTTAATTAATATTCTTTCCAGAATTAAGAATTCCTTTATTTTCTCAATACATACTTTAACACTGTTTCTTGTAGAGAGAGGGCAATGTGCAATTTTATTTCCTTGTTTAATTACCAAAAATAAAATAAACTTGTGATGAAAATTACTGTTTCCCAGAATAAAGAATTACAAGATAAACTGGACTACTTAATGGAAAACCAACCAAAGACCAATATAGAAACCAGAGATACTGGTGTAGAATGTGATCTTCCATACAGGTATTTACTTTTTCTGCTTGTTTGTAGGAAAATTCCTCATACAGTCCCTTGTCAGTGCTGTATTAGTAAACCATTTTGCTAATAAACTGTTTTAAGTGGATTGTGGCCTTCAAAAGAACACTTCTAGGTGCAGTTCACTTCAGTGATTTATGGTTTAGGATTTATTCTTTTCTTAAAGATGCAAACGTACTGCAAACTTTTGGGGAGTAGTTATTGCCAATAATGCAATTTCAGTTCAGAAGTCAGAGAGGGGACTGTGAGGTGTGGGAAGTTCTGGTGCAGAGTGGCTGCTGGAGCACAGCAGACACGGCACAGCTCTGCCCAAGGCTGCTCAGCGCTGGCTTCGGGCACTCTTCACCTTCTGTGGTGTGACCAGGACCACTGGGAGAGCAGATAACACCAGCAGGGGCGGGCTGCAGTGATTCTGGAGATCTCCTGGCCCAGGGTGGAGGATTGCCAGGTAAACAGTGCTGTGACATTGCCACATCTGCACCAGAACGCTGCTCTGTGATGGCAGTGGCTCTGGAGCCTGGCTTTGGGAAGCTCAGGTGTGGTGCCAGTGGCTCTGGAAAGTTCAGGTGTAGTGTGTTCCCTTCTCCCGTGCTTTCTCTGCCCTGAGCCTGTAGCAGGCCACTGAGCCCTGGGAGCAGGGCTCTGCACTTGCAGTTCAGTATTCCCCACAAGTCCCCACAGGGAAGGGCAAAACAGAAAACAAACCTGTAAAATAAGGAGGACCACTTCACATTACTTTTATTACCAACAAGTAAATTTGTTCATTGTAACCACCCTGCAAATTGAATAGTTTAGTTTGAGGAATATAAATTAGCATATAAAATCAGCAAGCAAACTAAAATACCTTTCATAATTTAAAAAAAAATTTGGAGTTTAGCCTAGAGCACATCTTAATAGCATGTGTTCTGGAACCTTAAATACAGTGGTTTTTCACTCAGGTTGTCACCAGAAACCTATCTTTGTTGCCCTCTCCTGGGCCCCTCTGTATGCAAGCATAGCCTCTAGTTATCTGGTATTTTTCCTCTTTTTGGGATTTATCTCTATGCAGGAATGCACCTCTGTACAGTTTAGATTTCATGGAATTACTCTTACTGATTGTGTTCTTAAATGCAATATCGCTATCTTTCTTTGTTGCAGGACTCTTAGTCCTAATAACTTTATTGCTGGGCATTCCACTGTGAGCAGCAGCAAATGCCAGCCTGTAAACATGTCAGTATCTGCCACGGTTTTTATCAAATATTCTCTGTGGCATTATAGAAAAGAAATACGGAACATACCAAGTGCACTGATAAATTTAATTTTAGCCTGTCCGTATCAACACAAGGGTACAAGTTCATTGCCGTGGCATTAGGAGCCCAGCTGTGTGATACTCTGACCGTAACTCTGTAAGCTTTCTCTTGTCTCCTGAACAGCACAAGCACTGAGAACAGATTTCCTGAAAGCCCGAGGCCGGTGAGGACGTACACCCCGTTCAAGAGAGTGCTGGAATTCAGCACAAAGAGCAGCACATCCTGAGCATTCAACTCATTGAGCTTTGTAATATGAGCAGATATCTCGCGCCTTTGCAGCTTGGTTAGATAAATTTTTATCAATTAATAGAGAAGAGCAGCAGCATGGAGTCTTGCTAAATTTATCCTGAAAGTAGCTCTTTAGTAACTTATTACCTGAAGTTACTACTGATGTTAACTGTGAGAGGATAGGGAAAAAGCAGGCTCAGTGAAGCAGCAGTCGGGCAATATTGCCTCTTTAGAAGCTGTCTAGTGCAATGTGTCATTTCAAATGCCTGTAAGAAGGACTTGTATAGCTGTACAGTTGGGTTTTTCCCTCAACTGTGTTGTAATTCTGTTTGTGTGATGAAGCTGTAATATATTCTGTTGTCAATACTACTGGAGCAGTACCTGAAGTTGTGCTGGCAGAGGGAATTAGTGTGGAAGCTCCAAATCTGCCCAAGGTGAGGGTGGCTCACTCCTGTCCCAGAGACCTGGTGCAGCTGAGGGCTGTCTTCACCTGGGAGCAGCTCTTTTGTACCCAGCACTCTTTGTGTGGGAGGGAGAGAGGAACTGGGCTGTTTAAAACAATTCCCTCAACACATGGCAGATGAAAATTGTGTTTGATGCTCAAAATAGTAAGGGATAAAGCAGATTATAAAGGAGTTTGCTCTGAGGGACTGAGACACTGGTTTGTACTTCCTCAGTCATGGGACAGAGTGACCATGGGTGACACATTCAGTAGCAGTTGTGTAGGAAAATCCCTGATGCTTTATTTATTTACTTTTCCATTTGAGGAAGGAGTTTTCATTAAACAAAAGTTTGCCTACTGCAACCTGCAGCAGTCCTTGCAATGCCAACAGCAATAGCAATCCTGAATCAGGATTTGGGGTTTTTGAGTACTATTTTTTTTTGTCCAAAGCACTCAAAATATTGTCTTTGGCTTCAAAGTAGCAGCAGGAATGACTGTATCTAGTACTGAACTAATTTAAATATATATATATATATATAGGGTACCATTTACATATTGTTTTGATCTTCCACTCTTAGTGAATTTAAAATGAATTAGGAATATTTTATTTTAATTCTGTTAACAGGAATGAAGGACCTTTTTATTTTTAATTACAGTACCTGCAAAAGAAAATGAACCACTTAGGTTCTGTATGATCCGTATTGTTCTTGCATGCAGTGCCAATCCCAGGGGGTGATCAGCTTGCCACAAAGCTTCCCAAAGGGATTGCTTTTCTCTCCAGCCTAATGCAATTCAGTCCTGTCTATTCAAATCAAGTACACTTACTATCTCATATTGAACACACAAGATGAGTAATAACTCTGATTTCAGGGATAAGCTTTGTACCTGTGAAATCTTACCTCCATCTAGTGGTTGATAACAGTAAATATTTGGACAGTATATGTTATTGAAGAGAAAGACACTAAAAACTAATCCCGACAGGTATATTAATGTCAATTAGGGATGTAACTTTGGATCTTACAAAATGTCTTTTGGCATTTCCATGCCCAAACAGTCCCTCTGTAATTCAGGACTAGAATTCTGAATCAAAGTTTGTGAAAATTACCTTCAAACTTCAGATGAAGGTGGTATTTTTAGATAAAAGGAAATGCATGTTGTTGTAAAAGACATTTACTGACAAGTTTAAAAAAGTGAAAATCCTTTATCCCACTGATTTTGGCCAGAATTCAGAAAACAGAACCTGATCATTGGGAGGTGCTCAATGAATGGTAGTAGAGGGCAGGGTAAGTATCAAAATGCTGTTTTGACACAGACTCAAAGGAAGTTCATTGTACTTTTAATATACTCCTGAGGATATTCTGAAAATGCTGCAAGCTGTTTTAACTCTGAGACTTGCAACATTATGATAATCTGCTCATGACTTTACCAGGAATGCAGCAAGGCCTTAAGTTTTTACTGTAAAGGTGTTCTGTGTAAATTTTGTCTTGACTGTTCGATAAAATACAGTATTTTTTTTCTAAGCCAAATAAGGACTGAAGTCAAAGCTGTATTTTAAGAGCATTTTGACATCAGTGAGCTGGATCACCATCACTTGATTGGACTACTGGTGTAAATTTGGTAACTGTGAAGAACAGGAGAGGAACTGTATTTATATCATTGTGTTACATGAAAACGTAGAGCTTTCCAGTCAAATGAGCAGTAATGTAAATTAGCATAGATAGTAACAAACCTGACTGAAAAGACTGTAACACTTCTGTATAAATTTTCTCAATTTGAGACTGAGTTAATTAGTACTATCACATTAGAAACTAGTTAAATTTCTGTAAACAGCAGTAAAAGCCATATAAGAAGGGCCCATAAAGTACACTAAATGTAAGTCAATTGTATGACTACATTTGTACCATTATAAGTATTATTTTGTGATATATTCCAGATACTCTGGAAAGTATTTTGGGATACACTTTTCATATATGCTGTACAAATAATGTATTACGTTGTATGCTTTTAATACATCCGGTATGCAGGACATGAAGAGGATAAATTGCAATAAACACTGTATTTAAACTTGTTGTGTCAAGAGTCTTTTAGAAATAAACGTACCTTAAGACGTTGCAGACTGTTACTGTTCACCCCCTTGTTTGTTCCAAACAGTGGGAATGGAGAGTGGCTCCGTGGAGCCTCGATGTTCTCGCCGGGGTTTCCCTTGGCACACGGGCCCTTGGGAACAGGAGGGCACTCCCTGGCTAAAGACTTCCTCAAAGCCAAGTCACACAAGTAGAGCAACTCGTTCATGAAATAAAAAACTACTGACTTGCACAGGATAAACAAAAAACGGCAGCACAGCTCTTGGAAAAAAAACCCAACAGCTTCAGGTCCTCCGGATAGCATCTGAATTCATCTGGGATGATGTTCTCCAGTCTTCAGCAGGGATGGCTGTGGCCCATCTTTATTTACAGTTGATATCCACCTACTGATAATACAGATTTATTTTTAAGGCTATAAAAATAAAGCAGTTTACGTGTCAGCTAAAGAAGAGGTGGTGCAAACATGACAATCACAGTGTCACAGGTTTGTAATGCTCAGAGGAAGAATGTCAAGTTTGTAACTCAAATAATGCCTCCCTATTTATTGTATTCAGCTTAGACTGCTAACAAGCCCTGATAAAATCTTGTTGAGCTGGGCAGTGCTTGGTGCTGAACCTACACCATGGGACTCTGGGAGCTGGATACTGAGGCTTTTCAGAGAGCTCCAAATACTTGACATCTGAAAACTTCTGCATATGGGCAGATGAGAAATAAGTTCTCTGTGCATGAAGTCTGTTATTCTGTGCAGGAAATCCCTGATACACATAATGGAGATGTACACACTGAGAGTTTCATTCCAGTTACATTTTACTTCACTCTTGCTCAGCCCCCGGGGCTATTTCCATGTGTAATAAAGAAAAGTGTATGAGAGACCTGTGTTAAGGCCCACCCAGCCCTACCTCAGGCAGAACATGTAAGGAACACAAGAAAAGGACACAGGAGCCATTACAACTCAAGGTATGTGAGTATTTTCAAAAGAAAAAGGGACTTGGTGATTTAAAGAGAAACTACATAGAAGTGAACATCTGTGAGGTTAGTTTTTTTCTTAAATAAAAATTATTCAATTGAATTCCAAATACTCATATCATCTTTTCTTGTTATTTTGGGGGTGATTTACATGATATGTGTAGCTTGTTTCCTCTCCTCCTGCTCCTCTATTTCTGAGCAGAGAAACTATAAAGGTAGTTTTCCCCCCTCAAATCCTAAAAACTGGGTTTTTTTGCTCCTTTTCCAAGTGAAAAGAAGTAACATTTCATAAAGTTGAAGAAAGCAGAAAACAACAGCTTTTTCTGGAAGAAAGAGTACTAAATTACTAAATTTATATTTCCTTCTTCAAATTTGTACTGAAGTTGATGCTGTCTCAGTGGTGTTGTATCTAGATACTGCCCACCTGTTCATAACCTAGAATCTATTTATTCCAGCACCTTCCAGATTTCAGCTATTTCATTATTCTGAAACTGTGGGTTATCTGTAAATAGACAATGTTACTCCAAAATTTAACACTTCTGAACTGTAAAGATGAACAATATTCCTTCCCAGTGAATTTGGGAAACAAATACAGACTTAGTGAACAGTATTCCAGGTGAGGTACAGAATGATCAGTTGTGATTTCCAGAAGCCATGTTATTAACACTTTGCTCCTCTTCATTCTTTGCTCTACTTTTTTCTGTGTTTATGCAGTTTAGCACATAAATTGAACCCACTGTAAATAATGGCATTGCTTTTCTGTGCTGTCATAAAGCAGCTGAACGTTTCTGAGAGCAGTAGTCTAATGAGATTATTCCTTCTAGATTCTCATTTCCCTGCTGGCAGGAGCGGTTTCCATGCCCAGTGTTCCCACCCTCTCCCATCTGCAGGATCAAGTGTTCCTCCTTGCAAGATGCAGATATGTGACACAGATGCATGACTTAAACATGCGTAACAGGGGCGGCAATTCAAAGAACTTGTGTCCTGTAACTGCGGGGGATCTCCCAGTGAGAAAAACTCAGCGATTTCCCTGAATTCTTAGGCAAAACTCCCCCAAGGGATTTTCCACAGAAGATGCAGGTAGTGAAATGGTTTCTTCAAGTAGCTACTGGATGGGTTTTCTCACCCTGACTGTGGTATTTTTTCCATGGATAGCTGCCAGCTTGATTAATCTCACTTCCCCCGGCCCTCAGCCTTTCCCTCGGCCGTCCAGCTGCGCAAACAAAGGGGCAGGCGGACATGTCAGAGCTTCCTTCTCCAGCCCCTCCGGCTTGGCCCTGCCTTTGTCCTGCGCACAGAACAACGCCTTTAAATCCCCGCGAAATGTGCCTCTCACTTCTGCTCGGATCGAGACTCCTCTGTGCACTGGGATCACCTTAACAAAGCTGCCCCCTCGGAATCGCCATTCACTGACCCACTGCCGGTACCGGGGGAGGCTCGCTGAGGGTGTGTGCCACTTCAGGGGCTGTGCAGCCAGTGCTGTCGGCAAACCCCGCAGTTCTGGAATTCTCTCTGGGACGCTGCGGCCTCCCCGGAGCCTCGGCCGGGCCGACCGACACCGCGTCAGAAACAGTTCGCTGATTATTCACTTCAGAAATTCAGCTGGAGCGTGTCTGTTGAAAGATGTGTATTTCACAAGAAAAAGTACTTAAGAGTTTAAAATAAAGTATAGTAAATGTGGCATAGCATAGGCAAGGAACCCCCTGGATTTTGAAGTTATGCATTGGCAAAAGATTATAAAATTCCCGGAATTTTGAGGGGAAAAGAAAACTTGTTTTCATAGTTTGCTTAGTAACTTCCACAGACAAGAGGTCAAAAAACTTAGAATACCAGACTGGTGTCTGGGGAGGGGTAAAAGTCAGAGTCCGCTGAAGTGCTAACCCAAAAAACTGCTAAAAGGTGTCAATTTACTCTCAAACCCACAGCCTTTCTGCGCTGCTCCGCGCTTGTCACACGTGCCGTACAGGGCACAAACCGCAGCTTTCCCAGCTCTTGTTGCAATTGCCGTACGATGAAGGCGAGTCCCCAGCGCGGGGGTGAGCGGCCCCGGCCTCGCTCAGGGCTCTGCGGGCCGGGGAGCGCGATGCGCGCCGCCCTTCGCGTTCCGAGCAAGTCGGGCCCTGCCGCCGCGCCGTCGCTTCCGGCAAGATGGCGGCCCGCGGCGCGCTGCCGGGGGCCCATGGCGGCGGCTCCGGGGCTGCGCGGGCGGGCGCTGCCCGAGCTCCGCGAGATGCTGAGGCGGCAGGAGCGGCTGCTGGCCGATCGGTGAGGGCAGCCGGAGCGCGGGCGCCGAGGAACGGGCCGGGCTTTCTGCCGGCTTCTCGCCCGTCCCCGCGCAGGCGGCAGAGGACGAACCGCTCGCTCCCGTTCAGCGCCTGCGGGGGCCGGCGAGGGCGCGGGGACCCGCGGGCTCCAGCGGCTGGGGATGCGGGGTAGCGCTCGGGTTGTACATGTCCGTGTGGCCCTGCTGCCTGCGGACACAGGAACGGACTGTGAGGAAAGGCTGAGAGAATTGGGATTGCTCAGCCTGGAAAAGAGGCGGCTTTGGGGTAACCTAATCGCGACCTTCCAGAACCTGAGGGGAACTTTCAGGAACGATGGGGCAAAACTATTGCCAAGAGTATTTGGTGACGGACAAGGAGGGAGCGGGTTCAAAGTGAAAGAGAGTAGGTTTAGATGAGATACAGAAGGAAGAAATAACTCCCTGCGAGGCTGGTGAGGCACTGGCACAGAAGCTGTGGCTGCCCCATCCCTGAAGTGTTCAGGGCTGGGTTGGGGCTCTGAGCAATCTGGTCTGGTGGAAGGTGGCAGGGGGTGGAAGGAGATGATCTCTGAGGTCTCTTCCCACCCAAACCATTCCATGGCTCCTGTGTTTCACTGACAGCATGTAGTTACTGCTGTACTGCAAGTGCTTTGCATTTTGCCATGTTTCAGAAGTTTTGTATGTAAATAAGAAGCTCATGTTGCACTGTGAAACCTGTCCTATTAGCTGTTCTAATAAAATATCTGTATGTCAGATTGAAATAGGATTGTTTATAATGATTTTTGTTTGTTTGTTTTAGGAAGTTCATCGCTAGGCTTCCAGATAAGGGTAAGAAGATCTCTGATTTTGTTGAAAAATTGAAGCTTGCCATTTTCCAAGAGGAAGAAGTAGCCAGGACAGCTGAGCTGTTATCTGCTGTCAGGTTGGAGTTTCAGGCAAAACAGGAAGAGATCAAAACAAGCAAACAGGAAGTTGTCTTAACTGAGGACACAGCGAACAGTGCAGGTTCCTCAGTCTGTCATGAAAACTCTAATATTAAAGACACTTCTGACATTTCTGCTGAAAGGCAGGAGGCAGAATGTGTTGAAAAAGACACAGATACAGCTTTGGAAAATGAAAGGACTCAGAGGAAAAATAATAAAGTAAAGACTGTTACAAAGGATCAGAATAGTTTTTGTGAAGTTGTCTCCAAGTCAGCCACAAGCAATCACCTGAAGAATGATCAGCAAGTCTCCCAGAGCAACACTGAGGATGGTACAGCAAGTACAGCCGCTTTGGACAGTAGTAAAGAAGCCTTGGTTGATGCCTTTCAAAGAGTTACAATTGCAGATGGGGAAAATAATGAAAAAATCTTGGAAAAAGAGCAGGAAGTGGCAGAACATAAGGGCAATGTGTTTGGAAGGCGACATCCCAAGACACCACATTATATTGAGGTTCTAGAGGCCAGAGCCAAGAATCCAGTCCTAAGAAAACCCAAATTTAAAACAAATGCGTAAGTATTATGACACAGAAAAACCTTTTGTGAGATACTTGATGTGCATAAAATTGGAAATGGTAGAGAACAAGCATGATGGCTTTATTTGCTAGTCATGATTAAAGAGATTCAAAGACTCATGACTCACAAGGTTCATAGGCTGGCTCTTGAGCTTTAAATGCCACAGAATCTCAGTACTGAGCAGTGGTTTAATTCTACCCATTTGGAACAATTGTCATGAATCTTCATAGAATTTAACAGCTCAAGGTGCAAAACTACTAAACAATTGGCAAAACTTTTGGATCAGTTCTAGAACGTGTAGAACTTGAATAGCTAGAAGCCTTTTGCTTTTTCTGCACTTCTAGGAAAATTATAGTTTATGTTGTCTGTTCTGGTAGCATTAACAATTTGTACTTTGTGTGACTCCCAAAGCATTGCTATTTCAGTTTGCTAACAAATCAGCAAACCAGTGTGGTTCACTGTCAGGAGTAACTTGTGATATTGCCTCTCTGTGGAGAAATAGTTCTGTTTTTTCTGAGTGCTGCTTTTGTTGTTGTTGTTTTTTGTTTTGGGTTTTTTTATTTCTTTTTTTTCTTGGTCTGTGTTTTCATAGGACTTCAGATATATTTTCAACTCTTACATGTTAAAAATAAGTTTTGAAACTGGAGTTGTTCAACCTTGTGATGCAAGTTTGGGTGACAACGTAGGTGTTTTGTGTCTTCCAGACTATCAGGAGAGCAGAGTGGATCATCTCATGGTTCCTCATCCAGTCGATCCCCTGGGGGATTTGGCTCTCCAGTTCCTCCAGAGGAGAGACGACTCAGAGATAAGAAACATTTGGATGATATCACAGCAGCTCGACTGCCACCACTTCACCACTCCCCTGCTAAGCTGCTTTCCATAGAGGAATCCATAGCAATTCAGATACAGCAAAAAGAAGCTTATGAGGTATGAATTTACAATTTGGTCTGAAAATTATATAATCAGGATCACTCCCAAAAAAGAAAAGATAAAGGGATCTTTTCATGATGATGAATTGATATGGGCAGACTTTGAGGAAAGGCACTTTGTCTTGTGTTTGCGTCTTCCAATGATATATTGGTCTCTGAAAGTATTAGTCCTACATCAAACACAATCTGTGTGTTGTAATGCTGACCTTTTTGCACTTTCTTCACGCCACTCTTCATTAAAGAATTTTTGTGCCTTGGAGAAATGAAGGCCTAGCAGTATTTGTTATTGTTAAAATATGCAAGTATCTATATTTGCCTTTATTCAGTGTCTGAAGAACTCAGGTTCTGAGGTTCTTCAAATTCTGTTATAATGGATTTTGACTTTCCAGGTAGTGTCAGGCTCATTTTTAAATTAGACACTATTGTAGAAGTGTTCTGTTAAAATTGACATTACTATGTCATAGGTAGGGGCTGACACATGGAGAATTTCCAACTCTTATTAAAAAGAGCCAAATATTAATAGCATAGTTATGTAGAAGCGTGAAAAGAAACCTGAAACTTCTTTGCCAGTTACTAAAACTTTTAATTAAGTCACTTTGAAATTACTGATAATATGATGTCAAGTTTATATTTTAGTATATTAGTTTATTCATGAGAATGACAAATGAGCACTTTTTCTAACCCGTGTCCTTTTTTTGCCTGACACAGGAAATGCAAGCCAAGCTTGCAGCACAGAAGCTTGCAGAGAGACTGGATATAAAAATGCTCAGGTTTGAACCAGAGGGGGAGGCCTCAATGCAGTACAGAGAAGTGAGAGATGAAGATTATTTTTCAGCAGAAGACTGAACATGTGACTGATCATGGTGTGTCCCTGGATGAGCTGTGTAACTGATCTTTATGCAGTACTTCTTAAAACCCAAACCTGAATATTGAGAATGCTTCATCTAGTCAGCTTTTCTTAAAATTTTCACATGACAGCTCCAGGAAGGGTTCAATGTAGACATCATAAATATACATATCACAATTATTTCTCATTCTCCTTTGGGGACTGATAATTATGTATCAGTCTCTTTTGAGCACTTGAGGCAGTTAATCCTTGTGGAATGCCCCACAGTTCTCAGCTGTAGCAAAGTGAGTTTCTAACACAGTTTTGCAGGCTCTGATGGATCAGCTACAACAGAAGGTTTCTTCTGTGCAGAAGTGTGATTGCAAAGGGCTTTGGCACAAAACATGTCCATAAAGTAAGCTGAGGTGCCTGTGAACTGCTCACATGTACAAAAGCTCTTGTATCAATGTGAGCTATTTCTTTTACCTATTTATTATTACCTTGCTTTTACTGTATGGTGAAAATACCTGCCCAGGGAGTTACAATAAATACCTGATCTTTAGTAACTTTTTACCATGTAAGAACTTGTTTCTGTGCCTGCACCTTAAAACAACACTTGCTGCCCTTAGGTTGTAAAATAGGTAAGAATGTAAAGTTATTTGGAACACAAATTCTGTTTGGGCTTTAAGGGACTCTGCTGTTTGATTTTTGGTTATTATGGCAAAGCACATCAAGAGATCAAGACTTTACTATTTTTATTAAAGATTTTTATGTTTTTCTGTATTTTTGTATACTCCTTTCATACTTTGGAGGTACTATTTTTTCATAGTCTAATACTGTAAATTAAGAGGTCTGTGCTCTGGTTTTCTTGGAGAAAGTGTTGTGCATATTTTTAAGTTTTGGCTGCTATTTGAAGACAAGAAACAACCTTCCTTAAAGACTATGAATAATAATAGGAGTTTTGAAAGATAAGGAACACACCTGACAAGTATTTCACAATGGTATTTTCACTGTGGTCTAGGATTTTCTGAGCCTAGTTTGAGTTCAGTTCTTAAAAACAAACCTCAGAGAGTCCTTGTACAGCCTGGCAATATCTGTTCCCCAAAATGTTGCCACAGCTGTAGGGCTGTCCCTGGCTGTGTACATGTTCCTGCAGGAATGATGTCTTTGGAAACCAAGGCTGCTCCAGCTGCAAGTCATTCAAAAAGCTGCATGGGATGAAAATGTGGGAGGAAGAACTCAGCCTCTTCTTGAGTGCAGGCAGTAACTCTCCCAAGTGCTGCACAAGCCCTCCTGGGCAGTCACTGTGGCACATAGTCCATACCCTGGCACTGCAGTTGGACAGGTGGAACTGCTGCTAAGCTAGCTGTAATATTTTTTTGACTAGGTCATCTCTTGCTCTTTCCTGAACCCCTTCTTCTTGCAACCTTCTTGTTCTCGTTGTTCATTGGCTTCTACATCAGTTGCTCTTCCCTTTTTCTCAGGCTTACTTGCTGTCACTAAACCAAATCCACATTCTGCATCCCTGCACCACCCATTCCCTTTCCTGTCACATTCTGCTATGTGTGTGTGTGTTTGACTCCTGTCTCTGCTGTCTTACCTTCCTTTCTGGAACTCCATCTAAATACCAGCTGTGCACCTGACACCTCCGACGTCCCTCACTCCCTTGAATACCTCACAGAGGCCTCAAGATCTTCGTGGTTTTGCCATGACTGCTCTCCTGAGGCTTTCCTTATTTCCTGTTTTGGTTTCGGACTCTGCAGGTGTTTGTCATTTCCAGGCCTTCTCACCCTTCTATCTTCTTTTCATACTTGTGGTTTTTTCCCTTCCTCTCTTGTTTATGCTCTTTCTTCATCCTTCCAGCTTCTCACCATCACTTGCCTTTGTCAGCACAATTCTTTGGCTTGTTTTCAGCCATTCACATTCATCCCTCAGCATCCCTGTTGATGACCCAGTGGATCTCAGTTGTATCTATTTCTGTCCAGCACGTGGCTCTGACTCACAGGCCAGAGGAGTGACCTCCTCTTTCTCCTCTTGTGGGTGCAGCTCATCTCTCAGATCAATGCTTTCCATGCTGCCACCTGCTTGTCCAGCTGCATCTTGTCATCAGCCCTCCCATTACTGCAGTCTGTACTGCTCAAGGACAAGCAGCCTCAGAATTGGCTTTCCCTTTGCTGTTTCATGAAACATAAATTACCACTTCCAGGCTGTTTGCATCTCTTCCCCTGCTTAGCATCATTGCCCTGAGCCTGTACTGACTGTGCACACACCTCTGTAAGATGCTGTGTGCATTCCCTCTGTGCTGGTTTTCTGTGCTAAAGGATTTCACACAAAGCTACACAGTTAGGGACTTCCAGAGTGCTGAAATTTACCTCTCCCTTGGCTTCTGCTGACCACACACTTCTGCTAACTAAACCAACTCTCTTCCTTGTGCTATTAACACATACTTTTGCTCTCTAAGCTTTGTAAAGCAGAGGGAGTTTTCTTGATCTTTATTTTGATAGCATTCAACTGTGTTGGGTCTTTGCCAAAATGATCCCAGAATGGGCAAACTTCACCCTTAAGGGGAGGTAGGGTGGGGTGGAAATCACTGCGGTAACAGGTGAAGGGTGTTACATATTCGTTAAACAATTACTGGCTGTTCAGGGTAGTTTTGGGGAGCTTTTGTAGAGGAGAGTCTCGTCTGAATACAAAACCAAGCCAAAGGTATGAATTTTAAGTTATTATTTAAAAGTTTGTAAAACCTAGAGGCTTTCCTGGGGGGTTGTTGCTTCTGAGCAAAGGTATGCACTTTGAATTAAGATTCTGTGAATGCCAAGAAGGCAAAGTCAGGTTTAAAAAGAGTCCCACAATAAGAAGGATATGTAATCTTGAAGTCTATGAAAGGTTAGAGTACAAGAGGATCATGAAAGGATTTGCTGGATAATGAAAGGATGAATCATTAAATGGTTTAGTCACATGGAAAAAAAGTTTCTGATTGAGTATGGTATTGCTGTTGTGTATTTCATTGTTTCCCACTTCCACATCATTTCAAAATGTATATTGAGAGCTGAGGAGCTTGTTCTCTGTTTTGAGAATGGACTGTTATATTGCAATGGGCTGATAACACAGTAAAAATAAAGAATGGGTAATATAGTTTGGAAGTTGTTCATGTGAATAACTTTTGTTCTGACCATGTAAAATCCAAAAGATAATTGGAACTGTTTTGTTTCAGTGCTTTACAAGGAAAACATGGAGATGGAGCTAGGAAATGATTGCTATATAGGAAAAGAAAACAAGGAATGCAAATGGATCAGAAAAGACCTGTGAGACCTAAAGCTGGCCAATCTTGCAGGTCT
Source organism: Sylvia atricapilla (assembly GCF_009819655.1). Taxonomy (NCBI): domain Eukaryota; kingdom Metazoa; phylum Chordata; class Aves; order Passeriformes; family Sylviidae; genus Sylvia; species Sylvia atricapilla. The sequence continues at coordinate 13,785,874 of NC_089152.1, forward strand.
GAGAGATGGCACAGAGACACAGCTTAAATGTGACCTGTGGGTCAGAGAGCTGTAGCATGTGAGGCAGGGATCTGTGCAGCACCAGCTGTACTCCTGATTTCTGCATTGCTGATAGTACCTGTTTCCCAAACTGCTCAGAAGAAAAGCCCTGTAACAGTTTTTCTGTGCAGTAGCTTTCACCTTTCCTGAGGGAGGGAACATGCAATCTGGTTTGCCTGCTATGGTGATAACAGTATCTAGAGGATTTAACCACCTAAAAATGTATGCCAAGTATTAGGAAATAAAATTTGAAGAAAAGCCTAAATGCTGCTGGAGACTTTAATTATTTTTGGCAGCCTTTGAGACTAACTAAGGAGAAAAGACATAGTTATTTTCCCTGTTTTTAAGAGTTCTGTTGGTAGTGTTCTGTCTGGCTTGTGGACTTCTAAGGGCCATGTGATCAAAAAAAGTCAGCGACTGAGCTCCTGTGTGGAGGAAATGGGGCTGGTGAATTGAGAGAATTTGGAAACTGTGGCTCAGTGCTGTGGAATTTCTGAACCTGCCACAGGCACACAGTAACAGGGAAAACAATACCCAGACACTACTGACTGATGAGCCAAAAGCTGAGCGTGAAGCCACGCCGAAGCTGGTCGTGGTCCATGAGCAGGCAGGCAGCGGGTTCGGGCTCTGTGTGTGGAACTCGCAGACACCACAAGCCGGCAGCCTTTAGCAGCCTCCCGGCGCTCGGACCTGAGCAGCCCCGTCTGTAGGTGTGGATGTGGCTGCTGTCTGTTCCTTTGTGCAGCTCCACTGCCCAGCCTGCTCCCTGCATCCAGGACTGGAACCTCAGTCATGTGCCATGCTGGGGTTTGCCAGTCAAAATTATCTGCACTAGGACCCAGTTCTGGCACGGTTTGGGTGGAGTCTGGCTCATCCTCTGCATTTAGCAAGTTAGTGCAAGGAGTGTACTTGGGCCGGGGAATTGCAACTGGCCTTTGGTTACAAATGAAAATGAATGGCATAAAGAGGACAAGTGTAGGGAGTACTGTGTTGGAAGACGCTGTGTCCTACCCTGTGGACTCTTCTGTAGGAAAAAACAGCTTTCACAACTTTCCCAGCCCTGCTTCTTTTTCAGAGCAGGATAAGAAAGAAGCATAATTTCTCAAAAATATTTTGTAAGGACAAATTTTTTACGGTGTAGGCGTTGCATGTTGTGGCTTTGTTCCAAGGAGGTGCCAGCTGACCTGTATTTACCCTTAGTTTGTGGTTTACAGGTTTTTGTTTTTTTTTTTCATTTACCGCTTTTAGGGTGGTATGTGTGGAGATCACCACTGAGATTTCCTGGTCTCCTAATTTTAGGGTTTAGGTTGTGAACTCCCACGTTGTGGGAGGGAAAGGGAAGTTGAAACAACAGCTGTGTGAAAACATTTATTTTGTTGTGGTATTGTTTGTTTTTCAGTCAGCTAATGATTGTGTTTTGTTCTCATTCTCTGCAGTGCTATGTCACTGCTGCCACTGTGGTGGGCAAATGTTAGCTGACTGCATTTTCCACTCACACTGGCTTTTCATGGGATATGGATGTGCAACTGCATTTGGCCCCTTTGTAAATCCATACTATATTTATTATTATTATGTATGCAAAGCTTTAGAGGCATTTAGTCATCTCTTGTTTAAAGCAACTGTTCTGATCACTTAGTTATTAAGCTTTTACTAAATTGCCCCTTGATTTGGTGAAGCATGAAAGCTCACTGTAATACTGAATTGAAGTCAAAGCTTGATTCCTCTAGGAACATTTATGTGCAAGTGCTCTGTTGAACTGGGATATTGGCTCTGTGTTTTGTTTAATCTCTGTGTGCAAAGCAATTTGTGAGTAAGAGTTGTGAACCAGTTACTGGATGTGAGGAGACATAAATGAGCCCAGTGAAATGTGTGTGGGAAGCAAATTGATTTTCAACTTGCAAGAATCATTGGACTAAGCATTTCACTTCTAATCACGTAAATATGAGTGAATGTGTTGTCCTCCAGCAGTAAGTTTAAGAGTGGTTTCTTGACAGGAAAATTTGTAAGAATTTGTATTGACACCCTCATTGCTTTTCTTTCAGGTTTATATTGGGGACCATAATTGTGTCATGCATGAATTGGCAGATCTCCACTGAAATCATGAGGGATATAAGTGGAGCCATAATGCTTAATGAACATATTCCTATTTCCTCTCTCTCCCCACAGCTGGTATTAATGTACTTGCTTATTAGATCAAGACGGTGATATAATGTGGCAAGTGGTTGCAGTCCAAGGTTTGCTGAGTCTCTGAAGCTGAGTACTTGACAGGAGATATTCTTTACACACTTCTGAATAGAAATTTCAGTTGTAAAATTTCTGTATGTTTTTTCTTTTTCTTTTTTTTTTTTTTTTTTTTTTTTTTTTTTTTTTTTTTTTTTTTCCCCTGAAAAAATGTTTTCTCAATTGTTACTTGACGACAGTAACATACACTAAATTTACTCAGGGAGTAGTCAGACAGCGGTGGGAGTACTGCAGCTCTGGCTGTAACAGTGTGAGATATCCTGCACCCATTTCGGAATTGAAGCTGTCATCTGTACTGCCTGACCTGTGCTGCACTGGGCCCGAATACTGTGACCAACCTTGTACTGCAGAATCACAACTGCATGTGGAGGTGCAATGACACCATTTGTAGCTCTTGGTGAGGGAGAATGCAAGGCTGAATGCTCAGCTGTTAAGGCTTTGCCTGGTAGATGGATACACCTTCCCAAACTGACATTGTAGGGAGAGTAAATTACACAGTCAATGATATTTACATTCCTAAGTAATTTAAGCAGTTTTCCACTGAAGTTCTAAGGTGCCTGTCTCTTATAGATCAATGAGAACTAAAATTCCTCACCAAGAGAAGAACCTGGTATTAGCACCTGGGTACTTACTTGAAAACATGAAATGGCATTGGCACTCTTTTCTTCAGCCATCTTATAGCTCTACTTCCACTTATATTGAATTAACATTATTTTCCTTCTGTTTTCTTACAAATCTTTGAAAATCTTCCAGAATTTACCTACAATGAAATGAACCCCCTGATTTTGGGTAACAGATAATATATATATATAAAAACATGAGCTAGGTTACCTGGCTATTATTTGAAATTGAATGTATGAAACCTTCAGAGACTGTGTGATAAGCTCTTTCTGTTTAAGTCACTGTTACAAGTGGTCTGTGTTGTCTCCTGGTTACTATAAAAGTCTCGATGTAATTCTGGTTTCCAGAGTTACAGATCCATCAGTTCCATTTGTAATTATGTGCGAAATTATTTTGTCATTGACTTTCTCCCTGTGTTTTCCTTAGGGGGGAAAAAAGAAACAAACTCAAGCCACACAGATTCACAAAACCTTTCTTATATGTAATAATATTTTCTTTACTGACTCAGGTTATTTCATATTGATTAGAAGTTCCTAATCCTTGGTTTCACATGTCTTTCTCAGAACTGCTTTAAGTTGGCATTGTACTGATTATAGTACTGCTTAAATGATAGCTGATGATAAATATATCCGTGCACAGACATTGGGCATCATCATGTGTCATGCCTGCAGACCAGTTTTTTTGCCTGCACGGCAGATTTTTGTGGCTGTGAGCCAGGAATTTTAATGAAAGAAAACATCAAAGATGCAGAAGAAATGAGAATATTAGTCAAGGAAGATACACAGTGATGCTCTCTGATAACCTCTGGTAATTGACATTAGAACTATGTGGGAGCAACTTAAATAAACATCTGGACACTGAGTTTAGACATTTCCAGTGACAAAACCCAGACAGATCTTCTGGACTTGCAATAATAAATATTTCAGCGCAGTCCACATGAATCAACTTAGAATTCTGTTTTCAATTATTGTAGTTTTATAAATATATCATAGTTAATTATTCAGGGATACAGTTTCTTTTGAAGATTAAGGAATTTGATGTTTGCTTCATTCACATAAAGTTCCATTTTTTATTTGTATCAAACTTACTTCTGTTTGTACAAAAACAATAATGCAAGCTTGCCAGAAGCCATTAAAGTAGAATGCAACTGAACTTTTTCTGGGGTGGAAGGGCCTTTTCTGAAATTCCTGGCAGTGCACTGTACTCCATTCCAGCTATGGTAACCACTTTAATTGTGCTGAAAAGAAAATTACAAATAATCATTTAAACAAGTTATTATCAATACTTAGAAGATACTTTATCTTTTTACTTTTTGTAATGTGATAGTGCTAAGAATGTGGTATCCCTTACAAACAGTGAGGAGATGTTTATATCTACCAAAGTATTTTAAAAAGATAGTAATGAAGCTACAAGGCTGGATGGAATATTGGTTGGAGCCCAGATCTGATCCTAGTATTACAACTGTAAGTAGTCAATGGCTAGCAAAGGCATGGTCAATTTTTGGTATTTTCTCTATATTTTTTAGAAAAGTCTCTACTCTGGGCTCTAATTGCAAAACCACTTACTGCAGGAGGAATGAATCGTGTCTCTGAGATTATTTCCACATTATATTAAAATTACTCTATTCATGCTTTAAAAAAGTTTTTATTATAATTTTGAGATGATCTGTACCTTTGTTGCTGGGGGCCCTGGACAAAATGAGGAATTCTGAAATGTACTCAGGATTTAAGAATCTTCAATTTCCACTGTCATTTTAATTTACGCCTCCCCACAGCCCAGCCTGTCAACATCAGCACGTTTCTGCAGTTCCCTGTCCTGGCTGTCACTAGCAGGAGCACAAGTGCCAACATTACTGAGTCACTGGCTGAGTTGTGCTATGCCACTGGATTAAGAAAGTTTTAGGGGACTGCTGTGTTAGTCTGACCTATAGACCATCATCCCTTTCAGAGGTGGGAGAGGCAGCCATGAGTTGAGTGCAATTCAGAAAGACTCTGCTGTGCTGGCAGACAAAGTTGTTCCTGCATCAGGCTGGGCTCCTGTGGCAGTCTGAGGTTTGAAGGGACCTCAGCAGAGCTCCTGGCCGGGCTCCTGCACAAAGCAGGCGGTTCTGAGGCCAGGTGACATTGCTCAGGGCCTTAATTCAGACTGGTCTTGGAAACCTCCAAGGAAGGAGACCATGCAACCTCAGGACAACCCATTCCCAAGTAGACTGTCCTCCTGTGAGGCCAGGAACGAAGCCTCTTTTGTTTCAGCTTGTGCCTGGCTCTGTCTTTTGATGATGCCCTTATAGGTACTGGAGGATGCTGTTCAATCCCCTTGAGGTCTCCCCTTCTCCAAGGGGAACAGGTACTCTGCTGGATCAAGCATCTTGCTCTTTACCAAGACCCTCAAGGCATTTTCAGCAGGGCTGCTCCACAGCTTGAGATTTCTGGGCAAATCACAGGCAAGCATGTTGGGAAGTTGTAGGCTGACAAGTGTATTGTATTCAATTCTGTCACGGCTCTCTCAGATTAATAAAGTATGTTTTCCGCTTTCATATTCTGAAAACAAAAAAGTAACCTATACTCAGATCAGGATAGCCCTGCTATCCAAAACTTCACTGTTAATTAAAACAAGACAATTTGTGCTTTGCAACCCGTTCTACATACTATAAAAGTGATGGATAAGGAAGCACAGTGAAAGCTATAAATCAGCCTTGAGTTTGATAATCTAATAAGAGCATCTCTTTGGCGGTTTCACCTCTTGCTCATTGATCTGTAGCTCAGTAATTAATTTTCCTTAGTTTTATCCTTGTATTTATTAGGATACCTAATTCTTTATTGCTAAAACTATGCACCGGAAATTTGCAGTGTTATAGTTCAGATGGTGCAATTTATTCATTGTTCTAGGAACACAGAGGAGGAAGACAAATTATTTAGAGGTTTATTACTCAGAGAGGTGCACTTGAGGAAAGACAGAGAATAAAGCAGAATGGATAAATCTAAGGGGAAAATATCAGTTGTGAATATTAAGCAGCTCTTGTAACAGAGGAATTATCTGTTGAATGATCCCCCACGGGAAAGTGTTCAGTTCTCATTGCAGGTGCTCACAGAGCACTGACTGCAGAGAACAGCGCTGCACTGAAGAGGTAAATGGATAATTGGCTTGTGAGGATGTTGCTTTCTGTGTGCTGCCCATGCCGTGACTGCAGCCTTCCCCTCTGTCACAGGGCAGCCACTTTTTCCAGTTGGATTCGTGGTTAAAACCTGAGGGTGTGGTTTTATTCCCTCATGGAATTTAAGGGAAATTGCTCATCAGATCTTGAACCTGAAATACATTGACAGTTCTGATTTCCTCTTGCAGTTTTGTTTTCTGATCTTGCTGAAAGGATGGGGCAGTATGGGTAAATGCTTTGCTTATCAGCTCTGCCCCATTCCAAAATTACTCTTTCCCAAGAAGGAAAAATCCTGATTAAAAACAGTAATAAAGTTAGCTTCAAGTAGCAGATGAAAATTCTCTTTATGCATTCTTTTTGTGCTTTGTCTTGACTCTTAGTTTGACTCAAACTACCACACATTTGAGAGGAAATTAAGTTTATAGGTTTTTACTTAATGGCTGTTGAGACACTTGACATATGTACATTAAAAATTTTAACTCATTTCTCTATTTTGGTATTTTTATTTCCCAAGTGATTATTAAGTTTTGTAGAGACCCAAAGATAACAAACCTCTAGGTAGTACATACATTACAAGCTGAATTTTGTGCTCATGTGCCACATACTTATATTATATGCAGAGAAAATTGAAAAAATGAAAAGAAAGCAAGATGTAAAAAAAAAAGTATTTCATTAGATGGTAAAGCTCTCACTCACTTTCTTTATAAACAGCACTTTGTTTAAAACAAACAAAAAACCCCAACCAAACCCCACAGCCAAAACCAACTCAGTGAAAAGCATATATTGTTATTAGGTTATCAGAATCCTCCTGCAGAAAAGAGTACAGGTCAGGTATATTAGACAGATGTTGAGAATAGCTCTGTTCTCTATCTTGCAAGCAGTTCTCAGGGTTATCAATTGCATTTGGCTTTTAGCATAAAGGTTGTTGGCAAAGTACCATGTAATATTTCATCCATTATGCCTGTCTTATGAAGTATCACACACTTCTTCCTAGAATAGGTGCTCCCTCTCCTCTCCACAGAGATCAGACTGTGCTTTTACTAGTGGAATGGGTCTGTGGGAGAGTCACCCGAACTGCACTCTTCCTATCTTTTAAAAACAGGGAGATGAGAGATAAAGTTTCATAGGTCTGGAGAGAGCAGCAGTGTGTATTTCAGTCTGTGTCACATCTGTCTAACTTGTGTATGTGGTCCATAACTCTCTGCCACAGCTTTGCAGGGCAGTGCTCCAGAGGACTTGGTGTGCTCTTTTCTGTGCTTTAGTGTGTAAGAAAGGATAGCTCTAAAATACTTGGAGGCTCTAAGAATCAGTGATGTAGGGATTAGGATGAAACCCCAGTACGCCTCTTCCAGATGTGTAAGGAAGGACAGCATGATGCTCATTTTTAAACCTAGCCTATACTTATGTTCCCTGCTAAATTGATGTCTAAGTAAATAGCTTTACTAGTGGAGTAGAGACACGAGAGTCAGATTACACTTTATCACAGAACTTGATATGAAATTCATACTTTGTAGCCTGGACAGTGCAGTGAGATGGGTATCTGTGGTAGTAATGTAAGAGGATGTTTGTAGGAGTGCTATATGTCACAGGGCTGCCCTGGATCAAATAGCATTTAAATACATTGTACATGAGCTTTGATCTAGGATCACGGAGCCTTGTCTAGCCCATGGAGAACCAGGAGACCCACTTAAAGCCTGCCACTGCAGCAGGAAATGGTTTATGGTTTGGTTATGGTTTACTGTTTTTAATGCTGGTGCTGTATAGTACAGGATCACCCAACAGTAGTAGTTAAAGCAGGATACTATGTGGATATATAACTTACTCCTGTTTTCTATTTAGTTGGAGCAGTGACATAGTGATGGTTATGCTGCCTTTATGATTCTTTGCCAGCTGTGTAAAGACAATACTCGATCTGGCACACAGCCTGCCAGGGGAAGAGTGTTTTTCAAAACAGCTGAAGCAACTGAGACTCATGTGATTAGTCTGAATCAGTGTTGCTATTTGTTTCACCTGGTTAAGACTAGGTGCTTAAACCCAGGTGATGTCTGATTGAGCCATGTCCTCAGGAAAGTCCCAATTTGTGCTTCTGTCTAAAGACTCGATGTCCTCTCTCTGTGGTCACCCTGTTCCCCACAGCAAAGCTGTGCCATACAAGGCATTTCGTGGCTTTTGTTGTTGTGCCAATGTGTCAAGGCTGCCGCAGTAATGTTAAAACCTAAGGTAGAGAGAGAAAGCCAATTTTTTTCCTCCCCACAAAAATGGCGTTGTTTGGGAAATGCCTTAGGGTTTGAAAATTGTAACTATTTTTTGTATAATTACTGCCCTGCTGGTGTAATGCCATGAAGCACCAGTGTGGCAGCAGGCAGCACCCCAGCATCCTGGGCTTGACAGGGCCATGGAGGCAACGGGTTCTCATTAGCACCAAGCTCTGCCGGGGTTAATGAAGCCCTGCTAATGAACAGTGTTGTGCTAGGCAGAGTAACCTCTTGGCAGTAGAGTAACCAACCATGATAAAGTTTGGCTAGTAAGAGGGTTTGAAAATATCTTTTGATATTTTTATTGACATTACAGGTATATGCAGCCTTGCCTGAGGAATATGGCTGGCCTGTTTGTAGCTTCTGACTAGCGGCTTAACTCCACCTCTAACACAATTTTCTGTGGATTTATGATGTTCAGCCAAGCCGATATAATAATGTAATAAATATCTCGTTTTTACATGATACTTTAATTAAATATCAGACCTCCTTACAGAGCTTCAGAAGAGGGGAAACACGCGAAGTTGGGAGTTGCGCCTTGCAAGTCATTCCGCAGGCCGGCCTGGGCCGTGGAGAGCGCCCCGGCCCGGGGCTGTGTCCGTGAGGGGCGGCACGGCCCGGGGTTGTGCCCGTGAGGGGCGGCACGGCCCGGGGTGACGGGAACCGGGGCGGCACAGCCCGGGGTGAGGGGAACCGGAGCGGCACAGCCCGGGGGGACGGGAACCGGGGTGAGGGGAACCGGGGTGAGGGGAACCGGGGTGAGGGGAACCGGAGCGGCACAGCCCGGGGTGACGGGAACCGGGGTGAGGGGAACCGGAGCGGCACAGCCCGGGGTGACGGGAACCGGGGTGAGGGGAACCGGAGCGGCACAGCCCGGGGTGGCGGCCGGGCCGGCGGGAGGAGATGGCGCGGCCTCCCCTGAGCTGCGAGAAGCTCGGTGAGAGCTGAGGAAAAGCCTTAAATGGGCCATAGCCTGGAGGTATTGTACTCTCCCTGGCTGACAGCCTGGGCCTGGAGCGCAGCCAGGGAGGGCGGAGTGGGGCCCTGGGGCTCTGCGGAGGTGAATAAAACACCCCGCGGCGCGGCCCTTGCGCCCGAGCGGAGCCCGCAGCGCCCTCCTCTGCGCGGCTCCCGAGGGCACCGGCCAGCCGCGTCTGCTTTCTATTATTAAAAGAGGGAAATGCGGAGGGAAAAAAACCCAAACCCAACAAAACAAAACAAAACAACCGCGCAATGTAAACACTTTTACAATTGCTGCGGAAACTGGATATAACCAGGTTATTCAGAGGGGAGAAAAAAATTAAGCCATCTGTACGTGCCAAGTTTGCCTTCACATCTGTTAATTGTAAGGGGGTGATTTTCAAGAGAGAAATGGTGTTTCAGAGCGAGGTTCGGCAAAGGCTGTGTATGTGTACTCTGGAAAAGAGGGTTAAATGTGCCGGTGTCGCAGGAAGGCCTGGCACATGCCGGAGGCCGTGGGCAGAGCCGTGTTTTCCCGGGAGCAGCGCCCGCCGGGGCTCCGCGGCCCGCCCCTGGCCGGGGAAGCGCCATTGTCCTGCTCTTGGCCCGGGCTGCTGCTGTCCTGTCAGCAGCGCACGGTGTGAGAAGAAACGAGCCCTGTTTTCAAAAATTTTGAAGGACAGAAAATGCCACTGTTGTTGCTACTATTATATTTTAGGAGTGTATTGTCTTAGCGTGACATTGTTGCATTACGCTTGCATCATTCGCAGCATGACGTTTCTGGGTTCAGTATAGTCATTTTAACATCAAGTTGAAGATCTTTTACCTCACAAAATCTTGAGTTGAGTTTAGCACGGAAACAGGTTTAAACTTAAAATAAAGACAAGTCTGGTTTGGCTCTGTGTGCTCACATGAGTGCCCGTCTCTATTTTAGAGAGCCGTGATCCACTTCTTAATGAAATTCTGATTTCAGTAGGAAAATTCAAAACGTCAGAATCCTTAGTTCAGACTGCTGTTTTCTGGTTTCTTGGCTGTTACTTGAAAGTGTCATCCCATTAGAAACACAGTGGTGCCACTGCCTGTTACTTTATTGTGAATTTCAAAATATTCAGTAGGGTTTGAGGGCAGTTTTGTTTATGTTGTTGTTTTTCTTTAACACTTTCACCTGAAACAGTCATACATGAAAATCTCAGCTTCAGCTGTATAAGGTGAGTTTCTATGCCTGAAATCTGGAACATCAGCCCTAAAGGTAAACATATTTTCTTAATTCTGTCAGTTATAAAGAATCCAATGCTTTCTATATTTACAAATAAATTAATTAATCAGCCAATTCCCATGATTTTCTGTTTGGAAATTTGCTTAATTTTTACTGTTTAGAATTGTTAAAACTGAAAATAAATACAGCAGAGGAAGAAAGCATGTTCTGTGGCTGCTCAGATGAACTCTTAACATATTTTGGTTTTCTGAGTGGCCTTTTAATTTTAAACAACAAGCTATTTTTATATAAAGATTCCTTTCATTAAGTTGTTTAGATGTTTTTCTAAAAGGAGTTTTTTTTATAAACTTTATTTGTCAGTAGAATAATAATTAAAATGTAGATAAATGAATATTCAGTAACTGGAAAACCTTGCTCACACACAACAAAATGGTTTAAATAACATCCTATAAAAATAGTCTTTACTTCATTATTGAACTGTTAAAGCTCAAGTTTTAAGATACAAGGCCATTATGAAATTATGACACAGTCCTTCTTTCTAACATCTTTAAAGCTAGATATTTTGTAAGTTTACATACATAAGTAAGTTTACATGCATAAATGACACTTAGAAGCATTTGAACAAGATGCATTAATTTAATCTTTCAATGAGGTTTTGTACATATTGCCTTGCAGAGTACTTGGGGAGCATGAGTATTCGTGAAGATATCTGTGACATCTGTTCTTAATATTCTAACATCTTTCTTCCGTGTATGTTTGATAGACAACATATTTTTGGCAGTCTTTGTTATTAGAATTGCCAAAATGTTGATATTGAGTGCCTTGGTTGTGATGAGTGCAAGGCAGAATGAGCCTTTTCAGAGACTCATCTTTGGAACCGATTTTTTTTTCTAGAAAGTCATGTGTTTCAACATTCTTTTTAGGTAATCAGAAATAGATTTATAATAGAATAAGGAAATTATTTCTGTTCAGGAACAGTTGTTCAAATATGTCTGCTCCCTCATCTTTATTTGTCATCTGTGTATTTTTAAACATAACAGTGTGTTAGAACTCCATCCAAGTACTGGGCCATATCACTAGATCCTTAGCCCTCCTAAATGCCCATTGTAAGTGCATTGATATGAGTGTATAAATGGCATTTCATTAAGGGTTTTCTGAGACTCAGATGTAACAGTGTTGTGCACTGTACTGTGCCGTTTTTAGAATTTTGAGTACAGAATGAAAGACACAGCTATGAGTTAAGGGGCTTCTTATAGAATATGTGAGAAGCCCTCTCTGAAAGATCCATGTAAAGTGCAGGTCACACCAGAAAGCAAAAGGAGAAACAGTAAGGAAATACCTCTGGATTAGCAATCTGACAGGAAATAAGGTTCCTGGGTATTTCTTTCCAGAAGCTAAGTGACTGTCATTTCTCTGAAATCACACCATCATATGATTAGTTGCCTGTAGAATTCAGCTGGGATTAAATCTTCTTGTTGTAGAGTGTTCCCTTCAAGTCTGTTTGTTGAATGTCTCAGAAAAATTCATTAGCCAGGGGCCTGTAAACTGTTCTGTACCAGTGCAGGCTGTAGGTGTAGGCTGATGTCCTCAGGGAAAGCTGTTACCCAGTCTAGCAAACCTCAGGGAGAGGGAGAACATAGGTTCAAACCTATCCGAAGTGGAAGAGGAAGATCAGCTTCCAGTTGCTCTTCAAAGCATTACTTTGGTGCAGAAGCAGTATAACCCATCTTTTCCTACTCTAGGAAGACAAAGCTGCAGCTACTTTTTCTGGGGAGGCCAGGGTTAGCAACAGGAATGTATTCTGGATCAGACACTAGTGATGACTGCATGAATCTTGCTGGTAAGTGCTGAACTGTCTAGTCCTCCCATGTGGCATGACAGAATGTGTTTAGAAGCCAAGCTTTAGGTATGAAGAAAAATTCAAGGTGACAACTGAGGCATAGATCCTTCAGTGAGAGAACAGTCCAGGAGAGGGTTTCCAACCCTGGGCTGCAGTTTTTAACCTATGTGTGATTTTCAGAGCAGAACCTAAATGGGAGCTGAGTGTATATCAGCTTTATCCATTGGACCTACTCACCTAAAAAAGTTGGAATTCAGTCCTGTGTGACCAAAAATTAGTGACGGAAATATTTTGTACAACAGATACATGAGCCAAAGGTCTCATGTTTATATCTGTTTCAGAATCTGCAGAAAACGACTGTGAAAAACTCTTGCAGACATTGAAATCTTGGCCCTGTCAAGGTCATGGGGCATTTCATAACAACTTAGATTAAATCATGTAATGTGATATTTAATTTTGACTGCGAAGGTTTCTCTTGTAGAAATAAAATTAATTATGCCTCTTTATCGTGTTGCTCTGTGTTACAAATATTTATTTGCCAAATTAGTTATTATTTATAATCCTGTAATGTTCAGTGTGACATCAATGATGAGAAGATTGCCCCAGTAGTGGAGAAACACATGCCCTCAATCATTATCACCCTGACTTGCTCCAGCTTTATTAGAATTTTATGTTGTTTCTTCCCCCACAACCCCCAGGCTGCTGTTACCCAAACTGAGATAGACATACCTTTCCTGTTGTAGAAGGAAATCCCTGGACATGAGACCCATAGTAATGGTTATTGTTCTGTGGCTCTGTGGATGGCTATGAATTCTTCTTTGTTCAGCATGGGGAAAGAATTCACTTTATGAAGCACAGGATACCAGCAAAAATTTTTCTTTAATTGCCTGAATAGTGTCACTGCCATATGTCACTGTGACAACAGACACACACATCAGAAAGTATTTCTGACTTGTTTTTTTGAGTACAGTTCTCATAGTGGTGATATTTTTATTCCTGCCATAGTTTAGCTAAATGATTCATTTCCTATAGGAAAAAAATGATTCTATATTTTCAATATTACTTTTAGAGCACAATTTCTTAAATCTGGTGTTTTGTACTGTGTGGATTTTGGCTTCAGCTGCCCCAATCTGGGGACTTTACATGCAGTCAGTATGAACTAAAAGTGCATCCTAATGCAGCAGACGCTGTGTGTCAATCTGAACCTTCAGATTTGCAACTGTGAGAGTAAGTCTGCAGCATTTATATAAGGGATACAGCCATCTCCTAAGGGCCCTTTTTATTTCCTGTAATGTAACTGACTTGTATCAGAGTTGACTCACCTTAAATGAAGCAAGTGAGTATTGATACAAGATAATTAGTAAATATGCAAACAGGCATGAAATGCCTCTGAAAAATAGAAGAGCAAACAACAAATAAGGGCCAAGGGAGGCACTTCATTTTGCAAAGATGTGCAATTTGACTTTCTCTCAGTAGATGTCAGCAGCACTACAGACTTGCCCAGTTCACCGCTTTGAGAGTTCTGTTTATAATTTTTATTAGTTCACAATTTCAGATTCAAAGGATTCAAAGGAATATCCCATCTAAAACCAGTGGAAACTATTGCCCTCTGAAATGAGTTTAGAGACTTCTGTTTAGCGTCTTAGAATAATACTGCATTCTCAGTAATACACTCTTTTTTATAGAAAACTTAGAAGGGGCTTATTGCTACATTTTTAGAATTTTCTGAACATTTACCTCACATTTGCCCTCCAGGCAAATGTGAAGAAATATAAGATGTTTAATATTTTGCTTCTTTCTGTGAAGTAAATCAAAACCGTGGGAATGTTTTCATATAATTTGCTTTACCCCTGTCTCCTACAATACATCTTCAACTCTGTTCAATTAACTCTCTGCCTGCTTTATAGGAAAAGGGTGCAATCATGTTCTGACTGAAAGCAATGGCAAGTGTTCTGTTGGAGCTGTTGGGAGTTGTCAGCCCCAGAGGAGTTCACAACCACAAAGGAAGGATGTGGAAGGAAGTTTCTTGTATGTAGAATTTTGTGTGTGTATGGCAGGGAGAGAAAAGGGTTGTTTATTTCAGAGTGTAAGGAACATTCGTTTTACTGCATATTATAAAATAAACAGAAATATTTCTAAATCACCATGTACATGAAATGGGGACAAGAAGATAAACAATCCAGCGTTTATTTGGTTAGAAATGAAGATATTTCATTATCTTCTGATTCTCACAGGAGGGGTCTTTTCCTTCATCTGATCTCCAGCAGGAATCTTTAAGGTTTTTTTGTGGTATACTTGTCAAACGTGGCAGAGTTGTACTTTTGGAAGTTAAGATCATACTCTGAGACAGAATCAGCCCAGAAAGCAGCATTGGCCACTTTCCCACATGTCTGTCACCATCTTATTTGCAAGAGCACCAAAATGAACAGCACTAAGAATTAGAGGCCAATTCAACCACAAGCAGTGCTGGGGACATTTTGTGTGGCAATTGCTTGTCTCTAGGAAAATAGGCTGTGACTGTTTTATCTTGACTGCAGGGTGTGCCTACACATGCTGTAGCCAGCTAGAACTGGCTAACTCCAGAGCCAAACTTCTCTAACCAGAGATGCTTATTTTCACACAGCCCTGCAGCCCTCCTCAGCCCTCCCCAAATTTGGAGGGGAATTGGGTGGAGTGATTTTAATTTAGTAAAGGGAGATAAAGAGCTGTGCTCCCCAACCTGTGTTATTGTCAACAACACTTGCAATTATCACACTCTTAGCAACATTGGAATTTCTTTTCCATGCCATCTTCAGAACCTTTTCATTTCCTGTGTCACATGGCAACTTTACTGTGCATTGCCTTCAATCTGTAGGTTGGGGGCCACTATGTCATACTATTCCCTTTATATTTGTTCCCCAAACTCTCTGTCCTTTCTCATGATCTGTTCCTTTTGGTGTTCTGTCCTTTAGTGACCTCTCCCACCTCACTATCCTCTGTTCCTGGCCTTTTCAAGTAGACTTTGATAACTTTCTGCTTGTCAGTGGATCCATTCTGTATCAAACCATTTTTTAACTGCACTTTTTTTCACGACCTCACTGGTATGGGCTGGGAGATGCTCTCAGCAGGCCAACACTGCCAAAGGAATAATTACTTGTTCTATGGATGGATCCAAAACACAGGGGAGCCAGTCGAGTTTGGGCCCCCCACACGGGCCCACTGATGTCTGGATCTCAGCCTGGGTAGATGAAGCAGTTTGCCAAACTGAGCATAGGGTCCGTGGCTCCAGGGTGATGAGGCAGCAGCAATGCACAGCAAATTTTCCCTCAAGGCATCTGTTAGCAGCAGTTTGGGAACTTAACCAAATGACCCCAGTGTAATGCTGTTCTGCTCTCTCCATTGTTCTGGGGTTCGTTCTTACTTGCATAGCCCGCAGGAGGAAGCTGGTGGCTTTGGCTCTCTCTGTGACTGCTTTGGCTCTCCTTGCTGAATGGATCTGTTTCTGCCTCTGTTGTTCAGCTGTTGAGCAAGTCTGTTTCTTAGGTTTTGGCTTGCTCTGCAGGGCATGAAGTAGGGAATGCTGAAGCTGCTGCTGCTGCTTTGTGGAATATTAGGTTTGGAGGGGCAGTCTTTGCCACTTCACCTCAGACTGAAACTGAAAGAAAACAGAAAAATCGTGTCTAGTGTCTGCATGAACGTTGTGCAAAAAATATCTTCCTAGCCTTGCTGAGGTTACTATAATTACAATTATTAACATAATTAATTATGTTGTGAATCTGCATCTGAGAATATCAGAGGGTCATGAGCTAAACACAGACTTGTGTGAAGTTAAGCAAGAATTGTCTCTGTGTTACAGGGATTGAAATCAAGGTGCAAAAATAATATGAGTTAGCTCAGAGTTTACACAAAGGCTCAAGCAATTTGGCAGCAGAGTGACAGGAAATCTCCCCATCTTCAGGATTGTGCACAATGACAGAGCCAGAAGTCATAAATAAAATGTACTGCTGAATACTGGGTTAGTTTTCGTTGTCTTCATGTAGGTCTCCTAAGAAACTTCTAAGAAATGAACTTTTGCAAAAGAATTGGGCACACGGTGATATTGCTGGGTATTTTGGGATTGTAAATAACTGGTGTTTAAGCCACAGAGTAAAAAATGAATGTTCTGAATCTTCATATATACTGCAGTGTGAAAGAAGAGATGCTAACTTAGTTTAACATCATGCTTGTGACAACTTTTTCAAGTCATGATTGCTACAGTTAGAGACTGGGCTAGATGAAAAGGGAGGTGGTGGCAGGACTGAGTTTTCATTTAAATATGACTTGACTGGAAAAGCTAGCATAATTTTTTAGTAATACTAACAATGCTGAACATAACATCAAAGCAAGGTTTAACTATTACACAATTGTATACCTAATATGAAAAATAAGACCTTTCTGTGTGTGCACGATTTCCTGACATTGATTTTGAGGCCCTATGTGCATCAACAATAATGGACCAGTCCAGCCAAAATTTGCTTCCACAGCTGCTGGTCTTAGGAAGTTTCCCTAGGCCTCCTGTGCTCTGCAGCTGTGGAGGCTATTCCCTGCTCTGAATGAAAGAATCTCCCCTCTCCTGTGACTGCAAATGCTGAATGAGACATCCTGTAACACCCTGTTAAGAGAGGCAGAGCTGACAGCCAAAGGCCATCCTTGGCATTTTAGTCCTTGTGGATAATGACAGATGGTGCATAACCATGAGCAAGGAGCCCCTTAGTTCTAAAACAGGGAAAGAAATTTTGGGAGAGTTAGTATAAAAGATCATTGCCCAAAGGTCTTGGGTCTGGTTCAGCTCCAGAGAGAGTAAGGAGGAGAGATTTTAAGTAGCAGTTGAAAGAAAAAGTCATCTGGCATATTAGAATATTGTGGTATCTGAGGTGAGTGTAAAGGGCCCATTTCTGCACATACGGTAAGCGTAAAAGCTGGAGAATTACTATGTGGAATGTTTCTTACAGAACCAAGCAAAGCTTGCCTACTTTCATTCAGCTGTAAAACTGTCGGTTGCAATTTTCACATGAATTCCTTAATTTGCACCTTTGAAATGTTGAAGCCCACTTACAATTTTGCAAGTGAAACCGGATGGTTTCAAATGTGTTTCAATTAGAACTTTTAACATTCTTGTTTGAACCTGAAACTCAAAGTGAAATTTAGGAGTGCAAAAGCACACACAGAGTACAGACAAATTACAGGAAAAATTCACAAGAGCCTGAATAAACCAAACTTGCAAGATTTCCCATAGCTCAGGCTCTCTCTGTTTATGAAAATTGTCTTAGTCTCCTCTGTCATGTGGCTGTGGAGGCTCTGAAGGTGGAGAGGTTGTGATGGTGGGAGCTGTCAGGAGCAGCACTGTCAAAGAACTGCAGTGTCTTTCCATGGTCAACTACTGTCCCCATGGGGACAACAATTCATCCAAATCCAAGTTTGTCTTCAGATTCCATACATGTATTAGAAAGGCAAGAATAGTTTAAGCTCTGTGGATAATGTGTAACTGAAGCTAAAGAGACAAGGTTTGAAGCCTGTTTTGAAGCAGGGAAGTTTTAGTAACTGATCTGCAATAAAGGGGTAATTAAAAAGAGCTAGGTGGTGGAAAACCAGAGTAATGATTAAGTATTATCTAATTTCCACCCCTGCAGCACTTTTGGGTGGAAAACAGAAAGTAACCATGCTTTGTTATTGCATGAAATAAATAAAACAAACCTAGAATGCTGTGGTAGCTTCTTGATCTCTAAAGCATACAAAGCTGAAACCACCACATGCAAAAAGAAAAAACCAGAGAAAAGAGAAAAGAGAAAAAACCATCACAAGAAGAGCGAGGGCAAGCTGAAAGGTTGGTGATACTTGCTCTCTGCAATGCACACAGTTCTCAGCACTGAGAACTCAGCTGACCTCTGGGGAATTGATAGGAAGTCTTGGCTTTGCTTGAGTCAATGGGAATTTTGCTGTGGACTTCAGGGAACTTCACAGAGTTGTCCTTGTTGTGCAATGTATTGTTCCTGACTCTTAAAACCTTGCAAAATCTCATAGTTGGGCAAATAGGCGTTTATAAGTGCTCTGCAGCTTCTGCCTAGCAAGCATGGGAAATTAAAGGCAACCCATGTTCACTAAATCTGGGTGGGCTCCTGGTAGTGACACACTACCTTACCCATAGAAATGAAAAACAGAATGTAGAAGTGCTATGACTGGCAGTGGTCTCATGCTGCTCATTTTTTTTATTTGTATGTTCTGTCACCTTCCTTTGCTTGTGCTGTCACCTGAACTGCTTCAGTGTACAACAGGCTTTGGCAGTACATGGAGGAAGGACTCCTGCCTTGTTTGGTCTTTAGACATTAAGGTCCACATCCCTACTCCCATGTGGGCCCCAAGTGGTAATTGTTGTATATGATATTCAGTTATATTACTCAGATAATTTAAAGTCTGTTAAGTAAACTGGTATCTCTGATTGTAACATTAGTAACAGGGAAATGCTGTATTCAGCAAAAAACCAAGGATTAATTTTGGGGCCCTGTTCCTGGCTATCCTTAGATATGTATTACCATCCCTACAGAAGATACAAGAATTTTTCTCCCTTAAGAATATCTTTGTGTCAGCTTTGAATGTGTAAGTTGCCAATATTGTTACAGAAGTTTTTATTCTGTTCACTCCATTTGTTGAGTTCTTCCTGCTAAGTCAGCCAAAAATTTATTTTCACTGTATATGAAAGGTCTGGCTGTTTTCAGACAGTTGTATTTGGGGGAAGGTAAAATTTAAATTATTGATCACTTAAAATCTGTGCATTCATAACTAAAATGGCCGGAGTTCCTTGTGTCTCCTTCCCTTGTGTCTCTACTTCTGTAAGGCTTAGGTACAAGGATGAGATCTAAAGTCCTTTGGAGGACTTAAAAATAGAAAAGGAACATAGTGTGTCTATGTTACTTAAGTAAGTCTACTTAAATAAATGTACAGATGAAATGACAAAAAGATGGCAGTAAAATGGCATGAATCCTCAGGTACATATTTCTTGTATAGCATGTTGGTAGGGGCCCTAAAACAGGTCCCCATGTTCTTTTTTAGCCAAAGCTCCAAATAAGTGGGGACTTAGGTCTAAATTCACAGCATTAGTAACTTACAGTAATCTGTTCGTGTGATGGGAAAAGCCTTGCTGAGGAAAAAAAAAACCACTTAATTTAACAAGAGTTTGAAAATCACTTCAGCAAAACACAGCATTCTTAAGGTGATGTGCCAGGGTGAATTGACCTTATAAGGTCCATGTTAGGAAATATAATGATATTATTTCCTAATATTTTGAGCTTTACTTTTTTCTAAAGAACCTCCAAAGAAGTTTTTATATCTGTAGAGGAAGCAGCTGGGATCTTTGATGTAGGGACAGTTTGCTACACCAGTCAATAGATACCCAAATTAAGATGCCACATCAAGAACCTTTCTCTTCAGGAAAAACCAAACAAAATGTGAGATTTATTTCTGTGGTGCCTCATCTGGAAAAACTCTCTGATGATTGCATTGTGTTCATAAGTATGACACAAAATCAGCAGAGTGTTGCTAGTGGTGTAGGATTTAGAACATTCATTTAGGACAGAAAAGTAAGCAGGAAGAAAATTGATTGCCAAGGGTGTAGGATTTGCTTTGCCAGTGTTGTAACCAGGCTGTGAGTGCTCTGTCTGAAACCTGCAAAGTGAGCACATAATAGAGCTACCCACAGACTATGGGTTAAATGCCAGCTGTGGTTCGTGCTTTTTTTTTCTCCCCAAGTATAGCTGAATAAGGAAAATTATATTTAAGCTTGTTTTAGTTGGGAATGTGACACGTTAAAAAATTGCCAGCTTATTTTCCCAGCCTTGCTTTCTGCAAAACCCAAATAACTTTAGTTGCCTCATCAATCCTCAGTGATTACAATGTATTTATTTATTATTATCTATGCAGATGCAAAATTACCTCAGCAAAGAAGAAGCCAAAACAATTCATTGATTTTGGGAGAAAAATCATTCAGGCCCCATCTCTCTTCCAGCCACAGGCTTGTTTTGAGGGCTGTGACTTTGTCTTGTGCTTCAGCAGAAAACATTTTTGGCTGAGATTGAATTCTTTTGAGTTTGTGGATCTTACAGGTATATTGTCAAGTGGAGTTTGTATTGAACACGGGGTGCTTCACTTGAGTGTTCCCTGTAAAACTACATTTGTGATTTTCAATATAGGACTAGTTAGTTATGTTTTGTTATTATGCAATTTCAAATAATATAAAAGTTAAAGGGATGAAATACTTTTTGAGCTGTGTAGGGGAACATGGGACCATGTTCACTTCAGCACAGAGCTGAGTAAACTGTTGAGAGGCATGATAAAATAGGATTATACAGGCTTGGAATTCTGTGTGTGGATGAATGGAATATGGAAATATGTTCCATTAATTTCTAAGGGATATTAACTATGTATTGATGAAGGAACCTGAGTTCCCTTCAGTGTCATGAATGATATAGTTGGAGATCATTAAATACTGTATTAGGTATTTCACCCAATCATGTTTTGCAGTGAAAATCTCAGTGTCAGAGCAGAAACTCATTTAATGAAGTACCAACAGTGGCCACTTCTTATAAGGTTAGGCACAGACCCTGTCAAATTTTGGAAACTGGCAGCCTAAGACTACCCTGTGCTGGGTTATTGTGGCATATCGCTTTCACAAACTGATAAATCCCTTTCACAAGACATTCTTACCTTTGAGTTCAACATTCTTTTGTTTTTTCATTTCCCATGGTACTCCTACTTCATTCTTTTATTCTGAAACATAATAATTACTCATTCCCTGGTAAACCATATTTCCTTCCAAGTTATCTCATTTCAATTAAATGTGGGGGTTTTTCCCACTGCATAGGAGCTTTTTCACATCTGTCATCTCCTTCTAGGAAAGAGATTATCTAGAGCTAGAAAGTTCCAATCTCTGTGTAATACACTCTGTCCTCCACTCCATTGGCAGAAAAGCCATGACTGGATATAATGTGCTTTCAAGGCTCAAGAACAAGTGTTCAAAATGTAATTATAGATTGAGATTAAAAGAAGTGACATGTAAGATGTGCTTGCCGAAGTTAGAGCACAGCCTAGTAAAGCAATATTTAAAACAATAATGTATCTAGAAAAAAAATTTGTGTTCTAGATATTTTGCAGCAAAACATTTGGTCAGGACCAACAGGGGAGTCCCAGCATTAGGCTGCAGGAGGTGAGGATTTGTACAGATACTGTGGGTAAGGAAGTATCTCAAAGGGGAGAGTGGGTGCTGTTGAGGGGGGATTTAGTGGGCAGGCAAGTTACAAAGCTCTGTGGTGATCACTCAGGGCACTGGATATATTTTACACTTCTATTAGTGACTTCGGCATAAAAAGATGATGTTGAGGAAATTTAGTGATTATGTCCAGTTGGTACCTATTGCTAATGCAGAATGGGCAGGAATTACTTACAGAAAGAAATGAATGACCTCAAAGTTTGGACTAATAGGAACAGGCTGAAAATTAATGGAATGAAGTGCCAGGTCATGCACCTTGGGATCACTGACAACTGATATAAACTGGAGTTCATGGTTTGAAAACAGTGGAAGAAGGGACATACCTAAGTATCAGGGGCTCACTGGGTAGCCAGCTATCTGTTTCAGGCACACAGGGCAAATGGAATTTGAGATGGGCCAGATCTTCCCAGCTGAAATCAGTAAGTGTTTTTGCCTGACAAGGCATGATGAAGCTGTATCTAAATACCATCTATAACTCCAATTTTCGTTGTTAATAAAAGGGAAAATCAAGATTCAATGAGTCCATAGAAGAGTTACTGGGATCATGGGAATGATAAGCTTTTCTGTAAGAAGAAACTAAATTGGCAATAGTTTATTTAGCCTAACAAAATGAAATTTGAGCTGTGATTTATATCCATGGGAAAAAATATCAGAAAAGCAGTGCTATTTAAAAGACAACAGTTGAAGACAAACAAATTGGTATAAGTTGTTCTTGAGGAAATATGAGCTGCAGTTTAGGTTTCTAAGTAACAGAAGATCCAGATTCTGGAACAAACAGTGACATGGAATAAGAGCAACTAACAGGTGTTACTATGGAGCACCTCCTATTTATTAGATGAGTAGTTCACTTTCCTGTGGCTGAACCTGATGGCATGACCCAAAAGTCTTATGGAGAAGCTTCATTTTTTTTTTCTTGATCCTAAGTTATTCTTCTTTGATTAGTGCTTGAATTTCAGTTTTGTAAGGAGTGTGTAGAAATTGCATCAGATTTTATTTTTGATTATGATTAAATTGGTGATGCTTAACATATTTTCAGTGTACTAGGTTGAATCTTCATGCTGTGGGGAAAAATACTGTTTCTGGAAAGACACAAAATTTACCTGTCATAGTTTTGCAAGTGAAGGCATTAAAGCTGCATTAAAGGTCATCTATCATTATCTTGCTGAAAGACTAGCAAGTCCGTGTGCAGAGCTAGAAGCTGCTTTACAGTGTCATCATGTATTTCAAATTTCATGGTCATAATTCATCTTTCTAGAACACTCTTTTTTTTGCACCAATTAATAGTAAAAATGACGTACTTATTCCACTTAATGCATTTAGATGGACAAGAGCTTTCTACTTTCCGATCAAGGAATTTCACATTCTCAGTTTAACTTGTGTTTATAACTTGCTTAAAAATACCTTTGTTAAAGGCCCTTCTCTTCTTCTATCTCTGAGTACCCAAGGACAGAAGATATGAAACCAGAATAATTTTCTATGCATGGAAAAAAGCTCTCTTATACACAGAAAAAATCTTGTTGATAAACTTGTCAACACACTCATGGTCTAATCAGAACGACATAGCATTCAAAGAAGAATCTTTCGTAAGTATTTCCCATTCATAACAATAGAATGCAGCAGTGTATGAAAATAAATACGCTGCATGGAAATTCATGTGGATGTCAATCAGTGTTTTATGTTCTCTGATCAAGTTGTACCCTTGAAATCCTCTAAAAGCTGCTGTAATACTTCTATTTCAGAAGAAAACCAATTGTCCCCCTGGCAGGATTAAGCCCATGACAATTCTCGCCTTACCTCTTTTTTCTTTTGATGTGTGTGTCACCATAGGTTTGTATATGTGAGGTTTTTAAAGCCCAGGAATGCCAAAACTTCGCTTCTTTTAGCCAGATGTTTCATTTTAGAAACATCTTTTTCAATGAAAGTAAAGTAGATTCAAACTTTGAAAGGTGGATTGCAATAAAATAGATTTCTGAGTAGTTGCAACTGGAATTTAAGTTCTGAATGAAACAAAAAATTCCTTCAAAAATGCTTTTAAATTATTATTTGTGTGCTATTGGGTAATATTCGTTTTCATGCACTAACGTTTGTGCAGCTGTGTTTGTAATATATCTTGAAAAGTTCAAGATGCAGTACTTTAGATGCTATGCTCCTTGTGTTTTTAGGAGAACCTCTCTTGAAAGAAGGACTTCTGTACAGGGAACTTGCTAGGCTCAGTGGAAGGATGGTGATGGTTTTCTCAATGTTGATGACTCTTAAAAAAAAATAATCGTAGAACCCTCAATCTCAAAGTTTACATCTTGCTTTGACAAAGTAATGCTTTTCCACGTGAAACGCTTATTTTCAATGACTTCTGTAGTTGGGACAATTCTTGAATTGTGAAAAACTCTTTGTGCATGTACAAATGCACTGTAGCTCAGATAAACGAGTAACACTGTTGATCAGATCTTCCAAATGAAATGCATGAACACCGAGTTTTTTTTACTGTATGCGCTTTTACACTATATGGAATACAGGTTAATGCATTCTGACATTTTCACACATCTTTCCTTTGCCATCTTAATCTGATTGCATGTTCCACGAATAATCTGACCTGTGTGCAGCTATCTTGAAGTTTTTTTGCATAGAGGTCATATAACATTTCCTTAGTGAATAGTTACATGAAATGATGTAACTTTCTTAAAGTCATCTGAGTAAGGAGAAATGCCTTACTGGATCACAGGAGCTCTGTGGCTCCAGCCCTTCCCACAGGAGACACTTTATGGTGAGTGCACAGGAGCCAAGACATTTGCTGTGCTGTTCTTACTCCCCCACACCTGCAGTTGTTATATTTGGGTATTGGTGTGCAGCCTACCAGTAATTGTTGGATATTATCCACTTAGTGACCTATTGTCTATGACTTTGTATAATCCCTTTCTGAACCTACACTCTGACTTTACCATCTCCTATGGTGGCAAGGTCAGGAATTGTACTGCCCACAAAGTACTTTATCTGTTCTGTATTACATGTTCATTTAGTGCCTCCTAATGGCCTGGAAATTGCAGGGGTTTTGTGAATAGAATGTCTACATTCATTTTTCACAGTTCTTCGATAATTTTGGGAATTCTGATTGCATTCCCCCTTGATCTTCTGTCCAAATTGATAAATCCTAGACTTTTTGGTCTCTGCTTGTAAGTTAACTGCTGCAAACTATTAGCTGCTCTCTCTCCTCTATTTCTACTATTTATTTGTCAAGGTGCAAAGACCAGAACTCTATTCCTCATGCTGAGTTAAAATCTGATATTTCTGATTTCCCTAAGGCTGTATTTCATCATTTCTTGGGCTTAATAACATCTTTTCTTTGGTGCTTAAAGGTAATGGTAAAATCACTGAATTTCAGTTCTCTGGGGAAATGGACAGTGCAGTAGAAGGATTAAAAGTAAGTAGCATAGGTGCTGACAAAATAAAACCAGAGAGCTAAATATATAGCTGCTTAGGCTTCTCAGAAAGAATCAAGTTTGACTGGATATGGAGCTAAATTATCTGAACCTGACAAAATAGGTGAGTAGAATCTATAAATGTGAAAATAGAGGGAGGGTTTCATAAGACTAGCTACAACTTTAGAACTTATTTTTAAATCAATACGAGTGTCTTAATAAGAAAGCTGCAGCCATCTGTATGAAACATGGAAATAATGGATTATTTGTCGTGGCTCGATAAAGCAATTGCAAACTGGCTCATAAAATTACTTTTCTAGTGCAGTAATCCTATGACATGAAAAGGTGATAAAGATTGTAGCAATTTTGAATGTGGCCTCATCATTACCCGTGGCTTCTTTGTTGCTGGTTTAGAGCAAAGCATGGCCATGGGTATGTTAGGGCTGATGCATCCCACTGGTTTCACCCATGTGGAGTAGTCAGCCCTTCCTTCTACTGACTTCCTGTGCAATTTAAATAAAATGAAAATATTCTCAGCTCCTCCTCGTGACTGGTACTGAAGGTTGCAATTACAAATTTCCTGGTTGAAAATTTCCTTCTGAGCTAAGAAGCTGACTCTGCTCTTAACTCAAATAAAACTATTTTAATCTAAATGCTCTAAATCTGATCCATAGCATTCTGAGTTATCTGACTAAGCTCAAAAGACAGTCTTACTGAGTCCTTCCCTTTTTGGGTGGTTTGTTTCCACCCCCCCCACCCCCCATCTTGTTTTTGGTCTTGTTAAATATTGCAAATTAGCAAATGTCTGTTGCTAAACTGGCCAGTTTTTTCCTAAGGTTCAGCTTCTCTTTCTCTCTCCCCCTCTCCCTCTTTTTCTCATCAGATCCAAACTCCCAATACTTAGGAATTATAAGAATTCATATTTTTCCACTTTCCCTCATTTTCTCATATTTAGTTTCTTCTTTCCCTAGCCTTTTCTCTGGATGTAGGTGGTGTTCTCTCTTACTTTGGTCTTACAAAACAATGTAAGGAAACAAAGCTTTATGTTCAGTTCGGCAGTTGCTGGTGTTCTTCACATGCTTAAGAGCAGCCGGGTAAAAAATTAATTACAAATCAAAGGGAACCCACAATCTGTAATATATGCTGAGTTAACTGCCTTTGTCACTCCTCAGGCTCTGCCGTAAGAGGAGCTTCATGATGCAGCCACAGGTAGAGAAGTGAAGGCCAAGTTAAGTCAGGCAGTTGGTGGTGTGTAGCAGCACCTGCAGGAGTAGTTACCGTGGAGTGACAGACATACGAGAGGTACATGTCCCTACAGGTGACAGGGTAATCTGTGAGGAACACAGGTACCTTTCTGTTCCACTGATAGTGTATCCCACCTCTGGTTGCCAAACCGATTGCAGCGATGTAGAGAGTGCCCTCCATGGGCGAGTGCTGCAGGATGTGCCCCTGGCTGACACAGGGTCATCGTCCTGGAAGGAAGTCTGAGGCTAGAAGGAAGCAGAGGCACTGGGGCTGTGTAGTGAGGGTAGTGGGAGATGCAAGATGTTGCAGTAGAAGGGAAAAGCAAACCTAGCTGTGATTTTTGGGTTTGCTTAAGAAAAGGAAAAAGTAATCTTGGGCCTAGCTAGGAGGTAATAGATGCAGAATGGAAAAAGCTGCCTATAGTTGTGACTTTTTTCCTTTCATTATTTTAAAGACAGAGCAGTGTTTGGTCTACAGCCGTGCCTTGCACTGATGAACCTATGCAGGCAGCTTCCATGCCCTGTCTCCTTCAGGTTTCAGGTATCATCTCCTTTGCTGACATGTGCTACATTCCTTCTTTCTCCCATGACTTGTTTGTCTTCAAAGCCACAGGTAAACCAATTATATTTCTCTAGTCAAGCCTAAAAAATGGAAAACAAATAATATTCTGCCTCTATAGAGAAAAATTAAAGGGAAATAAACAAATAAGTAACAAATACAGAACAAAATGTGGGTTTTCCCTTCTCCGTATTTTCCTATTCATTCTTTAGTGTGTAGGAATAACTCATTTCCCATTTCCACCACTAAAAAAAATGCTTGCAGGGTGAGGCTGGAAGACAAGTAATATTTCTGAGTTTATTTTCTATGTACTGAAATACAGATCTGCCCATGTGTCTAGTGGTTGAAAACCTTGATGCTGTGATGGTAGGCAAGTGCATACAGACATTTCTGCAATGCTTTGTTCTGGGGTAAGAGTAGTGCTGGAATTCCAGCAGTGCAGCAGCTGGAATTAAGTTCTCTCTGATTTACTCATGTGGACTGTGTGATCTGATACAGAGCTATAATCTGCATAAGGACATAGATTATTAATGGTAATATGCTTATCTAGTTCTCTTTCTGTTACTGCCAAAACATTATTTATATCAGTAACTCTCACTCACAAGTTATATGAGGAAATGTTTCCTTTTCTAAATTGTAAACTTACCTAAATGAAACTGGACTCTAAACTTGTGTATATAACTCTTGACCTTGCATTCTGAAAAGTGGAGTAGGTCCTCTTTTTTCTTCAAAAGATCTTCACTTGATTAAGAAGTTTTCATTGCCTAAGTTCTGCTAGTCACATCACATATAGCAAAAATAAACACACCAGCTGATGAATGGAGGACAAGTTACAAGGCTGGGGGGTGGGGGTGTCACCTACATCTGCACAGGAAAATTAAGATTTATTCTTGCATTGTTTTTGTGTGTAGTATGTTTCTTGTAGCCAAACTGACCTTCTGCATTTAAACACGTAAGTTGTGTATATGAATAATTTTAAGTACAATGATAATCGCATTATTTACGTAATTTGTAAGATTTATAAGAGTTAATTTGTAAGAGTTAATTTGTAAGACTTTGTTGAGTCAAAGCTTTAATTGCATACATTTTATAAAATCCTGCAACACTTCAGATGATGATCTAGGCACAGGATCTTTGCACTGGCCTCCTAATGTATCAGGAGCAGCACTAGAAAATACTATTTTATTAACAGATTTGAAAATTCATTAAATTAAAAGTAGCTGTGAATTGTTTTCAACAGATGTCTAACATTTCAAATTATTATCCAGTTACAACTGAGAAAAAGGAAACATGTAGAAATGCTTGCAAGAGTATTAGAACTAAGGAAGCTTAGGAAACCCTTGTTAGTTCATCCTCTGAATCCAGGTCAGAGCCATAGCTAGAGGTCCAGACTGCTCTGAAATTCTGGCTAAATATACTTTCATGTTTTTTATAATTCTCACTCCTTAATCAAATTATATATAAGAATTAGAGGCTCAGTCATATATGCCTTGAAGCTTAGGGATGTCTTGTCTTGAGTTTGTGGCAGCAAAGAGTAAGCCTTCAGTTCCCAGAAGTCATCTGTCACTTACTGTGTTTTCCTTGTGTCAGGTGTGTTCTATTTCTACAGACCTATAAGACAGAAATAATTATACTATTTAACAGTTTGATTAGTGGGAGGTTAAGCTAGGAGGGTGTAATTTATTTAGTACTGCCTCTTTTTAGTCAGTCATTTTTTTGTTGTTGTTGTTATTTTCTGGAAGCGTTACTGTTTTTTCATTTATCATAAGTTAAAATATTTAGAGGGAAATAACAGTCTAGCAGTGAAACTAAGAATGTAATTTTCTTAACAACATGGCTAATTTAACAAAAACAGTGTATTAATGGAAACAAAAAATATACAAATGTTTGTTGGACCTACAATGTACTTGAATCACTCAGTTCGAAGGATTTGAAAGCCAGGCTTGTATTCTTGTACTGAGACACAGTCCTGACAGAAAATGATTGCACTTCATTTAGGTATTTCTTCAAGTTACCCAAGGCATAATATTTGCAATCCCTATTTAAATACTGATGAAATTAATTAATTGTAAGGAAGTTATTTCGTATTGTTATAGCACTCTACGTCTTCACATTTGACAAGTACCAGCATTTAACCTTTTAATTGAAAATTACTTTGGGGATTCTGCCAGAAACTGCAGACTGCAAACAGTAACCCCCATCCCTGCCTCATGAAACACAATAGGTACAGAGTCAGAGGTCCTTGATGGGCACACTCTGGGGCTGTGTGGGTGGCAAGTTCCGTGCCCTTCCAGAGATAACTTCTTTCTGCTCCAAAGGTTGGTTTACAGTTTAAGGATTGCTTCAGTGTTTTTCTGTGCAGGTACTTACAGAAGATAAACAGATATTCCCCCTTGCAGAAGTGCTTTTAGTGGGTATTCTTTAAGGTAGGAGCGGTGCTTCAAGGGGATGAAAAATGTATTATTTTATGATGTCTGGATTTTTGAGTACGTGGATTTTTATACAGGGCTGTCACAAGAAATGAGTCAGGGAGGAGAAGTATTCCTTTACTCCTTCCAGAATAATTGGAGCTGGAAACTGCAAGAAGGCATGGAATTAGTGAAAATATCCAGTAGTACTGGCCCTGCATAGCTTGGGTCACGCAGCCACAGTGGTTCCTAGGAGAGGATGAGTGCAGCTCCAGACCGTGCCACAAGGACTGTAAGATTGTTATTTCAAGGCTGCTCACTCACTGTGACTGTTCTGTGAGTTCTTACAAACACAGGTCAATTTATGAGACCACATGCATGAGTGCTGAAAAGCCTTTGTGTGAGAATATGAGCCATGGTTTGGTGAAACCAGAATGCTTCCAAACTGATCCCATATAAATTCACTTGAAGAAGTGTGCAGTGGTATAAACCTTTTCCAGAAGGGAGACTCAAGAGAAATGAGGAATTGTAGCTAACATTGCTCTGCTGCCTGGTAGTGGAGCTGCAGCTTTAGGTGACTTGTCTTGGTAACTTGTCTTTTCCTGGTCAGGTTTCACAGAGTCCCATAGATGTTGGGTTGTTATATATAAAGGCTGGAATTTTAGTTTCTAAATACAGTCAAATCCAGCACAGTATTTAACTGGAAATACAAAACTTTTTAAAAAAAATAATCTTGTCAAGTAAGGAAGAATTTGGTCTGTTAATAAACTGAGCATGTGTAAGTACCCTGAGGATTGGAAGTCATAAGTGATGTTTTGTAAAAGTTGGGGTTAAACTGTGCTTATAGAATACACAAAGCTTGGTTCAATGACTGTGTACCACAGAAATACACACAACAAACTAAAGGAACATAGAGCCTCTGGAAATAACAAGTAGTTATTGTAGTTGCTGTTACTGTGGTAACTGTTACTGGCAGAGGCCTGTTTTGTGCATGTCATATGCAGATCAATTTTCTGAAAGGATCTACTTATATAAACATTTTTTCATGCAAGTGACTTTTGTTGATGCTACGTCCTCAATCAGATCGTTCATGTGAGGAAGCAGACTCAGGCTGCAGGCTGGAGCCATGCACCTTCTCTTTTCAAATCTTTGTTGGTCTTGTGGCCAAAATGAAAATGCATTGCTTCCCACCACCCTAGTTTTACTGCAAATTTTGGTTTTGTGAAAGGTCAGCGCATGAATGTGTCTTGTAACATTACACATTGTCTTTACTCAAAAATTCACATGCACAGAAAAACTGACAAAACAGTTTCTTTTGGAAAATGAGTAAATCCAAATGATGGATACCATGTGTCAAAATAATCCATAGTGCACGTGCTTGCATTTTGACGTGGACATTTTTGAAAATAATACTGTGGAAACTAGAGAATCAGCTTGCCAGGGAGCAGGTTTAAGCCACTCTTCAGTACTGACTGCAAGATGTGGTCTCTTTTAGTAAACACAGAGGCCAAAGCACTTCCATTTTTACTTTAGCCCTTTGCTATTGGTCTCCCAAGATACCAGACAAGATCTAATGCACTGGTTAGGGACGTTAGATAGAGGAGGATTAAGACTGAAATTTCAGAACTAAAGATGTGCGAATACCTGAATGATCTTTAGGATTCATTTCATATCCCTAGGACACTTTAAAAACTTGGTCCTTAGTTGAAGCTGGTTCAGTTTTAGAGCTAGTGGAGAGAGATGAGGATCTTCAGAAGGAGTTTGTTTGATGTTCATCCATTCTGAAAGGGAAGAGGTGATGAAGGATGTTATAAATAGCACTGCTTAAAGAAGGGAATAGTCTTTTATCTGCTTACTTTAAAGCCTCAGGTAAATCTCATGTGAAGTAATTAACTTCTACCTTGGTCAAATGTGAATGGAGGATGATTTTGGAGATGTTGAGACTGTGCTGCTATGTTTGATTAAATTTCACTCATGCTTTAAGGACAGACTTGCATTTATACTTTTTTTTTACTCCCAATAGCCCAAATACTAAAGTGCGTGTAAGCTCTTTGCTCCACCTGTCCAGGGTGGATACACAGCAAATCTTGAACTGGAAAATGCTTCAGAGTCTTGAGTTCCAGGACACTGAAGTAACCAGTAGATCCTTTCCTGGGGGTATAGAAGGACGTGGACTCATTTTGATTACTTTCTTAAGTGTTTTGGATATAGTTACTTTCTTAAGAGTTTTAGATATAGTTAGTGGAAAATTTTGGATATAGTTACTTTCTTAAGAGTTTTAGATATAGTTAGTGGAAAATTTCTGTGGATACATTGACAAATACTTTGAAGTAGTAGCAGTTTGCTTCACCTGTACAATATTCTACTTGGGAGAATATGTATGGAAGAGGGGTTAAGATCTCTTTGGTAAGAAGGCCTTAGCCTGCTTTTATTTTAGTTCTGGTTAATATTTGCTCAGTGAGCTGGGAATGGAAAGTTCACTTCTGAAAACATCATGCTAGTGTCATGCTGACAACCAAAATCTCCTTTGTGGAGACTTAAAATTGCTCGAACATTTAAAAAGCTGGTAGAGCTGCATTTTCAGTCTTTTTCCTAAAGTAGAAACAGACTTACTACTGTCAGTCTACACTGTTGCCATGAGAACAAGGCATTGCCTGCCATTTTCCCTCATATATGTTTTAAAAAAGATGTTGGGACTGTAAAATAAATTACTGTTTTGTAATTTAGCTTTAAGCAAAAGGAATATTTCAATGGTGACAGTTCTGGAAATGTTTTAACTTTTAAATGCTGACACCAAATAATAAGTAAAACCTTGTGATTAATGTTTCCAGAAGGGACTATTAACATTATCCTACATCTGTTCATGATATAATCTCTAAATGAAAAACACTCACTTTGCAAAAAAAACCCAAACCGCCCCCCCCCCCCCCCCCAACCCAACCCAAACAAAACCCCAAAGAAGTATATGTTTATGTAGCATTTTCATGCAGACTGAACTATAATGTGTG
The DNA here is from genome assembly GCF_009819655.1 of Sylvia atricapilla. Taxonomy (NCBI): domain Eukaryota; kingdom Metazoa; phylum Chordata; class Aves; order Passeriformes; family Sylviidae; genus Sylvia; species Sylvia atricapilla. The sequence goes on from NC_089152.1 coordinate 13,818,109, forward strand.
GACATCCTTGGTAAGACTCAACCAACTAATTTTTCGTCTGATCGTTATTTAGTCAAAACTGTATGGTACTCCTGAGGTTGCTTAAATTTCATTGATAACATGTCATTTCATTTGCTGAAAAATATGACCATTTTAAATTCTACTACATGAAAGAGCTTTTTTATTACTTACAGTAAAATTAGCAATCATATTTGATGAAAATACATAATAGTAGATGAGGCATAAAGTTCTGTGAAGCATCATTCCATTAGCTCTTGCTGGTTTAAATATTTGAGATTGTATAAAAAGGTTGTTTTTTATGACTAGGATGACTTTGCAGTAGTCCATCCATCTTTTAGGAAACACTTAGAAGTCTGCAGCAGAATTTGTAGAACATACATCAGTAACTCATTCAGAAAATAATTACCTGTATTGGTTGGGTGTAATTTGCCCATTTAAGACAAAACTCTAAATTATGTCATCAAGATAGTTGTATTAATTTCAATCTACATGCCTTAATCTCAATTTACTTAATGAATTGTCTTGGAACACCACTATTCTAATCTCTATAGATAGATCAAGATGTATTCCAAGTTATTTTTAACAAACAAAATCCAGATAACTCTGGACACAATACTGTCCAAGATCCTTAACCTGTCTGAAATGGCTTTCATGACATTTACAGTATTTTAATTATGTAATCTAAACTTCTAATCAGTAAATAATGTTTAGCCAACTGCTTATAAAACATGCAAGATTTTAGAATTTATACCTCTTTACACATATACAGACACAACTTGCATGTATATGTATAGTGTATACATGCTGTTCATTTAGAACTGGTCAGATAACTTGTCTTTCAAGGCAAGTGTATGTAATACACTAAATCTATGTCACAAAGAAGGTTAAAAGACCTTGGGGGTTTACTCATAATTTTCACATAATTTTTGTCCTCAGTTATTGGATTAGAACAAAATGAAGATACTGCCATGCAGGGAAATGTATTTCTTTATATATATGCATGAAACTGTATAGAAGAAAAGCTTCAGGTTATTTCACTCTGCTTACAAAGTAGCACCTCACATCACTTGAGCTTTGTGGGAATGAATGAGCATATACTGTATCTGATCATTGGGGATCACATCCAAGGAGATTTGGTTGATCACCCCTAGACCTGTTTTCCATATGTTCTGACCCCAGCCCATTTGCCATGCAGTGTGGCTCAGGTTGTCACCTTCTAAGCTGTAACTCTGGAAGTTTCCACTGTTTTCCTTGCTTCACTCACCTGTTCTGTTTAGAAAAAACTTGAAGATCTCAGAGGAGCTAATACAGACTTTTCTGTGTTTTTCTATAATGATGAAAACGAGCCAGAGCAAGAAAGAATTTTGGCAAAATAAATCTTTATGACTGCCTCTCCCGGCACAAAGGTGTAATTTGTCTTTTTGTGTTCAGCCCTTTAGTATACTTGTTTCTACACATTTCTTTGTATTACAGGCTTTTGTACTGTGTCAGATTGTAATGTGTCATATTTTTCAGTTACATTTCCTCGTACGGGATTGTATCGCACCTTTCCTACTAGCGCAAGTGATAGGGCATAACTGACTCCTTTCCATTGGCCAGTTATTCTGTTCTGACTTTTTCCTGTGAGCTTTGATAATGTGTGTATGATAGAAGTGGCCCTTTTCATTGCTTTTGGTATTGTCATGTTAAACTGTTTCTGAAACCAGTTTGTCACTTAAGTACAGACAAAACATCGTTCAACACGTGCAGCACAAACAAATGCCAAACTTCAGACTTAAATGTTCATGGCAGACTTGCTAGCCAGCAGTACTGAAACAGCTGTGTGTGCTAGGCTCCTTTAGATCCGTGATTGCTGAATGAACTTGGGAAGGGGGAAGGGAGAATCCAGTGAGTATATACAGCAAGTTTTTTGGCTTGGTGGTTATAAAAGTGATTCTAACAATGTTCTCTCAGCCTGCTGAGGGCCTCATAAGATCATTATCAACAGAATTTATTTTAATGTCCTTCATGGAAAAGAGGAACATCCCTGATCTGTAACGGAAACTGTGAATATCATGTTTTCCTACAAAATATTTCTACAGCCAAGGTGGAAAGAATACTGTTGAGGTATTTTTGACTTAATGCTACATATATTGCTTAAACTTCACAGAGACTTAAAACATGGTGGTTGCAGAGGAAATTCAGATTTTCCCTTTCTCCCCAGTCAGCTTAAACACAACTAGTTTGATATTTTTTAAAAACAATAATTCATAGCTCTTTCTGCCAATCTGGAGACAATGAAGACTTTAAAGCTGTAAAGGGCAGGGGGGGTAAATAGAGAGTATCTAGATCAGCATTAGCAAAAGCCAGGTATAGAGAACAGAATGTCTTTCAAGCAGGCTCTGAGCAAATATTCTGGAGCTGAAAAAAAGTCTGCTTTCCAGTCTTGGTGGGGTCTTGTTCTCTCATGTCTTATGTTTAATTTCTCTGCATGAATTCCCGAATACTGGTACAGGTGTAGGTTTCCACTGATATAAATGGGAACAGAATTTGGCTTTCCATGCCAGTTTAAATTGGTGGAAACCCTGAGCCGTGCTGTTATTAGTGTTTAGGAGAATTGCTTGAGGTTGACTTCAGAGTAATAAAAGTAAGTAGTGTTTGATCCAAACTTTGGTAACTGGTTTGTACTTGTGTGGTGTGGATGAAAGGCCAATAAGGGTTAAGAAGACAGAAGTCCCAAATTCTCCTTCATTTTACCTCAGATAAATCTGAGCACAGGCCTCCAGAGGTGAAAGGCTAGCACATTAACTAGGACCTTAAATGTGTGCTTCAGCACACAAACCTGCAGTATCTTTTGAAATCTATGCAGGTTTCTCCTGCCTGCTGTGCGTAATTTCAGAATACGCTGTCACCATTAAAGAAAAAAAACAAGTTTGCTCTTTCATCTGTGCACCCCACGGCACTGATTGGGGGAATCAGTCCCCAGGCTCCCCTAAAATTTGTGATCTTTGGCTCCTGCTGTAAATTGATTCCGTGCTGTGCCTCCTGACATGTGAACTGGGTAAAATCCATTCTGAAGTCTTTTAAAACCTGGCATTAACCCTGTGGCATCCTCTTAAGTGCTGATGTTTTCTTATTATATTATTTACTGGGAAGAACTTGCCTTTAAATCTCTAACAGCATTTCAAGCTAACTTGTTAAAATCTCAGTATTAAATGCTATAGTGTGCTTTGAATTTCTCCTGAGACCTGATGTTGGGAAAAGTGAGTTCAATTAGTCATGAGTGAGGTGAGTGCCTCACTACTGTGCAAATTGCTTTGGGACCATTTGGCCCATGTCTACTCATGATCCCGCCCCATAAATGCAGATGTGTAAAGTAGTCAATATTTTGTTTAAGCTTATCTTGGACTGATTATCTGAAACCCTCAAAAGCTGTGGTTTTTTTTGGTTTTATTTTTTGCTTCAGTGCCATGTAATAAAAAGACTATTAAATTTTTCAGATTTTTCCCTCTGTTCTTTATAGGGAAAGTAATAATGTCTTTCATACACATGTGTCTCCCTTTACATCTATGCAGTATGACTTGGTTCATTGCCCATTGAAAAGAAGTGGCCTTTGGGATTAAGACATAGGGGTTTTACTCAAGAGTTTGGGACAGGAAGTCAAAGTGAATAAGTATTCGAAAACTTCAGGGATTTTTAAGTAGCCAGAACTTAATTCCAAAGAGAATGCAGCTTTGGACATAATAGCAAAAACAATACAAATTCTTTAATGATAGAAATGAGCTGCAACCCCGGTGTTAGATCTTAAAACAACAGTATTGGTTGGTGCAGTACCCATTTACTATAAAATCATAATAAAAGAGATTTATTTGAACTGATGGTCTTGAATGCTGGCAGATGCTGCTTGCTTTTGTGCAAAGGACTAATGCTGAAAATGGCCTCTGTTCTTGAAGCACTCACTCACTTGGTTCTGTTTTTAAATGAGGACTCGAGCTTCCCTTCAAGAAAGCCATGCTCAAACCAACTGGAGCATCACCAGAGGAAGATTTTGAGAATGTGCCTAAGTTACATGTTTTCTTCTCCCATCTCCACGCTCATGTTTATGTGGATGTCTGCCATACAGTTTAGTTGGTAGCAACTGATAAAGCATAATAATGTTTGTTGTTGTATACTAAAAGGGAGGTGAAACGATATTTCACTTTTCCTTTGAGTAAAAGGCTGGTAATACAGGACTTGTCAAGAGCCTTTCCTGTGTTTGATAGCTTTATCACAGCCCCAGCTCGAAAGGTTAAATGTTTTGGATTACACAGAATGTACATTATATGGAGGGCTTACTATAAATCAACAAGGCAGGTATGTTAAACACAGAAAAATATCTACAGCTGTTCTCTTACTCATCCTGCTTGTTATTTAATGCCGTCTCTACCCAAAGGAATATTTTTAGTTGTACTGTCAACAGTTTCAAAACAAAGAAGCAACTACAACTGGCAAATGAGGAACCCAGCTGGTGCTGTGTTTAGGCTCCCAATGAATATACTCTAATCCTGACACCTGCAAGCTATTTAATCAGGATTTACAATTGAACATGAAGGATGAGAGGTCCAGAGGGCTGTGTTCTTGGTGTTTTGATTGCAAATGATGGAGAAAAACTTTGTTATCGGATGTTGTAGTTATTTGAAGTTTGGTGCCCTCTAACCCATGGGGGACCAAGAATCATTTATCACTTCACAGCAAAAGCCAAAAAAAAGCCACTATGGCTTACACACCAGCATTCTGCTTTAGCTTTTCCTGTATTCCAGTGTAAACATGCCTTGGATTTACGAACAATGAAAAACAATTTCCAGCAGGCACATGGAAAGGAGAGGTTATAAGGAAAGAATGTGTTATCCATTCCATGTCAAACTGAAAAGATCACTTTATTTTCCTTAGCACTCATAATGTACATAATGATGAAATATATCATAAAAATGAGCAGAAAGACTGTGAGGGAAATTGAATAAAACAGGTTTTGGTGGTTTTTTTTGTTTTGTTTTGTTTTTTTTTTTTTTTTTTTTTTTTGGTTTTGGTTTTTTTTTTTTTTTTTTTTTTTTTTTAAGAAAAGACACCCTTTTCTGCAGTGGGATTTTGAATCTCAGACTGGCATTGTCAAGGATGAATGAGTGACTTCTTAAAGGTCTTCATTACTCCTTCTATAACCCTCTCTTTCCCTAAAAACATGACATATACTGTCTTGTAACAAGCTCACATATGACATTATGTGGCTGTACCTGTTTATTTTATGCATTTACTGAAAGTTTCTAAGTACTTGTAGCTGAGTTCATGACAAACATCATTCTGGCAGTAACATTAGTGTGTGTACATGGGGTGTGTATGTGGGGGGCAGTTTGCTTTTCTCTTTCTGTGTTGTACTGTCAACAGCATAGTTCTGAACAAGCAGGGTGCTGTGTAATTGACACCCTACAAAAAGTGGTTAATCAGCTGTCTGAAGCTGTTAGGTAACAATGCTGTTGCCTCTGGGTCTGATCAGATGATGTAATGCCTCTAAGTTATTTTTTGTTGATTGAGGCTATTGTGTAACTAAATATCCCGCAGAGAGTTTGTATGGTTACAGTCACAGAATAAGTCACAATTTATTTCTAACTTGCTTATGCTGCTTTATTTTGTTCCTAATTTAAGAGGGGAGAAAAAGCATTTGTTACTTTTCAAGGGAAATAACAAATGAGAACAGAAAAAACCCCCAAAACCCAAAAAACCACACACGCAAAAAAACCCCCCAAAAAAACCAACAAAACAACACACACACACACAAAAAAACCCCCCAAAAAACAAAAAAAAACCCCCAGTCATGATAGATTCTTTAATCAGCTGGAAGCAGACTGGAGCAGAGAGCTTTCCTCCAGAGCATCTTTTATTCTGCACTGCTACAGGTAGTACTAGCCAGGATGATTCAATAAAGGTTCTTGTGCTGTATGAGCGCTCTCCAGCAGACCTGTCTTGCACTCCCAGCAGGTAGTCTTTTGTGCTTTAGAGTTTGACTTCACAGTATTGACTCTACAGAGGAACCTAATCTAGGGTCTCTTTAAACTCCTAGTTATAACTGCAAAAACAAATAGTTTGGCAGAATGACAGCACTGCCCCTTTCTAGACCAGATGCTGTCATCTCTTGGCATGTGGATGGATGATATCACTGATACAGTACTAATGATACAGGATCTTCAGTATTTGAACTGTTGCACTGAAAACTGCTCCCTGAATTATTCCTCAGCTTTATTTTTGTGTTTAGGAATTGCAGTTTTTTATTCCCACATTTCTTTGAACAAGAGACTGTTTAATCTACAAGTAGTCTTCCTTCTCTCTCAGCATCCTCCTGCTAGTCCCAAAATCAGATGTTGGTGGCATCAACCAAATATTTATTGTGGTGAACCTTCTGATTACAAGAAGTGCATCTTTCCTGAGGACCCACCAGCTTTGTGGACTTGCATGAGGTTCTTCTCTTAAGGAATTACCAGATGTTTGCCAGCCTCATGCCAGCTCAGTTCTCTCTGGAGAATCTCCATTACAATTCCTCCGGTGTCCTTTGGTACCTACTACAACTGGACCTTGTCTGTCATATCCACTTTCTTCATTATGTACATTGCATGCAGCCATTGTGCTTTTCTGTCCTTTCCAGGATTTAATTGCTACCCCCAACTCTATCAGATAAACACAATACTGTCAAGCAACTTTTGCCAATAACTTTTTCGTGGGGAGTTATGCGTGCCATTGTTTCTATGGATAAAGGAAACAATGCTCAGCTCTGTCTAGGGAACCATAATATGAAGATACAATAAAGTCACACATTGTCTTCGGGTTGCAGCTTTGCAGGGTGAGCAGGTTACTGCCCAGGGGCTTTCTTCTGTTTCTTTTCCCACTCTCTAGAGATCTGCCACAATAACTGTGTGCTCTGTAGGCTGTCTGAGAAAACAATTATGCATGTATTGTTAAAGAGTTTAATCTAACCTAGTCATTTAATTGGACTAGATTAAGAAGCAAGTAGTGGTGCTGTGATCCTGGATAAGCTGTGAAGCAGCTGGTACCAGGAATCTCTTCACTTGAATCAGCTGCAGCCAGAGCAAGACTGCTGACTTCTCTATCTCTTGGCACTGGAGTCATAGCACTCGTGTTGACTTCTTGCACCCTTGAACTCTCATCCTGTTCATCATGTCTGTGAGATCAGATACAAAATGTCTTTCAAGGCCATTTGAGTAAAGAAAAGCATTCTTATTCCAAAAGCTGCATTTCTACAGTTGCTTTGCCTTGCTGGGAGCAGCAAGCAATCTTACTGCCTACAGTTCTGCTTCCTTAAGGGGCTACATGAGGAATAGTATTCATGCTAAGAAGTTGCCACAGATCAGTGAAGATATAGGGGAAAAAATGAATGGAGAAGTGAGAAAAGAGTGGTTAATCACATAGAAAGCATGGAGAAATACCAGAACTGCAGCACATCTGATAGACAAGGAACCTAAATGACACACACTTTACCAAGAAGTTAAAACTTAATCTTGTTTCAAATATTTGCTTTTGACACTCCCCTTTGGTAAAATAGAAAACTTCTTGAGCCATCTTTTCTGTAGCTAAAAGGGATGTTTAGTTCCACTAGCACTCTGTGGAAAATATCAGTGAGGCAGTCAGCACATCAATAGATTGACCTTCATGCTTGAAATCTTGTCTGTCCTTCCCAGCTGTATCCGTCCATCTGATAAAGGGTATCACTTCATTCCCGGAGTGTTGCCTTGTTCACTACAGTTAAGAGAAACATTTGAAATAATATCTACTTTGATGGGGTTGTAAGATATTTCTTGCTGGCTGCAGTGTTCCAGCAGATAGTACATACACTTGTGAAAGTACTTTGGGAGTAATTTGTGTTACTTCTTGGGGAAACTTATCAGTGAAACTGTGTCTGCTTACAAAGGCAAGCATTTATAAATTATCCTATTTCCCAGGGGTCTGCTGTTTGGCTGCTGGAAGGTTTGATACAATGATCATTACCTCTGGGCTCAGGTTTGGAGATGCAAGAGTGTTAGGGTGTTGCTTTCTGAAGACCTAGTAAGGAGGGACAGTCTTTGCTGTTTGACTTAGTTAATGTGCTACAGTAGTGCATAAAATAAGGATATCTATCAGAGGCTCAGTAAAACACTGGGTTTATCAATCATGTTCTCCATTGTAATGACTTAGCTTTTTGGTATGTAGATATACCTTTCCTTTTTGAATAACACTTTGGAAAATAGAATGTGTTTCACACCAGATCCCGCTTAAAGTCATAACACCTGTTTTAATGTGGAATTTCAAATTTAGCATTATGGACGGACACATCAGTTCATATTTTTAGTTGCTCAAATATATTGACAAGTAAACTGACAAGTAAGGAATAAGCCCCATTCTGCTTAACTAAGGGTTGTTAGTTTCTGCCTGTTTCAGCAAACGAAAATGAACTTGGCTTTCTCTTTTGAACTCTGTCTTTAGAAGTTCTGGGTGGGGAAGTACAGTGTTTATTCAAGAAAGCTGTGAATCTATGTACCTCAGCCAGATTATCACTTTGCAACATTGACAGGTAGTTAACAAAACAAATGGCTTAGACAGCAAGGCGTGAGCTGGGTTCTGCAGTTTCTTCTTCACAACCAGAGCTGTCTAATGATAGAATCTGTTAGTATTGTGAAAATGATGCCTTTGTCCTTCAGATTATTTATTCAGACATGAAATATGGATGGTGCTTGAGCTATCAAATCTTCAATTGGGTGACTTTAATAAAAGAGCTGAGGTATTTTACTCACAAGTATTCCCTATTGACAAGTGTCTCTCTGGCAGGAATCTGTTCTGTTTTGTATAAATCTGAGGAAGATTTTGAAAGATAAGGTCCAAATTACTGATGAGCAAAATAAGCCTATGGAAACTGTTTTATTGTGGCACATTACAAAATATAAGGCAGAGTTACTCCTAGACAAAAAATCTCACGACAGATCAAGTAGTGCTGCTGGGACAATTCAAACAGTTTAAGTGTTACAAGGAACACTTTGATGAAGGGATTGTAATGTTTAAGTATTACTCAACATACAATTTCTTTTGGCAATGACATAGCAATGCTCATGATCATACGTAGTGTAGAGCCACAATTGCCTTTATCTTCTTCCTAATTCTAACAGGAAGTGAGGTATCAGTATAAGTTACTTTGGGAATAAGAATTTCTCCAGCAATATTAAGATTGCATGTGTGTACTACATAGTTTCATGTTTCAGAGCCTTCACAAAGTACCATACCCGTCCTCTAATTGCATGCTAATGAAACAAAATAAACCCAGGCAGTACTTCAATTTGTACTAGTTAGGTACAAGGTTATGATTCAGTCAACAGACAAATAAATACATTCATCACATGGGATAAGTATTCACACAGCCAGTATGAAGCACAAGTGTTTTGGCTAGAGATTTCCCATCCTCAGATAACTGGACATTTCAAGTGGAACTGTTAGGACAGCTGTGTGCATACACACCTCTCTCACTCTCTTGTTCAGAGAATTCCATGTAGATATTTTCTCTGCATTTGAACAATGCCAGCAGGAAAAAGCATTTCCTACATTTTGTCCTCCCTGCTTTTCTCTTCCAAAGTGAGAAGAGAAAGAGAAATAGGAATAGAAACCCCAAATTTAACAAATGTCAAATTGATTATTAAAAGTAAATTAACTCTTTTCTTTGACACTGGAATAATTTTGAAAATTTCAAAATCCATTTGAAGTATTTTTATGGGGTTTTTTTTTCAATCAGTTTTAAACTGGTCTTTATATATGTCCTTTAAAACCTTTTTCAAGTTCTGTGGGACTAGAATGAATGTCAAGTTATTCTGTGTTCTCCTACCATTCCACATCAGATGGGAAAATTCACAATAAGGCCTTCCAGAAAGGCTTTCTGTGCTTAAGATCTTGAATGATTATTTCAAAGTATTTTGCAGGGTCCTACTTTTTAGAAAATGTATAACGCACATTTCCTAAGAATCTGATTTGGTTTTGTGATTGTGGTTGAAAACTTGACCTGAAGATAGGTTTTGATTAAAACATGAACTCCTCCTACTGGAGTTTTATTGATGTTGCTTCTCAATGTATTTGAAATACCTGAAGTTGATCCATACGTTCCACTTACAAGCCATGTAAATTACAAAGGAAAACAACAATTTGATTTGAAGGCCTTCTCTCTCTCATGATATTTTTGATTAAAGGTTATTGTGGTTTAGCAAATCGTTGGCAGATCCAAAGACAACACACTTTCCACAAGATCTGGTAGCTATAAAACCTTCTTGTAGAACAAATATTCTGATACTGCCTCATTAATAGCATTGAGGTATTCTGGGGGACAGAATTATCTGGATTGGATCATACAGAGAATGCAGAAGAAAAACACACATTTCATAAAATGCACTTAGTATGTATGGATAAAATTCATGCAGGTGCAGGTATACAGGCAAAATTGAAATAGAGGGTAGGTAAACACTGCTGTTTTGCCTGTAGCAGGTTGGATTGCAGATGCCAGCTGCCGTTTTCATGGGTTTCTTCTTTTGTTAAAATTGTAATGGTAATAGATTTCTTCTGCTACATCATGGAGATAGTATTTTGATGGACAAATGAGGAAGAATCTCTAGTAGCTTGCATTTCTACAGTGCAAAAATACTTGTGACTATGAAATGGCAAAGAGAAAAAATTGTGCATGAACATTTTCCAATGGTTAACATGGATAAAATGGATATGAAGACAAGTACATTTGGTTTGAACTTTTACTAATGTGTGGTTGGATGACATTTTCTCTGTTGCTTGACTGCATTTAGGACTGTCAACCTGGAGTCAATTTTTAAAGATTTTCATTGTGACATCCAGTGTAAAAAGCTGAAGAAAAATGTGAGCTAATTTCCAAGATGGCTGGGCCTATACCTTTTAAGTAAGTGTACTCAATACAATTTATCCTGTTTAGATGTGATGCCTTGCAAATTAGTAGTCTCAGATTACTGGGATTCAACAGATTTCTTTACGTTTGGGGGATTTTTTTAAACATTTTTTAAGGATTATTTATTGCCCTCGCTGTTAGGACATGGGAAAAAACCCAGGGTGAATAAGCTATTTGTTAATCATCTCAATAGCATGGGAATTTAAACAAATGTTACATGTGCTTGCAAGCAAATGGTCAGTGTCTAAACCATGTGTTTCGCTAGTGAACTTCTGGGTCTCTGGTGATGTTCTTTCATGTGCCTGTCGAGGACATGACTATGCCAGCATTTCTTCTAAAGATGTTAACTGAAAAGCAGCATGATGCTGAAGAGAAGTTGTCAGTGCTGCAGTTGAAAGTATTCTTTATTATTCTAATGTCATTTTAAAAGTAACTTATTTCATGAGAAGAAATGAAAGTGTTAGGCCATGTTGATCGGCATCCTGTACTTCATGGCATTGTTCCCACAGAACCTGAGCTGCACCGAAAGTGGTGCTCAGCTCCACCATAGCTTTAAAGAAAATTCTTTGTGCTTCTGGTTTTGCATCCTATTATGAAATGAACACCAACTTTGAACTGGGAGAAGCAACTAAAATTGGCTTTGTTGTGTTACTTCTTAGAATGCAGTTGGAATGTGCAGTGCCATATCTCAGTGTGTCAGGGGAGGGCTGGAGAGCTGGGTTCGGAAACACTTCACTCCCAGCTGTGAGCAATAGTAGCTGTAGTGCCAGCAGGAGAGCTTTTACAATGCAATGATCAGCAGCAGCTTCTGTAATTCATTCTTTGGTATATCTTCCCCTGTCATTGCAATCTTCCCCTGAGAAGATACAATCTATCCTAGCCAATAGCATGAACTGAAGCTCTATGAAAATTCCAGCCCAGTCTGAGACAGCTTGTGCAATGCTCTGGGCTCCTGGCTAGCACTGAGCTGCTGGCTGTCTTCTCATGGTTTCCCTGCTGATGTGCTAGACTGGTTTGATGCGAGCTCCTCTTGGCAAGTTTCTGCAGCCTGCAGTCCCACATTGCTGTTTTAAGGCAGACATGGCATGGCTGGGACAGGATGGAGAGGAATCCAGAGTGATCCTGAAGTCCAGCAGTGGCTATGGGAATACCTGTGTACTCTTAGACCTCACACAAAGTTAATAAATGACTCTGCAAAACTGTTTCAAAGATTTATGTGAATAACAGGGTAGAGAGCCTTTCCATAGGGAAAAAAAATTATCAGGTTTTATGTCAGAAATGCTTGAAAAATATTGTAAATGCTTGATGCTGAAGAACAGTTACCTGAGCTGTAACTCTGGTAAAGACTGGAAAGCAGGGCTGTGTCTATCACCAAAATGAGAAATGAAACTAGAAAATGCTATTTATGACTGATTCTATAAATAATTCTGAATCCTGAATTTCCCATTTCTTTCTGAAGGGCTTTTAGAATAGGGTAGGAGTTAAATTTATGCATTTCTCTAAAAAGGGCTCTTGAAAACCTACACACATACCGAAGAATGACAAGTCAAACTTCATTTCTCCTTGCAGGTTTTGTGTGTTTTTTGGTGGATGGTCTAGGTGGAATATTACTAGTATCAAGTTCACAGGATAGCTGAAGAGCAGTGAAGGAATACAGTAAGATTTCCAACTGTGTTGTATAGAACTTCTCCCACAAGCTTCTTTTTTTCTGATGTTAATCCCACTTAAAGTAAATAGCATACCTGGAGGGCAGGGCTGTGATGACATGTGCTGGGGTTGCTGGCTACACCAAACACAGCTGTTGCTGTTTGCAGACAACTTGGCCCCACACCCCTATTCAGCATGTAGTGTGGAGGTGATGAGAAACTGCTGAGATCCCTGCTGAGGAACAGAGGAAAGTAGCATCTTCTCCTTCACAGCTTTTATCTAAAAACAAGTTAATCAATATGCTAAACAGTGTTAGCAAAATACACTCACTTAGACTGATGTTCTGAGGAGGTCTGGAAAGGCACCATTTGTCCACAGCAAAGCTTTGTCAAGCGAAAAATTATCTGTGGAAGGGATGGAAGGAACAAGAAACTGAAAATATAGATATATCTTTGCTTGAGGGGTAGGAGATACAAAATAGCGATGACTGCAGAAAAAGCACATCCCCACTTTCAAATATGTCTACCACAGTTCAGTAAAATAAGCAGACAAAAATGGCTAGAGAAATTGTTCTTAATTTTTGCATTGAAATGATTATAGGAATTATCCTGTTTTGGAACTCAGTAGAATGAATCCAGTAGTTGTACTGATATTTTTTTTCATAACACTTCTAGCTCTGAGTGGCTTAATAAACGTAGAAGTTTGTGTAGTAGCTCTCATTTGGGGTAAAAGTGTTACTCTAAACTTTACAGGGACTGTGTTTGCCACAAGTTACAGTGGCAAACTGTAACACAGTATTGTGCCTAAAGGGAGAAAGCGGTGGAACAGTCAGAGCTGCTATTTTGCCAGCATGGATAATTTCCATTATTACAGAACAATTATGTCTTTCTTTGTCATACTCTGTTATATTCATAAGAATAAGTTAATGCACATTTTTACCCTAATCTGTGTGACTAATAATTGTTTTCAAGGTTGTCCATTTAATATGGACATGTAATACTTTCTGAGGTATGGCTGATCCTTCTTTTACTCTCACTTTTGTTCCTGATAAGCAATCAATTTCTTGTAATCCTTATTGAGAATTTGGTCTGAACAGGTTTTGAAAAACTCTGACTGAGAGGCAATAACTATTATGGATGCTATTGACTAACATTAACCTATTAATTAAGGTTGGGTTTAATTTTTCTGCATTACCTTGCACTTACCCACACTGAATTTCTCCTGTTATCTTTTTTTTTCTTTATTCAGTGTCATGTAAAAAATAGTTTTTACAGCTTTTCATGGTTATTTTTCACTTTGTTTAGGTGGAATTCTGCATATTCTTGCCCTTCTCTGCATCATTTGGGCACAGGTTGAATGTTGAGGATTTTCTAGTGCCTTGTAAAAAGTTCTTGGTTTGATTTCAATAGAAATCAAACAAGAATCAACTTGTTCTCCCTTCTATCATTTTTATCTGTCCATACTGTTCTGTTGCCTCTTAAGAGTGACAAATCCCTTGCTCAGTATAAAGAAAGGCTTGCTAATCTGATCTATCTCCTACCTCTTTAAAGCTGACCAACAATACCACTTTAATCCTGGGTGAGATGTCTCTCCATCATGTATCCTCTCCTGAAGAGAATCTATTCAGGACTTCCCGGATAGGTAAACAAGGGCAAGATGGAAATATTTAAATGTGAAGCAGTTTGATCCTATTGGAGGATGATCTCTGGGGTTTCCTTTTCCTGTGGATCCAATGTATTCAGTTGAGTTCCATGTACTTAAAGCCAGCCTAAATGCATTAGTGATGGTAGTAGCTCTTGAGGAGACTATGCTCTTAATTTACTACTGTGTGCATTAGTTTGAAACTGCTTATTTATACTTGAGTTATATCTATGCCTATCTGTATTATATATATTTATATCATCAAATGAGGGTGTGTGAATGGCAGTTATTAGAGAAGTGAAGTAACTCTCAGAACTTCATACCTGGGACAAGAAATTGTCATTGCTTTTCTTCTGCTCCTGAAGTAACCCTTGTGATTATGAATTGGGTAGAAAATTACTTCATTTGCAGGACAAAGCTCTCCCACCATCCTTTTTCATGTGGCAGCTTTACAGGGCTGCTTTTCACGTAGAAACTTCAATTGTGACCCGATGGATTTTTTAAGGTGGGAAGCTGATTTAAGTTGTCTTGCTAGCTCTGCATTTGCCTCCTGCGTCCCCCTGCCACAAGCTGCCTCCTCAGTCAGTCCTGCATGCATTTGTTATGGGCATGTTTAACAAAAGTTGAAACTACTGTCTCATATAGGGTGCTCATCATTGTTCCTCAGGAGAAAGAAGTCTTTCTGCAGCTTAGTGAGACTTGAACCTTTTATAAAAAGGCTTCTACACAGCAGAGGTACTGAAGAGATGAGAAGATGTGAGGAAAAAAAAGTACTTTGCATGGGTTCCTGTTCTGCAAATCAGTTTCAGGCTTAATTTAGGCCCAGCACTGCACTACCATGGATTTGGAAAACATGGACATGAACCCAAGTTTCATTTTAATATTAAAGCCTTTGATCTGCTTCTGTGCATTCCATTGCAATCCTTTAAGCAATTAAAAATTACAAACCCAATTCTCTTAAAACCTGAAATATTTTTACACCCCCTGCTGGAAAAAGCAGAATCCTTATTAGAAATTTCGGTTGTTTGGATATAAACTAGAAGTCAGTGGACGTGAAAATTCCCTTCATGTAATGATGCATCAATGGTTTTGTGGGTTCATGTTCCATCTGTAGGCTATTGCATTGCCCAGAAAATAATTTGCTTTGCATTTGACTGCAGCAGTGTGACAGGAGTCTGTGTTTTCACTTGCATGTGTGTATTCAAGTAAAGATGGAATATGAAGCAGTCAAGGTTTGCAGTGTGTTTCTGTCATAGTGTCAGCATAGGAGAGGAATGTCCCTCCCCAGCTGCTCTATCACAAAAACTCTGCATGTGGTTTACCTGCTGTGTTTTGAAACCTCTGGAGTTCCCACCTCTGGGGTGCACAGCTCACCCTTCATTTTCAACTCCCTGAGACACCCACCATGCTAGTACGTTTTCTTGACCAGGGCGTTCACACACTCTCAGATCTGGACCAGATGCTAACTGGGAGAGCCACCACACCAGCTGATCCTGCTCTGGCACCAGCAGCTGCTCAGGAGTCAAGGCAGAATAAAAGAAGGCACAGTGTAAAAACACACAATCACTGACTGCTTCACAGAAAAGGAAGGCTTTAAGAAAGGGAAGAATTTAACCAGTAGTATTAGGAGAGTGTCAGGGAGAATTATTAAATGGTTGAGTAGTCTCCCTAGCGAGCTGATGAAGCATCTATTTGATCTGTCTGGATTGCCTGTACAATTAGAAAGTTTGCTACTGGAGGCAAACACACAATGGTGGGCTGATAGATGCCATGACCAAATAGGTCTTTTGCTTTGCTTGACACCTGCTTTAAAAGGAACAGTGTCTATAAATGTCTGAATAGAAATTGGGTTTTTCCTCATCATCATAAACCTCCAGGTGTTTGTTTGATCCCTTCCTTTATTGAATAAGATTCTTGCATGCTAGAAAGTAGTTGAGAATTTGCTGAAGATCTTAAAGGGTATTATTTGGCTGGACACTTTAAAGAAGTTCTGTGATAAAATTACTATCAAATGCTTATCAGAGGCTAGTGGAATGCAGCTGAGTGGGTTTAGTTTGCCCTATTTCTATAGATATGCCATCTGCATGACACAGAACCACTTTACTGGGGAATACTTGCTCTTAGCAAAAAAAGAGTGCAGAGAAACCCTGATTATGAGACCACCACAACCTAATCTGTCTCCTTTCCCTAAGTTTGTGGTTAAAATCTGTTGGCATATAGCCCAAAATATATTGCCTCTCTTACAGCAGAGCAAAAGTATGCAGAAGTATTTCCTCTAACAATCAAAGCTTCAGTGCAAAAGTAGTGACCCAAATTAACTGTTTGGAAGAAAAAGGTTAAAGGTGTTTTAAAAAAGCATTCCTGACCAAACTGAAATAAATCAGCAAACTTCACCCACACATCCTCCAAACCTGCAATCAGCAATAATTTCATAGAAATAAAACAAATGGATTGCCACATTCCTTCATGTCTATTACACTTCTGTCTTCATTGCAGAAATTACTCAGAAATGAAAAGTTAGAAGGAAACTTGGCTGTTGGTAGTAGTTTTATCACTTGTATTACAGCAAATGTACTCTCTACAGAAATTTCTGGGATACACTGTTTCTGGTTCTACTAAGCATGCTGAAGTTCTTATAAAGTTCTTATAAAAACTCTAAAGCATTTTCTGTACATAGCAAAAAATGAAATGAATGAATCCTTTGGATAAGTGTATTAGAGCTTCAGTTATGCTGATGAATTTTAGCCTTCATTCTATGCTTGTTGAACAGAAGCAAAGGTACTCTCTGGAATTGGGGTTTATTTTTAAAATAGACTTCTATATGGCCTATTTTGATGAAAAGATCAGTGTTTAGCTACAAAACAAGCAAGAAATGGAAAAAAACACCACCACATTTAGTTCTTAGTGTTGTAAGATATCAGATGGGTAATAAGTGGAATAAAATTTTAGTTATAGCAGAATTAAATATGCCGACTCTCACCTCTATTTACTTCAAGTTTATAGGAAAAGGATGAAGTCAGCAACTTCAAACTAAAATCAAAAAGAAAACAGTACCTTTTCTTCACAATTATTAGATAGGAAGGGAAAATAACTACTTAAGACCTGTCCAGAAGTAGGGTTGTGAAGTAGAAATCAGCTGGACAGTGCTAGGGTTTGTGTTTTAATAAAAGATGTATGTGAAATGGGAGATATTTGTGTAGAGTTTTGTGTGAGATTTTGTTGTACTTTAACTTCTTTAGCTAGGGGTGATATCTGGCTCTGAGGAAACTGCGTTGGAAGCTCTCTAGTCTGTAGCAATGGCTTTTCAGTTTTGACAGTGGACAGTTGGTAGCTGGTGGAGCATGTGGTAAACACCAGGGAGAAATTAGAAGCTGAGACTGTATGACAGGAGAGGTGGCATTTTTTAGGAAGGAACCGAGTTGTGTACAATCGGTTCTGTCATATTAAAATGATTATTATGTGTTGTAGGAAATACTGAAATCAAGAAATAGAAAGAGTTTGGAAGGCATTGTTGAAGAGTTTATTGTGCTCTGAGAATTGAAGAACATGGGAAAGAGCCTTCTCCCATGCGGGATTCTTCAATAAACATTTTTCCCCCTAACATTGTGATATGGAATGGGAAATGCTTTAAAGTAAACTGCTGAATGGAGCACACCAATGTTTTTATTTTTCAAAGCAAATAAAAACATTATTTTGGGAGGGATATTGTAGCATACTCTTCTTTCTCATAAAAAGTAGAAACTTCATTATACTGGTTGAAAACACAGACACTGGCAATGTAAACACACTAGAAATGCAACATTTCAGCTTGACACCTTAGAGACAGTTTGACACTTTGGCAGCTTTGTGTTCTATGCCACTGCTACCTTCCTGTAAATCATTTCTCTGAGCAGCAAATTGTTAACATTATCTTTTGGCTCCTAGTGCAGAAATAATGGCTGAGACTGACCCACAGGGTAATGTAGTGACTCCTGATAGAAGCAGAACCAAAGAGAAGTGTTACTCAGTGCTGACTCTGCAATACCTGTGTTGTGTGTGCCCCTCCAGGCACTGTGCTCTGTGAGGCCCTGGACTGGTGATGCTCAGCAAAGTGAAGCCCCATTGTGTCTCTGCTGTCTCTGCCCAAGAGATCACAGCTCCATGTTCTGGCAGTGGGGAGATGGTAGAAGTGGGAAGTAGATTCTCTCCCCTTTTCTCCACTTCTGCTGATTCTGTGCATCCCTCTTTTTCTTGAAGGCTTGGGGTGGGATAAAGTGATGCTCAAATGAGGACAGCTGATAGCAGAGAGTGATAATCTGCAGTTCATGCCCTACAAAGAGTATGAGAGAAGGGAAGATGAGCAGGCCAACATCTTGGGGCCACTACCAGGAAAAGGCCCCAGGGAAGGTTCAGTTTCTCAGTAAGGCAAGATTGGCTGGGACAAGCATTTCTCACAGAACAGAAATCCTAACACTGACATTTCTCTACGTTGGTTATTAGCATTCATATTCATTTTAACACCATGATCCTTTCTTTTGTGAAAATTACAGCTGCATCAAATAGCATACTGGAGTCTATACAAAAACATTCACCTCCTTAAACTGAAACCTCATGTATATTGCAGTAAGGAAAGAATTTGATTATTAATGATTTTACTTCTTCAGTATTTGAGCTCTGCTGAGAAAAACTTAACTCTCAATTGCATTTTAATTTGATGTAAATAACTTGTGAGAAAAAGTTACTGTTTTAAAAGTTGCTATAAGGAGTCCTCAGAATTGAAGCTAATTCTTTTTTGGTGAAATGTATACCATATCCCTGGCATAAATTGCTTAAATACATACTGAGAAGTGTTGCTTAGTGTGTCAGCCATACTTAGAATATTGAGCAATGTGGTAATGTGGTGCTATTTGGCACTGTGACCTTTACTCAGCAATAAATGCACATGACTTTTTACATGCCACAATTAAAACTATTTAAATTTTTTCCCTAGGTTCTTCTATGTATCAAAACTTAACAGTAAATTAATTGTGGTTTCCCTCTCATTCCCTCATCTCCCAGCCACGTATAATGCAGAACACAGAATTTAAAACCTCCAGCTGTTTATATTCTGAAAAATGCTCATCAGTCAGAAGACAGCCGCGATTTGGCATTTCACTTTTATTAATATACCTTTTATAGGGAGGAACAGCAGCTGTAACTGAAAAAGCCCATGTAAAATATAAATGATAAGGAGAGGGATAGGTGGCAACACTAAAAAGACAGGGATGGAACAACTGGAGAACGCACATGCAACCAAACTGCATCCCTTTAGGTATTCTCCACTTTCACCAGGCTTTTTCTTAGTGTCTTCCCTACATTTCTCCAAGATTTCATCTGTATTGTTGGCATGCAGTGTTAAAAACAATCGCTATCCCCCCCCCCCAAATAAAAGCAAATTCACAACAGGTGCAGTGACACAAAGGCACCATTCTTGATAGAAGTACCTTAAGCTTTGGCTGTAAAATGTAAACATAACTGAAATAATTATGGAATGCAATTGTGAAATGGAGAGGATCTCAAGTTCTTAAAATTCCTGCAAGATTTACATCCTTTAGATAATTTTAATCTATCTGGATAAGAAAACAAATCAGTGTGGATGTGTTCTTAGTGCTTATTTTAGACAGGCAGTCAATGTCAATGCAGTAACAAGGGTGAAAAATTGCTATAATAATTTAATTAATTAATACTGTAAATATCTTGCATTGCAACAGAGGTCACATCTAGCCATGGTGGAAAACAAAAACCCAGTAAGAGGCTGTTTCATATGTATGATGTGATTATAACATGTAAAATAAGTCTGACTCCAGCATTTTTGAACCAAACTGTTTCATGGTTTGCATTGTAACAACTGTTCCAAGTCAAACCAAACACATGCTGGAACCATTTATATCTTTATTAAGCCATTGATAACTTCTCTCCCAAGATCTTCACATAATTCTGCCTTCTTTTGCTACCTTATAGGTGAGAACACAAAGCATGACCAGAGTTATTAGCTGCAGTCTTTCACAGGGAGAGGACCTAGGTACTCATGCTACTGGAAACTGATTTTCTGGGCTAGAATTTCTGTGACTTTTCAAGTGTTGTAAACAGCTGTAGTTAGTAGAACCATTCGAGATTCAGCCATTCTTTATTTTTATGATATATCAGTGGTGTTTAGGTTCGTGCAAATCAGTGCATTGCTGTTGCTGGTTCACTTCTGTCACAAATCTGCCTGCTTTTACACAGAGATGAGTTACATCTTGAGTATCATTTTCTTTAGTGGCTTTATCACACCCACACTATATCAACTAAACTTACCTATGAAGATACCTATGCAGAAAATGTCCTTTTTCAGGGACTGATTCTTTTGGTAGGGTGAATTTCTTGATGCTTAGAACAGGTAAGAGTAATTTCCTCTTCTCCCTTCCATCATAATAGTTTGGCACAGTTCTACCCATCCACAGATCTCAAAGCAGAGCAATTTTTGCCTTTTCCTAGTTGTTTGTTGCTTCTTGGATTATCTCACTTTTCTGAGACTCCAACCTCTTTGTTAATCTGAACTTTCTCTTAACTCAAAAGCCAGAAAGAGAAAGAAAACACCCAGGGCTTTAGAGCTGTCAGTTTTGTCCCATAATGGGATTTAAACTTCCCTTCCCAGCTTACACATTGGCATAGACCTTTCTCTTGTGAGCTGACTTGTGCTGGTTATAGGGAAAGGTAGAAATCATAGGAATAGTTAATGACCAATACCTTTAGATGATGATATTTATTTGTCTCACTAACTTGAGGTATTATAGATATACAAAGTATTTTAATTCCTTTTAGTGTGTTTTGTGCTTAGGGTAGAGGTGAGTGCAGTGAAAAATGTAAAACTGATG
Organism: Sylvia atricapilla; assembly: GCF_009819655.1. Taxonomy (NCBI): domain Eukaryota; kingdom Metazoa; phylum Chordata; class Aves; order Passeriformes; family Sylviidae; genus Sylvia; species Sylvia atricapilla. The sequence continues at coordinate 13,839,214 of NC_089152.1, forward strand.
ATCTTTCAAACTTCAAAATACAACAATTTTTTCTCCTTTTCCCTTGGATAAGATGTCAGGATATATCCCATTTACAGAATTACTTTGTCCAAACTGTTAAGGGAGTTATTTCTATTTAAGTTTATAATCAGCCTATTTTGTGCAACAGCGTGTTTCAAATACATGTAGTATTCATCATTAGACCTTCTGATCTTATTGTGCATGTTGCTGTGCAGTAGTTCCACAATAACTGTGCAACTGCTCCAGATGGTTTCCTTCATCTCTCAATGGGAGGAATCCTAATAAATGGACCAAGTCTAAAAGTCTTAAAGCAGCTAACTTTTGACCAGTGATAGGTATTCCTATTGGCTGATTTAAAGCTAACTGAGATATGGCCACAGTGCAGTGGAGCCACTGTAAGATATCTTGCAGCCATCAAGCGGTTAGGTCCTATCAATGTCAAAACAATTACACACTGCAGTCTGGAAGAACACTTGCTATCCTGTGATTGTCTCCTAAAGTACTTGCTTGGAGTTTGCTTAAGGAGCTATTGTGCTGTCTCACTGTTAGGTATGGTATATTCTCGTTCACACAGGGAATTATTATCACAATTTAGGTATATTTTTATCTCTTTGATCCAGACATATCATAGCTGTGTTATTTTCCTTATATAGCAGCGTTCTTACACTAGGTATGTCTGCTGCTATCAGGATAACCACCTTGTATAAGGTGAAGAATGACTGCTACTAAATAAAGAAGAAGGTAGAAGAAATGGGACCAACAATAGAGCTGGTATAGAAATTGTTGCCATAGCAATCTCTTCAGATGAGCTAGAGAATGTTTAATTGCCCAACCCATCATGGTATGGTTTATAACTTGATTACTCAACTCACAGAGGGGAAGTAGTCATGGGGCATGCCTTAGAAATCTTATTCTCATCTGGGCTCCAAATGTGAATGGCTAGATTCAGCTTGATATGATTAGGAATAGCAGAGATGTTTTTGTCTAGACTGCAAACTCCCTGGGATAGGAACAGGCTCTTTATTGTTTGTCTCTAAACCACCTATTTTGGGTGGTGTCCCTGAGCATGGAGCATAAATAATGACATGGAGATAATGAAAACTAACCCAGCATAAATCTGTGCATTGGTGACTGAGCAATTGAAGTTTATTGAGAGTGTTTTGCAGGCCAAGGACACTGTGCTGCCATATTGTCCTAACTTACTATGTGGTGGTTTCTTCCCTCTGTTTCTGTCACCCATAGTCTTGCACTGTTAGATCCATTCAGAGGGCTGCTCTGGGGCTTCTTCCCTATCCTTCATGTAATTCAGGACATCTGTCTGTCTCAGATTTCATTTTTACAGTCTATTGCAGCCCAACCTTTCTGTATCCACAGGATTCTGTCTCTGGTATCTAGATCCTTAATAGCATAACCTGTTGAATATAATTCAGTGGTGCCTTCTACACTTGGCAAGCACAGCCTAACAAAACATCCACAATAATGTCTAATTCCATCCCTTCTACACCCTCTCTAGTATTTTCCCTTGCTTATATGTCTACGGAGAACACGGCCATTGCAATCCTATCCAGGTGATATTATGTTCTCAGTTTCCAAGTGCATTTTGTCTTGTCATATCCAGTGGACTGTCTTTCAGTGTACATACTTTTGGGGCACAGATTATCCTTGTTTAGACTGGTACAGATTGGTTTGACACCTAGCACAGAGAGGACCTAAATGGTGCATGTATTTTGGGAGCAGGTGTTATATAATGACAGAGAAGTGCAAATAGTATTCAGCCTTTATGTAAAATTTCAGAAAGTCTGTTCTACATGACAGTGAAGACTTGTTAGATTTATTTAGATGCAGTCTGAAAAGTTAATTGGAATGAGGCTGGTTGGCCCAGCTTGCTGACAAAGTCAAATCAGTCTTCCCATATCTACAACGATAGAACAGTAAAGAAGCGCCTAATTCTCAAGTGTCAGGTGAATAATATGTAGCCAAAGCATGGTAACAGTGATTATCTGTGTGGTGGTACAAGGCAGAAACAATCTCAGCAACTGATGCACATTAAGCACGTCCCACAAAGCGTGGAGTACTGCACCCGCCAGGGTGTCTGCCCCTGAACATGCTCCATTACTGGCCACTTGGGATTTTTGTTGTTTCAGTTTTTAAAAAATCCCAGTTTGTTCTGCTTGTTAGAGTTTCTAAAATCTCAACAATCAAGGTGCACCACCAAAATGGAAATTATTTTTTACATTTTTAATTCACTTTTACATTACATTTCTATCTTCTGGACTCTTCTTTTGTTACGTCAGTGAGTGCAAAATTCACTGTAGCACTGGGAGCAAGTCCCACCTGTGCTAAGAGCACATCTGCTCCATACCAGTTTACTGCTTTCACCACCTGCATTCATGTTACAGAGGAACATCTGGATACTATTACAATTATAGAAGGTGCAGGTTTTATTCTTGGTGCAGGATTGGACTCTGATTTCACAACCTTCCTAGAATATTGAAGCTCATGTAAATACATCCTGTCCCATTTATAATCAACATACAATTAACATCAATAAAACATAATGGATCTTTATAGTAATTATATCTTCATCATCATCAAACATAATTGAGGTGTATTAATGATGCTAAAGAGTAAAAGCTGTGAATTCAGCCCTCATCATCTGGGAGAGAATTGTGCTCCTTACATCCTTTCCTCTTTTCAAGTAGCAAATTGGTTGGGATTTCTTTATCTCACAGTGAAAGAAGAGATGGAAAGCATAAGGCTAACTGGTTCTTGCTGACTTGAGATCTGTCACACAGACAGGAGCAGACACTATTTATAATCCTTCAGAATTGTTTATAGAATATATTCCTACTCTTCCCACCCAACAAACTGTAGGAAAATGCCACTGGCCTTGATTTGAACATGAGAGTGAGTGTTTGCATGTGCAGTGTGGTATAAATCCATTACACAGCCGTGGCCAGATAAGGAAACAGACTTCAAGATGAATAAGGGAAAGGGGACATGGAATGGAGAAGGGAAAACGCAGAAGTGATTTAACAAATTCCAACTGGGAAAGAATATGAAGCTGTACCTGATGCATGTGCTTCCTGCATCTTTATGGCAGTATTCTAGAAATGTGAGAGACTGTTACTTTGCCAGAATAGACAAGGAAGCATAAATGTAACAACAATGTGTAATCCTTGAGGCATTTTAGGTCATTTACAAATGTGTTCACACCATTTTATCAGTCAGGCATTGCTAAACAGGTGTGACCATTTCCTCCTGACACGTTTTCCCTGTTTCCTCCTTGTATGAGGAAATTCAGACTTTTTACTTCTGGCTATGGTTATTTTAACACATAGAGGAGACACAAGCAGTTTGTGCGCTTGCTGAGTAATGGATTACTAAACCCAGCATATTATGTGTAGGCAGAAGCTAGGTTTTATATTACTTCCTGAAAGACTGTATTTCCAAAATAGTTTATCACAGCAGATGATCAATTCAGCAATATTCTATCTGTGATGTTGAATCACTGCAGAGAGAGAACATTTTTTGAAATAGCGTTTTCTGGATACAAGGATCAAACCTTGAGCTTTCAGAGATGTTTGTACTCAGCAGGAGAAATACATTATAGTTTGGCACAGATCTTTTTATCATCCAGAATTTTCAACAAAGGATTTTGTTGTATGGAAGATAATGGCAGTGCATATATTCTGCCTTCAAATATGTTCACCCCTCTGAACATATTTCAGCTGTCTTCCTCCTTCCAAGGTTTTATGTACATTATCCAGACAGCTGTCTTGCCTTCTGTATATAATGGCAATGCTTTTTGCTAAGGTATGGACCTTTATGTAATCTAGGTCTCTGTCTTTTCCACTATTTTCTCAGATATCTTAACTTTAGTTATTGCAAAAAATGGTTTGTGTTGTATTTGTATGGAATGAGAAAAGGAAAATCTCTGTTTGACATACTTTATTTTTCAATTACATCAATAATATCTACATCATTTAAATATAATAAAAGATGCTATCCTTGCTATGAACTGTGTCTTACACTGTCATTGTTTTCATCCTTGTCAGGTTCAACTGTAAATATGTTCAGAGCCTTCACTTAATATCTTTTGGCTAATATCTTCTGCTAAATATCTTGCAAAAGCAGAGCAAATTCCTTAACATGACTTCATATCATCTGCCTCCCTTTTCTGCTCAGATCTTTTGATTACATCCCCTACCTACCAAGAATTATGCTTGAATAATTCCTCCTCATCACATCAATCATACTTCTAAAGCACCAAACATGTATGTCATGCTTTGGATTTGCCTTAGCCATAATCCTCTTTGTGGTTGGTTTTGTCTCTCCACCTTTCCTAAAGCAGTTTCTTTCTTTGTGGCATTCCATGCTGCTCCCCCTCCAGGTTCTAGCTTATACTGAGCAGTGCTGTCTGTGTTCTTTCATATGCAAGAGATCATAACCAAACCATCCATGTCCTCAAACTATTCAAATGGTTCCCCACTCAACTCCCAGGCTGCTTCAAAAACATCCTTGCTTGATTTTAAAATTGCTTGAGTTCATCTTTCTCTCCTTTCATCTCTTCAACTAATAGAGGCTTGTTACCTGCTCTTACACTCTTCCATATTTGCCTTTTCCTTAATTTCTCTAGATCATGGATTTCCACCCATTTTAAAAAAGTCTTTCAGCACTCATGTGAATAAAGTGATATCAATTTGCAGCATTTTTTTCCTATCCTTGCCTCAGATTTTCTCTAGTGATTTTACATTTCTGAAGCCTCAGTATTTTCACAGTAACACCTATTGTTGTGAAGCACCATCTGGGATACAACTCTAATGAAAAAGGAGATACAAAATAACTTGGGTTTGGAGATATGCTGGTGAGAAACATTTGCTTAACCATATGGAAATCGCATTTCTTTAGAGTGCAGACCTAAAGCTGAAACAGTAGGGATGTCAAGGCAACTCCCAAGAAAATTCTGAAGAACTCACACAATATCTCTTAAAGAGTCTGTCACTTTCCTTTTTTAATGAAGAAGTTCATTATCAAGTTAATGAGAAATGACACTTTAAACATGCTCATCTGTAGCTTTACTATGCTCCCATTTAAGGCCTTAGTAAACTGTCTAACTTTGAGAAGTGTTGAACCAGTTTTGTTTTTGATAAGTCCACTTTATAAATCCAGTGCAATCATAATTAAATAATTGCTATTCCTTGTGAATTAGATGGATTATAAAAATGGTGTGCATAAATGTTTCTGTGTTGGATCAAGATTTGTGAAATCCTAATCAGAGAAAACTTTAATGAATTAAAAAAAAAAAAAAAAAAGAAAGAAAAAGGGAAAAAAAAGCTCTTTATTAGGTAGGATGTAGGAACTGAGTCAGTTTGCTTTGGTCGATTTTTGGGGTAGGAAGGGATGTGAGTTTTGTTTGTAAATAGAACTTAACTTCATTCACCAGAGGCAGAATTATGCAATTAACTTTTAAAAAAAGCTTCTGGCACAAAGATATTGCAGCACTGTAAAAAAGAGAAAGGACATTTCACACCCAGAAGTTATCCATATGGCCACTGACCACATGTTTGGTAGAGATGTGAACAATATGTCATTGGTATTTACAATTCCAGGTAGTTTTCTTGTATGCCATAAAAAGTAAATACTTAAGCAACAGTCTTTGCTGTGTAGATCTTTAATGGGTGTGGGAAATTCTCTTTATTTAGCAAGGAATGCCCATCATTTGCTGTCTTGGGAGATGTGTTGGCAACAGATGGGATCTCAAGAGCATTGTTTCACTGTTATTCTGATTGTTAAAATGCAGTTCATTTCATTCCTTTCTTTTTCTTTTTCTTCTTTTTTTTTTTTTTTTTTTTTTTTTTCTTTCTTGCAGGGGTGAGAGGGACTGTGAAAAATAGAGGGGGAAAGTAAAGAAAGCAGGAGAGTAAAAAAGAAAAGAAAATGAAATTTGAAAGAAACAGCAGGATGAGAATCCCAAGAGAAGTGTTGGAAAGATGGGTGAATTAAGAGCACTAAGTTTGGGTGGAGGATCTTGGGAGATATTTAGCACATACAGGATACAGTAATGACAAAGGGGAAGAAATAAAAAAATCCTTAATTGCTCTGAGTTCCGTGGTGCTTTCTTTGCTATTTTCTTCTCCTTTGACTAATGTGCTAGGGTACAGTAGACGTGGGGTAGTGGAAAGCATAATGTGGGGCCATGTAAATGGGCCTCAATGCAATATTGCAATGCATGGCACTGCCAGAAAATGGCAGCTGACTTGGTCTTCCTTGCAAGTGCTCCAATATGGCACCATGTGCAGCTTAGCAGAAGAAATTTTGGGTTAAAAATCTTTGATTTCATTCTTCTTTGGGAATTTTATTTAAGCATGTCCTGGGAGGATGCTTGGAGATTCTATTGTTGTTCAGAATATGGCATGCTGCCCACATCTGTGTGAGGTTTTTCAGCAGAACCTTAACACTTCCAAACAGATGTTTCAAAAAAAAAACAACCCAAAAACCAAAAACCGACCAAAAACTTTTGTGAAATGCAATATGCGCAGGTCTGACTGTATTTCTGTACAAAAGTCAAACAGATTGACATGTTGAACATGGAAGATAACACTAGAGGAAATCAAGAGCGTTAGTTTAAAATGTCAACCTCTTTTTCTTGTTTTTGCCTATAAACCTTCTAGGGAGAGCCCTCACCCTCTCTTCTCCACAGAAAAATCAAGCATAATTTTGTATTAGCTGAAAAGAGAGAGTACCTGAGGTAATGTGAAAGTGACCTCAGTATTAGAAAACTGTGGCAGTTGCACAGAAAATTATGGCTGTGATTTCTCAATATGGGAAGTGATTTGAGGACACTCCCAAATGCATTCTGTCCTTCACAGCTGAATTGATTTTCTGGTTTTTAGACTCCAGATTACCATTCATACATGTTGATAGCTTCTCTTTTTCGGTCTGCCAAACCCATTCTCTTACATGAATGTCTGGCAACTGGGGCATTTGAATTATGAGCATTACCAGAAGTCTGGTGATGTTCCCTATCCAGAGAAGTGACTTCTATTCCAGGTGACCAATTGCAATGAAAAATGTGAAAAACCATTATGCTGAGCAAACATCCAGTCTCTCTCCTTGCCCCAAGAAGCAATGCAGTTACATCAGTCATCCCAAATAAGTGTTTAACTATTCTTAAAGGGGTCCAGTGATGAAGACACCACAGCTTTTCTGGTGAGCTAATCCAGTATAATAATTAACACTAAAAATGCTTTCCCTAGTGCTTAATCTGAACTTTCACTGCCACAGTTTAAATTTATGAGGGTCAGACTCTTCCTGTCCTTTTTGTATGGCCTTTTACATGTTCAGAGGTTGTTACTGTTATATCCAAACCTGCCCACACTCCATCAGTTTCTAGAGTGTTTTCATGAGGTTGCATACCTCCAGCTCATTGGATCTTTTAGCAAACATGCTGTCAGAATGCTTGGTCAGCCTCTTTATTTTAACTTCAGCATCTCCAACTTACAACTGTACTCTGTCTTCCTGCTTGTGCTTCTGTTTCTGTCCTCTTGTGTTTACATTTTGTTGCAAGAGCATGACATGGTTGGCTTCTCTTCAGGTTGTGAGCCACAAGAAACCAGAGATAATTTTCTGTAAGTTTTTACTTGTCTGGTGTGGCCACATCTGCTTAACTATATCTTATTTTGAACACCATATGAGGTAGCAGTTCAAGTCTGGTATTTTCAGCACTTTTTCAAAAGCTTAGAAAGTAATGATTAAGTATTTTTATGGTCAGACATATTTTGATTCATATCTGAGTCCTTTTCTGACTTTCCCCTTCTATCTTTTGTGTTCTGAGACCACTAGTGCTTAATGGTCACAAATGAAGTTAAAGTATTTGGAACAGGACCTCCTTATTAAGTACATTGAATTTGATCATTCTCTTTTAGGGATTTTATGCTGACAGGCCTGAGGACTACTGAGAATAAAGGACCACCTCTAAGTGCTTTAAATAGGCCACAATGTTTAATCTACTCTATTGTCCTAATTGTTTTCTCAGCTGATCGCTGCTGAGTATTCTTGGTTTTTGATCTTTATATCCTGGACCCAAACAGTTTTTAAATAGGTCCTCAGGAATATGCTATTCTGAGAGAGGCACACTTCGTGAAGTACCTCCCCTCACCTGTTTCTCACAGGATTTTGGAAAACTCTCCTCATTCTCCATGTCAGTGTTTTGTAATTTATAGTTTCATTTCTAGTTGGCCATCTTAAACCATTCAACAGCTTTTGATAAACATGCTACTTTGGTTTACACTTTGAGGATGGGAGTCAAGTCAGTGCTGCAGTAACTGCCAGTCATTGCTAACCAGTTAATAGGATTTCAGGGGAAATCATGAGGACAAAAGAATAATATGTTCTCTGCCATAGTCACAAGTCTTCTTGGAGCTTCTGTGGTGCTTGGAAGACACTGTGACTAGCACTGGCAGATGGTCAGCTCAGGAGTTCTTCATTCTGATCTTGGGAGGGAAAAGTGTTTTTAGTAGGGAAAGGTATTCCTACAAATATTAGCTTGCTTACTCTTCTCTATTATTCAGAAGAGATTTTTTTTTCTTTGATAGTAGTGACCCATGCTGAAAGTCTTTTCAGCACCTGTGAGTTTAGTGCACAGGTATCTCTCAAACATGGTACCACTGTGCCCTGTTGATCCAGTGTGAACAAACTTTATGGTTCATTATTGTATGAGTGTCTTGCAACATTAACAGCCACTCGGCATCCATCCTGAAGTCTTGGGAGTAGCTGCTGTTACAGGACTAGTCCTGAGTTTATTCTACATTTTTTTAAAGTCTGAGGTTTTGAAAAACATGGATGATGGTGAATGATAGGCAGTACTTCTTTTAAGAGCCCCATCCTGGTATGTCTGTAATTGACACTTAGGGACATCTCTGCACTATCTTGGATCAGCAGGTTGTAGCAAAATGTTTTTGAAGATTTTGAAACCCTGGTTTTGAGCATTATGCTCCTGTTTGGCACAATGCATTGTGGAGATGTGGCTTCCATTTATCACCTACTAGCTTTAATATTTGGTTTTCAGCTAGAGCTGAAATGCAGAGGGGAATGTTTTAGCAAACTCTTTGCAGTAATATTTGGAGAATGTGAACTTGAAGCAGAGATGACCACAGAGTCCAAGGAGCTCTTAAGTCCTACTACTGATTGAGGTCACCTGTTCTGTAACAGCATGACAATTTTGGCAGCTCTTGAAACTGTGCAAGCTTAACTAAAGCCAGCACCGAAACTGAAGGGAAGAAGGAAGAGAGCTGGGCAAGACAAAGATTTTTTATATTAGCTGAACATATCCTCATCACCATGCACACAACATGTAAATGGTAGTGAGTGCTATGTATGTTTTTCATGGCAAGACATTATGGTGGGCATATGAAGGAACAACTCAGCAAACAGCAAACATGAACTAACTTTTATCTCCACATACAGAGGAGGCTTCCATCACTAAGGAGAGAAGAGCCCATTGAATTCTTACATGTCTAAACAATAATCGTAATACACTATATTCCAAATATCTTCCTATTCAACTCCTTGCAATTCTGAGATAGGATAGGGCTCTCAGACTGATCTGCCGTGACTCAGTTTGAGTCATTTCACTTCTCATTATCTCTGTTTTTCCTCAACTTGCTCATCTCATCCATTAAGCTTTAGGTTTTTAAAACAGGAACTTTCTCTTCCTGTGCATATTTATCTTGTGTCTAAAGCAACAGCCTTGATCTTGGTTGAGGTCTCTTGGTGATACCAGAATACAAATAACAATAGCAGGCGCAGCAGAAACAATAACAAAGCAGGTTGGTTAACCTTTGATGGTCCTTTCCTGAGGCATCTCTAGGTATTAGAATACAGCCACTTATCCGTTTATTTATTTTTCTCTCTGTGGTGACTTTGAGTTGGCATATTGTCATATTCCAGTGACAAGTCACCACACTCAGTGCACTGGCTAGCTTTTTCAGTCACTGATCATTTTTTATTCCATGTAATTGCCTTTTGTTTGCAGTTGTTATTTTAAAGGTGACCTCTGACCCTGCTCAGGGAAATAAATAATGGGTAGATTTGGGTCTGAGTCTTTCTTAGTATTACTACTCAGAGCAAGTGAATATTAGGAAGGGCTGGTGCTGCTGCTCATCTGCACCTGCATGAAAGAAAAACTTGAAGGCTAGGGTGTGGCGGTGGTGGGTGTATTTTTTTTCCTGCACTTCCCCCGCAGCCCTTCTCCAGCTGGTCCCTCATCTTGCTTCTCTCTTTTATTTCAGTTTCTCCTGTACTCATTTCTGTTGTGTGGAATTTGAGGTTTCTCAATACACATTCCCTGCCCCCAGCCTGCGCACTCCCCACGGACCCGGCTTCCTCTCGCACATTCCACACTGGAGCGTACCACTTTGGAAGCAAAGTGGGCTCAGGGAAGAGTCCATCTGAAGCCTCTCTGTCCCAGGCCCGCTCCGTCATCATCCTCATCATCTTCACCATGCTGAGAGCACTTTCACCAGTGAAAATGCAAAGATAACGGTTCTCATGGCACTGAGAATTACAAATTCCTGAAATATTTCCAACATCAACCAGCAGAAAAGCAGGGTGATAGAAAACAAATGGTGACAGGAAGGCAACAGGGAAATAGGGAAGAGAAATTTAGGGCTGTATAGGCTAAGGCAAAAAAAGAGAGAGAGAGAGAGACAATAAAGTCAGGAGACAGGAAAAAAAAAACAGAAAGAGATTAAAAGCTGAGAAAATGTGAGGGCAAATCAAAGAATGAACAAATGAACCAGGCAGGCTGTAAAATGAAAGAGAATGAAATTAAGTGCATGGAACAAATATTCGGATAGTGATCAAGGATAGAGAGCAGATGCTGAATATGAGTGAGAGCCAAAACACAACAGGGATTAAAAAAATCTGTCAGAAGATTTGGGCAAATTCTCATTAAGTTTGTATTTGGTTTGATTTGAGTAACCCATCCCTCATTTTAATTTCAGCTTGTCTGCTAGGAATCTGGTGTATCCACAGCAGATTATTTTCAAGGGCTCTTGCTGGTTTTGTACTGGTTTTTTAACCAGTATTCATTGGGCCTGTCATCTGGGTAGGTCCAGGATATAAGTGTTGTGACCTTTGTGGGAGAAGGTTTCTTCTGTCACTTAATGTGTTTATGTTTAAAATACATGCTCAAACACATGGTCATCCAAACCTGCCTGCATCTCAGAGCACTGTTTCTGGGAAGTCTCGTGTTGCTGAGTGTTGTACTGGCACTCCCTATATCCACCCTGGAGAGGGGAAGCCCACAGGAAGAAGGATCTGTGTGCTGATGTGTGACTTCTGTATTAGGAACAGTTGCCATGTTGCAGTTCAGAGCAGCACAAGGAGCTGCAAAATTAATCAGGCAGAAAGGAACTGAACCAAATACAAACATTTCTCCCATATAAAATATCGAAGACAGGTACCATATAAAGCTTCATTTATGAGCTGCTCCCAGTGACAAACCATCTCTAGACTGGCAGCAGCAGCTTTACCATACATTTTTTAATAGAAGCTGTCTTCCTTTGGTACTGTACTTTTCCACACAAGCTTGAGGGGAAAGTAATTTAGTTTAATAGCAGCCACCCTCATTTTGAAGCAGGCCTTGATTTAAAGCCGGAAGTAATTAAATGTAATGAAGCCCCAGGCTTCTGCACCAGGATCAGAGCTGTGTTATTCACAGCCATACGTACACATCCTTGTTGCTAATGTGTTGATACTCTGGTTTTTGCAATCACTGTGGCCTAGGTTTTTAATTCCTGCTGGGCAGACTGTGGTACAGTATCTGTGAAGGTTAACAGCTTTACAGTAGTGGTCTGAAAACAAAAGGTAGGCTCATCTCAAGTCTGAGGAGATTTCTGCTTATGATTTAAATATGGCTTTTTGTGCTCTAATTCTCTTATTGCTTTTTGCAGCAGTGGTTTGTCAATTCCTAACCCTAAATAAAAGCCTTTAAGGCAATAATTCCCACGTTTCCCTTTTGACAGCAAGATTTAAAGTAAAGTTTGCCCTTTAAAGACACTTGCATAGTGCTGACATTTTTTCTCCTTTCCCTCCTCAATAATTTATTCAGATTTCTCTGGATATTCCCTAGGTGTTCTTAGAAGTCCCTTGCTCAGCTTGGTATCTCTATGGCTCCTTCTGTTTGGCTTGTTAGTACTTTGGGACAGGGCTTTTGGAAACTTCCTGAAGTCATTGGGAATTATGCCACTGGCTTGAACAGGGACAGACTTTTTAACCTTGTGTTAACTTAACTGGTAACAGAAACCAAATAGACCTCTCAGTGTCCCTTTCAAGTTACCAAGATCCAAATATCAGATGTAATGTGTGACAGAATCCCAAAAAGAGGGTCATCAAAACAATCGAATCATACAGGAATGCTGTGGGATCCACCCGCCAGTGTAAATAACTCTGTGACCTCAGTTTCATTATTCTTCCTTTCTGATGTCAATAACTTCCCACCATAAAAGTGTACCATGAAATGGAAGATATTTGAGAAGTCTGTCTACCAGCATGGCTCTCATATTCAGAAGTTAAGGAAAAATATATCTTTCAGTTATATGCATATATGTCTATATTTATACACAGTGAGACTGCATACTGATTTTTAAAACTGTTCTTTTTAATATGTTATAATAGTCTATTAAAAGCTGGATCATACCAAGGTTTTTAATGCAGAAACTCAGGACAGCAACCTCAGCTATCTCCCCCTACCTTCACCCAACAGACTGTGATTAGTGAGTCGTGGAAAAGTATTTTTTGTCCATACTCTAATCATTAATAAGGCTGAAATATGTCAGTGCCACAAACTCTAATCTCATCACGCCTCTAAATATACTATGTTGATTAGTTTGCCCTTACCAGACTATCCTCTACAAAGCCCTAATATTTTCATCATATAATTATTAGAAGTGTATGGTCCCAATATTTTTAACAAACAACTTTACTATAATTGCTCAACTAGGTCATGGAACTGGCTTAACAATGTGTTACACTATGGGGTTAAGCAGCATTTTGTGAGTGGCCAGTTTGTTATTCTGCTGTCCAAACTGGATATTCTACAGTTAGAGGTGAAGGATGCAAGTAGATCAGAGCTAATGGCAGTAACTTTCTTCTGGCAAAGCAGCACTTCCCATTTCCTGTTGATTTCCACATGGGCTGGCTGTTGGGTAGTATGGCCATTCCTTGTGTGGCTGAAAAAGCTGCTGCTTTCCATGGATACCTCTTTACAGCTATTGTAACCCTGAGCTCTCAGCCCTACACTAGGCCTCTTACAAGGTATTCACCTACATGCTGACTCCATGGATTACCGATCCCTGTTTTTCTTCAAGTAATTACTTTTGCATGCTAATGGGTGACCAGTGTTGCACATCCTAGTGTTCTGTTTGAAAACAGTGAATTTTCAAAGCACTATTAATATGGGTTGACATTCATGTAGACTGTTTTTTATGCTGCAGGTTATTTTAGTAGTCTGCTCGCTACCATCCTAGGTTTCTTTATCTTATTCCTTTTCTTAGACATCCAGCCTCTTTACTTGCAATGCCAGAGCAAAGGTGATCAAATGGCACTTATGTCTTTAGATGGTGGAGGATAGCCAGGATCAGGCCTTTCACAGTGGCAAGATTGTAGAGTCAATTGCAGGTCAAAAAAAGCTGTAGTCATTGCACCTTGGGCTAAACTTAAGTAGGCTTTTCCCCGTTTACTTGGTGCACTTAGTCTCTGCTTGAGATTACAGTTCTCATATAATGCAGGACTGAAAAATAACTCTGCAAGGCATAGGTTGCTCATATTTATGTTTTTGCCACTCTCTCCTCCCCCCTCCCCCCCCCCCCCCCCCCCCTTTTTTTTTATTTTCTGGACAGGCCATACACCTTAGAGTGTAAACTTTCTGTAGGAAATAGATGAAATGTATACAGTTAATAAGGTGTTCATGAAGTAAGAACATTCTTGATTTCCAGGTTTGGAATGATCCTTGAAAGACCTTGTTCATTTCCCAGCAGACTTGTGTATCTTTTGCATGTATGCAGAACAATTGCATTTCAAGGAAAGTGCTGTGTTACGGCCTTGTTACTTAACAGACCTGATTGTTTCTTCCACCTTATGCAGAGATGCCTTTCCAATTCAGTAGATCTTGAAAGATCATTCAGAGGAATAACATCAAAGCATGCCTTGCATAGCAGTGGAGACCCTTGTCTTTGAGACATACTTCGCATCTCCTAAGTGTCGGCTCTGCTCTCCACAAGAACACAGGTAATTTCTTATCTGTAAGACCTCCTGTAAACATGTCACCCCAACAGGCCCTTTCTGCCCTCATGAAATACAGGAAGGCCCTGCCAGCCAGGCCACAGCAGTGGTCCCTGGGCAGATCTGACTGCTGGAGCCCTGTCCTCAGCAAGGCACAGCAGGCAGCTGCGTGTTCACTACACACGTGGCAGGGTTTGTGGCCTGGAAGCCCCTCCGTCTTTCTGATTTCACAGCAGACCAGTGCTGTGACTTTGTGAACAGATTGGGAATTATACAGCAGCAAGCAATAGTCTCTCAGCTGCAGGGTTTAGGAACCTGCCTGAGCTATCAGGGAAAACTCTGGTCTCTGGCCCACCTTAGCAGCCCTCAGATGGGCAGCAGCCCAGCCCCAGCCTGAAGTGCAGCCTGCACACCAGAGGCATATGCCTTCACAGCTTTTAAGTTTGGGGGTAGTGTTGAGCTTTTAACACAGTGTGCAAGCTTTCGCTGCTTTTATTAATTACTTCTTCTCAAGTTTCCACATTTTATTTTATTATGTTAAAATTTCTGTAAGACAGTATGTTTTTTAAGCCCTTGTAGATTTTTACATATTTAAACCCCTGTGGGTTACTTCCAGTACAGTGATACAGCTTTTATCAAGGTACAGTTCTGGTAGTATATTCCTAAAATCTGCCATGAGATCCATATGTTTTCATGAAGTATATATGGGTAAACATAACAGCATATTTAGTCATATCTTGTCTTACCTGATAAAAACCCCAATTTTAAATAAATGGTGTTTATTCAAAAGTGATGCAAATTTTAATGAAACTGCTTTATGCTTTTGATGAAATTAAGTTGCAATATGTGCTAAGTTTCACAGCAATATCTGTGATGTTATGAACTAGTTGTTATATTCATGACATTATTAGCTGCAATTTATTAAACAAAGCACTAATAAACTGCAGTCACAATTTAGTCTGATGAAATTAACCTTACCATATATAAAACCAGCTCTTAAAAATGCATGTAGTGTCATATTTCACAGTTACCATGACCAACTCTCTTTACTCCTCCAAACTGGAAGGCAGACGTGCAATCCAAACTAAGCAAAGGAAGATAAAACCTGTTCTCAAAGTAGCAACACAAAACACCTAAAAATACTGTTCCATATGAGCATATTTTCTCAGTTTGGAAAAAAATCGTCTTCCTTTCTCATCATAACACATGCAGAGGTCTCTGCACTTCTCGCTTACTGCACAGCTTTCTACCGGCTGCTATAAACCGAGGGAGGTAGTTTTGGCTGCT
This sequence comes from Sylvia atricapilla, assembly GCF_009819655.1. Lineage (NCBI taxonomy): Eukaryota > Metazoa > Chordata > Aves > Passeriformes > Sylviidae > Sylvia > Sylvia atricapilla. Next base: position 13,854,787 of record NC_089152.1, read on the forward strand.
TTATCTCAAAAAAGCAATGGATTTCGTTGAAGTCTTTCCCACAAGGGCACCGTTCAGCTGCTTGGGCAGAGCTGCTGTGCAGGCCGGGAAAGGAGGGCAGGGCTACACAGGGCTTTTGCTACAGCAGTGAGGGCACAGGGACAGGTGAGGGCACAGGATCGGTGAGGGCACAGGGATGGGTGAGGGTACAGAGATCAGTGAGGGCACAGGGCCGGGTGAGGGCACAGAGATGGGTGAGGGCACAGGATCAGTGAGGGCACAGGGCCGGGTGAGGGCACAGAGATGGGTGAGGGCACAGGATCAGTGAGGGCACAGGGCCGGGAGAGGGCACAGGGACGGGTGAGGGCACAGAGATCAGTGAGGACACAGGGACGGGTGAGGGCACAGAGATCAGTGAGGGCACAGGATCAGTGAGGACACAGGGACAGGTGAGGGCACAGGATCAGTGAGGACACAGGGACGGGTGAGGGCACAGGGCCGGGTGAGGACTCAAGGACGGGTGAGGGCTCATGGTGCGGCTGTCCGTGAGGCTGGGAGCGCTGAGCCCACAGTGCCAGTCCACCGCCTACCCCTGTGGGCCTGGGGACGAGGAGCGGTGCCCGGCCGTGTCCCTGTGGGCCTGGGGACGAGGAGCGGTGCCCGGCCGTGTCCCTGTGGCCATCGTCCGGCCAGCTTGGCTTTGCAGAGCTTCTCTTCATGTGCTGTGTCCCGACCTGGCGCAGGTGACCCTGCTCATGGCTAGTCGTGTGTCCTGCCTGTGCCGGGGCTCGGCCCTGCCCGCAGTGCCGTGGTGGCGGGGCTCACGCGTGAGGCAGTGCTGTGAGGGCAGGAGGTGTGGGTGGCGAGGAACACAGCCGGCGGTAGCACAGCCTGGGCAGTCTGGCCCACCTGAAACAGTCACTTTGCAGCTTTCCAGGCCCGTTAGCTGGCCTGGAGCACATGTGGCCTCGTGGTGGCTGCCGTGACAGAGATTCTGCCAGGCTGGGTGCAGGTGGCTGATCTTTGTCCGGCAGCACCTCAGTGGCAGCCCCGAAAGCTGGGAGGGGTTTGTGGGCTGGCTACAGAGAGGGAGCTGGAATCTGCCTTTAGGTCAGTTTGTCTTCTTCCAAAATAAGTATGTGGGCTACAACCAGAGTGGTTTTATAGCAGGTGAGAACAGCAGGTGTTTGCTAACACGTTTAAGAGTACAAGAAAAGGAGGGTGTGTATAGAGTAACTGGAGAGCAGGACAGGAGGGTCGTGTTTGCTTCCGCTGGGGAATTCTTGATTTGGAAGCGCCCCGGCTGCAGCAGCGTCCCGGGGCTGAGCAGGTGCCTGACACCTGAGCACCCACTGGGGCTCCAGGAGGCACACAGTGACAGCAGTGGTGATCGTTCCAGCATATTCAAAAAAACCCGGTGGAACACGTGTTCTCTGACTGCATATGATTTCTGAAAGCACGAGAAATCATCTTATACCTGGGTCTACTTTTTAAAGCAATGTACTGAGTGGTTAAATGCCTTAATGGCAACTATATGCAACCTGACAGCCGATACTTTCATGATGATACAAAGCTGTTAGACCTATTAAAAAGTCCAATAATCTAATCCCCTTAATAAGTGAAATTGAAATAATGTAAGTACATAATGCAAACATTGTAGTTGTTTTCCCCCTTTATAGCAATCTTACAGCTGTTGCTTTGCTGGGATTAATTTGTCTCTAAGGGGTTTCAACACTATCCTCCCCAGTGCATTATGAGAGCCTGTAATGTCATGTAATCGGGGCCATATTATTTTTGTCGAAATCTCTGGGAGTGATGTAAGAGGAAAAAGGAAACTAGCAAACTCCCAACCATTTGACCAAAGGTTAAATTAGTCTTGGCCTTCTCCCAGCCGGACATGAAACTTCTCAGTCAAACATTTGTTCTGCCCTGCTCAGAAAAATGTGATGTCTTTTCTTGTCTTTTCTCCCTCCCATGTTTGTTTTGTTTTGCTTTGTTTTTCTTTACCGATGTCACATGTTATCTTTAGTGTTATGCACATATTTGTTGAGGAACACATCACTGGGACAACAGATGTTACCTACTGGAAGGTCAAATCTTTGCTTCATGATTCTTTTAGATGCTATGGAATGCTATGGGCATGAAGACAACATTTTGAATAGGTCCTATTACCCTGTGCAAGAAAACTTTTATTTATTGCATGTAGTAGATGCACAATTTCAGTCCAATCCAGTCCAAACTGGCCCGAGCATGGCCCTTTGTAACACTCCCGAAGCTGTTTATGTGCTTGTAAGAAGCTAGAAAATCACAGCGGCAGTGTTTGGTAGGTGGTATGAGAGTCTCCCTGCAGACTGTCTCCCCCATGCACAGTCTGAGGACCTCCTGGTAGTGCAGAGTAACAAGCATCTGTTGTGTGTGTTCTCATGTCCATTCCCATGTGCAGTGATAGGTTCTGGTTTAGATTTTTTTTTGTTTCTTAGATGTATGTGTACACATTTCCGGCAAAAGATGGTAAGTTTTTTGAGGTTCTTTTGCTTGTTAGGTAAGAATATCGATTGAATTGCAAAGGGCTGATATTGAAGTGTTCTTTTCTATGTTATGGGCTAGTAAAGTCTGAAAAGATTGAAAAATTGGTCTGGCCTTTAAGAAGTCTGTCTGCTTGTCACCATTCTTTGGTGTGGAGGATGGGTTGGGCTGCCACAAGAAGACATTTCTAAGCAGAGTCAGCTGAATTGAGGCTGTCATGACCAGAAAAAATTCTCTGGTGCACTGAACTATGAAGAACATTCTGAATGGGAATGAAGCAGGGGAATGAACAGGATGACAGGTGTACTTGGGTATTAAGCCTTGGTGAGAGTTCAGAGATGTTCAATATTTTGCAAAAGTCCAAATATTTCGTAATGCATCTGAATTTATGTCTTCTTTTATATGTTTTTCTGCTCATGTCTAGTTATATATTTGAAAAACTGCCGGAAGTCCAGGTGCCAGTGGGGGCCAGTTCAGAGGTACATATTTGGGCTGCCTAAAGAGTAAAATCATAATAAAAATGCCGTTTATATTCATCAGAATAACAAATTTATATTTTAAGTGATCAAACAATAGTCATATAAAGAAGCCTGACTAATAACTAAAGAATTGTTATAGTACTGATCCCATCAATTCCTTTGTTACACTAAATAATATATTTTAGTGTTATCTATTTCCACAGAGCTTTAAACAGCAAACAGTATGAAGATGTCTATTTAGATTGTGTTGCTTTTCTTTTAGTTAAAACATTTTCTGAATTATAGATTTGTATGGAAATCACCAGCAGCTGTTATAGAAACATTAAGAATATAATTGAGGCTTGTGCATTTGAAATTTTTACCAGGCTTAAATGTTTCCATCTCATTTGAGCTTCTGAATAAAGTCACTGGAATTTGTTAATAGTGATGGGCCCTTTCAGGTTATTTAGGAGAATCTTTCGATCCTTGCAAGTGAAGCTGCAATTAACTAGTGTTATGTATTGCTGTTTGCTAGTTCATGTACACTGTATATGAGCAAGGAATAGTTCAAAAGTTAATGTTCTTTTCCCTTAGCTCTGCTGGGTGGACTGTGGCCACCCCATGGGAAGAAAGGGTTCAGAAGTGACCTTGCAAGTTATTCTCCTTGGGAAGAAACAAGTTGAGAGTCTGGTTGGGGAGTGCTCTCCACCCTTGGGAGGAACAGCTTGCATTGCATCACTTGTTTGCACTGGCTTGAGCATATTAGTGTAGTTGTGAAGGCAAATAAATTGTTTGTAGTGCTTGGTATCTTTTAGGAGGGAATTGCACTGTAATTGCGCTGTGAAAAGAAAATACCAGGAGCTTAGAGCAAGGAGCTACTGTGACTATATGCTGTTTGTTCAGTATTAGGCAGCAAAAAGAGGACTGAGGCTGGTAATAAAAGAGTAGAGGAAAATAATGTACAGGCCTGCATAAATAACACTGTGTAAATGTTTAGGTGCATAAGGAACCAAAATAATTAAGTGGCAAGAGTTTAAGAAAAAGCATATCAACATGAACTATCTGTTTACTTTACAAAATCATTAACCTTTAGGATGGTGATTGTCAAGAACTCAGAATGAACTTCTGCTAGTTTCTGTTCATGTGTTTTTTCTCTATATAAATTTTTCTAAAATTATAGGGTTTTTTACTTAAAAGCATGCACTTTCTTCCTTTTTTTTTTTTTTTTAACATTCTCAAGACATTAATGTACCTGTGTTACAGTGGAGTTGTTTATTGGCATCTTGGTGTTTTCAGTCCTCAGGATTTCACAACAGTTAGTAAGAAGCTCTAATCAGGATTCCCTGAGGGTGACACTGCATACGTAGTTATGGAGCTTTGCCATCAGCCATCAATAGCTGTGAGTTAAAAACATACAGCATTGGCTGTGATTTGAATTAATCAGGGTAAGATTAAAATAAGATTCCCAAATTAGGAACCTGGACAAGATGAATCTTGCTCTAAATGGATATGTCTGTGCTGGACGTGCTGACACCTGCTCTGTGTGTCTCATCTCCAGCTGCCATCTTAAAGGATCCAGTCAACAGGGTCACCTTAGGAGGGTAGAGCTCTCCCCTGAAAGCCACTGCCTCCACTGGCTGGACCTCAGTTAGGAATCTTGGGTTGGGTTCCGTCTCTAGACTCAGCTTTTCGAAGATTTTTAGTCAGGCTGCAATTAATTGGTGTTAAGCACAACCAGCCCAAACTGATCCCTAATTGCTTCCTTGAGTTAATGCCTCACAGATACCCAAATACCTCTATATCCTAGGTTTTTGTAGGTGCTGAACACAGTTCCCAGTGAACTCATCAGGGATGAACAGTGCTGAGGTCCTCTGCAAACTCACCTGTTGTGGGGAGCAATTGTGGGAATGGGGAGAGAAAAGGAATGCAGGGGGTTGAAATAAATAATAAAAATAAACAAATCACAGGCGTATCCAAGATGGAGCTTGCCACTTGGCTGTGGAGAAACAGGAAACAGCACACCAGAACTGCAGGAGACTGATACAAGTGCTGAAAAGCTCATCTGTCTATGGTCAAGCTGTGGTAAAAGCTGGTGGTACTATTTATTAGCTGAGAGATGCTGCTCTGAGTCTAAATTTGTAAAAGTGAGTGGCTAGTGTGGCTATGGTCACAAGGAAAATCAGACTCCATAGGGCCTTGAAAGATCATTAGTTCCAAAGAATTTCAGGGGCTTTCCTCAGCTTAGTTTGTCAGAAGTATAAATTCTACTCCTACAGATTTTTAGACAAACTGAATTCCTCTTCAAGGGTCTCATCTCTGTGTACATGTTTGCATGTATTAATTTTTCCTTTGCAATAGTAGAAGTAACAAGCCAGTACCAAGCAGGTCACTCTAGGAGCCAGGAGATCCATGCTTAGGCCTAGCCTTTGCAGCAGATTGTCCTCTGTAATCTTGGGATGAACTACTCCATTTTTTTCTCAATCACCTTCTTGTCTATAAAATTATAATAATAATTATTTTCTTCAAAGATTTTCATTTTACTTTTAAAACCTTCAAGGCCTATACCAAATCTAGGATGTTTGTAGAGGACAGTGATGGTGTGGTTTTAATCAAGTGCATACAAATAATCAGGTGATTAATTAGCAACTTCTCCTTTTTTTGTGCCATGAAGGAGCAATGACAAAGATGTTGCAAAAGAAAGCAAATATTGTTGTCCCTGCAGGCCATTGCAGCTGAAATAACTTGATTTTATTAGAACGGTTTCAAAATGGATGCTTACCTTGTAACTGGAACTCCCACAGTTCTTGTAACTTCGGTTTGTAGATCATCCAAAGCCTGTTTGTGTTGTAAATGTATTCCATAGGAAGTGATGATATCTACAGTCTCATGAAGAGAGGACAAGTTTCTTTCCAGGTCTGAACTTCTTAAAAATCCCTGACATAAATAAGCAGCTGAAGCAAATGCATGGGCTTGGATTTTATATGGATTCTGGAAATTCTGAATATTGTATGAGGTTTATGTAACTAGATGTCTTATATGCAGAGGAACCTTTTTATTTGAATTTCTAAAATAATACCACTTAAAGGACAGTTGTAGAGGAGGAAACTGTGCAGGAGATCAAGTGCATGACTGGGAGGGGGGCACGAGGCTGTACGAGGTGTGCTAAGGACTGTGGGGAAAAGAGGAAGTGAAAAACCATCTAAGCCTCCCACTCTCCATTCCCATCTGTAAATCTTGTCCTGGTTTATCAATTTTTCTCTCTGCTCAGCAGCATCTACAGTTGCTCAGATCCTAATTAGCCTGTGGTTGCAATGGTTTGCAACTCAAGCTAAAGTAATCGAGCATGTCTCCCAGAGCTTTAATAACATTCAAAGCAGGGAAAGATTTAAAAACCTAGCAAGTTTACTTTTATCTTAAAGGTTATGAAACATGTTTGAACAACGAGTTCTGAACATACACTGTGTTTGCTGCTGCTTAGTTGCCCAGTAAAAGGAGATTAAAAAATTATTTGCTGTAAAGCTTGATAACCGTAATTGGGGAAAAGGTGTGTTGGAGTGGAAAGGATGGTTGAGATAGGCTTGTGCAGATGTACAGCCCTATCCTGACTTCCCAAACACTGGCTGCAGTGCCTGAGCCAGAAAACTCAGAGATGTTTGCTGCCTTGGTTCTGCACTCTGAATCACCCAGGAACACAGTCCAATGAGAAGCTACTGCCTGGCCTTCCCAATGTTTAATTTCTGGAAAATACCAGCAGAGACTGTATGCATATTCAGGGCTTTGCCTCAGCCCAAACCTTTGGAGAGGCACCATTTACTCCAAGAGAAAGAGGAATTAAGAAGGGAGAAAGAAGTCCAATAGGAAGAATAATAAGGAAGAAAAGTTGCTTGTCCTGAAACTATGTAAAACAAAGACAAATTGGAAGAAGCCCATCAGTTTGATTTCATTTCTCAGGCAGAATCTGCTGGTGTCTCAAAACAGTGCGCTGTGCAACATGGTTCTTGCTGCTGAACACAACTTCCACAACTAATGCATGAAATTTTCCTTTGTTCTTCTGTGTTTTGTCAGCAAAACACCTCTTCAACAGCATTGGAACAGCATTTCGAGTGGCTTTGGTTTGGTGACTGTATAACTACCCCAAAGAGACAAATAGAAAAACTGAGGAAAGCATGGGATTTTTTCCACTCAATTTTTCATTCTAAAATTTTTCATTCTATCAGCAAAATTCTAAAAGCATCATGAAATCTCTTGGCCAGCCCATAATCCTACAGCTTTTAGAAATTTTCAGCAAAATGGCCTCACCCAGAGAGATTCTGCAGTCTGTAGTATGAATTTTTCCTGAAAAGGAATGGGGCCTCACTCTTTTCATGTTTGAAACTGCATGCTAGAAGGTTAGCTGGTAATTAGTCTTCCCAGAGAGGACATTGTAAAAACAAATCGTCAAGTCATTTGTTGCTGTTCTACCTAAGAACACAGTTAGGTAAAAGAGCCTCTTTGCCAAAACCCTGAGAAAGAGCTCAGGATGCTCTGTGTGTTTTTATAATAGAAAGCAACCAGCAATCCTGCCTTTTAGCAGAGCATTGCACCAGCCCTTCTATAGTACACATGAAGTTCACTACAGAGAAGAAAACAGGCTTGGTATTTTCATAGGAAAGAGCTATAAGGTGATTTTGAACACTGAGAAACAGTTTGTGCAGTAATTTTTGTCATAGTTGTTTTTATAATGGAATGTCTCTATAATGGAATATGAAATTAACTTAAAACATTTGTCTGAGACTTGACTATGAAGTTGCTACAGATGCAGGAGATATGTGCATCTGTGTCTTTTTGAAAGGCTTTTTGCAGCTGGAGGCTACTGTCATTTTCCCACTCGAGTGATCTGAAATAGTGTCATCAGAAAAGTTCCCAAAAGGGACTCTAATGGGACTTGTGGATTGTCAGATATACCCTAAGGAAACTCCTGTAAGAGTCTATTTTACCAGTGGTATTTCCTGGGCATTTTTCCCCAGAAATGTGTTTCTCCTTGGGAGGCAAATGCTGCAAGGGGAAAACTGCTGGAAAGGCTGGGCTGCAGCAAAGATAGAGTAGGAATTGCTCTGGGCTTTGCTGCAGTCTCATTATGGGAGTAGATGGTTCTCTATGTATTGGAGACCTGGACAATTTAGCAGTTTTCAGGAGCAGTGTAGCAATGGCTTCCTCTGGCTTAAGGTGCACAGTGTGCGTTGTGGAGAAACATGGGAGAGATTTTCAAGAAAGGGTCTTGCTCCAGTTTAGTTTCATGCCAGGATAGAAGAAGCGTGGTGCTCTCAGCAGCCTCCTCCCTCACACCAGACATGGCATCCCTGTGGTAAGGCAACCCTGAGGCAATGCAGCATCGTGGTGTAGGAGCTGTCCTGGTACTGCTCAGGAGATCCAGCTTACTCAGGAACAAGAGACTGGTAGCTCTGATAATGCCCATTTCTTTGGCAACAATATGTTTTTCTCCTTGATTTCACAGCCAGGGTGTATTTTAAATAGACTATGTGTGCACGTGATGCTGGAGGAATAAGGCTGAAGAGTATTTGGTGACTATTCCTTGGAATACTTGATTTGAATAAAGTCTGTCTACTTCGTCCCCATAGCTGTACAGCCTGGGATCGGGCATCTCACCAGCCAGCTCTGAGCGAGAGCCACAATCTTCTCTGGTGAATAAACAAGCTGTGAGTTCTGACCTAGTAGTGTCAGATGCCACTAGGTATTTATAGTGGGGAGTGGTTTAGCCAGAATCCCTTATCTGCAGTTTCTTGATGGGAGCAAAGAGTGCCTTTCCATTCAGCATCCTCCTGAGAAACCTGACTGTTTGTGATGTTCAGAATCAAAAACTAAAAGGACGCCTCTCTTGCCAGGCACTCACTGTGCTTTGAGATTAGATGTCAAGTGCCAAAGACTGTGGGAGAGGTTTGGGACCAACAGAAAGCAGAAAATAGCAGAAACATCTCAGGACATCCTGTTCTATGTCCTGTCTTTTGGTATGGTGAGAGTATGGAGAGAAAAGTGGTGGACCATGAGCTCTTTTGCAAGGGCAAGCAGTAGAAACACATTTTCTTTTTTGTTTGGTAGCAGAAGCAAGGTGAGCACAAACATCCTGCTAATTACGCTGTTCTGGGAAAAGGGAACTCAGCCAGGCATACACAGAGCAAGGAAAACCCCCAGAATTAAGTGAGTTAACATGAGCACCAGCCTCACCATGCAGAACCATAAGGGATGAGGAGAGGGGCTAAGCAAGGTCACAAAAATTATCAAATTCTGTGAGAGTGCATAGACACAAGAGTATGAAGATGTCGACAAAAGCTAGTGGAGGATTGTTGAGAGGCCAATGCAGTTAAGTTCCTGCTTTGTTACATAGATAAATTGCCAAAGGAAACATTATCCAAACAGTTCTACTTCAAAGGCAAAACGACAAGCTTTGGGGAACTTGCGGTACTTTCAATCTGGCCAATAACCAAGTGTAAAGTGTAAAATATACATGTTTAGGAAGTAGGACACATGCCGTTCAAGACAGGCCTTTCCCATGCTCTCAGACCAGTGCAGCTTCATTTGATGTGCAAATGCATGATGTGTGATCTGTCCTGGCAATGTGCTGCCTGCCAGCAGCACAAACATTTCACAAGCACCCTTTTGGGTTACTCCAGCCTGCTGTGTGCACAGCCTCCTTGGCAACCCCTGCAGCTGGAGCTTCTCTTACAGTCTGTTGCTGTGGTGGTTGCATAATCCAGGTTTATGTTATGTGTCTCATCAAGAGACTCCAGGCAGTTAAAAACACCTTGAAAGCATCCTGGAATTGCAGGACTTAATGCTAAATACTAGGATTAAATGACAGTAGAAGGAATGATTACAGTAATGCACTGGGGAACATATCAGTGATGTAGACTCAGTTGATCCTTAAGGCAGATTGTCCCCAGAGATGTCCCAGCCTTCCTGGGCATTGGTGACTTCAGGGTATTTTGGATGATGGCAAAGGCCCTCCATAATGTGTTTATAAATTTCACATGAAATCAGGTGAAAAAAGTGTTCCCTGGAGTGCTTCCTGGCACTGCAGGCACAGCCAAAAATGCATTTGCTGCGCACAGTACAAGCCAGCCTCTGTTATTTGATGAAACTCGTTGTAATAACCCATGAAAAGTAACAGTGCAAATGCTTACCATAAAGCAGCAGTGGACTGTAGGTGGAGTCCCTCTTCAGTACTGGCTTGAGTGGATTTAAATTTATGGTATCAGAAAAAAATAGTTATGGTCTTTATGATGGAACTGAGCTCTAGAATACCTGTGCTAGTGGGATGAGGCTGGGTTTTAATGAGGGTTCAGGATGTAAACTCAGCTGGCAGAATTATTTCAGAATCAACCATTCTTAGGAACCAGGGGCATGTAGATGTGCTTTTTCTCCCTCTCTAACAGTAAGCTAAGGAACTTAGGTAGGGACATTTTGCGACAGTTGTGGTGACTTACCCCAGTTGTATGAAGAGGCAAATCAGCCTTGTGCCTCTCCTCACTGTCTTTGGGACAGATTCCCACTCCTATGTGTATGTCCAGCCTCTAGGCCTAAGGCACAGATAACCAGGCACTTGGTGCTGAGCACTACCCAGTGCAGCAGCTGTGGCTACACAAAATACTTAACCTGCTCTGCACCACTGAAATGCCTGAACTTGTGCTGCAGCCAGCTGTAATCATCTGTTACTTGTGTTAACCTTGAATTCCAGCGTGTCAGTTCCGGTCCTCTGAGAAAAATTAGGAAAGTGCTAATTGAAACCAGCATCCCAGCACTCCACACTGTGCTGGGTGGAAGAGGGAAGTGGGACCCCAAGCCTCAAGCCTTAGTAGTAACATATTCTAGCCATCCTTTAGTCATGTGAGGTTATACCACTATTCTCACTTTAGACTAATCTATCCTTATAAATGGCCTGACTTCCTGCTTAAGTCCCACACTTGCTTCAGGAGTTCCTGAGCTTTCTGGGTGAGCCACACGCAGTTCCCTGATACCTGTACACTGTCAGCGGACACAGAAGATACAGTGAAGATACAGAAAGAATTATAGACTGTGTGTTTAATGAGGACAAGGGAGGAAGATGCGTTTTATGCAGCTGTAGTCTAATGTGCTGAGAGAAATCTGTTTGAATGGGTTGGGAATGCTGATGGCATCTAATAGCCACAGAGGCTTTTCCTGCTTCCTGATAGATACAGCACTGTGAATATCAGTCATTGTGGTATGAAGTTGTTATGAGAAAAATAACTTCCTGTGTTGATGGACTTAGCATGCAGTAAATGGAGACGTATGGATGCAAATGTAAGGTGGTAAATGTAGCTCTCCAGAGCTGTATGTGTAACCATGCAGAGTCATAAGTAAAAAGTGCAGTGTATTGCTTGTCTTTGACTTCCTCTCTAGCTCAGCTGGTGCCCTGAATTCAGTGTTATTATGGTTGTCTTTTTCCAGGACAGAACTGAGAAATAACAGGGTACTGTGACACACAGTGTCACTGCATATGCAAGGCAAGGTTTTTCATCCTGGCCTCTGTGGGGAGAAAGAGAAAGAGCATTCTCTGTAACAGGGCACCAATAAATGTGTGAATGCTATCCAAGTAGTATCAATATCCACTACTTTGTCTGAAGGCCACAGAATTGAAACTTTTTGCCTTTCTTCACATCCTTTTCTAGAAGAAATGCACAATTAGTTCCAAACTCTCCCTTTACTTTGCCTGTACACTTTGCCTGTACACTTGAATCCATGTACATTCACTTTCACTGGCTGGAGCTCTGTGGAGTGCTTATGTACTATGGACTAAACTTTTCTCATTTCACTGGAAGACACTCCTTGTTTTCAGTGGATTCCAGAACAACCTTCCTTCATTTTGCTTTCATAAAAGGTCTCCATTGCTTGTACCTGTGTGACTGCTTAGAGTGCTGAGACAGGTGGCAAGTGGGTCAGAGAGATGGGGAATATGGAAAGTGCTAATTCTCCACACAAGGTCCCATCACAGAGTTGTCCATGCCACTAGTTAAATAGAGCTGATACTCTGTCTAATATATACCTGATATTCTAGACTTTCAGGAACAGTGCTCTTTCCTAAGAATGTAATTTCCTTCCTATTATTGAGTAGTGTTCTCTTTTATCCCATCTATTCTAGTCAAGTTGCTTCATTGTGGTTGCCTCTCAAGTGTTGATTAAACCAACAGTTTTATTCTGTGACACTGAGGAATGACCATTGCTTGCCATACAATGAAGTAGCTTGGCCGTATTAACTGAGGAGTTATTTTACCTAAATAGGCACCATTTCAAAAAGGAATGCAGCTCCTGGCAATGAAAGTAATCCAGAATAGAGGCATTGCCTGAGAAAGAGTTGTATAGTACCTGGCCATGTGAATTCAGTCTGTCCTTGTCCCATTTTAGTATTTTGAAGTCAAAGTTAAGTAGACTATTGCTTCATAAATGGTCTGAGTGTTAATTTAATAATCTCTTTGAAACATCTACTAGAGAAAGAAAAGGCATCATGATTTTTTAAAACATTATCCAAAAATCAAGCTGTGATGCAGCAGTTTGCAAGGGTATCCCACTGGTTTTGATGACTTCAGACCTGCCCCAATAGCTAAACTTTATGACTGTAAGGGTGAGGATGAACTTTGACTATGACCTAGATCTGCAATTCGCAAGTGTTTTCATACAGCTGCAATAATATTCCAGAAAATGTAATTGGCCTTTTACTTCATTCACTTTTGCAAATGAAAATAAAGCTACTGTGAGAGCAGATCTTTTGCTAAGAAAATATTTTTTTTAATATTTTTATAGCTCTGTCAATAATAAAGGAGTCTCACAGTCTAAAGTCTTTCTCTAAACCTTTTTAATGGAAAAAAACTTCATAGAAAATATCCTTTTACTTTTTTAATAACATATAACTATATACATGATTAAAAACTGTAACAAAAAGCTGCAGGGACTGGAAAAATGTTTTGTTGGATCCATGCAGATGGTACATCTAAAAAAGGATTTCACAAATCCATGTACATCAAATGGAGCTGCAGTGACAGGGTTGAAAAAAATGGCAACTCTATATTATTTACCTGAATGTATTGGGAATAAAGCAGAGACATACAAAATACATGAAAAGAATACAAAAAGAGTACATGGTGTAAATGCTGTAAGCACAGGAAGTTTCTTTTTAAAGTAAATAGGAGAAAAGAAGTAAAATCTCCTTTTTCACATTTTATATTGCAGTTTAAAAGATAACTAATCTCTTACTTGCTGTATTTTGTTTTTCTTCACTCTGACATACACTACAGTAGAAGTATATGGCATTTGAATTTAACAGCTCAGGAATACTTTGATTTATCTCCATGTCTGTGAATGTCCTATCAGTTCTGAGAACAACATGTAGACGTGTTGCTTAAAAACACATGCACAGTTTGACATGAGTTACAAAATATTGAGGGCCACCACACTACGAAGTGCTGGAGACTCTTGTCCTGATCCAGCAGTATGCTGAAGGACACATACAACTTCAAATCTAAGAGGAATTCCTCAGACACTAAAGGAAGTTAAGAACATGCAGAAGTTAGTTTCTGATCAGGGCTAGAGTTTTCAACAGTTCATAGCATAGACTCTGCAGCTAGGAAAGCTTACACCTGAGGCTGTAATTCTGTCCTTACACCCCAGATCATGCAGCTACACTGTGTGGATGATTTACTGTACTTCTAAAATAGATTTTCTTAATTCTAAGTTAAAACATAAAATGAAACATCTTAAAAAAAACCAAACAAACTGGGGAATTGATGAGCTGTGCAGCTGAAAAAAAAAAAAAAGTGTTTAGTTTGTCAGTGATAGATTTGAAGAGATTCTGTAGGCAGCAGGTAATAATGTGACAGGCTTTAAACACCTCAGTTCTGGAAGAACTTCCTCATATTTTTGTCCTGGACCAAAAAAACCCAGTAATTGAAAGCTCAGTACTAGCCAGTAACATCACCTGAGGTGCACAAGCATGGTGAGGATGGCAAGACATCATTTAGTAAAAGCTGTAACAAGTACTTAATGATTCCCAGTGTAATCACAGGCAGTTTAATAGCAGACAAATAAATGGAGCCTGTGCGTGCATACATTTGTTTAAAAAAGGAAAAAAGGTGAAAGCAACAACAGTAACAACAACAACAAAACTAGACAAGCAGTGAAAGCTAAAATATTCTGTGAAGGCTTGGAATCTGTTCCTGTTCTCGTTAACACCCACCCACCCTGTCTGGCCTTGCTCTTTTGGCAGGCAGGTAAATCCCTTCAAGTTCCTGTAAATAAAGGAGGACTTCTTGCTTATAGCAAGACATAAAGTAATTATGAAAATAAGCTTTGAAATCCAAATTGCTGTGAGCCATGAAAGCCAAATACTGGTAAGTATTTGGCTTTCATTGGCCATGCAGCAGATTGATTCCCTCCCCAGTCTGACCTCTTTCTGTGGGCATGCTGATTGGAAAGTTGCCACTATACCAGGTTTGGGGACATTACGATTCAGAATCTTTTATTTTTTAAGAACATTAATGACACTTGTTTGTGTTGTTCATTACTAGTGTTTTGGGTAAAATCTGGCTTGTAGAGCCCTAATTGAAACTACAATGTCAGTACAAGGCAGGTCTGTTTGAGAAGGCAGCCTGAAAGCAGTAAGACTTACTTTGTTTATTTAAGGAAGAGATAAATGTGTGTGTGCATGCATTTGCATTTAACAGTTTTATAGCTGAAACCGTTATTAAATGATGCCCAGTAGCAATTTTATCTCATTATGATTTGTTTTATAAAGATGTAATGATTCTCAGGAGAGTTTTATGAAAACATGCAGAGTTGGTTTGCATTACGTACGCAGTTATGTGCCCAGTATATATGTTGCAACTTAATTTCTTAAATATATATTGTGTAACACTTTTTATTCCTGAGTGCTGGTCTCCATAAGGAATAGAGAAGGTGGCATCATGTGCTCTTCTGCACAACACGGTCCTTTGTCATTTTAGGAGTTCTTCTGAGGGATCTTTATTGTCACAGTTTTAACTTCAGAATATTCTCTCAATCCACATTCACCCCTAAAGAACAAATTGCAGCATCAGTTTATACCAGGTATTGTTTATCAAGCAAAAATCTACAAAGTGATTTCTTGATAAAGTTAAGATATAACCCAAAATTTCAGTTCAGTTTAGGTCAGAAGAATAATGGATGGCTTCAGAATTTGGTAAGGAGATACAGAACATTAAACCCAAAAATACTCACTCTCTGTTGATGGAGCTTTTGTAAGTGAGTTGATGTCCTCTCTCCTTTCTATACCTTGAAAATGTCCAAACACCAAGACCTACCCCACTGGCCAGTGAAATTACTGTTTGTATTGCATTCAAGAAAGGAAAGGTCCACACTGGGCACAATGAAAAATGAACTACTCACAACTGTGGATAAAGATGAACTTGACTCCTAACCTGCTGATGTTTTCTTCATAGCAAAAAGCCCTAGAAATCACCATTTGCCCATAATGTGGAAGAGGGTTCAGCTTGTTCAGATTCCCTTCTATGATTCCCTGTAGAATCCCTCATTTTGTCCTGGCACAGGACCTTACATAAGAACCTCCACACTGTTAGAGATCAGGCACCTGCCAGGTCCCAATCATCTGACACATGACTCTGAGGGGAACACATTCTGCTTTATCTTGGATAGATTATGCTTAAAATGTGATGTTTCTGAACTCTATTTTCTTTCAGTCAACTGCAGCCTGGCTCATCTCTTTGGTCCCTCTGCTGAGGTTTAGAGTGGATGTTGCATGGCTTCGTGCGACTTGCACTTGTCTTCTCTGAAGTACAGCAATCTCGATTTTCCTGTACCTATTTTGAGTAATGGAGAAGTCTCTTTATGTCATTAGTGAAGTTATAATATGTCTTCCAGATGCTGTGTATGTAAAGCAAATACTGTCCCCACCTCAAAAC
This sequence comes from Sylvia atricapilla, assembly GCF_009819655.1. Taxonomy (NCBI): domain Eukaryota; kingdom Metazoa; phylum Chordata; class Aves; order Passeriformes; family Sylviidae; genus Sylvia; species Sylvia atricapilla. The sequence goes on from NC_089152.1 coordinate 13,870,712, forward strand.
AGGTACAGTCCACATCTGGAAGTAGAACATCTTTTCGATATTAACTCAAGGGGGATTTTTTTGCAGGAGCTCTTACAGACAATTGTTTCTTGGTTGAATTTTTATTCCCACCCCTAAGACACACACAGTATTGCTGTATTACTTATATTAAAATGTAGAACATGATGGCATGGATATGATGTTAGCATGCTTACTATTTGACATTGCCTCCCCTCTGGATTCTCCTGTGCAGGATTTAATGCCAACTGAGCCATAAAGAATATTTCAGAGGAATTCCTCAGAACCTCCTTCTAAAAAGTGATTCAGAATGGAGTGAGAGGCCTCTGTTTAAGGCAGTTACACCCCTCTGCAGGCCCCCAGTGTTGCATAACCCATTTTGTATTTACTTCTACACTGCAGATTTTACACAAAATATACACCCATTGGACACATTTTTGCAAACCAATAGATAATCCAGATGACAGCAGCAAGTGACTTTATGTACATGCCACTTGATCTCTCATCTTTGCCCAACAAAATTAGTGACATTTATTGTCTGTTTCTTCAGCTCATAGCTTCAGGGCTTTACATGTTTGTTTTCTGGTCTATAGTTTGGAAAAGGACAGTTGTGATGAATTCTAAGGCGAATATTTTTCAAAAGTTAAAAAGCTGCACTTGCTGAATAGGAAGATGAGTTATGCCAGACATTCAGAGCAGAAGAGTCAGTGTGTGTTCAGTTAAAGGGGTCGATTGTCCCCACAGCCTAATACAGGGAGCAAACCCATCTATTCTATGGCCACTCTGGGTCTTCTGGAATTGCAGTTTGGTGTCAGAGTGAGAACAAAGGTTGTGTCTGTGAAAAGGAAGGAGCCCGTGCATCAAATCTGCATGGTGCTGTCCCTTTGTCCCTTGGTTGTGTAGGTGTGAGGAAAGAGGAACAAAACACTTTTTAAGAATAAATATTACTTCTCTCCCTTAATCCAGGAGAAAAAAAAAAAAAAAAAAAAAAAAAAAGAGAAGGGAATTAGAACTCCAAGCCATTCTCCTGCTTGCACTTGTTTTTTTGGAATGCAGGTGTGCACTGCTGTATCTTAGCGCTATCCAGACAATAACAATTCCTATCACATTAAAGGAGGGTTCTGAAGTAGAATGGCATTTGTTCCCTTGAAGACATTTGGAACAGAGGCCAGAATTTTGTGGAGCTCCACTAAAAAATGGCCACATGTGGCTATCTGGGGTCAACCACCAAATTTTTAGTTACAGGAGTTAAATTTTACATCTCCCAGGTAGTGATAAGAAGCTTTAAAGAAACATGAATGAAAAAAATCCCAAAACTGTGTCTTCTAGACCTCTTCAAGGATACAAGAATATTGTTAGTAGTGTTAATGCAATCAGAAATCACCTGTATTGTGTACATGAGTTCTGGTTCTCTAGCAGGATACACATACCCTGCTACATTTTCTGAGAGTCTAAAATGAGTATGAAAGTTCTCAACTTTGTGTTGATTTTTTGCCCATGTGTGATGAAAACCTGTGAATTTAAATGCAGGACCAAAACAAGTCCCAGAAAATGCAGTTCTGGTACAGGCAGCAGAGTGGCCTGGTTATGATCTGGCTGTAACATAGTGTCACCTTAGCAATGACACACTTATGTGCAGACACTTTCTTTTTTTTTTCTTGAACTCCCCAACTCAACATTATTTATGCTGTAAAATGTATCCCTTAAAAAAAAAGAATCTAGGAAACTGGCATTTTAATAAAAAGTATGCAGGTATTAATGGAGGGTGGAGGAGGTGAATTAGAAGGTGATATCTGATCAAAGCGGTTCTGAAAGGAGTAGAATAATTACTCATAGGTAGATTTTCAGGCATCTTTGTGAGATGGAGGTTATTGCCATTCCAAACATTTATTGTTTATGATGAATACTTTCAAAGCTGTAGTGGGAATCAAGTGTGCAATAATTACCACAGATTTTTTCCATGAGAGCTGTGGTGCTGCCTGGGTTTCCCCCCTTTCAAGAACTCTGAAACATTGATATGTGAATATTTTGCTTGCACAGTTGAACCTCCCTGGAGTCAATGGGGTCACCCCTGGGTGTCAAGTTACTCATGTGCTCTATCAAGCTTAGTAGTTTTAGAATATTTTCACAATGATAAGAGTTAGATGACCTGACATATTTATGCCAGTGTGAGATCACCTCATAACTCATGAATGTGAATAGTATGAATGTGTTATTCAAAGTACTCCCTAACGAGGGAAAATACTTCAGACTACATAGAGCTTATTTTATAGATCAAATTGTATACTTCAGCATATTTAAAGTTTTAAAGAGTTTGACCTTACTTTAGTTTTACTGCTGAGTTTGCCATTAGCCATAAGCTATTTTGAAAACTTAGGTGAGACATATCTGGTACACATACCTCCTGCACAGAAACTAATTGAATCCTTGGTATGTAACCAATCTGGGGCTGATGCAATTGCTAAACTTCCTTGTGATTGTAATGAGAATGAGAAACTGGTAAGACTTTAAATTAAGTACATGGGACAATATTTGAGTGTGGAGCTCCATTTCAAAATATTTGGCACTTAGTGCTAAATGGAATAAGACAGAAAACTTTGTAATGGCAAGTGGTTTTTTTCAAAGGGATGTAAACACGTTTGTTTCCTTCTCTTTGTCTGATTTCATTGTTTAAAAATCTGCAAGCTGGTAACTTTTTTATAAAATTCAAATACACCTATATTATTGAATATAGTGAAAACTGAAGAAAGGAAAGAAAAACTACCAAGAGAGGCCCAATAAATGGCAAAACAACTTTGAAACAAGTACACCAAACCAGTCAACAAGCACTCAGAAGCACCAAAGAGACAGTCTTTCTGAAAAGGGATGCTTAATATGGCTAGAAGAGCCCTCTAGGAAACACAGAATACAAGTTCAGAAAAATACTCAGCAATTTTCAGTACCTTTCAGGATAAGAAGAGCATTCCAATAAGTTAGTTTGCAATATTTAAAAAAAAAAAACAAAAAAAAAAAAAAACAAAAAAAAAAAAAAAAAAGTTGGTCTTACCATGCAAATCAATTGCATTTAGAACTGGCAATGATGATTAAAGGTCACTTTATATTATGCCCTGATTCTCAGGTTGGAATATTTCTGGATCTTAATTTGCATGGAAGCATTCACTAATATTTATTAACTTGTAGAGTTGAAAACAATTTAGAAAACAGCAGTGTAATACTTACATTTCTCTCCCATTGCCAGACATTTTGAATCCTCCAAAAGGACTTTGGGCATTTAAGGCATTGTAGCAATTTATCCTGTAACAGGAAGAGGCATTAAGTCCAGCTGCACTGCCAGAGACCTTTGGATAACTCAGAGGATGAAACTTGTGGAGCTAAGGATACTCCATACCTCTTAGTAACAACAAACTTGTTTCATGTTGAAAATAAATGAGGGATTTAAGCTACAAAAACAAGTCTGCTTCTTACTCCTGAGGAGAATTGGATTTGACCTGTGAGGGCTGGAGGAGAGCACCATACCCTTGGACACATCTCCAGTAATGAACTGTTAATCTGCTGCCAAACCTCAGTGCCAGTTCATAAAAAAGAGCCGCTAGAGTTGAGTTTGCCCTCCTTCTCCCTAATTTCTTGCAGATCTTTAGTTTACTCAGGTTTGACATACTAAATTGCAATCTACTAAACTCTAGAGTTGGCATTCCCTGTCCCTAAAGACTGGAGAGGAGGTGTCCCCTCAGTTCATTAATGTTGTAGAAAGAACACAATCCTTTGTGCCTTTAGTAAAACCTCCCAGGATTCTTGTGCTCCCCAGAAAGGATCGTTTATCCCGTTTGTTTTCAGTGAAGCCGCTCAGCAGTGGCTGCCGTGCTCCTGGGAGGCAAGGTGCTTCCCAGCCCCAGCAGGGAGCAGCCCCAGCACCTCCCCACTGCTGTGAGCCATCACTAGGATGGGCTGCATAAATATTCTTAACAAAGGGTACAAAACCGAAGTGAAATTATGTTAGTGAGTCAAACTCTTTATATTCAAGAGCAGGAGTGGGATAACTTCTGCTTACCAGACTGTCCCAGCCTGCATTGCTGAAGAGACTGTCAGGGCCTTGTTAATGTCATTTGTAAAGACAGCGGCTACCAGCCCAAAATCAGAATTGTTTGCTCTCTCTATAACTTCATCCATGGTTTTAAATCTCAGTATTTCTTGAACGGGCCCAAAAATCTGCAACAAAGATGAATAATTAATTAACTACCCCCCAGAGGCTTTTTTTTTTTTTTTCATTCTGCTTTCTTAGTTATCTTCTCTCTCCTATTATAATCTTTAAAATTTCCCACAGCAAAATTTAGTGATATCTGTCTGCAAAACTGCATGAATTTTCTAAGCCAGGTGCCTCAGGGGAACTTGTCCATTCTACCCATATCTCCTCTTTGATATCTGAGACTTTACAGTCAGTGACAAAAATGGAGCTTTCTTACCAAGCTGATATCACTTGCTGTGTGCATAAGGAGTTCTGAAAAGATTTTTTAAAATATGGTCATAATTTTCATTCTGAAGCTTTTGTCTTAGGAATCGAACAAACGGAAAAAAAGTAATATTTAGGACATTGTAAAAGGGTCTTGCCCACACATGGGAATACCTCCTCCTTGGCAATCCGCATGTCATCTGTTACATTGGAAAACACCGTAGGTTCAATGAAGAATCCCTTTCTTCCCAGCCCCTTTCCTCCACATTCAAGTTTTGCTCCCTCAGTGATTCCACTTTGAATCAGTTCCAAGATCTTGTTGTATTGTTTTTTATCAATCTGAAAGAGAGAAAAAGCTGTTTGATGTGCAGCCCATGTACTTGACAACCGAGTCCAAACAGGTTTTTCAGACAAGTCATGTTCCAGTGAGTTGGTTCCTGCTTCCATCACAGCTCCTTGAGCTGCAGATGCCAAAGACCTACAAGCAGGTGCTGACTGGAACTTTGGGCTCAGACTTCTCAACATGTGTCACCTTATGTTTGTGACTTAACTCACACTCTTGCTAGGCAATCTAGTTTACAAGCAGGTCATTAGTTTTTGTCCCAGATTAACTTCCTGAAAATGTTATAAGCCCAGCTGGTTATTAGTGGCAGGAACATTTTCTAAAGACTTATTTCTGGTTATGCCCATCTTCTGCTTAGAATTCCTGGATCTCCAGGCACAGTTATGGTTGTAGACCGTTCTTTACAATTAAGTGCTCACAGAGACTTTTAGGAGCTTCTCACAGTTTACACCTGTATTTTGGAGGCTGAAGATCCAAATCATGCTCTTAAAATTGGGAGGAAAATACTGATATTTAAACTAAGATTTTTTTTATTTAACAAGAAACATCTCAGACCTGCACAGCTTATTTACTCCTTTAGAATTTTAATCTTGAAAGCATGTATTGTGTTAGCTACTCTGGACCTTGAGTGAGTGTGCAGTGACTGACGTCTGCCTTAGTGAAGTTTTAATACTTCCAGGCACCTCCTGGGCTGTAGAGCCAAAGCCCCACTCCTTTACCTGTGGACCTTGTTCTGTAGTTGGGTCAAAAGGACTCCCCACAACTCTCCTCTTTGCGCGTTCTACACTTCTTCTAACAAACTCTTCATAGATTGATTCTTCCACGTAAATCCGTGAGCCTGCAGTGCAGCATTGACCTTGATTGAAGAAGACTCCTTGGTGAGCTTGTTCTACAGCGTAGTCCACTGAAAACCAAGACACAGCACATGTTGCACTGGAACACCACGGGCAAATCTGCCTTTGCACCAGTGCTGTGTGTATTACACAGTGCCATATTCCCAAAACTTCAGCAGTAGGATTTGGTTAAATAAAAGTAAATCAACACACCCCATAGTTGTGTCAGGTCAGAAATGAGGATGATTCCTACTGGAAAAGTTAACACGGTGCTTTAGCAGTCAACAGGAGTAAGATATGCAAGAACAATTTCACCAGTGTCCAGCAACATGCCATTTACCAAGTAAAACCCTTCAGGGAGTATCAGAAGCTGGATGTGCTCCACATAAATACATCTGACTGGATCACTTCAGGAGAGGAAAATTTGTCTGTGATCCCAAGCTGGCACTGGGTTTAATACTTCATGTGTGAGAATTGCAGCAAACCAAATTTATGGGAGAATTTGACTTTGATAATGGCAACACCCATCCTTCCCAGAAAGCCAGAATCTTTTTCTGCAACACAGAAATTTCCTTTTGGCCCATGCAGATGACTGGGTACGGCTTTAAAATTATAGGTCTATAATAGAACAATCAACCCTTGATTTCTACTCTAACTTCCTTGGAGGTACAACTAACACATTCTATCCAGGCAGGAGAGAGGATCTGGTCATATTTAGACATTCAAGGCCACATTCTTACTTTGGGTGTAATGACTGACTAGACAAGAATAAAGAATTCATCCCTAAACAGTGATGCCCTACAGCACTGTAATACCTCTGTTACCAGTTGTAGCACTTTGGAACATTGCTTAAAGTACAATCTTTTATGGACTAAACAAAGCAGCAGTGCCTTACTTTCAGCACACTCTAGACAACTCCGTCTAACAGAAATGTCTTTTTATGCCCTCAGTGTGGTCTTTAGAAAAATTATGTGGGGTGTTCCCTGGACCACATTCAAATTTCCCCTGGCAGCTCCATGGAGATTGAAAGCACTAGTGGATAGCTGTGATTAACTAATGTTTCTCCCTCTATTGTTAACAGTTTTTCACCATGAGGGGCTCTAACCATTCTTCTTTGGTTTTTTGGTGCACTAAACCTTCAACTGTTTTATCATGCTTTCTGCTAACTTTTGGCACACGGTGCTCCTCAAGCAGAACAAACAGCTCTTTTGGAACAGTGAGCCAATTGCTGTTTTTAAATAATCAGAGCTTTGAAGTTTCAATCTTAGGCCAAGTGCTAGAGGTTGTAATTGTGGGAATACCAGAGAGCAGTTGTCCTTCCCCCATGGAAGGTCATGACACAGACCTGCCCCTGGCACATGTCACTGTACTAGAAATGTTTGGGTGTTCAAGTCTGAGTTAGGACTTGAGGACTGAGGGACACTTGAGGTGTGATGTTATCTGGTGTGAGGTGGAGATGAGTAACTGGGGTAGAAGGCTGGAATATCTGTGCCTGGCTCCAGCTGACAAGAGCTTTTTTAGCTTGACTAAAAAAGGATGACTGGGCTGAAATTTCAATCCTCTTGGTAAAGCATTTCCATGCAGAAAAGCTTCTGGAAGTTATCAAGATTTCCTAGTTTTTCAGATACTGATAAGTTTTGAAAATAGACACAGGATTGTAACCATCTCTTGCAGTTCATGCTATTCAAAATCATTCTATTCACTTCCCCCTTTTAAATGAGAAGACCAAATCCTTATGTGTTTATTTATTGGGGTTGCAAAGTTCTCAGAAGGGACATTGAGTGCAGTGTGCCTGCACCCAGCCTGAAACAAGAGCTCAGAGCAAGGTGTGAACCATCTCATTCATCTTAACGGGGTGTTAACTTCAAAACCTCCTGCTGACAATTTAGATATCAACATTGTAACTATTTCGTTGCTGATCATTTAAGCAGAAATTTCCAGTTTATGTTTATATCCTATCCTAAACAGCTGTCCTGTACCTTCTCAGGTGCCAAAAATCTCAGCTGCACAGCATCACACCCGCCAAAATTTTCAGCTCCCTGCTGACAGTGGTAGTGAGGATAGTTCAATACACAGTTCTTTAGTTGGGAAAATTTTAAAAATGGAATAATCTCCCTTCACAGCTACTTAACGAATACTGCACTGACTAGATTAGCAAGTCAAGTGTCCATAAATGTCCTCCCTTTTTATAATTGCTTTGAACCAAAAAAATCACAGAATTTCCAGATTTAAAGCACTAAATCACCTTGCTGCAGTGCATAGGAAGGCAAATGTGTGTGGGACTAACTGTGAAAAACACCATGTCTATATGCTTAGTGATAATCTTTTTTCTGCTCTCTTGTTGACTATGAATCTGTGGGTTGAATAGTTGTATTTTATAGAAAAACAGTACACCTTATGTTGCTTCTGTAAAATCAAAAAGTGCCATTAGATACAGCTGTATTGCTTCACTTTACTTTTTATGAAAGATGTGCCCTAAAATTAGTCAAAACAAAAAGGGAAAAAGACATCATGCAATCACGTTTTTAGCAAAAATATGGAAGTGCTGACTTACAATCAGCATCTGCGAAAATAATGTTTGGGCTTTTCCCACCCAGCTCCAGTGTAACTCTCTTCAAATTACTCCTTCCAGCTGCTTCTTGGATCAGCTTCCCAACCTGAAAGGAAATGGAGACACATTTTACAGGGAATGTAGTCACACAGCTCATTTTAACAGCCAGGGTTGGCTATCGGTAGAGCAGAGTTTTAAATAATCCAGCAGGTTCTTCGTTCCAAACACATTCTCATCAGTAGTGGACAGCTTTTTTTTTTTTTTTTTTTTTTTTTTTTTTTTTTTTTTTTTTTCCCCCTCTAGAAATTGAGAGGGAATAAGGCACAGTCCTAACTTTGTGTACCTTTCACCCCTATGCAGCTATGCTAAAATGGCTCGGGCCTTTCTTTTAGGGCATTTTAGGAGGGCTGAATTAGAGATCTGAAATGGATGTAACTACAATTACTCCCATCCAAACCACTGACATGTTCACAAGGCTTAATACATCAAATTCTGACGAAATCATCCTCCTCTGCAGGATTAACAGCACAGAGCAGAATACCAAGTAGGCAAGAAGTTACAAAAGCACCATCCCAGACCTGACCCACAGCTGCACCACAGATAATCTTAATATGAGTTGAGGAGGTCAAAATCACCTCTGAAATGTCTTTGTAGATTGTGGGGTCAGCTGGAGCAGCCACAAATTGCAGATCTCACCAATGAACATGAGAGTAGATTAAATGGAGTAGCAATCTGACAGCTACAGATTTGACATGCTTCCACATCAGTACAGTTAGAGGGGCAGCTGTGCTCCCTGGAAATTCCCCTCTCGCTGGATCAACAAATCCAAAATAGATCAGCTTTTGTACAGTTGCAGTGTAACTGTGACCATTTTGCAGCTAAGGAAGTAATCACAGATAAATATAAGCTCCTATGTGGTAAAACACAGGATTAAAAGTACCTATTGAATATTGAGAAGCCCAAGAACCTTGGTAAGTGCCTTATTTTAACTGGGACATGTTTTAATGTCACACAGAAAGAGGTGAAGTGAGATGAGAGTGAGTCTGAGCTGGGATTTTTTCTCCATGGAGTAATCTGGTCTCTCTATCTGTTTTCTATTTCTAAGGATTTGTGAGTGAGATTCCCTGCAGCAAGGGGTTAATGGATGAGAAGCTGAACCTCTTAGAGAATTGAAGGCAGTCTGCTAGAGAAAGTTAAGTCAGCACTGGAGTAATCAGAAAGCAAATGAAACAGAAACCAGGGCCCCCAAAGGAAAAAAAAAAAAAAAAAAACCACAAAGGAAAAACCTCACAGGATAATGAAGGAATTGTGAACCACTTCATGTACCTTTGTGATTAACTGTTTATCTGGTGATACCACAGTTGAGTGTGACGGAGGTTTTTTCCTTTTTAAAAAAAAGAAAAAGCTTTTTTTCTTTACCCCTGTATTGATGGAATGGAGTGTTGACATTATCATGAAATTCCTTGCATATCCCCTTAATTGGAGCTGATTTTATTGCTATGTTTGACTGACAGCCAGAAGTGAACCTGAAAAAAAAAGGATCCTTTCTGCCTTCCACCCCCACCACATACATCGAACACGTCATCTGGAAATTCCAGCCTCTCAAACTGTGCTGAAAATGTACATTGGAAACCAGAGTTCTGTGTATATAGCCCGTGCCAGCCAATGCCATTCACACCCTCACTGCCTTGAACCTCCCTTTCTCAAAGAAAAGTAACAAACAATTTCCCCTCAAAAATTCACAGAGAGCAGGACAGACCAAGAAAGACAGAGCAAGTGTCCAGCCAAGGGCAGTGTCAAGCCCTTATCTCTCTGCCTTCCCTTCTGCTTTAATGTCATAACACTTTTTTGTACATGGAAGTAAAGATTTTGAAAGTATTCCTTGCAAACAAGTGATTGACAAGTATGCAAGTCCAAGTGTAGTGTATATGGCAAATATTCAAGTCCAAAGGGTTTTGAGACAGCGGTGTTAATTTGGAAAAGTATAGTCTGAGGTATTTTTAAAACGGGGAAGCTGTTGTCAAGTTTCCAAGTAAAAACTTAATAGAAGGCTTCACTGTGTCTTTCCTGTTAGAGATCAGTGTAAGACATCAGGATGGTGGGGCTCACGCTGCTCAGCATTTTTGTTCACGGTGCTCCCGTTGTGCCCTGTGCACTTACAAGTTGAGAAAAGTCTTAGGGAAGGCACCAGCACCGTGGTTATTTAGTGACAAAGGCGGCCTTTTGTGACCGAGGCTCTCTTTATGGAGAAAGACAGCATGAAAGGGATAAGTGATAGTGTTGCAATCTGCATGGGCTTTCAGGACACGCTTCCCGCGGTGTCTCTCAGCTCTATCCCTGAGCTCCCAATAGGCAGCACGGCCCGGAGAGGGAACGCTGGGAGAGAGGACTCCCCCACAGATAATGGAGCTGTGTGATTATTCGGCAGGAATGTTGGCAGAGAAAGCCCTGACTCCCCATCCTTGTTTTGAATAGGCTTCAAGATTGATATCAGGAGTATCCCCGGATAGCTTGTGAAGTACCATAACCTTGTGAGCTGCATGGAGGGTGAAGCAGATGTAATTTGGTCCATCTCAAAGAAAACAATTTGTTATGCAGACTAACAACAACAAAGATTCAAAAAGTAGTTTGAGGCACTCCTGAGCAACAAAGCTTTTTGAAGGATAGTCCTGGAAGGGTCTGTTTCTGCAGTGTCAACAGTGTGACATTGGCAGTGAGAATGTATCATGATCTAAAACATTTGATTGTTGTTTATTTATGCCTTGTCTACATGGAAATTTAATGTCTCTTTCAAGAGGAGGGTTAAGCAGTTGCATTTTAAATACTTGGAGCAGAAATTAAAAAACATTAGTCGTCTTTCATGTTCTCTTAATTTTCTGTTTCAGACAGAAATCTGTATTTCTAAAGGGTACAGGTGGGTTTGCCTGTTACTGCTAGAGCACTCAAAGTCTCATGAGTCAAAAGCAAACCTCCAAGGTTTGTGGTACTTCCTCTTCAGCTCTGTCATGCGGAATGTCTGGGTTCTCCTTTGCTCTGAACCTTCCTTTGCTCACAGATAAACAGTAAATCATCAGGGAGCACCTGAATATAGAGGAACTGTGGTCTAGCTGAACAGCAGGTCATTTTCTTGACACTGCCACAGACAAGACAGGGAAGGGGAAAAGGGCACAGGGACATGTATGGATTAAAAGATTCCATGAACAGTGCAAAATGTGACAGAGGAGATATACATCATCAGTTACTTAGAGATTTTAAATAATACACTCTACACCTTTCTTGGGGTATTGAGAGAATATCTGAAGAACAGGAAGTGGTTTAAGTTACAAGAGATTAATTAAGTTTCGGGAAGATGGTAGGGCCAGACAGAAATTTTCAGTGTTTTCTGGAAGTACAGTTTTCTCTCTCTGGCTATTGAGACACTGGATGTCATTGTTTTGGCAAAACTCTCAAACCCATGCTGCTGTTCACTCAGTCTGCCTTATTTTTTCTGAATTCCAGATTATATGCAAAATCTTTCTGACAAGCATTTTAGAGCCTCCTGACAGGTTCAGGGTGTGCCTCCTGCAAGGACAAGCAAATTTGAAATACTGGCAAAAAGAAGAGAGCTTTATCTGACCGTGTGAGAAGCAGCCCTGAAAAGAGCATACTGAATAGTGCAGCATAAGTGAAAAGGCAATCCCAAACACAAATTCTTGGAGAGAATCCTAAGCTATAAATGGCTCATTTGTTCCATTGGTTAAATCCTGGCCCCATGGAAGTCTGTGGCTAAACTCCTGCTAATGCTGATAGGACTGATACACCATCCTATTTGTACTGGGTTTAAGATGATTGTTTTGGATGTGCATCTTTTGTAGGCAAAGAGGCACAACAGTTGCCCAGGGACAGCTTCCTAAATGCTACCAAAAACACAAAGGAAGGAAAAGGGAAACAACAACTTCTCATTCAGGAGGCACAAGCTGTCCAAGATAGGATCCAAAGGATTCCTCAGGAACAAGAATGAACGCTAATGTACCCTCCCTAAATCCTTACACAGGGCATATATGTAGCACTGTAATCTCACAGACTTCTCAGAACAGATCAGATCACCTTTAGGATTCTTATTGCTAAAGTAGAAAATGCCAGGTTGCAATTCTTCATGAAGCCTAAAATCAGCAAAAGATTGTGTGATCCAGGAGAGCTCACACAACTCATTGCCTGTGCAGTAGGAAGACTTTCTGTCTACATCATGCATTGGGACATTCATCTCACTTTGGAAATGAAAGGAGAATCCTGCTGAGTAAATTAGAATCAGTGGTAATACAGCTGTTAGCTACAAACATTTGTTTGGCATGAATCAATCTCAACTCTCCCGTAGTTTGCTTTGATGGCCTCTCTAGTATCTTGTTGACTAATGATGAGATCATGGTTTGTTAATCTAAGTGCATAAAGAAAACATTCTGCCAAGCAAAATGCAGACTCTTTTGCTGGGGTTTATTGCAGTTGTTTATAGACCTTTTGTTTACACAGGCATCCAAACCAATTTGTTGGATATTTATTTGGGTTACTCTACAGAACTGCCTGAACACAGACTTGAATCCTATCTTAAATCTGTCTGCATTTTAATGGGTCGTAGTTTGAACAAAGTGGAAACCAGCCACTTAGGATACATTTCTTGTTGGCCAGAACTTCAAATGTTTTGTGTGCTATCTATATTTCTCATCTTGAGAGCATTTAACAACTGGAGGGAGTTGGAAGCCAGTCTGATTTGGAGGTTACACGTTTGGTTTTAAACAGAAGTTATTAGAACTCATTAAGCCTTTGCAACAATCAAAATACAATTTTTATCCCAGGCAGGGCTTTAAATCTGCATTTAAAAAAAAATTATAACTTCTCACTCTCTATAATCATCTTTAATTTTAAACCCAGAACATGCTGCCCTCAGCTTTTCCCTGTGTTCCAGGAACTTATGGGTACACCATCCCCACACCAGTTGCAGTTCAGATGGAGCACACAGGTAGCGACATGGGCAGACAGCTCACAGCAGGAAAATGTCTGTATTTGCAAAGCCTTAACTGAGTTCACAGACTTAAATGGAAATAAAGGCAAATTAAGAGTAAACCTGCTTCTGATGGCAGCTTTTCTCTGATATTTGAAGTCCTCTTACCTTTTTTGCATAGCAAAAGTTCTTTCAGAGAATAAGAAAGTAGTATGAAGAAACTCTTTGCATTTATGGTATGTATAAAAATTGTCCTCTCATCAGCATTTGTCTTGGAAATACATAAAGCCCACTGTTAGTTCACTGGGGAAGAGACTTGTAGAACATCTGTACTTCTGAGCACTACAGCCTAACAGCAGAGACATGGGAATGCCAGACACCCGGAGTTTGGACCTGTTCTTTAACTCAGAAATTGTAAATTACTGGGGCAGTGCAAAAGGAAAAGGCATGTACAGCAAACAGTGGGCATGGTGGGACACAGCTGAGCTTCACAGCCCCTCTCCCATGCTCCCAGTGAGTGGGAGTTTCACCCTGCAGCATGCGGCCAGAAGGACCAAGGAGAAATTCAGTAAGATGTAATGAGATATGTAAGTTGATTATGGACTTTCAAGGGAAGGTAGGAAAAGGATAGGAGCAACTGTTAAAGTGGTTGTATTGGCTGGAAGAAAGTTTGGTTATGGCAGTTTAAATTTCATCTGATCATGGAAGATGAGGAAAAAATGTGTCAGTGAAGCCTGAGGAGATTGCTGTAATTAAGGAGGATCATGGATTAGCCCTGCTTCACTTAAACCAACACAGTAAAAATAAACATTTTGGTTAAAATGCCTGTACCAAACAGGCTGCTGAAGAGTGAACTGAAGCAAGCAGGGAAGCCAAGAAAGCTGCTGGAATCTAAAGAGGCACAGTATTTTAGGTGGACTTTCATACTCAGTATGATTTAATTTCTTTCAGTGTGACAGTTGTCAGAGTGAAATCCATAGCCTGCCAGGTGTTTGCAGAACCCTTCCCCTTCCAAGTGAGCTGTGGAAGGGAAGAGTTTTGTGATCCCTGTACTAGGGGATTGTGAGAGGAAGGTGATTCATGGGAGGGTGTTTCATAAGAAGCAGATAGGCTGGGGGATGAAAGAGTTGGCAGACTATTCCTTTAATGTGTGCAAGCTAACACATAGAAGGAGGGGCAGCAGGAAAGCTGGAGAGAAGTGAAATCAAACAGTAATGGCTCCAGAGAAAAAGAGCTCTTTATGCTTTTTCACATATTATTTTGTGGGGAGGTGTGTGAAAAATAAATAGCATTATTTTAAAAAAAATTCAGAGCACCCAAGAATCTAAAACCCAGAGAAGAGAGTGCACACTGGATAGCTTTGAACTAGAAATCAGATACAGAAGTTGAAAGTTACTTCTGTGTTGTCATTGTATGGGCAGGGGCTTGAGGCCTCCCAGTCATTAGGAGTGTCAAGAGGTACTGGACTAAGGCAGGGGTGACAAAGCCATTGGCACATGGAATACAAGTGTCCACGTGCACCTCTGGGCTCAGAGGTGTGTAAGTCATTGATGGTCAGAAGCTGTGAGGCTGCAGCAAGGAAAGGATCACTCTACACGTGCTGTCTTCTGTGAGCATCTGGTACTGGGCCTGTTGCAAGATAAGGTGCGAGGCTAGAGGGCTCTGCGGTGTGGCTGTGTCAGGCTTTATTGAGTTAAGGTTGTGAACTTGGCCTTTTGGCTCCTATTTCTATGGATTGGGTTCTACAAATATTGGAATACATTAACATTAATTTTTTTTTTTTTTTTAGGAGCAGCCTGTTTTCTGCCTTTCAAGAGTATCACAGGAAAAAATAATAATAGCCCATTTTTGTGATTTTTACAGGCAAATGGGGAATTTTCATTAGCTGTAAGTATACTTCAAAGGTAAAGAACTTTTATAAAATAACCTTATGGTGAAAACTTGAGAAAAAACCTGAGCTTCAGAATCTCAATTTTAAGATATTTCCCTTTGTACTGATAGGTTTTATCATTAACTTGCCCATCATGAACTGCCTTAACTAGCACACGGAGGGACTGGAGGAATGGAGTTAATACATGCTGTTTATACCCCTAATGGCTATTGGAAATCCCCACCACTGGAGTGTACAGTTGACATGCTTCAGACAAGTACCAGAAGGAAAAAATATTTCCATTATTATTTCACTAGAAATTGGAATCTGCTTTGGAGGAGTCAGAGACTATAGTCCAGCTCCTATCAGAACATGGTGTTTAAAATGTTACAATGTTGACTTGCTGTTACAAAAATTCAGTGTAACAGGAAATCAGAAACAATATGGAATAGTTTACACTAACTCTGCATTAAAACGATCCATCTGTTCTTGCTTTAGGTTCTTAGAGAATTGCTTTTTCATCTCTGTAATGCTTTTCACTTCCTATTAGTAAGGCTTTTAAAGGTAGGCACTGAGTTAGTATAAAACCCACAGCTTTTGAGTTTAAACGCCTATTAAAACGAAAGCTGTCTGGAACTACAATAAAAATTTATTTTGGCTACAAGAGACAACTTTGAAACCTAACCCATCTGTATTTTTCCTCTTCCAAACAGTGCAACATCCTGTATAATAGAATATTTATCTTAAACAGAGACCACATATCTTTATGAAAACAATTGTTTCAACTTAATTTATGGGGGGGGGGTAATCAGCTCATATTAAAATTTTCAGTATTCCAGGATGCTAATCTTAATTGGATACAGGAGATGTAATGACTAGAGTAATTCCATAGAATAATCTGAAATCTAATATAGCCTTTGACTTAGAATGTAACCTGTGTATATTAGACTCTGAAGTTGTCATTAAAAAATCATATACAGGCATGTAGTAATTGCAGAACACCTGTGTGTGCAAATCAGGCATACAACTGCAGCTATATTTTACTGTTAATTTAGGTTTGTGTGTGACTCGCAAATTCAATTCCAGAATAATTCCACCAGAATAATTTATTTGAAATAGTTGAGCTGGTCTCTGCAATTCTTGGGTCCACCAGGGAGATACCCACACATATCTAGCAGGGCTGCATGATCAGTGAATTATTGATGCAAATCAAAAAACAAATTGCCTCACCGTGAAGAGCAGTATCCCTGGGATGCATAAAGCCTACCACTGCCACGAGTGGGAGTCAAACATATCAAAGAGAGACTGGATCCCTGGGGTTTAGCTCCCTCCATACAATAGTTTGTCAGATTTTGAATTGAAAAGGGCTGGGTTTAGCACTCTCTAAATATAACCAGCCCTGAAACTCCCACAGAGATTCCTTTCTGTCTGCCTTCAGACGATGAGATAAGGCCCCTTCTCCTGTGACTTCAGTCTGGAGTACCTCTGTCATCCCCACCCCAAGCCTGATAACAGCCAGCTTGGCACATATTTGAGAGCAAGACGTGATGAGAGTTTTTGGGGGTTAGTCTTGCTGTAGATTGCAGCCTTCATCTTCAGAGAGAACCTCCTCTAACATCTGCAGCATGGACTCATAGCAAGACATTTTGGCATCCAGGAGACAACTGACTCCCTTCATCCTCTGGCCAGCTTCTTTCCATCATTTTGGGAACTGACACCTTAGACAATCTCCTTTTCTCCCTGCATTCCTTCCTTTTTAGGTCTCCTCCTCATCCTCAATATACTTGAATGCAGCATCAAAGTTGCAGTATATTTGCACAATTTTCTTCCTTCCTCTCCCTTTTCCCCAAGTTCAGCAGGATACACAAATTATGGATGTTAAAACAGCACTTATGTGTGCTATGATATACACGGGATGTTCTGCCTACTTGCATGTGATTCACATCCTCATAAGCCCACAGGAAATCCCAGTAATATTTTTCCAGGCGTATCTCCTGTGCTGAGGTGCTGAGCACAGCAGGGGCTGGAGGAAAGGAGCCATTTGTGCTTGGGAAGTCCTGTGGTACATGAGTTTAGCTGGGAAGCACACACCACTGTTATTTAGATGTAGCTCATTTAGTCAGTGACAGTAAGAAATGTAGAAAGAAAGAAACAAAGACTGAAGTATTTATTCAAGTTTTACAGTAATGTGTGAATCCTCTTACCTCAGTGGATCCAGTGAAGGCAATTTTATCAATGCCAACATGAGAGGCTATGGCTGCGCCAACAATTGGACCAAATCCGGGCAAAATATTGACAACTCCTGGTGGAAAGCCCGCCTGTCAAAATAGGAATGAGTGAAGGTAAGCATGACTTATGAGAACTGTTAGAGTGATTTAAAGCAGGCATGTGCTGGTAGTTCCCTCCCCAGAAGGAGAGACAGACATCTCTCCCCACAATTATTCTTACCTCCTTGATGAGGGCACCCATATAGAGAGCGCTGAGTGGTGTTTGCTCTGCTGGTTTAATAACTACTGTATTGCCACAGCACAGAGCTGGAGCAATCTTCCATGCAAACATCAGCAGGGGGAAGTTCCACTGTAGGGAAAAAAAAAGTTGATAGATGGAAAAATATTACCGTGGTGTTTTGTTTTCAAGATGTCAAGCTGATACCTCACTTATTTCTCAGGCTGATCCTCAACATAAATCTTTCCCAGCACAAAGCAAGGACTTTTTTTTTAAATTACTGCCATTAAGAAAGCAACAACAGTGACTTCTTAGTTTTTTCTCTCCTGTTCAAAGAAATACAACCCCCACCTGTAATCTCCATAAAATAAAATTCTGTTATCTATTAATTTTTTAAGTCACAACTTTTTATTTCATTTACTGTTTTGCTATTGGCACTTTTAATTCCCCCATGAAAATAGGTCTTGCTTCTGATACATTTGGAAAGAACTGTTTGTTCATGTTTAAGCAGTTTTGGATGTAAATTTCATATCCCTGAATACATCTTAAGATATAAAATTTCTACTCAAAATTATATAATCCTTAATTGATGGAATTACAATAAAAAGTCCATAAATGTCCATGTTCAATCAAAGCATTTAATTTTCTTGAAGACTTCTTACTGAGAAATCTACATGAAAGATGTTAAAAGGACAGTACAAAACAAGTTGACAAACTCTAAGCTGCTATAAAATTTTGTATTGTCATTCATTATAACTTCACTGAACTGCAGCAGATGATGTAGTGAATTATATTAGTTTGATGCACAAACATGCTTGGATAAAGATAAAAGTAACAAGCTTTTGCTCCAAGGCCTGATCCTAGCAGGTTAAGTAGATAGTCCTGCTGATTTTAGTGAAAATGTCAGAGTAATAAAATAACTGTGTTTGCACAATCACTCTTACAAATGCATGTAACAGTCTCTTTTAGAAGGAGGATAGAAAATATCAGTCACAGAGTCAGCCACTGGCCAGAACGTGTTGCTGCCTGATGCATATCAGCTGCCACTCTCAGACATCTCTCTAGCCCCTGGCTAGCTTGAAAAAATACACAACTGTCTTTCCTTCACCGAACACCCAATTTTTTACTCCCTCTGTTGTTTATAAACTCCGGAGACAAAGTGATGTTTTAATTCCATCTCCAGTACATAAACCTGGGAGGGGAGCTGTCGGGCCAGCAGTGTGCTAACAGCCTGCACTTCTAATGGCATTGCAAGGAGAGCTCACAGCAGTTTTATAGGGCACTATATAGCCCTGTTTATGCTACAGCACTGCCAAAGAGCACGTTTTGATGGAAGCTGGGATGTGAAAGAGGATGAGGAGTTCAGTGTTAGACTTGCTGTTTAATTTTATTTTTGAATAATGCATTTGCTCAGGCAATGGCAAAGCACATGCAGCAGCCTGGGCTGTCCTGTGGGACTGGTAGCATGGAGGAAATACGGAACAGATCAGCAGTGCTGTTAGAATAGGTGGATATGACAGCCATTTTCAGGCTTTGGAGGACACACCTGAGGGAAGAGCGAACATGTGAGTGGCTGGGAACCCTGAACAAAGGTTTGCACATCTAAACTAAACAAATCCTGCTTTTGGCACGATCCTCAGCCTGTGGCCAAGTGTCTTCAGCAGGTCTGCAAGTTAAACTCAGTGAGACAAGCCTAAGAGATGTCCAGCAACGCTAGGGTTTGATGTTGGGGCTGTCATTTAGCAAAAGCTTTTCTTTGTGCCTGGCTGAGGAACGGGGATAGAGCTGTGGAATCTTTCATTCATAAGGACCAAGTTAGGAGAGTGTGTAGGTGTTTGCAGGATGGCTGTAGCCACAGACTCTCTGAGTCATTGCATGTTTCTCTGGGTTTCTGCCGAGTGCCAAACACAAAAGCCACCCCTTAACAAAGACATGAAATAGCAACAAATATAAATAGGGAAAAAGGGCTTAACATTGTTAAAGTAATCTTTTCTGGCTGCTCCTCTTGTAATGGAATTGCTCCGTGTTTCTGTTTAGTGGCTTTGTGGCAATGTGAACTAAATAAAAATCAACATCAACAAAAGTTTCAGAGAATGGCCTGATTAGTCCCCCAGTGTTTTGTCAAGCAAAAAAGCTTCCACGGAATATTTTAATAGCTATATGTGAGTCTCCCATTGACATTTCTGCCAAAGCTGGTTAACTGGCTCTTCTGAAAAAGTTATCCTCCAAGTGCAATTCCTAGGCAGTGTTCAGCAAGATTTTATTATGAGGGTTTCTATTGGGGTGTAGGGGGAGTATTGGATTTGAAGGAACTATGTGTTTCTCTCTCACAACAAATAAAACAAACATTTCATGTCTTCTATTAGCTACACAATGTTAATTGTAATGATATGTCTCCTGGAGTTTCCTTTTCTCCTCCAGCCTTGTAAAAGAAATAGCAGGAAAGAATGGAATTAAAATACATCACATTCTCCCAGGAACTGAGGAGCCTGATAAATCACAGTAAAAACTAAATAAATAAAGAGACTACCACAGCAAAGCATCAATTTTCCATAAGTTGTGTGAACATCCATAACCACTGACAGCATATTAACACTGTGTTTTGCTTTGCTTGTTTTAATCATGTGAATTCTATGACTTGAGAACTTAACTCCTAATAACAGAGCCTAAACCCTATTAGCATGTTCAAATAAGCATTTGCAGGGAGGCTGTTAAAGATATGTCAACAATATGAGCTCAGCTTTTTTCGTAATGGAAAACACACATAGCTGAAGACCATGTTTTATGTGTCTTTAAAGAGAGCTGGTTCAAATGAAAATAAATAGAAAGCACTAGTAGAGATACTCACAGGGATGATCTGTCCACACACTCCGATGGGTTCATGTCTTGTAAACGTAAAATAATCTCCATCTGAAACAGATGAGCATGCTTACTCTCAAGTGCAGTTTGACTTGGCAGAACAAAAAAAATAAAATAAAATAGAGGGGGGGGGAAAAAACTCTAAGGATCAGCCTTTGATGGCAGTAAAAGAAATAAAGTCATGAAAGTGTTTTTTTGTAAGCCAGCATGGGAACCCTAGGTTCAGGAGCAACCTAATTGTTCTTTTTATACAACAAAGAAAGCAGGCTCCCCATCAGAAAGTAACCTGCTTTGTTCCTTGGTAAAAAGCTGTACTGCACATAAAATTGCAGTAGCATGGAAGCACTTATTTGCCTTAGCTGATTTAAGGATGAGAGAAATGAAGAGTCACAGAGGCAATTGCCTGAAAGGCATGAGTGGAACACAGCAATATAAGGATGTATCTACAACCCAGTGTGGGGTAATAGAGTAACATTCAGCTGACTCATCTGCCAGTGAGGACACAGGCAGTGTGAAATGATGGAATGATGTACCACAATCTCTAGATGTGGAATGAAGAGGGAAAGTTTGTGACTTGTGTCACTGAGCATCATGTACTTCCTGTGGTCCAGGAGCACATGCTGAAGTTGCACATGCAGGTTTCTTCCCAGTTAACAAAGAGCCACAAAGGGACCTGCTGTGTGGGAACCAGTTAAAGGATCAGTTAAGGTACTGTAACCAGGAGCTTTGTTACTGTGCTCAGCCTGCATCTGTGCGAAGTAGATTTACTGCACCTTTGTACTCAGTTGAGTCTTGTAGCTGTATAAACTAGCCCAGACTCGAACTATCTCTGAATTTAGGTCAGATGTTTTTCAGTGAGGCTACAGCTGAGGGAAGGGCTATGCTAAAGGCATGAGCTGAATGTGCCCCTTGGCCTGTGGTGCTTGGTCATCTAGAAAAACTCAAATCTCTTAACTTGGGAAAATAATTTCAGCTAAGTGTGTAAGAATGATGAGGTTACCTAGGCTTAATGGCAGGAGATGATTTACCAGGATAAGAAAAGGTTAGACAGCGGAAGGGAGTAAGAGGAGGAGGAGGAGAGATTACAGGGCTTTTGCTCCCATTGTTCTGTCTGACACAGGGTATGTGCTTTCCCTCCCAGGCTGGGCTGGGAAGTGGCTGCCCCAGCCTCTCTCCCCCTCCAGTTCAGTCCAGAGCTGCAGCCACTCCTGTGCAATATTGGGGAAGGGCCTGACTTCACAATGGAGAGTGTGTTTTAAGAACCTGCTGCAATATCCTCTAAGATATATCTGGTAACAATAAACAGGCTTATCCTTAAAGTTTCTTGAGTTTAAGAAAAGACTTCAACTTGAATTTGATTAGAAATAACTTACTGTCAGGTCTGCTTATTTCTATCCATCTACTTTACAGGATTTGCTCTGTAGAAACCTGAGCTAGAGTAGTTAATATGTCAGGTGGGGGCCAGATACAGAATAATTATGAGAAAGGTAACAATAGTTTGCAAACAAAACAAGGGACAGAACAGGGAAAATAAAGGAGAGAGGGAAAGAGAGAAAAGAGATTCAGGAAAAGGCAGAAGAAAATAGTTTATCAGTTGGTTTGCACTGCATTGACAAAACGTCATTGCAATGTTTTGATCTCCGGATGTTTGACAACTCCCTAGTGGAGAGGAGAATATTTGTGTCATAGACTGAGATGATCAGTTTGGTTTTTCAGGTTATCTTTCAGAGATGCTAGCAGTGGTTCACAAACCATAGGAAGATTCATCAGATCCAACAGAAGCAAAGTAGAATTCAAAATACAGAGAAGTACATACAAGCAAAACTGTCTAAGTGCTCAAGAGGTACACAGAGGAGTCAGCTAAAAATACCAGCTTGTACTCGGTAGTACTGTGAGAGGTGGGTTTTCAGCCAGAAGGATGGTGGCAACATAACAGTAACACAGTTACATTAGCACTGTCTGACTTTAGATTGTCACTGCATAATCACTGCCACATGTCTGCGTGCTTCATCACACAGAGTTATAGATAACCTGAAGCCCTTGCCAAGGCAGACAAATGGTGGTTAATTCTGCCCAGCGTAGGCAGAACGTTCTTTCCGCAGAGCGGTGCCTCCCATGCAGAGCTGCTCTCCCTGCTGTCTCCCACTACACTCTAGACAGCTGCCCTTTTTGACACCTACTTCCAAAGTTCATCATCCACAGATTTTCTGTCAAGATGGGATTTTTGAGGTTGCTTTCTAACAATATCTTTGGGAACATATGTGACTTGAAATTACTCAGAAGCCTTGGACGTCTCTGGACAGACCAAAGGTGGATCTAAGAGTGACCCTGTCCATAATGCAGAATAAGCTGTTACCAGGAAAAAATAGCTTAAGAATAAATGAACCTAATTCTGTTATTCTAAACAGTGAGCATAGAAAGGTCCCTTGTGCTTAGAAATTATACAGGAGATTTTTAAAATGTTTGAGAGTTTTAAGTCATGCTAATGACCCTTGTTCTAAGATGCTGTGGCTGATGATTGTTACTCTTATCCTTTACTAGCTGGCTGCCAGAAGAACATTGCCTGAGAGGGACCTGACACTGATCCCACATCCAATCTAAAATTTTGTGTTAAAAGGGTTTTTTTAATATACTCAGCTGAAGTAAACTGACATTCTTCAGTCCTCACTGATATTAATAGAGCAAGATCAATTTGCAGCTGCTTAGCACCTGGCCCAAAGACTTTCATTTTTTAATCAGAAAGCAAGTCCCATTTATCCAGGGATCTCACTTTGGGACAGCAATATCTTCCACAGATGTGTTTGCTCAGATTTCCATCAGGAGTCTCCAGCACGAATATTTTATTTGTATAACAACCGTAATACAGTCCCATGCCTCATATAGCAGGACATGGCAAACAAGTGGGTGAGGAGAGCTGAATTGGTTCTTTAAACTATATCACAGCATACATTGCATTAAAGATACATTTCTGCTTGCATTCAGTTTATTAGTTTAACAGTTTCTGGCCTAGCCTCATTCTGTTTTAATTTAAATCATCAAGGCTTTACGCATGGGAGCAAGCAAAGGGCAGTCTGAAGGTTTTGTAGCTCTGGGACCAAAAGGAATGTGACTGTAAAACACACTTCTTCTTCTACTTGTCTATCAATTGCCTATTTCTATTTTACAGGAAAATAAAACTTCAACAAAACCAGCAACAACAGAAGATTGTGAGGTTGCAGATTTATTAGCACACTGAAGAGAAAGACAAGATTTAATAGTGAAGGGATTTTTGTTTTGTTGTCTTGTTTATCTCTGGTGAGCTGATGGTAAGTGAACGTAAAGAGCACTGCTGTTTAACACTGGCTTCGCCTAAAATAGCTTCACGAGAATGACGAATTTATGGTGTGAAAGTAGAGGAATAAAGAGAAGTGTTAAATGAAGAAGAACTAATTGATCTCCTGAAGATCTGTGAATGGACTTATGATTCTACACTACTGAAAGCTGTGTTAGCACAAAGTTTGCACTGAGGAAGGCATGCTGAAAATGTGCCTTCCTTTCACCCAGCATAGCCCATCTTACTGAAAAAAAAATCAAGTTTTATCCTATAAGGTACTTGAAACCAAGAATAAGCAGAGAATATTTATTCTCCTTAATCTGGCAGTGCCTTTTGGTCGCTGACCTAATTTCTGTGTACCTGTGGAGCTAAAGAGTGAGAAGGAGGCATTCACTGACCAGGGAGAAAGAGATTAGGGAACAGGAAATTTGCTGAATACATGAATTTATGGTGTGGTCTGCACTTTCGTATGATTAAATGTGAAGTGCAAGCAGCAAAACTGGGATTTACGAATCTCAACCTAAATGACTGTGGAAAACTTTTGAGTCCTTGCAGGAATGTCTACACCTGAAATTTTATTATTGTCATTTCTTTAGTGAAAATAAGATAGTGAAGATCAGTGCATGCTGCAATTTCAATAAGGTGGAACACCAAGATGAGTAACACTGCAAGAACAGCTACAAGACGTTTCCCTTCTGAACATTTTGGAGGCACATTTTCAATTTATCTGCTTGCCTCACTTGGGTAGTTTGGTGCTTTGCTGTAGAGGTGAGTGAGTGCACTGCAGATCTTGTCACACAGGGAAACACCAGGGAAATAGCTGGGCAACAGCAATAGGCATTTACCCCTGAGTGTGCCCCCCTGGCCTGACTGGGTAAAGTGGAATAAACATGCTTGTGCAATGAACATGTGCACCATGAAGCCAAAAGGAATCCATGTAATGAATGTTCATTTTCCTTAATGTTTTTCCAGCCATTTGTTTTATGCAGGTGAAAGATGAGTACGCTCATCCTAATGACTGCACCTACATAAAATCATTTTCTGCTATTTTGCCATGTTGTGTAATTATAGCACTCGGTACATCTAGTCCAGACTGCAAACGAATATGTTTGCATCAGACAGTGCAGCCTGTATTTGTTAAACAGCTGGGAGGGAGGGGCAGGAGGAAGAGACTTGTTAAATAAAAATAATGGTAAGGATTTTTTCGCATCTCTTTCGCATAAGAAGAAGCAAAGAATAAGAACATAATAATTTCCTAGCATGCATGAAGGTTTATCTCATATATACAATATAAAACTCATCTCACTGAATAATTTGAAGAAGCATCTATAACAAAATATATCTCATATAGTAGTATGTAGTTCTCTATAGTAACATTAAAAATGCTCTCAAAATATAAATTAACTTAGATCCAGTATTAGTCCAAGGTACAATTATTTGCATAAGCAATAAGAAGACATGTGCAAACAAGATCTACACATGATGATACTGTTTCTTAAACAAGGACCCAACACTATTTTCATGCATTCCAAGGTATTTTTCAGGCTTATACCTCCTCCATTTTTATATATGTGTCAATATTTAAATGTAGATACTGAGCTATCCCCTCAGATGGATGCATGCAAAAGAAACCAAGCCCTCCTCACATGTGCATGTGGGGCAGAACAAGAGCAGGGCACCTAGTCCTGCCCTTGCTGACTTTCCTACATCTGCTTTAGCAACACACTACACACTGTGGGTGCAACCCAGGCAACCCAGGCTGCTCCTCTGCTTTCCACGAAGCTGTGAGCTACTAAGCTTTAGTCTGGCCATGAGAAGGTTTAGGTGCATAGCTGTGCTTTAATTCCCCTTACCTACAGGAATGGTCATTCCGTGGATTTTGTCTGCCCAACCAGCATAATACCTCAGGGTTTTTATGACTCCCTGGAGATCTACATAGAAAGCTTGCAAGAACGGTTTGCCACTGTTCAGTGATTCCATAGTCTGCAGGACAAGAAAAAGTTAAGAGATGTAAGTATAGTAACATTTTTGGACTATTGTACCTAAGTATTTACCACCTTAACAGCTCTTGAATCATGACAAAGGTTTTAATGAAGACTGATCAGTTGCGCCTTGGTGCAATTTTAATCCAGAAGGTTCAGAACAATTATCTGATCCTCTTTGTTGCTTCTCTTTGCAAATGTGAACAAAAAGTATTTTCCTCAAAAACCCCAAACTGTTTTCTTCTGGAGTACTCTGGAAGGGCTGTGAGTTTAAGAACATATGTGTGTGTTTATGTGTGTTTGTCTGTCCCTCTGTCTTGTGGGTTTATGTGTGTATCCACATGCATGTACATGTGCCTTTGTGTACTTTGAACCTAATAGCCACTGTGTTTGGTCCAGATCTATAAATGCTGAATCGCTTTAATCAGGAGCCAAGATAAAAATGCCTGTCAAACTGGGTTCTGTTATGTTAATGATAACAGCTGAGAAGGGGCTCCTTGTAACCTTGTATTAATGATCTGAATCCATAAAGAGAAGAATGGACACATCCCTCTTTATATAATTGATGTGAATATAAAAATTTCTCTATATGGTTGCCAAGACTCCTGCTGAGGTCTGAGATATCTATACTGTACAGCCAGTTTATTTATTGCCATCAAATAAACAAACTTTCCTCTAGGGAAGCTCATAAATTAACAAGCTAATGTCTTTATTTTTAGTTAATATTCCTATTTTTAAAAGTATCTTATAAGCTATCCTCTTAGGGGTTCCTAAGATCATTTAGCAAAAATATCCAATAAAATATCCTAAGATGTTGAGGAGCTTAACTCATTCTCAATAGCTGTCTAATAGAAATCATTAAGAATGGGCAAAGGACGCCTGTGTGTAACACACCAACCATCAAATGAGTTTCTATAGAGAAGAATGGAAGCCTAATTCTGCACTGACTTATATCCCCAAGAGCAATTAATGGCACTGCCTGCAGTGCAACTCAGTAAAGAACTTGGCTCCAGAAATAAAAATTAAATGACAGGCAGAGTAAAGTTGATTTGCTGTGCACTTCCTTCTCCCCATGGCGATTTTACAGTAAGCGCCGGCGGTAAGATGATTTAAGTGTTGACAAAGCTGGAATTAAGATGTTCACGGGCTTAGTTCAAAGCACTTGACATGCGGAAAACAACATTAACAATGCCACCGTTCGATGGCTTCATCCCAGAGCCAAACGGAGCCGCACCCGCGCTTTGTGTCACCAGCTGAGTGTCCCTGAGCACCTCACCTGCCCTTCCCTTCCCGGCTGCACAAACCGCCCCACCTGCCAGCTCTTGTTCTAGAAGAGTTACTTCCGTTAGGGGCACACCCCTGCTTTTGTGTGATGTCCAATTTAAAGCTGATCGGAGCCCACTGGACGTCTCTTGTTGGCTTTTATGGGGTTTGCATCACAGACAGTGTAAGTGGACAGAGCCATTTCAGCCAGGAAGCTGCGTGTGCTTTTCACATACAATTCATATCAACCCGTTCATGAACGAATTGGCTCTCAGAATGTAAAACTGTCAACTGATTTTTATGTGCCACTTACAGCAAGAATTGCCCTGTCCCTTTCAACCAAGTCTGCTAACTTATCCAAAAGATGGCCTCTTTCTGAGGCATCCATTCTCCTCCAAACGGAACCAAGGGAAAAAGCCAGCCGAGCTGCCCTCACTGCCTTGTCTGTATCAACCTGGGAAGAAGGAAGAAGAAAATTAAAGGCACAGGTAAATAACACAAACAGGCTCATGGAATTTGCTGTTATACAACCTTAGTCACATGATGGGTTTTGGAACTACAATTAACAGAAGAACTGTCCAACAGTGCTATTTTGGACTGCTTGCTTTGATCTATTTATCTGTTTCTATTATCTGTTATACATTTAATTTATACATTAAGCATATAGCAATTCATGGGATACATTACCTTGTCAGCTTCCTGAATGTCACAGATTTGTTCTCCTGTTGCTGGATTATATACTGGAAATATTCTTCCACTTTCAGAATTCTGCCACTCATTATTGATGAAAATCTAGAAAAGGAAGAAAAGTCATCAGGTCTCCTGCATGAGCAAACAGTAACATATATAACAACAAACTCATGAGAAAAGCTGCAGGTTCTAATACAAAAGAACTGAAACCTATTTTTGCAAGTGAAAATTACAGTTTTCAAGAGTTCAGGGTGAGGTCAACCCCTGATGTCTTTCTGTATTCTATAGCAATGTCATTATAGAAGCAACATCAAAGTCTAAACATTGATTGATATTCAAATTTGGTTCAAAAACTGTAACAAATAAACTAAAAAAAGAAATACCTGTATCAGAGAAAAAGCCTTGAAACTGCTGGAGCCAAGACAAGGATTTGGAGTAATCACTCAGTTCAGTAAGTAAACATTTAGTCACTGATACATCCCAGTCAAGGCTGAATAATCTCAAACATCACAGTTCTTCAATACACAGTCAGTTAATTATGGCTACAGTGACGGCTTGCAGCACAAAATTAACTTGCTTATCTGCTAGGAACAATGGAAATTGTTACATTCTCTCAGTGTTGATATCATTTTAATTGTCAGGGGCAAAACAAATTTAAATGGTAATGGTGCTGACAACAGCTGTCTTGAGAAAGGTAATGACAAACGAGTTTATTTAAAGTAAATTTTTACTGGTAGCTGTGTACATGTCAGTTGAATTCTGCTGAATTAAGAACAGGATGCATTTTTTTATTAGCAAGTATAAAGAAGTCACTACATGAAAATGACTGAGCAAGAAATTTTCCAGGTATTCAGACTCTTTCTGTCTTTTAAATCTTTTAAAGAATAAAGTGTTTTAAAGAATAAAGAATAAAGTCCAGGCAACATTTGGTTCCTTGGAGTCCAGATATGGACATACTGTTATTGGATTCCATGAAATACAACTTTAAATGTGTAAGAAGATGTCCTGGCCTCCTTGAAATACACAAGAAATTTACTCCTGACACCACTGAAAGCAAGAGTTCACACGCAGAGAGGAAGAATGGAATGTTCACCACCTGTTCTGGTGTTTTTTTTTTGTTTGTTTTGTTTTTGCATACAGGGCTATGTTAATAAAGACAGGGACCCATTTGAAAGCTTGAGGAGCCTCAGTTCCAATCAGAGATACACAGGTGAGAGAAACTGGCCCATCTTTTTACACATGAAGGCAAAAATACATCTGTAGAGTTTTCAATTACCAGACATGAGCATGCTCAAACCTATTCTCCAAGCCAAATGGAAGTCCTGTTCCTCTCAGCAGGGGTTATTAGCTCAGGCTCAGTGCCACAGTAACTGCAGTGTCACAGCTCCTGCTCCGGAGCTCACTCATGTCTGGCTCACTGTGCCCTTGTGTGGGAGGAACCTGTGCCTGCCTGGAAAAGACCCCAGCGACAGAACTGTACACAGAAACCAACAATTCCATGTGCTTTTGCTATTATGAGTGTGTTTCTGTTGTGTTTCCTCATCTTCCCTACACCTCAAACTTCAGCCTCTTTGCTGTGTGTCCCTCCATCCATTCCAGAGTCTGTCCTTTCCTTACTCCCCCTTGCCCCCTCTGTTTCGGTGTTCAGAGGTTCTGAAGTCAGGCCCCACCACCCCACTACCACTGCGCTCCTGCGTGCCCTATTTATCCTGAGCCTGTTTGTGTCCGTGGACTGTGAGCCCCTCAGACTGTGCAGGTGTCTTCCTGCTCAGTGATGACACTGTTCAGCACACCCAAGTGCTGGTCCCTGCTAGGACATTCTGGAGTTAACGCAAAATGAGACAGTGAAAGAATCACCAGCATCATCTCTAGTGACCAACGCCATAAGCCAAAATCCTCTGGTGTATCATTGTCACTTTCAGACTGCAAGTGAAGCAAAAAAACACTGAAATCTGTGATCTGTGTAGAAGAAGGAATTCACTCCATGCTTTCCACTGAGTTTTCTCAGAATTAACTCTGCACCCAGTGAGTGTGTCAGGGGGTGCTGAGGAGGGAGGGGAAGGGAGAAAAGCTTCCAGCTTCAAGAGCAGATGGCCAGAGAAGATGTAAGCATGTTTGTTTAAGGTGACAGGATGTACATAAACACATGGGCTTCTCGTGTGAGCTGCATTGAAAGAATAAAGCACTTTGGTTGAGTACAAGAACCTGAGAAATTGTGGCAGCCACAGTTCAGTACACTTCCCTTAGAGAAGTGGTCTGTTCTTTTTTAAATAGATTTAAAAATGTTAACTCCATTCTTCTGTGATTAACACCTACCATCAGGTTTGCTAGTACACAGGACATATATTTGTTTTTGAAATATGTTTCACCACAGGAATGAGAAATAGTGCCTTGGAATTACAAAAGAGTGCTGCATTTCAAGCTGACTGGAAGGAAAAGCTGTATGATTTTATTGAATGCTCCGTTTATCCCACTGACTTAGAAAAAGAACAGTAATAGTAAATATTTCAGATAGGACATGGGAAGGATCTATTTGGCATAAAGTTAGAGCTGAAAGCAAGAGAAATTGCTACTGTTAATGGTTAATGTTAGTTTCTTCCTGTTCCACTTTCTATAAACA
Source organism: Sylvia atricapilla (assembly GCF_009819655.1). Classification (NCBI taxonomy): domain Eukaryota; kingdom Metazoa; phylum Chordata; class Aves; order Passeriformes; family Sylviidae; genus Sylvia; species Sylvia atricapilla. Next base: position 13,900,900 of record NC_089152.1, read on the forward strand.
AGGTATTGCCTATACAAGCTCATTACTGTAAACTGAGCACATTTAAATTGGCAGTAAAATCAGAGTATTTACTCTAGTGCACAAATAAAGTACCTAGTTCCATGTTTTGGAACAGTTTCAAGTCTTGAAATCCAGCAGCTGGCGGCTTTACAAGCAAAGCCTTACACTTAAATAATTCACTTTTGAAAGTTTTAGGTGTTCTGTGTCAGGTAGTACCATTCAGCAGATATTCCTACCACCGAGACGCAGATTCTTTTGCAATAAATTTGCATTCACAGGGGCTTTTATAACTCTTCCAGCACTACTGACTCCAATGGCTGTTGATTAAACGTATATATCCTGTACATTTAATCTGACTTTCATTATGGCCACTTCGTAAAAATGCCATGAAATGGAGAAGCGATGACACATGGCAAGAAAAAGGAATCCCTGCAAAGCCTCAAATTGGGTTTTTTTCTCCCTTATTTATAGTGACCATGGTAAAGGCTAACTCTAAATCAGGGAGAATATTTGACAGCAAATGTTCCTATCTATGGATTATATATAACCCATCCTAAACACCAGATAAAAAAGGGGTAACCCTAGAAAAAGAAGGGCTTGCTTCCATGTAAATCATGCTACAAATTGGACAACACCCAGTGAGTTCATTGTTCAACCTCAATTGTGAAGGCTATTCACATTTACTATTCCCCTGGAATCAATGTTAATTAAGGCTGACTGGGGCTATAAATCAGCCTTTGGTTTTTACAACTTAATTCAGCATTAAGCATATATATGTAAATAAAAGGTAACTGATTAACCACTTGAGTTTTCCAGGAGTTACTGAGGTAATTTGTTTTTGTTTGAGTCCTAGTGTTACCTTTTGTGATATGCAGTGGGGAGAAGAAAAAGTCTATAGTGTGTCATGCATTTGCTATGTGGTATTGTGGTATTTAAATGATCTGGCCTGTTGGGTGCTATCAATAGCATTGTGCCAAAAGGCAAAGGGAAGAAGGGAGCACTTGAAAAATCTTGGAATACACAAACATTTTGTTTGCCATTTACTCTCAGTAGGGGCAGTAATGGCAGTAATGTCAGAGCAAGAAGATAAAAGGCCAACTTTGCTGCTGTCCTGAGGTATCCCTGTCAGTGCAGTGATTTGGCCAAACAAACCCAACTGCCGTGGCTGTGCAGTGGGCAAAGGAGGACATCAAACACATCTTTTCCCCAGTGATGCCAAAGGGGCCAGCAGAGCAGGGCAGCAGGGAGCTGGGGGTGCAGGTGCTGGGGTATGTGAATTTGAGGGGGTGGGAGGGGCTGTTCCAAACAGTGCAGTGTGACAGGCCTGGGTGGAAGCTCCCAGTTACCCCTGTGAACATGATGCCCCTTGGAGTGTCATCGTTCTCGTGAGATTTCGTCACACAGGTCTATGGGCAATTTCTGTTCCTTTCCAAATGAAAAATGGAGAGGGTGTGGATTTTCCTAAAGACAACAGTCACATCCCTCCTCGTACTGACAATAACCTCTTGTTCATACACACGTTCTCAGAGATCTTTTGATATAACTTTGCAAGATAATGGTCCCATCATGTCTTCACTAGGTTCAAATCCTGCCTGTGGCTAATTATATATGGCCTCTGTTGACAGAGTTCCACAGGGCTGATCAAGAAAGCAATCAGACCCATTCTGCAGGTCAAGTGACTGTTCAGAGCCTTGGAGATACCTCATCCTACCGAAAAGTATACAAAGGAAAAGTAAACTCCAAAGTTACCATGTAAAAATTCCAAGCTACTTTGAAACTGCTGACATGTAGTTGGAAGAAAATCATACATTTTGCATTTTGCATTTTGCACAAGACCTGCATTTCACAAGCATTACACACCGAGTTCAACAGCGTTTTGGATGCTCATCAGTTTTGAAATCAAGCCAAGAGCAAATGTTTTTAGCATAACACAAAGGAAATTTAGCTTTGCAAATAAACAACTACAGTCTCTTATTTCAGTAGCCATCCATCGCAGCTGGCTTAGTAATAATTAGCAACTTAATGTTCATTTTGAACCATGCAGGTAATTGAAGTGATAAGTATTCAAAGAGGAAGGGATGTGAACAAACCCAGGCTGGACATTCTGATCTGCAGTGCAGCAATAGCAAAATTTAGGCCAGGGAGAAAATGTATTTTGTGTTTTTGTCACTATTTACCAGCAAGGAAGTACTAAACTAGCTTTATGAGTGTGTGTATAAATATAATTAATTAAAGCACAGGACTAATACCTCCTTTGCAACTCTTACCTGAGGGAAATTTAGTTCCATGGCACTTCAGATTCCCTCTGCTGTTGAGTCAGGGGCTAGCCCTGGATTTGGGAAATGGAACTGATTTTTACATTCACTGGGGGATTCCTGCATGTTCACTGCCTCACTGCCTCTTTTTTGTATCGTCTTTCCGTAAAACATACAGGGGGAAAAAAGAGATTTGGGGCTCTCCTAATTCAGGAGAGTAATCAACACAGGTGGCAACAATGTAACTTTTCATTTCCTTTCTTGACAATGTTCTCAAATGATGTGTGAGTGAAATGATGATCTACATTCTTAATTCGATATTGCTTAGTGATGATGTCATGAGACATTTTCTTCAGGCTCCCCAGCTGTTTAACTAAGAACTTCAGGCAGTGGACAGACAGTGGCCCAGCATTCAGCTCTTTGGAGGTGGAATTATTTTCCCATGGATTTAATAAACAAGGTTTTTGTGCTGTTGTAGCTCCAGAAATGTTTTTTGGTACAGGAAGAGGATTTTAACATCCAAATATAATAATGGCTTCCCACAGGAGATTTGGTTCTGGATGAATGGAGGAAGGAATGGGAATTTCCTAACTCAATTGATTTAGTAGCTGGTTATAGTTTCATTCCATCAAAGATCTTTTTTTCATATGTGGCTTTTTCCTTAGAGAGCTTTTGACACTAAATCTGCTGGGATGGGGGGGGGGCATCAGATGCCAAAGTACTTTATAAGAGAATCACAGCTGCTTGGCCCTCAGCATCTTCTCAGAGCTGGAGGCCTTACGAAGTACATAATGGCACTTCTTTTTTGAGGGGGGATGGACAACAATTTTAGAGGCATGCAAAAAATCCAGCAGCAGCATTTCCCTTGGTAAATACTGCATAACATCCCAGATACCGGGCACCTGTGCCTCAGTCTGGTCAGGAAATTTCATATCCTTTCCCATCTCAGCAACTTCATTTCCTCTCCTTCGGAAACATTGCAAGAGTCCTAATGATTAGTGCAATTGTAGGGAATGAACTAGGTGGGATTGCCAATCAGAGGTGCAGCGTGTTTATTTTCACAGGCCTTGTTTTCCTTCACTTTTATGGCTGTCTTGATACAGCAATCTCTCACATTCTAGAGTGTGTTGTGAGGCACTCCTGGGAGTGACTGGAAGCCAACAGCTGGCTATGGAATCAGCAAAAACCTTGTTTATAAGAAGGCATTAGGAAAGCAAAAGCCAATGCCAGCAGTCCACTGGCTGAATGACCAACGATGGATCGGCAGTGCCATTTAATTTTATTTTTAAGAGGATTGTTCAGGTGACTGGCAAGAGTCATAGCTTCTTGCTGGCAGTTCACAGAAAATGGATAATGGGCTTCAAGGCCAACTTTCCCAAGCACAGAATCCTGCCTCTGAGCCATGAAGGAGCCTCTCTGGGCAGCACCAGGGGCTGTGCTGCTTGCAGAGGATACCCCTGCAGGAGCCAAGGCAGCCTGGCTGGCCCAGCACCCCGGCCCACGTGATTCTCATGCCATTCATTACCCCAGAGCAGAATCATCCTCAGCAGTTACCCAGATTTGGGTTCTTTAGTGAGATACCTTACAGCTGTGGAGGAACTGCAGTTGTATGAGAGTAACAGTGAACTGTACAAGAACAACTTTGCACCAAATTTAATTCAAGCAAGCAAGCTCCCGTGGGCATAGCTGGGTTTCAGCTACAAGGGGTCCAAAAGGTCCAGAGTAGAACAAAAGGAAAAATCCAGCTGGTTTCAGTGGGAGCTGAATCAGGCCCCAGTAGAGGAAAAGGCATCAGTGGCAACAGCCTCCAGAGGGATGTTTGTACTGGGAAACAAAGCTGTTTCACTGGAAATTTGACACATGCTCTAGAGTCTGTGAGGTCTGAAAGGCCAAACAAAACCAGAATATGTTGATTTTTCTTTTTCCTTCTTGGCTGCTGGGTTGTCCTTCTCTCTCCTTACTCACACCCCCCACACTGTAAAAATTAAAAAAGAAAGGGGGAAAAAAAAAAGAAAAAGAAAAAAATTGAAAAGGAAAAAGAGCTCTATTCTAAAGCTCTGTGTGCTGTGGCTTGCTTGTTCTTTTTTAAACACACATTTGGACCTCAGAGCCTGATGGATAATGTCATGGCTTTTGGATATGGGGTACCATAAATAGGGCTTTCCTTCATAAAATGAAGCTTGAAATTGCATTCAAGAAATCTAGAGTGCAAAACTTGTGAGTGTACCGAGAAGGCTGGAGGATTTAAAACCTTTACAAACATAGTACAGGAGGAGGATCAAAAAAATGGAATCAGAAATAAAATGCCCAAGAAGTGAGTGGGGCTGCTCTGGTTTTGCTGTCAGTGCAGCAGTGCAGCCAGCTCTGGTACAATTTTGTTTGTGCACGCCCAGTCCTGTGCCAAGGGCGGGTGTCTGAGGAGAAGACCAGGAGGTTTGCCTTCTCTGAGTATAAATCCCAAGTAGCAAGGTCTGAGTCAATACCAAAATTAAAGCCAGTGCTTCAAACCAGAGGACTTTGGATCAGAAGCCAAGTGTTTGAAAGAAATTAATACATCAAGGTTCAGTGACATTTCAGCCTGTGTAAAATTAAGTGAGGCTTCAGTGTGGGTGACGTGAGCGGGAGGAGGATTCCCATGATGGAGCCCTAATGGTGACAGGATCTCGGTCTCTGTTCAGTCCCAGAGAGGTGGGAGGGCAAAGCAGGACCTGTCTGCAGGGGCTGCTGCCCTGTTCTGCTCACCTGGATGTTGTTCAGGTGCTTAAAGGCAGACAGGGCAAGTCCCCCACTGGGCCAACTCACAGATAGAAAAGGTTTAGGGAATGGCATGCTAGGAAAGGGTGTGATGGGAGGAGAAACTGGAGGAATCCAGGAGCTCTGAGCAGCAGCAAATGGAATCAGAGAAAGGGCTTGAAGCCTCCCGTCAGTCTGCTGTGAAAGTGGAATGTAACATGATTTTTTCTCCCCTATGTCCCACATCCCTCACACCAAATGTTTGACCTGCCTGTCTTCCTGCCTTAATTAGTCTTCTGTCTTTCTGGGAGTTGGGTCTGTTCTTCTGCAAATGGCAGCACATCAGACAGGGGAAACCTGTCATGTTTGTTTTCTAAGCTGTAGGGGGTACCCATTTGAAAAAACTGCCGGCTTATCTAAACATTTTTGTTTGTATGATTTTGAATTAGGAAGTGTGAGTAATTAGTTAAGAAGATTAAATAAGTCTTAACAACATGCAGTAGCGTGCTTACTTTCCTCCTCCCCCCAAGTATTTCCTGCACAAAACCCAGGCTGCCAAACTGTGATGATACCCTTTTCTATTTTAGTTTCTCACTGTGCCACATGCTGATACAGCATCCGTTATTTCAATTCAGTCTCATTAAAGGGATTATTTTGCGCCTGGTTGTTCAAGAAAATTAATCTAAAGAGAAGAAACTTCAGATTGCATTGTCTTTGAACTATACCCACCACAAACATTTTACTCCTTTTGGCTGCCTTATTAAACCTGTGGGAAGAAACTTTTGTTGCAGCACATAAAGGCTTTTCTCAAAGTAATTTTTACTTTTTTCAGTTAATGAAGAATTTGTCTGCTGTTAGTAGAACAATACAGGAGCAATAACGTAGCTCAGGTAATATTTCATGTATTCCTAAGAAACTAAGCTCCCAAGCTTTACTTATCCTTTCATCAGTGGGACTCTTTAATTGCTGGAGAAGAACGTTTGCTCTCTTTAACTGCATCAGAAAACATTGCTCGTGAAACCAGGATGACTAAAAAACTAACTGTGCTTTCCATTTCCACTGATTACAAAGACAAGCCATCACTGGATGAGTTGGGCAATGATGGCAGTGGTTTTTATGGAGTATGATCCTTGATGTCACTTACTGCACCTTAAAAAGTGAAATAATGAAAGATTTTTAAAAATACACTAAATCGAGAGTGGGAAGGAGGAGTATTTGTTTACATAATTAATTATTGGGCTGTCACTGGGCTTTAATGAAGTTGTGGCTGTTAAGAACTTGATCCTGGAAACCCTTCCACAAGCACTCATTTGAAATGGTGGGATTGAGGAGGGGTTTGTACAAACAAGACTCATATTACTCTGTGTGGTTCTCCTGTGTTTTGCACTGTTTGTGCATTGCAAGTCTTGTATGCTCCTTATGTGTGACAGAAAACAGTGTGAACTATTTATCTGTACATGGGAAACATGCTCTGCCATTTGGAAGAATTTAATCTCCCTTGTAGGTAACTGCCATTTTAAATGTTCATCACCAGGAACAAGTTCTTGCTTAGAAATTAGCTGTGCTGCATAAATAAATATTCCTCCTAGGATTTCAGACATTACAGACAATACAGAAAAATACAATGAGCAAATTTATTTTGACTTAAAAGCTCTGCCTGAGAAAATTACCTTATAACTACACATGAGAAATTGCTGGAATGTCAGCTTCATTTGCAGTGGCCCCTTATGGCCTGATCACCCTCCCTGGCACGATAAATCACTGGCAAGATCCTTACCTTAACACGTTTGATCTCAGCTCAGCAAGACTTGGTTTTGATGTGAAGAACTCCAGATCTGTTAGGTCAGAGACAAATAGCAGAGCCACTGACCTGCAAAGTGCTAAGTCTATATTAGACCCAAGTGAGCAGCCTTAAGCTCCTGAAAAGTTTGCCTTCGCTTCTACTTTGCATCCTGAAGCTTTTCAAATATCACTGTTAGCATATTTTTTAATGATGCCAGAGACATTTCCTTTTGTGCTGTTCTGCATGTACAGAATCCACAAAAAGCATGTGGTGTGAGAAGCATTAGCTTGGATAAACTGTTAGAATTATCTGCACTTTTGAGAGACATGAAATAAAACTCATTATTTATCCATTTCTTTACTTAATTTACACAAATAGCTTGCACTGGCCTTTTTTCCTACTAGACCATGCCTACTGATATCATAAATAATGATATTCACCAGTACACCCAGTGCTGATGGAAAGTGCCTGTATGTACATGTCTGCACATACAGAAATTCAAACTACTTTTTAAAAGAAAAAACTCAGCTTGTGATATTTACATTCAAAGTCTGAATTTTCACAAAGAACAGTTTTGTGGCCACTCAGTTTTGCAGCCTTGGTTTGAAGTATTCCTTATTGTCCTGGTTAAACAGTCACTTATCTCTATGATAGTAAGCAGGAGTGTTAGTCTACCAGAAAATTGGATGTTCTTAATGGGCTTTGGGGGAGAATAGCTTTGCATCATCAGCATTAAGTTAAATCACATTAAGTACCCACTTACAACGTAGGGATTACCACTTATGACATCTTTGGTGAAAGCCTTTAAAACAAATTGTTGTGTTTGTTAGAAGAAGCTGTGAGATAACAATTCCCAGAAGTCTGATTTATAAATTCTTTTTGCTCTTCAAGAAGATGCAAAGGAATCCAACACTTCTCATTCAATGCTGCAACGAAATCTCTCAGGCTGGAAATTCTTTTCAATAAAAAGTATTGAAAATACTAGTTTATTTACTTCAGAACATTCTTCTGGACAGAAGAAACTGTTAGACTCCCTTTCCTCAGAGTTCAGTTCTGATTTCTCCTCCAGTCCTTTCTGTTGATTAAGACATTGCCTTTACATGTAGAATGGGCCATTCTGCTTTTTATTATTCATAAGGCTGATTGGGGACAACGGGGTTTAAACTGTCAAAGTAACCTGCTGTGCTTGGACACCTGACAGATTTACACCTCAAAGTACACTGTGGTGCTAAGGCAAAAATTGGATGTGGAGTGTTCTTGCAAGAGCAAACTGCCCTCCCAATCAAATAGATTGAGGATATCTCAACCTGAGGATATACTAAGATAATGCCAATGTTTGATAGAATGTAACGTTCTTGTATAGGACTGGCAAGCTATTCTGTATAGAGATGGACTGCATGAAAAATGAACTTTTCTATTTAACTTTAAATAGAAACAGATTAATGAGTTAAAGTATATAAAATAAAAACATGACCCTTAACTTTTGCCAAACATGCAGTATTAAAAAAAGTGGACTAGGGCAAACCCAAAACCTGGTTATACCGAGCTTTCCTTAAATGAGAAAAGTGCGCTGAAAGTCTTGTCAATAAAGAGCCTTTCTTAAAAACTTGAATACTCATACACAGAGTCCTCAGATCCCCTCTCCCCTTTTCCTTTAAAATTCATGTTTCTTTTCCCCTTTGTAACCAAACTCCATTTTTCTCTGCTGGAACTCCTTGTAATGATGCCAGACCATGGGCAAACCTCATTAGTTTCCCTGCTGTCTACAAGATAGGATTTATGCTTGTAGTGAACACAATGACACATGATCACTACATGGCTAAAATCACTATCAAGACTTTAATCTGAGAAATTTTTCATCCAAACAGTGCAAATACTATTGGTATGTAAAGGTATGGAGCCCAGTATTAATTACAGCAAACGTCACCCAGTGCCCCACTTCTGCAAAGGAGCACATCAGTGAGAGCTGTTTGTGAAGGTTTGTGGCATGCAGCCTTTGGCAGGTATGTGGTATAAGGTATGATGTCAGTCCAATCCAGTAATAACTAAATTCCCATGAGACCTGGCTGAAGTCAGATGTTGCTATTCCTGGTTCACTGCTTTTAGTCTCCCTAAAGACCATTTAGGCAAACAGCTGGAAGAGCTGACTACAAAGGTTCCCAGTCACAGGGAACCACTCTGGGAAAGCAGGTAAAGGCTTCTAACCAGGAAACAAGTTATCAAAGGATTTGTCCTGTTGCTTCCTCAAGGAAAGAAATGAACTGAGACAGAGAGCAAGAGCATGAACACATTTGTGTTGCATGCAGAATCCAGACATTAAAAGCAATTGTCTTGGGTGATGGGAGGAAGAGCTGTGCTGCACCAGTCAGTGGGTGTGTTCTGCACTGGGCTCCTGCTTGGCCTCTAAATAGGAGGGTCTTCCTTCTCCCTCCATGCTGGAGTGCCTTACTAAAACAAAACCTTTGAGACATGAATAGAAGCAATACCAGAACTGGAGTTCCAGTACTGTCACCGCTTTGCAGTGATGGAATATTCCTCCTCCTGAAGAGAAGTACAGAGGGGAACAACATCACCAGCTCCAGCTTCATCTGAACTCATTATGCAGATCATGCAGCAAGGAGGGCACTGCCTCCCTGACAACACTCAGAGGAGCAACAACAGAGACAACTCCTGATGAAGTGACGCACAAAGAGAGCAAAGAGCACAAAGAAAGGGGTCGTTTCATCTATACCATGTGTGCATGTAGAGTGAGCACACAGAGAAGTGTGCATTAATAACATACAGAAATGCAGGCATGCATCCACAGGTAAATACTGGCTCCAAAATTCATCTCTATTGCTGTTTCCCAGAATACCGTGTACAAAAATAGAGGCTTGATCTTCTTGTAGTCTGGCTGGTTTAGCAAGAGATCCTGGCTCTGACACTGACCTACTGTCTGAGTTAGTCATGGTTACACTCCCACAAATTTAAACTCCCCCATCTGTGAAGGAACCTTGTCACAGTTTTACAGTGAGGCTGAATCAATTAATGCCTTCTGAAAGATGTGATGGAGTAGAATATTAACACTTGCAGTTGAGTGATGCCAGCTAAAAACATCTTTAGTAATGTAACAAATGGATTTAAAAATCACTGCCAAAGGGTTGGACCACCAAGACTCCTAGGCCATCATCAGCATAGCTATAGCACATTTAGTGTTAGTCTTATATCCCTATTTCAAGTGAATTGTGAAAAAAGCAGAGCTTGATTTTCACCTCTTAGGAAAACAGTATCCAATAAACATCACAAAAGAGAATAGGCCGTTAAGTAGCCGTGGTAAAGAAAGTGTGACAAGGACAAAAAGAGGAAGACCAACAAAATGTCAGGCACTGATGGAAAAGGGGGTAAAGGCTCGGCCAGATGTCCTGAAAAACAACCGTGCTGGTTTCTCAGAGTCCATGCAGGCCATTCCCGTACGGGACTGCTGCAACAGTGTGTCACAACTGAAGCAACTGGAAAAAAAAACAAAAAGTGCCTTGGTTTGGAGGGTAAGTGGTAATTTCTTGCTAGTTTTGAACAACTCAAGAATAAACTATTTCTGTTACAGTTGAAAAGAAACATAAGCAAATGTAAAATGCATATGTTATGGTAAGCTTTGAAAATATCCAGTGGAATCAGGACAGTGCTTTTATGTCTAGTGCAAAGAACGTTTAAAATATACTCCAAATATGTTTCAGACAACAAAATGAAGTGGTTCCTTAAAAAAAAAAAAGGAATCTATGTATCCACCTGTCAGTTACATAAATGCCTTCTCAAATCAATTTGACAATATAAAGAAGTATTAAACCCAGTTTAAAATTAAATTCTATTTTAAGGACATTTTACACTAGCAGAGTGGTAAATAAAAGTGAGGTGCAGTGTCATGGGAAGTGCTTTTGTGATTGAGCTGAAAAGACTTTACAGGGTTTTTCAACTAACTAGATCACAATTTTCATCTAGGTCATCGTATAGTTGGGGAATAAAAGCACAAGTGCCTATAAACCAGCCTAAGAAAGCTGAGTGTGAAAATGGGTGATCTGGACTGTATCACAGAGAGGAAAAAAACAGGGTTTTTTGAGCATAAGGGGATGAGAATTATCAGAGGCATACCACACTTTTTACGTGTAAGCTGTGTAGGGAGGACAAGTCGGGCTGCCGAGGGGGGAGCAGCTCTGTGTGCAGCGCTTTGCGTGGGCACTGCTCGGAGGAGAGAAATAACACAAAATGCGGACCCACGGATATAGAAGCAGTGTAGATCGTGAAGGATAATAGCAGGAGTGAGGGACTGACTTCTAAATAAGAGCAACTGAAGTGATACTGAAGTGGTACCGAAGAGGAAAAAGAGTATGAAGGCAGCAAGGCTGGTGCCAAAATAACCCTGCATTAGTTCAGTGAAAGCTGCACTGAAATAGTGTGTAGAGAACAGAGTTTTCTGTATCCTAATGTAAACAACATTTGACACAGTCCTGTCAAGGACTAAAAATTGTGTCTGAACCCCTGAGAAATGGTGACCATGTAAATAGTTCCAGCTTCATTGCAGGAGAGAAACACATGAAGAAGTCATACTCTCTGGGATACTAAACTTCAAGAAGCAGATTTTTTTTAAAAGAGGAAGTAACTTAGAAACTCCCTGCTTGAAGTTCGGAAATTAAAATCCATAGAATCAGCATGGAGGCTTAAGAATGTGAAAGAGTCAAAGAAGATTTGCATTCCTGAGGCTGAAAAGGGGAAGCACAAGCAAGAAAATAAATGGGGTGGCAAAGAAGGAAGATATAAGAGGAAAAGTAGGCTGGAAAACACATAGACTGCAAACACAAAAAATAAAAATTGCTAGTAAACATACTAATATTTATTTTCTAAATAACTATGAAGAAAATTACTGGAAAGGTAACACAAATAAAACTGCCAAGAAAAGCCTAAATTAAATAAATAAGCTGACAGGGGCTGTGGGAGAGTCACTGGATTCTGAAAACAACCTGGCTATGGAAGGGAGACTTAAGATACTTCCAGAGGTGGCTGCTCATTTTGGGGAGATCCTTATTTGGTTATCTCAAAGTAGATTACATTTCTGCTCAAGAATTAGAAAAGCAGAGCCACTAGTTGGAAGACTAGAAAATGGCAGGTAAAAAACTTGTGCTGGGGAATCATCGTTATTAAAATCTAGCACCAGCAGTATATAAAAAATCATTCAAGGGCCATATTCAGGACAGGCCCAGTGCTTCACTCTTAGCTGTGCTGCAAGGAGTTGAAATAAAGTTCCTGAAATACAAAGAAATCCTGAATGCTAATGTATCCTGAAATCTACTGCATCAGTTCTTCCAGTTTTCAAAAGGCATCAGGAAAGCTACTGAGAGTGTACCAGGATGATGGTGGGGGAGATGAGGAGGATGATGATGCATTAAGTGGTGTTTTTCCCCACTGAAGCATGAGAAAACAATGCCATAGATCTGGAAGGATCTTCCAATTGGAGAGATCTATTTCAGATGAAATATACATCTGATATTCTAACCAGCTCTAGTCACCTGGGGCCAAATTTGAGGCATGCTGATCTATTCACAAGAGGATAAGATCAGCCTTCATATGACAGCCTAAAAATACCTCTATTTACCCAAAATGGTAAATAGCTCTGCTTTGGAAAGAAATCAGTCTCTTTAGAGACTTTAAAGATAAGACCTTACCTGTGTAAATACGTGTTTGGAATTTCTGTCTGGAAAGGTACTTTCTGATAGTTTCTAAGCAAAACCCAAGGGATTTAGTGTAATCATTGCCACAGGACCAGAGCATGGTAAGAGGACAGTGTCCCCCTGGCATCCTCTTTCCAAGTTCAGCAAAGGAGCTGCAGCCTGTTTTACCATGCAACGCTTCCAGTATTTTTGTGACTTTCCAAATAAATTTTTTTGGTAACTCACTTATTTTAAATTAGGGCATACTATAAATCCAGGAGATTAGCAAACATATCCTTTCTGTAACCACCCCACCTGCTGTAGGCCCCTCACAGCTGTCCCACAGCATCTCCTTAGATTCTGAGTTCAATTCAAAGTCTTCATTACCTACGAATCCCTCATAGATTAGGGTCTATATACTCTAGTGGTGAGTGTGGTCCCCGTGTTTTAGTCTCCAGCTGAGGCCAATGGAGATTGAGCTGACCTTAAACATTTTCACTTGGGTCACAGAATGTGATGTGGATGGTTCCCTGCAGTATTTTCCCACTTCAGTCCAGCAAAGCTGGAATGCATTATGTTTCAAGCCATCGATAAAAATATAGTTCACTAGGCTCTCTATGAAAGGCACTGACTCCAAGTAATCAAGGATTAGGTTCCTTTTTTTCTTTTGTCATTTGGGAAACTATTGCAGCAATGCTATTGCAGCAACACTTTGATGTGGCTTCACATATCACACTTTTAGTAATGAAGTGCTCCTAAGCCTTAGTTCACCGTGTGACTTAGCACTGATGCGTTGCGTTCATGTCACAAAGGTAGATCACTATTGACAGAAAATACTGATGAATAGAAAGATGGTTTTGGACAAATTCTGAAATTGGGAAGTTGTGTTTTGGAGAAAACCAGATAGGAATATGCAGTTTGAACAGGAATTCATTTGCTAAACACAACAGTAATGAATGACAGCCCTTGGATGGTAATCAATGTTTAGACTTCATCGTTCTCTGCATAATACTTGGTAGTAAATCTTCACACAGCTATTCATGCACTTACTGTGCTTTAAGTAGGGATGCTGGCCCTTGTCTGAGGATTCCTCACTAGAGAACTGCATAGAACTGCGGTTTTCTGAAGATTTTTAAACCTCTACACGTCTGTGCTTATATTACACTTACATTGCTTCCTCGTAATCTTGTCTTTTTTTAATTGCATTTTTTGTCTGTCATTTCTTTCAGCTGAAGTAGATTTGATATATTGGTTACTCATTTCAGGGAATAAGTTGTACTCTTAAAAACCCCCCAAACAGATAAAAAGTGGTGTTGTTTTTTTTTTTTTTTACAACTGGGGAGAATGAAAGAATTCTCAAAAAATAGAGAAATGTTACAGTCCAGCCTTACGAAAGATAGCTACAAAACTGTAAAAGAAGAAATATGACTTCATGCAAGATCTGACAAAGAATTTATTATATGGACCACTGAACTCATCTTTTGTCATTTATCTCTGTAAATGTGTGAGATTTCTTGGAAGATAGTTAGTCAAATGAGGAGCCGAGATGAAACAGTGGATACAATTTATTTAGACTTTAAAAAGGCTTTTGATGATAAAGTCCTTAGCAAGAGGCTATTAAGGAAAGTTAGTAACCATATGGTGAAAGATAAAGTCCTGCCATGGATTAAAAAGTGGTTAAGAGATAAGATAAAAAGACTGGAAATAAACGGATAATTCTCCTGGAAAGAGGTTAATAGCAAGGTGCCCCTTCATTACTGTGACTGGCAATCAATATCTTGGCTCACCTGCCTTTGCAGATCATTAAGAGTAAGGTACAGAGTTTGTAGATAAAAATGTTCAGGCTAATCAGAGTATTGTAGAAAATATTACTGGGATTGAAGTTAAATGACATTTGGGCAACACAAGGGAGATGAAATTTGCCAAAGGTAGCAAATACAAAGCCAAGCCTCTTGGAATGAAGGGTTCAGACAACTTCTGGATGCTGATCTGTGGCCACTGATTTGCAATGTCCATGAACAGCTCACTGAAGGAAACTGTTCATGTGCCTTGCAAAGAAAGGACAACTGGATCTGGTGGTTCCATGGTGTGGTCCTGCCAGGCACTTTATGGCAGTGAATAATTTCAAACTGGCAGAGCCCATTAAGATCTGCTGGGAACGATTTTGCAGGGACAGGGAGATGGACAAGCTGCATCAAGAATTTTTGGACAGTGGGAGTTATCAGGAGGTGCAGATGTACAAGATAGAAATGTAATATGGAAATGCACCAGAACTGGCCAACTTCTGTGGGAAATGTTTCGGAAGGACAAAATGAAACAGAGAATTAATGAGGGACTTTTTTTTTTTTTTTGTCAGAATGAAAGAGTGTGTGTTATTCCTTGTTCTGCCCAACGTCATGACTGTTCTTGCAAAGACCTGAATCGTAGTTTTCCTTCATTAGTGTCCTGCCTACTGGGCTATCAAGCTGATGTCTGAGACCTCATAACTGTTATCCAATGGCAGATAACATGAAATTCTTCCCAAAGACAGCCAAAGTTGGCAAAATTTGGGCCTATTCCCCATAAGAAATCAGGGATTCATAATCAAGTTTCTGCTCTGTTTGCTTCAGAGCAGGGGTATGAATTTGTCTGCCTTTCAAAACAGGCAAGTGCTCTGATTATTATTGGCCTTCTGGTTTTGGTATGCAAATAAATACATGGATCTTTTGCATTTGAATACTTGAAGTATTAAACATTTTTTACAAAGAGAAAAGCAATGAGAAAGTCTTTCAGTGCATTGTCTGACCCTACCAACTGGACAGAACCAGCAATATATCATTGTATAGCTTGCTGTATTAATCCAGGGTGCATTTTCCCTAAAGATTCAGCCTCTCCCTGCAGAATCAGCATAGTAAGAGGTCACTGCTGCCATAGTTACCCCTCAGTAACACAGCAGTCTGCTGCAGTTCCCTAGCTGGGGCCAGCGCAGCCTTGTGCTTTCTGTGTTTTTAAGGCTCATGGCTGTTGTGGCTGTACTGGAATATGCCAAGGCAGGGACTGGATACATGTAAGGCTATGCTTGTGTCTTGTTCCCTCATGCAAAACTTGGCTAAATTGGGTTTGAGCAGAAGACCGTAAAGGTTTGGGAGGAAATAATCCCATATTTGGGATACTAATTGGAAGGGAGTGCATAAATATTTTCTGATCACTATCTGAGTTGATGGACTAAACACAAAGTGGGAATACACTGGAAGAAAATTCAAGCTGCAGATTTAAACAACATAAATCTGCATATGGTATATACACCGAAACATCATATGTGATGATACAGAGCGGCATCCCTAGTGTCAGCACCAGATGCTGAAGTGTTCCACAAAGGGGTAAAGAAGCTGTTCTATTTGTCTACTCTCATGAAAACATCTCTAATTTTCTGTGCCCCATCTTTTGTAAAAGAACTGTGCTCACCCAGGTGACCCAAAAGCCAAGCTGGTTTTTTAAGGCATTGCTCAGTGGATCTGACTTCAAAAGACACTAAAGTAGCTCACACAGGGAAAGGCAGATGGGAAAGTACATGTATGCCTCACTTACCTGAATTTTGCCAAAGTTTGTCTTTGTTAAAAAAACAACAAAGATTCTGCATATTAATCTAAATTAAAAAGAGTTTCTGTCTCCTGTCAGAATGTCAGTCTAGAATTTTATCTGGAAACATGTGCTGGAAATTTTAATGGAAAGGGTAATGGAAGCACAATGGGAATGAATATACTGAAACCTAGCAATAAAAGACTTCAAACCCAGATGTTTATCCTATGACAATTTGAGATGTATTTGTTAGCTTTTGTCTACCCAGAAGCAGTTTGCCTGCACTTCATACAAACTCCTTTGTGTAGCTTTCTGTTGCAGTGCTGGGTAGTTTACCTGGCCTGTGTGTAGAAACTGGACAGATTTTAGCCTGTAGTGTAATTGTAGAGGCAAAACCTCTTATACAGGACACAGAAGATACGGTTGTCACCTAAATCATAGGCTGTTAATAAAGAAACATTTCATGTACCTCCTCACTGCCAGCACACTGTAACTTCACCCCTTCAGGGCACCTCTTTTTAAAAAGCTCTGAAAACCACAATTCTTCAGTTTTCCCTTATGCTAAAGTTGTTCAGCTCTTGCTCAGACTTAAATCAGTTGGCAAGCAAGAAACAAAACTTAAAACATCCATCTGGATTAGTGTGCTCAACATGATGCAAACTGAGAACATTTATTCACTCAGCTACCTGACACAGTGACAGAGCTGCGACGGGACAGAGCCACGGAGTCCTCATTCTACACCAGGCTGTCCTTAAAAGTCAACATGACTTACCAAAACCACAAAGAAAATATTTTGTAAAGCAGATGTGATTATGCCATAACAAAGGAAGGACAGGCACATCGTGCAGAAACACCTTTAGCTCCTCAGACAGCAGGAGGGGAATGCTGCAAAGGGCTCAACCCACTGGGCTGATTCCATATCTACTGTCAGATACTTGGGAGACAGTCTCAGGAGAGACAATGCAGTTGCATAAAAGCTTAAAAGAGAGAGAGAGGCATCAGTGTAACAATGTGAACCCTCTGACCACCCTCAGAAGCTGTCAGGTTCTCTGAGCTGTGCTCCCTGTACTAAACATGTTAATGACATGTCCTTAGCAGACATCATGCTATGGCTTCTCTCACACATCTGATATTTCTGGAACAGCCCGTTCTGGGAGAGTTCCTGACACAAAGCTGACTTTTGTAGAAGCGTGACTTATTTCCAGGGGGAGGGCTGGATCCCCTTCCTACCTACGTGCCCCTTTACATATGGAGCACAGCACTGCCAGCACGCTCCTGACAAGCCTGAGGAGGACTTGCTGTGCCACGGGGCTGTGGAACAACCTAATTCCATACAAAATCCAAGATGCCCTATTCTGCAGATGCAATCCCTCCCCAAATGCTAATGTTAAAAAGTAAAGAGTTAAGGAGTCATCACAGTGAAAAGAGAGATAATCCTGAATGTAGCAGTTCCAGTACTTGCCAGGCACACAAAACTTAACCCTGGGTGCTTGAACACTCACCTGCATGTCTGGTTCGCATCCTGCTCACCAGTTCTTATTACACACATCAACAACACTTTATTTTTCACAGACCGTGCCAAGGTATTAAAAACCTGGGAAAAATATTTCTAATGACTGGGGTTTTTTAAAGCAACTTAGGCTGACTTCCAATACTGAAGTCCCAATAGGTACTGCTGCACATCGTACGTAAACCATGGCATCGGGTAATTTTCATCACTAAATCGTATTTTTTCTGACCTATTTGAACCCACATTGCCTCTGGGTGCTCTGTCAGGTGTACAGATCGGAAGGAATTCACATCCAGTTTTCTGCTTATTTCAATAAACTTCCCAGAGTAATGTTTCACAATTATTCTGCCAAATAATCGAATAAATGAGAATTACACAGGTGATATTTGTTTCATCTGTGTAGCTGGGAGGAGCTTTCATAGCCACCCCAATGGTAATGGAGTTATTAAAAGATTAATGAATAATTTTCTTTTTCCTGGCACATATTACAAATCTTTAACAAAACTCACTTAGAAAATCCTGGAATTTCAACATGTTATACCCTAAAGAGCCTGTCTATTTACCAACTTTAGAATTACAGAAATAGAATTTCATTGGCAAAATACATTTAAAATTTTTCCACTAAGTTTAAATGTTCACAGATTCCATTTTTCAAAAAGAATTAACTCCCAAATGGTTAATGGTTTTACATTCATAGACACCTGTAATAAAGAGTTCAGGAATTCTGTGTCCTGGTTGTGTATTTAAAATTCCCAGCTAACAAGCAGGGGAGAGACTGCTAGGAATGCTTACAGATGTCTGATTTTACAAGGTCTGGGGTTGTTGTTTTCTTTTTTTCCTTGCCAAAGTGCTTTAGTCTAATGTTATTTATTGTTTATGGAAGTTGTTTGTCATTTAGGACATGAAATGACCACTCCCCCAAAAGAAAGAATCAAGTTACAATCCATTATTTCATTTTTGATTGTTTTTCTTTGTAATAGGTGGGAAAGTGGATCCTGGATAAAAGTCCTGCCCAAGACAAAACTCCAAGCTGAAGACTCCAATTATCTATAAATCACTTGAATTTCCTGCAGAGAAAGAAAAAAAGGAGGAAAGAGCGAGACAGACAGAAAAACAGAGACAGAGGATATGCCAAGTGAAACATTTGATACCTGTCCTAAACCAAAATTTTCTCAAAAGTAACCAGGAGTTACCTGATATCTCAAACCCAAGCTTAGAAGAAACATGTTCTCATTGTTTTTGGCTTAATAATGAAATGAAATAGCTTTCTTTTAATTGTTCCATTAGTATAAAATGTGTAACTTTGTAGATCTGAGAGGATGGCATTATGTATTGATTTATTAAAGGTCACTGTACATTCTCACAGAAAGCAAGCTATGATTGCTGCTGTATTTTTCAAAGATTTTAAGAAACAATTCTCCAGTTTTAGAACAGAGAAATCCAAGTACATTCATGATGCAAACTGGCTGTGATATTACTCTCAAGTATTTCCCACCAAACCCTCGTGAAGCACAATTCACATTGAAAGTAGTAATGAACAAAATTCATGCCAAATACTCTTTGCACAGTGTGATTGCTCCCAAGGTGTAGCACTACACAGCATCCAATAACTGCATTCCTTACTTAGTTAACTATTTAAAAAGAAATTATGAGCAAGAAACCATATGCATTTTTAGATTTGCACACTGCAGTTTGCATCAAAATGTAATGAAATTTAAAATAGTTTCCTCTGAAACATTCTTCTAGAACAAGGAATTACTGTAACAAATTAGAAGACAAATTAGTTTTGGCACCCACTTAAAAAAAAAAGAGAAAAGATGAAAAGCTTTTAAAGTGATGATACGGAGGAAAAAATTACACTACATCAGCCAAAATCAGTCTCCTATCAGCATTAAAGCTCCTGAAGTTGTATTTCCAGTAGATAAAAATGTTATCACCTTTTCCAGTGCTGATGTGCTTATTTTCCTATTAAGTTACTTGGCAATTAGAAACAAAGTCTGACACATTGCAATCTGTTTATACAATAGATCTGAAACCTCTCCAACAGAAATTAAAACATTCTTTAAAGATACTGAAGATGCAAAGATTAAAAATACATAAACGAATTTTGAAATGCAAAATGCATTTACAAACAAATGACTGTTCTTAAAGCCCATTTTAATCAACAAAACCAATTTAAGTCTCATAAGAGAAACCCAGAAACCCAGCAGATTTTTCGACATTGACCCAGTGGGTTTGTTTCTAACCCTCTCTTAATGAAAATCCCTCTTAAAGGTCTGCAGGAAAAACATGCCCTCTCGCAATATTGTTCAAGGGTGTATTCAAGAATCACGGAAGTTCGTAGAGACCTGTTCCAGTGCTGTAACAACCTGGTAGTATTAAGAGTCCTCCAGGAAATGTAAAAGAGTCCCTTGGGCACACAGAGTAATTCAAGAAAGAAAACGGTTTTATTTTCTGGTTGAGATACACAGGTATGTATAGTAATGTCCTCTGAAGTACATCAAAAGCAACCAAAACATACCCAAGAACTACTGATTTTGCACTGCAAAAAACCCCAGCAGCTCTGTAGAAAACAGTACATTTAAAGACAAGTGGCAAAGCCAGTCCCAGCAGATCTAATTTGCTTTCTATTATCCTGTGGCTTTTCAGATGATTACAGGGCTAAAAACCTTTTTCTTTTACTACAGATTCAAGGCAGTCTTTTAGCAGTTTGGGGTTTTATTTTGGTTTTTTTCTCTCTACACTCAGGTTGGGTAGGGCAGAATGAAACTAATTTTAAGCAAAATCCCTCCTTTGGAGAGACAACCATGAATTTCTCTGCCAGAACAAACGAACACAACTTACCTTAGTGTATTTGATTTCAAGGTTGAGAGTGGGAGAAGGCAGCAGATGCAGAGATGCCATCAGAGCTGCAGGATCTGCCTTCACCTCCCCTGGCATCTCAATTTTACTGGAAGTCATAGTCTTGGGGGGGGTTTTATAACACCACCGAACCCCCCGCTCTGCCCTGATGCTGTGTTGTGTTTTGGGTTGGTTCCCCCCCCTCCAAAGCCCAGCGCTGAAGATGTTGCTCTCCTCCTCTGTATATAGGCAGGTGTCAAGCCGGGTCTCTTCTTATTGGACATGGGGGCAGAGGCAGGGGGGCAGGTCCATCCTACCTAGGGCGAGAGCGGCACAGCCCCGCTCACTGCGGCGCAGCCTCCCCGGCCCCCGGCCCCGCGCCCCGTCCCGTCCGGGGACTCCCGGCTCCCCGTGGAAGCACGGAGCTCCCGGGCGCGGCTCGCTGCCCGCCGCCCGAGGAGCGGCCCCGGGGAACGGCCGCGGGCAGCCGGGTCACCGGGACCGTGGTGTCCCCCCTCGGCTCCCCGGGCGGGAGAGGCCGGTCCCGGCCCCGGCCCCGGCCCCGCCCGGGGCATCCCGCGGGGAGCCCGGCCAGCCGCCGCTCCACGCGGGCTGCGGAGACCCGGTCCCGGCGGGGGTAGCGGCGTCAGGGGAGAGACCGGGCTGCACTGGGGGCGCTCTGTCGGGCCGGGGTGACCGGGCACCGGGCAGTCTGGCGGCGCGGCCCCGGGCCGGCGGCAGCGCTCGGGCGCGGAGCCGACGGGGCAAGGCGGGCGGCCCCTCGCGGGTCCCGAGCCGAGGAGCGGAGAGGGCACGGACGGGCCGCAGCCTGAGCGGAGCCTGAGTGCCCGCTCCCCGTCCGGCCGCCGCCGCCCGCCGCTGTCCCGGGCTGTCCGCGCCTCACCTGGCGGCCGCCCTGCCCCGCTCCCGCCCCCGGGCGCTCCCCGAGCGTCCCCGCCGGCCGTGCCCGCCGCTCCCCGGGCCGCCCCCGGCTTCCTGCGGCGGCGGTCCGCCCGAGCCCCGGCGCTGCCGTGCCCCGGTGCCGAGCGGCCCCGCGCGGGCCCCACCTGCCCCGCCACAGCGCCATGGCCGGCCGCCGGCTGCCCCCTGCCGGCCGCGCCCGCCGCCACAGCCCGCGGGCAGGGCCCGCCGCGCCTCCCCACGGCTCTGCCGAGGGAAGGGCCGTGAACGGGAATGACCTATTCCAGCAACAGCCGCCTGATGCCAGGTATTCTTTTGGGGGGCCCTCTTCGCGGGAGGCCACGTCGTGCGAGAGAAGAGGCTGGGCAATGCCGTACAGCAGGTTACCGGGAAGGCAGCGGCCAAATGGAGCCAGACCCACGACTGACAGGCATCAGAAACTTACTGTCAAACCCCTACACTCTCCCCGGTCAAACTCTCTAGGCAGAAAACATAGAAAGCCCAGGCCGTTTTCATTGCTGTACACAAAATCAGTGAAGTTCTGCTTACTGATGCAAACGCTCCCAGTGATTTGAACCTGATCAGAGTCATGTTTTGAAGTTATCAAGCACCAGTCAGATGAAGAAAAAAGGACACCAAAGTTACAGCTGTCTAAAGTTGGCAAAACAAAGCAACAAGACACACGCCACCTGACCTTTTCATTGACATAGTCAAGAATAAACAACGGGATCTGGCCATGTTTTGATTTTGTTACAGTATTTGTTTGTTGATGCCCTTTATATTCCTCACTCCATGTTTGACAAGTTCACAGATAACGGGAAAGATTGCCCCAGCATTCTCTTAGTGTTTGTACAGGAGCATGGAACAAAGATTGTTTGGGCACAGACAGGCAGCACAAGGTACAGAGTGCCAATTAAGTAATTTCAGGGTTAACATGCATATTTCTGTAAATTTCCGTCTCACTAATGAAGAAGACTGCAGATTTTGCATTCTCTCATTTTCAGTCTTTTCTTTTTTTTTGACCTGACAGAGGAAATGGATTCATAATATTCTGCTGTAATGTGACATACAGAGCTGTCAAACTGTGACACTTGGGATGAGTGAGACATTTAAACGTCAGAAATTCAATTTTTAATGGCACACTGGCAACACAGACCTAACACTTCATCACAAGGATGACACCTTCTAAAAGCCATTTTAAAATAAATCAGAGTGGGGATGTGCTCCTTTGAAAAAAGAATGCATTTAAACAAGTTTCAGGAATGAGGAAACTGCATGACAGTTTCATTATTAGATCAATAAAATTCAGGAGATTTTGATGGGAAGGGATTCCAGTGTGTGTGTGTGTGTGTGTGGAGATGCAGCTCAAACCCACATAATCTGGAGCTGCTTAAGTGACCTTCATCAACTTCTTGCTGTACAAACCACATTCCTCTTACATCTAAAAGCAATTCAATTTGCAAAAGCCCTCGGAGATCTGTAGACCAAGGGCTTGTTGGCATTCCCAGACAGAGAATGGGACTGCACACTCACCATTCCACAGGCTCCAGGTGCACAGGACCCCCAGAGAGTTCCCCAGTGGCACACGTGTCCTGCTGCTCTGCTGGACAGCGAGGGACTGAGTGGAGCTCCTCTTCCAGCACCTGGGGAGACACCGATGCCTCAGCCCTCGGTGCCCAGGCCAAGGTGGCCTCTCACCAAGGACAGAGCAGCTCTGCCAAGCAGAGTGACCAGTGAAGTCTTAGACATTTTGGGGACACTGATGGACCCAGCCTGGGGAGCTGCTTCCAGACTTCAGCACCACACCGGCTACTTTATGACTGCAAATAGAGTCACGGCTTCAAATCATTAAAATGAGTGTTTAATATTGAATATATAATTTACTGTGGAAGGGATTGCCTTGGACATTAGGATAATAACACACTGAAAACAATAAACACTGAAGGAAATTAATTTATATGAGAAAGAAAAAGTGAGTCCAAAAGAAGAAAATAAACAGAAACAATACTCGGGGTTTGGTCCAGTGGTCCCTAAACACCTCCATACAACAGAAAACCATTTCACTTATTGCAGTGCTGAAATTTCTGGTTTGGGTTTTGAGGGGTTTTTTGGTAACTGTACAAAGCTATATCAACTGTCAATTAAGTCAGGCTGGCTGTTTTCTCTCGCATGAATGGATTTTAATTAAACTTTTACTTAGACAGCAAATCAGGAAACAAATATGTTCTGTTTCAGATTGCAATGACAAAGTCTTCACACTTTGTGATGAAATGGTTGTCAATAACATGAAGAACAACCAAGTGACTGTTTCTTGCTACAGTGTTAGAATTTAGGCCAGTATACAGCCAACATCAAACTCATTCCTGGAGGGTTTTGTTTTTTGTATTAGGAGCAATCCGAATGCATAATTTGAAGATATACCTTTGTTACTTTTAGAAGCCTTAATTTCTCCACCCACCCCCAGCAGCTGGTATTATTTATAGAGAAGGACAATAGACCTGGCTTATACAAACACCATGTGATGGGACAGGACCTGTGGTAGCCAGACGGTGCAAAAGACAAAGTTGCGATGTTGAAGACAATGCAGATGTAATTAAGGCATTCCTGGGTTTCTCAGTCACAGTACTGGTATTTTTCTGCTCTATGCTACTGTGTACCTGTTGTCTAAAGGAACTCATAAAACTAGAGGATGAGGTGAAAGTCTTTGTATCTCAAAATGTCTTTTGGGCAAATCAGCTGTGCTAAAGCACATATGGATACACCCCTGAAATGGACAATGGCTGCAGCAACTCCAGCAACACCCCAAGCAACAGCTTTTTGTTCTTACTACTTCTAATCCATGAACATTTCTTATGCTTCTGAGTGAGCTCCAGAACATACACACTGTCACACGCAGGAAGGAACTGAGTCACATCACTCTATCAGACGCTTCCAATAATTCCTTTCAAGATCAACTGCAAAATCTACCCCAAAATTATTTCAATATGACCCATAGGTTCTTTTATATATAACTTTTCCTCTCAGCTGTTCCACTACCATTTAGCAAGGATATTCCTGGTTCCTCATACAAATTCAGTATTGATTGAGAGATCCCACTCCTCTGTACCCTCTGCCTCCTGCTTCAGTAAATGTCTCTTCCTATTTCTTGTGTGCTTTATAAATTACTTCTGGAAGAAAAGTAGAGATTGAATAAAAACTTCCCCTAAGTTATTTTTCAGCTCAGACTTCCACTTAGGAAATCTGAACTTCATTTTCTGATATATGTATTAAAGCTTCAACCTCAGGTGTTCTATTTTAATTGCCTGCTATTTTCATTACCGACCATGAGGGCAGCAAATGCTCTTCAGGAGATACTTGTATTTTAATTTATCTGCAAACATAAATCACACATTATAGCACTTTTTTCCTCTAGGTTAATTGAATCAATTCTCTAAATGTCTCTATGCCTGACCATTGCAAAAGGCCCACTGGTTGAAATCTCTTTAAGAATTATGGCCCTTGAGCTGTGTGCAGGATGGGAGCAGTCCTTGCTCCAGACAAAGCTATATTATACACAGAAAGTAGAAAGGTATTGTTATACACCTAAGCAATATGATCTCTGAAGCAACAATTCTAAAATATGATTTCAAAATTTTTTAATGTAGCTCAGTGAATCAATTGTTTTAATATATAAATCTTATTAATAACTGTTTGAGTCTGGATATATCTTAAGTTATAAATAAACAGAATAAAATCTACTTTTACTTTCCTTATTTCTAATTACCTTTAACACCAGAAAAAAATGCTGATATCAAGAACAACTGTTTTATTACTGAATATTCACAAATGCCTAATGAAGAAAATTTCATTTAACACTTTTTTTTTACTAAAAATGAGTCAAATGGATCATTTCTAGTAAAACGAATCAAACAGATCAGCTTTCTTACCTGTGATATTGGCCATTTTATACCAACAGTACTATTAAATGCTGGCAAATTAACAGCTGGTAATTTTACAAAATTTGCAAAAGGAAGAGGCCTAAGGGGCAGAATAATTTGTTCAAGAAACAAGGATCCAGATACAGTTGGTAAATTCACCAGTTGTTGGTAAATTTTCTGGTAAATTTAGTCCAAAACTGAAATGCAAATTTAAGGATTTAAGCAAGCTTCAAATAATTCAGTGAGAGTGATAAAGCAGAAAATGCTTGAAAAAGCTCAGTGTTTGACTCACTTTATAACTGGGTCAGTTTCAAAAAAAAATTAGCATTTTAGTTTAATCCAGGAGCTGAAATGTCACCTGTCCCTCAGTGGCCGCAGTGACCTCGGCAGTGCTGCAAAGAGCATGTACTGGTAACTGTGAACTTGTAGGGAACGTGTTCTTGGGTGTAGGGATTTTATCTGGAATTTAAATATATTAAAAAAAACCTTTCTGTTTTGAATTTCTCTTCAATTTACCTGTTGAAATTTATTATTTGTAAAACACATCTAGCCTCAAATGGATTGACCTTCTGCTAATGTATATCACCTAATGAATGGATGCAATTAACTAATTCATATTGGAATATTGCACTTCCCAGCTCACATTCATCATCACTAAATGTGTGATCTAGTTTGCAAGTTTAAATTTTTTATTATTACCCTTTAAACTAAAGAAATAAGTCTTGCATTTAATTACCAGAACTTACATATTCAATTAATAGCTTCATTACCTTAATGAACACTGATACCATGCAGAAGTAACAAAAAATTGCTGCTGGGTCTGCTCCCAAGTACACCCTATAAAGGGTCAACTATGCACCTCAGAACACCTTTTTTCTTTTTTATTAAAAGGTTTGATCGTGGAGTTTCAAAGGAATTTGGCCTGGCAATCTAATATCCTTATACAGAGGCCTGAAATAAATGTATCATCTACATTTTAAATATTTAACATATAAAAGGAATCCCAGAAGCAAAACTTGTATCTGGAAAGACAGAGGATTTAAACAAATGTGAGTAATTCTGAATGAAAGGGAATTAAATAATGAAAACCAGGCAGACTGACAACCCACTAAAGACTGAGGGATGAGTGGTACACGGAGGCAAAACAAACAGATGCTCTTGTTGTGGGAGAGAGGGGACAAAGCACCGGGAGCAGCAGCTCTTACAGAATATTCTTCTCCAACAGAGGGTCAGATTGTGGCTGGATGGCTTCCTTGGAGGGCCAAGTGGAGAGGAAGACAGGTGAAAGTAAGTGGATTGGTGAGTCAGATACAGGAAACACTGTCACTTTCCCAGTGGAAATTAGGTTTTAGAACCATGAATCAACTCTCCTAGTTAGCTCCATCTATTTGCCAAACACACAACTTTGCAATTGTGTGTCAGTAGAGTCAAATCTATCATTATCTTTGGCTTTCCTGTTACATTCCTTTTATCAGTTAGGTAGGCTCAGATCTCCTCCTCTTCACAACCCTACAAGTAGCCTTAATAAGTCTCAGGGCTGCTATAGGGAACCCGTGCCCTGTAGAATGATGAAAGGTTTTGATAATCTATCCTGTTCAGGTTAAGAAAACACAGGATTTAGATTCCCTGCAAAGCCCACTGGATATACTTTGAGGTTTTCTTCATGCTGCATTTATATATTTAGCAAGATTTCTTTTGTTTTTAATAGCAAAGCTATTTGAGAAAAGGGAATATGCAGGGAAAAAAGAGCAGAGAATTGGCTAAAACAAAGTATTTGTCTATACTAAATTGATCTAAATTCTGATTTGCCTTAAAAGCAAAATTCTTCTTATTTTGCTTAACAGTCTTTCTCTGGATTCATTCACAAAGTAAGACTTGCCCACACCATAACCCACAAGATAAGCTCCTCCTAGAGCTGAGCAGGCAGCAGAGGCCACTGCAGCTGATAACAATGGTGCACGTAAGCATCTGTCCAGCATTGCCCTGACACTTCCACGTGGTGCCAGCACTGACAGCCCTGTCGGGGCCCTCTGCAGTGGAATGTTATCTGTGCCCCTCTGTGCCAGCACGGCTGTTGAGAGATTAAACTGGCTCAGAAGCTCTCAGGCAGGGCCTGTGTTGCACATACAACAAGCTTTGAAATTTGCTATACATCTTTACGTAACATCTATGGGTGTAGCAACATCAGCTATGCACTGAGGCCTAATGGTGTGCCCAGCCAGTCAAGAACAAAGCAAAATCCTCGGTCCTGCTTAGAAAAAGTCCAGTTTAATTCTCCCTGAAATCCATATCAGCAACAGCAGACATATATATGTCAGGCTTTAAAGATTATGAGCAAAAAGCTTGAATTATACTTACGTAGTGAGGGTTTGATCTCATATTCATAATACAGACAGAAATGTTTTATCTGGACACGGAGATCACAGAGAAGAAAGAACAAATTCTCAAGGGGTCCCCTTGTGTGCCCCTCCTCCAAGGTGGGCTTAGCTAAACCTGAGCTGCACACTGCAAATATTTCTCACCTCGAGCACTTTTTCACCAGGGATTACAGCAGAGACAGAGAGGTGGTCATAAAATACAAGAACTAAAGAAAGAGAGGGTTTATGTACTAAAGAACTTAGAATGCCAAATTACAGTGTGTTTAGATCTTCCTCACCTGAATTTTTTCTTCGACTTCCTCTGCAAGGAAAACCAACTTGTAAAACACAGAATACCCCTTATGTACCATGCAGCATTTTCTGTAAGAAAATTGAGATATAAATTAGGCAAAGTCATTTGACCAGGGACTTGAATTAGAGGTATGCATTCAGAGTTAGTCTAATTCAACTAAAATCAGCAGACTTTAAAATAATTTGGCCCATATTATTACAATACAAAAAAAAAATACGGTGTATTTACAACCTTGGTCTCTCCAGCTGTGTTGGTTTAGGTTTTATTGCATCAGTAATAACAATTTATGTGATACTCTGAATAATGTGCTATTAAAAATTCAGTACACTATATATTGTTACCCATGGGATTTAAACTGTGGGAGCTATGTGCATTATTCTCTACTTTGCTATTTCTATAGGAGTGAAGATTACTATAAAAATTGTTAGGTTATATACATCACGTGAATTCCTGCTCTGCTTGAATCCAGGTGAAGAGAAGAAATAGTTCAGACTGCCTTGGGGGTAAGGGTCCCAAGAGCCTTAGACTTGCAATCTAAGGTTACACTGATCCCACATTCAAGCATGAAAACAGTATCAATATGCTTTTTGATGTCTTTAAAGGATGCCAGTAGATTTGTGAGGCATAACCTCCCTTAACAGAATCCATTTGATGCTTCTACAGAGCATCAGCTTTATCTGATGTCAGTGTCTACTGATTTTACTTTTTACAGCAGTTCATCCAATTTTCCTGGCACAGAAGGCACACTGACAGTTTTGTAGTTCCTACGACCACCTTTGAAAAACTCTCTTGAAGCAGCAGCAGATCACTGGTATATTTCCTATGTTCTGTTTTGCTGACATTTGGATCAGGATCAGCAAAAAACCAACCTACTGGCACTAGCACTTGAGAAGCTGAGTATTTTAATCCCTTGGTGGAAACACTGCACAGCTCCAGCAATGAATTACTGGCTAATTTATCGATTTCTCTTGAAGTGTTTCCTGATGACAATTTATTTTAGAACAGTTGCTCACACTCATCCCACCAAATCCAGCAAGGCAAATAATTCTTTCAGCTGTGGACACAGCCATGTTGAATGATTCTTCTGTGCTGCCATCCTCCATAGCTTTGCTTACACTCTCACAGGGCTCCTCTGGTTATAGAATTTGAAAACATTTAGACTGTTACTTTCACATTTTTGGCAAAACCTTAAAATCTTTTTGGTGAGCTTTCTTATGATTCTACATTTAATATGTATGCTCCTTACTTACTTATATAACTTCCATTTTTGGAAGATGTCTTCATTTTCTTCCCTCAGATGACACAGTTTCAATATTTATGGGTGGCACTGCCAGTATCCATATCATTCTGACTCTGGGAGTAGGGCTCAGGTGAGGGAGCAGTAGAAAAGAGTAATTAGTGCATTTTCTTTGCCTTTTCCAACCAGATGATCCATTGCATATAACTAAAAGGCAGTAAAAAAGAGGATTAATCAAATAGATAGTAATTAAAGTCAAAGCCTTCATGGTGTTTATCTTCACACTTTATTTCTTTCTTAAATGCTACATACACGTTAGATTTGGTAAATGTCTTAGAATCTTCTTCTAAATATAAGAAAAGGAGAAACTTAATTCAAATGTTCTGAGCTGCCCCTTTTTCTCTTTGAAAAGTGTGGCAGTACCTTTAAATTGCCACATGTCAAAAGCTGGAAGGATTTACCAAGGAGCAGTCATCCCCTGTGTACTCTGTTCTTCAATACTCTCTTAGAACACCTGCTTTAATCTTGTTATGGAGCTGAGAAGAACCTTTGGTCTAACTTAGCATCACAGTTCTTATTAATGGAGTTAAATAATAAGATTTTTATAAAGTATTCAAGAAGATCTGATAAAAGCAAATGTGAAATAGATGTATTTGTGCCAGTCCACCCTGCAAACACAGAAAATTCATATAAGGCAGTCGACGTGATCTGAACGAATGAGTACGAATTCCTGTCTCTGACATGTTATTACCCCACTAGTAGTTGAAGAATAGCATTAATGTCTTCATACCTGCTATGAGACCAACCTAAGAGGTATCTACATACTAATTTGTGAGCAAGACTCGCATCTGCATAAGAGAAAGAATCACTATGGACAAAAACCTAAAAATTGCTTTCACAAACGTGTTTGTTAATTTATCATTTTCCTGACAGAGAGGAAGTGGTTTATCTCATTCCTGCCGTAATGAATGTCCTCCCAAGCATTCTCCCTCAGTTCTAACGCATACGTCATTCTGAAAGGCTCCTCTCACAGACAGAACAAACACATACTCTAGCATGCTGCGATAATTAAGGTCCTGAATAATATGTTTGTTTCTCAGTGGTGTGGGGTAAAGGTTTCCAAGCTGCCATCCACAGGCTGTTTTCAGGGGCTCCCCAGAGGCAGGCCCAGCTGCCCGTGCCACAGGCAGGACCTGTAGAGCAGGACCTGCGGCAGTGTCACCGCCTCTGCACAGGTGCCCCCGGCTCAGGCAGCACCGGCACAGATGCTGCCATCTGCTGCTCCATCAGCTCCGTGGTGCTCCACAGGCAGGCGTTTTCCAACCCACCGACGGGCACAGAGGTGTCTGGATGCAGAGGTAGAGGAAGGTGAGTAAAAGGACACAGAGAAGCAGTTAAGGATTAAAACTGGGGGAGGGGGGAGGAGAACTGGGTGGTTAAGGGATGAAGCCGGTGGTGGTAAGGTGACTGCTGCTGCAGGGAACACACATCAGGTCCTAGCTGGAGGCTAGGAAGGACACTGATGGGATAGCAGAAGTGGCACATTTCCCTAATGCTGTAAGGCTCTGCCCTGCTTAGCACAGATACAAACCTCGGCTGCACTGAGCAGCTACAATATAAGCCAAAATAATCTACTAGAACCGGGCTGAGGTTCTGTGTCAAGTCAAATGGCAGAAAATACTTGTAAATCAACCAGACAGCATCAAGTCTGTATCACATCTGATAAAACTGTTCAAGATGCTGAAGAAATAAAGGTGTAATCTTTTTCTCTAGGAGGCGCAGTTCTTTGAGATATTTGGCAACTTCAAG
Organism: Sylvia atricapilla; assembly: GCF_009819655.1. Taxonomy (NCBI): domain Eukaryota; kingdom Metazoa; phylum Chordata; class Aves; order Passeriformes; family Sylviidae; genus Sylvia; species Sylvia atricapilla. Next base: position 13,931,812 of record NC_089152.1, read on the forward strand.
TCTAAAGAGAATGGAAAATAATATTATAATGCTCTATATTATAGCACCCATGCACTTTAAGCTACACATATAGGAAATATATAGTCACTCAGTGCTTCACTTCCCTGTTCTGCCTTTTAGGGAGCCACTGGACCAAAGCAGATTTTATTAAATGCTCCTAATTTATTCTGCCTCGTTGCTCTTTTGTAAACAGGGAAGTTCACTAAAGAGCAAGGCATTTAGTCCAAAAAGAGTATTGTGAGTGAATATGCAAATTCAACACACACCACCACGGTAAGATTCCTCATTAGCCACTGAAATGTCTCAGAAGTTTAGGGCTTTTGTGTGCAGGGTACAGCACAGCATTCTCCCAAGCATTCGTTCTCTTTACAACCTCCCCTTGAAAAACTCTTTGACAGCCAATAGTAGCATGGTTTAAATCCCAATCTAGGTCAGAGAGAAATTTGTAACTATATTTTGGTTCCTTACTTTGTGGTTTGTCTTCTTGCCTTTCTTTTTGACCAGGATGATAGAAACAACATTTTATTCATTCTTACCAGGATTAAAAGAATCCAACACCCCACCCGCCACCCCCAAAACAAAAAAATAAAAAAACAAAACCCAAAAACAAACAAAAAAACCCCCCCACCAAAAACCAAAACCAACCAAAAAAAAAAAAAAAAGTAACATAGGCAAGGTAATAATTAATCCATTCTGTAAGAAAGAAGAAGAAATCTGATTGTGAACTTACTGGTATTATCTAACCAGTATAAATAGAATTGAATTGCACTCACGGAAGGCATAGAATGACAAACCCACGATGAATTGTTAGGGCATGTTGAGTTGGTTCTGTCAATGCCTGCAGTCAGACGATTTCACTGGCTGTACAAGATGAAATCTCATATTTCAATGTTTAAGTAAAAGTGTCAAAGTTCAGCTGAGGCAGGGACAAATACAGAACAAATTTTGTGTGTATTTGTAACTAGGGCACCAGAGCAATAGAGGAAGCCAAAATGAGCCGGAAAAGCAAAAGGAGTTTAAAGGAGAAATTTTCCTTGAAGAACAGCCTGGTTAAAGAAGCCCTCTCTGAGTTCCTGGGAACTTTTATACTGATAGTAAGTGTCAGCTGCTTTCCTTTCTTCCTACTAATCTAATGTTGGACAGTGCTTGTAAGGGGACATGTACATTTTTCTTGTACTGTGCCAGCAGCGAGGTTACAGCCTGACCATGCACAGCTTGAATGAATTGTTCCTATGACGGTAAGTTTGTAATTCCTTTCTTCATGCCATGTAATTAGCACTGCCTGTAAAAAACCAGATAGTTTTATGTATTTTACAATTGTCTGATTAGCATTGGATTTCATCTAGGAGCAGAATTTCAGTGAAGAACATTCTGAACAATCCAGATATGCATAATGAATGTTGTTAATACTCTCCTGTTTTTTAAAAACTCAGTAGTTCATTTTATGCATGAATTCTGTTCACATTAACAAACATATTGTACTGCATGTTTAGAAAGTTTTTGTTGAGTTGTTTTCCTGTGCAATATAGAAATTTAACTTTTGATTTGTGGTGAATTTATTGGGAGTTGCATTGCCAAACCTTTGGAGATTTTGTAAGTTAACAATATTTTGTTTTGTTTTTAACTGTACTACATAAATTATACATATATTGCTTGGTCCTATAGTACTGCTACAACTTAAATACCTAGATTTCCCAATTTTATACCCTAGATAATTTTTTAACCTAATTTCTTGCTCAGTTTTTCTGTGCATTTTGCACTGGGACTGTGAGTCGCCAGGGGAGAGAACAGGCTGTGTAGCAGAACTGGAAGTCAAGCAGCTTGACTATTTGCACCAAATTCTTTCTTCCTTTCTCCTTGTAGTCTGGACAACACAGTCTTGCTTATTGCTAAATATTTCATCATAGTGAAAAAAAAAAAAAAAAAAAGAAAAAAAAGAAGGCAGCAGGCACAGTACTGACATAGGCTTTATAACCGTAACTATATCAGCTAAATTTCAAGTAAGTCATCTAAAATTCCAGTAGCTCATAAAATACTGGAAATTATGGTCTTTACTACAGTTCAGCCAACTGAAATGTGCCAGCACTAAAATAACATTATTCTCAAATTTAATACCATCCATAAGACATTATTACAGTAAGAAGCACATTTAGAAGCAAGGAGCACAGAGCACTTTACAAACATTAATGAATTAAGTGTCACAACACCCTGGTAAGGAGGGGAAATGTCATTATCTTTATTTTGTATATTAGCAAACCTGATTACAGCAGCCTGCACAGGAAGCCTGTGGCAAAATTCTGAATATAACCCACATCACCTGACTTCCAGTATTCTGTCCCCGCCACAAGATCCTCCTCCTCTTTCCATTAATAAAATTAAGCAAGAGAAGAAAACATATTAAAGTGCAGACTGGACTGCAAATGCTATTATTTAATGTCCTGCTGCACAAGGCTAGAAAGGAAATGCAAACCCAGATCCCATTTTCTAGTATATTCACCATATGAGTGTAGTAGAAAACAAAGCTACAAAATTGTTGTTGACAATCTGAGTTTCTCATTTCTCTTACCCTTGCTAGTTTCAGCCTTGGTTTAAAACAGGAAGAGCCTCACCTGGATTAAACTGCAGCTTTCTCAGTGCTTGGATACCTCACCTTGTGTTTAGACTGCACAAGTTAGCAGCCGTACCAAGTGTTTATTGTGAAGAAACTGCCTTTTCTGCTGTTATCTTAAACTGTGCAGGGAAGTTCAGATTACACACCAGGAAAAAAATTCTTCACTGAAAGACTGATTGGGCACTGAAAATCACCTGCCCAAGAAGATGGTGGAGTCACCATTCCTGGAGCTGTTTAAAAAAAGATTGGACATGGCACTCAGTGCCATGGTTTAGTTGTTGAGGTGTTGTTAAGAGATAGGTTGGACTTGATGATCTCAAAGGTCTTTTCCAATCTAGTTTGTTCTGTGATTTTGTGATTCTATTTATTGCTGTTGCTTTAAAGCTTTGTTAGCTAGTAAGCACCTGAAGTACAGATAAACCCTTAATTTAAGTTTGAGATAATGAAAGTGGCAGCCTGGTAAGTCAGTGGACAGAAATCCTTGAAAAACAGAGCATGTATTCAAAAGAGGTTATACTACTAGGATAGTGTAAGAACCCTGTGGTAAAGCTGTTAAAAATCAAGAGGAGAGTTCACAACCTATAGCACAGCTGATTCATGTCTTTGCTGAAAGCCATTTCTGGTTGCTGTGACAGAGTTTAGAAACTGGAGAACACCTGTGCCAGGGAGCAAGGCTGAGGCAGCATTTCTATTAGCCACAGGTTCTGTCTAGAAGCCAATGCTAACTGACCACACCTAAATCTGGCAGCCACCGCTGGGAGTTAGCCAGGTGAAATTCTGTCCCTCTGAATCACCTATTTCTAATTTTTCTGGAGAACATCACAGGCCACATACTAATAGGAGCCTAAACTACCATCTTTGGTAACTCCCAGCCTTGCATCATTATTTTCCAAACAGGAAATCTAGAAAGTGGAATCACTCACCAGGCAAAAACCCAGCCTTCACCTCAGCGTTGAAGGGTGTGACCTGCAATGTCAGACAGATTTTACACAACAAACCTTGAGAAAGGCCCTGGGCACACGGTTTGGATAATATCTCCTGGTCAGCTCTACTTAACCTGCTGCAGTTTGCCTTGCAGCGTGGACTCAGAGCACGTAGACGAAATTCTTTCCAGGTGAAAATAAAGTAGAAGGTGAGCTCCAGAATCATAGGAAATGTGCTGACCATTAATGGATGCTCAATCCCATGGATCAGACTGGAGATGTGTCAAATAAGTAATCCCTCCTGACGTATCCACAATCCAATTCTCAGGTGCTTAAATCATACAGCTTGATAATACAGGCACAGCCCATGTGAGCCACACTCTCTGCTTAGCAAAGCACCCAAATTCAGTAAGAAACACCAAACTCCAGGAGCCTGGAAGCATCCTGAGGTGGGAGAACACCTGCCCATGGTGGCTGAGAGCCAGCACAAAACATACATTTCCCACTCGCAGCCTTCTGCAGCTGGGACTATCCCCAAGGTCTCCCTTGAGGAAGAGCTCTCTAGGGATCTTTAAGTCCATCATGTTTCTTGGTTTAGTACATTTCCTCTTGGGATTTCTGTGAGTTCATCTAGGGGATAACACCTGTGTGCCAGCAAAAAGAGTCAGGAAGCCATGCTGGATCAGAGAGATGGTTTATGTGGCTTTTTAGTGAGTCTGGCTGGAACTCACCTATCCAACTGCCCCTCTGCTTTTAATCACGCCTCTCTCCATATTTCCTCTTTGGACCTTGACTGCATTGCTCTCAACCAAAATGGGATTTACTCTGACTTACACCATTAAGTATATCTGAATTGAAACAGTTCCAAAAAGAGATGCCAAATAGGCCATGTGGCTTCCTTTAACAGCTACTGCTCACCTAACACAGTTTGTATTTCATTTTCACTCTCAAGAGCATCTTACTGAACAGAGTTTCCCAGAAAGGAGCTGCACAGGAGCCAGGATCTCCCGAGGCCAGAGCAGCATACGCTTCTTGCTGAGACAAAACACAGGCTTCCATTTAGCATATAAATACAAGTGGGGAGTATATATGCTCCTAATACATACATATTTATATATATTCCCATGTACATATTCCTATAAGCCTGGTCTCCAACTGGAGGTGGGGAGCCTCTTGCAACTCCCACTGAAGTAAATGTTTGTGTGTGCTTAGAGGATTCAGGGCACAAGCATGAGCCGAATACATGACAGCCCTGAAATAGTCCAGCTAATGAGGAAGCCTATTTATCATCAAAATATTTTAGTCTTGTTTTCATATTCTGAGCTCTTCATTACACAAGTTATCACTCCTGCTCTGTTGCAGAGTTGAGTCTCATCAGAAAAATCTTTAAGACTGGCATTACATGGATTTGCTCAGTCTGTAAGATTAAAACTTAAACAACTCCTTTATATCTACTTTTTGTGGGCCTACATTCCAGTGCATGTTAATTACAGTACTGTAGGGTAACATATATCCCGTATTTTAAACACGCATTAGCATTCTCATTACATGACGCTATTACATGAAAGCAAACAGCTTTTGATCCTTTGCTCCTTAAATAAGTGTTTAACATTTAACAGACAACCACAACTTAGAAATTTTAAGCAAAGATAAAGTCCAAGTTCTAAATTTTTCTCAAAGGGAGAAATTTTTAATATAGGATGAAATTATAGCAAGTTTTGTCTAAGGTAAAAAAATTAAACATCAGCACTTTCTAACAGCTGCCTTGTTTGCCATCAACAATGAATTTCCTGGAGTATAGAATCTTGTATAATTAGCTCTTAGTGAACTTAAGTTTGTCAAAGCTAGATAAGAGGGTACTAAAATTTATTTGTAATTAGTATTTTGATCTGTTACTCAGCTTTTAAGATATTACATAATGCTACAAATACCATGAGCCTTAGCTACGTTTGCACTTTGAGAAACAGCTCTTATGTCAGAGATCCACACATTCGGGTCTCCAGCAGCAATAATATAGTACAATCAATAAATAACAGATGTCACTCATGGATCTGATGTTACATAGTTGCATATATTTTGATGGCAATAAATTTTGCTAATGATTCTAATGAAGATATACAAACTCTTCTTTTTGAAACTGTAGTAAATCAGCATTGCAAACAGAAGACATGGTGGTAACAAAACCCCTTATCTGTACTGAGATTAAGGAGGTGTTCTTACAAACTGGTGTTTTTATAATCTTATTATAAGAATCGGGGTTTTTTTGCTAGGCAGCCCTTCTGTTTAAGAAGTAATTCTTTTATTCAGCTGAATATTTAGCAGTGTGAAAATTTTGAAAGGAAGGTCAGCTATTTGATCCTTTACCCCAAAATATTTATGGCAGCAAGTAATTCTGAAAAATCATGGGAATCTTTTGTTTTCCATCCAAACTTAGATTTCCCAGTACGTGACATTTCAAACTTTTAGGTGACTCAGATGTTGTGTTACATGAAAGCTTTGAAAAAAATTATCATTTCTGCAACATCAGCCCCAGCATGTAACTTAGCACTCACTGTTTAACCATGAGGCTTGAGTAAGTTGAACTTAATTTCCCAAAACATCCCATTTAGTGTGGATGCCCTTTTTCCCAGAAATTTTACATCTGTAGGACTGAAGCATAGGCATCTCTGCCTGAGGCTTACAGAAGACTTGCATCTTTCCAACATGCAACTGTGAGCGCAAAACTTGAATTTATATTTTACAGACACAACTTTACAAGGTGTTTTTTCAAAAGTTTCACCAAATAAAAGAAAGGTAATAAAAGTAATAACTTTTTAAAGCTGTCATAAACAGTTGGAGAACAGAATAAAAGACAATAAATGTAGTTTGTGCTATGGAGTGAGTTTATATTTTTGCAAACTCCACAGTTCAATAAACCATTCTGGTTGAAAGTGAATTCTAGGGGGCTCTCCAATCCATGGTCTGGTTTAAAGGCAAATGTGACTCAGCTCCTCTAACCCATTCCTCACAGGTTTCTTTGCTATTAAAAGCATTCAGTTTTCTTTCTTTTTTTTTTTTTTTTTTTTTTTTTTTTTTTCTTTCTTTCCCAACAGCAAGCAGCTTAGGCTTTAATTACTCCTAACTATGTACCTCTAACTGTAAAGATCCAGTCCCCCTGTTTCTGCAACCAAAGGAAGGAGTAAAAGAAAAGGTACATGTACCCTTGTACTCCAGGGAGAGGACAGAAAACCTTTCTTGGAGTCTGCAATGCCCACTCTTGCCCATTTTCTCAATGCTACAATTCCCTGAGAGTTGGTGCAGAGACTAAACACACTTTAGCAGTTTAGAAAGATTTAAAGCTTTTCAGTTGGGGTAGGAAGCAAAGCGTCACAGCTCAAGAACAAATGAGTGAGGAGGGAGGGAAGCAGCACCTGAATAGGTTATTTTTCTCTGCAAGGACAAGAAGATTTTGTTCCTCTGCATGGCCTTTTCTTTCTAGCCCTGATACAACAGGCAATGTTTCACTCCTGAAAGTTTGTGTCTGAATATCACATTTCATTTCCTTCCTTGAATTTCTAAAAGTCAGTAAGAAAATAAAAAGAGTCTTCACTGAAGAAACTGACTCAAACCAGTTGCCCTCTGTAATTCAGGAAAGAAAAGCATTTAGCATTTCAGAATGAAGAATGCAATATTAATCATAATAAAAATGAGAAAATGCAGACTTTTGCATTCTCTCTAGGTGATTTCAAACTTTTATTTGTCTCCTATTGCATATGCAAAAGTAATAATAAAATTTAAAAACATCAGTTTATATAACACAGCGTAGCCTGTCCCTCAATATTTTCACTATTTTTCCCACAAAGCAATTTGAACCTGATATCTATATGTTTTAAAAGCTTTATATGCACAAATCATCCAAAGTTTTATTAAATTTACAATCATGTCTCCAAGTAGTAATGCTCTCTGTCACTAGAAAATGGTTTCAAAATGGCAATAATTTTAAGGCTTATGTCTATACTATTTAATTAACTAAATGATAAGTGTTTAGAGATTTTTTTTCACCCCTTCTTTATTAGATAGCAAGTCTCAAAACAAAATTTAAAACTTATCTGGACCCAAGAAAATATTGGTTGTTTCCCAGAAGATCACCAGGAGAACAGATATAGTGACTTTTTATTCCTCTAACCTTGATTAAATCATAACGTACAGAAATCCTCCCCATCCCACCAAAACATTTCATTAATGATAAAATAAAATCTGTATGCTTTTAAAGTATACAGAAATTACTTGATTAGTAAGCTGTATTTTTATCTCACCTTTAAAAGCTTAAGTACTCTCTGATTTAACAAAATATAGCAAATAATAAACATTAAATTGGATGAGGACTGGTCTTCCCTGAGGGTTTTCCTGTAACATGAATTCTCGCAGAGCAAATGCCTTGAATTTTAGAAGATCTAACATGTCTCTGTTTTTGTTCCTTTTAGCATTACTGTCCCTGTTGAAAAAGTGCTTAGGAATCCTGACTGAACTAAGATCCTATGTAATACAAAGTAAAAATAAATCTCTGTGTGGAAAGAGTTTCTAACATTATAAAACATCTTATTATGAAATTCAGTAGGTAAATTTTTAAGCAGACTTGAAGACTTACTTTGTAAATGAAGGGGGTGGAAATGAAAGCGAGTTCTAAAACACACTCCCTTAGGAAGACACCACCAATTTAACACACCTCAAACTGGAAAGCTTATTTACTATTTTTATAAGCCACTAATCCTATTTGGAAATATTGATGTTGGGTAGGGGAACTGCACAAGATTACAGTACACCTTGAAGAATACTGTGATGTTTTCATGGGCACACATTCCCACCTGCAAGAAAGGGCAAATGCAGCCACTATTCTTCTAGCATTTCATGATTGAAAGTGAGCAGTTTATGATTAAATACTTTTTTTTTTCCCCACACCTGCTGACTGTATTCCATATAACACATTGAGTTCCTGTACTCAAGCACAGCATCATCAGCTCTGCAGCCACTGAGGCCACACTCTGCCTGCAGGGACACCTGTGGAATTCACTGCAGGTGTGTGTCTCATTACAGCTGGAGCTGGGGATGTACAGAGCCCAACACGGTCCAGCCCATTGCCTCCACACTGCTAACAAGCTTGGCTGCCTCTTTATTGTGACAGTCAGAGGGTCTCGCTATAAATGCACAATACTTCTAGGACTGTGAGAAGAAGGGGGCTCTTTTATAGAAGCGTTCTTTAAGATGTCTAAAACTTTACTGGCCATGTAGAAAAATAGATTCGCTAAAATTGTGGTTTCAGATCTTGCAGAAATCTATTTACACCAAAAAAAAGCTATTGAATTTCAAAAGATTTCAAAAAATCCTGAAAATAGTAAGATGGAGGCAAGAGAATCTTTAGGCTCTCTGATGAGTGGGGTACAGAAAGTCCTGCAAGCTTCCAGGCAGCAATAGGGCCTTACACTCATTTAAGTCCAGTTGTTTTCCTTTCCTAACATAAGCCTTGTTATCCAAGACAGAGAGAAAGATCTAATGGGCCATGAAGGAAGTTTTTTTGGCAGAGAAGGTTCAGACAGCTATTCCACACCCAAGCATATTCTTTAAGACAGTAATCTAATGACTTCATGAACAAAAAAAATCAGTGCTGAAAGTACTCCAGTAATTTTAAGCAGATCAGGCTATAGACAACTGCTAAGAGGAAAACCTGGCAACGTAAGATAGACAAGATAAGATAAATAGATCTGGCTATATTCTACTGTAAATTAAACTCTCATTAACTCCATGTACTTCAATCAATGAGTTTTGTGGGTGCAATTGATGGCTGAGCTTGGCCTAAAATCTTAAGACTATTTAATTACAACTCAATGGTCTATTTGGTCTTAACTTAGTCAAGCAAAGGTTTACAAGGCATTAAATTGCTGTTCGTGTAATTACATAATTAGGTGATAGTTTCCAGTTGCACCAACCTAGCTACAGTAGGTATGAGGCAACTTTTCTCTCTCATTCTTTAAAGGTCAGCAAATGGAGAAATTATTTCAGTGACACAGCTCAGATCTGCAGGCTCAGTTCCCAGTTTTCCCATCCCTGGATGGACACACACTGACTGTGCCTGCAGTAGTGTTTAGCCCTTGTACATGAGCAGGTCCCCTGAGTGGAGCTGTGTTCCAGCTGGCTAGCATGGCTTCTCTGTAGGAGAGACTGGTTAGCACAGAAATGGAGCATCTGTACTTGTCTATTTCCCTAAGACCTGCAGAGCAGGAGCTACAATGCAAGAGGACTACACAGCTGTTTCTGTCTGACTCTCCTCAGTTCTGGTGATAAAGGGAGGCCACAGCCTCCCTCTGTTATTTCCTTCCCTTTTCTTGTGAATTTGTGGTTGATATGCACAGACGTTGCTCTCCCCTATCCTTTTCTATAACCATCTCCTCAACATCTGCTCTCTTTTTTTTTCCATCAGCCTTACAGGAAGAAGTAATGTTTTCAAAAGAATGGCTTTTTCTTTGAATCTGCAAAACTTTGCCTGTGCCATTTCAGAACACAAGTGCACACTATAGTTGTAGATCGAGTTGGTTGCCTGAATTCAACCTGCACCCCAGTGTGTGCAGGGGCCCAGAGCAGCCTGCTGAGCTTGCTCCTCATCTGAGCCATATCTTTCACAAAATCTTGCTTAGTGCTGTTTCTGGAACACTCCCTTTGAGAAATCTGGAAGGTGATGACTAGAGTATGCTAATTCCACCTCCTCTAGATTCTTATGAATTCCAGCATACCCTTCCTTTCCGTATTAAACACATAAACACATTATAAATTGTCTCATACAAAGTTTAAAAAGACTGCTGTAATTTCAGCTGTGAACAACTCCACTTAGTTTTACTTTGGTTTGCTACCTGCATGTGCATTTGTGCTCACCACGTGCATTGCTAGGTGACAGCACGGCATACGCGTGCGTTGCCTGTGGCACAGCAGCCGACTGCAGCTTGCACTGTGTCCTGAAGCCTTTAATTATACAGTCCAATAAACTGTGGCTATCTAACACCACCCTACCCTTACGTAACCAGAGCTGCAACACTCCAGCACCAGTCAGTGTTTTGTTTGCTTACATGATTATGACCTCAAGGCAAGAGCTGCACCTGGGTGCACGACACAGTCTCGGGGCACTTAAAAAAGCTGTCTCCATTAAAAAGTTAGTTAAGAGTGTAGTTTTATTGAGAGCTTTTCTGTCACATTTTGGTATTAGCTAAAACCCTTGTGGAAATAATGGAAACAGAAGTATGATTCTGCCTGTTTAAATTGCATCTATTCTAGCAGGACTTGCTTGTTAAACCTTGATCACCAAATCATTTTGGTACAGTCCATTTCTAAGGCAAGAGAGATTTTTGCATTACTCTGCAGTTTCTGAACTCAACCGCCTTGCAACTGAAAATAAGCAATTAAGGTTGCTCAAGATAAAACTAGTCACAGCTCAGAAATAGTATGATTCACATCACTTACAGCTGCAGAGAAGCAAAAGTTTCCAGACTACAGAAATTATTTGAGAGCTTCCATAGAGTATTGGCTCCTTGTTCAGCAGAGGACATAGGCATATATTTTAAAAGCAGATTTTCAAAGACACAGAAATGGATCAGCTAGTCTATCTCAAACTAAAAGGTTTTTGTCTCTGAATATCTTTCCTATCATCTTTAATAGGATCTAAACATATGCTTGAAAGTAAGTAGAGGCTTTAGAACTGAATAAACATCATCTTAAGCAAATATTTAAATGTGTTACTGAACTTTATTCTGAGGGAAATCAACAAAAATCCAAAGCTAGTTTAAATCCATTTAGAATTCTTCAATGTGAATTATTTAGATATCTCCACTTCAGTTAACTGTTCTAGTTGCAGAACCAGTGAAGTATTTTGCTAGAGCAGTATGTGATATAAAGTCAGCATAACAATAACACACACTGTAAATGCCAGAAGGTTGTCTCAATCCAGAGTTCCAGCACTAAACATTAAAAGCTTTTTGAACTATCTTTCATAACTTTTACAGTAAATTTTTCATCACTTATAACATCAGTCTGGAACTGAAAACTTACCACACAGAATTAATTTCACTTTCAGATGCAGAGTTTTGTTGTAGAGGCTGTGTGATCTTGTTCTGGTTCCAAGTTCTGATCTGTATCCCGTCATTGTGCCTGAGAACAATTTTCTGTGTGGAGAGAGATCCTCATTAGCAGACATTCTTCCTCGTGACAGAGACGAGGAAAATAAAAAGCAAATGTGCATTGCAGCAAAGGCAACAAATGGCACACATGACAAATTGTATCCCTGTTTCAGTATTCAGTATATGTGGCTATATCAGGCCAGCAGAAGTCACAACCAATAACATTGGACAGACACAGCGGTGATTTTACACTTCTCTGTGCAAACGCAGGCTCTTGGCTGTGGGTGTGTGGGCCAGTCTGTGCTCAGCCGGGGAGCACATGGAGGGCCCATGATGGTGTCGGTGGGATTTGCCATGGCAGTCACCGTGGCCGTGTACGTGACCGGGGGCGTCTCTGGTAAGTGACTTCTTTTCTTACATGGCATTTATTGCTACAGTGGTAGGGCACCCTTGTTAAAAAGGGCTTCCACTTCATGGCGTAAACAATCATGAATTTAGCAACAGTAAGCACCATTACACCAGAGTTTTGCTAGTAAATCTTGTGTGTTCTTACTTCCTTCTGTTCTTGGTGTTCGACAAAATGTCCCACCAAATTCTGATCTCAACTGCAGTGTGAGAAAACCTTGGCAGACTTCTGGCTTTCATGGAAAGTGTTCTGTGCAAACCAGAAATCTGCTTGGTGTTGCTTTGAAAATTCTGTCAATAGAGATGATCCTGGGCAGAGCAGGCACTGTGTTTAAAGAAATAACCATGAAGAGCAATCCAGCAGTCACCAGATAAAATGGTGGCCAGCTGTACAGAAAGCAGAATAACCCACTAATGGGTATAATGAACAGGATTCACCTTACAGAGTGCAATTTATTTCTTCACGTCCTATGACAGGCAATAGCAAGCCTGCTCCTGTCTGGTGAGTCACAGAAGCAGCAGATCACAGAAAGCAGAAAGATTCAGTACCAGAGATACATTCAATGACAGAGTCAGTACTGTCCTTTCCCCTTTATTTCTGTTGTAACACCTTCTCTACATGTATTGGTCAGGAACCTCTCTTTTGTCCTGGGGCTGTTGGCTGGGCTGACTAACCAGTGTCCACAAGTGCCATACTGGATGCTGCCCTGTTTCCTAGTTCCACCCTTCAATTTGGCCAAACTAAGGTCAGAAACATTAGCATAACTGCTTTTAACATTTAAAAAGTCTTCCTTTAAAATAGAAAATGATGGGTTGTAACAATAATGCTGTGCATGAAAATACACAATACTTTGTGTTGTATGCAGAGTTTATATTGGCCTTTAAAACAAATGGTGCCCTCATACTCCAGGTCTCATAGAGGCATTTTTTACCCTTCATAAAGAGGGTTAAGCTGTCTGCACAAATTTCTTTAGGTATAGTTAGGGCATTAGAAATAGCTGCTGTTGCAGAAATTACTGTGGCCATTTCTCTTCTCTTTACAAAGACTTTTACAGAGGCACCATGCAGAAGGTTTCCATTAGAAAGTTTCACATTAGAAAGTACTCCAGGTTCTACAAAACAGGCAGTCTTGTCACTGTCATTGATGCAGACCAGAACTGTTCCTTAATATCACACAAAATTAATTCAGCAGCACATTCCTATTATCTGAACAACTTTTAACTACAGCTCTTGGTTTACAGGTAGGCAGCTAAACTCTTCCAATACAGTATCATGAAAACAAACCTGTGAAGACCTGTCCTACATTTGCACCTTTAAGGGATATTCATCTCCATCATTATGTAGAAAATTAGAGTTCAATCCCAGCAGGGCAGAGCAGTTGCAGATGTTGCAGTATTGTGCTTCCTGTGTTTTTCCCATGACAAAGGATTCTGCATGCAGTGCATTTTCTCTGTGAAAAAATAGGAACAGATATTTCAACAGGCTGTTATTATCCAACACATGGTTACTAGTGGACGCTTCAGAATACAAGTTCCTATGCAGAATTTGTTAGCAATTTCTGTGGCTCTTGGGCCATAGTCTCATGTTTAAGTACTGCTAAAATATTTTTCATCAGTTCTTTATGTAATTCTAAATTAATGGTAAGGAAATATATAGTCTGTATTTTGGTGAATTTGAGCTTTTTCTATTTAGAAAAGTTCTCCTTTTTAATTTTCCTCCATATCTAGATAATGTCCCACTATTTTACCCAACTTAGCACTGATCACTGCAGCTACAAAAGAATGAGGAACACACTGTCCAAAGTGAAGGGGTTTTTTTTAACCAGTGGCACAGGAACCAAGAATCTTGCAATTCCCCTATATCAGCATGAAAGCCTTCACTTAGACTTTCCCTTTCCATATTTGATGTTAACCAGCCTTCTGTAATATTATTATGACCTGTTCTGGCCGTCGTAGTCACCCTGTATTATATACAGGTGGGGAACAAAATCAGGTGTTGAAAGAAAGGAAAATTATTAATTCCAGCCAGAGTAAGGAAAAAAAAGACAAGACAACAATTAATCACAATTCATATGAAGGGCTCTTAAGTTAGGTGCCCTCTATCTATCTGCTCTGTGCTGAAGAATTTGAAGCACAGTGAAGAATTCAGCTTTTAATTCAAGACTGGTGCTACTAGGTCAGCATTTTGGAAATGATACAAAGAAGGGTTTATCCAGCATTTTATCTGTGTTTGTCAGTTCATTATGTATCAAAGGTGCCTGGATTTCATAAGATAATGAGTCACTGACCTGAAGTGCAAACAAACACAGAAACTGTACATAAAGGCTCTTTCTCCATCACTAACCTTTGACAGATAAGGGACACGCTCTTTCAGTTATTTTACCAAAGACAAAGGCCATTTTTTTTTTATATTCATACAGACTGAAATGAAACCTTATCTGGAAGACAGGCAAAGGATCCTAGTTCTGTGCAAAATTTGGGGGTTTTATTATTCAGTATTTATTACAAAGAAGTACCTGTTCATTTATTTGGTAATTTGCATTTCTTAAGTAGCAAACCACCTATCTGTAAACAATGAAATTTTCCAAGAGCACACAACACCTTTAGTGTTGACGAAAGATGTTGAGGAAAGAGACCATGTGACATAATAAATATATTTTAGAAACTAAAATTGTCACAAAGAATTCCAATGTTACTGAAATTTTTTCATGCATGAGTTCAGGTGTAGCTACTCCTGAATAAAAAGGAAGGAAATTCCATAGGAAACTGAACTTTGTTTCAGCACAGCTACTTTATCAGTTTCCTTATCATGGACCTTTCTGGGAAGCACAAGAACTAGATAAAAACATGGTGAAGGATTGTGTTCTGCTGCTCCCAGATCCCATCTATGCATAGCTCACCAACAGTCAACATGAAACTGGACAGCCCTAACATGATATGATTTTGTCTCCATGAAAACTGAGCTCCTAAGTAAACCCAGGCTGAAGACAGAGACACAAACACTACTTAAGCCCAGGGCACTCCAGAACTGTCTCAAGACATGCTCAAGCCAGTAACAGTCCTTAATCACAGTATGTTCTTGGAAGACTAAAGGAATGTTCCTCTGCCCTAGTTCTCCCCAAAAATAAAAAGCCAAAGGCCTCAAGGAGAGAAAATTTGTGCAGAATAAGGGACCCTCCCATCACAACCAATGGGGCAGGTTTACTATTTCTCTAGAAAAGTTGTCTGTAAGTTACATAGTGCAGGGCAGCAGTCTGATAAAGGGCACAGTCCACAAGCATCAAGAGTAAAGATGGATCTTAGTGGGTTTTGCCCTCCCTCCTCTGATTTCATCCAACTTGTTTCAGTTTAATTGCAGTCAGTATTTAACTGCAAAATAACATCTAGAAAAGCATGTACTGCTCTGCTGTTCAAAAATGCCCACATTTTTACAAATCCTTCGCCTATTCTCATGTATCTGAGTCATCCACATGACTTAATTTGTGATTTATTTTTCAGGTGGTCACATAAACCCAGCTGTTTCATTAGCCATGTGCGTGACTGGAAGATTAAAATGGACCAAATTACCAATTTACATATTAGCACAACTCCTGGGAGCATTCGTTGGAGCAGCGGCTGTCTTTGGGATTTATTACAGTGAGTACACCTTAGACATGTTCACAGGACAAACTAGAGGTCAGGCAGTCTCTAAGGCCCCAATTTTTCAATGAATGTCAGGCAGGCATTGGACTCTTGTTCACACAGGAGTAATGGCAGGAATGAAGCTAATGCTATAAAAGAAGAAAGGAAGGAGCATAAAGAGTTTGAAGGGAAAAACAATGGCTTGAACATTCCAGGTACCCTACAAATTTACTGAAACACTTAATACTCCAGGAAATGTCCTGATATTTAGAAAAATTATTCATGGGAAATCAGATACTCTGAGATCATGTATTTCTCAGTAAGGATTTTAAATTACTTAATAGCCAGGATATAGGGCTATCCATCTTCCAAGCAAATTAGAAACATTAAAGACCTGCTACAAGTGCCTGTAGGCAAGAATCACCAACATCGTTCATTGAGGGTACAGGATATGAGATCAAGTCCCTCCTGACCAAACCTCAGACCACCCTTGAGAGGTGACCCTCCAAGGCAATGAACTCCAGGTACAGTGATAAAGGGGTCACATATTTGACAGGGAAAAAGAAAAAAATTACCCCTATCCTTGAGGCACGGGATTTTTTTTTTACATAGTGTGCCACAAAAGGAAAAAACTAACTGGCTGACTGAATCCACTCAGTTGGATCAGTTGCTTCAACCCTCTACTCCAAAACTCTGCTTCCACTGGCCCAGCCCATCTCCTCCAACATCTCTCTCCTGTGGGCATCACGTCTGCAGATTGTGCTGAGTCTAGGTGCAGCAGAGGAAGAGCAAAAATTGAAATGCTCCTTGTATGTCATCTCAGTGCTCAGTGTCCACAGTTACCCCAAAGAGGAAAAGCTTTAGGAACCATGATAACTGTTTTGGGCTTGGTGTGTTTTTTGTGTTTGTTTGGTGGTTTGGTTCTTTGGGGTTTTTTGGGGGGAAGGGATGGGCCAGTGGAAGCCCATACTTTTTTTAAGATTAGTGTTAGAATTTGGAAACTGGAATTCTGGACCAAGATTTATCTCTGAATTTAAGTCCTCCTCAAGCCTGAGAGTGAGAATTAGAGCTGTGGCTAGGATGCAGCAAGTGTGTCAACAGGCACACGGGGTTGACAGCGGAGTCACTGTATTCTGCCACAAGGACAGCAGTAGGGCAGGGAACCAAAGTGGGAAGCTTAGGTCTAGGTTAGGGACATCTTCCTCATATTCAGGAGTGCAGGATTTCCTCATATCCCTACCTCTGTTCAATTCCTCCTCTTGCTCCAGTTAACTTCCAAACCTCTTCTGTAGTTTTTACTCCTGCAGCTGGCAGGACTGTCATGTACTCTTTGAGGTCAACCGAAAAGTCACGGGTAGGAAACCACACATAGGAGATCATCCCTCTCCCCCCGACCCTGCAATAGTTAAATGCCGCACATTAATGAGAGCCTGATCAAAGTAAAGAACTTTCCTATCCTAGTCCTAGAAAACCTAGAAAAGTTTATGGAGATGTGCACACAGTTACTGGCTTTTTTCTCTAGATGCCTTTATGGATTTTAGTGATGGGAAACTTGAAGTCACAGGACCAAATGCAACAGCACAAATCTTTGCAACATATCCAGCTCCCTATCTGTCCCTCATAAATGGATTTGCAGATCAGGTAAGTGCACTAGCTGTCTTCATTCTACAAATTAAACATAAAAAAACCAGTAAAGCCAAGCAGTAAAAAACCACACAGACCTAAAAAATGTGCCAAATCTCACCATTTGAGCCAGATGTCCCCTTGTACAATACAATGAGAAGGCAATGCTGTTTGCAGGGGTTACATTTTAGTAATGTTTTACAAGCTAAATAATTTCAAGTTTTTCTTTTCTCATACATCATCTTAATTGTTGCACTCAAAATGTCTTTAGAGCAATATACGTAAGAGGTTTTGCTCAGCATAAATCAATGTTTCTCCATAAATCTCAGCAGAGTCATGTCCATTTACATCAAAATCCAGCCCATTTTGTGGTCCTATTATTCCTTAAGTAACGCTTAAGCAGACGGTTTAACATACCCTGAACAACTGAGTTTTCTGCTTCCACAAGCCTCCTCTTCAACTTTCTTTTTGCAAATACATTGGTAGTATTTCTTTTTCAAATGACTGAATCTGAAAAATCCTCAACTTCATTTCTAAGATGTGTGCTTTAATTCCACTTACACAACAATAAAGAAAAAAAAAAAGAAAAAAAAAGACGTTTCATATATTTAAATACGTCTAATCAACTTCTTCAGGAATACATGAAAAAAATACTGCATAAGTAAGGTATAAAAAACAAGGTATGGCCTCAACACAAATTCATTATGTAAAAGATTGTGCAATCTGGCTTAAAAAATATCTAAACATTATTTTGAAGTTTTGTAAGAAAGACAGTTCTGATCTTTGGATCAGTCAACAGACTTTTCCCCAAGATATTTTTTTACTCATGCATGTTTCAAAACAAACTTAAAAGCAGATGAAAACCAAATAATTTTTAAACCAAACTTAAGCTTCTTCAAATCAGTATAGAAACTGAACATTTTGACATCGCTGAAGCCTTTGTCTGTTTTCCCATCCAGTTAATTATTAGCAAAATCAACATTGACAAAGCATTTGATTTAAGCAGAGCTGTACTTGCATTGAAGTAATTCCAAGAAAATTTCCTCCATCGGCTCAATTAGCATATGCAGTACAGAGTTCATGGTACAGTTATATGTGCAACCCTAATTTGGATACTTCCTAATTTTAGCTGCCCAGTTTTGACTTTACAGATTTCACTTTTTCTTCTGATGTTATGCAATACCCAGATAAAGAGATGTATATCTAGTCTAATTTATCAGCATAAACTATAGTCAAATAAAACACTTTTACATCAATGGAACTGATTGCATTGTTATAGCAGCAGAACTACCAAAAACTGAGTGAATAAAAATGTAAAATTGACAGGAAAAAATACAGAAGCAAAGCATTAGACCTCACACAGGAGATGCCTTTTAAATCCTCTGTACTTTTCCCACCTGGTTGTTACAGATTTTTTATTTTTTTTCCAAATGTCCTCCGCACATTTCTTGTCTTTGTCTTTCAGCACAGCTATCAAAACTACATTATTGTAAAGTAGAAAGGCACTAAGTTCCAAATTTTGCTATTCTGTATAGTGGGATAAAACTAAATACCAGCTCTAAGCCACTCCAATCCACAGAGCTGCCATATCCCCTCTTTTCATTATTGGAAAGAATCTACACATATTTATTCAATATTCTTTTCTTTGCCTTGGCCAGGTGATGTCAACAGCTGTTCTTCTTCTGGCTATATTTGCTATTTTTGACACCAAAAATAACAGCGTACCCAAGGGCCTGGAGCCAATTGCAGTAGGACTCCTTATAATTGTTCTTACTTCCTCCTTGGGAATGAACAGTGGCTGTGCCATGAACCCAGCCAGGGATCTTGGCCCAAGGCTCTTCACAGCCATTGCAGGATGGGGGATGGAAGTATTCACGTAAGTACACCTGGAGATGAAGTCAAATGCTCCTGGCTAAAATTGTTCCTAGGAAAGTAAGATCCTGATTCAACATGGTACCAAGTCATACTTTCTATACATACAGGTAATTCTTTGCATACCAGAAGCAATTATTCATGCACTTTAAGCCAGAGATCCTCTAGGAACTGGGCTTTAAAAAGGATTTCCTGCTCCTAGGGCAAATCAAACATGCATAATCTCTAATATCAATCATTGTTTCAACAAGACCTTTCCCAAAATATTAGAGCTTCTTAGAGGTCACTGAAAATATTACTGCTTTCTTCTTGTGTCCTGCAGCTTTCAGAAAAAAAATCAGGAGAGAATTAGGTGAAAATATTTATTGGGTGCTGTAAAAAACAGAGACATATCAGACTGATTTAGCCTATGATTACTTCTGAGTTACTGCAGAAATATACAGCAGTCTAAAAGCCTGACTTCCTGGCTGGGAGTGAAGGAGAGAATGAAAAGCTCCCTTCATTTTCCCACATTTCAGAGCCCTCTCAGATCCCTGTGTGCACACGCACATGGTCTTGGCTGTCTCAATGCACAGCTAATTAGTTACACATCAAATCCACATCTTACATGTATCCAGGGTAAGAGGCACTCTGGAGTATCTAAGAGTAATCTGTCATCAGGAAGCAGACCTTTTGGTTAATTTTAGTATTGTTTGTTTTCCTAGTTATTTACAAGTAGGAATCCCCAGTAGTACTGTAGGCCACGGGAGAGCTCTGGTTAGTAGAGATTTTATTTTAGCAAGAAATAAAAGAAGCACAAATAATCTCTATTTATTCAGTATGATCTCTATTTACACAAATCATGTACTTGATTTGAGGAAAGCAGTAGCAAAGCTTTTCTCATACAAAAAAAGCCAGGCATGGCATAGCTGAACCAGGCACACAGCCACAGCATAGGCCAGAGCCAAGGCTGGATGTAGCCCAGCTCTGGTGAGCTGCTGGTGGTAGATCAGCTCATTGGTCCAGTTACCTCCTAACTCTTCCTCCCCAGTACCTCTTATCACTGCACCATGAAACTGTACTTTTTTGAAAAACAAGGACACACAGAATGACATCCCACACTCAGGATTGTCCTCTCTCACACCTGTGTAATTGTAAGTAGCTGTTGACTGTGGTATTAGCCACAGTGCCATTCTACAATCAGTAATGTATTATGGAGTTGGCTATTGCATTACTGAAAGTCTGGAAGCCCATCTGTACTGTGATTTAGTCACAGAATACCTGTGAACTCCCCTTCTCTCTAAAAGTATGGTCATACTCATCTACATTAAAAAAAACTACAAAGCCCCTCTACATCTATACCAATATGAATCCTTTCCCAGTGCAGTTTAAGGTTCTACATAAGAGAAGGAATGCAAGAAAGAAAAGACCTTGCTAAGAAACTTTTAAATGTGAACATAAGATCTCCGATCCTTGCCAGAATATACTTACAACAATACAAGGAAGGTGAAAATTTGAGGAAGAAGCCCTCCTCCCTGCCTTCAGTTAAAAAGCTACAGCTATAAACAAGTCCAAGGGAATGATAAAACAGGAATATGGTCTTATTTATTTACTGCACAGATCCAGGTGAGACTTAGGAAGAATCTGAGCCTTGTTAGGCAACTGGAAGAGCCACAGGAAAAGCCTGAATGATTGTAGTTAGGATCCTAAATTGCCTGATGCTTTGCTGCGCCTGAGCAACTTAAAGTGGTTCAGCAACAGTTGACAAATAAATCTTGGATATATCTTCATTTAAATAGAATTCACAACCTTGAGGCAGGTGCTTAAGCTCTCTAACAGAGGCATGTCCAGGAATTGGGACTGGAGCATGAAACCTCCACAGAGACATGAGTGGAGAAGCAGGAAATACTCAGGAGATCCTGAACGTTCTTTGGGGGGAGGACGGAGCCATTTCCCAAGGCAATTGAGTCCAGGTCAGCGAATGTTCAAGCGTTGTCTACAGACCAGCAGGGGACCACTGGGAAAGGCTCACTTTGGAATAGACCAGATACAGAATACCAAGACTTTACACGCTGTTCCAAGCAAATGCTTTAAACGTTGAGATAATTACCTGACAGAAGGAAATCCCCTCTTTCTTTGTGCTTGCAGGTATAGTAAGTGCTGGCTTTGTCATGTTCTCAGGCAGGGAACTAGGCTGGAGGGGAACCCTTCTGCCGGACCCTGGAATTATCCAGATAACAGGAATGCATTGGAGCAGGGGTTTTCTAAATGTTGCTGTTACTACACTTTCCCCCAAACCAAGCCAGAAAACGCAAGCTGTGGTGTGGCCTCCCTAGCCCATGCAAACGGTTTGGTTTTGGTTAAAGGCTCCCATCAGAAAACCAGGAGTCTTTAAGCACATGCTGAATATTCTGATAAGCTTAAGAAAAGTTTGGAGAGCGAAGTACTCTTTAGTGAAAAAACAGGCAGAGCTTTGAGTCCAAACATCAGACTGGATTGTGACAAGCAAAACCGAGCATGAAAGAGCAATAGGAGAGAGAGAGGCAGGGCTCCCCAGAGCAGTGTTTCGTGCCAGCATTTGAAGGCACCCCGGGATAAGGCACGCTCAGCCCGGCTCGTCGCGGGCTCCCGCCGCTCGGCGCGGTAACGCTGACACCTCGTGGCCGCCGGCACCGGAGACAAGGCGGCAGCACCGAACTAAACTGCACTTCGGGAAAGGGCAGGAGGCTCATCTGTCCGCACAGGCATTCGGATGGCAGAGTGGCCTCGGAAGTATTTAGCATTCTTCCCGGAGTGCAGCCTGCAGCCCGGATTACCTCAGGAACAGCGGTATCTCCCGCAGAGCTGGCTAGTGAAAGGTGTATCCGCAAGTTGAGATGGGCCCAGTTGGCAGTCCCTGTAGCTTAGAGACTGGAGCCGGCGGAGTTCCCGCACTGAGCGCGGCTGTGGCCAGGCCCGTCCTGCCCCCGGCACAGGCAGTCCCGCCCAGAGCGCTGGCCACGGCGAGGAGCGCTGGCGCTCCCCGGGGCTGAGCACCGGGCACACCGGGCGCCGAGGGCACTGCGGGGCCTTCGGGGATCTCTGCAGGTCACTGGCGGCTCTTGCTCCTGTGCCAAAGGCACAGCACATGGAAACTGCCGGTCCTGATCTCATTGCAGTGCTGGCAGCAGCCCCTACAAAGGCTTTACGGCCAGCATCTCAGCACAGGGGATCCAGGGCGCAGCTGACAGCGGCCGCTGTAAATACTGGCCTTGATCTGGAGAAGGTCATGCAGGAGCTGACAGGGCACAGGCCTGCCAAGAAACACCTTTGTTACACACCCATGTATAAACACCTCACGCAGAAGAACACATGCAAGTACTTGATAGAGCTTTTGTTCTGTTGATTAATTCAATAAAACCTTAGTCCATGCTCGTTCCAGAAATTCAAGTGCTCAACAACCATCCATGATTGAAAACCAAACAGATTTATAAATTCAGTAAAACAACATCAGAAGGTATTTTATATCCTCAGGGCAAAATAGAAATAATTCCAAAGGTTAAACATAAACATCCAAGGCATTTCTGAACAAGCAGTAATAGTACAATCAATAGGGCATCAACATTCTCCCAGTTCTATTCTTGCAGTGTGACAAACACAAGTTCACTCCCGCAGAAATCCATGCAACTGAGTACTGAGTAATTCTCCTGACAGTTTAAAAGTTTCCCTGCAGCTTCCTGTAAGGCTCCTCTCATAGATTAATTTCTCCCTTTGTATTTCTGGGAGAAAAAAAAAATCTCCTTTTTCAACACGCATGAAACAGAGGTAGCTAGATTTTCACTGGAGACTCACATATTCAATTAATACAGCATATTATCAAATCAAAACACCTTAATGCATCAGTACAGTGAAGAGACTCTGTGCTCTGAAATGCATACTCAGTTTTTACTCTCTGAATATGGACCCCTAGGAAAAGGAGAGCAATTCTACCAGCCAAATATTCCTGCCTAAAGAGCTTGTTATTTATTGTTTTATACAGTTCAATGGTGGAGTTCTTAC
The DNA here is from genome assembly GCF_009819655.1 of Sylvia atricapilla. Classification (NCBI taxonomy): domain Eukaryota; kingdom Metazoa; phylum Chordata; class Aves; order Passeriformes; family Sylviidae; genus Sylvia; species Sylvia atricapilla. The sequence continues at coordinate 13,955,021 of NC_089152.1, forward strand.
TTTAAATATACCTGAAAATCTACATACTTAAAATTAAATCCTCGTACTTGTGTAAATGTAAACATTTCAGTGGAATCAGCATGCTGGACTTTCTTAGTGAATACAAAAATTCTAAGTTTAAGATTTAGGTGTATAAAACTTCTAAGTTTATTTGCCTCTTGCTGAAAGACCTCACATTTTAAATGTAGAGATAAGATACTACATAATGAAATCTGAGTCTTGACCACTCTATTCAAGGATAATCAACTTGACACTCACTGTGTTTTATTACATTGCTTAAGGTAAACATACTCAAAATTCAGTTTAATTTATTATGTTTGTCAAGAGGAAGATAACACATACTATTGCAGGTGTGAACTTGCAAGTTTCCATGCAGATAAAATAAGCCACTTTTGCAACATCCTGAAAAACTTTTCACAAGCATCTGGGCACAGTACAAGTCAAGGTTGCTTGGCAATAAATCTGTCCCTGTTCATTTCACTGCAAGTCGTGAAAGAGGCTTTTCACAAGGGAGAAATCATCCTCTGTCCCCAAACAGACATGCAGTAAAAAGGCCTTATTTTCTAAAATGCAAGCACAACACACAGACCAACATGTTTGGTGCTTGTTATTTAACATTTCAATCAGAACTAGCCTGGGTAGGGCAGACAGGGGTGTCACCCATTCACAGAAATGTGAGACAAAAGAGAAAGGTCTACACTACAGCGAGTGGCACATCCCCCTGGACCTGTTCAGTGACTAATACACTGAAAGATGCTCATTAGAGTAACAAATAGCACTAATTCTTGTACTTTTTGTCTTTTACAGGGCTGGTAATAATTGGTGGTGGGTTCCTATAGTTGCACCTATGCTGGGAGCTGTGCTTGGAGCAATGATCTATATTATTTTTATTGAAATGCATCACTCAGATCCTCCGTCAGAAGAAGAAAATGATGCACACACTAAATATGAATTGACCAATATGGCATAAGAAGTGAAGAATTTTCTCTGTCATTTTGTTGTGCGGTTTTTATGCAAATGGTTGTTTGGACCACTGTATGAAACCCATATGCCTCAATTAGAAATTCACCTTTCAAAGCAGAAACTCTGTACAGAAGTTCAAATTTTGAGTCTTTCCTTGAAACATCGGGCTGATCACATTCAAAATTGGTGTCCTGAGTATGGGCAGGATAAAATGTCCTTTTCACATGGCTTTTAGATCAGGTTATCTCCTAGATGCAATTGTAGCAAGATGATGCACTGACCTGTTAATTCAACTCATATGATCTTAATTATGTTGCCTAATTAACTGAAAATAGTTGAGATATTGATACAAAACTGCATGCAGAGCTAGTTAATGGGTTCAGTGCTGAATTAATGTGCAAGAACATCACTCACTTCTTAAGAATGACTTGCCTAAACATTTAAAACAATACCCAAATTGGCTAAATGTCAATTGAAACAGTTTAAGATAACTTTGCTAACTTTTATGGAGCCACTATTGACCAGGAAGAAATCAACTCCTCAGTGAGCAGGTTTAGTAACTCACAAGAGGTAAAAAACTGTGTGTTGTAAGATCAGCACCAAAGAGACAAAGGGTAACTTCTGCACAGGGTCTTCACAGCATTAATGCTTAGTTATTTTTAGACTATTTACTTGACCTTCATGCTACCCAGCATTAAAAGCCTTATGTAGAACACTAATCTGAATCTCTTCCACTGTGCTTTCGGGATACATTTCATTCCTGTGGAGATGGCCCAGCAAGAGGCTGATGCTGTGCAGAGGTCAGCACAAAGCCTATGTCTGTATAAGCTCTAAAGAGTCCTGCTGCTGCTGATTTACGTAGGTGGATTTCATCTGCATTGTGGGAGCAATTTTTAATGTGGTAGCAGTAATTAAAATTAGAAACTGGTCTCAGAGCTAGTCCTAGATCTGAATTCCCAAAGGAAGGCCAGATCCACATCAGAGTTCTGATGTGTGGGTTCTCTCTCACTAAGAAGAAATGGTTGGACAAATATCCCTTTCTAAATATCCAACCTTGAAAATGAAATTATCTCTACTTAATCGTTGTGAATTGAATGTATTCAGTTAAAGTTTATTTCTATTGTGTGCATCTATTGATGGTTGGTGGTGGTGATCATGAATAAACAGACATCCAATTCAGCAATGTTCCAGAGCTACTTTCATGGCTAAACTTCAGAGCACCAGTTCAATTCACACATTTCAGGGTGCTCTTTCCTACGGATTCCTTATAACTCTGCTCTCTCAAATTCCACACTACATTCCTGATTTCACTCGTGAAGTGAGGAGTCCTTTGTGATGCCACTAATAGCCTGTGCACTTTTAAGCAGAATCTTCAGAAGATGTTTACAAAACACCGTGCCCAGAACCTGCCTCAGCATTTGGGGCTGATCAGGCCTTTGTCACTGCTTTTCTTCATCACACTCCCTGGGATGCCATGCCAAATTCATGGCAGCAAAGGGACAGACACAGCAGGTCAAGCAAAGCTCTGCTTGCTGCAGCTCCAAGTCAGATATTGCAGTATACTTGGGGGAGTATATTTCCAATTTTAATTATGTTTTCAAGAAAACTTACATAACTGTAATGAACTCAGGCTGCCCAGAGACATATCAGCCCTTGGTAAAATGCTCATTTCATTCAGTGTGTCTCTGCTGTGTGTTAAATTCTGCTATACCCATGCACATCTGACTGCATCCTTGTATCACTGGCTGGAGAGTCTCAGGACCAAGAAGGGAGAGCTTATAGAAACAGTTCTCAGTCTGAGCAGAGAAGAATCAAAAGTAAAATGTGAAAGTTAGTCCTAAGTTTAGACCTTTTGCTGGCAGCAGAGACAAGCTGGATCTCCTGCCCTGCATATTGATAAACTGCAGCTCAAGGAAGATGGTGTAAATGCAGTCGCAGGCTGATCCTTTGTCTTACCCCAGCCCTTGCAGTGAGTGCTCTCTCTCACGCCTTGGTGACCCCTGGGGCAGGAGCACTCCCAGGTGGCTGCCAACCTTCTGTGTCTGGAGAAGGATTACAGAGGTAGGAACAGTCTGAGGGCTGCCCTCAGCTCTGGAAAGCACTTACTCTTCTACTGACACAAACATCTAATACGAAATATCTTTGCAGAAAATAAAAATAAACAGCTAATTAACCAGAAGTAGCCAATTTTATCCAAAATGTAGGGCAGGTTATCACTTGTGTTAATATTTTGCATCGTCAGTAGGCTCCATATGCATCACTATAGTGCTTCTTCAATCCACCATGGAAAACATGGGGGAAAAGGAGAATACAGGTCAGGAATGAGAAAAGGACAGTTTGTTTATACAGCCTGCTCAGGGACTAGCCCACACTCACTGTATGCCTGTGCATTGGCCAAGGGACATAAAGTTGTTCATTTTCTCAAAATCCTTTTGATCACAACATGTTCTATCTATAAAACAAAACCTTGTTTCTCCTACTCATGCCATGCCTATGCATAGAATTTCTGTATGAGTGACATTTACTTGTCTGAAGTTATTAGCATGCAAATCTTAAGCAGTGACACCATCAGTGTGATAGCATAACAATGTCTTAAGCATGCTCTCAAATTGTTGACAATTCTGTGTTTGCTTAAAGAATGTAAATTTTAATTAACATTTTTAACATTCTTTGGGGACACATGGTATTAATACCACAATTCATTCTGGATTCACAAAAGACAGAATTTCATTCAGTAACAAGGTGTTATAGACCTGTCTCTGACTGACAATTTAAATTTCAAGGAATGAATTCCTGTTTTCGGGACAAATCTCAGCTGAATCTTTACTACAAAGCCATGACCAGTATCTCCAAAACATAATGGGAACAATAACAATCACCTCATTCCATAAACTTATACAGAGATTGGCTGTTTTATAAAAAACAAAAAAGTACTTTGACTTTGCATGAACTATGCAACTTCCTAATATCAGCTGATATTCAGTAGTCACACTTATGTTAAACTAATAACAATAACAGTTGGCAACAAGATTGTCTAGCTGAAACATGTTCTGATTAATGAGTTAATAGTAACTAGTCTTGATTTTAATGTTGGAAGAAATTAATTTCAGGGCATTGCTCAACATTCATTTTGGGTTTGTTCTTTTTGGGAGCAGTGTGTTTGTTCTTTAGAGCTAAACTTAGTACTGGAGTAATTTGCAAATGGCACTGAGTTAAAAGTTTGCTACTGCATGTTGTTTTATTGAAGTCAGTAAATTATTCACAATGGGTGGCAATGCAGGCAAGGACAAGGGATCAGAGAACGGAGCTCAGAGTACGGCAGACATGGTACTTTCTTGGATTTTTGTCTGTGGATCTAGATGTTCAAATATTGTGGTTCAAGATAAATACAGTCAATTCCTAATAAATGCATTCCAGTGCTATTTTTATTTATATAAAAGAAATCTCCCCTCTGGCACCTAAGGACTTAGGAAATAAATAGCTGCCTGTTATGACCTACAATGTTTTATAGCCTTGTGCTGGAAGAACAGATGGACTAACAAGCTGGATTCCCAGAGCACAGCCCCAGTGACAGACTCTGTGGCTCAGCAGCAGTGCCAGAGCAGAGCAGTGGGCAGTGCCAGGCCAAGAGGCACCAACACCAGCAGGGCCTCCTGCTCTGGCCCTCCTCTTCCTGCCTGCAGCCTGCCCTGCGACACTTTCTGCCACAGCTTTTCCCCTGCTCTAACGACAGCCAGTGCCCAGGTGGGATATTTTGCTGAAGTCTCTCTTCAGAGACTGCTTTTAGGCATACATGTTTCACATCAGATTTGGCCTGCAGGGCTTACAAAATGCCCCTGGCTAATTTATCCATCTTCTCCTCTACAGATTTGTAACAGGGGCATGCTTTGCTTGTTTCATGTTAGAAAGACCTGTGCTGTGGGAGCAAGGGAACGGATAGGTGCTTCAAATTTACTCTGAGAGCCACAAAAGAAAAACAAAACAAAAAGCCCCAAACAATACCCCAACAAAAGCATATGAAGTGGCAGCAGGCATTTTATCCTCTATCCATCCTGATGAGCTTCATCCTCCTACCAGTCTTTGTGATTTCTGTTCTATTCTCTTTCTTCTGCCAACACTATGTGCTGTGCTCTGTCTCCATACAGCACAACACATCTCCAGAGATTTAAATACAGTGTGCTTTCCTCAGATACTTGTGAATCTTAGAAAGTTCTCATGAGAGCAAATTCAAGTTTCACCTCACATGCTTGTTCTTTTGGCAGTTGTTTGCATTTTTTCTCCCCTCTGTTCCCACCAAACAACCTTGTGCTGGAACATACAACAATTAACTAACTTCCAGTAACAGCTGCTCTTTTTCTGCTTAGTACAATTGTTATTGCATAAGAGAATGCTTCTTTAAAACATGCACAATTTAAAAAGCTTTCTTTTTCAAATCACTACTAAAAATAGTGCAGGATTAACCAGAAAAAAAAAATGCAGTGCCCATCAGTTAGTACTTTGGATTTTTGTCTTCTGTTCTGTGTTTACAACTTGTTAAACAAATATTTTTAATTATTGTTCTGTGAGTGTTAGTGCCTTTGCTTGTTTGCACAGTCTAATAGCATAGTCTCAGAGGAGAAAGTAGTAGATAAATATTTTTACCATGGCGTTTCTTTGTATATTTGAATCAAATATTAGAGAAATCCATATAGTACTAAGCTGGACATGACATATTTATGTAATTTTTCTCTCTTTGCTGACCACAACTTCCTTCCAAAGGTGTGCCTAAGATGAGGAATATGAATAACCAGCAGCTTATATCAGCAATGATTTCTGACCGCCTATGAGACACACATTCATGTCTTGGGTGCAGATTCTGACATTCTCAGTACCATTAAAAGGACCAGTTTGGGCACATCAGTGTTGTAATTTCCTCAGCATTAGGCACATAGTAGTCCAATAGGTGAAGAATACTTTCCCTCAGAAATAACAGGACTTTTTTTACTGCACAGCTCTTCTCAGGAAACCTTGCCTGCCTTCCCATTATAAACACGGCTGTGAATGAAAAAGCAGTAAAAGTAAACAATATGTTAAGACTTGAAAAGTCAGCATCTGAATAGAAGGAAATGAACAATCTCAGCCAGAACTGAACAGATGCATCACTTTCTGTAGCATGACCGAGGCACCAGACAACAAACATGAAGCCCAAGCAGCAGCACATGCTTGGCAACAAGCACTGCTAAATTAAAGAGGCAGGTGTTTTGTTAATGCCTTTCAAATAGACTTACAAAGCAAAAAAATGTGGTGGTGGTGTTTTCCATAGCAGAGAAACAAAATTTGATTCTTTGAACCCCCTTACATTATTGAAACAAGGAGGGGATCAAGGGTGGGGCATGAGGAGGAAGAATGGAAATCTCAATGGAGAGAAGAGAAAGCACAGTGGTAACTTACTCAATCTCCAGTGCTGTGAACCCAGCTGCAACTGCTTAAAAGAGGCAGTATGGACCTGTCCATTAAAGCCATACAATTTAAAGTAAAAAACTGTTTAATCTTCATTTTTATCTCAGATGTTCAAGACATTAGCAACTGATGGCTACACACTGCAGGAGACTTCTGCTACAGAACCATTCTGCCACCTAAGGCAGGAAACCTGTTTGCCTTCAGTGAATTGAGAATTTCATCTCATGCACCTGTATTCCCCTGGGGGTACATGTTTTTCAGGGCATAGAATCAACATGTTTTGAAGATGTTTGCACTGTAGAACAGCTATAAGAAACACAAATAAAGAGAGACTTGAATCCAGCTGCCAGGTTTCCATGGAATCTCAGGGAATAAAGCAAGTGCAAAGGTTCCTCCAGCAAGTCTTGGAGGAGGAAAGTAGAATAGAAAAACTTTGACTCAGAACCACATTGTTTTCACAGCTATGAATGCTCCAAAGTCACAGGCTATTTGCAAGTGTAACATATATGCAAATACCTTCAGCACCTCAGAGGCTTCTAATCCAAGAAAATATTTTATGGCTGAACAAAATATGGATATGAACACACACTTCAATCTGTTCTGACACAAAAATACAAAATCTTTCCTTAAAATGGAAATAATTTTAAGTCCCATTTGCTATCACAGGTGGTTCTTTGAAATTCAGCGCAGGAAGTCAATCATCTATTTTAAAACAACTGAAATCTACCTAAAAGATTCACCACACCTGAAAGTGGACCTATAGCCTTGTCTTCTGCCAAGTTTTTTTACCTGCTTTTCTGATACAACTGGCAGCAGACCTCTGGTTCTCTCTTGAGCTCCTTGCAGAAGTCTTTCACATCCACTGAGCATCAGACACCCCATAAAATATTCCATTTACAGGAAGACAAAAATCAATTTTAAGGCAGATTTCAAAATACACGTGGTTCCACGCAATTTCAAAACATATACTGCTAGTACTAGTAAACTGGACTTCCAACAATTCAAATGGCAATTACACTCTTTTCCCCTGCCTTTGATCAGATGTGTTGCTTACAGAAACCTGGCAGAACAATAATTATCTCACTAGGACAGATCTACAGTACACAGACTTTGGATTTCCTACCAGGGAAATCCTAGAACAAGAGACATAGTGCAGGTATTGGTGGATTTTATTTCTTGTACAAGATTGACCCTGAGAAACACTGTATTACAGGATATGATGCATAAATCACTAACAATCAGCTTGCCTTCCAGTTTTGGAACAGAAAGTGTTTAAGCTTAATAGAGTTCTTCTTTGTACATCTGGCTTCAGGCAATTTCATTAGCAATTAGAAAACCAGAAGCAATGTATTCCTAAAAGATACGAGCTGAACTTCAGGGTACAGCTATCCAGGGTGTGTCAGAAGCTCTCTTCACATGTAGGAACTTAACTTCATGCCCAAATAGCAGCTCTGTCCAGCTTAAAAGAGTGAGAAGTCATAAAAATACGACAACCTGAGCCTCTCTGATGATGTCTTAATGTTACCATGACTGAGATAATCATACTCAAAAATAACTAGCTAGTTTTACTTTAAAACTTATTTTTCTTAATAGATTTGTAACATTACAGTCTCTGTCTATGAACTTTGCTACTGTCATCATTTTCACTGATGCTTCTGACGATGTTCCCCTCTGTTCCAACTCTCCAATATTTATTTTTAAATAAACACAAAGGAGGTCCTTTCCTGTGTGGTCTTATAATAAACATCTTCCTTCATGAACATCGCCCTCCTCTGCCCTAAGATACACAGTGACACTCCCCACAGGCATGTGGGAGAGCAGTGTTACACACCAGACTTCTGAAAAAATTGCAGCAGAGTCAGCTCTGGAGGGCTTCATCCCACAGACCTTCCTCCTACAGACTTCGGGAAGTTTTTCACTGTCAGAAGAATTCTTTATTCTGTAGGGCAGCTTTATCAAAAGCAGTGTCTAGCACAAAGGCTCTACTGCTACCTCAGCTTCATTGTTATGGAGGAAGAGGACCACCAGCCTGCCTAGGAGGGCTTCAGTACTGACTAAAGGTGTCCAGCTGTTCTAAGAGCCAGAAAAAAGCTTAGACTGAAAAAGAAATCTATTGTAGCATTTAAACATAAGGAGATACCTCAGGCATGTGACTTGTCTGCTGAGCATCTCTGGCCAACAGGTACTAGACACATACCAAAGAGGGGAACGTAAGTTGTTGAGGCTGTTGCCATAAGCATTTACCTATCAAAGAGAAGTTCCTGGTGAAAGGCAGCCCATTTAAAGAGCACTTTTTTCAGAGTATCAGCATTGCAGCACCACCTAGATTATTTTGTCAGTTATGTATCAAAAGCCACAGGACTTGCAAACACTAATAATAGCCCCATACTCACTAGTAGATTTTTTTTTTTTAAGCAAAGCCTGTTTTAAGTCTCATTTGGACAGGATGTTGTTTATCACCATTACTGTATTATTTTTTTTTTCAAGACTGTGACAAAGTACTATAAATGCTAGAGAAACATTATTTTGACATAAAATATACATTGTAACTGTGAGGAGTATGGCAAGATCACATTAATCCTGAACATTTTGTTTATCTGTCTCAGTCTCAAATACATGGACTATGTATTCATCTGGCTCCTTGCTTATTTGAATGTCTTAATTAGGACATTTTGAAAATCTTAACAGCTCTTTAAAAAGTTATTTGTAAGAACAAGGTCTACTGTGTTTTCACAGAGGTGTGGCTCCTGTAGTCAGCAGCACAGTAAGTGTGAAATAGAGTAAGCAAATGCAATGCACATAGGAAATGCCACCACGGGTCACTCACTGTCCTCTGTGCCTAAGTGGTGAGGACAATGACTAGGATGTAAGGACTGAGTGATGACATGTTTTTGCTACATGTTTGTGTAATGCTAAGCACAATCATGAGGCCCCATAGTACTGGGATGATAATGACCATAGCTTTCCTGTGCTACCCCAGCATAATGCTCCAGCCCTCTGTGGTAGGGGGATACATTAACCTGCACTATCCATGCAGCCCCTGATCTCTCTGAGAATGCTAATATAACACAATACAGTTTATAACTAATGCTGAGCATGAAGGTTTTGGTGACTGGACAGATTTCCAGTAAACTGCGGTCACCCTGCACCAGGCACACAGTTTCAGTTCCTTGTTACCTGGAGAAACATGTAGAATATGCTTACTAAAAGAAGAAAACTATTCTTCACATTTTGCACTGAAAGCACAAGACTTAGTTATACCCAGAGATATAAGACCCTTGCACTAATTGGGCCAACAGTCACAATATTTGAAAACTGTGGTACACTTGGACAGGCCATCTGAGCACGACTACAGTGTTCATACCCCATTACCAGGCTCAAAGCACCCTAATTACATTGTTTGTGTACGCCTGAAAAACTTCATGCTGCTTTTGGACAGGATGACAAGTACCTCTAGGGAGCATCATGAAAAGGTCATGTGTATCTCACAAGACCATAAAAAAAATCCCTAGACTTTTGACAAACACATTAATTCATGCTGAATAACTCACATTCCAGCTATAGTTCTTTTTTTAGGTTATTTGTTGTGCTTAAATAAAGAAGTGCTGCCAATTTTGAAGTATTTTAAAGATACAAAGGTAGCTGTTCTCTTCTGTGCAAGAGGCTGTCTCCACTATACCACCAGCTGCCAGCTAATGGAGCTGCAGGGAAGGAGCCAGAACATGGCAAAGTGACCCGTACTGGAATGTGAGCTAAATGCTCCACCGTGAGCTGGGGAACTCCATGTTAAACTGATCGGTTGTTTTGTCCTCCTGGGAACCTTAATAAAATCTTGACAGTAAAGCAAATGCTCATTACTGAGAGAGCCCATCAGAATATCCCAGGTCAGCAATGACCTGATCCTTAAGGCTTACTCCTTAGTCAATATCTGAGATTTTCCTAAGGAATAACTACTTTTTACTACTGCAGTGTTGAAGGGCCAAAAAAATTAGAGAGGCAAGGTTTGCCCATGGAAAGCAGAATGGCCCCTTAAAATGACTTACTGGAAAAGTACTCGACAAAATGGTGGAGACTGCCACCAGACAGAGCTGTGATAAGGATTTCTAATGGGAAAAGACATTTTGAATTTGGTAGCCAAGTTATGGAGACCTACACACCACTGTTTTCCTCAAGAATTGTTCTGGATGATGTTTTTCTGCATACTCACACTTAGAATAGACCAAATACAAAGCAGCAGGTGTAAAGCAGGCTGTGGGCATGAATGAAGTATATGGGAGCATGACTGTTTAAATCACAGCTAGGCAAAAATTACGGGCTTACTAAAGATTACTTAAAACTGGATCTTCAACCAGAACTATATTTCTTTTATTCACTAGAAAGCTCTACAAAAAACCAAGACATTGTCCTGTTCAATTCTTCAAAAAGAATACTAGATTGTTTTGAGCTAGTCTTACATGAATTACTTGCATACTTCAGTAGTTGGGTGCTTATAACAATAGGAATTAAAAATATGGAATCGATATTTAATCTGTTTTTATCATGGTAATAGCCAAGACTGCCAGCAGGAAAGAATGCATCAGAACAGTATGCTTCTAGTCAAACTCTTTGGAAATGTGCAATACTTAGAGTAGTTGCCAGCATTTCCATTGACAACCCAGATTTAGAAAACTATAAACAGAGAGGGAAACATTTTTAACAGCTAACCTTCAGCAGATAGCCCCCACTAGAAAGTAATTTGTACCTTTTATAAACATTAGGCCATAAAGACATGATGACATGTTTTAGTCTCAGTGAAACATGTTACAGAAAATCTTGACACAGTTTACTTAACCCCTCTTAGACACGTAAACCACATTTGACCTCCTCCAAGACACTTTCAAATACCACATTCACTCTCTCATTAGGGAAAATATCCAACCAACCAGGATTATCCAACCAACTTCAGAATTATGAATAGATTATAATTTTCAGGTACTTTTGAGTTAATATTCAAGACATCAAAGCAAGTCAGTTTTGAAATATAATTGATACAATTTTTTATTGCACTTCCTTGCTTGAATTGATTTCTAAAGCCTAGCCTATAGCTTACTCTTGAATTTTTCAAAAGTCGAGGCTACAAATCAAGTACTACTCTATGTGAAATGAAAAGTTTACCCCAAGCTGTGACTAAAAATGAAGTAACATAGACACTTTTAAAAAGGCCTACCCGTTATCCAAGAGCAAGGCTGAGAAGAAAACAGAGATGTCTCTTCAATGTTTAGGTGCAGAAGGCAAGTCACAAAAAGGAGGCAGGTAAAATCCACAGGACCTAGAGGGATCCCTAAAACTATGACTGCTTCTGAAGAAAAAGTTCAAAATCTTCCACATATTTTGAAAGAGCTGGAAGGCTGTACAAACCCAGGACACACAGAGCAGAGACCCTCATCAGATCTGACAGTTGTTTGGTGAAATCAGGAGACTTCCTTTCTGCTTTTTCAACCTAACCAGCCATACTTGTTAAAAGGCAAAGGAAACAAGATGCAGCTACAGCCAAAAAGGAGGGAAGAAAACTTGGAGCAAAAATTCTTAAAATTGAAAGTGCTAAAGCCCTTGGCAGAATGCAAATACCTGTGTCCTCAGGTAGCTGGGGAGGATTTGCTGTCTTAAAAAAGCTGCAGTTCTCCAGAGACAATACCACACTCCTTACACACCTGGCTGAAAATACTCACTTGGGTGTCAGGAGTTACACAGTCGTATTAACAAAGCTTCAGCTGGGGTTTATGAGCCTCACCTGTTCCTGCAGTTAACTGGCCAAGGAACACCTGCTGCCACTCTGCCCACACCAGCCTTTGGCCCCAGCTGGGGGCTGGGCTGTCCTGAGATAACTTTTCAGTTCCCATCCCAATGTACAAATCCTGTTACTTGTTGCTACTATTTATAATTCTTGATTAAGCAACTGAAGGCTGAATAATTACCAACTCCAGCATGTGGAAGGTCTCAGCCCTGCAAGGATTTCAAAATCAGTACCACAGACTAAAAACCCTTCTATGCAAATAGATCTCAGTGCCATGAAAGCTTACTTTTCTGCAAATTAACATCTGCAAACTGCCACAGGAGTCCTGCAGCCAAACTTCCTCCCTTGCTGTCATCACCATGGCCTATGAAAGGGAAACTGAATGATGCTCTAAAACCAACTTTTTGTCTCAGAGAATCTTGAAGTTTTTAAGCAATTCTGGTAGTTAAGTGGCATGATACACATAGGAGAGCTTAGTCAAAACACAAAATCTATTGATTTTTTTCTTTCAGGATTTCTCCCTGAAAGAGGTATCCTCCAATTTAGTTACCCCCAGGTACTCAGTGCCTCCGGCTCCCAAATCTCCCAGTGTTCCACGGCGGCTGGGGAGCTGTGGGTGAAAGGGAAAGCAGACACATGGGTAAACTGAGCCAGAGAAACTCATGTTTGGAAGAGCACAAGCAAGAGCCTGGGAGAGATGGGGTAGGGAGTCCAGTCTGCTGGGTCATGCTATCCCCCCGGAACAAAGGGAAAAACAATTCAGCCAACAGGAGTTTGGAGAGCAAAGGTAGGGATGAACTTCATAGAAATAGATACAAATATTCAGGTCTTGGCAGGCACTACTTTGGAGATTCATCTTCCCCTTCAGATGCATCTATACATGACTACCCTTTTGGCACCCTACTAAATCATTTCAGAACAGACTAGTCATGTACTTTGCTTGTGAGCCAGGGTATTACACACTGAAAGAGGGGAGTATATTTTAATAAATTCATGTGATTCACTAAGAACCAGTAACTTCTCATGGAAAACTCTCACTGAGTCTGCTGAGAGCCCGTATTTTTTCCTTCTTCCCTGTTCTTTATTTATTAAGGAGAGTTGGATGACAGCAAGGTTATTTTTTTCTTGAAGTTCAGTTTCTTCTCCTTCATCTAAAACCACAAGCTGCTGACTGTGAAATTGCAATTCCTCATGATGAAAGAGAAAACATTTGCAATAAGACAATAAAAAGGAAGACTGTTTAAGGCCAGAATGAAGCATCAAGTTTTCAAAACAAACTTGAAAGTATAAATGTATTTTCTGAAGATGTGTAAGGATAACTAGATCTTTAAACAATGCTGGTATTTTCTGGCACTTTTCCTGCAGCTTTCTGCAAAACCCTTAACACTGGAAGAACTCTCTTGATTTCTCCGAGTGCTTTCTGATAACTACACCAGTCCATTTTATCCATACTCCTGATGCTTTCTTGGAACTCACTTTCTGCTTTCTAACAATCCATTCACTGCCTCCTAGGAATTTTGTCACTACTTTCTAGAGCTTCCCTTACATTTTGAAATCGTGATACTTTCTACAAATGTCCTCTCTGTTTTCTGGGAATTTTTCCTACACAATTTTCAGAGAGTTCTAGGAATTCACATGCTGTTTTCCAGGGATGTTCCTGATGCTTTCTAGTACTTCTCTCCCATTTTCAATTATTTTTTGCATCTTTCTAGAAACTGCCTAAGTCTTTTCTGAGAATGTCGTGTCAGCAGTAAGAGAAGGCATGCTTAGTGAAGGAAGCTGTGAACAACCACAGTGCAGAGAGGACCGGGCCCCATGGCAGCTCCTTGGGGCCAGCAGAGCAGAGCTGGGACAGCGGCAGTTCCATCAATAGCCCAGACACTGCCAGACAAAGGCAAGGAGCAAGTCGTGTTCAAAGTCAGTCCAGGAAATCCAAATGAGTATTCAGGAGCAGCAGGAAACAGGGTTTGAAACTGGCACACCTACATGGTGTAGCTCACGCAGGCACATTTTGGGGATTAGAAAACACCCTGGGTGAATAATTTCTGCATTCAATGTTTTGTAAAATAACCTTATTAAAAACTCTGTATTCTCTATAAAATGATGAATTACTTTAAAATTTTAATACAAGAAATTCTGAAATGTTAAATTCAGAATGTTCCATTTATTATCCATTTCAGAATTGTGATGCAGGCAAACTGTTTCTTTTCCCCTCTGGAAATGTATGAGACTTTACTTTAATTAAAAACTTATTTCATCATAAACTCAATTAAAGGTATGGCTTCTTGAGTTATACTTTCTTCTGTTTGCTACATTACTTATCTACCTCTACTAAAATATTTAGACCATGAACTATAATTTATTTTCATAATTCCTGTCCATGTGGTAGGGAATAATTGTTAGAGGTTCCTCTACAGGATTCTTATACTTGCTGAAGTTTAAAGTTGATTAATACAAATATTTGATAGGAGTCTTTTTACTACTGATGTGTTACTCAGTTCCTTTGCTATTTATAGACAGCTGGCCAGCTAATGTTTTTCAAAATATGTTTGAATGCCCTTGGATTCACATGGAGTCCAAGCTGATATCTTGTGTGGGAGTGAAGAATGATTTTTAAGTACTGTCTTGACATTTGAGGTTTATCCTCATCGCATAAGGAAATATGAGGCATATATTACACAAAAGGACATTTTTCCTAACAGCTTCTATTTCTTTAAATTTCATTATTTAGTATTTCATATTTAAAAGGTGAGGACCAGTAAGTATTTAGCACATACACAGACAAGAGAACAAACCTTCCTACACATAATCTGCCAGCTGCTACACAAGCTGTTGAAATACTTGCGCATATAATTTTCACTGCTCTGTGTTGGATGCTAAAGGTTGGACACTCCTCACTACAAAATTACTACTAGAGACAGAAATCTACAGCAAAAGACAGAATTATTAGCTGCCCATCAGTATGAAATACACTGCAAATGCTCTTGCAACTCAAATGGTGAAGCAGAAGCCAGGACTCCATAAAACTGTGCCCCTGAGCCTGGTTAACTGAGATGTGTTATGCACTAAAGCCATCTTCAAATGATACTTGTCAGCTTCTTCATACCTCAGACTCCGTGAATTATCTAACCTACATCTGATGTCCCCCAAATTCTGTTAAGATGTGAAGTATCAATGTTCTAAGGAAGTTCTACACTGTTTGTGAAAGACCTGTTATTTCTTTACACCCCTATTATAATATGAATTTGGACTTTCATGTCTTAAGAACATAAACCAAAAATGTAATTTATGTAGTAATAGTTTAAAAATACCTGTTGTGGTAACTTTGATTCTATATTCTTGGGGGAAGCTGTTCATACAGTGTATGGAAGGATTTTAATTAAAAATTAAAATTGTTTATGTAGATCTGGCTTAGGAGTTATTCTCACTGAGCTTTGCTACAGGTGCTCTAGAAGAGATAAAATCGCTTCAATTCAGCTTCTGCTTATGGCCATCTAGAAAACCATGGTGTGGCTTAGTCTTATTATCAGGAGGCTCTTGATGTATTTGCAGTTAAGAAAATTATCTTTAGTAAATACAATTTGAAATTTCTAATAAAACCTAATGTCCACCTCTTTGCAGGGCATTTGTATTAGTCTACAGCAGACTGTAACCCACAGCACCAACCAGCCAAGGTGCCAAGTAAGTTATGCAAAATGTCTTCAAGGAACTGAGACAGTGTTGAAAATTATAATTCTATTAGTATTCTCCTAAGATTACGGCTCTGCAACTAGGCCAGCAACCTACAAAAAATCAGTGAAAATCTGCAAAAGCTTATAGACCTGCTGCTGTTTTCATTTGCAATGTCATAAATCAGGAGTATACCCAATGAAAGCATTAAGGTTGCACTAATGCAAAACTCACATAAGTGAATGGAAAATCACGGCAGCATTTCTCCTGAATTGTGTCTTTTTCTCTTCAGAATGCATACTGAGAATACTTCTAAGTTCCCAACATGTACATGTGAAATAGCTGCAATACCTAATTTGTAATCCTCTGATTTCATATTCTTGTGATGAATCTACATTGTCACAACAGAATAAATGTCCACAAACACATGTGAGTATTTTTTGCTGTCTACAAAATTCAGAAAAATGAAAAGTAGACAAAACAGCATTTTTGGCATATAAATATGCTTGCCAGGTTTTAGGACAAGACATTCCCTTGCCATACTCTCCTCCTTTCCCAAGTCATAAACAAACACCATAAAATAGTTTTACATAACTGCCAATCAGATTTTTTTTTTACATCTAATTCAGTTTTTGTTCTATAGACAAAACCATTCTGTTTACCATGTGTCTTCTCATCCTCACTGAATTTGATTACACAAGCTCCTAATTTAAAGACCATTGAAATCCATAGAAACATTCATATTCACTACAATTTTTTTTCCATTTCAATTAGAAAGACAGAGCAAGAAAATCTTATATAGTGTGGCCTTCTGTAGATTATCAGTGCAGCCAGAGGCAGATCTATGATGAACTGGGTGCTCCTTATTTGTCCCTGGGAGACATGGAGCCGGCCATGTATTGCAAACAATCCTGCCAGGATTTGAACAGTCAAAGGCACTTTTTGTTTGCTTTCCCTGTTTGTTCTGTAACACACACAGTGGATGGAAGGTGGAGGGGTTTCTGTAGGCTTTGGGAAATAACATGAGCTATAGTGGTCTAGGAGGTTGCTGCCCTCACTTCAACAAAACCAAAAACCTATCAGCACATAAACTGAGCCTTCAGCCGCACCTTTTAAAATAAAAACTTTCTTCCCACACAGTTCCAATCAGCTGAATGGTGATGCAAAGAACATTCCAGGAGAGGTTAGTATAAATGAATGACTATACTCTCTCTTCCGTTTTTTCTTTACAGAATTAACTATATAAAGTTCTGTCAACAAATACATTTTTTCCCTAAATTTTTAGACAAATGTGTAACCATTTTACTTCATTAATGGATTTCTAATAGTCAGTTAGATATCACAGTTCAATATTAATTAGTGAAAAAAAGAAGTATCTTATGCAGAACCTTGATTATCTGGAGCATCAGGTACTGATTTAAAAACTAAAAACACCAGAGTACTTATTTTTTCAAATTTTGCAGGGCAGAACTATAGCTCCAAAACTCATGGAGACATTCTTCAGAGGCAGTCTCCAAGAGACAACATTGCTCACCAGAATAGGAAATAATCCTCTGTATTTCATAGAATCACAAAATGGTTTGGGTTGGGAGGGGCCTCAAAGATCTCCTAGTTCCAACTCCCCAAGGGGCACCTTCCACTGGACCAGGTTGCTCAGAGCTCCATCCAGCCTGCTTTTGAACACTTCAGGGATGGAGAATCCTCAGCTTCTCTGGAAAACCTGTTCCAGTGCCTCACATGGTGAAAAGATGAGGTAAAAAATGTTCAAAGCAGACTTTGTAACAAGAGGTCGAGAAAAGACCATAGCTGGCACTGTGGATTTGGCCGACTCCACTTTCCAGAGCAGGCTTTGTTCTGGGCTTCACAAAAAACAGCATGAGTGAAAAATTACCTCCCTGAAATTCACTTCAGTGTCTCCTGGTTATAAAGCTCTGGAAAGTCAGAGGGTAGATGATTTCAATTTTAAAGAATCCAAAATTAACTCCTTCATAATAGCAATCACAATCACACCACTGTGATCAGTAATGGGGTGATTTGTTAGGATTTGCCCCACAAGAAATATTCAGCAATTAAGAAATTCTCATGTCTTTCTTTTTTGGAATGGGAAACAAGACGGCTTTTCACACATAATGCTGTTCTTTAAAGTTATGATAATTTGTCCTTGTCTTGCAGCAGTTGCTAAAAAGCAACTGTGATGTGCTTTTAAAAGTGCTGCGATGCAGCACTGCTTGGGAAGGGCAGGTAAGTGGCAGCTGCTCCATTTTGGTACTTCCACAGTGCCCGCAAGAAGTGTGACTAGCAGCTGCAATCCAGGTTTTCTCTCAGCTGCTTTGGATACCAATAGTCACAGCCCAGTTAAGCCTTCTGGAAGCCCAGTGCCTCCCCTGTGCAGCAGCCCCTCTCCCAGAAAGGTGTGTGTGTGCGGGGTGACCCCCGAGAGCCGCGTGTTGCCTTGGCCAAGGTGCAGGGAGAGTCTGGCCCAGTGAGCCCCTCCACTCATCTCTGCCACTGGCTCTACTGTCACATAAGGGAGCTGACACCACCAAAACTTCAAGGAACAACTCTAATGTTGACTCTCAGCATCAGTTAACATCATTTAAAATGTGTGGACTTTATCTGCACATCTAAAATATAATTTCTTTTAGTGGATCTATGAAGATGTGAAAATCTAAATAATACAGGGAGCAATTTCCACTTCTGAAGAGTAACTGCAGCTGCGCCAGATAGTCCTGATCCTTTTTTTACAAACAGCTTTTCCCTTCATAAAACTCCTGGATGGTATTTATCCCTTTATGAAGCATATTCTAGTTTACCACTTAGTCAGTGGATGGATAAGTATTTTTTCCTGTCTTACTCATCCTGAAGGAAAAAAGAAAAACCTACCCAACAACAAAAACCAGGAACACATTCTCCTGATTATAGAAACTTTCTAACATGTGCATTAATGATACAGACAGTGGACATTATTCTTTCTATTGACCCATGATTGGTATCTCATGCAAAATACAGGCTACCCAAGAGTTTTGCTCTTACATAAGACAGCAGAAATGAACAGGCATTTTAAAATGTTGGATTTAGAAGTTCTATATGGCAAAAAAACCCCAACCTTGTAATCAAGAAAGAAAACCAGAAACAACAAACAACAACAAAAAGTTAGTGAAGGAACCATTTTCCTCAGAGAAAGCTTTATAAACAGAATAGATTTTGAAAAGAAGGTTTGGAAACATAAAAATGAATCTGTCTACTGTATTGAAGAGAACAGTGTTTTGCCTACATTTTTTTGTAAATAAAATGGATTTAACCAATTAACTATATGACTCCAGAATCAATCTCGTTTTGTCATGGAAACAGCTTGTAAAACCCTGAACATATGGAGAGTGCAGGCTGACGTCTGAAAGTTTCAATAAAATACTCAGTACTGTTACATCTGAGAAATGCATATTTGCCAAATGACAGAATGCAAGAAATTGCTGCTCCCTCTTGTTCAGGATGGATTGTGAAGCCTGGATTGTGAGATGTCCTTACTTGCCCTATCAGGCAATGTGCCAGCATGCTTTGAGTCCTTAACTCAGTAGTCTTTGGATTTCTGCTTTATAGCAATATTTTAAAGACTTATGGTAAACTAGAAAGTGACTTCTCTGTGTTTTCCATCCTTAGAATATTCTCTGGCCACGACCATAGCATATTCTGTAGGTAGGCTTTACAAACTGATCCCCTTGCTCTGTGTTCATTGCAGTGGTTAAAAGTGAATGGGTCACTTTGCACCCCAACACATCAAACCATGGGCCAGAGCCAAGAATTAAAATCCTGACCCAAACTTCTTGAAGAACAGGGGTTGGGGCATTTGCTTAGATTTGGCATGAAGCCTTTGTTTCCATTTATAATCTGACAATGGATGAGTATCAGATGAAGGAGAAAGAGAAGAAAGAGAAGGAGCTGGAAAAGGATGGGGATGTGGAAAACCAACATCTCTCTTGGACTGGCACTTGCAAACAGAACTCCACATAATTTGGATTCTCATTTCTGCAAAGTGGGTGTTTTTCTGATTCCTACATTCTTACCTCTAAAATGTCATGGATTCACAGTTGCAAAAACCACTTCGAACTGAGCCAAAGGCTGAATTTAATTACTGATCAATTCTGTACAAACACAAGCTCATCAGTACTATCAGGAAATCAGCTCTCTGTCTAGATAAAGGCACAACGCTATTTTCTGTCCTTAAAACTTACTGACTAACATAGAAGCTCACCATGGGAATAATACTTTTTAAAAATAAGAGATGTACCATGTAAACCACCAGACATTTTTATGTCATCCTTAGTATGCAAGGTTGTTCAATAATATTTTGCTTTCTAGGAGAAAAATGCACATTTTCTTATGGAAACTATCTTCAAGACAAACATAGTTATGCTATACGTGAACAGCAAATTCAGTAAGTAATAGTCGTATTTTTAGTTGTTTAACAGCCCCAGTATATCCATTCTCTGCTCTTGGCAGCATGCAAACATCAATGCTCCTGGCAAATACAATTTAGTAAGTTGCTATTGCTGAAGTCACTCTGAGCTGATGAATGTATATAGAATGAAATAAAATCTAATAAAGATATTATATATTCAAACTAAGGAATACAGACATTTCAGATATTGCTGAAATTTGTACTAATTCAGCATTTCATGTCATCAAATTCTACTTTCTTTGTATTCCCCGAGGCTGGAACTGCATTAAAACCCCTTAATTTTCAAGAAAATACAAATCACAAAACAAAAAGAGAAGGGAAACTTTGATACACACAGAAAATTCCAAGAGCGACAAAATTCGTGCTAACGTTTTAAAAACAAAAACATAAAAACAAATTTTTAATAAACCTAGAAGAAAATGTTCTTCTACAAAGATGGGGAGCATTCCCATTGCTGGCAGCACTACTGCTGCGTGCACCGATGGGAGAAGCAGCGCAATCGCTGGAGGCGAGTGTCGAACAGCTCGCTGTGCCCGCAGCGCCCAGGTGTGTCGTGCCCTTGGGGACAGCTCCGTGCAGCCACAGGCGCTGCCGCACCCCGGGGCCTGGGGCAGGCTGTCCCCGTGCTGAGACAGCGCAAAGGCCGCGCAGTCCCCGAGCGGCGGCTCTGGAGCGCTGCCCACCGGCTCCGGGCAGGCGGGAGAGCTGAGAAACCGCAGCTGTGCCCGCCGACATCCTCCAGACGCACACTGCCTCGGAGGGACAAAGACTAGGTTTAACTGCTTTAACATCCTTTCAGGGATGGTCCGTTCTGGGAGACAGGGGCCAGCTGACAGCAGAGGTATTTAAAGCCCTGTTCCGTTTGGGTGTGTTTTTCTCCTTTCCAAATTCTCCGGCATCTCCCGGCCCGGCCCCGCCCTGCGCACAGGCTCGGCCATGTCGCTCCGCAGGCACAAGGTGGCACCTCGCGAAGGGGTTTTTTTTTTTCCTGGCTGGTCCGTGAGTTTTATTGCTTTTATCAAACAGCCTCTTCATTTCGTTCTCATTTCAAATCTTTTTTTTAAAAAAATGGTGATGCTGGCGAATATTTTATCTAATTTAATGATTGTTCTGATTGTTCAAAATTCCGAACTCTTAAAATATTATGATTAAAACAAGCCATTTCTTCAGAGAGCGTAAATTAGTCAGAATGTGTCTACACGTTTGTAATTTGGGATCAGAATTTTAGTCCCCCCCAATTCACATTTTTGCTTGTTTTATAGGTCTGCTGCAATTTACGGACTCAGGGAACTGGGAAACTCTTATCTCCCAGCGTGCAGGGGCAGCATGGAAGGAAAACACAAAGCCTGAGCTCTCTGTTCCCATTCTTGGCTCAGTTCATCCGATGAGTCAGAAATGAGGCAGCAGAGACTGAAAAGCAGAGAAAGGAACACACTGAGAGAAAAAGGCAGTGTCACTTGCAAAGCAGACAGTGTCATTTTGGCCTGCTGTAGTAACAGAGATGCTGTGATGGACGGCATTTATGGTTTAAAAGCTCTGTGTATTCTATCCTCAGGGTGATAACTCTGAGCTTTCTGATGCTTTTGACTTGGAACTTGGAGTAAAAGTTCACCCTTGCAGAGGGTGACCCAGTTTGAAAAGCGTTCCACTCTACAGCCAGACAGAAAGCTTTGCACAATTTTGGTACCAATACTAAAGGAAGCTGAAATCAAACTAGAAATAACAGTCAAGGGAAAGCTGAGTCCATCTTACAAGAGGAGGCTCTAACACCTTCTTTGCTTACCTTGACAGTACAAAGAGTATTCTTTTTTTCTTTAAACACATCAGGATCAGGGGTAAAAACCTGAGCAGAGAAGAAGCTGAAAAAAAATGCCCCCATCTCAAAGCAGGGGACAGTCAGGAAACCAGAAGAAGGTTTCTGCGTGGCAAAGCCAGAGAAGTTCCTCCCAGGAGAGTGCAAGATGCAGGAATCTTTATTCACTGTTAAGCAGACCTTGATAGTTACAGCTAAGAGAGGGCTAACAGCACAGAAATGCCTGCAATGATCCTGAGGCAGCATCTGTTCCATATTTTCACCTGATGACTGCTCAGCCACCACTGTGAAGGGCTGGCTTGGAGATTTACTGCTAAGCCCTGGGGCTGACAGGCAACAGGAACATAAAATACGGGGAGAAGCTCTGAGGGCTGTAGAATATTCAAAAGACATGCAGAATGAAGAAATCTGATGTTGCTTTAATGGTTTATTCCAAAATATTGTGCACTTCAAATGCTGACTACACTAACTCTTCTAAGATGTTAGTTCCACCCCTAGCAGCTGTAAACTCCTTTCTAAAAAAGTTTGTTGTCCTGTTTGCCTCAGTTCAGCTGATTATTATAGTTTCTAGTAATTAAGATTGCATTTTGTGATTCTCAGCCTTATTCAATTAATGTTTACAGTTTTCCGTGATACAAAAATAATACTTGTCATTTTTTAAATTAAATTATTCATAAATGGCATTGGTTCCACTTCAGATGTACGTATAATGAAAATAGGACCAAGGAGACACATAATTCATCATCAATTTTGATGTATTTTATATGTTAATTGAAGATACATGAAACTGTTCACATTGTAAATGTAAATATTTTCAAATTATCTTCCTGCTTTTTTGAAAAAAAACCCAAAAAAACTCCCAAAAACCAAAACCCAACAACATTTCTTCAAGCTAATACAAGGAAATAATTTTTTATTCATCTTTACACCTCATTTCAGGCAATTTTTTCCAGCCCTGACATGGTTCTGAGAGTCTCCTTGCCCAGATGCCATGGTGTGCTGCAAAACATGCTGAGAATAATGAGGAGGCTGCTTTTTTCTGCAGTGTTGCCACACATATGTTGTCAACACTGTGGCACAAAACATGATTAAGTCTGATATTCTATCTTGTTACTCTGCTATCCAAAGCACATCCCAACATATGTAAACTTAATATTTTTAATATTATTCCTTGCAGCCAGAAGATTGACTGTTTTAATAGCACAGTAGTAAAGCAAGGGGCCAAATTCAGTCATTCCATGGAGGCCAGTAAGGCTTATCCAATTTACAAGGGTGTAACTGAGCCATTTCTGACTCACACCAGGGAAATCAAGGCAAATTTGACCCATGTCTAAATGGTAAAATGTACTGGAACATTTTCTTTCCTGCAAGATCATCCTCTCACTGGTGGAAAACAAGTCAGTGCAAGCCCGTGCTGGGGAGCACAAAGCTCCACCTCACTACAGGGTCTGCTTTGGGGGATAGGAGAAGGGACCCTGACTGGGCTGCAGCTAAAGATGAGTTTGTCACCTGCCCTGTTGACTCATTGTAGCACTGGGACAAAGCATCAGAAAAGCTTCCCACCTGCACAGTCAGAATGTGACACAGTGATCTGCTCTTCTGTTGAAAGTGAGGGGTGGACTGACTGAAAACACACTGAAATATGATCCAAATTTGAAAGAGCATGAAAAGCTTCACCTTGAAAACCTGGATTTAAATTTGCTCCCTTTCTTTTCTGAGCACACACACAAACGCCTCTGTTATGAATAAAAGTAGTAATCTGTCTTATGCTCCTTCTTCCTTCTCAAAGTCGACTCTCCACTCCGATGTCTAGTTTAGGTCCAAAAAGTTACAATGAAACATCCAGGCACAACCCAAAGGAATAGTCCAATTGGATAATGGAGAACAGATTGCTGAGTTTTAAACAGAGCTTTGTTGTGGATTTAGCCAAATGCTTTGCTGTTAGAGGTCTTAAAGTAAAAAAGTGTCCTGATACAATGAATACAGGCTTTAGCACAAAGTGGCACAGGGGTGCCATCTAAAATTAATACATGGTAGTTGAGTTCTTACATTAGAATTGATCATTTTCACTGACACTGGCTAGTGGGAAGGAGAAGGGAAACAAAAAAATGTCCATCTCTAAAGAGTAAAGGTACACATACACATTTATGCTCATCACCTAATATCCTACAACATAAAACAAAACCAGCCCACAAATATCTACAAATTCTAGACAACACCAAAATGCATGGCAGACTCTTCGTCTTTTTACCACCAGATCCACAGCTAATGAATGAAACCTTCTACAACAATTCACTGCATAGTTTAGCTGCAAAATCTCAGTTGTCTCTCCACAGAGGTTCCCCCAGCAGGGAAATTATCCTGCTACCTGCACTCTCCATGTGCTTCTGTGTCCAGTTAACCATTGCTAATCCACTTTCCTATTTACTAATAATCACTGTGATGCTAGATAATCAAGGATGCTAGAAGAACCTGTGGTAGCCTGCATACAATTTAGCATGAAGGAAGCAATAAGGATCACCTAAGAGTGCTAGTGGGAAAAGGGCCTGAGGCTGACAATGGGGAACACTGGTCATAATGTGAAATTGTAAGAAAATTGAGGGAGAATAATTAGAAGAGCTGTAAAATCTCTGTTTACACAGCCATATATTTCAGATGCTTTCTTTTCTGATATAATTGGAATGTACAGATCATGGTTATTTGCAAATTATATTTTTCCAGTTGGAATACTCTCTGGAAAGAGTTGCCAATATCCAGCCTTCTTTCCACAAATCAGTCATTATCAGATCATGTACAAATAATTGTACCTTCATTTTTTTGTGACTGTTAAAATGTTTCCTCAGTGATTAATTAAGCCCATCAGGATATGTTGGGTAGCATTTTATTGTGTAATGGATGCACTCTTGAGAAATCATGATTCACAACTGAAACTGATTTTTTCCACATTCTGTGGAAATTTCTAAGAGTATTGCTCTGATATATTCTCCCAGCACCTCTGCCTTTTCTTAAATGTGGAAGCCAGAGCATAGGGTGGGTTACCAAAATGTCCCCACACCTTTTCCCTATTGTAAACCTGTAGAAGCTCTGCCCAGTACAAGAGGCATTAGATGCTTTGTTCTCAGAGTCCTACAGCCTGTTCAAGATCAGACTGCTGTTTCTCATGGAAAAGTTACTTTTGTTCTTTCTGCTTTCCTAATAGTCTATCTTAGACAAAAGTACATAGTTGTTATTTGTGTTTGCCTAAACAGAAGACTGCCTGAAGGAAAGGGGCAGTCACTAACAAGCAGAACAGGATTCGAAGGGACAGCCAAAGTCACATGGCCAACAGGCCTCATCATATTCAGTTTCACAACTCTTGTTTCTTTTATCTGTGGTTTTTCTTGAGATTTTTCTTCATATCACACACAAATGAACTTCCATCAGTTCACCTCTCCTAAAAGGGATTGTGGGAAATGGTTGTTATGACCTGCTGTTGTTTAGATCTCTTCTCTCTTGTTCTATTTTGATAGGAGGACAACAGCCTTCAATTGGATCTGTGATGTGAGCATTTTTTTGCAGCCCTTGCTCTACTATAGCCTGCTGGTTAAATTATTTCTTCTGACAGGCTTATGGCAATTTGATGACATATGAGTGCAATGAAAGATCAAAATTTGGCTCCCAAAGTCTACAGTAATAATAACTAATTCTTACCTAGTGCTTGTAGCAATATAAGCACTTCTCAAGGGAATAGTATTACCATTCCTATGTGACAGGCAGCACAGCAGAAGGAGCACGAGCTTGGCCAAGCCAGGAAGAGAACGCAGAGCTCTGGCTGAGTGCCCTCTCCACGCTGCATTTTAGTATTAGTTAAGGCAGCAAATCACTGGTGTGGAAGTATTTAGGCCACAGTTCAGCATGAGACAGCACATTGCTGCTGACTATTAGAGTTACATTTGCCTATACCACAGACAGTGTGAGCCCTTGATCCCTGGAAAAGATGGATCTTACTTCACCAGCACTTGGGTGCAACCCAGCCAAGAGCACAAGACAGAAAGAACCAGGGGACTGTGAGAGCCAGGCAATCCTCTCTAAGAGAGGAAACCAGCCTGCAATCCTAAAAAGAGCCACAACCAAGCTCCATCAGGCTCCAGTCAGACCTTGCTCAGACACTGCTGGGGTGAGGGGGAGCACAGGATTGCCCTGGGATGGCACTGACATCATGTACAGTCACCTTCTGCCACATTTCCTTCATGCTTCTGGACGATTCAGAGCTGTTAAAGGACTCGTGCATTAGAGACAAATCTCTTCTAGAGATCAGTGAAGCATATTCTAAAGCACATTCTAAAGTTTGGGGAGTTTTAACTTCCTTTACTGGTGACTTGAGTGCAGGAGCCATGTCTGAGGTGAAGTGATGCAGTGCCACTACCCCCAAAGCCTTCCCCTCTCTCTTCCAGAGATCTGATAGTGCTAATTATGCCATTTACTTGGAGATACTGATTTTCATTATATCACCACCTATCTCCTGTGCACAGGTCTGAAACCACCCACTTATTTCACATAAGCCACACGACAGCAACCAGGAGACATAAACTCAGAGAATAAAAAGGTAAGAAACTGGCATTTAGATCATAGTGCTCTTAGAGCACAGGGGCTGACAACCAGATTAAGAACTATTGTTCTAATGAAATTACAACAGATTCACATCTGCACTATGTGATTTTAGCCCAGAACAGTAGGACTGGTTAAAACATCCTGAATCAGGCCCAAATTACGATGTGAATGCTTCATGCTTCTCCAAAACCTCGAGTGCAATTCTTTTCTGCTTCCAGCAGAGTTTCTGTTCTGGAACTAAGACCACACGAGGGCAGTGTAGGGGGAGAGTAAAATCCAGAGATGCAGATTAAATTCTAAACCTGATTTTCCTCATGAAATCTGGAGAGGTAGATTTGTGTCTACAAAGGGAGTGGCCTGCAATTACCCCACAAAGTACAGAGGAAAGTTCAACACTTCTGCTCAGCCTCTACTTATCACTGCATTTTCTCCCACCTTTGTTTCCTTCACCACTGCTGTGAATATTCTCTTTCCTAGAGCTGTGGGTCTGAAGCGTCTCAGAGGTTGAGACTTCAGCACACTCTGCTCTACAAACATACAAAGACTGGGCTCCTAAAAGAAGGGAAATGTAAGTGATGTGGACAGTCAGGCCTGCAGGTGAACATTTTGTACTGGGGCAGAGTCTCCAAGACTGTTCTTAAACACCACTGGATTCCCTCATCTAATCCAAAACAGATATTCTCCCAGGAAAGCAAACAAGATCACCGTCCTTGACTTTTGACAAGTATAATTCTCGTATTATTTCACTAGGCCAGGAAACTCTTAGCTAAGCCTCTTTTCCCCTCAAACCCTCTGCAGGGTACAGTTCTCTAACTCACTGACAGAGATGCTCAAGTGATTTTTTTCAAGATGAAAGCAGCCAGAATTCTTAAAATCCTCTCCCGCAGTTTTACTGTGAATATGTTCTTAACACACGCAATATGTACTTATGTAAACTTGAGATTATTAAGTTCGTCTGCATTGTGCTTCACTGCTCCTTTAGTTCCTCTATAATCTTAAATAATATAACTCTCCTAGGCCATAGTTGTATGGCAATTCTGCAATTTCTTTACCTTCCATATACAATTGGGGGTTTTTGAAATGATATTGCTATTAATGTGTGAAAATCGATATTGCAGTCCTGTGTAGTTAGATACAGTGATAAACAAGAGCTTGCTTTCGTACCCTTAAGGAACATGCAATTTTTTTAATAATCCCACTCTCCTGTCCAAAGATGGATTTTTATCCATTGCATGTTCTTTCTACTGCTGTGCAATTATTACTAAGGCACAGTAACATCTTCCTTCTATTTCCACAAGCACCACATTACATCCCTTGCATCACTCACACCAGCCACAACCGTGACACAGTTTTCTTGAAGAAAGCAAGAAAACCAATGAAGTAAACTCTTTCTGTCTGAAACCCAGGATTATTTCCTCCCATAAAATTCTGCTTTTCAGGGTGTTCCTTCATGAAATCCTGCAAAATATACTTATCATATTCTCAGTCACAACTAAGAGTAAGATAAAAAGCCCAGTAACTGCTCCTGGGTGTCACACAGACCTTCTCCTTGAACAGTGGTTGTGTATTTTACTGTGCATCTGATCAATTAAATCCTATATTAGGGCTTTGTTTTGAATCCTATTTCCTTCAAAATCTATATCAAATTACACAGACCTGTGTTCCAGTACAAGATCCAGCACATGAAAGACTATTTTGCAAATTTGTTTTTCTCACACCAGCTTATGTATCCATAGCAGGAAATCTGATACATACAGAATTCCTTATCCTTTCATTCAGCCATAAAGCTAGCTTCAGAGTAACTGCTCATTACAGGCAAAATACTGGTCTCTCTTAGGAAATGACAGATCAGCCTTTGATTTAAAAATTCCCATGATCTGGGCCTAAATCTTCTCTGTCTTTCTCTTCTGTCTCTGACAGTTTGCTATAATTTGAGGGAAGCCATTCTGCTGAGTTTGGGTAAATAAATGTTGTGGTTGTCTCACAGAGAATATAGCATTTAGGTCATAATAGAGGCGTGTTATTTACAGTTAAAAAAAGCCAATTCTGAGTCCCGTCCTGGATGCCCAACTACATATGTGACTGATATAGCGCATTTTGTGTATTTTGGCACCAGAACGTGGTACACAATGATCTTCTTTAGCAATGTTTTGAAGAACATGCCAATTTTGAAAAAACAGCCATTCAAATATGTGACAGAGCTGTGCCTTCTGTGGGAGAGGGTATAAAACTGAGAATTCTTGGCTTGAGATATCTACTGTTTCTAAGGAGGGAATCTTCATTAACATCTATTTTCAATTTTCATTTTATAAAATAGTTTATGCCAAACTGGGACATACCATCAAGTAAGGCCAAGTTGGGTAAGCACATGTTTTTTGTATACAATGAGAAGTACACTGTAGTCTGAATTCTGTTCAGACTGAAGTCTTTTAATAAGCTGCTTTTGTTCAGAGGGGTTAGAAGGAAGGCTTAGAATTAATATAAGATCTCTTCTTTCTTATGATTGAGAATATTAGTGAAAAGACTAATTGGTTTGGATGAGAAATTTAGAAATCTACTGTTATTCTTAATATCCAGTGCTGGTCCTTCAAGTCAAAAAGAAATGACTCATCCCGTAACTCAAATATTGCAGTGTTAGTTTCCATTATCCACCACATTAGAACAATGCCGACATGTACATTTTAGTTGGGTTTTACTAGGTTTTCCAGTATAATTAACATCGGTGCACTGGACTATTATTGCAAGGCAGGAGAAAGCTGTGGATTGTTTCTGTTTAGATTTTTAAAAATGCTGATTTTCCTAAGTGCTTTTGATGTCTATATCCTACTGAAATCTAAGTGAGAATCTGTAATTCTGCTGAAACTGTTAATGATCTACTCACTGTGTTTCCCTTTATCTTTTAATAGATTTCTGTGTTTTCTCCTAAAGTTCTGCAAATTATATACAAAGTTACGAAATCCAAAATGAGACAGTTAAAATATGTTCAGGCACAATTGTAAAGCTGTTCTGTAATTTTAAATATCTAACATCTTGTTATAACAGCAATTAATAGATACTTGGCAAGGTTGACTAAAACAGATGTTGAAAGAAGAAAACTAGTAACCATTTAACTGTGCAAAAGGGCTCAAACATGATTTGGAGCCTATGGGAAATTGATATGAGTGGTTATTGTTGTGTCTGCCAATTAAATAAAGCGCATCAAATTATTCATAGCAAATAAAATCTGTTGCAAAACAAACCCATTTGACTCATAGCAGACTGTTCAAAGATGCTTCAGTTTCTCTAAATGCCCTTTTTCTTCATTTGAGAGAAATTAGGAGACCTTCCACAATGGTCAGCAGTTGCTTTGATTGGTGACGTGCATGACAGTAACTGGTTTTTGTTCTTCTCCTTGATGACAAATGTTGAAATTTTGGAGGGAATAGATAGTTTCCCATTTGTAAAGAATACTGTACTTTCAGTACAGTTTATAAGAGAGAAAATAAAAAAGAAGGAGCACTAATACATCCTAACAGGTCTAAGAATAAATCCTAGTAAAGTACTGAAGCATGACAACAATAATTTCAGTTAACAGTTAATGAACTGAACACTTCTGGTATAATTATTTTGCTGTTAGGAAAGAATAAGTGTAGGGATTTAGAGTTCTGGTACCAGTCACACCACAACCAAGGGATAATGAATAGTCATACTCAAGTTTACCATGAACACCTGAATATAGCACACTGCATAGAGCACACCAAGTATAGCACCTTTATTCCAGGGATCTGACTTCTAAGACAATAAAAGTCTCTTTTAGTAATAGCATTCGTGCTGGAAATAAATTTGTGATTTTCCCTGAATTTGAATCTGCTACCTAGTGAAAGAACCTGCTTACACTTAGGAAAATGGGAGCACAGTTCTGCTTTGTACTTGTTGAACTCATCTACAGGAAGAAAATTGCCCAGCCCTACAGTATAGTCTGATTCCAGGCTGTATGAAAGGATCACAGTGTTTCTACTTCACAGCACAGAGACAAAGGTTAATGAAAGCCAAGACCTTGGGGTTCAAATCTGCTCCTTGCTGCCACCGTACCATTCTGTGGATTAGAGGGCTTTCTTGCCATCTGGCTCTCCCACAACTGGAATAGTTTCCCATAAACAACATTTTCAGTTAGCTGTTTGTGTTTAGACTATTCTGGGCTTTTTTAGGAACAGCTGTGCAGTTGAGCATCTCCCACTAAATTGGTAGTTAAAACCACTTTAGGCAACTAATTCAGGTGCTGTACAACAGTGATCACCGGAAAGCAAGGGTGATTCTGCAGCTAAACAGCACAGTAGAAAAATAAAGACTGTAAAACCTCCTGCTCATATCTTACACAGTTTCTCTCACCTTTCAGACAGTGTAGACTTTTTTTAAAACAAGCTATAACATAATTAGAACAAAATATAGAGCATTAAGAAACCATGCATAGAATGTCTGGAATTGGACTTCTCAACAATTCGATCACTTTTATTTCTGGAAAAAAAACAACATGCATCTTCCTAGCTGACCATATTATCCAGAAACACCTATCTAGAAAGCACTGAGCCTCTGTTTTTAGTAATTCTCCACTCTCCCTTTGCTTCCCATTTTGTTCTATAATTTTGCAATACTTCTCAGTGAAGCTGCCTTCTTCATGATAATCAGTGGCCACAAGTTTTCCAACCCATAAGCAAACACTCTCTGTCTTTCACCCAGCTACATCACAATGCCAGTAGTTCCCCCTGTTCAGTGAACACACTTCAGCACCTGCATGTTCTGGGCCTAAAATTATTTCTTTGATAGCATTTATATACACAGCATCTTTTGCCCCAGAGCCTTTTAAACAAACTAAAGGTGTACACGCTTTGTCCAGAGGTCATTCAATCATGGAAATGCAGCCAGCCTGGAAATGCAGCAACAGTTAATAGTGCATAGCAATATAAGAGCAGTTTAGGTCAGCAAACTGTGAATGCATTTGTTCCTAATGAAGCTGCTGCTGTAATTTAGGAAAGAGGCAGAATAATTATTCAGTTTGGAGTTTGGCCAGGAGACCAAAATTAACAGCATTCAGACTTCATGCTCAGGAGTTAAAAATGACCAGAAAGAATGTGGACCTAGGTTTTAAATTTCATTTGAAAGATGGATGAGCAGGTCATTTTGCTGTCAATGGGTCTCTAATTGGTTTGCCTCAGAGCATTTTTTTGATCAATACTTTTTTACTTCTTTGTGTAACAAAGATTCTACATTCATCATGTCTCAATATTTTTACATTCAATTCTTTGCAATCCCTTAGTTATAAACCCCATGATTTAGTAAGGCCAAAGGGAAGAAACTGGAGTAATTTTAGTATAGTTTGTACATTGAAAAGCCTTGATTTTTAAAGCTAATAGTTTTGTCTCATATCTATGAGGAAATTCAAGAACTTTCCATCTAATGGTTTTAGACCAAATGAGGTTTCTCCTAGGAGTTGATTTTTCTGCTTCTTCTGCTTCCTTACCAAAACAAAGACTGGAAAGAAAAGTGCCCTTTTAAATTTTAACTTGATGACTCACTGGGAATCTGGATGCCCTAGAATTACAAGTGTTTTCCCAGGTTGTTTCTATCCCTGTGCCATGTTACACAGAGAATCTTATGATTATACAAACCCTTCACCATGGCGCAGGGCAAGAGCTTGGCTCACCCCTCTCAGTTCATCTGCTGAAGGCCAGGCTTCTCTGATCACAAATCAGAGCTGAGTGCTCCAGAAATGAACGTGGACAAAACTAACACATGGCTATTTGCATCAGAAGAGCTGAGTGCAGAGAGACAGTTATATGGACAGCATTTCTTTTCCAGGGAGCATCTTTCATTCACTGCAAATCAGAATATGCTGCATCCACAGGAGTGCCATGTTCTTTGCTAGGAGAGCACATCAGCATTGATGCTGTGTGAGTGCAGCCTTAGCCAGGCCTATAATCTACTTTTGATCTTGGCAGTAACCTCCCACTGACATAATTGATAGTCTGCTTTCAGTCATGGACTTCACACAACCTAACATTTACACTCTGACCCATAATTTTATTTAGAACACACACACACCTCTTCCTGCACAGAGAATAAAAAGCTGCACAGAACACCTTTCAGTAACACTGTAAAGATTCCACTCATCCACTCCTAAAGACAAAAGTCCTTTTCAAAGTTTTCCATCATGCTGTGCAATAGTAGTTAATATTGTCAATCTCCTATATGTGTCTTACAAAGAAGACCAGAGAAATAACTAGGATACAATTTCATTATTCAGGTGAAAAAATGTCCTTCCTTACAGCAATCCAGTTACTGAGGAAGTACTGTATGTTATATTACCAAGATATATATTTTTTTCATCCAACATAATGGAGCTGGAACAAACAATGTGAGACTTAACATATCTGTGACTTTTTACCTCAGGAGACCAGCACAAAGCAAAAGGTTTTATCAAGTTATTTTATCATAAAAGTGAGTGATACACATACTTAAAACATGCGCCGAGGGAATGAAAGGCTGCAAAATATTAAAGTAACCCTAGACCACATTAGCATAGCCTTGATCCACAAAAACAGTCCTGGCAATAAACTTTAGCTCAGTACTGATCTTTTTAAACCTCACTGCAGTTTCTTGTAATATCCTTTGTTATGTCAAATTTTGACTTCAAATGCAGTGAGCAAATTGCCACATGTGTTTAAGTCTGGTCCTGATTTATACAAAAGGCACATTCTCTTTCTTCAAAGGTTGACTGAACAAAGTCCAAGAACTGTACTCAAAGGAAGCTCTTTGGTTTCAAGTTAGCAGCTGAAGTTAAAAGATGTGATGTTTATGTTGCCTTTACTAAAGAATGTTATACCACCATAATCTAGAAAGCACACCATAACAACTCCCTAATAGGACTGCAATAAAAATATTAATTTGAAATACTTTTAAAGGCTATCTGATTTGTCATCACTAAGGGAGGAGGATCAGTGCTCCTCCAGGTCACCACGAGTCCCTGCCCAGGGAAAAGAACATATTCACTTCTCAAATGATCATTTCCCATAGACCTGAGCTTCTGTCAGTCAAAACAGCACAACTCTTGAAAGAAAAGGAAAATTTAAACCTATTTCCCAGAAGGCGCCACACTAACCACTGCAGAGCGTGCACTTTTAACAGATTTATGGCTTATATGTATTGTAGTAGTTCCTCTTTTGGCAGCCCACATTTTTAAGAAATTTTATTTACTTTCTTCTGGGACTGAAAGTTTTTCTCCTCATAAATCAGCCTGTTGCAGAAGACAAACATAATGGCATTTTGCTGCTGCTTGGAAAAAAGGTGACCAGAGCTCTGCAGTCCTGAGGTGCAGTCAGGGACCAGCTGTGCCTTGAGCTGCCTTCCCAGGAGGAGCAAGCATTGGAGCACTGCTGCACTTATGGCATTCCAGCACAATTCTCCAGCTGCATATTGGCTTCAGTCCTTGGGACATAGGACTCTTTAAAAGTCAGGTTTTCGGGGGTTTCCTTCTCTGCACCCACAAGTCTCAATGCACCCAATTTCCCTGGACAAAATCTCAAACCAAGTTCCTTAACAGAACAGTTCCACTCCTATTCAAAGGCCTCAGTGAAAATAAGCAGCCTTGCAGGAAAGCAATTGCTCCCAGAAATTATGGTATACACAGATATTTTACACATTAGGATACTGCCAACATTGTACAATGCCAGCCATTGTCACATCTGTAGTAGCTGGGCCCTGTAGTTCATTACCAGTAGCTATTTCTATGAAGCCAAGTGTTCAGAGTAACATTGCTGGCATGGCTTTGATTTAGCACTAAATGAAGAGAAAATATTGTGTAAATCATCATTTCAGAGTTATTAATTAGATATTATCTATTATTTGTTTTCATATTCTGTTGTATTCATTTTTATAAGCATTCAATTTAACATTAAATAATTTTTTCTTCCAAGTAATGGGATCATCTTCTGCCAAAACCAATTCCTTTTTGCTTGCTTTTTTGTTTTATAAAATGAAATCATCACCATGTAATCCAGACTAATCACTTCCCTGACAATCTGTCAGCAAAATACAGGGATACATGGCTCAAAATATAATACAAGCAAAATATGGTATGCCAAAACCTGCCTTCCTTGGACTGTCATAATTCCTGATGAAGACTGGCTACATGTGACGCACTCCATAGCGGTACTAATGGCTCTCTAAGGACTACAGCTGAAGTGATCTGCCAGTGATAACAGCCCAGATATCCCTTGCTATCAAATCTGAAAAATTATACACTTTCCTTGTAATTCCAAGTAAGAAATAATTTCATTATGCAGTTTGTTCTTCTCAGAGGGAACAGGTATTACAACACATTAAACAAAGCCTTGAGAATGGGAAAAAAAAAGAGAGCCTACAGATAAAGCAAAAATAATCCGGAAAATATACCAGTTCTTTGACTTAGACCAACCTGCTTAAGTCTAAATAGAAAAAAATGCAGGGAAAGATTGGCATCCAGAGGCACCCTGAGAGGTTGGCCTGCATGAACCTCACAAAGTTCCACAAGGGCAAGTGGAAGGTCCTGCACCTGGGCCAGGGCAATCCCAAGCACAAATACAGGCTGGGCACAGAATGGAGTGAGGGCAGCTCTGGGGAGAAGGACTTGGGGGTGTTGGTGGATGACAAGCTGGAGATGAGCTGGCAGTGTGTGTTTGCAGCTCAGAAAGACAATCATCCTGGGTGTACCAGAAGAAGTGGGACCAGCAGGTCAACAGAGGGGACTCTCCCTCTCTACTGGGCTCTTGTGAGAGACCTGGAATGCTGCATCCAGCTCTGGGGCTCCCAGCATAACAAGGACATGGACCTGATGGAGCAGGTCCACAGGATGGTCCCAAGCATGATCAGAGGGCTGGAGCACCTCTGCTACGAGGACAGGCTGGGAGAGCTGGGCTGTTCAGCCTGG
This sequence comes from Sylvia atricapilla, assembly GCF_009819655.1. Classification (NCBI taxonomy): domain Eukaryota; kingdom Metazoa; phylum Chordata; class Aves; order Passeriformes; family Sylviidae; genus Sylvia; species Sylvia atricapilla. The sequence continues at coordinate 13,990,665 of NC_089152.1, forward strand.
AGAAGAAGTTTCAGGGGGACCTTTCAGCACCTTCCAGTGCCTAAAGGGGCTCCTAAAGAGCTGGAGAGAGACTTTTCAGGGACAAGGGCCTAGAGGGGTAGAACAAGCGGGAATGGCTTCAAACTGAAAGAGGGTAGATTTAAATTAGACATTAGGGAGAAATTCTTTGCCATGAGGGTGGTTGGGCACTGGCACAGGTTGCCCAGAGAAGCTGTGGCTGCCCCATCCCTGGAGGTGTTCAGGGCCAGGTTGGATGGGGCTCTGGTCTGGGGGAAGGTGTCTCTGCCCAAGGCAGGGGGTGGAACAGGATGGTCTTTAGGGCCCTTCCAAGCCAGACTGTATTATGATTCTATGATCTATGCTTATGCATTACCTTAAAGCTCCTCTTAATGAGCAATTCTTGTAAAAACCACTTGGGGAACCTCTCCATTTGAAATTGATTTTTTTTCAGAGGAGATGAATCAGAAGACAATTAAAATCAGGAATATACAGCTCTTCTTTGAAAGCCAGCCCGTAGGTTATGCTAGTTGAAATATTTCAGAACTGTTCTAAAAGTTGCATTATTTCTTTAAATGTTCACAATTTTTGCTACTGTGAAATTTTCTAAAATTAATTCATAACAAAAATTATCATCACCTCACTGGGATCCCTAGGGAGAGTTGTAAAAGCTTTTAAGCAGACTTTTTTTGCTAAAAAGAATTATGGAAAACTTTGCACCCATTTCAGAATTGACATTATAGATGACCTATAAAAATATAATCTCATCCTCATTTCTTGATTTCTTATTTCTGCATTGAAAATGAATAGAAAATATGATATTAAATGTACTACTCAGCCTTAAAGTTTGAGTAAATGGTTCATATGAATTTTTGCATTATCTCTTGACAAATAGGCAAAAACAGAGGCAGCATTTTGAAAAAATTGTCACCATTTGCAGACTGTCATTTCAGAGCAAATGGAAAACTCAGCTTTATCTCTTTTGCATTAATAAAAAACCTGATGTATTTAAAATGCAATAACTTTTGTAGAATCTTACATGGTAATTTCACTAATCTGGAACAAACAGACTGGAAGACACATCTTTTCAATACAACATGTGGTGGCCAGAAACATAATAACTTTATCTAAAAAAAATAAGAAGATTAAAATGTCCTGTAGTAAATGAAGGAAAAAATCCTAAATTTTTAGTCACAAATTGCTTTCTAAATATGTTTCTGACCTAAGATTCATTGTCCTGAACAAAGGTGCATATTTATTGTATTATCTGTATCAAAGGCAAATGACTGTATTTATAATAATATTGTGTATTTCTATAATGTGCCAGTAACACAAAACCCTCCACAATATATTCTGCTTTCTTATTCCATCTTTTATAAGATTTCTCAGAGTCCATGAGGAGGAACACATACATGCTATTCAGTAAAATTTTATATTTTATAAATTTTATACAAAGATGGTTTAATCAGATAAAGCAAAAATTGACCTAATAAATATAGAGCATAAAGCTATATCAGACACTTTGCCAAAGTTTCAAATACATTTTGTTTAGTGCAACATTTTTCAATCTTTTTACTTCCTTCTCTTGTTTTCTAGAGGAGATGAAAGTCCATGAGTAACAAATTCAGACCTACCATGAACGGTTTGCTTTTCTCAGTCAACCTTAGGAAACTGCCCTAAGCCAGTGGTGTAAGTAAGAAAACACTTAGTGTATTGCAACAACACAAGCATTCCTAGTTACATCTCGATTTCAGAGTTATCATCTACAGTATACCTTATATCTGGAAAACACACTCTTGACACCTTTGAGGAGAACAGAGACTGAATTCCCCAATTTCAGGGTACCGACCATAGTTGAGGTGCTTGCCTGAGGCTGATGCCAGAACCCGCATTTTTAAATGTGTGTTTCTGCACTGCCAGATTAACTAGCTGTCAGGCATGAACTGCAGAGCAGATTGGACCATCTGGGGGGGAATATGATTTCTATCCAACAGTTTGAATTTGCTGCAGGAAATTTCAGTGTAAGATGCCAAATGAAATTTGGAAAATAAAAAGAAATTAGTAATAATTTTGAAGCTATAATTAGAACACAGAAAAGCAAGGAATACAGAGTAGGATATGGAGCTATTGAATCCCCATGGAAAGGCCAGCTGCCTGCCTCTGTGCTCTTCCTGTGGGTGGTGTGAGGGCAGTGCAGACCACTGGTGCTGCCTTCATTTCAGGCCCCAGTGTGGAGTGAGGGAACACACACAGAAAACAAGGCACAGGCCCATGTGCCACAGGAGTGTGGACTTAGCAAGATCTGCATGCCAGGGATGGGACCCTTGCAATGGCACTGCTCTTCTCTCTAATAGATACATTTTAGACTCCTTACCTATTGCCCAAGCACTACAAACCTAGGAGTTGACTTGAAAATTCACAAGTCAGACACCTGTGTTCTGTCCTCCAGGTTATTCAACAAATAACATGCAACATGTTAAGGTTTTGGAACATTCAACCTGGAATAAACAGACATTAAAGAAACTTGAGAAATTGGTATACACAGTAAATTCTAAACGTTTTTGCAATGCATGCTATGGTCAGAATCACTTTAATGCTTGCTTCCTTTTCCTCTCTTATCTCCCAATCAAGTTACTCAAAGATGAGCTTTACCATCATTTTATTTGAGAGGATCTGTAGCAACTCTCTGGGTTATTGACTTTGTTACTCCCTCAGTGCTCATCCAGTCCCTCAGCACTGCTGGGCTCCAGCCCTTCACTCAGCTTCCTCTTCAAACTAAAGGCACTTCTCAAGCACTTCGGTGAACCACAGCTACTTAAAAGCCACAAGCACAAACTGGTCATTTGGCAAAGAGTATTATTCTTACCCAACTGACATAATCAGCCTTTCTCAATTAGCACTTATGGATGCAGCATTTGCTCAAGGGCTTGTTTGCAGTGCACTTGGCTGCAATAGGCGTGACTCCCAGATGGAGAACTAGCTTTGTCTTATCCATGTTGCTACCCAGGAAATGTTTCCACACACAAATGAAGGAATACAGCTAGGAAAAAAAAAAAAAAAAAAAAAAAAAAAAAAAAAAAAAAAAAAAAAAAAAAAAGAAAGTGGAGCTAGAGAAAACACCCTGATGGGATTTCTTTTTAATTATATGCCTGCTTTTTTGGCCTATTCCACAATGCTAAAAACGAATACCACAGATGGAGGGTTAGTGTTAAAGGCCCACTGAACACTGAAATTTTACTAATTTGTTATAACAGGAAACATCTGTGCTAAGTACGGTGTTCAGTAGCTCTTCCTATTTCAGTTGTGGAACATCAGTATTTACAGGACGCTACCAAGAAATTGTTTAAAGTCATGGTCACAGTCACTTCAAACCTAATACTGACTGATTTGTTACTCTGAATCATTTCAACGACCATGGATTTTGGAATACCAATGTATTTAATCAATTATCCTATGTTTTATCCAGACATCAAAGATTTGCAGTTCCAGAACTAACAGAGAAACAACTATTTCAATTCTTTCTAGTAGGCTACATTTATTTCTATTTTTGTGAACAAAGTCAACAATTCTTTTACCCATCTGTAACATTTTCAGGCAGTTTTTCAGACCAGATTTTTAGAAAGGTTGGAGAAGATTTTAAATGCATGTTTATCCTAACTGATGCTTAAAGTACTTAAGGCTTCTTCATCTCCCAACTAAGCCAATTTTCTCTCTTATAATCTCCTTTAACCTTTTAGTAATGTAGGAACTGCCACAATACATCAGATCCCATCCCAGTATCTCAGTTCTGCCAGGACTAGCAAGAGCTGTGTGAGGTCCTGGAGCAAACAAAAAATTCAGGGTTGATAATTAACCACCTCAAACAGTCTGCTGCCCCCTCATCTACTTTGTATATTTTCATCCTATTCTTCTCCTTTGGCGTTCTGGTCTGTTTGTTCTCCCCTTTTCATGAAGAGTCAATTTTAATGACAGCAGGTCCACAGAGATCCAAGTTTTGCTCCTGTGAGCATGTTAAGTTCTAAGAGACATCATCAATCAGCCTTTGAATGTTTAGTGTCTTTCAAGTTTCTTTACTTTGGCATGGTTCTTTGCCTTTTGTGTAAGTGCCCTTGTGTGTATCCTCTTCAAAAATGTTACCTACAGGAAGCCCTGATTGTCTTGTTCTTGCTGCCTTCATTATCCCTAAGAGCCATCAATCAATATCTGAAACAAGTCTGCTTTCTATTTGTTGTTACAAATTCTCCCTCCTAAATACAGTAGTCTGAAAACAAGGGAGAGAGCACTTTTGGTTTTCCTCTGTATTCATCTGTTTCAGATATGCTTCTGTTTGATGTGAGGGAGGTGAACAAGCAAGGCAGCTTCAAAAGGCATTGCTCTTGTGTTGGTTTTGCTTCAAACCATAAAGCTCAGCCCTCGGGGGGAAGGAGGCTGGGCTGGATCTCAGTCTTCCAATGAGCTTTGTTACACGTGTTTGGCTGTTTCTTACACAGGCCAATGAAGGGAAATGCCCTTAGCAGGCACACTGAGGTTTCCAAAAGCACATCTGCTCTTCACAGTTACATCTATTGACACCCCAGTGCTGATCTGGGGATGGTTTCCTATGTGTTACAGCTCTGTGTAAAAGCTGCTTTAGCAACAAAAAATTCAATGCAAACTTTTACAGGTCGTCCCTGAAATGATCGATTGACAACAGTGAATATGCAAATTAAGACAGAATGCAGGGGGATAAATGGTCTGCAGCTCTACTACCCCTTCCAGTAATGCAGAATCATGCAGAAATGTAGTCCTGTCTGCTGAAGAACAGCACAACTGGAACAGGAGGCAGGGAGCAGGCCAGCTCCTAGCCTGTTTTAAGGCAGGGGTAATATGCAAACACACAAAACACACAATATTCTACACACAATGGAAGAACATGGGCAGTCCAGATGCTTTGCAATTTGTTCTCCCTTTTTATTTGTTTCATCAGTTCTGTGCTTTTCTGCTTTGTCCATCTTTCAGAGATATACCCCACATGAGAACAGTGTTCACATGAGAAAGACAGACCCAGAAGAAACAGCATTCTTCTAAACAAGTAATGAATTGTTATGAAAAGCAGTCCATAAACATCAAAGTATACAAAAAAATGCCTTTTTTTAAAATTTGAAGTAGAAGCAGATGACCCTTTTTGTTAATTGCCAATTATGTTTATGCTTGGCAATTGTATTAGGGTTCTCTTCTTTGTTTACAGTTGTTTATAATAAGAATTACTCAGTGCAGCACATTGTTGAAAGGCATAAATATACAAAATCTGCTAAACTTGTGGGAAAACTAGAAGTTGCAAGAATGCCATTCCTAGTCCCAAGTGTGCTTCCAAGGAAAGTCAGATAATATTCTGGGTGATGAGTCATGGAAGAAGACTATTTTATCAGGGGCTACAGAGCAGGAAACACATCTTGCAGGAGAAATTCATATTTCACAACACTATGCCCATGCAAATTAGTGCTTTTCTTTCACATCAGAAAATAAAGTTTGCTGATCAATTCTTTAGTTTTGAATTTAATACTGAAAAGTCTGATGGCTCAATAGCTATTGCTGTAAAGGAAGCTTCAGACTCATGTGCAGCTGCTGTATGTTTGACATAGACCATGAATCTACACACGAAAGTCCATCTAAATATGTCTCTTCAGAGTTATTTGATATTAAAAAATCCTAGAAAAGATAAAACAGGCAGAATAAATTTTGGATTTAAAAAGTGCATTAAAATTCAACCACATAAAAATTTTCTTACTCTATAACCTCAGATGTATTAGCATAACCATCACATGAATCTTTTTTCAGATGCTAGGGTTATTATAGGAACACAGGGCGGATCCTCAGCTGGTGAAAATCATTAGAGCTGCACAGAAGCCAATTTACGCTAGCTGAAGTTCTGGCCCATAAAATCTCTTCTAAACCTGAAAGAACATCTTGTACTACAATATAACTGGTCTTCAGGTGATTGAAAAGCATCTTGAACAGTGTGGTTTCAGGAAAAAAAGCAGGACTGTATCCCTGACAAATTTCTGCTCTGTGTTCCTTTCTTTAACTTGATTAGAAAGATACATTCAAGCAAACACTTGCATGGCACAATGCATCATTAGTCACATGCTGCTTCCCAATAGTGAAACCATCAATTTTATTTGAGATGTGAATATGTGCAAGAGGTCTAACTGTAACTGGAACATTAGCCAGGAAGCAGATGGGGACTGTGATTGAGAGTCTACCTCCCGGGTGTACGTTGTACAAGGAGCAGCTCAGCAGAAGAGAGAAGGTTATCAAGCCCCCTTACAGTATATGCAAACTAGATATAAACACATCGACATAAGCTACAAATCTGGGGTTGGCCACTGTGTGTTTAAGAAAAGATTCTATTTCATGTAAAGTTGGCAAAGCAGTAGCCTCCATGCAACACAAAACATGTGTTCTGCCTGTTTCAGAGAGAGCAGTTTGGAATATCTATTTCTAAATTTGGAATCCAGATCACTACAGTAGGTATGAGTGATTTCAATGCGGAAAATGAAGTAATTGCAAATGCTGGGTGTTATGGAGAAGAGAGGGGTTTTTTACGGATCCTTTAAATTTTAAGATTTAACCATAACCATACCCATATTTAAATTTAAACAACTTAATTTCAGACATTTTTAAAGAATCAAGATCTTTGCTAGTACCAAATTATCAACTTTCCTTTTCCAGAGCATGAGTAATAAACATATCCAATTCTAAAGAATAAACTTTCCACTCAGTTTTGAAAGTAACATCAGGACAAAGTGTAGCTTGCATATTCCAGGTGTCATTTTCCTACATCAGCCTCCCTTTCCAGTCCCTGAGATGTCTGTTCCCTGATTTTCTAGTACCTGTGTTGTACGTTTTGTCACATTTTGCCAGGACTGGCAGTGGTTTGTGGTTCAGGACTGCAGCAGAGCAGCCTTACAGTCCGTAAGGCTCTGGCAAAACACTGGGGGTGTCTCAGAGGTATTGAGTTTCACTCAGGCACCATTCTTATGATCAAACAGTAAAATAATATGAACACCCAGAGCACCCTCTTTTTTCTGCATTGATTTTCACCCGGAATATTGCAGCTCCCACTCACTACACCTCATGCAGATTCAAATGTGGCTGAAAAAAAGCCATTTTAGTAAGTGATACAACACGCTGCCAGTAACTCTGACTAGCTATTGTACAGTTGCTTCTGGTAAATACCTGGCTCCACTTTTTCTATTCTCATAATGTGCTAAAGACTCTTTCTTGTTATGCTTTTTGCATTAGGGTAACTAATTCCTAAAATAATTTAGGTTATTTATTCATAGAATATTATAGATGCAATAACAATACAAATAGCAATTAACCCATCTAACAGCGTATCAAGCAAAGCAGGTATCAAGCGCCCAGATAAATATGTTGAAAATGGCAAAGGTTATAATTTCAATATTTGGATTCACAGGAAAATTATTTACCAGGAGTTTCCTAACTCTAATGATCATTAAATTTGCAGAAGACCCATTCTTTTCTTTATGAGCAGATAATAAAGGTAATTGGAATTACTCATGTAAACCAAATGGAGAAGAAAAGAAAACCCAAACCCACACTCTGAAAACACATTGTGTGACAATGCTGTGGAGGCCATCGGGAGCAGCTCCTTCCTCTGGAACACAATCACATCTGCTCTCTGCAGACTAATGTGCCATAGCAGGCAATTTAGTGCTACATAAACTCATCCTCAACATGCACTGTGAAATCTTTCATTCAAATCCTGTACAGTTATTCCCACAACACTGCTTAGTGTTCTCATCATTATTGCTGACATTCTGTGAATACTGGAAAGACAAATAAATATCAGCAATAACTGATGCAGAATTGCCAAATGAAGTAAAACCTGCCAAAGGAAGGCAGGTTTCTCCACCTTTTTCCCAGTTTTCCTTTTACCACTTAAGCATCCTTCATAATATGCTCATAATGTCATCCTGCCTTCCTACATGGGTTCCATAGGGAGAAGTAAATCCAAACATGGATCCCTATAGACTTTATTTTCCAGCAATCTCTTCACAAAAATCCAACAGCCAGTTCTGTCCCTGACAGATCTACCACCTTGTTTCAGAACAATTCCTGTCTGCAGAAAGTGAAGCTTGCAATCTTTCTCCTCTAAATGCTCTCTACTTTCTTGATTACTGTGCCTAGTGTCACCATTCAACCTGTCAGTCAGATCTGCCATTTTCACATAATCTTCAGCCAACATTATTCTAAGCTCACTGCAAAGCTGTGCTAAATCACATCAGTAATTTCCACCAGTCTTACTTCACAAAAATACAGCATTTCCTGTCCAGCATCAAAGCCAAAATTCTTGTCCAAGTTCTATCTTCTGTCTCCTTTTCTTGCTCACTAAAAATTCTGCTGTGCTCAGTTTTTTTCATTTATCAGGAGTAAATTTGGTCCTATCCTTTTCAGTGATTCCTCCTTTTCAGTATACTTTCTCTCTCACACACATACACACCTCAATCCATCAGTCTTAACAGTGCTTCAGACGTTAGTGTGCCAAGATCACTGCCAGCTGTGATGACTGGTATGACCTTAGAGATTGCTTGAGGGTTTTCCAGCTGTCTGCTGTATCCTGGATTCATGGCTGCCTGGAATGAGCAAGGAAGGAAAGTGATCTGTACTTTTCTCCTGCCTTCATGCAGCATCCAGCAGTATGGACTCCTCTCCACAAAGCATGCTCTCATATGCCTGAACAGTGCATCAAGCAAGACAACAGAATTTCCCTGCTGAAAATACCTTGTTTTTTTGTCTAACATGTCAGTTCTGCTATAGCATATTGGTGATAGGAGACTTAGTCTTTAAAAAAGAGAAAACTCTTCTATCTGAGATTGTTTAAAATAGTTCTTGATTATAAAAACAACAGAAAAATGAAAGATTCCTTAGGCTGGAATGGTATGGCTATAATTTCATGCATTCTAGATTTAGTAATTAACGTTAGAGGCTTCATAAAGAATCTGGGGTCTACTGAATACTCAAAATATACTTTTTCAAGTTTATAAGCTCTGTTCCAGTCATTTAATTTGACACAGAACCAGAGTTCTTTAAAAAAGTCTCCATTTGCTATGACTAGCAAATCCATAATAAACTAAGTTTAGCAAAGAATTTACACTATCACACGTTCTTGTGCCTGAGGGCTTCTTAATGATTCCGAATGTGAAAGTTTCCTGTGTCTATTTCTAAGGAAAATTCCACCAGGTGCAGAGTATATAAGTGAGGTATGATACACCTATCTGGCTAATTACACCTTAGCTCAGGTGTGCAGGTAATCATGGAGGTTTGCAGCATTAAGCCACATAAACTGTCAATCCAGTGACTCGTGGAAATGCAAGTGAATGTGCAGCCCATGCTAAGGCCTGTGCTGCCATGGTTACATCCTAATTGGCACTTTGTTCCTTTAGAATGAGCCAGAGCATTCCCAACACCATTGACTGGTGTGGCAGAACTGTGATGCTGCAGACTGATGCTACCAGGGTAGAGGCCAGCACAGTGTCCTGCTCATGTGGGAGACCCAGCTGGGTGTGATCTCTGCTGCCTATCCAAGAGTAATTTTTGTCCTCTCACTCTTGGCAATATGTACCTACTCACATTGCATTTGTACACACGGTGCTGTAATTAAAATTCTGCTCTGATTTCCAGGATAAACCATAGTATTTTAGTAAAAAATCTTTCCTCTGAAATGACTCCTATATTTAGTACCTACAGTTTCTTACGATTCTTTCATTGGAAGTGGAGAGAGGTGTTGGTTAATTGTGTTGTACTAGTAAATGTCTTACATGTTAAAAATCATTCGCTTAATTTGAAAGGAAAGACTTTGTGATTATCCAAAATCTGGTACTGATTGAACCACTGAAATAAGAAAAGTATTTAATATATACAAAATATTGATGACTGCCTTGCTGGGATTTGTCTATGTTAATGCAATATTTAGATTAACCTTCAGCTCTTGCCTTATTTTGCAATGTGCTCAGACCAAGCTGTTGACCAGCTGAATCCAAGCTGGTTTCCCTGGCCTTCAGCAGTATTTTGTAGAACAAATGCCCTCCAGTCTGTGTTCAGACCTGAGCACTGTTGAGCAAGGTAAGAGGATCCAGCTCCAAATTATTTCTGCCACAAGTGGCATAAAATAAAAAAGAAGAGGTTGGAAAGAGGCAAATTCCAATTTCCCTTCCATAAAAGGAAAAACTAGAGCAGGGGACAGAAGAAATCAAGGTTAATGATTAATGGGCAAAGAATTTCTTGCGAAGCATTGCTAATTCTTTCCTTTTCCCATCTCTTGGCAGAATTTAGCAGAGCTCTCATTCAAAGAAAGGAAAAATGAAAAGTTTGCAACTTCATTCCTTTTTATTGCTTTCTTGTATCATCGTCTCAGCAAATACATATGAAGGAAAGGAAAAAGGTAATATACTATCAAATATAAATACTGATCGTGAACTTTTAAAAATGTTTATGCTATAAAAATTTAGTAGTGTTGACTACTGATTTAGTAGTATAGTCTGGTCATCAGGATGTTGGGTTTGGGTGCTATGTTCCCTAAAATATGGCATTTATACCTGTCTGTATTTTTTGGAAAATGGAGTTGTTTGTAATTACCACAAATATTTCCCAGGGAGAATCCATACATGTTGAGACTACAGAATTTAACATTTAAGGTAATCTGACCTTTAACAAAACTTCTGATGAAGCTAATTTTAAAATGTATTGTTTGAAAATATTCACTGAATTGATAATGTTATAATCTTCTTGGGCTGGAATTATTCTGTGTGACAGATTTAGTCTTCTACTATGAATCAAAATTTGCCGCTACATGACAGTGTTTAAGCTTTCATTTTCTGAGTTGCCTAATGCAGACTGCCTTTCATCTCAAGTGGATGAATATCTTTGAGTGAAAGGACACATCTGCAGCAGGTTCTGTTGAGCAGTACTGTGAAGGGTCTTTATGCACGGTTTTACAAGCATTTCCCATGCATTTGTGACACTGCACGTTATGTCCGTATCTGTGTGATTGCTGAGAATGACAGGGCATCAAACAACTGCATTTCTTAAAACCTCTCAGATGTGATTCACAATGACAATGCCATGTTTGAACTCATTATTGATGTATACAAAGCAAACATTAATTTTCCTTCTTATCTTACTGCATTTCTAATACTCGAAGTGTGGAGGGGATAAATTCAGTTTTCTTCTTGACTGGAAATAAAGCAAGATATGCACATTCACAGAAGTATGGCCCCTTACAGCAGCTGTGTTTTGTATTTTTGTTAATTTATATTAACAGTTTGCTACAAAAATGCTTTATGTGCAATAGGCATAGTGATTTCAATCTACAGGAGGCAGGACCACCTTTCTTTGATTCTACACCTTAAACTTCCCCTTGGGTTTATCTTTGGACAATATAAAAACCCTGATTTAAAACACAGAGAGAAACTTCAATTAATGCTATAACTTGGTCTGGGGTTTACCAGACACAGCCTGCACATCCTTCCCAGTTGCTGAACCTTACAAAGCTATTTAGAAATGTTGACCAATTCTGTATTTTTGAGAGAACCTAAAATAAGAGCACTAACTTCAGTTTGAGGCTTCTCCCATCATCTTAGCTCAGATCTATTCAGATTCCACTGTGTGGTCGAAGTTCAGTTCCCCATGGATACACAAGGCAGACAGGAAGTCACTGTCCCCCCGTTCTTTCACAGCCACAGGTCCTGCCTTGTGTAGCTCACATTCTCCTACCCCCACGACCCGTGGCAGCATTTATAGCAAGGTCAGTCACTTCACTCTCTCCATCCCCCCTTTCCCCTCATGACCCAGGACTCCTGTATCACGGACTTCACTTGTTTGCTCATTGCTTCTGCAGTTTAAAACCTTACTTGTGGGCCACAAACAACAGGTCACATGTCATATTGGCACTAGCAGATATGCCCAGCTCATGGTATGTTGAGGCAAGAGACTGATTTCAGAAGCAGAGAAGGTTAATTTCTAAAAATGCAAAAAAATCTACTGCATTTTCTTCCCACTGTATTTTTCTTCCCATACAGGCTCCTCACAGCCTAACTAGATCTGTTACAGGAGGTAGTTACAAGGCTAAAGACCTGGTATTCCATTATGTTGAACTAAAACTCTCATCTCTTGTCACTTCTAAATCAGTCCAATTCCAACTGTCCATTTGCATTAACGTGTATTTCTGCATCTTTCACTCCCTTGGTATCCTTCTCCAATCCAACCTCAGCTGCACCAACCTTGGCCAGAAGATAATGTAATTCCCAGTTCTCAAAACCTTGACTTATTTCTATAACCATTTGACTTGTCAGCAGAGCTCTGCTTGTTCTGTGTGTGATGGCTGCACCTGATAACCTCGGGGAGTCTTTTTCCTCATTTCACTTCTCAGTGAGGCAGATTTGTTTGCCACAATGGCAGATGCAAATGAGAGTAAGGCATTACCTCACACTAAGGAAGGGAGCAAAGCTTTTAGCTCTGCATAAGAGGCCTTTTTATGCTGTCAAGTGGAGACAGCTTTCTGGGAGCATTGTATCTATTTTACCTGGATATCGTTCTACCTTGGAGCTCACTTGTTCTTGTTTTAGCACGAACTGCAGCATAGAGCAGCACAACTAGCAGGAGTACAAAGCCTCCTCAGGGATGAGTGTCTGGTACATAATTCTAGCACAAGCAATTACCTGTGAGAGAGCCATTCTCTAAAAGAACAATCACTGTGTAGAAGTCTTACTCATTCATTTGTATCCAGAAAATAAAACAACTGCTTCATTTTTTTCCTGTATCATTGTATCCACCTACACAGTAAAAGAAATCACATTACAAAATCAGAACTTACAAGAATTAGACTGCAGCAGTTAAATCGATTTAGATGAGTGTATGAAAATATTTTTGATCAAGTTATGTACAAAAATATATATTGTAGGTTCTTATTTTATACTTAATTATGTAGAATAAGCTGGAGTGCATTACCAAGCAAAGTCAACACCAAATTTAAAACACACACAGGGTTATTCTTAAAAAAACAGAAAGGTTTCTGAAATGCCATGCTTTTCTTGTACATTTATATAGCAGGGAAGAAGTTTGGCATTTTTGGCAAAGGTTCATTATCTAAAAGCAGAATCCCAGAACGAGAAATAAGCACCTAAAAATAACATCCCTGAAACTGAGCCAAGATGACTCTTTCTACAAGCATGTGAAAAATATTTCAACATAAGCTCTTATTTATTTTGATTCTTCTCCTGTAAACATAAAAGTAGGTAGGAATATTTTCCATTATTCCACCTCCTTGTGTAGAGCAGACTTATACAGCAGCTAACATGAAAACGCATGCTGTTGAGCTAGCACTTCTTACTTGACAGTCTCACAGCTGGCAGTTGAGCTGCACTTTTTTTTTCCCAAAAGAGAAGGTAATGTCTTAGCTGTCATCCAATTCTGCTGTGTTTTAAGTACTGCAGTGCTATAATCACCTTAGTATTATTATACACAGACCATAGGAATGGATTATACCAAAATCTGAATAGCTGATATGTTTGTATTGAAAGTTCAGTGCCAGTTACACTAATAATCTATGTTATGATATTATCAGGAAAAGTTCTGCAAAACTATTTGCTGCCATTTTCTGACTGGCTGTGTTTAAGATTTGTATTGCTCCCAAGAGTCTTAGTATTCTACCAAAATTTCTATGATCTAAACAAGTTATTTTTCCTTTCGTCATCTGGAAAAATCCAGTAATGTAATTTCAGACATAAATTTTCACTACGGAATTTCAGACATAAATTTTCACTATAGTCATAGTTTAACTAATAGAAGGCCCTTTGCTTTTCCCATGAAAAGAGACAATAATAGGAACCCAACTGACAAAGGAACCATCCATGCACGAAACAACTTTCAATATTTCTACTACGGCAAGTGACTGAACATCTTCACGAGGAGCTTAAATTCACCAGTGGATTGCAATTCACGACTTGAGCATTACATTCTTCTGACTATTGCTGTCTGAATTGTGCTTGAATATGACACTAGAAAAACCTGAACATACAGAACAATTCTTGGTAATGCAGCACCGCAATCGAACTGCTTAACTGATTGTCTTCCTTTTTCTCGAACGAGAGAAGGCTAGAATTAGTTTTAAATACAAATACATAGCTTCAATAGAAAAGAAGTATCAATAAAAACATAGTGCATCAAGCTCTGGGATCCTCAGCGCAGGGAAGGTGTGGACCTGTTACAGTGGGTCCAGACTCCACAAAGATGATCAGGGGGCTGGAGGCATCAGAGGGCTCCTATGAAGACAGGCTGAGAGAGCTGGGGTTGTTTAGCCTGGAGAGAGCTTCAGAGAGACTTCATTGCAGCCTTTCAGTACCTTAAGAGGGCTTTTAAAATGGAGGAAGAGGAGCTTTTTATCTGGGCAGATAGTGACAGGACAAGGGGCAGTGGTTTTAAACTGAAAGAGGGTATTTTACATTTGATAGTAGGAATAAATTCTTTACTCAGAGGGTGGTGAAGCACTGGAAGAGGTTGCCTAGTTGAGGATGCCTGATCCCTGGAAGAGCTCAAGACTAGGTTGGATGGGGCCCTGAGCAGCCTGACCTATGAGGGCCATCCCTGACCATGGCAGGAGGGCTGGAAGTAGACAATCTTTCAGCTCCTTTCCAAGCCTAACCACTCTACAACTCGTTATTAAAGAGAACATTCTTCTTTTCTTCTTACTTAGTAGTTCACTCTAGGTTTATATTACACATTTCCTTTTGGAAAACCTAGTTATGCCAAGTCCATGTGAATCTTCAGGGTTATTAACAGGGTTGCATCAACAGCAGTGCAATAGTGATGATGTAAGTCCTACCACCATATGGTGCCCTTGGGTGGCCTTAGCACAGTGACCTTTTTTCCTATGTTAGATGGAGCTAAGAGTCCGTTTGCCGAAGCTGAGTTGGACTCCTTGTACAGTGGAATAGCTTGGCAGCAGGTGGATGGGCCAGCAGCCACTTCCAAGCAGCATGATTAAGATTTCCTGGCAACATGAGCAATAACTGGCAAAAGAGACAGAAGGGACCATCTATCTGCACATGCCAAGACTGGGTGATAAAGTTCACTGCTTTGGCCATAGGCCAAATGTGAATTATGACTCTTGCAAAAAAAGCTGTTTAATGTCTATGCTCCAAGTTAAAATGACCTCTTTCACATTTCGTAGTCTTCCTTCTAGAAAAATATACTGGTTTTAAAGTTATATTATTATGCTAACTTTCTTGTTTGTTCCTTTCAATATCTAAAACATTGTTACAATTGCTAATATTCTCAGAAAGTATTAACTGCACAGGACTGCACAACCTTCCACATACCCATTATAATTGCCAACAAAAGCTTTTGCTGGTGCTGAAATGCTTCTAAAACAAGTTGGTTGCACAAACAGAAGTTGTTGGCTAAAATCACAGAAATTCTCTGGTTTGCTTGCCCAGTCCAATAAAATCTTTTCACTCTTTAATCAATAATACTGTTTATATCTGGGCTTTTATTTGGTCTCCAGAATTCCTGGTGTTGCTCCAAGTGCAACAAATAACAAAAAAGAGATGTAGAAATACTGAATACAAGGAAACAAGGTGTTTATACACATAATGCTCTCTGGAATTAAACCAGCATGTCCAATCTAAACCCCCAGATTTTATGAGACAAACCTTTGAACTTCTGCTGTTTTGAAATATTTGATCTGAAAAGCATTTTCTAAATTTGTACATTGCTTACAGAGGGGGGCATTGAACCATGGAGGAGATGATGACAAAGCAGGTCCAAGGACAAAAATAAAAACATACACATATGTTTGATTTTGCTTTGTGCCTGCAGTTGACAAAGTGCCCTAAAATTCTGCTACACTGGCATGTTCTCCCATATCTTAATGCTAGTATTGTAAACCATTACATAGAAACACTGCTGAGGGGAAATTTTTCATTTTAAAATCTTGTCTATATTAGATGACTTGTGCTCTACTTTATGCATCTCAGGCTCAAATTACTCTGCAGTGTAGGAGTGAAGAATTTACTCACTCTTTCAAGCACCACTCTTCTCCCTTTTAGCAGCAATGGGTTATAAGGGATGTTGGAGGACATCAATTAAGGTTTAGCTCCATGTTTCCCAATGTGCATTTCCAAAACTCACTCAAATTAAAGATTCTGTCAAACTGCGGTGGCAATGGTGTGTATGTGTGTTCCTTAATTGCACTTATATATATATATATATACTATCAAAATACAATTTAATGTATTTACATGTCTGGAGACTAAAATTTGTCCAGAACTTACCTATGACTGGAATTCAATGAGTTATAAAAATACAATTAATTAAATTATGTGGACTTTCTGACAAAAAAAGGCGTTAGAAAATTATATTCATACTGAAGAGGCTAGTATTTTGGTTTGCTTTATTTCCGTTTGATTTTTTAGTTTGGTAATTTTTTTTGTGTTGCGGTGAACTAGTACTGCTAGTTTTCATATTTATGTCACTAGTACTTTTGACTTAGGATGACAGTAAAATGCCTTCAAGGTTTGCTTTTTAGGGTTTGATACCAGGAAGGGAAGGGACATGGAAGAAGTTCTGATTTTCTTTGTGAGGTGGAAATGTTTGGGCAATTTTTATTCACTACAAAAAAATTTTTGAATGGTATTATCCTGGTAATGGTTTCACCAGAGAGCTTACAATCTTAAAAAAAATTTGTTAGAAAAGTTTAATTTTTTGTAGGAATGCTGGATGCTATTTAAAACCCTCATCAGTATTTTCAGAAAGACATGAAAGCTACTACATTTCTGAAAATGATTACTATTTATTGAAGCATAATGTTACTTTCAGTGCCTGAACCGTGAGGAAGAAATAACAATATGAATTAGCAGTGCTCTTAGGACATATGGTAATTACTTAACCTCCAGTTTATTGTGCCAAATACATCTCTGTACATCTCTATTCATTTTTCTTACTGAATTACATTATGTAAAAATGCTCCAAAACCTTCCAGAGGTATTGAAACAAGTCTTCAGTTATCTACTTGAACTCCTTTTTAATGTCTCATCCTAGACTCAAGTCCCTATTAATGCTTCAATATCACTCTTCTGTGAGTTACTAGAGCCAGCACCTTAATGACCTTTCAAATATCTGAACAATTTCATAACTGATTCTGACTAAAATAGCTTGTCTATGACAATATATAAATTGCCACCTACACTACAGTGCTTAGCTAAACTACAAGGAAACCTGACAGCCCTAATTGCATTTAATGAGTTTATGCAAATGAGAGTAAGCTGGATGAAGCATGACCCAGAGCAGAGGTTCACCCTCAGGAACAAGACTTTCAGAGACTATATCAGTGCAGGATTCCCCAAATCTGCTTTTCAAGTTAAGGACCAACTGCAACCAGGAGACGAATGGAGTCTTCTCTGAACAGCTGAAAGAACTCCTAAGCAGTTTTTGTATATTTTCAAGAAACAGAGCAAATGGAGGGAACTGTGACTAAGTAACAGTTAATTCTCTGCCCTGATCTTCTGTCAGTGCAGAAATGAGAAGAGTGGACTGTAGCATTAGAGTCTAGACCTAAAATAAAGAAAGAAGGGAATGGAGAATACTCAAATACAAAAAACACAGCTACCAGCATAAAGCATTAGTGAGTGGATCTCTGCAGCACTAGAAACTACACAGAAAGCCAGCTGGCACATCATCTGAAAATCTACTGTGGTCTCTATCCATCACGCTTACCTTCTGCTTACCCAGGAATAGAAAGTAGAGCTTGTTCTTTTAATTGGGAACAGTTTTTTGGTAGGGAACATCATAAATCATCATTTTCTTAGTAGATGATATCAAACAGTCATGCAAGCTGAGGTACTAATGAGGTGTTTTATCAGAAATTCCAATAAAGCTCTGAAAAGGTTCCCACACAAAACATTTCACTGGACAGCACTGAAGTTACTCTTCTGGTTTTCATTGACCACTGCAATGCAATTCAGTCATCTCTACTCCAACTGGGCAGTGAGTGCCTCATTATCCCCAGGCTGCACGGCTGACTGCAGCGCTCTGCAATGGAACAGTGAGAGCAGCTGGGCCTGCACTGCCCTCACCACAAAGACAATTCTCCCTGCCCCAGCTGACCTGTACTTACTGCTCTCTGGGGCACACCAACACAGGCAGAGAAAAACCCTGAAAGCACTCCTCTAGCCAATAAGGCACCAGCATTTCCAACACAGTGAAATACACAGAGAAAATGTGCTAAGCCTGTGATTATGCTTACTACGCCTCAGCCTCCATTCTACACCAGGACAGTAGTGTGTCCCACAGAGCACTGTGAGCTTTCCATGTTTCTTAGGACACAGATATCTTCAGGATTCTCTCTTTCCAAAAATTTCATGTGCCTTCCCTCTCTATCAGAATTCTATCAGAACTCCATCCCAAGAGCAATCTCCACACTGTTTCCTGGAGAGAGGAGTTCAGCATGATCCTGATGTATGCCATTAAACAGCATTAAGTGTCTTCGCACACGCTCTCTGACCACAACGTGGTATTCTACTTTAAGATGTTAATTTAAAGGAACTGCAACTTCTATAAGAAACTTCAGCCAAGAAATGTGTCCCTCGGCACCTTCTGGCTTGGTAGTATCAGAGTCACCCTAAAGAATGCAATGGAGATTTGGAACAGGAGCAAACTTACAGTCTTTGATCCAGCTCCCAGAGGAGACACTTGTGCTGCTTACTATTTTTATCTCCCTATATCATAGATCACAGGAATTGGCAATGGGAAGGGCTGCTGAATACATTGTGTTCTGTCTGGAATTTTAGGGAACAGAAATTAGCACAACTACCACTGAGATTCTTAGAGAATAAAAATAAAACCAGGAATATGATTTATGATTCCATCCAAGAGGAATTTCTGTGCATCTCTTCTCCCAAACCCATTCTGGAATTCTGGTAAATTCATAGATTTGTACCTTGGATTAGGATTTCTCTTATGATCCTACACCCCTTTCTATCTTTCTATTCTAGGTTATGAAGATTGTGTATATTCATTAAAAATGTTCAACTTTACAGAACATTACATGCAAGTCAATTAATTTCACCAATGATAACTGCTTGGCCTTAAGATGCCTCTTGCTATTCATTTCAATAAAATGTTACTCCCCTGAATACCATCAAAGAGCTGATATTTATGGGCCTACCAAAAATATTTAAATTATTAGTTACTTTCAATCTATGAAGTATCAATGCTAGTTCTTAAACTGGCTTTAGAAAAAAAATTACACTGGATACTTTGAATATGATAATCCTGATGTGTAGAAGGGAACCAAATTCTCAGACATCTGCTCAGAGCGTGGGTACTCATAGCTGAGAAGGATTTCTCACAACACAGGCATCAGAGCAGCACTTAGCACCCTGCAAACCCAGCACCTCATTGCTCCTGATTTCCCTTTCAGACATTCTGGACTAAGTCCAGAGCAACTTAAACAAATTAATCTTGTGTCTATAACAAGTGATTGAAGGATCTTTTACAGCTGCTCTGTAATCTACTTTAAGTCACAATTCAGTCACTGCCTACCTGTGTTTCAGTTTTTCAAAGTCAATGCAGCAACACAACTTTACTCTTTTACTACAGAACACTCTGGATCCCTAGGAATTCCAGATGGAAGACTGCTTGTTTCAGATCTCCCTTCATTTAATTAAAATGTAATAGCTTTCCCCGTGGACTTTCTACGAGCTGAAACTGCCTTGGGTATTTCCACACTGATTGCACTCCCTGGGATGGTGTGGGCAGTAGGAAAATGCAGTAAATTTATACTTCCCCTCTTGCTGTGCAGCAAGTTGGTCCCTCAATACACAACTGTGTTCCTCAGTAAGCTAAACTGACTGTAATAAGGCAATCAAATATGAATATTCTTTGCTTTTTGATTTCTAGGATACTCTTTAACAATCACCAAAATGAGTCAAAAGACATTTGCACTTTTGCAGCTCTGGGGAAAAGCAAGGCCTCAAAAACTTGTCTTTTTGTGCTTTGTACTTCACCAGTGCCCAGTGATGGCAGACTTCTTAATGTAAAGGGAAGGATTGTAGCTCATGACCCACTTAAAGGTGACATTAACAACTTAAGCAGCCCTTCCCTTGGCCACTGCTGCTGGTACTTCAGAGGGCTCCCCTGTGGCAGCACAGTCCCCTGGACTCATACAATGATACTGCAATTCCTCTTGTAGCCAATCAGCTTGGAACTGATCCAGTTGAAAAACAATCCTAGTTTTCTTGGTCATCGTACTTTTTAGCTGGATAAGCTCCCTGATCTTGTTCACTCTGCAGTTAAGAGACAGTTGTGCTGGGGCAGTGATGGGACTACAGGAGGTCAGGAGTGAGTGGGTGGCAGCAAGACAGGCAAGAAGTCTGCTTAGAGTTGCTTGGGCAGCACTGAAGCCAAATGTCTAGTTAGGAACTAAACACTGAGTCACATTTTTTATTAATTTAAGTTTTTAGCCTCAATTTAAAAACTAAATCAATCTGCTACCTTATCAGTGTTTCCATCATCCAATTAATCTTCTATTAGTATCTTAAGGTTCCTTTCCTGTCCTCGAATTTGACTGATTTTCAAAAATCACTTTAGCAAAAGAAAGGGAAGTCAGAAAACCCCCTATTTTATCACTCCAGCTCATAAGGTAATTCATTTTTCTGGCTAGCATTAATAAAATTTATATTAGAAAGGTCTAGGGCAATATCCTTGAAAATACAATTGTTTTCTGCACCATCAGCAACCTATTATCCAGATGAAATAAAAATTTCATACTTCGGAGCTTTTTGTGTACTTTCTCAAATTACTGCTTTCATTTTCCTCAGACCTTTCATACATATTTCAGCAGAGTAACCACAGAAAAAGTACCAGAATTAGAGAGTCAAGGTATAGTTTTGAATAACCCAAATCCTAATCTAATGCTTTCCTATTACTATTTCTAGTTTTAATAAGACTATTTAGACTACAAGAGAAATCCCTTTAATAACGGACTTCTGGTGTAGTATTTCTGGGAGGTCTCTTTGCCTTTTTTTCTCTTGATTTCCCAACGCCACCCACTTCTTTTTTATTCACATACAAGCCCTCACTTGGTATATCGTGTGTGATCACTAAACACAGGAACATGTAGGCATGAGTGGCCCTAATCAGACCGACACAGAAATAAAATCTCTGTCCTTCAAGGACAGGGCACTTTCTGTTAGGGTTTTTAAAGCCAAGGCAGGTCATTGCAGTTATTATTAGCACTAATTAGCACTCCCACAAGCTGTTGAATTCTTCACCTGCAGCCAAAGGCATTATGGTGCAGAATTTGCTCACATCTTTGAAAGAATCAGAGAATTTGCCCCTCTTTACAAACACGAGACTGCTCTATTGTGTGTGAATAGGCTTTTGAGAAAATTGTATCTGATCCATGTATCAAATGATCTACAGAAGGAAAGATATGATGAAACTGTTCCAAAACAAAGGAATTCTACAAATGTCTAACCAGACTCTTAGTCAGAAAAGGAAGATATCTGCTCCTACTTAATATAGTGGAGCTGTATTTTACCTTTCTACCAGGTTACAGACAATTCATACCCCACTCAGTTACAGTGCTGTCCTTTTAAGGTGGTGTTTTATGTTTATGTTTTATGGTGTTTTATGGACTTTGAAGACAATTCTATATGAAAACTGAATTTTTGCCCTTGTGAGCAGCTTCCCCTGAGAATTAAAGAGATCTGAACTGAATCACTGAGCTCCAAATAAAACACTGATCCTAACTGTGACAGTGGCTAAGAAGTGATGAAAGCCCAGTGAGCCATCACTTTTCTATGTTAGGCACATTTCTAACAAAGTGTCATAACAGGGAAGCCTGGCAATAGCTCTCATTAGTCAAAAGCACTGCTTCAGAGCAGTTGCAGGATTTATTTGAAAAAGGGCAGAAAGAAATGTGTTAAAATCAGCTATTTTGGGTCTATGAGATAACTGCCAGTATGACCTTTGGAGATAAATTTTCTACAAGGAGTAAGCAAAATTGTAACAAGAGTCAAAAGAATAACATATCAACCAAAATAAAATTAGCAAATAATTCTTATAGAACTTCCTATGTGGGAACCCAGCACCTAAAGGATTCACCTCCAAAAACAAGTCACTATCCTCTGTGGCAAGAGTTGAAACTATCCTCTATGGCAAGAAGTTGAAAACAACTGGAAGCCTTAAAAGACAATAGGCAAGATGTGTCTCCAATGACCATTCCTTTCAGAGTGAAAAGCAGAGAGTGAGAAACACAGAACAAACACTGCTTTAAAAAATCCAAGGCCCAGCTCAGTGCAGATAGTATACATGTGGCAGCTCTTCAGCAGCTGGACATGTAACCTACAAGCTGAAAACTGACAATGTCACCCAAATGGGGGCTGCCTGTGTCACTCTGAGCTGTGCCCAAGTTTGTGTCTGTCACAGAGGCTGCAGCTTCCCCACCAGCTCCACCGCAATGCATTCTCCCACATTTTCATACAGCCAAATGTCAGCTCACAGAGCTGGGAATAAGGCCCTAGGATATGCATCAGTCCCTTCCACATGACACGACACACCAGCTTTGTGGCTGCAATAGTCAGCCAGCCCCGTTGGTTTTTATACCATCCTTAAAGTAGCACTCAATATTTTAACAAACAACTCCACTATTCTGAAGCATCAGTAATACCAATGATCACAATTTTAACATGATCAGAATTATTACCTCTGCTTTCAATTATACACCAAAAAGCCCTGAGCCTCTAGCTACCATGAGAGTATTCAGAGTGATGACTGGAATCCTTCTTTTTAGCCTCCCCATGCCATTCTTGAATAATTTAGTCACATTGAAGACAGCAATGCATTTCCTCTAAAACTAATACACAAATAGCATCAAAATTCTGGCCTGCACTCACTCAGTGATAGTACCATTATGAAAATGAATCAAGGTCACTACTTATTTATTTGTGTTATCCACTTCTTGAAAAGGAAGTGCCACAGAGACATGACACTGACAATAGTCTCTCAGTCTTTTTTTCATAACTTTCAACAATGCACATTTGTAGCATTTTCATTATTTAGACACTTGATTTCCTGACTCTAGGGCACAGATAACAAGGTGTGTTTCTGGGAATGCATAAATGACATGATCTATTTCATTTAGTATCATGCCAGCACCTGAAGGGTGAAATAATTGCCTGGGAGTGCATTGAGCAGTTTCATTCTGCTGAACTAATTAGGGTAATGGGAATTCTGGAACTAAATCTCTGGACATCTGAATAAAATCAAGCCTTTTAAACACTGTGACAGAAATTAATATCAAATGTATCAGGACCACTTTCCCTCATAGAGGCAGACCTCTCTACAGAAACAAGCACTACTAACTCATAGTTAAGTCTCAGAAAGCAAAAGACAATAATTCTCTGACTCACTGGGATAATTTCAACCCAGTTGGCTCATTGAAAAATCATTTATAAGGTTACAAAGTCAAGGTTGCTGAGCACGGATAGTACACCAGGGTCATGGGATGCTTTGGACATCTGTGTAGAGATTCTGTTTACCAAATAAGCAGGACCTGGATACATTCAAAGAATGAGGGCAGTGCTTATTTTAGGAGACATTTTATATGGTTTCCAGCCTGTTCCAACAAAAAAATTGTGCAAAATTAGAGAACAGAAAAAAAATCTTTGTTTGTTGTTATGGCATGAGGGATTGTGACTCTGCTATCTCCGGAGCAGAAAGCAGGTGTACCACCCTGCTTACTGAAGAACTGTAAAATGAAAATAATCAAATGTACAATGCATACTTACAAGCAACCAAACTCAGCTAATTTGTGTATGAGCATTAGTGGTTTGTTCACAATTTCACTTAATAAGGAATATTCACTTTAATCACCGTCACTAAATTGAGAGCTATGTGTTGCTGTTGTATCTTTGAACTTTTTCCACACCTTTTAGCACATAGCAGTTGAAATGTTTAAGACATTAAATACACTTTAGTACAATGGCTGTTATCTCAGAGGAGAAATCTGACCCTGTAAGAATATGCTTTGGCACACTTTGGTGTTGGCCTGACATTTCCAGGCAGCCAGTACATCTCCTGGTGAACTGGGAGGGTCAGCACAGTAAAAGCAACAGTAAAAACAAAGGGATTATAAAGTACATAGAAAATAAACAACTAAAGAACTCCAGACTTTGCTTTTCATACTTAATCTCTAATTTCAAGATATATAACCAGCTTGTCTTCTTTATCACCTATGCAAAATTGAAGAAAACCATACTGAGGAAGCCATGTTTAAAATAATGGTTTAAAATCTCTCTCCTATAACAGAAGAATAAAATCTTGACTACTCTTGGTGACATTTTCTGTTAGAAAAATTGGTTTTCAGTTTCCATCAGCATTGACACATACTGTAATCTACTGTGCATCAGTTATATATGAGCCACCACACAAAGAAATGACACTGATCAGTATCCACTCAGAACAAGATGGTAAGCAGGATTCTAAAGGGCAAGAATTGTTCACAGTTGCCACTACTGCTAAAACCAAATGTTCCAATTCCTTACTTTTCAAACTAAAAATAATGTTTTTCTCTGATCACATTCAGTTTCCCTATTAGGAGTTATACAAATTGCTTGATAAATCACAATGATCTTCTCTTAACAAGGTAGCTTTCCACAGTCAGGAGAAAAGTGTTCAAGAGCAGCAGATAAAATTTTACACAAAGTCTACATTCATGATTCTTATGTGACCACTCTGGTTTTCTCAATCTGCTCTAGCCCGCTGATTTTTGGAAGGTTGCCTCATTCCATAAAAATCACATGTAATTCAAACTTCAGTGACTTCACCATTCCTATCATGTTTGTTCCTGGAAAGGAAATAATCCCATCAGAGGAAGGAGACAAAAAGAGATTTGTTCAAGAGATTCAAATTCAGGTGTTTTTTAAAATACACACACTCGCCGTCATCTCCAGTTGTGACCAGTAAGTCAGAAAGCAGAAAGACAATTCTTGAACATATTATTACCTGAAGATGAGGCCCCTGAAATAAAGCTATGCCCTTAACATCCCAACCAAGTTCTTAAATGATGCAATTCCCTGAGAAGTTTCGTGCTTTGTGAAGCAGTCAGAAAAAATATCCATGTTCTCAAATAGAACTGCAAATAAAAAACAAGTAAGGGCAGGCTGTCAGTGCTGCTTGCAATAAGGTAGCAAAATATGAACGAAAGAAACAGAAAATCACATGCCAACAAGGGAATTCGAAAGCAATTAATGAGATTTATTTCCTTCTTATTTTTTACTTCTTCACTCGGTTTAAAACTAATTTTTATTAAATATCTCACTTGAGACTGAAAATAAGTTCCCCAAATATGATAAGCAAGAAAAAGGCCCCAATATTCAATTAATAAAACCACATTTTCTTTCTGCTTTGGTGCACACTCCAATGCCGTATTGTGACCAAATATGAAAACAGAACAAAGAATTTAATATTTAATCCATAGCCTCCCTCAGCTTCAAAGAGAACATAAATTTAAATAGTAAAAGAATATGGTGTATAAGAAAGACGGCAGAAGTGTGTTTTATTTAATCTATTATTTCTTTAAAATATTTTGTATTTGCTGTACCTACTTTTTGTATTTGCTCTTCTTCACTGGCAGTTATTAATCTTGCTGTAGATTATAATTACATCATTCATCACATTTAGCTCATGTCACTGCAAGATGTCCTACAGTGCAAAAGGAGCAGTGAGACATTTGGTGTTAAACACCAAGTGAGCCCACAGAGGCCTCTGTGGCAGGGGAGTGCTGGGGTCACTCTGGACGGTTCTACTCTCATTCTGGGGATGAGGATCTAGGAGAAGTTGGAGCATATCAGCTACACTCTCAAAGCACAGGTTTTGGTGTGGATTAGGCTGCAAGAAGCCTGATTTGTGTGCCCAGATCATTTCCCAGCACAAACCAAAGCATGAGGAGATCGGGGGTTGTTTTAAGGTACATTCCTGGTGTGTTCACTCATCCTGGTGCTGAACAAAAACCTTTTACAGCTGCATCTCCCTTGCACTTCCATTTAAGCAAAATGTCTCAGTTCTCCTCTCATGACACAGACAAACTGTTTGCCCAGACACTTTCTCTTATCATCTAATTGGCTTGAGAACATAAGAATAAGGCTTATCTTTCCAATTATGAGGAATTAGTAAATCATGGGTGTTGGAATGGAAATCGAAATAATGCAATTAAATTCAGATAATAACTTTATTTCCAGATATATTTTCATTCAAAAGCAACTTCAAAAGGTCTTATAGCTAAGATGAATGGCTAACAGCCAGGCTGAGCAGGACTTCCATTTTTAAAAGCATATGTCAAATTGACATAATTTTGTTCTTTTTAAAATGTTTTTTACAATGTCTAAACAAATTTTATACTGTGGCTGAAACACATAACAAGCAGCAAGTAATTGGATATAATACAGTTACACAGCATTGTGAGATTTTGTGAGAAACTATCATTAACAGAAAAAACTTTTTTTTTCCTAACAATAATTTGTACAGCTTATTTCCTTTTTTCTTTCCCTTGGTGGCATGTCTGGAAATTTTTTTTTAATAAAGAATCCTCTCCATGTCCTTGATGGTAAATTTTTGTCTGAGTAAAGGCAGCATTAGCCCAGAAGCAGAGCTCTCACAAAACTCAGTGGTTTCACATTGACTCGATCCCTTTGCTACTCCTTGTTCCCACACCAGGCACGGCTCCCATCGCAGCTTCCACTGCAAAACCCTCCTGCTCTGAACCACAAAACAGGCAACAGACTCCTGGGAGCCACCCCCACTGATGGATGCACCTTTCTTTCCAGGGAGGCTATTTACGACACTTCTGATAAAAAAAACCCAAACAAAACAACCTACAACACAGAGGAGGAGATAAAAGCTCATTAATAATGAGATCCCTTGATTGCTGCTGCAGACAGCTCTGTGCTGCTTCCTGCCACACAGGCTCTCTCCTATCATTGCCTTTCATTGTGGGGCTGGAGAATATCTGGTGCCAGAGAAAGAACGAGACAAAGTCTCCACAGTGGAGATTTCAGCTCCTTTAAAATAACTTTGAAACATGGCCATATCCCTAAAAATCTATCTTTGATTCATTTTATAACGAGCTCAATCCTTCCCAAATCTATTTATAAATTCCTTCATCTTATGCACACTGAGTATCTTGCTAACAACATTTTATTTTTAGAAGATTCCTTTGCCTGACAACTTTGCAGACTCTACTCAACCAATCTCCAGATAAATTCAAATTAAAAACTTGGTAATTAAATACAGAGAAGTAATTCATCCCCTCATAATGGCTGTCTGAAACATCAGAAGCTGTTATAAAGAGAATGGTTTGCCTACATAGCAAAAAAAAAAAAAAAAAAAAAAAAAAAAAAAAAAAGAAGCCTGTCTTAGTTCAAGAAGCATTTGGCATTTGGACAGTGCTCTCAGGGACATGGTGGGATTCTTGGAGGTCCTGTGCAGGGCCAGAAATTGGACTCAATGATCTTGATGGGTCCCTTTCAACTCAGCATTTTCTGACACTATGAAGCTTGTCTGTTTTAATTAATTTGTTGCAAGGCAGCTTTTAGAGGAAGGCCCAGCCACCTAGGTGAATTTTAGGCATCCTCCATAAGGTTTGGTGTTTAAAGAAATGTTTATTCTCTCATTTTGCAATAACGTTGACTCAGATTCCAGCCCTCTTTCTCTTCTTGGCCAAGGTGTTGTTTTCCCCTCCACCACAGAGACTATGGGCCTCAGCTTACAGTTCCTTGTGCTGCGTCCTTGTGTCAAATTGCTCTGTGTACTAATACGTTTCAGCCACAATTTTTAGAAGTTGCAGTTAGATTAAAAGACAAACAGAACAATACAAATAGAGAATGCTCCAAACAAACTCCTTATTTGCTGAGCAATAGTTTTATCAGAGATCCCGTAAGTCACTTAAAGCTTGTCTCTGTCTCCAGACTTCATATTTCTTTTTCCACAAGATACTCTGTTTTCAGTACAGTCTGCACAGTCCCACTGAAAGTTAACTTTATAGTCAAGCTGGCAAAAGGTCAGCTATTGTGTCCTCTCTGAAGACTGCTTTTATCTGACAGGTCTATGAGTCAGCAACATCATTCTTAAATACTCACTTTTAGTATCACATGCACAACCACTACAGCCTCTTGTTCAAATTAATGATGTTCAGAGAACATGCCCTGGGCATGTCTAGTCCCAAACTAATACAGCAGCAGCAGGATTTAAACTCATAAAGGCTCTTACCCATATCTCAAAGCTACACTGACTTTTAATTTCTGCCTCCAGACAGAGTTATCTTTCCCAGCTGCACAGAGCAAAGCACACCAGCAGTTAAGTCACAAGGCTCGTAGGGGTGGGAAGAAAGGAGGCGGCCCAGGACTGCTGCTGGAATGGAATCAGTGTTTGCACACCTACACCACATCCACGGGAAATGCAAAGTGTGTCCCATTCTCCGGGTATGCTCCCTGCACGCTGGCCAAAGTCCCTGTTTGCTGACACATCCCCACCCTGCAGAGCCAAGGACAAGAAGAAGAAGAAGGCTGACTCAACTCTAATCTGTTGCCTGGGAGGTTTAGGGCACTCCAGTGCCAGGGAACAGCTCTCTACCCTGGGCTGAAATGCTGCAGGAAGCTTTGTGTGTTTTACTGCCAAACTACCCTCAACAGAACCCAGCAGCTCTCTGACTGAAGGAATAAAGGAATTCATAGAAGCTGGTGGCTGCTGCTGCCCCACGCTTAGCCCTAGACCATCATTGCCCTTTGGGATGATTTTGCACCACAGACACACCATGAAACATGCTTTGTGCCCAGAGGAATATTCAGTCCAAACAGAACTATAGCAAGATTATGACTCAGTTTTTAGGTTTTATTAATAATCTATTTGAGAAAAAGAATGAGAAATCTACAAAGATTTTTACATAGTTTTCCCATTCACCTTCCATTCCTGACCCAGCAGGGACCGCCCTGGCCACTCTTCTTCATTACAGTAGATAATAATATGCCTTTAAAAGATGATGAACCAACTATGGACTATACTGTTTCCACCTGGACTTCAGGATAGCAGAAATATAAGTGAGTGATCAGAACACAGCTGAGAGCCTCTGACCCAATACAAGGATTGTTTCTCTCAACTTTATGTCAGGGAGAAGAAAGATAAGTGAATGTGGACTAGAATTTCATTTTCTTATGGCGTGTTCATAGTCCTTCTATTGTCTACTTATCCTCTTATAAGAAGGAATAATTCAATTCTATCTAGAATTTATGGGGAAATATTAAATTACATTTCTTTTCTCTTCCACATGTATTTCAGATAAATAACATTTTATTATCTAAATTTGCCAGGAGAAGCTGAGCTCAGACAACTCTATTGGGAATAAATGAATTATTCTGCACATGTGAAGGAAACAGAGACCATTCTGTAAATCACTGGATAGACTCTAATAGATAAAGAACATTTAAAACTAAATTAAGAAGTCACTGATTTTTGACAAATTCATTGTTATTTCCTTCGATTCTAGTTGGAACTGCAAACATTCTGAAGCACTGTGAAAAATACTGCCCTGCCCTTTTGACCTCTCTTGTGATTTCTGGGATGCTTCCAGCATTTTCTGAACTTCAGTCTGATATATCAGGAAATACACATAAAAATATTTTGATGTGAAAATTACAAGTCAGTTAAGTGTGGCAGCCTAGCAAAGTTCAGCTGACAAGGGTGGCTGAAGACCTCTCAGGACAGATTTATAAAATGCACCACTGTGACAGAGGTTGTACAAACAACTGCAAACCTTTTATGTTACCCAATTATTCTACTCGCCTGAAGAGCTCTGTCCAGACAGGACTGCAGCTACAAAATACATGTGGAGCAGAGCCTGTCCCCAAAAATAATCTTATACCAGGGTAAGAGTATTAGGTTTGTTAATAAAAGCCAAAAATTCCCTGCTTCCATTCCCAAAAAGCCCTTGCCCAAGATGAGGTAAATTGTAAAGCTGCTAATAAAAGACTCAATAAAGCTGAGAGTCTAAGAACTATGCTTAGGGCAAAATGAACATCCGTTTTAAGGAATAATTCTCCCTGTATTTCAACAAACGTAAGCCCAAAGGTGGCTACAACCCAGAGCACTACCTCAGGTCTGCACAGCACCACAGAAATTAGAGTAAGAGCTGCTTAAAGTTAAAATTCAGAATACTTAGAATATCAGTCCCATCATTTCATAGAAGTATAATTAGAGCTAATTACCTTAAAGGTTAGGAAAGAACCTGTGTAAAATAAAGGAAGCTCTTTCTTCTGTTAATGGAAGGTTTGGCTAATAGATTTGTCAGGTCCAGGTAGAAGAACATGTATTTATCTTGTAAAATATAACATGCCCTTTATGTGAATCTATAGCAGAAAAATATGAGAGTTATTAAAATCCCTGCAGAGGGGTAATAGATGGTCCTAATTCAAAATGAACTGAAGAGTGTGACTTTTGCTGCTTGCTGTGGCAGTTGTTTAGTCTAAGCAGTCTTCCATATCTGAACAAAACCCATGGCACTGCTGCAAAACAAAATAAATAAGAAAGGAAACAAAAGCTTCACTTTCATTTCTAACAACTGAGCCAGCCCCTATAGAAAACATGTGACGTATCTCCAGCTGATTGATACAAGGCCTGAGAAGCAATAATACACACCAGCTATCAACACAGTTGCATATGGATTATCTATTATCTATTTTTTCATTCACAAGAAAAAAAAAACATAATTTCTCAATTGCTATTGAGAAATATTTACATAAAATTAATAGAAAGTCAGTAATTCTATAAATTAATAATTTAAATATTTTACCAGTCTGTTTACCATAGCTATAGCTATCAGAAACTCTATTAGGACAAAGGTGGGATTTTTTTACATTTCCAAACCAGAGGCAAATTAATACCTGGAAAAAAGAAAAGACAGCAGTAAATTTGCTGATGAGCAGATCTTATGTCTACTCTGTCACACAGCCAAACTCATGTGCTCATTCAATACAAAAGGACTCACTGACCAAGTTTCCTCCAGTACCCTCCAAATCCATTGCCCAGTAGTTTCAGTCTAGTAAGAGCTACTTCTGTGACAAACCAGGTTCAAATACATCCTTTCTTTTTCTGCCAGAAATCATTTTTTAAGTGTCTGATCAAGCAGTAAAAAAATTACTGCGAGCAACATTCTTTCCTTTTTTTTAACATTTTACATTTTATTGATCTTGAACAACAGTTTTTCTTAAATTAAACATAATATGTTAGCTTTTCAAGAGAACAAACAATACCCATAAATGCCCGACTAAAAATCATGCTGTGTTCACTTCTTTTCTCATTACAGAATAGAAAGAAAATAGTTATAATTATTACAACTGAGATGCATGATGTGCATATTTGAGAAGAAAAATTCAGGAGCAAGAGCCTGACGTGCTGTGCCAGGGAATGGGGATGCACGGACCTTTGCCTCATGTTATCATTAATTCCCACATTGTCCCAGATACCAGTATGAATACACATTATCCCTCTCCTTGTGGCTAGACAAAGAGCACAAGAACAGTGAATTGACACAGAATATTTCTGCTATCATTATTTCCTGTCAGTAAAGCCAGAATGCAGTTGTTGCACATTTTAAATAAAAATTTTGTGTCCAACTGTCCACGCTGGTTTCATTGCACTTCTGAGCCTTTGACAAGCCCAAGAGAACTGCTGCCCTGCTGAAATAAATGGCTTTTCCTGTAGATTTTTTTCCTGCATTTTTCAACAGAGGTCTCCCCGGAGAACCTGAGAACTGGATGGTGAGGACTGCGGCACATGGCCCCTTGTCACAGTGCTGTGGGGTTCATTCAGCAGGATTCACTGGCCTACCAGTGGCTGCAAGGGACTTTGGGGTTCATTAGTATGCTGGTGATGCTCTGCTTATTTCCTATTTTTTACCAGAAATGTCATTCTTCAGCCAAGATGCAGACATGAATGAGAACAAACTTGGCTGGACCTGACTCTGCAGTGGACAAAGGCAGTGCTGGCAGCTGGCACTGCACCATTCACATTATTCCAGCCTAAAAAGCAGTATCCAGTCTGAGCTCACTTCTTGCATCATGCAGACTTTTACTGACCAAGTTAGCAGAGGTGATGATGGACTTGGTCTGCTTTGGTTTTTCGGTGTCAAGTCATGAAAACATTCAGGGAGACTGGAGAGTTTCCAGCTCTAGAATTTGCTCTGATGACAGGATGATGTCCCATGTGCAGCATTACACACAGTGTCTTTTTTGGGAAAACACATGTCACTGTGCTACATTTCATTGCTTAACTATATGACAGGGAAGATTTGAATTGTCTATCTGGGCATGGGGATTTTCTCAGTCCATAAAAAACAGCACAATGCAATAGGAGGTTACATTTTCTAAAGCAAAAATTAAACACAATGTGTTTTTAAAAATTAGGATCTGATATGCATGTTTACTGAATATTATCTCAGCTTTGAAGGGATGGACCAGAGGGAAAAGGAAATTATGCAATGAACTGGAGAGAGGAGACATGGAAAACAAAATGTTCTGGCAGTGTATAATACATTATCACCTTCTGTGACTTAGCCACATAAACCATGACTGTTATAGCTTTGTTTTTATGTAAAAACTTAGCTCTGAGGATTCCAGGTTGAACGCAAATGTAGTGCCAAATAAAAAGACTGATAAATTCACCTACTTGGTGTTCCAGGCAGGACATGAAGAGGCAAATAATTCTGTTTATCTGTACTGTTTATCTTCTGACTGTACTACCAGGCTGGTCACTAGAGATGAACTGAATGATGGCTTAGAGATGAAAGAAAGCCTTGGGATAATTAGAGAGCGTTCCTTGTTTAATAAAAGTGAACCATTTCTGGGCACAGAATTTTGAAAAGTGCTTTGAAAGCTTCTTGCTAGAAGACGACAATAAAATGCATGGGTTCTGTCTATTTATAGCTAATTTCTGTGTATTTATATTATAGTGGAAAGAGTGAAAATATTCTAATGTCCACAGTAGAACAGGGTAAGCATCATACCCAAGCCAATATACCTGATTTCCATTTTGAAAGTGCAAGGAATGAAGAATAAATATCAGTGAGGCAGTTTTCCAGAAGTTAGCAAATGCTTGCATGTATGTGTCTCAGGCCATGAACAAATATCCTTGGTCAGTCAAGGACTACTGCCTGTACTGCCACCCACTTTTATCATTTCCTGACAGCTACCACTTGATCCAGCTCCTGTAGGAGATCAGTTCACATAAACATGCCCAAATTTCTTTCAAGCAATATAAATGAGAGCAGTTTAAACAGTTAAAACAGGTGATGTGAGGTAATCTAGCCGATTTTCCTCGCAGCAAATGGGCAACATTGGAGCACTGGCAACAGAACAGTAAAGGTGGTAATTTCTGGCAGGTGGGAGGTGACAAAAAGCTGGAGGTGGTAACCTCTTTGCTGGTACAGATGGATGCAGGCAAGGATGCCAGTCCACTGCTGTAATATGATCTGAATACAGTCTAAAGCACATTTAGGTTCTTATATACAAAGGAAATTCTGCATCTAAATAGCTTTAACCTATTGTTACAAAAGTTTTTTTAGGGAAAAAAATGTTTTTAAACTGCAAAGTGAATTTACATATAGTGAAAAAGAAGTCTTCTGGAAGAACCTTTAACTACTGTTTTACACAAGATTCCCTCCCATTTTGTGTCTTTAATTCTTTGCATAGGAATAGCAGTTCCACTTTCTTTGCCCTACAAAATATGACAGATTCTAGATAAAACATGCCAACCAAAGTCAGAAGCATGAGCTGTGGTGTTATGTGCACCACCTATGCACAATATGGTAAAGCAGCTTTTGACAAACCTGAGTAGTTAAGAGAACAATGCAGAAAGGTAATCTCCATGTTTGTGCACTCGGGATTTCGGCTCCCCAGTTATTGCTGTCTCTCCTCATTCCCCAATTCCCAGAGAACCAGAGTTCCACTACTTTGATCTGCAGTGGCACCCAGCTGTTGGTGCACCCTGGGGAGTGTCCCTGCCCAGAGAATTACAGGAACGAGCCCACAGTTCAGCCTCGTCCCTTCTTGCTGTGGGCCTAATGCAGCTACTTGACACCCTTATGTGTCACATCCATACTTTGCACAGAGAAGGGCTGGAAAAATCTGCCCCTCTGACATTGTCCTGGTGCCTTTTGAGGGTTTGCTGTTTCAGCACGGGCAGCTGTTCACCAAGCAGCAAAACTGGCTCTCAGGCTGATCTCTCTTCTGGGCTTGTGCACGTGAGATGGCCGCTTCTGGCTTGATAAGTGTTCCTTTCCCCCACACTGCATTCACAAGGCTCTTTGGCTGTGCTGTGCTCTCAGGCACAACAGAGGAATGTCTCATTAGGTTTTCTCAGCCAATTCATAGAAGTTTCACATTGTTGCCCAAACACAATTGGTCTGTAACTATTTGGAGAATTTTTAACTTCTGAGGCTACATACTCTATGCTAGGCAAATGAATATAGGGATTATAAAATCAGCTTTCCAAGTACTCTCAAAGATACCTTTTCTTATGCTAATAGAAAAATAAGAAAAGCTTTAAGTGGGCTGTGATATTTTTCACAGAACAATCTTGAGTAAATTAAAATGTAAATTTTTCTACAACCAGTGCTTTTGGCTGACAAACCTTTTGCTTAAGTCTTTAGATGCACCCTGCTTCCATTTGATTTTCACATTTGGAGGTTTTGGAAGAATTTGCCTGATCAGTTCTGTGATCTCTTTTCTTATTCCTTACGCTGACTTATGCAGTTTCTGCATGAGTCTTTTTAGCTTGCTAAGCCAACAGCAAACTAACCCAGTAGAAAAATTCATTTTCACATGCTGGCTGAGTGAACTGAATCAAATGAGAGCAAGAATCATGGCTGAACCACTCAGGTATGGGGAATTGAGTCCTCTGAGTTTTCACCCCTATGGATGTACAATTTCCCGGACCAGGCCTGGGCTCTGCCTTGGGACCTGGGGTTCCTCCCTCACCACCAAAATCTTCATGAGTCTCATGTGCCCACAGAGCAGTCTGACAGTGCACAGCCCGGCAAGGCTTGGTGTCACAGCACCCTACAAGAGGCAGCACAGCATCTCTGAAGAGCAGAGCTCAGCAGGGATCCTCACCCCTGGAAACTGCACTGCCACAGCACCCAGCACCCTGAGGAACAGCAGTGCCTCCTTCTGAATGCCTCCACTCAGTCATGTATGCCTGCTCCCACTGGGGTCTGGAACATGCACTCTGACAGCTTTTTTTTTTTTTAATTAGCTCCAATATGTCAACCAAACACATAAGATTATCTTAAATATGTAAGATGATAAACTTAAAGAGTAAAGAATATAAACTTGATTTACAGGGACACATCCCTAAAGACCCCCAAAGTGAAATTTAAGGACATGAAAAGGACTCAAGTCAAATTCATTAAAAATTTCTAGCAAATAATTTTGATTCTCAGGGGAACAAAATCCCAATCCTGGATGGTTGGCAGTATTTGCCACAAAGGAGCTCCTATCCTGAACAGGCTCTAGGTACAGCTTCAATGCAAATAACACTCAGTTACTAGATTTAGGGGAAATTACTCTCCTGTACTAATGTGTATGTTATATGGATTATTTATGAGTCCAGAAAGTCTTGTTAAATAAATATCTTAAAATACAAGTATAATATAGATAGGCTCAATCTAAAAGTTAACATTTAGGAAGAACAAGGTAGCATAAATGCATCTATTTCTTCTTCACGTGACTCACAATATTTTAAACTAATCTCTTCAAAGAGAAATTTGCAGGCTTGTTTTACCCTTCCCTTGCAGCACCTGGCAACTGAATTTCTGAATTTGCTTGTGTTTTCCAGACTGTCAGATTTAACATATCCACTGTTTAATGATTCCATCCTCACCTTTAAGTTCATGGAGCATTCTTCTCTTTTAATCCCAGCAAACATCACAATCAAAATCCCTATTCCTAGACAATGAGGCCTCTCTTAGCAAAACTGACACTCTTTTTGGAAAGGTTTAATACTTCAGACTTCTAAACACCACAAGCTCCTAGTAAAATTTAATATTGCCCATGCTTGTTGATGTTTTTCCACTAAAGCAGATCCATTTTGCTTTGCAAAGCAAACTTGGCCTCAGCATACTTTCATGGTGCTGCCCTCTTGGATCCTGCTGAACAACAACTGGTGACAGAACACAAAGCTGCTTCATTAAACATCCACCAGCAAATCTAATGTGTGAAAATTTTCAACAACTCATTCATAGTTCAGCTAGTTTATGATAAATTTCTCATCAACAAGACATCACAAGCAGAGATCAAAGAAACTCCAGGGAATGATTTCTCTTCTGAAATGCATAAACTTGTGAAGGTGGAAAGTCTAAAGAGAATGAGCAAGGGCAGCTGATTAAATAAGACAGTTTGTACTTCCAGCCATGGAAACCAGTTATAAAAATAAAACCCCATCCCAAGTATGAACACAATGCAAATGCAGGAAGAAAATGTATTTTTGCCTGAACTATAGTATTTAGCATCAGGAACATGTTCACAAAAAGGGTTTGACTGACTGGGAGACTGACATTTCCTGTTTGCAGACCAAAATCAGCATGAACAGAAGCATCCCTGGGTTGTTCTACCCCTGCAGAACCCTTTGTCTGTCTGGCTTTCAGTGCATTCTGCTGCCCACTCCTACTCAGTGCAAATTATTGGGAGACACTTTCTGGAACAGGAATTCCAAATTTCCAAATAATACTTGCAGATCATACCTTGATTTTCCCCAACTGTGTGTCAATAGGTTTAGCACAATAGGTTTAGTTTGTGTGCTTTCAGATACCCTAAAAATCAAACCCATTAACAATCATACTGTTGTTCACTTTGGAACATAGTGATTTTGTCCATTAATTTCTTTGTGTTCAAAATATGGAAAGCAACTTAAATCTTCCCTGTTTGGTTCATATCAGTCTACAACTGCTAAAAAACCCATATAAATAAAAAATAATCCAACTGAAAATGAATGTTAAAAATTTTTCTTCAATGAGACATACTGTTGCAAAATTCAAATAACCTAGGACTACAGGAATTGAAATAACAGATCTAACCACAGATCTCCTAGAAATCTGATCAGAGAGTTATCAATACTGAATGGTCTAGAAAAAAAAAATTAAAATTTATCTTGAAAATTAGAGGTTGACTTATGCCTTGAAGCATTTTGAGGTTATCCAATCTGCTGCAGCTGTTCAGTTCACATTCCTTCATGTGCATTAAGAACCATACTCTGGGCCTGGAAAAAGTGCTCAGCAATGCATGGATGCAGAGCAAAGATTTAGAAATGGCATATTTTTTGCATATGGTCTTTGAACATTAAACACTTGAATCTTTTAAGACAAATGCCCAAAGTAATGTTTCATTCACATTAAATGCTGTTATAATGAGGGGAATGTCATATGCTTTATAAAGTGCAGGTAAGCACTGTAGTATTTATAAATAGCATCTAACAACCGTGGCTGTATATTTTTTAAATATACATATTTCTATGTGTGCATGCACTTTGCACAACACTAGGTAAGATAATTATATAAATTACATAGCTATAATAGACAATTATGAACCAAATTATTCTCTAACATAGCATTATACTATTACATAGCAGCACTGCTTTGCTGCCCTCTAATACATATTTACTGCTTCTGGTTTCCAGAGTTTTTCTCTCAGAACTCCTTAAAAACCTAGAAATTTTGAAGTTACCAGGAAACAAAACAAGTATTTTTTTCTCTGCACATCTCAAATTTGGAATTCTGCACCCAAACCTCAAATACTGCCAGAGGCTCAGAAACTGAATTCTCCCCATCACTGCAGTAACAGTTAAAATTGCAGCACTGTGTGCCCTTGCAGTGCTGCCAAGAGGCAGCTTTATTTCGCTTGAAATTGAGATTTAAGGCTTTGAGTGAGACACAATTCACAGGTCTAGCCATCTAACTCACTGGACCTTAGCAGCATGACTTTTAAAAAGCAGTTTTTATCATTTTTTACATATATTCCCTATGACTGAAATCACGATGTGCAAAGGTGTCTGGTGTTATGGGTACAAGGGATAAAACTCTTATTAAAAGTTTTCTTTGCTGTTAATACTTTTAGTACCATTTTGCACTGTACTATGCAGATAGTACCAAGTGTTCCACAAAATGGTATCTTCAGTAACAGTCTTCACAGGACTCCTGGAAAGGCCTGCAGAGCTCAGCAACAACTTTGCCAACTTTAATAATGGCTCACCCCAAACTTACACAGACAAATCATTGTAGGACATCCTTGCAAGGGTCCTTTAGTAAAAGAGAGTTGTACTAGAGTACTAAACAAATGTACCTGAGAAATTCTTTGTGAATTATGACTCAAGTGGTGGCAATTTTTATACTCTGGGTTCGGTTCATCTATACAGGTAAAATTGTAACAAAATTTGCATGACAGCCTTAATAAAAGTTCTAAGACTAGTTCTGTACACAGAATGTACTTAAAATACATCCCCAGTAAATTCTTCTTCCTATTAAAGAGTTTAATTTTAAAACAAGTTCATTCAGTATTTGATAAAAAGTCTAATTTCAAGACAGAATTGCATGGAAATAACTTTTGTAAACAGTGTGCACTGCAGAGGTATTACAAGAAATATCTACAAGCATCTACTGTAAAAGACTAGTTTGGAGAAATCCAGGATACACTTAAAATGATCAAAGCCTTTTAAAAGCATATCAGTGAAACAATCAAACTCTTGCTTAGATGAACACACCTAGTGATTGTCAAAGCAAAACAGTTTTATCTGCTGCAAAAACAGGATTTCCCCTCAGTTACTTTGGCTTAACTAAGGCTTTCAGACAAAAACAGTAAAACAAAACAATTCTGTATTTAAAAAAATAATTATGAAAAAAAAAATAAAAGGACACAATGGAAAAAAAAAAAACCCAGGAACTTATTGGAAAGGCAAGAGAAAAAGAGACAAGAAGAAAGGGAGGAGAGGAGATTAAGGCAAGATACAGCTCCCACGAACATATCCTTTAAAATTCTCCCAATATTTCCTCTAAGACACAGTTAACCTGGAAGTACAAAAATTTTAAGGGACTAGATGCTAAGTCATCACACAGACTGAGACTTTTGGATGCTTAGTCCTATTCCCTGAATGGAACAAAGGCCACTTT
Source organism: Sylvia atricapilla (assembly GCF_009819655.1). NCBI lineage: Eukaryota > Metazoa > Chordata > Aves > Passeriformes > Sylviidae > Sylvia > Sylvia atricapilla. The sequence continues at coordinate 14,029,930 of NC_089152.1, forward strand.
GGTAACCTGAGATTTAATTATACTCAGCCCAGGCAGATTTCCCCACTTAACATAACTTGAGTATCCACTTTCCCTTTCTCTCCACCTCCTTCCCACTGCAACATTCCATCATCTTCCAGGCCCTGTTGACCTCACATTTTCCTCACTGCCTTTCTGCAAACTGAGACAGTCATTTGTCGTTCTGAATACCAAAAGGCTGCCAAGCATAAATACTCACAAGGGGAATTTGGTGGAATAGCCACTACCAAAAATTCATAAGCAAAATTTTTTAAAAAGTAAACAAACCCACAATTCACTAAGTTTGTGCAGCCAAGGCTGGTTGTACATGACTCTTGTACCCCCACCACCCCCCAGCCTGGCTCTGCCCTCCAGGGAATAAATCTATTATCCAGCAGTCTGCACTGGAGGATTCCCCCATGGCCCAGCAAGTGAGTTTTACTCAGCAATGCCTTCCTGTGCTAACATTTTGAAGATGCTGATGATTCTCTCTTCTCATTCTTCTGGTTTTGATCTGCATTTTTCTGAACTTTAAACACACGTTCTTGGTGCATATATTTAACTTCTCCTCATAATATGGAATGCTGTGATCCAGAAGTCATGCTGAATTTCTGACACAGCAAGTTGGCACCAGGAAAGTGATTTCACTACAGGATCACAACAAAAAAAGTAAGGCCATAGGAAGAAAATTAACTCCCACTTCCAGCACAGCTATTCAAACATACAACTCAAAAAATATCTTACCTATTGTAAGACAGTCTATTTTATTAAAATCAAAATTTCCACCTGTCACAAGAGTATCAGCATATGGGAAATTGTTCCAAAGGATATACACATAACTAATAGAGGTTTTCTCCTGGTCCTTTGGAAATTAAACCGACCAAAAAAAAATTCTAAATGATGATGTTATAAGCAAATACACAAACAGTTTTGAATCCTTTGATCTAGATTTCCTGTTTATCTCTTGTCCACCTCTTTCAGGGTCAAAGCTGACTTGACTTTTTAAGAGCTGAGCAGGATATTTTCATATTCCAGGAACATTTTCCTGCCCAAACTAGAAAAAAAGCCAAAACTTTACAGCAACAAATTTGCAAATTAAAACTTCAAAGATTTCCGTATAAATTAGCCTAAATACACTGTTTGTCAATTCTGATTTCAACATTATTTTTAATTACTGACAATTAGCAACTATATCCAGATAATTAAGAATTCTGAACAGCAAGTATTAACACCGATAATTCGTATGTGAAAAGGAATAAAAAGTTTTCAATGGACACATCTTCCAAAAGCTGTTATTTTTACAAGTTGCTTGCTTTAAGAACCAGCCAAAATGTAAGTTAAAAGTACTGCCAGGTAGAGCTCCACATCAAACATAAGAGTGGTTGTTGGCCCTCCCAGTTCAACCCTCAAGAATGGTTGCCAAATGTAGGTGCACACTCAGCAGGGAGAGTTTGTACACACAGCAATTCCCCCAGGTCAACAGCCATTCCCAGCTCCCAGATCTCCTGACTAAGCAGAGCTGTTTATGTGCTCAGTAATCCTCACTGAATTTCTCTTAGGCACTTCCAGTTTCCAAGCAGCTTTTTATAAATGCTCCATTCCCACATCACACCCAGTGAGGAATTCCACAGATTAACTACATGTCTCGAGGAGAATCATGTCATCATCCAGGATTTGGGTTAAAAAAATTCACATTATGTCAGATTAAAGCATTGGTGCACTAACTTCAATTTAGGAATTCTGCATTATACAAATAGCACTTGAAGGCCCATATTTAGAAGTATTTGGCATTAGATGAGACAATTAAGAGGACAGTGTGTTTGTCACCCCACGAACAATGTGAGTTGTGTGGCTGGTGCCTCCTCCTGCACACTTTCAAGAGAGGAGAGTGATTTGGATGCATTTTCCTGCTGGGACATCACCTGAGCACTCAAGGGGCACTGCTGCTCTCACTGAGCATTGGTTTCCTTCTTCCTTGCAACAACCACCTCACAGGTCTATTGGTTATTGTATTTAAATTCATGTTTTTAGTGGAGATTTAAATTATATTTACAAATTATGTCACAATGAAGGATAGTAAAGAGGAAAAATTATTGATTTCATTTAATCAGACAATCAAATAGATAGCAAACTTTGAGAATCAGCATTCTTGCATGAAGTTTTCACCTGATATAAAAAGACAAAAGCAGTTAACAGTTTGGAGGGTGGGTGTTATTTCTTTAGGGAGCATCCTAATTTTTTAAAAATAGGGAGAAATATAATCTAGGTCTAAACTCCCTATTGACATTTTAACAACTTTTTAAAAAACATGATTCTGCTATTACTAACAAAACATCAAATTATCTTTCTCGAATTCCATGCTACCAGAAATTAATTCTGAATAAAAGTAGCCAGAAACTGCTAGGGGTATGGACCTCTGCTGACAGTTCTAACAAGGTAGCTGATAAACACATCTACAAACAAATTTCCACATCCCTCATCCCTCCTGCAAACAGTCCAGGTAAATATAGAACAGAGATCCAGGGAGAGCAGATCTGAGCAATCCTTCCTTTGTTCAATAGTGGGATGAGATTTTACAGATTTTCTCAGACCACTGTGCTTCAAAACATGAGAAAATTGCCTGATCATAAAGATTTCGTGAAAGATCAGCAGGATTTGGACACCAGAAAATAGAGATTTGCCAGTGTTAATCATCTTTTAGTAAAGAATTTCAAATTTGGCTTCTGGTAGACATTGGATGAGTCTGATTTTCAAAGAAAACAAGAAGGTATCCTCTGCATTCTAATGGTAAAGAATCACAGCCAGCCAGAATCATCCCTGAGAGGCACAGCTGATTTCTGACCAGGCATCTCACACACCTTCCACTGAAGGTGCCATTGCCTCATTAACAAAGCCTTGGCAGCAGCTCTAGTGAATTTTGGACTGGCCTCTTTCCAGACACATCCTTCTCCAGTTTCAAGAGTCATTAATGCCACCTCCCATAGCACTGTCTGGACGGTTTGAAAGCCAGGACACACACAAAGACATTCAGTATAAAAGGTGCAATTTTATGTGCTCTCCTCTTGGATCTCCCAACAGAGGGTTAAAAGTGTGTTATCAGAGGTCTAACAACAGTTAGGTAATCATCTCTACTCTCCCTCTGCGACTGTTTGGGTACAAACTACACTCATGGTGAGTTTCACTCACCTTTGGCATAGTTGCATGCACACAGGACAAAAGAAACAAGAAATGACAGCTCAGAATACTTTTCAGATAGAGAATGTAATTATTCATCTAATACTTATTAATATCTAATCTCATCATTCATTTAAACTTGAAGAGAAAGAGAAGGTTTTTTTTTCAAAATGTCTTTTTCTAAACAGACCTGCTAATGTTTAATCCAATTGTCATAGCTTTTTCTTGCCTTTTTTTTTTTTTATTCTTTCTTTACTAAGTGATGCCTACTTTTCATTTGGCAAGGTGAGCAAGTCAAGGAGAGTGAAAAAACACAACGGAACTACATGCAGATACAAAAAGATTTAAGAAAAGACCTTAGTTTTGAATGTTTTATCTTGCCTGGGACTCTGGAGCAATTAAAAAATCCCCTCTCCCCATCCTGCCACCAAGATAAAATAACACGTTTTAGAGTTCTCCCCTAAGAACTAAATGAGATGGAATTATCAACCATTAGTTTATGACATTCAAAAACCTTGAAGGGACAGGAACAATAAAAATCAACTAAAAAGAAAAGCTCTACAGAAGTCTCTCTACAAATTGAGAGACTTGAACACTGCCAAGATACTAGTTCTTCTTTTAAGTGATTAAAAAAAAAATCTTGCTATTGGAAATGAGGGGATCTGTGATATATTCCACGTACCATGGCACAAACAAAAATCATTAACACATCACTGCCTTTGCTCCATTTCACAACAGAATTCTTTGATTCTGGGGAATTGTTGTACCATTTGTTTCAACAATATGTTGGATACTGGTGACACTAAAATATGATCACAATACATAAGTAGTCTTGGAAACATTTCCCTGTAAGCAGGAAAAGCCACCCAAAAGACGCAGGGGGTTTATCAGGACTCAGACAAATCCATTCATGACCACGAAGGGAGGCTGTTGCTGGGGTCACAAGGCAGCCAGGACCTGGCAATAGTGGCGTGTGTTCACATGCTGACGTGTCATTTTTATGTGTCATTAATACACAAACAGCCCAAATTTCAAACTTCTGTTCAGATTTACTTAATTAATTTTTCAATGATCCAAGGATTAGGTTAGAGCCATTGAAATATCCTCTTCAACCCAAGGTCCATGACACAAAGAAGGATGCTGAACATTATTTTTCTTAAATGGAAAAACGACTTTTCTTACTTGGAAATGCCAATTTTATTCAAAATTTTCATGCTGTACTGTAAAATGAATTTAAAGTGTATGACTTAGCAAATACTAAAATTCTGCTCTTAACATTCGATAGTTCTACTATACTTCATCCTCATTACTTCACAAGTAATTTTTGTACTATGAAACCCATATTTTGTAGCTGTATTTTTATACTTAATCAGACATGATACATAAATATATTTAGATTGTGGATCTCTCCCCAAGAAAAGTATAGGATATTAATAGTTTCAAACCCTGGACAGCCTCTAGACCTTTGTCTAGTTTCCAGCAGAGTTCTCATTAACAAGTTTAAAGCAGTGCTACTGCATCTAGAAATTTCAGAAGGGACTCCAAAATTCTATGTTTAGGAATGCCACCTTCTCTTTTGGGGTCAGTCAATCGGTCTCCTGGGGTAACCTGCTTAATTTGTTCAGCTGGGAATCCCTCTTCATTTTACTTTTCAATAAGAAAACATCTCAGGTCAAATTGCAAAATGCTCTGGTTTGTCTGCCCAAAACTAACTCCATAACATTTTACAAGAATCTGCTATGTTGCAATGAAGTGGTGTTTACAAACCCAGCCTACAGTCTTTACCTGACAGAAACATCGTTGATACAAAGTAAAGGTAAAGGGCTGAGCTTCCTTCAGTGTGCCAAGAATTCACAACAGCTTTTCTTGCTGGCAATTACCGTGCTGCTCTGTGGGAAGGTAATTTATGGAAGCACATAGATCACTGTGGCCACACGGCATTGCCTTTGCTGAAAGAGTTCATGTCAGAGTAAGATCCTCTGAGAAAAAGGAAATTAAGTCAGCAACCCGCTCACCTGGTATTTTTCCAAAGCAAAACTATTTGGAGGCTCAGAGAGATCTCTGCATGCTTAACTGTAATTACCATGAAAAAAATCTTTAGCAGTTGAATTGTGTTGTTTTTGCAAACTGACCTATGAAATTTCCCAGTTCCCTGTGGCCATGTCATGGAGTCACTGGTAAGACATTTTCAGCAAGAATGTGTTGTGGAAGCCAGGCTCTTCAGACGGTATTTCCTTCTCCAAGTCATTATGTATATTAACAGACTGAAGCAGTTTCTTGTTGAATAACACATCCAATCTATAGGAACTTCTAACTTTTGACAGCCAAGAAGAAGTTCAAGCAGTATTTTTAATCCCTTGTCCCAGATTTACCAGCAAAACAATGCTGAGCCATTAAAGCACTGCAGCACTTTCCAGCCAGTGTCTAAAGAAAACAGCTTTTTATCAGACTTGCTTTCTGTACTATGTACAAACATACAGAGCGACAAAGCGCCTTTGCATTGCACAAACACTGAGAGAGCAAAAAGAAAATGAAAACAAGGCATAAAACAAAGAAAGGATGTGTACAATGGAACAGGCACAAGCTACTTTTTTTTGTTTGTTTTTCTTTTTTGTGCTAAAAATAGAACACAATATTTATTTTTGTGTAGAGACTACTCTCCAAAGGCTGAATAAACCAGATGATAAGAATATTAACATCATTAAAGTTCTTTCTAATTTTCAGTTCTTTATGTAGATTCACCCTTTCCTGATATTACTTACTTCAGAAACTAAGTCCTTTGCAAGAGAAAAAAAAATCCAACAGAAACTCTTTAAAGTGGACATTGTAAGAGAGAAGTGATGAGACTTAGTCCTATGACAGTTAAAAGTCTCCTGAAAGGAATATGTGGGACACTGAAGCTACAAATTTTATCAACCAAACCTTCTGTAACTTTGAAGCTTTTTAAATTCCAACTCCTGTACAAGGCTGAATAAATGTCTTCAATAACGTTTCCCAGCTATGAAAGACAATGAACAATAATTAGCAACAAATAGAAAACAGTGCACATCCAGTGTAGGTCAGTTTAGGTGTTTTCTTGCCAGAACTGCTACACACATAAACAAATTAAACACGCTGTTTTATCATGTCTTATCACTACACTGAAATTAAACCTGGAATAATGTTTGTAACAGAACTGATATGGTAAAAACACAGTCTGACCTAAACCCAGCACACTTGCACATTGGGGTCTGTGGTGGTGTGTTTTGGGTTATGTATGTTTTCATTACTTGACGTTATTTACAATGGTTTGTTCCATGTACCCCTTTGGTTATTCCCCGCTTGGTTTACCCCAGTCACTGTTTTCTGTCAATCCTTTGTTATGTAACCCAGGGGCCCTGCCTGTCACCTCGAGGCCTCTCCTAACCTCTGGAAAGTTCTAGGGAGAGCCTCGAGGGATAGGACAGGATTCCAGATTTCCCCTCCTACCCCACCTTGGTTTGTTCCCCTGTTTGTCTATTGTGTCTTGAGCCACGCCTGAGTTACCTCTGATTGGACCCACACAGAACCCATCCCTCTGTACCACCCCCGGGATAAAAGTTATTGCACAAAGGGTGACTCTGGACTCTGTTGAGGCAGACACCCTGGGCAAATAAACCCAGTTTGGTTGACCCTCGACAGTGTCCCCTCTTTCTCTCTCGCACCATCACTGCCTCCAGCCAAGGGCCAGCCAGGACCCACAGGATCTCGAAGGTGACCCGGTCACTGGAGAGTACCTTTCCTGCAGCGGTGTCAGGGTTAGCCAGGGCAGGAACAGCCGCGACAACGGTACAGGGGTCCTTTGCATTGTGCATCACAAGATGCTAATACTGCAGATACTTAAACAAGGCAGTTTCATGCCACCAACACCTGTTTGAGGAATAGACTCCCCTGTAAATGAATCACAAGTTCCTTGTAAACTACCAAAATCCCATCAAGACAACAACATCACAGAGCCCCAGGACAGATTTGCAGGTACAATACAGAAATGAATAGTCTGTGATTTTAAGTATTTCTAAAAACATTTACAGACATAAGAGTTTTGATGTACCAAAAAACCCCAAACCAAAACAAAAAACCCCACCAAAACCACACAACCAAAACCAAAAAAAACCCCCAAAAAATTTTAACTAATTCCAGTGCTGTTACAACACAGATAATTTTAACTTCTCATTGAATAAAACATTTGATTTTCACCTCCAGTGATATTGCATTACTTGTTGAGTCTAATTAAAACAAAAGCCTCCTCCCTGACCATTTCAGTGGTGTTGGTGAACAGCTCTTGCAGATGGAATTGATGGAGTTGGTAGCACCTGAACCACCAATTTCCTTTGAAATGATACTACCAGGATCATTTCTCTGATGTACTCCCTGCCAATTATTTACAAACTTCTTGAAAAGTGCCTGCAGTATCCCCACATCCTTCTCACAGATGCACCTGGAAACAGGAGCTATGCACACTGTTCTGGATTTACTTACTTCTCTTTACTTACAACTGATATCCTCTCTTCCTACCTTAACCATCTGCCTTAATGCATCTTGGATTTATATTTTCCTTTCTCACAGTTAAATGGTAGCAGTGACTTATGGTCACTTTGGACTTTCGTTATTGATTACTTCAGTCAAGTTTTTTTATCTTTGTGTCACTTCCAATTTATGAGTCCCATTTATAGAGAAATTCCTATCAACTGTATGACCCTGCACTTCATAATAGGAGATTTCGACCAGTTTGTCTTGCTGTATTTTCGAAATTGTCATCTAGCTCTTAACATTTAATGGTTTGGTCCTCTCAGTATTAGCAAGGGCATCCCATGTTTTGTCAGTCTTGTACCTTTCCTGCTGCTTCTTTAATGGAAATATTAAAACAAGAGTAGCCAAAAAACTGTCCCCAAGGAACTCCATAAGTAAAATCTCTCCCATCTAAATGTTTTCTTTCTTATCTAGTTCATCACATCTTCTCTTCTACTAAACTAATTTTTTCTAGCTGAAATAATATTTATTAAATGGAGGTTTTTTCAGCTAAATGAATATTCTGAAGTCTCACTAGAAAGGCTTGCAAGTCACAAGGTGTTTTTTGTAAGCTTCTGCTTTATTTTACTCTATTTTTCTGCAATTGGTCTGTATTTTATGTTTTCTCCTTCTAAGCTCATGATATCATAAGACCACAGTTCACAGTGCTCCCACTTTCTTACTTAACAGGCATTTCTGAAAATGCTGTCATAAATGCATCAAGCTATTTTATCTAAGAAAAAAATCATCAAAAATATTACAATTAAAAGAAAAACATTTCATCTTGCCTTTTCAGAGGAAAAAAAACCTAGTATGGTGTGGTCTAATAGCTTTAAGCAGTCACCCAGGTCTCTAAGCAGTTATAACCCTGAATAAAATGGTTATTTTAGTGTAATGATGCTTGCTCAGCAATTACTAGCAAATGCACATTAGTAGAAATCCCCTGTAGAGTTAAGAGCCCCTGAATGTTCCTATCTGTGGATGCACTCTATGGTCAAGCCACAATACCTGTACTGTGATCTTACAATCCCTATGCATTACAAAGGCCCACAGCAATCAGATCACTATCGCTGTGTAACTGTTATTGTTCACATAGAGGGACTCAGAGGCACATCTAGACCATCTCAGATTTTGAGAGAGATCACTTTTTTGAATCAAAATGTACAGCTTAGGCCCAGCTTGAACAAGAAACAATTAGACATAGGAAGAGTTCCAAGCCTACTCATCTACTGTTTTACAAACTGTGCTGCACTAGTAACTTCTTCAGGTTTTCAGTTCCTTCCTATTATGACTGTTGTCACAAATTTCATTTCAGAGGCACTGGAATCACAGAGTGAACACACTACAACAAAGAAAGATCAGCAAAATATAGAAACCAAATTTCGACTCTACACAGATTCAGCTGAAGGCAGCTGCCAGATTTTTATTAATCAGTTGGAGACTCTTGATAAATGCAGTTTCAATACCTCTCTTCCTCTGGTGATGATAGTCCATGGCTGGTCGGTATGAACTCACATTTTATTTTTAATTCATATTACATCCGATTTGATATACTTTCCTTCTCATTATGCTACAGAAGCAACTTCAGAAGTAAGGCTGTGATACAAAGATGATAGATTTCACTGGTAGCTACCATGGCTAGAAAAAATACAAAGTGGATATTCCCGACAGATGCTGAAGGAACGGTCTACCAGCAATTTTTCACAAGAGACTCCCATGCCAAGGATTAAATGCAGCCCTGGGTTAAAGCCAGCAGAGCTTGAACAAGTGGCTGAATTAATGTGCTATGCCCTGGAGAGCTGAATACCAGTCTCATTTCTCTGAGACGTTCACTGGCAAATATTTACAGACTTCTTGAAAAGTGCCCACAATATCCCCACATCTTTCTCACAGATACACCTTTAAAAATAACTTCTCCACAAGCCCATTCAGTTGAAAGCAAAGCCTTCAACATCAATGAATTATCATTGAACAGCTTCTAGTTAAACTGTGAAAAACCAGTTCACCAAAAAAAACTTTTTCAAAACCATGCCAATACTAAGAGTGACTTTTCATCAGCTTCTCAGTTGGAAAAGAAACAAAAGACAGGATAAGAAACTAAATCATTTTAGCAGATCCTTGAATTCTCATAGAACCAATGGAATCACATAAGGTGGCACAATGGATCCTTCTTGCACATCTGTGAATATGCAGAGGAATTCTGAACACCCCATCATGCACATAACTCCCTTAACAAATAAGAGAGATACATTTAACTCCCTTAGTAAATAAAAGCCAAGCCTTGCAAAGAAAAATTTGTTCAAACCTACACTCTCCCCAAGCCAAGGGCCTGAAGCTGCTGCCACTGAAGTTCATCATCCACTTTAACTTAATTTGCAGAGATGTTGGGCTCTTAGAGGAGTGTGTATGGAAACCCAGACCTGAGACTCCCAAATTCTAATACACTAGAAAAGATAAGGCTATTTTATCAACTGAGGAAATACATACAACTAGAATAACAATTAAGTCTGATAAATTAAAGAATTATTCTAGTCCATCAAATCAGAAACATCCTTTGATGGAAGAAAAATGTAACCAGGTATTCAAAAAAGAATGACAAAAAACAAGCAGCTCTCAAAATGGAATGGCTAGAGATGACAAATGCCTGCTGGTCTGCAATCCTCCAGCTTCTCTTCTCTGATTTTTTAGCTTATATTTACAGGGACAGCTGCTCTTAAATAAAATCAGACATTTCCTGGGCATTTCTGTCTGTCTTTTTCACCAGTACTACCAATTATCTCTGGATGAGTAAAAGTATTTGGGGACATAATTTTCATAAACACTTATAAATGTTCCTATCATAAAACATATACTAATATACCCTTATTATATTGACTTCCAATTTATTTTTGGCCCACCAAAACCTAAAAACTCTTAACATTGAAGCAGGCTGAAGCCCCTAAAATCTAGTTATCAGCATTAATCCCTCCCTGTTCATACTATGGGTTTTGTTTCTTTCTGTTTTTCATAACAAATATTTGGCAGAGATTGCTTTCCCATAACAATGATTTTCTTATTGCTTGGTTTTTTTTCCCAATTCTACCAGGTGGATGGGATATTAGAAAGCTGGATTTGGAAAATGGCAGCAGCTCTGAAGTCTCAGCGTAAGCCCCTGAACGTGGTCATTGCAGACTGGCTCACGCTGGCTCACCAGCACTACCCCATCGCCGTGCAGAACACACGCACCACGGGCCAGGAGATAGCACAGCTCCTGCAGTGGCTGGAGGTGAGAACTCCCACAACAACACACGTGTCTCTGGAGAACATGTATTCACTTGTTCTTATACTTGCACAACCTTTCTGAAATACTACGCTTTCCAATGCTTTCATTTCAGTCACTCACATTTCTTGAATGAAGTGCACATTTTTATTCCATAAACTTTCGTATGACTTTGTAAAACTTTCATCATGCAAGAGGAAAAAGCAAGTGGTCTTGTTTATGAAAATATTTTTATGTATCTTAGAGGTGAGAGAGTTTTCTGCTACTTTGACTTTTCATTAGCATGTGTGTAGGCAGCTGACCCTGTTCCACATGTAGAAAACAGGCAGACATCATCATTTGCAAGACATTAGTACAGAAAAATGAGTTTATGTTATCTGTGCTCAACTTCTGCTTTTAATGCAGAATTCAATCCTGACACTGTGTCTTATTTTTGCTGCAGTTTCCCAAAGATTAGGATAAAATAATGTCTTAGAGATCCAGAATGTAAAGGGAGACCTTCCAAGAGGACAGACATGCTTCACAAAGCAGATGACATGGAGGTAGCAGCAATTACAGAGCCACACTAATGCAGTGACTATTTATCAAAACTCCAGCCACATGGGGAGCAGTGGCCATGGCTGGATTGAAAAGGCTGCAGCCAAGTCTGCGGAGGATCACTGGTCTCCAGGACAATTAAAGAAAAGGCAGAAAGCAAACAGTAGAATGAGAATCACTCTACAAAGCAGGAACTCTAAGAAGTCTTATTGTATCAATCTCTAATATTAGGCTACTTAATTTGAAATGCAATTGTACTTCTGTACCTGGCAATGAACTTTCGAATACATTACTTTAAATATGATGAGGCCTACGGTGGAAGAGAAATGTACTGCAAGGCTGAAAGGTTTGTAGCAAATGCCATTGAACACCTAAGCAGGAACAGCAGCTGTCAGATACCATGCCCAGTCAGGGACAACAGCCACAAAAGGGAAGACAGGAAAGTCAGAGTCACTATTTTTCATTGTGATACTAGAAGGAAGCTTAATTCTTAGTCAAATATACTTTAAGTTGCTGGAGCCTAAAGTAATTTTTTTAAGCTGTTTAATTATTGAATGAATCAAATGGTGGACTTTGATCAGTTCCCAGGAGGACATACTACATTGTCAACAATAAAGACATTCTGTGATTTCTCTAGTGTCAACAAACAAATCAAGGCTTGAATAAACTATTCCTTGCTCCAGTACTGTAGGTAGTTGCTCTTGTACTGTGAGGTGTTCCAGAATTTAAATATACCATAAATTTTCAAGGCATTGAGTGTGTCCAATGAGTAAATGTCCCTCATATTGAGAAGCACCCCTCCAGAGTTTAACAGTTAAAACCTCTTCATTCCAACCCACACAACCATCTTTCTGCTATGCTTCTGTCTGTTTACATGCAGATAATTATTTCAAAGATTCTCAAAGGATGTAACAAAACCCGCATTTTAATAAAGAATAAACAGAAAGTAAATATTAGTGCTCTTACTCCAAGAGTTAATAGGGCATGATCAGCCTCATAGCATCCATTTCAGCATCATCTGACAAGAAAATTGGTCAGATCTTGTGATTTCTAAGAGCTGTCTGTCTCACAAGAACTCTGCCAAGTTTCACCTCATCTTCGGAAGAGACTGGTATTGAGACTGCACACTGGGACAGGCAACATCCACAAAGAAACTAAAAGCAAGGTTTGCCTTTCCTGCAAGTAAAATGTACCACATTTTTCTTTACGAGTCAGGAAAACTTTGAGCCTTGCAGCTCAGGTGAAATGCTTAAGACGTACATGGCAGTGATTAGGTAGAAAGAAGGGCAATTTTGCTTCAGTAGGTTTGTTACAAATCAGACACACGTTTGTACAAGAAATATCATTGCTGTATCATTTAACGTGTCTGATCAACATTTTGATCCTTTTAGTTTGGCTTGTGCTGGTATCTCAGGCAAAAAAAAAAAAAAAAAAAAAAAAAAAAAAAAAAAAAAAAAAAAAAAAAAAAAAACCACAAGGCCCTTTTTATAGAGGACTGTTTTACCCCAAAGTTAAAGAACAGATATTCATTTTATAATCAGAGGAAATCCAAATGCTGCAGACAAAAGGCAGTGAACGTCTGAATCGAATAACTGTTTCAACAAACAACAACAAAAATTCCACTGTGTTGAACTGTGTTGATGGTGTTCCTGTGGATAGAAGATAAGTGGCAGTGTCCAAACATGTGGCATTTTCCTGCTGCATGAAAAAGAAGCAAGGAATTAACACTCAGCCAATAGAAATGTACTGAATGATTCATCATGCACCTCATTCGACCACCATCGACATACAAATTTCTTGTGTTATAATTTACAGTATTCTTAGCTTGTAATAGAGACTTCACTGTTTACTTTTTACATTTCTTCATGTAAATCAAGTTGCCACTATCTTCCAGGAATCCGTTCAATTTTCCAGAAGCAATGTTCATCTAATTGGGTACAGCCTAGGAGCTCATGTTTCAGGATTTGCTGGAAGTTTTATCAATGGTACAAAAAAGATTGGAAGAATTACAGGTAAAAGACTTATACCTTTAAGAAAAATGATAGTCAAGTGAATCAAGTTATGAAGACATTTGACATATTAATGTCATATCTACAATTAGCTGTTGAATAGCCATATTCAGCACAGTTCAGAAGTTTCATCTTATTGGTTTAGAAATTAGATTTAGAAAACTTAATGAAAATATTTTTTGAAAATTAGGTCTCATAGCATTTCAATCTTTGATTTTTCCTACCTCAGTCCAAATTGACATCCCGAATACGCAAGCATGGGGACTAGAAATAATACACCAAAGCCTCAAACTGCATGTTGCTTAAATTTATCTCTTATCCATTCCCAGTAACACCTTAAACTAAATTTTAGCCACCAACCTGGGATCTCTGGCCACGGTCTTGACCCAAAGTCATTCAAATACTGTTCATTGTTAGTGAGTAAATTAAAAAAATATATTAAGGAAATTGTCTGACTGTGCTTGAGCTTTCAATTGTGGGGCCATACTGCAAATTCAAAACAGTTCTCCTGTGGCAAAAATGATAGTTGTGGATTACATTTTACAAGAAGCATATAATTAGAGTATCCTTAGTAGATGCTTAAAGTAAACAAAGTTAATCCTAACTTGATTGACTAGTGACATTCTGAACCTTCTGTAATGGCTTGTAAGTGTACTAATTATGAGTGTAATGAAAATAGATTTATAATATTATTGATACACTGCACACAGTACCTCATCTAATGCACAGCGACAGCTTAAAAAACTCAAACAAAATGAAAACAGAAGTGCATTTTACAGAAGACCCACATAAGCTACATTTAATTTATCAGAGAAAACATTTTACTTTAATCAGACTTAGGAGTGAGGCAAATGCACATGGCTGTACTTTGAAGTCACAATTCTGATCTTGGATTCATTGCCACATCCCACATTCTTACACAATCAGTTCTTGTGGCAGTGCCTGCATGCCAAGAGGCTGATTTTACAAAATGTGTATTACACCAGTGTATGCACTGAAGGATTTCAGTTCCCCAGCACTGCTTGTTCAAACCTTATTAGAACATAACACCCTGAAATGGATAAGTAAAAAAACTTAGAGCACATTATTAACTGTAACAGCTATATGCATTCTTCAGCAAAAGTTTTTCAGACTTGCAACAATAAGCTCCAAAAATTGTTAGTGATAAAAGTTATTAAAGGTAATAGGAAATATATGCCTTTGGAGGACTTCCCTACTTGTTGCCTGTATTACTAGTCTTGTCTGGTTGTATCTATGCAACTATATTATTTCACAGTACCAACTGAATAGTATCAAATTTAGAAGCTTGTCCTTAAAGCTGAACGCAGCTTTAAACTAAGCACAAAGTTCTCTCCCTAAATCAATTCCCAACCAAGAAGAGCACCGTGCTAAAAAGTCCAGAAAACAAAAATCAGTAAGACTCCCTAAGTGGAGTATTATTTCTCTGAATACTGTAATAATCTGTCTTGAAGATTTTTTAAGGCGAAGAATTGTTATAAACAAAATCTAGCACATTTTGTTTAGGGCTTGTAAACAGTAAGTGGAGTTTCATAAAGTTTCAGGTCCCAAATGTTGGCTAAAAGTCAACTTTGCTGTGGGACTGGTGTCTTCCAAAGGACCTCTGAAACAACCTCTAGAGTTTGAAAGAACAAAATGACGTAAAGGTCCCTCAAGTGACACTGGCAGCAAGCACAGTTTGTCTCTGACAAACACGTCTGTCTCTGGGCCTGTGTCCTTGTGCAGGTCCCAGTTAGTGTTTGTTACAGTGCCTCTGTTTGCTTTAGGAGCAACCACCTACCCTCTGTGGAACAAGCATTATTATTGTTTCCATCAGAGAAAGACCTTGTGAAGTGCCAGGTGCTGCCTGTTTTCAGGCCGTTATCACAGACTCACAGCAGCAGAACATCCTTCTGCAGTGTATGACAATGGGATTATTTGTATTTATTGCAGGCCTTGACCCTGCCGGCCCCTTGTTTGAAGGAATGTCACCAACAGACCGTTTATCTCCAGATGATGCAAACTTTGTAGACGCAATTCACACCTTCACTAAACAGCACATGGGCCTCAGCGTTGGCATCAAGCAGCCTGTGGCTCATTTTGACTTTTATCCCAACGGAGGCACCTTCCAGCCTGGCTGTCACATCCTGCAGGTGTACAACCACATTGCAAAGTTTGGGATCACTGGTAAGAGCCAATGGCACCGAGTGGGAGGCAGTGGGGCAGCTGTACTGAGTCTCTTTGGGAAACTACGTAACTGTGGTCTCAAACAGCATCTAAATATTGTTATTATCACCCATTGTATGCAAGGTATTTTCTTGTTTAGAGATCAGTTATCTGATCTTTACATGTCTTGAGTTCATATTGGTTTTACTGACTCCAGTAAGGAATTGAGCTGCCTAGCACTCCTGAAAATGAGGCCATGAGCATCCTGCTGTCAAGCACCTCTGAATAATTTAATGGTATTTGTCTCAGCAGTAGGGGAGATGAGAAAATTTATTCTAATTAAGCCAGATTTGTCTAGTGTGCCATTAATTATTTCCAATCCAATAAAATACAGGTCTGTACTACTCACCTCCTGAGTTCACCTTCTCCCACCTCCATGTCCTTTGGCAGCACAGATGATCCTCTCTCCAGGACCTGACTGCATGTTCCAGGCTAGCATTTATCTACAGAAGCTTACTTCCAATGTACCTAAACATAAATGTATAAAGAAACTGAAAAAGGTCTTGATGTGCAGTGACAACCAGAAGTGTTTACTGAAAACCCCCAAAGAGCCCTGCTGACCCAGCACATGGCATTGTAGAAGTATTTCTCAACTATCATCACACGATGCCTAAATCTGGGCCTCACTCGTTACAAGATAAATCATGACAAATGTGAAACCAAGCATCAGCTCAAAGCTTATCAATGGAGATATAAAACAGTCCATTGTGATACATCCTATTTGCACAAAATAATTTTTGTCATTTGATGGCACTTAAAGAACAAAAAGATACTTCTCATAATAGCAGGCTTATTTAATATTTTTGTTGCATTCAATAAAATTTTTGCTCCTCTTTCCCAAGTAGTAACTGCAAGAAAAACTCAACCTAAGAGTCTGTCAGTGTAATAGGGACAAAATATGGTATTGCTGCCTAAGCATCCAACAGTGTTCAGCAATTCAGAATGAGACTGCTGTCTTTAATATGGCATGATCTTAAAGACTGCACATCAACTCAGGCTGTATTTTCTATTGACAAAACCAGCCAGAACAATGAAATCAAGGTTCATATTTACAGTCTGATACAGTCAGGCTAAAGAAGATTAAGAAGAAAATAATTTAAGTTTTTTATCATGAAAGTTCAGCCATTCTATTTTTGAATGATCCTAAAAGTAAAATTGCTATGATGTATGATTTCTGAGGCAAAACCAAGATGCAAAGGGTAGGGGAGAACAATAACATATGTTTAGAGTTTAGAGTTGGCTACAGGACTTCCCTGCAGTTGAAATGGTAAAAAGAAACAAGAACATGTCAAATTTTGTCATTACATTTTTTCAGGTATCACTCAGACTGTGAAATGTGCCCATGAGAGGTCAGTTCATTTGTTCATTGACTCTCTGCTGCACAAGGACAAGCAAAGCACAGCATACTGGTGCAACGACATCAACACTTTCAACAAAGGACTGTGCCTCAGCTGTAAGAAGAACCGGTGTAACACCCTGGGCTACAACATCAGGGAGGAAAGGCTGCCCAAAAGCAGACAACTCTTCCTGAAAACAAGAGCGCATATGCCCTTCAAAGGTTGGTAGGAATACTTTTTAGTGTCCACATTGATCACAAAGTGGAAGACTGAGCCTAAGCTTTGTGATCCTATTTATTGATTCATTAAAGCTTATAAAAAGCTGTGAGAATAATCAATTTGCTGAGATAACTGAGAATCCCAGCAGGCCATCTCGCTGCCCTTTCATCAAGATCCTGGCTCTCATGTTTCTGTGGGGAGAAGCACACTGCACTCTTGCCCCAGGAGAGCTGTGGACCGAGGGCTGGCAGATGCCCGGGGTCCTGATCTCCAGCATTTTCCTACAGCTGGACTGGGCAGGTTTATTGTAACATATGCAGGCATACAGCCAAGCCAAAAAAAGCAGCATAATTACTCTGGGAGGCCTCTAAAACATCCTGTTCTGCGTTTGCCCAAATTTTATCTGCAATTAGACTACGAAATGACATATAAATTACTACTTTTCAAACAATGGACAGACAATGGAATAGCACGGACTTTTACATGGCTGAACTGTAGCACTAAAATTAAGACAGGCACTCTGGCTTTAGCTCTACTACATTACTTTATCTACTCAGTGTGGATTTTTTTCGGCTGTATGATCCGATAATAAAGGGGCTACGGCATGACAGGGGGCGCAGGGCCTTCCTACCAGTCCCCATTGCACTCAGCCGCCAGAGCCCACTGCTGCTGTTGAGCAGACGTTCCCTTGCCACTGGAAAGGTTTACGTACATTTTAAAGTGCGAACAAGCGGGACGATGTGGCACAGTCCTCTTCCGAGGGGCGGTCAGTGCAGGGGCTCCTGGCGCCCAGCTCTCCTCACCACCTCCTTCCGCGGCCGCCATGAGGCTGAGGGGCAGCAGCGGCGCGGGCGGCCGGGCACAGACCCGGGCACACACACACGGAGGAGGCTCCCTCAGGCTGAGGGGCTGCCTGGCCTCATCCCCGGGCCCGGGCACAGCTCCGATCCCGGCCCCGGGCACAGCTCCGGACACGGCCCCGGGCACAGCTCTGATCCCATCCCCGGGCACGGCCCCGGGCACAGCCCCGGACACGGCCCCGGGCACAGCTCCGATCCCGGCCCCGGGCACAGCTCCGACCCCATCCCCGGGCACAGCTCCGATCCCGGCCCCGGGCACAGCTCCGGACACGGCCCCGGGCACAGCTCCGATCCCGGCCCCGGGCACAGCTCCGATCCCATCCCCGGGAACGGCCCCGGGCACAGCCCCGGACACGGCCCCGGGCACAGCTCCGACCCCATCCCCGGGCACAGCTCCGACCCCATCCCCGGGCACAGCTCCGACCCCATCCCCGGGCACAGCTCCGGTCCCATCCCCGGCCCCATCCCCATGCCCATCCCCGGCCCCGGCCGTCCCGCAGCGGCTGTGCCAGGCCACAGCCCCGCTCCTGCTGAGGGCTCTGCCCCTCGCCCCGGGCCCCGGGGCTGCGGAGCGCTCGCCATGTTCGTGCGGCCCGGCGCGAACCCTGAGGGGAAGAGCAGAAAGGCTGCAAAAGGCCGCCTGCAATCACACAACTTGTCTCCTCACAGAGAGTGCCCGGTTACTCAGCTGCATTAGCATAGATTTAAAACAAACAAAAAAAACCCAAACAAACAAAAACTCCAAACAAACCCCCAAACAAAACCCAACAAAAAATCAGGTACTTTTAAAATAGTTTTGGAAGTCTTCCACTAGCATAGCTGTGAAATATTCAGTGATGACTCCAGAGGGATCGCCACAGCCCTGAATGACACTCAGAGCAGCTGAACCTGCTGAATTTCTTCCTAACACTGTTTAAAATGGCTAGAAGATATTTGGGGTAGATTTAAAAACTCCAGAGGCTGTGTCTAGTTCCTGATGTTATCTTGCTCCAGCCCAGTCAGGGTCAGGTCCCCCTCAGAACCAGAACAGGATGTGTCACCTGCTGCTCCCAACCTGGGCACCGAGATGTGATCCCTGCGTTGTGCTCCTCTCTGGATACGGAGCTAGTTTCAGTTTGGGGTAAAACATCTCTGTCCCATTGGCTTTGATTTCAATTAAACATGTTGCATTTTTATGCTTAGAACTGGGTTTGTATAAAAAACCATCCTTGGCACATACGTGGATAAAAGTAACCCAGACAATGATATCCTTTCACAAAAGTTCCCAAACAAAGCAGCAACTGTGGGAAGGTGCTTACAAAGTCATCTTTGTAATGCTTAAAAAAGTTTGAAGATCATGTGAGAAGCATAAACAGAAGAAATTTGAGAAACTGAACATTACACTTCACAGTCCTCTGTGTCTTCACAAAATCTAACATTTAATTTTCAAGTTAATGACATTAGATTCTGGAGCATACATCAATCAAAACCATCAGTATGTTACTCAGACGTTAACATTTATAATAAAGCTGTGATGGGATCCTGAGTTTTTGTATGATTTTTCCTTTAAGTAAGCACCATAATCACAGCAAAACCTTAGGCTCTTTCTGATCATATACTGAAAAAATCAGTTTTTACATAGCAGGAAAACCCAGAGAAGGACAGATTGGTTATAAAAGTGATCTATAAACAACCCTCTCTGCCTTTGTTTTCATCAGGTTTGTGGCACAGAATCAGCCATTTTGTTTTCTACTGAGGGACATGTTTTCAAAAGAAAATAAATACATTGTTCACTAGCATAGGACAACTATAAAACAACAAAAGGATACAGCCATTCCAGTAAATAGTTCCAGTAAATACTTTCCAGCATGAACACTCTGAGGTGCACCAAAAAAACCAAAACAAAAAACCCCCAACAAACAAACAAACAAACAAACAGAAAACCCCCAAACTCTATCTGTGCATATGCAGAAAAAGATGATTCCATTAGGAGTATGGGGACCATTCTCAGATGTAGTGAACACTCAAGTGGGTAAAGAGGCTCTAGTCAAAAACGAGCATGCAATAATGTTCCTTCACATCTAAATCTATCATTTTTGTCTAGAAAGTTGCTGGAAGAATGACCAGATGAAGAGTTCTGGACATTCAGATGCAGCTGGCAGTATCTGTATGCACATAGTCAAAATGTATGTTGTTGGGGTTTTCTTTTTCATAATTTACAAAATACCAAACTGATGGCTTCTTAGGCATTTTTCATGCTGACAATAGTCACTTCTTACTTTTCTGAAGAGTGTTGTTCTAGAAACTCCCTAGACCTTGAAGCATTAATGACATCGTTAACAGATGTGTGTTAAGCACAACATATCATTATGCAGTCAAGGAAAGTTTGTGAGTCATCTGTTTTACAGGGCAATTTTTCCAGCTGATCAGAGAAACAGCCTGACCATGTTGCATAAGGTCTTTGATCTGTATCATACATCTCTAGTCATGCCCAGTCACAAGGATTTGCCTGGTCACTAAATAGAGGGCTTGCCAGAAATTCTGACAATTCAACTTCAGAAAAGCTGAAATATTTCCCATGAAGAAGGTTTTATCCCAAAAGACCCCCTCAACACAACAGTGATTACCTTTTTCTCCATCCTTTAAATAAAGCAACAGGGCCTCAAGTGCTAACAGCACAGCAACAACCAGAAAAAATGACAATGCTTTAATTTCAACAAATTAGTTTAAAAAATAAACTGGAATAACCATCAGCTTTCTGCTCTGAAAGGCAAAATTCTTTTGCCTAAGAAATCTATTGATTTTTTGACCATGCATTTTGCCACTTTTTGCAAATTCTTCCTTCCTACAGTGTATCACTATCAGTTCAAGATCCACATCATCAATGAAATCCTGGGCAAGCCGATAGACCCAGCTTTCACCATGTCTCTGGCAGGGACTAAGGAGGATGCTAAAAACCTGCATATCCCACTGTGAGTATTGTATCACATGTGACTCTGCATGTGACAAAAGATGCCAATCTCTAATATCATATCATGATGTGAATGAAATGGTTTAGTACAGCTAAGTGAACAAGAACTGGAAATTGTCCTCTCTTGACTCATACTCCCTGAAAGTCACAAGTTCTTACCATGATGATACAGTTTGTGCAGAAAAAAATTGTTAGAAAACAAACAGCAAATTTGGAAAATTTTCTGTGCAGTTATTTTGGTCCATCCCATGGCTAAGACAGGGAGGTGCAATCAATTAAAATACAAATGAAAAAATCAGCTGATATTAGGATAAAGGATTTTGGATATTTATCACAATGGACACTATCTGTATTAGTAAAAACAAAGGCAAGAGTGTGGGCCAGTGTTTGCTTGAGCAGGCAGAAGTTGTAACCTAGATGCTATTATGGGACACCTTTTATTTGCTGTCATTTGCTTCATCAGCTGTTCAAGCTTCTGCCACTTCTGCTTCTTTCCTAGCATGTTGTCATGTCTCATCACTTTTTTGCACCTGGAGGAAGAGCATTCTCAAGACATTAATGTTTTGTCCTGAAGAAAGAAACAGTTCTTTTTCTGGTTTTCAGCAGAAAAAAATCCTATTTTTTCACTTTAATTCATCATAATTAAGACAGCATTATTCTCATCTTGTTTTCTGTAGAGTTGAAGGTATTACTGGGAATCAAACCTACTCCTTTCTCATCACCCTGGACACTGATATCGGTGACCTCATAATGATCAAGTTGAAATGGGAAGGAACTCCAGTTTGGGAAAATATCTGGGACACATTTCAAACCATAATACCATGGACAAAAGGCACCCGCCGACCAGGACTTATAGTGAAGGCAATAAGAGTGAAAGCAGGGGAAACACAGCAAAAGTAAGTGTAATGAGAGCACTCAGTAACACCCAGGTATTTGGCACACAGGTTATCCCAGTTCAAATACAAGCTTCTGAGCCCCAGCAGTCACACCAATGAATGTTATTACCTCACTCCATAAGGACCATATGAAATTTCAATGAAACAAGATACATGCAAGGTAAATAATGATTCCAACATTAACATCGTGAAATATTCAGATTACTACTTACAAAGAATATGCCAAATCTTAATTATTTTACTTTCAATACCTACTTCCTAGAGAAACTCAGCATCACCATTCTTGAAAATACTCATTAGAAAGATCATTTACTACACAGTGCTCTCTTTGTTTTTGGTATATTTCTTTCCCCTATTTCTGGTTTTGAAACTGGATCACCAAGTCTGAGCAGCCTTGTTCTCTACATACAGAAATGCTAACAACACATTTGAAACTGCCTACTCATACAGAGAAATCTCAGCCAGAAGACAGAATAAAAAAACATGCAATGATTCTCACTGCTTTAATCCTTTGGGAAATTTTAACTGAGCACTTTAATTAAGGTTAATGAGAAAAGCACGCCTTACCTTGTAACTGAGGCTCAGTCTTAGAAGGCAATTTTTCCTTGGTACATTCCTTTACTACCACAACTGGTGCAGGCTTCCTGCAGAACAACTTATTGGCAGAGCTGCATCTCCTTAATATTGACACAAAAAACAAATTAGACAATTTAAAGAGACATTCCATAAGACAATTTCTGTGTGCTGGGGGACAGAGGAAAGATCACATTCTCCTAGGTTGAATCCTCCTAAAAATCAGTTTTGGAGGTGTTTTCCTAACCTGGCATTTGGCATGTACTCCTGCCATTAAAATAAAGGAGTTTCTCTAACATCACCAAGGTCAGTAGTGACCTTGCTGGCAAAGCAAATTAAAGCAAAGCATTCATTGCAAACCAGGGAGCTCTGTTTAGGTACAGGTTCCTGAACCTTGAGATAAAAGGTATGAAGGTGACAAGTAATTTTCCTAACTGGGAAGCTCTTATCCAGTGCAGCTGTGCCAGGAACCTGGCACAAGCCAAATACTGCTGATGTACTTTCCTTACCTAGGAAATCATTAAGTGAGGGGGGCACTTATACTGACAAAAAACAATGCTGGTATCTAATGCTCCTTGGAAGTTGTTTTTGTTTGTTTTTTTTTTTTTTTTTGCTGCAAGTGGAAGCACTTTGTGCCAAGCTTTTAGTGGACACTGATTATGTGCTGGGTTTTGTTCTTTGCAATCTGGGCAGTGACATTCAGTTATCACTGAAATGCTGCACGAATGTTTAGGGGGGGATGAAAGATTATTGGGTGGTTCTAAAAGGAGAAACAAAGGACACTCAAGGGGAAGTATTTTCTTCAAAGAAAAAGTTCTGTAGATTTCTGTCTTCTTCAGAAGACCAAACATCATGTATTGCAGAATTAGCAATTTTGGAAATTCAGTAATTAAAAAAGGTAGTAAACACGAAATGTATTTTGACTTCTCTTGTGTTTTCTCAAGCATTTGAACAGTTGACAATATTTTATCTCCAGGTATCTCTACCTCTAGATGTTTGTGGTCTTTGTACACATGATGAAAGTTCCTTTGTTAGATAATCTAATGGCAAAGACTTGAGATGTAACAGCATAAACTTAAAAAACAGTTAACGAACAGACCATTAAGAGCAATAAAATACCAGATTCCAAGATTTCTGCAGCATGTGCAGTTGCTGATGTTAGATTCCTACACAGCTGATTTTTAGCAACCAACCTCCCAGCTAAATACTAATATTCCAGCAGCCCAAATAGGGAGGGCCACCGTGGTGGTAACAGTGAGCTGGAACAATGGCAGTGCCCCAGTGACAGTAACGCCCAAGTGACTGTGAGGGTGTGCTGTGGAGAATGTGCACAGTGACACCAGGGACACAGAGGCACAGTGCACTCATTTCCCAGGAGCCGCCTGCTCCTCTCCTCCTCTGTACCTACGGGCTGGCAGGCAGATACAGCCCGTTCCTCACAAGCCTATAAAAACAGAAAGATGCCTTCCTGTCAAAGACAGGATGAAGAACTGGCTAAAGAATGGGAGATTATCACATTATGCTTTCTAACCAACATTATTATGCTCACATGCTGTCTTTTCTTTCCAGATACACATTTTGCCCCCAGAGCATTGACAACATTCACCTCCATCCATCCCAAGTGAAGACATTTGTGAGGTGTGAAGATCGCTTCCAGAGACAAAACAGAAAATGAGCAAGAACACAAAAAGACAGCTCCTCACCACAATATTCAAAATATGATATGTCTAGTAAAATGTTTTAAAAATTCACAGCTGCATCAAATATCCTAGCAGTTTCAGAGATGGTTAAAAAAAATACATTAAGATATTTAGTTTTCATCATCTGACAGTAAGCTGAAATATGCTCTTTGTTCATCTAGGAGCATACTTTGAAAATGATCTGTGAGCAGCTTCATCAAGGCAACTGTCAATTTTCAACTGTTTAAAATCTAAAAAAAAAATCTGCTCACCAGAAATAAAAATATTATTTGACAAAATCATTGTCATAAGCCTGTGAAAAACTTAATTTTGTTGGATTTAAGGGAAAAAAGAAACTTTGTTTTCCAGGCAATACTTTAAAACATTAATAGCTATGACTATCAGTTAAAATTTTGCTAAATTATTTCTTAATGAAGGGAGAACTAAATAGTTCATAAAAGAAAGTAAGGCCAAATAGATATAAAAATATAAAATGCTTGAGCTCTAATAACCATATGAAAACCCCAATAATAGTATCATCTAAAAATTGTATAATTAACCTTATTCTCTTTGAAAATGCTTTGCTATTTAACTATTTTAATTAGAGAACTGATTTAAATTACTAGCAATTTAATTATTTGAATGATGCTTAGTAAAATACACAAAATTCTAGCACAACTAAGTTCAGTTAATTTTTGCATTTAAATCATTTGTTTGTTCAGGTGAGAGATTTTTAGATTCTAAATCTCTGTATACCAGATTTTGGCATTACTTGAAACTGCCAGAATAAATGAAAATGGTTAAACCTTCAAACAGCTTCAGAGCATAAAAATAAACTTTGTAAGGTCAAACATATAGAATTCCCTTGTTTCCTATGTCTCAATATAAACAACAAAAAGGAACATTATTGCCTCAGATTGTTTTTATTCTACGGTTTGTGTGTACTGAAACAGAAATCATATATATATATGTATTCATTTGTCACTTTAATGCTAAGCACAAAATCATTAAAATTAAGGTTTCTTGAACTCTGAATTTTGAATGTAATTTGTGTTAAATGTTCTCTAAGTGGTAAAAAAAACGTGCAAAAAAAGTGCTAAAACCTGAAGCAAGGAAGTGCTAAGACCTGAAGCAAAGCATAACACCAAGATACTGCAAGGAATTTTGAATCCAAATAGCCAGATGTTATCAGGAGTAACGTGGGATTTATTTAGATAGCCCAACAAATGAACAAGCTGAGCAGATCCTGCAAGTGGTGAACAGTGATGAGATGTTGAATGCAGGCATCTCTGCCAACCATTCAGAATATTAACTTTATTTACAAGCTCTTTTCAATAGCTACCATCCCTTTAAACGAACAGGAGTACTCAGTTCAGAATCAGAAAGGCTCACAAACCACAGTGGGAACTGAGGCATACTTAGATCTCAAATGAGAACTGTTTGCCATCCTGAGGTTTACATTCCAGAAGCTGTTCCAATATTTAAAATGGCTCCTAGGAGTATCATCTTGATTAGATAAATATTTATCTATTTAAATACAAAGTCCATGCAAAAGAATCCTTAGTTCCTCACTGAAAACAAAGATTTCTGCTTTGAAAGATTTTGTTCAATGAAGCTAACTGGTTTTTTAAACACAAAAGTATTTCCACCTTCTGTGTCAAAAATTACAGTTTAAGTGAATGATTCTATACTTCAGGTTGCTATCTCAAATATTTAAATTTCGCAACACAATTGTTTTTTGAGAGCTCTGTAATATGTTCTGTGTTTGTGTAAGAATCAATTGGTTAAGTACAACTGAGTCAAATCAGGAGCATTCACAGAAGGAAATTTCAGCCACAGTATCTGAGAGTTAGGTAAGCACCAAGGCCCTTTGTTGGGCTGATTTTTTACATTTGCAGTAGCTATAATCCTCTGGAGACACTCAATTACTGCAAACCCAATGACAGCATTTTTAGGGGCATGAAGTTACAATGGACCATGTCCTGCAGAATGACAGGCAGGAACAAATAACAATGTGGCCATTTTAGTTTTCCAAAGCACAATGGAAAATGAGAGTAAACAGAAAGAGAAGTACATGTGGCTAACTCAAATTAGGCATCTCTCTAGATGGTTTCTGGAATTGAATTGTTGCTTCTGCAAAAAGCTAAAGATCTGCCACTTAACCCTGAAAAAGAAGTTTCTTTTTCTATAAAATACTTATCTGTTTAGAAAATAATTTAATGCTGTCACTGAAATTGCATTTACATCAGTTATCACCAACTTTCTAAGCTATGAATTTTGTAAGCTTCCTGAACAAAATCCTACCCCTACTCCTCAAAAGCAGCTTTTTTCGTAAGATATTGAAAGATGACAGAGCAAGAGACAAAGGCTAAAATGAATTAGGCTGTACTCCTCCAGTAAAGAAACTGCACTCTTACAAATATTTCAGACATCAAAACTGGCATTTCTTGCAAATTACTATCACTTACTTGGTAAGAAGGCTGATAAAGGGATTTAAATTTCAGGAGAAACAGGCATTACTTCAGGAAAAACAGGTGGAAGAAGGGTCAGAGGTATCTACATTGAAACTCAAGAAATGGGGATAACTGCAGTTTGATGACTTCTACTGGCTTTTTGTGAAAAAACATTCTCCAGTTCTCAACTAAGAGAAGCCAGTATATCCTCAGCCAAGACAATTTGAAAGGTTTTAAAAAGTCAAGAGGAAAATGAAAAGAACATTCAGTACTTGACCCCTTGTGGATATGAAAATATTTCTTCTGATGCCATTTTTCACAAATCATATACCCAAACAAATTCTGTCCCTGTTTTGACAGCCATTACACTGATTTCTAATATAAAAGTGGAATAAAGCCCAAGCTGTAATATATTCAGTCTCACCATGCCTGAACATAAACCTGAAGTCATACCTACAATTTCAAGTGCCTATAGTGATGCCTTACTCTGTGCTCATTGCATGTCTCCTGTCTCACTCCAAACCTGGAAGCCACCGGGTGCTCACTGCTGTCACAGCAGGCACAGCTCACAGTGACAGGATGGCTGCTGTCCTTTTCACCACCTCTCTGTAATAATGAACCTCCAATATTCACAAATAAAAACCTCTTCCTTCCTTTTTGCGTTTTCCTTGAAAGAAATATTGGAACACTAATTAAAACCCAAATTACATCAACGGTATGGTATAAAGTTTCATTGCTTAAGAGGACTTTGTCATGCTCACACCATTCTGACTATGCTGTATATGCTTCTACATGAGGTAAATTTATATATTTAATCATTAAACTATTAAAAATGCAGGATTAATAAATTAATAAGGTACAAATAAGATTATGCCAAATTTTAGTTAAAAAAAATTATGTATTGATTTGTTTCATTTATATTTTAAAATATACTTGAAGCTTGTATTTAAGCTGCTTAGGCATTATTCCACCTCTCTGGTCTGTGTTCCTACACAGAGATTTAAACACGGCCACCACCACCTCTATGAGGATTTGCAGAAGGGCTCTGCTCCAAGGGATTTTCTTTTAATGCCCTTTGCACAGACAGTGCTATTTAGCTACAGGGAGAAGCACTTCTATAAAAAGTCCTGGGGGTGGTGAGGGGAGCATTGTGAGGAAGGAACTCTGAGTATCCTTTGATAACATCAAAGTCCACCCTGCTCACTTCAGGAAACAGATGTCCAAGCAGGCCACTCTCAACAAACAGCCCTAAGAATGGAAGACTCACTGGCAGGGCCTGGCTTTAAAAAGCAGTCTTATCACTTAAATCAACCATGCAACACACATAGAAACCCAGAGATCCACCTCAGCAGTTTTAAAACACCTTGCAAAAAGCACATTTACTCCTTC
The DNA here is from genome assembly GCF_009819655.1 of Sylvia atricapilla. Lineage (NCBI taxonomy): Eukaryota > Metazoa > Chordata > Aves > Passeriformes > Sylviidae > Sylvia > Sylvia atricapilla. Next base: position 14,058,012 of record NC_089152.1, read on the forward strand.
TCTGATCTCAACCATCAATTGTGTATTCAGAGTACTGCACATTAATTCCAACATTCCTCTCCAAATAGATTTCCAAAGTACCCATCAGCTGATGCCAGGCTTGAACATCCCACCAGAAACTAGTTTTCATTTGGAAGGTAAGAAAAGTTTTATTCCTGTGATCATGTAAGTAATCAAATTAATTTCAAATTAATTTCATGGCTTTCCCTAGACAGGTCACACGAACACATTTATTCCTGTATGTAACTGCAGGACGTTAAAATTGAGAGGGGCACTTTGACAGAGATAGTACAACTACAATTTGGTGTGACAGTAAAAGCCAAAAATCAAGCAAAGAGGAATCTGTGTATTCCTCTTTGCTTTCAGGGCTCAACAAGTAAATGGATCTTCAGAAGATGATTTCATCAAGTCTATTTATTAATGCATTTCAAGTTTCAAAAAACCTTACATATCTTTGCACAAGACTTTATTTTTTGCATTTTTTAGTAAAAATTTCCAAAGTGAACAAAAAAGAGACTGTATAAAACACAGTGGACATGAAATCGACAGTAGTACTTCTGTTTCATTGTCTTGAACTTCCTTTCGGCTTTACCACATCTTGACTTGCAGTGGAGAGTTCAGTGCACATTTCTGTTTTCAAAAAACATTTAACTTAGACTCAAAATAAAATAGGGCAGCATTTTTTCTGCCAAAATCCTACCACAGGATAACATTACAGGCAAAAAATTTACATGTTCCAAAGTCTACCACACTCAAGAAGTTACTAAGAACTCTTGCTGAATAAAAGTCACCATTTTAGAAATGCAAACCCACTTCCAATCTTTGCACAGTCTTAAAACAAATGTATTTAAAATGACTTAAAAGCAACTACATACACTTCTAACTAGTTAAGATCATTTAGAATTATTTATATAGTCTATTGGACTTGGGGTTTCATGTATAAAATTTGTCTCTAAACCATGTACAAAAGCTGTATTTTGAAAAAGTTACCACATACTGTACAAGTTTACAAGGAAGAGATCCCATTATATTCTGTAACATTTTTGGCCTTGCTGGCTTGCGTCACATTATGAGAATGATTGTGTAAACCTTATACTCTTAAAAAACAAAACAAAACAAAACAAAACAATAAACCAAACAAAGGAAGCCTGTCCAACCCTTAGTAAATTTTCTCCTAAGCAAAGCCAGGAAAATTATAGCCATTTGCATCTCTAATTAGCTCGGTGCTTTTGGAAAACAAGCAATAAATACATCACAAGCTTAAACATTTTGTAATGCCCCCTTTCATCTCCTGCATAGCAGTAAGCACCTTAAGACATCTTTTATTTAATCTTCAAAAATGCCAATTATTTACATTCGTAATAAAAATTCTGGAATGGGACATTGTGCTGTTGAACTTCACTACTGGTATAAATGTGGGAAAATTGGTAGTCCTAACTACAGTTTTAACTCTGCCTCGGTAGCCAGGCAAATCACTCTACTTTAGTGGTTATCAATCAACAGTATCATGCTGAAAAGTTATCCAAACACCTGATAAATTAAAAAAGAGAATCAAAACCTACAGCTTTTCTTTCTTTCCATATCCCTTAGAACATGAACTTGATTACCAAACTGTAAGACTATCTGAACAGCCCAAATAAAGTGGTTGCAATTTTTAAAACAAGTTGAATAACAGGCAGAATTTTCTAATAAAGCATGGAAATATTTTATCTAACTATTCATTATCTCACTGAATAATCAGACAAATTAAAAATATTTATGCTGAGCTACAAGGAAGACACTTATAATAAAACATTTTTGAAACATTCTGACATTTGCAAAGTTTGCAGAACACCTGTTAAATCTCTCTAAGACCATCCAGGCTTGTATGCTGTGTCTTAGCAGCTGTCGGATAAAGATGAAATGAGTGCTTGAAACAACTTTGCTAACGATAAAAAAGTGTGATTGGATTCAAAATTGCTGTGTAAAGCATCACAGGACCCTTGACCACTACACACCATCATCCTCTGTTATCCTGAGTATGTCAATTAAACAGTAATTTCTTCATTAATAGCGGAAAAGTTTTATAATACAAAGAAACATCCATATTGCAATTCTCTTGTTTACAATTGCACACAAGTACGGGTGTACGTTAGAAATACATGTCTGCATATAACAATGTATATACATCGACAGGTAATGTCTCCAATGCTGAGGTGGTCTAGCTTCCTAGCCTTGTCTGGCATTGAAAAATAAATCTTTTTCTCAATTCTTGAGTAGAAGTTTTACTACAGCCATATTTGCCTGCAAGTGAAGAAAATGCAGCAATGAAGAGCACAGAAGGGGGAAAGAATCATGATATGCTAGAACTTTGTGCCACTAAATTAAAAATATTCAAGAAAAACACTTCTCTTCTTTTTGAGCTGGAAGATTCTCTCATTAAAAATTAATCACTTCCACTTGTTTCGAGGGCATATCATGCTTTTTTTTTTTCCTCTTCAATTTTTGAGAGTTAAGACTGGGGACAATGACTTATTAGGTTTTCTTTGGAGTGAGTTTTCCCATTGTAGGCACTAGGAAGAACCAAGGCAAAAAGCTGCAGTCAGCGTCTCATATGTCCCATCTGATAACTCTCTCGGGGCCTTTGCCGCTGTGGGGGCTGAGTGGTTTGTGGTGGTCTCCTCCTTTTTAAAGTGCCTGTTTCAAAGAAAAGCAGCCATTATTAAAATTATTTTTAAAAACTCAAGTTATTTCCAGAAGAGTTGCCCTGGCCATGCAAATGAAATACAACTGTTTTTCTGGAAGGCTTTGGATTCAGACCTGCAAAGTTTGAACTGAATGATTAAGTGCATGGAGGACATACAGAATACATCCAGTATCTCAACAGTACTTCCCCTAAACAGGCCAATTCTTACAAAATGCAGCATGGAATAGGAAATAAAAGGAACTCTGATGCTGGAAAAAGTCTTCAAAGCTTTCTTTTGATATGAATGTTATGTTATGGGAAATTAAGACAATAATTAGATTTCATGAACTGCCTCACTGGCATCAACTCCATTTGTAGTTTCACAGTGCCAGACTAAGAACTGTAGGTTGAAACATCTGAAATTTCTCTTTAGAACGAAACAACTGAAAACTTTTCTCTATAATTTGCTGGAGTACTCACCTGGAAGTGGTTTATGAGGAGGCAACTTTGGATTACTGCTTGGAGTATGAACACTGCATATCTTAATGAAGCCAGCCATTAACATGATCAATGCAATTCCCATAAGCAACACTGCCCACCAGTAAGCCTAAAAAACAAAACCACAACAACAAAAAGATTGTGTGGGGGCTGGCACACATGCACAAGAGACAGAGGACACTGAATATGGCTTTTCACTGCGTTTTAGAAGTCATCAAAAAGCTTTCTGAAACATGTTCAAGAACACATGACCTAACATTTGAAAGAAATGTCACCGAAGTTCTTCCACAGAAAAGCCCCAATACTTCCATTCTAGCATCGGAAGGATACTTCACTGAAGATACACTCCAGCAGAGCTGTATAAGCCTAAAACAATCACCAGCTTACACAAAATTGTCTATGCAGCTCTCCAAGCGTGATTGACTCTAATTCTTCTTCCAGTATATTATTATTACTGAAGTGTCATCTAGCACAATAAAAATGATGAATGCTAAAGACTAAAATACTTAGTTCCTTAAAAAAAGTCAGAGCATTCAAATATGAAGAGTCAAAACATGGAGAAACAGTAAATTAAAAATGTGAATGAGTAGAGGTATTAACAGATCCTATTTATTTGTATTTATTTGCTTGTTTCCATTCTCTCCAATCTAGCAAACTTATTTGTTGCACACAGGGTGCTTATAGAAAATCTAGTAAAACAAGGGCTAATTATACTTTGAAGAATGCTGAAGCACTCTGCTTATCAACACTTATCAACTCTGAATCTTGATTACCAAGAACATTTCATTATTAGAACTTGTAATATAAAAATGCACTTACCACAATCCATTCAGCAATATTTTCATATAGTTCTGGATTAAAAATTGCTTTCTTTAATCTAGCTAGAGGGCCATCAGCATCTACTAGCCGACACCTCATGAACACATCACAGTAGCCTTTGAAATCATTACAGGGAGATCCAGGTTGCAAAGTAATGGTTTCAAGATGAAAGTATTCCTGCCATCGGCTCGAGCCTGTGCTTGCACAAGTAGATGGGTCCACTGAAAAGCGAATACAGATTAATCAAACCATTGTTGTATTAAAACATCTGGGCACAAATACCCACCCTAGTGTTTAACTGCTCAAAATGCTTTTCTATTAATCTGGAAAAATGAAGAATATATTGTTTCTTCTCCACACAGTACAATGCAATGTCTGTCTGAAACCATGTTTGAACAAAATGCTCAAAGGTAACAAAACTCAAGTACAAACACCATGAGCTGGTTCCTCCGACCCCTCCTGCTCGATTTACACTCGATTTACACTTATATTCCGATAAATCTTACTTTTTTTCATGCAGCAGACATGGCACAGTTCTTTGTCATCCTTGCCATCTGAACTAGCACATGTACACTCCTCCAAGCCGTGCTTCTCACAGATAGAGCCAGCACATTGCTGTGGGAGACAAAAACCACAGCAACACAAAAATCAATTCCACTTTTAAGCACACCGACATTAGGAAAGATATTAAAAATTAATATCTGAAAGCATAATTATAGGTCTAAAGGTGCTTATCAATAAAAGCAACTGCTTAAATTTTTTTCCAGAGCTTATAAAAAAATTTACTGTTATTTAATGTCAGTATTTTGGTATATTTTCTAGTTTTTAAAAGGTGATTTACCCTATTTTATTTTTTAACACAGTATCTTCTTTTATAACCTGAGAGTACCCTGCAAAACACCCACAGCACCACAGTTCACACTGAAACATGACTACTGAAAATCATGGTTAGAAAAATAAATCTAACGCATGTATACACAATATTTCTCTTGGAAAATAATAAAAATTAATGGCAGAAAAGATTCTGCATTTAATTTCACTGTGCGAGAATCCTTCAAACTCCAAGTTTAGTGTATTTATAATTTTGTTTCAAAATCAGTAACTATATAAAGGTCATTCTTCTATCTTTAAGATGGATATAAATTAGCTGAAAAATATTACAAGTAGTACTTGATTAAAGTCCTAGACTGTTGAAAACAAACTTACAGTAACACAAATTACATACAGGTCTTTAAGAGGATGGTTTTTGCTTGTGTGTGCTTCCAAGTAAACAGAGATCAATTTATAAGAGACTTCCCATCAATATTTCATAGCAACTGCCATGTTCTCTTTAACACAGGAAGCTAATGGCAGTTCAGAACCATTCTAATCCATATGCTTGAACATCAGTGTGTATGTACATGTTTGGAGAAACTGTGTGTTTCCAGTAAACTAAATTCATCCTCTATTGGCAGTATATCCAGCTTTCTAAAGGAACAGAATTATTGACCAAGACTGAAGTGAAAAGGTAGCGCTCAAAAATAAAACACTTTCATAATCCTGATTTTTACAAAAAACTTGAAATGTGACTTTCTCAGACAGTTTGGGACAGCTACCTTGGGATTTGTTACCTACTTCTTAATCCTTGGTGTACTTCCACTGTTATTTTGACTAACAACAACAACTGAAACATCTATACAGAAAGAGACTGAGCTTACTGTGCAGTAAATACAGAAACCATATCAATTCACAATACAGTGCCCTGCAATCAACATTAGCAGTTACATAAGACTGTAAAAACCATACCCCCTTTATGCAAACTTGGGTGTTCCTGTTGCACACTGTGAAGTTCTCTTTGGGTTCAGATATTGGGCAGAGAGCACTGACACCATTACACATCCCTTCCTTCGCACAGTCAGAGTCATTCCGGCACTTATCTGTCCTCGATTTGAAATCACACTGGGCAGTGCAACACGGGCCTTGGCTGGGGCTGGAAACAAACACAAATTGTGGATGCCAACAAAAGGCACGAGCCATCCCAAACTATTCACCCTGAAACCTACTCAAGCACTCAACCAACTTATGATTTCTGCTAATCAAAATGTGACTTGAAAATAATTTTTACCATAGCATAATTATGCTTACGTACTTTTCACTTATTGTATAAAGCATTTAAAACAAAATCAGTACTTTCATAAAAATGCAGGTAAGCAGATTCAGATTCTGAAATCCCCACTGAAGTTCCCACTAAATGCTCAAAATTTTATAAATTGTAATGTAACACACAGGAACAATACCTGCAGTTTTTGCCTGGCCTTAACTTGCATTTTTTATCTTCTGGTTGGTTTGCATCATAACAGCAGTCATCTTTACACTGATCACTGTATCCACAATCACACTGTTCTCCTTGTTCAACCAGTCCATTACCACAGATGGGCTGCCCAGACTCTGAAAAATGCCAGTATATTTATGTATGAAGCAGTACAAAGAATATGCAAATACTTATAAACCTTAACAAGCATCCAGCTAATCACGACTGAAAGGGCCTGCTCAAGCTGGACTTCAGACTAGGGCTCAAGTCAACTTGCAGTACTGCTTGACACCCAGCTTAGTCATTCTCACAAGTCATAGAGTTTTAAGCCTCTGAGTAAAAGGTTTTGGCTGCTAAGAGTGGCACTGTAAGAACAAGCTTTCTGCTCAGTCTCCCAGTGAGCTGCATCCTTTCCTGCACCCCTTTAACAATCAGAGGACCTTGAGGGAAAGGCTGATGGCACTGGGGTGAACCAAAACCCAAATCTACCGAGTAGATGTGCAAACCCATGTCAGCACAAGCTCACACATCAGACTCCAGAAAGAAAAACTCATGCAAAATTCTTTTTTTCATGTCTAAATAGGATTCCCTGCAGTTTAATATGTGCTCCTTACCTCTAGCCATTTCACAATGAGCATGACTGAAGCCAGTCTGACCCTGTTTGTTAACTCCCTCCCACCAGGCATTTACAAAGACAGAGAAGAGCCTCCCCCAGCCATCTCTGCTCCACACTGAACAGGCCCTCTTGGACTCTCCAATTATGTCAGATGCTCCAGTCCCTTAACAATGCTTGTGGCCCTTGGCTGGACTCATTCCAGTATGTCCTGCTGTTTCTGTGCTGGCCAGTCCAGAACCTGACACAGGACTGGACATCTCAAATTCAATTCTTTACTTGCAGAATCTTTCCATAAATTTTAAAAATCAAGATAAATTAAAAAAAAATCATTAAGCATTACAGTAATAGCTTAGCTATTCTGCTTTCAGGAGGATTAAATACATACCAACAAAACAATTGTTTCTCTTTTTCTCAAGAACTTGGCTGATATTTCGAATGCTACAGATAGAGAACTTGTTGTTGTTAAGTTTGTCCCCAGATGTAGCTCTTGCATACATGATATAATTGCCATTTTCCTTCTGTCCCAAGTTCTTGGACTCTCCAGGAGTGCACTCCATTCCAGAATCATGCTGCAAAACAAGTATTTTACAACTAACTCAATCATGGCAGGTGTAGAAGTAACCGGGATTTGGTCGCCTTAACAGAGAAAAAAAGCCCAAAAAACCCCCACGATATTACACTCTCAGGTTCTTTGCCATACAAAAACTATATGTAAACCCAAGGTGTGATTTTGGGTTCTCTTTGTTCTGTTGTTGTTTTTGTTTCTCTCAAGACAACAGCAGCAACTATCTAATTTCTTAAGTTTCATCTTATTTGCATTCTTGGTAATTTAACCCCAAGTGCATGTCCCAGGATGAATACTGACTCGGAAAAGCTGCCACCTCCTAAAAAGGGTGGCTTTATGATCACAAAAGGGTAATCAGCATCCTGTGGAATAAAAGCAGGGGGAGTTAATAGAAGCCACAGTCCATTCTTCTTGTTTGCTTTGAGGGAGGTACAAAGAGAACTTCAGAACAGAGCAAGAGTCAGTCAGCCAGTGACTACATCTACAATATCCAGTGTGAGGAATGAAATACATCACACACTGGCAAAACAAAAAGCCTCATGCTTTCAAGCTTGCCACAAACAAGGTGCATCCCTAAATGTCTGTCAAACAGGTCTGCTCAAAAACATTCTTCTAGGTATCCTAATTCACTCCACTATCTTCTTACATAAATTTGTAGGTATAAAACACCTACACATTCAGCATGTGAGCCACTTCCTGAATAAAGTGTCATCTTAATCAATTTTGCAGTGCTTCTTCCTCATCTCCAGGATAAAGCACAATACATTTAACAAGATGCACGTGACCCTACTGTTCATAAAGATAGTAAGTATTTAGGGAACAATAATAAAGGACCTTTGTAAGGGATTGAACTAACATAAATAAACAATTCACAAAATGCACTGGTGCACCAGTGTTGCCAAACACTCATGGCTCAGTTACCATCCACTTTGTTTTTGTACAAGGAATGTGCAGATATGCTCATGGAGTCAGGATCCTGCTTCCCTTGTCTGTAAGCAGTAAAACCTCCATTTGTAAACCACACCCTGTGAAATGGCTGAGAGTGAGTTAACAGACCACCAGTAATACTTACAGGGGAGCCAAAGTTATGCCCAACCTCATGTGCAAAAGTAATGTGAGAAACCTTGGGGGGCACATGAGAGCCATAGTTCTGGACAGTGATGATTCCAGTGTTCAGAGACTTCTTCTTACCATCTGAATACAATTTGCTTTTTTCACATATTCCACCAGAGCTCCCTGCATTCAGACAAAAGTACAACAATCACACATTTAGGAAAAAAGAGTTGTGTTACTTGTCTACTGACATCCAGAGCAACAAACAGCTTGCTCTGCAGGTTTACAGACTAAGAGTTCTCTATAATTAATATTAGCACAACCTTGAAAGTAGATTAGATTTATTCAAACAAATGCTCTCAACACTGATTGGATACATTCACACATGAAGTTAGCTGGTTTAGAATAGCTCTTGAGAGCTATTTTGGGCATTCACTGCACGGATGAGCCCTTATTCTATCATACCTGTAGTACAAGACTAGCAGGGTGCAATGTGCAACAGAAGTGGCCTCAATCTACAGCTTATCTGGATTTCACAGAGTAAAAAAATACACAGTAAATTCAGAGATCTTCTCTCACAGCAAGAGCTTTTATATAAAATACCTAATATTACCTCCTCATCATTGTCAGAAGAAGTACAAACTAAAGCTGAAAATGCTTTTAATGTGTTGGGTTAATGAGATCCATGTTTAGAAGGCTGGCAGTCAAGTGCATCTCACTTCCTGTTTGGAAAATTCCCAAAATTTTGACTTTATTTTCACCAAATTTTTCCATAACTTGAGTTTCTACTGAAGCTTTATTAATGTTCTAAAATTCAGCTATTCTATTGCTAATGTAAATGGTGTCTAAAACCCGCTCTAAAGAAACCTTCCTTTCTCAAGTAAAATTTTGATTTATATCCCATTTAATCTACGTCAGTATATGTATTAAGGATAAGAATCTCAAAGATCATAGTTTTTCTCAATTAAATTCAGTTTTGAAAGCAGTATTTATGGACTGCACATTCCAGTTCATCCTGTGCTTGCTCAGTGTATACACTAGAATAGTCATCACAGACCTAATTTCTCATTTCTGTTCACCATCTGGGCATTAGTTTTCCTGTGGGTCTTCCACAGTCACTAAGGCTAGCCCACACAGGTGGACATGACATATCAACTGCAGCCATGGGTCTATTGATCTCTTACCCCTTATGAACAGTTTCACATTTCTTCCACCATTACTCAATTCTGTTAAAGGTCTCAATAATGTTCTCATTAAGTATCCTGTCTCTTGCAAAGTCTCACTAATTGAGATTTTTTTTACATCAAAGGACATACTTTATACCCAAAATATACACCAGACTGAAACTAATGAGGATCAGTTCAAGAAGAGTCATGCAGTAATTATTCTGTTATCTCCCACAACAAAATCTCACTGATTTAAAAAAAAATCTTTCAATACTACCTAGAAAACCTAAAGGTTCTGCTGTGTTGCTCTCATAGCTGTAAGCTCTGTTCATATAGAGCAGAAATACTTGTTTCATCTGTCACTTTACTGGCTGCTCACACCTACCATAAATAAAAGCAATCCAAGTAGTATCACCTTTTTATAACAAAATAAATATGTTTTTCTTTATTAATCATATCCTGCTCATCAGAAATGCAGAAAGAAGACTTGAAATGGCACGATAGACTAAAAAAACAAATTAAACCATACCAAACCAAAATTGTGAAAAGCTAGGAGATTTGCTGCCAGTTTAAAAGATGGTTTCTACCTCTCTTCTAGTGCCTACCTACAGTACTTTATCTCACAGCACTGAAGGCTTGTCTAGAATTACCTGAAGGGGCTCCAACCCAAGCCAGACCAAGGACTCCATCATCAAAATCACGGTCTGTAAACACATAGGCCAAGCAGTAATCATCATGATTCTGTTCTGAGTTCAGTTCCAGAAACTTTTCCACACCAATGTTGGGAAATCTAAAGGGATTGGAAGAGTCCTTCTCATCTACGGTCGTGTTAATCTAAAAGTAAATTGAAACAAACTGTAAGACAAGATTCATTTCCACTTGTACATGCCAGTACCTTCCTATGTTACATAGTTAAAGATGCTGTTTACAATTTAAAAGCCTTGATTGTAAATTACCACCCCAGTATTTGGAAAATAAACCATTACAATAAATGAAGACCTGCATTTATGTAGTAAATCCCCATTCTCTTATTTCCTTCTATTTCTTTTCTGTCGGTACCCAAAAGTCTGTATTAATCCTCCTAAATTATGACTTTTACAAGGAAGTCCCAGCCTGGATAGCCATTCTCTATTTTAGTATTAAAGAAATTGGAGAATAGCAGTAATCTCTTCACCACACAACAGTGCTGAAACAAAGTTGATTTCTACAGAAAAACTGACCACAGCTTAACAACAGTAGAGGGCTTTGGACAATAATCCCTAAAACCAAACTAAATAAATATCTTAGGGCATCATTTACTGCAGAGACACTTGTGCTAAAGACTGTTATAAACCAATAAACAGGTATAAGTGAACAGGAATAGGACATTTAAAGAACAGAGCCTCCAAGCAGCACTGGTGAAGCTGGAAGCATTTGCAGCACAACTTACTCTGATTCGTTTCACCATGAAGCTGATGTTACGGATCCCTGAAAAATCTGTTGACTGGTAAATGGTGTCAATTGCTTTAACATGGCTGGAAATCTGTCAAAAACAAAAGTATCTACAGTTCAGAGATCTATGCACTACACTATAGCTGATCTTAAATAGCAATAGCTGCAATACAATATATGATATTGTGCAGTAGGAACTCCTAACAGGCCTTTTGAATTAAATGATGGTACATAATGGAAATAAATCACTACCAGTTCCTGCACCACCAACATAGGATTTTGCCATTTTTTTAAACACATAATTCTATCAACTTTCAGACAGCTGTTTGTGATACTCCTTTACTCACTGCTTTAGTAAGACACCACTGCAGTGGAAATCATATTCAGAGCACTGCATTTCTTTCTTGGAGAAAAAAATTTACTTGTTAAGAATTATTCTTTCATTTCTGGTAGAAGACAGGAAAAAAACTACTCATTTACCTTTTCTAGCATGTAAAAATGCTAATTCACTAAAAAGCTGATCTTGAACGAACTTCTGAGCTTTGAAAAATGCTACTTGGATTGCCTATGTATAGTGTGATAAATAGTAAAATTCAGATCTGCAAGTGGCAGTGAAGTATTTCGGACTTCAGGAGACGTATGTTAACATGCTACCTATACTTTAGGCAAATTATCAGCAAAACCACTGAATAATATTGACCCTTTTCCCAGCTAATAGTATATTGACAAATGAAAAGCATCTGCCTTTAGGTGCCACTGCTTTTTTAACCATCCATTATATCAGATACTACAGGAAAATATCTCAGCATCATTAGCTCTCGGTGTTTTGAGCTAGAATTTCAAAGGGGACCCTGTGCAAGTGTTAAAACAGAGGCTTGGCAGGCTGTCAAACAGGACAGAACTCTTCAGGAATTGTTTTTCTGAGTAAGAACTGAGAACAGTCAGAGTGCAAGTCCTGCTCAGAGGTGCTAAACACACTACAGCTGCCATTAAAAGAGGCACAAGTCAGGACTTTTGTCACAGAAACAGCATCTTTGTAGCAAAATAAAAAATGCTGTTTCAATCATGTCCAGACCACTTAAACAAATGAAACAAGACATTATGAAGTAAATAAGCAAAAATACATGCAGATAAGTTACATGAAATTTATCAGGACTACCTGAATCTAGTAAAAGTACAAGCAGGTAATTTAAAACAAAGGGATTGGAAATACCTGTGCAATCACAGCTTCTCTGGTTCCATAATGCTTGTAGAATAAATGATCAGTCTGGATATATAGCTGACACGTGTTCTTTTCAGCCTGAGTGGCACGTTTTTTTCTCAAAAGCTGGGGATCATCCTTCTTAGGCTCTTCAACAGGCTTCTACACATGCACAGGAAAGAAATACATTAATTTTGTAGTTCCACACCAGATTACCTAAAAATAACAATGGTTCTAAACATACTACACTAATACGGACAGATTTTCATTCTCTCTCTTTAACTTACAAAGTTTGATGAATCTTGAATTAAGTACATTATGCTCAGTTTTCAAATACCTTTAATGTAATCTTAGTGAAAGCTCTCTCTGCACTTCATTTTATATTACAAAGCAAGTCAATATTATATAGGTTTTTTTTATTCATGTGATCTTTAGAATTTTTCTTTTTTATAATCCTTTTCTAAGATAAACAAATGGTTGGTAGGTTAGGAAAGAAACCAGCACTGGTAGGATTTAACTGCACTTCCCTAAGACCAGCTATTTCAAATTGTAATTCCCTCAGTCAGCTATCTCAGCAAACAGAAATATTTAAGCACTTCAGCACGGAACAAATGGGGCACTGAGCAAGTCCAAGGTTAGTCCAGGTGGTATCTGGTAGCACATTGGCATTACATTCCTCACTGGCTGATGGCCCTCTCTCTCCATAAAGTTTTACAAGCAAATTTTTGGGAAAGCATGTTATTGTTACCAATGCTGAAAAGTGTATTTGTGTTGACAATTCCTGGAGTCACAACATAAATTAACTAAGTTGCTGATGCTATTTAACAAGCCATATTGCATAGTTTTCTGGGTATATATTTAGCTGACACCACAAAATTATGCCAAGACTTGAAACAGCTCAGAACGCAGCTAAGTATAAAACTCAGTAACTTGCTGTTGGAAAAAAAAAATCTGCGATGTGTGGTGCAAAACTGAATGCAAACCCACTGTGGGACTCCACCCAGGCACAGAGGTCCTTCCACAGGACACTTACCTCTCACAGCAGCCAGTCTGTAACCCCCACGAGCTTACAGGGTTGTGAGAAAGACCCTCCCACCAACACCACTTAATTTTCCACAGAAAACACTCAGATATCACAAGTGTGTTATCCTAACATAACTTGAAAATCTAGAAGTTATTACTCTGTAATACTTGGAGATCAGGGGATCTTGAAACTCTTCCTTCTCAACTGCAATAAAGTATATTCCTCATTTCAAGCTTGATTTCCACATCCATCTAAAATTCTAACTGTTGAAAAATTTGAGATCATGTAGGATTCATTAAGACTATAAGTAGCACAGCTGGGCTACAGAAGCAATGAGAGAAAGAATTCAGAAAAATTATGTTAAAGAGAAACCTCCAGCAATAATTTAACTATCACACATCGTAGAGGGATGATAGCTCACCAAAAGTAAGAGAGACAATATACAAGAAATAGGAAGTTATCACACTAAGTACTAATCAACATAAGCCATTAGCCTTTGTTGTACCTCTGTTGTTGGTTCTTCTATACCAGTCATCTGGTACTTCTGCATTCTTTCAAATACTGAATGATCTGCACAACCTCCTTGTGGTCCATATTTATGTGGATATTCTAAAAAGAGGAAGGCCAGGTTGAGTTTTCAAGTTCCAAGTACAAATCCAAAATATGGCTGCATCAGTGCAACTTAGTCAGTTGGTGTCCAATACTGTGTATGTGGTTTGAGGGAAGCATTAAAGATTCAAGGTTTATGCAGCTTTTTTTCATTAAACGTTTCTACTAAGACATTCTTAGTTTTACAAACAGAACAAAACTGACATTTGCTTCTTAACATAATTTTCTCAGGCAGCACAAGAAAATATGATGAGCAGTGCCTAACATAAGAACAAGAGCTTTTATTTACACATCTGCACCCACTTGTGACAACTAAAAGCAGCCTTCAAAAAATGACAATGGAAATCACAATGGAAAGTTATTAGATATCAAGTATACTAAAGACTGCTTGGGTAAGAGCAAGGGGTTTTATGCTACTTGGTAAACAAACTAAGAAACCTTGGTAACATTCTTAGAGGATTTTATTATTTTCTTCATCTTCCACTGATTTTTTTAAGTTTTCACATTATGGTACTTAACTATCAGTACATAAGAAGGGAAATGCCAATGGACTGAACCATGGTTTAGTTAACCACTACATGTTAGTTAAACATGCTGGAGATCCAAACTAGTGAGAATATCCCACGATCACCTGTTTAACAAGGGCAACTCTTGCAATAGTTGCCAGTGCAGGTGTCATTGCAGAAGGGAATTTAATTCAGACACATGTGCTTAGCTTTCACTATCAGTACCTATTGCAGATTTGTAACCTGTATTTGCAGAAGCTTCCTCTGGAGATGACAAATACTCAATACTTTTCCCTTTGTTTGCAGATTCAATCCCATCATAAATTGGTGCTCAAGTAAGAAATAATGGAATACAGATTATGGTAGCCACAGATCGGAACACTTAACAAGTCAGTTTCTGTGGGCAAACCACAGTTTTAGCACCATCTCAAGAGAGTGCCACTTGTGTGTCAGAAATGTACAGACTTTACCAAGGTTTGTTGTGTTTTGGGAGTTGTTGGTTGGTTCGTTTGTCTTTTTGTTTTTGTTTGGTGAGTAGGTGTTTATCTTTTAGAGTGGAGATCCCAATCCACAGAGTAAACAGAACAGAAAGAGCAGAATTGTAAAGCCCAGGCACCAAGGACCTGATGCTCACATTATATGCATTTCAGGTGAATTTGGAGTAGCTGTATTCTGGGCTCTGGAGTCAAGGCTTGGCAGGAGCTGGAGCAGAGCAGATGTGCTCCCTTGGAGTGTGGGCTCTGCTATGGTTTCATCCGACAGCTGCCTTTAATTATCTTTGACTCTTATGCCTGTTTCTTACAGTCATACTGCATGATACTGCTAAACTATTTCAATATACAGCTTACCTTGTAAGTTTATTTCATAACCTCCTACATATTGGTTTCCCTCATTTCAATTTCTACCACCACACAAATACCATCTTTGAACTGCTGTCTCATCAGATTCCTCCCAGCACAGTGCCAGAAGAATGGAGAGAAAAAGAGAAAAATGTGCTTTTACTGCAAGTCACCTCACCCAATTTGCTCCAGCATGGTACTGAAACACTGACTTGGCTACAGCCAATATTAAAAAAAAAGCACCACTCTGTTGGAGTCATCTTCTACTTTTTGGGATCCTGTTTCATATCACTGCAATAGATCAGAGTTACAAGCAAAGGACTGTAGATATAATCCTTCCCTTCTCCATCTCCACCACACTTTTTTTCCTCCCACTATAGTATAAAAAATTCTACTGTATTTGGTCTAATGCAGATTTTCATTACCTACAACCTGACTTCACACCACTGACTGTTTGTCTGCAACAAGAGCAGGTTACCCAGGGGCAGGAGCCATGGCCCATTCTGCCTTTTACCCACACACTGCCCCTGCAGAAAACCACAGAACCCTGACAGCAACCCCTGCAGGAGCCCCACTCTGAAGCATTACTACAACTGACAGAACAGTACTGGAAATAAATGCTCTCAGTGTATTACACAAAATAATCTGTCTTTTCTCTCTATCTTGTTTCCCAAAGATGTTAGAAAATCCCTTAACACATTTTTTTTACTGACTGCCTGCAATTCAAATATTTCTCACTTGAAAAGTAATAATCTAGGAAAAAACACTTTAAAGCCATGACAGTTAAAATTACAAAAAAGTGAACACAAAACAATCTGCAACAGCAATTGCCAAGGTTTTGCATTTGCTGGAAAAGACAAATCTCCCAGAGACAGATTTGAAACCACCCTGCTAATCACAGGAGACAAGTAAAACAGGATAGTTCACTTTGGAACCATTTCTAACTTACAAGGAAAGTTGCATATGAAGTTTTTATTTGCTGAATGCTGAGCTGCCCCCAAACCACATCATTCCCTCATCATCTTCTGAGACTTCCTATTTCCATCACACCCTGCAGCAGCTCCAGTTTTAGATATCTGAAGCTAAGCAAGGACTACATGGTGCCAGATGACTTGGCCAGCTCTGACCCACAAGACAGAAGTCTCATCCATGCTCTTGTGAAGCTTTTCAGTGCTCTGAGATGTGCAGCTTTCTGCCAGCTCTTGGGGATCAAGAGCTTCTTAATCCATCCCTACCACAACCCTGAGAAGTGAAAAGGAAAAACCTGCTTTCGCCATGAAATGATTGATTACAGTGAATGCAGAGTTGAGGAGAAAACAAAGAGTATTTTCCAACAGAGCTACAGTAGAAGACATTAATAACGAATTCCATCTTCTAAATAGAAAAATTCATTAGGCAAAAAAACCCCAACTTTTTCTTTTCCAGTACTGTCCATTTTCAGGTTTTGTATATCCTGGCAGAATGTTTAACAAACAACAACAACAACAACAGCAACAACAACAACCAAAAACAAACAAACACAAAACCAAACAAAAACCAACCAAACAAAAAAAGCAGAATAAAATAACAATACATCTAAAATCCACCCGCAAAAATCTTGTCATTTCAGACCTTCTGACTACAATGTCTCGTTCTAAGTAGATGGCAGATGACTTTTTACGATATATACAACCACAGATGCTCAAAGTAAGATTTTTTTTTCCCTTTTAAGAAGATGTACTACAACTTCCACAAAGACATTCCTGAATATTTGGGTTTTCTTCTTCTGATTAGCAGTGAACAGTGTGATCTGTAAAGCATTGAGGTCAACTTAATAATTACTGGATTTAGGCATCTTGGGCAAGGATGACATCAAAATTCCATTACAAATGATGAAAACTCAATTCTTTAACAGCCACAGAGATTTGCCCAATACTAGCAAAAGCAATAATGTCAGAATAAAACTGAAATGTAAGCAGATACAAAAAAAAAATCCTTATTACAGATTTAATTTGCAGCACTCTGTGATGCTGTGCTCCCATGACAACTGTCATCATAATGTGATGAAACAGAAACCAGGTTCTCATTAGTAACACAGCTTGCAATGGTCAGTCTCTTCAGCAAAGAGGGCTTTGCAAAATTACAAACCACTTCACTTTCTGTTCTTAGTTGTATGGCACTTCCAAGATCATAAAGACAATTAAGTGACCGTATTAATTTTCCAGAAGGTCAGAACAGGATTTTCCTGCATACTGTTGATCTGAAGAAATACGGATTTTGTATTTTACAGTACGAACTCAGGGATACACTTGAAGCAAAAATAATTTAAATGAAGTAAATATATCCTCATCCTTAAAGAAACGTTTCCTAAATATCTTCATGTAAACAGCAATTTGCATCTTTCTAACCCTAAATTATAAAACAGTTTGATCAAGACTGGTTTAAAATCATTCAGCTTGTGTTTCAAGTCATGAATAGAAGGCTGCCTTCCACTGGTCACCAGATCCACTGTAACAGACAAAAGCTGCCTTATAAAGTTGACAATATAATCCCCATTTACAAAACAACTTTTGTTTAACTACTGAAAAAGAACTCATTGAGATGCTAATCATATGTTGCATTGTGGTTTCTGAAAAGCACTAAAAAGCATATTGTTTCAAAAGGCTAAAACATGGGTGACCAAAAAATACCCAAATTAAAGCAAAGATGACTTTTTACCTCAGTCTCTCCCGAGTTAGAAATGTCACCGTTTTTGTTGCTTTTGTCCTACATAAGATAGTAGTGGTTCAACTCTATTTCATGAGAGCCAGCCTTAGAGTGGAGTAACAACAAATTACCAACAAATGTACTACAAAGCTTTGCTTTTTGGAGTTGTTGGGGTTTTTTTCAATGCAAAAATAGGCCTCATGAAAGACAAATATAATTTAGCTTCAAAAGCACCCTTCAGAAAGACACAGAAGCAGTTGTATACTCCACATAGTTCAGAGAACAGAAATCCTAGAGGCATCTACAGTCCCAGTGCATGAAGTGCCACTGTGCAATTAGAACAGAGGCACACCACACTGCACTGGCAGCAGCCAACAGGAGTGATGTGTTTTTAAATAGTGCTGCTTAGACTTCGCTCCAGGATGAGCTATTTTCAACCCTGCTGAGCAAGCAGCAATGTTCACTCACTTGGCCATTTGGAAGCCATACTGTACTGCTGCTTTAATGTGGCTCACTGGAATAGATTTAGACCACCCTCTCTGATACTCTCATTTTGTTTCTAACTGATGGGTTTCATGCACTAGATTCAAGAGGAAGAAAGATGTAAGCCAATATACCAATACCTGAACGATTAAAAACACCCTTACATACCCTGCTCACATTCATTTTATAAGACATCAGTAAGAGCCAATTTCAACATTACTTTTTCCAGTTCCCAAAGTGATCCATTTACTCTTCCAACAGAGATCCCTCCTACAAAACAGCAATAGTAACTTTCATAAAATCCATTTATCTGCTTCTTTAAGGCACAGTTCTATTTCTGTCAGTATTCAATAACAGTGAAGAGTATTTTTAGTCACTCACTATTTACAGCATAAGGAACTGGGACATGAGAATCTTCTCGCTTGTCTCAGCCTTTGAAAACTGGGCACATCACTGCCTCATGTCTCTTACTTTCCTCCTCCCCTCTTTTCAACAACAGGGTTAGTTAATAAAACCCTTTATAAGGCTGACAGTGACTTATTTACACAGCATCCTACATAAGTGGAAGTCCAACATTCCCACTATCCAGCAGGGAACTGGACTGTTCAGTGAGACCTATAAGATGCAACACAAACTTAGAGAAGTATGTGTGAATTATTGACAGAAATGTTATGAAAGATGTATCTTACAGTTCCACATCAGACTTTTGTAACTTTATTACTTTTCCCCCACTACTCTCCTGCTAGAGTAGCAAAGCCAGCAATACTCCAGCTGCAGCTAACAGGGGAAACTGCCTTCTCCCTTTTGAACCGACTTCCCCCGTGCTGAACTGACCAGCAATGCTCTGCAGAGATGAAAATGAAGCTCATGCTGCAGCTTCTCTTTCAGAATCAAAAATATGGAATGCTATCCCATAAAATTATTCTCAAATATGGGTCTTGTAAGCACCAGGAAAATATACACTTAGTCAGAAAACAAATACTGTTCACAAATCCAGTAAATGCTTTCGTTCACAAGCTCTTTAAAATTATGGAAATTCTATTTGCTTTTGGGTTAGTAATCATATTTACAGAATGAGATAACAGGAAGGACAAACATATTTGCAAGCTCATAGCAATTTTAATATACTCAGAGACAGCACATACTGCCACTCAAAGTAAAATACAAAACACCCACCCAAATTTGCTGAGTTTTTAGTGGAGAAAGATGACTTCTCTTCACTGCATTCACACAAGAGAAGTAATCAAGGAGAGCAATATGCAATAATCCTGGTTTTTTCACTGGCTTACAGCACCAAGAAAATTGTAATATACAAAGCCAAATCATAGTCAGAAATTTCCCTCATCTAACTTCCTATTCTTTCACACTTCTCTTCACAATGCAGTCTCATTATGACACACTTTGAAAATGATTTATACATATATCATTATCAGTGGTTCAAGTAATTTCTAATCTGATCTAATCCAAGCCTCCTCATCCAATTTCAAACGAGATTTCAAACTCAAGTCTTCTCAGGTTTGCACAGTGACCTCACGGGACAGGTTTTCAAATGAAGTTATGGTTTAAATTGATTTTTAAGCAAGCCTGACATCCTGAAGTTAGATGGAAAGACATTTTGTTAGTTTGGATTACCAAAAGTTAGTCTTAACATCTACTTTTGCTGCTAACATCTACTTTTGATACCTCCTTGATCCTTGAAGAACCTCAAACTTGGAATCACAACTTTACTGCAGCGTTTCTGAGGTTCAATATAACTTAAGCATCAAACAAAACTGACTTGCATTACAGCTGAAGACTGATTGCACATAAATAGGCATGTAAAGTGCAGAAGAACTCTGGTGCATCAGATGTAGAAGTATTTCATGGTACTTTTTCATCCTTCTGAGCATTTGCAACTGAAGCTAGATTTCTGGGGCTATACCTGTCAATTTTCAGTACTATTCTCTGTACACTTCCATCAGCCATTGTGTAAAATGGGACATACTGGGTGCCACCACCTCTTTTAAGAGCTCTCTGAAGGCACATGTGACAGACACATGCAGGGGAAGCTTTTATTTCACACAAATGTCACCCTCATGGGATACAGGCAATAATTTAGTGACCTGAACTTTAATTATCTTTTATTTTCCCAAATCACATGGAAGAGCAATCAGTATAGATTGTTTTAAGAATGTATTTTTCAAATAAACATGCACGCATTGGGTAGGAAATGTACTGCTTACACACTTAAGCCTGACTGCTAAGGATTTCTTAAAATGGCAGAATAAAGACTGATTTTGGTTTGCCATAAATCTCCTTCACACCATAAATGTATATGAATCACTTGAGGACAGCACAATTCACTGTGTCATACATAAGCCAAAGTTCTCACTTGATGCTTACAAATGGCATACAGGTTTTGACATCTAATAAAAAAATATTTCATCTGTAGCACAGAATGGAAGTACTCACTGATATCATCTTCATGATAAATGACAGAGTGGAATGGAAGGTTTCTGTCCTTTATGTATCTCTCTGCTGGCTCAATATAAAAGGTCCCACTGTGAGTTTGGATGAATCCTTCAAATTTTCCATCAATAACAGACCCATGAGTAAAACTTCCCTGCTCACCTGTTAAGGGACAAAGTGTATTAGTTTTGTTATACCCTTCAAAAATCCTTTTTAATACTAATATTATCCATCAGTAAAAGAAGCAGTTACAGCAAAATCATAGTCATAAGTTCAGCAGCTTCCCAATCAGGTGCATAAATGAATTATTTAAAAAGCATATAATGAAGAATTCAAGTATGTATTTTAAAGCTGTACATACACAGCATGTAATTCTATAGTCAAATCCTGTCCTTATACATGTGTTCATACAATTAGAAATAATAAATAATAAAATCAGAGCATATACAGAACTTCAAAAACTTTCAAACAAACAAAGACTTCCTTATATTCAAGACATCCATTTTTTTCCTCAGGCATAATGCTCTTAAAACTCTAGCTAGGTTTAAACTGGGCACAGAGTGAATTTGTATTTGTAACAGTCACAATCAGGAAGAGTACAACTGCCAAAGTCTAATCACTGACTGCTACAACATGAGCATCCCAACAGCCTTCCCCATATAATGGATGAAAGATTACTCTGCTAAAAGAATGTTTATGTACTCCTCCATTGAGGAAAGTTCAGAATCACACTATCAAAAAGCCTTCTGACCTACTCCAAATAACTGGTAAATTGGTCTGCCTCGATGCACATGAAGCCCTGTGTTTATTACTTTTCAAAGTTGAAAATGCTCACTTCAATACTGCAGACTATGACTTAGAAAGACCTTCAGGAAAACCAAACAAACAGTATAAAGAGGGGCAGAGTAGATCTTAATCCATTTCGTCTTGCCATCTGCTTTTAATTCTGTAATCCTTCTTCATTTTTAATCAACTTTATCTTTTGTATTTAATAAAAATACTACCCTTAATGATGGTAACTCTAAAGTCCTTTTATTCCTTTGAAGTAAAAATGGCACCTTATTTCTTTTTTCTTCAATGCATACAACTGTTTTTTTTAACACATCAGATTTCTATGAAGAATATGTCTATAAACAGATTTGAAATTTAAGTTTTATGGCTATGAAAATTATTAGATAAAATACTCATTTAAGTGTGACCCATATATAAAAGCAGATGGGAGTTTAAATGTGTTAGATGCATTAATAAAGTTCAGAAATAATCTAATCATAGAGATTACAATAATTTTCTCCACATACTATTAGAAAGTTTCTGTTTAAAATTGCTGCGTTTTCATCCATTTAAAGTGCTAAACTTACCATAAATGTGTCCAGTGTAAATATGGGAGGTATCATAATCAATTACTTGGTTCGATATTTCTACTTTAAAGTCATCACTAAAAAGAGATGTATCTCTCTTCATTCGAAGGTTGAATTGTCTAAAATGAATAAAACAAGATGGTAAATTGGCTTTGAGCTTCAGCTACAAGAGCACTAAATAAAGTACTTCAAAACGACATTTTTGTGCAAACAATTTGCAGACCTTTTAAAATTTATCTGTAGAAAATGTTTTTACTGTACAAGAATTAGACCAGAGCATAGAAGGGTTTTTTAAAGCAAGATTCTTTAAATGTTTTTGCTATAAGTAGCTAAATTTACAAGATTTAAGCCAGAAAACACATTAGACTTAAACACATAATTCTAAAATGCTGGGTTGGACTATACACTTGTTCCCAGTCCTTCAGAAGACACTCGAGTAGCTCAGGAAAAATGCAACTATTTTACTTCACAGCACTTTGAAGTAGAACAGATAAAAACAGCTTTTGCTTATTTTACTTTCACTGATGACACTTAAGATTCAAATAATGTAAATGAAATGTAGGTGAGTTAATCAGTGTTTCAACTGAAACTCGAAAAATAAGATGGGCAACAACAGCTAATAAAACTACTGAAACTGGTAGAGTTACATGAACAACTTTGTAAACAGCTCTATTCATTAAATGATTGGGCTCAGTTGAAGCACTATGTACTTTAATGCAAATCCTACTGCCAGTCTTTGTATGAAACAGCTTACTTGTAAAACAACAGGAGTTTCATTCAAGCAAGCAACATAATTGAAGTGTTTTAAAATACCTGGCAGTACATGAATTCATGCCTGTGACAACCATTAGCTTGCTCTGGAATTTATTTTGGCATTCTCCTAAATTTTGTATAAACATCTGTGCAAATACAGATCATGAAGTTGTTGAAACTTCAACCATTCCAATTTTAGTCCCAATTTTCTTCCTGTATTTTTCTTTCTCTGCAGTGATCAAATTGAAGGAATATTACAGTTATGTCATCAATTTGTTACACAAAAAGTAACTGATAAGTTGAGGACATCTGGGTTAGAGTCATCATCAAAAAGCAGAGCTGACCTTCACAGTGAAAGTTAGTATCCAAGTATGCTACCAACAAAATAACCCAGGCAATTAAGAGCCATAGTGTAAAGCTGATTAAATCTAGTTACTTTTTACTAATGAGCTGAAGCATACACAAAGTGTATCTTCAGTCTCCACCTGCACATTAAATATGACATCATAGTTACAAGTATTTTGAAACATTAAGATGTACATTAAGATGCAAACTTCAAGATCAAAAAAAAAGCCATGCCTACACTTAAAACCTGGGAAGGGCTGTAGTGACTCATGTTGACTACTCAGTAATGCAAACAGCATTTCACAATCAAACTATATTTATTATTACTGCCACAGTGTTCATAAAGCTTCAAAGCAAGTACTCTCCTCTGGCAATGTGTCACAGGTATCTGCTACAGGGATATGAAACTCTGAGATGTGGCTGGCAGATGGGGAAGGTTAAACTTCAGCAATTCCCTGAGAGTCAGGCTTGGTGCCAAGCCCAGCAGTGCTCCTCCCACAGATCCAGCACAGATGTATTTTATGAGGAAGATCCTCCTGTTACAAAGGAAGGAAGAGTCCACTGTGCACCCGGATACTGGCACCAGTGAGAGACAAGAAATAAGAATTATTGTCCTTCAAGTTCATCTTTTTACTACCTCTGCCACAACAGTCCTTTGGTAACCCAGAGGTTCGTGAGAAAGAGGAAATAACACGAACAAGCGACCCAGAGACACAGGGTAGGACTGAATGCTACAAGATTAGCCAACAAATTTTTCCAGGGCGGGGTGATGGGCAATGTGGAGACTTGAGGCCACTTCATACAGCTCTCCTGGGCAGAAGTTAAAAATGAACAAGTAGAAAGAAATTAAGACCAACACTGCTGAGAATATGACAAACTTCATTTAAGTACTTGAAAAAGTTAGATTCACTTTGGATGTAATACCCTGCTCTGGGTGTAACACAGATTTGAGCTCTTTTTAGTTCGAGTTTTCCCTGTGACTGAGTTGCCCCACTCAAGGAATTGAAGTTAAATGCCAAGAGATCCTGGACCCATTAGAATCTCTGCTCCCTTTAATATTTGATAGAAGACTTCCTACCTTTCCTCATGAAAGAAGGTTCTTGGAGAAAAAAACCTCAATCTATATAGCACTTTTCTTTCGGAAGTGTATACACAATTTCTCTAAAATTACGTTTTTGTGGTTGTATTTATGTATGTTTCAAATAAAACTGAGGAGAAGTTGTCTCTAACATTCAACTGCATCAGCAATTTTGCATGGCTTTGAAGTACACAGTGCAAGAGAATGCAGAAGCTCTGATGTATTAACTCCCACCTCTAACAGCAGAGTGGGGGAAAAGCCCCACAACCTGATCTCAGCCTGAAAGCTGGCGATTTACCATGCTCAGCTCAGTGTAACCCCGAGACCACCGGGGATGGATGAGCCCTAGGCCTGACCTGTGAAGCCTCCCAGGGTACCCTCAGTTGCTGCTCACCCTCACAAACCAGCAGGACAATGGTGGTGCAGTCATGGGCTACCCTTGGTACACTTGGGGGCCAGCCTTCAGTTCTGCCTCCTCACCCAACACTCCAGGACTCCCTTCTAGGGGGAAACAGGCTCAGTGGGGTTCAATGAAGCTGGGAATGGCTGTTCCTTCTGTGGGATACCCTTCCATCAACATTATCTGTATGTCACTTCAAAATGTTAGAAGCTATATGCAGCACATTAGAAGTTTCACCAGTTTAAAATCTAGGAAGCCTCGACTTATTCTCCTTTAATTTTCACCATCTCCTTGCTTTCCACATTGCTACATAATAAACACTACAGATTCTAACCCATGTTACCAATTATCTATCTTTTAATAAAATTAGCCCTATTTGCAGATTAGAGAATTATTTCAAATACAAAAAATCCTCAGCTGTGCTTCACACTAACAATTCTCTATTTTTTTTTTAAACTTAGTTAAACTATTAGATAACCTGATCATCTGTCAGCTATTTTTAAACAGGTCTTTTCTTAGTAATTCAAACATGCTTGATGAGAACAGGATTATCTGTCTGGACTGTTCACCTTCTTAATAACGAAAAATTGACAAATTTTCCTTTACTTCTCCCCCACCAAAGGAGGGAAGTGACAACTTGGGACTGTGGGGAGGAAAGGGGCTGGGGAGGGCAGAGGAGTAAACAAGCATCTATTCATCTCTACTTCCATTAATTAACAACTTTAGCACATCACCAAACTTCAAAAATAAATTCTACCCTGGCTTAAATCCAGTAACTTCAGGACTCTTCTGAGGACAGGAGACCCTCAGGAAGTCAAACAAATCTGTCTTTATCATTACTGAACATGGTTTCTAAACTAGCCACAATGGAAGAAACAAAAAGCTTCAAATAAGCCTTTTGGAAAAGGCAATTTCTACAGCAAGCACCAAGTTCTCAGTGCAGACTAAGCTATTCCTTAGCCTAGCTACACACCAGGCAGAGGATTATCTAATTTCAGAAAAATGCCTCTTTTATTTACACACTTTCTATCTCACAGAAGACACTTCCCAGCAGCAGTGATCTATAGAACAGAATTAAATCAATTAAGACCAAGTTTTGACCTTGCTTATTTGTTACTGCTTCTTCTTCCACAGATCTGAGAACTGATACGGTAAAGGGAACACTACTTAATTACCATATGGTTGTCCATTTGGTTGTAGACAGAAATTTGGTAAAACTTTTACATCTATACACACACATAAAATTGCATAATCTGCTTTGATAATAAACTACATCTTATATGTGAATGGCAGTACCTGAAAGGCTATAAAGAGATATAATTTTATTTCTCTTTAGCTTACCTCAGGGAGACTATGCCAAATTTGCAAGTAACACAGCAATTCAGTCATAATTAAAAATTACAGCTGAAAGCACCACACTTAGTTAAGACCCAGTACTTTCCCATGGGCTCAAGTTATGTTGATCCTATGCTCTAATCAGAGCAAGTACTTGAAAGAATAAAAAAAAGCAATCCCTGTTTATATACTGACATTTGGTAAAGGGTATATAAAGGCTTACATGCAAGAGTTAATGCCTAATCTATTATTCTGTTTCTTTTTAATATGAGTTACTTTCTAAGATCAGTGATTTCACCACAGTGCAATGTCAAATGCTTCGGGTCACCGGTACCAAGTCTGCAGACTTTCACAAAACTGGCAGAAAAAGCTGTTATCTGGCACACAAAAAGGGCACTTGGTACTTTCCCTTTTCTGCCTTTCCTCAGCCAAATTGCTGTAACTGGGGACAGGCTCACAGAATCATTAAGTGACCAGAGGGGATTGTGGAGAGAAGAGAAAGGGAAAAAAGGAGATGGAGGAGTTACTCCACAGCTGAAAGAACTGGCTGGGGAAAGGAAACTGAAGGGGATGAGTTGGCAGCAGTATGTAAAATGACTTCAGTACAAGGAGAGTCCATTTTTAGGTTCACAGTCTTTTCTTCCCAGTAGGAAGCAGAAAAATCCTTGCTGTGGCTCCATCAGCCTCCTCACAAGTCAGCATCTAGAAAACACTGTTCTGCTTGAGCTGCAAGTCCTTTATCCTTACTCTTCCTACCTAAGAGCTCAAAAACTCTTCTTTGAAAAATGGAAAGGGAGGTCTATAAATGGATGGGGATAACAACTTGAACTTGTCTTTCTTACTGCTTCCATGAGGCATCCCATAACCTACTCAGTTCCCACAAGACTGTCAGACTCATTCCAGCTCTGAACTATAGTAAACAGAAGGCAGCTTAACAACCTAATACTGCATTTTTACTACCCACAATTCTACAGAACCATGACACTTAAAGATTTTTTTTTCATTGTTTTAACTTGCTATTAAACGACACAACATAATTTATCACTTAACTGATAATTCCCACAGTCCTGCTACTTACATTAAAGAAAACTTATCTTTGAAGCAGCACATGATAGGGTCTCCAGGTTTATCACTCTTTCTTTGATCCACATAGATGCACATAGAATCATCCCCTGATAAGTATTTATGTAAATCCCAACCTCACAATATTTCAACACTCAGCCATCCCAGCTAGAATGCTTACAACTGATGTTTGTTTTCCATTAACACCTCCAGGATAAGGCTCGTGGTTATTCAGATGTCTTTCCTGACCTTCAGAAGTCAGACTTGCTAAACTTGGTATTCTAGAACACTACAATGAGGATGCAGCCCTCATTCCAAAGCATTTGCCTGATATACATAGCTGCAAACACAAGACAGCTGAGATAACAGAAACCATCCAAGTAGGATTACAAGAAGATGCATGTTGGCTAATTTACACTCTAAGAAAGTATCTCTCTGTCCTGAAGAGGACAGTGCACAGATTTTAAAGGCAGGACAGCCTTTACCCAAGGTTGACTTTTTTTCCCTTTCAGTAAAGCTTCCTTGGGAAGCTCAGTTACAGAGTCAACTACCTGGTTTCCTGTTTAGTGAAAATAACCTTCCCATTTGTATTTACATAAGTTGACTATTTATATGCAATGCCATGTTCTAACAAAACAAGATATCAAAAATGAGAAAACAGGTAAAGGTGTACTAGAATAAAAGCACAAGCAAAGTTACTACATTAATTCAAACTATGAAAGTAGTTAGGAAAAGCTTCCTTAGTTAAACAAGTAAAGACAAGATAAACCCACTAAGTGATCATATGAGCACACAGTTTAGGTACATTAATTTAAATATACTACTTTCCACTTTAAGAACATGACTTTCTCAGGGCATGGTTATGTCTACTCAAGTTTTCTGGCCAGGGAGTAGAGCTGTAAACCATTAACACCAGTTTGAGCAGTACAGTGGAAATGCTGCACCTTGGCTGGGCTGTCCCACCACTCCAACACCATTGTACTAGGTATCTCCCAGACAAACACAAGTCAAACATCAAATGCCTTTTTTCCTGAGGGCTACACATAATCCAGGTCATTGTATTTAAACTCATAAAATGCAAGACATTTAACCCATAGATACAGACTCTAGAATTTCTTAGCTTTATTTCAGTTAAAAGATGTCTAAGAACTTAGGACACTGCTTCCCAATTCTCTGCAAGATTAAACTGCTTTACCCACAAGCACCAACACAGGGTGGATTTCATTTTGGGGTTTTTTTGACAAAACAGGCGTAGGAAGTGACACCTGATTCACAGGTGTTTGTCTGACAAGTTACCTGTCAAGGTATGTAATTTAAAAGGTACAATACATAGGTAATGACTGAAGAATTGCCACAGAGCAGTGACTAATACTAAAAAGACTACAGTAAGAACTAAAGACCTCAATATTTTTTTTCCTTTTCAAATTCAGGGCAGCCTAAAATGAGTTGCAGTAAGTGAATCTTGCAAAAAATTCACTTAGTAAAATTCATGAAAATAATTCTCCTAAGTCTCACAAAGCCAACAAGTAGGTTCTATTTGATGACCACTAAACCAACCTTTTTAAGAAGCTGAACTGTTTAGGCGTGTGTCTAAGTGCACATGGAACTGAGACACAACATATATTTTCAGATTTGTCCAGTAATACTGAATATGCTTTTTGTTCTGACAGGCTCATAGAACATAGAAGACAGACCCATTTCATGAATTGAGCACTGTGCTGTATGAACAATATAAAAAGTACTTAAATTAAATGCCCTAAAAACACATCTAGCATAACAAAAACCTTAAATTGACAATATAAAGTCCCCTTCAATGCAAGAGTAACTAGCTCAGTTACTTCAGTCTATCTCAGCATGGCAGCATGCTCAGAGCGCCACTTTTAAAATTCAGCTTATCAAGTATTATTTCTTTGCAGATATTCTCCTTTGTTTTCATAATCTACTCAAATATGGCCAACAATTATCTTGTTTAAACACATTTACCAGCTCTGAATAATGAGGGCAATATGAAGGATTACAGATTACTACAGAATCAAGAATTAAAAACAAAACACCCTCAGACTCAATTAAGAACTGAAATTTTGTGGTCGACAAAAATGTGGTCGACCACATACAGACCATACATTCCTACAAACATGTCTGAACGACTTACAGTATTTCTCAAAAAATAAAACTTTATGTAAAATCTACAGAAAAATGTTGCTAAACTGTAAAATATCTGTAAGAAATTCTCAATGTATCTTTAATTTAATCTTAATCACCTTAGCAGGTGTTATCATGTGTTCAAGTACCACTTGAAAATTCAACTGTTCACTTCAGTTGTGTGGGCACGTTCCCAAGTAAGAGTCATCAACTAATCTAGGAGTAGTGAAAGTGGGTGTGGATGGACAATTAACAGGACCAAGCAAAGAATTAGAAAGCATAAGTTATTAGCAATGTATTAAATAACAAGTTGACTGAAAATAGAGTTAAACAATATACAGACATACTTTTTAATGTTTTGCTTTTTGGGCGGCTGTGGGGTGGGTTCAAAAACTAACCAAGTTCCTGGCATTAACTCTGTGCATTCATTAACTTTGTGTGAACCCTCCCTGGACTCAAAGGGCACCTTAAATTAACTCACACGAGAACACTCAATATGAAATGGCAGGTGGAAGAGCTCTGATACACAATCAGGATCATTTCCAACCTTCATATTCCTACCAAGTCGAAGCATTATAGAAATAAGCACATTCTGCACCACTGGGGAAGCAATATTGTCGATTAATCTAATACACGGTTTATTGTTAAAAAGAATTAATAAGGATTTGTAGCTTTGCTTTGTTTCAGCAATTTTAATTGTCCTACTAAGTTAGTATTTCAGCGTTGAATAGTGTGGCTGATTCAGTCTAGTTCATTGCATTTACCATAACAAGTTGTATTTTATATTACCAAACAACACAGATCTTGAAAAATTTCTATTCTGAGCAGTACACTGTGTGGCATACAACTTTCAGATGAAAGTTAAACAGACAAGGTTTCTCAGTGATTCATTTGTGGAATTACTGAGTCTGGTGTGAAAAAAGGTAGCTTTGGGTTTAGTTCCATCATTTCAGTATCTATTTCATTATTTAACTATTAGCCCATAGTTAAATCGTCCCTTTAACTTGCTATAAGTATGTAATATTTAAATTGTGTGTTTATTTTTTATCTTTTTCAACAGAAGGCTACTATGAGACACAGTTCTTAAATCCAAACAGCCTCCTGAAAAGAACAGATGCTACTTCCACAATCCTAAAACACTGGTAGCTGCCAGCCGTTTTCTGGACAATGAAACTCGAAGTTTGATGACTGCTTGTCTGGCATATGTCAGCACTGCCACAGAAAAGGCTGCTACTGCCTCCTCCCTCTCACCACTGCTGCTTAGTTCTGCACTCCTTCCAAATTTGCCTCCACACTGAACAGAAGAACCAATTAACCTCACTGAAGAATAAGCAGCCAAATCACTTTCCCATCTTGACTGGCCACGTGAGCAGCAGGTGCTTCCCCTGGCACACACCAAAGATTAAGTTTAGAAGTTCCAACTGGTCACAGAGATAGAGCCTGGGAACCACTGGCCCAGCTTCACTTGCTGCTGCCAGCAGAGAACAACAGTAAATATTAGGACAGCTTTTCCATTGTTTCCTGGCTACAGAATGCAGCCATTTTGTCAGAATCCAAACCAAAATGCAAGACTGTCATTTCAGTTCTCACAAGTAGAAGCTGTTTACTGCAGTTATTACGTTAAGGGGATGCAAGTTGGACAGCTGGGTGCCAATAAACCACTACACCTGGACAAACCCCAACAGACCATTTGGTAAAAGGCCATTCAAAAAAGATCACGTGTAAGTTTTCAGAATCTCAGCTCTCATGTTGACTGAATGCCTTTAAGTTTCACCATCTGTATTTAAATGGCACTGCACTTCAAATAGTACCTAAATAGTCCAAGTGTTTTGCAAAAGCTTTATTTCCTACCTTCACACAAAGTAACTTGAATACTTGATAGAGGTTTTACTTTTGTCCTTCTCAGTGATGACATACATCACTTAGTTATTCACAATAAACCAGCTGCAACTGCAAAAAGCCAATCCTATTGATACAGCTTCTCAAACTGCTACACACCTTCAAAGCAAATAAACAGGACTCCATGAAGCAAGACCAAATTCACTTGATCCTTCCTTCATATTTAAGGCAAAATGAAAATATTTCGTAAGAACACATCCAAATTGATTAACAGGAACTTTGGATTAAATTTACATCCTGTCTACTACCCTCTCTTTGGCAGGAAGCATTAGATGTGCCACAGGAAACTACCCAAATCCTGAATTATGGACTGGTTTGACCTTTCAGTCAGTTTCCAGTCAGCCTCCTCAGTTAATGATGGATTTGTCTCTCAGACCATAGGGATTTAGGATCAATTCCACATATAAACACCAACACTTTTCTTCATGAGTAACAGTAACTGTTATCAAAATATTTATAAACCTGACTGAATGAAGCCTGGTCTTCCTCTGTGAAATGAGAGGAGATTTTTTTAGACTTCATTATCCTAGGTGCAACCACCATTTTTACAGAATAAGGATTTTCAACCCATCCTCACACCACAAGGAGAACTCAGAGGCTAAGCTAGCAGCTCTCTCTTACAGAGGATTATTATGGGATCTTTACCAATGACAAGATGAACCTGCTCAAGAAGCCTGACACGTGGCCTGCCCCCAGAAAGAACAGTCTCATCCTTCTTCTATCACTCCTTCAAGTCACACTGATTTTTTTTTTTTCTACCAAATAATTTTCAGACAGATTAGTTCCCAGTGCTATTCCTTGCATGGCTTTAACAGCAGCAGTGTTAGCACAAGGATGATGCTGGGAATGTGGTGAGGCCCGTTTCTCTCTGCAGCAGTGCACACTCCAGTGAGCCTAAATCATCCTCCAGCCTGCAGCTTAGAAGTGGCAGCATTAGACTCTACCTTAGCTTCACTGACTTGCAGCCTTGCTGGAGATTTAGAAGTAGAGAGCTTTACACTATGAGGAACGTCTGAAGGATTCTACACTGCAGTCCTGTTTATTTAATAGGGAAAACTAGAGACTGCCAGTGAAGTTACAGAGACAGCAGCACTATGACTCTTCTTTAAGAAAACAATAAAATTCCTGGGACTAAAAATCACACTTGAAAACATGGTTTTAAGGAAGGGACTTCAAATTCAGGAT
This sequence comes from Sylvia atricapilla, assembly GCF_009819655.1. Classification (NCBI taxonomy): domain Eukaryota; kingdom Metazoa; phylum Chordata; class Aves; order Passeriformes; family Sylviidae; genus Sylvia; species Sylvia atricapilla. The sequence continues at coordinate 14,090,467 of NC_089152.1, forward strand.
TTGGGTTGTAGTTCTAAGGCATTTAGAAATACAACCCTAACGCTGACCTTCTGGGAGCACACACTGAAATTCAGTCATTACACCATAAACCTCCAGGAACAGCATTTCAATCCCTGAAGAAATGACAAGCTGGCACAAAACCAAAACATTTACCTGTAAAACAATATCCCAAACAGATTCAGGAGACACGGGTTTGGTTTTTTGTGGGGTTTTTTTGTTTTTCTGGTTTTGTGTGGTATTGTGGGGTTTTTTGGGTTTTGTTGTTGTTTTATTTTCTTTTGTTTCTACATGTGATTAACAATTATTTATCAAGTTCTAAGCACTTAAATTGTAACTGAAATAACAAGAAAAACAAGGGCATTACACATTCCTGAAATATATTAAGAGAGTGGTGCTGCAAAGGAGGGAGCCATAGAAACTAAGATACAGACACAAATATTTTAACTTTCTTTTTGTTTCTCCTGGGTTATACAAAAAGCAGGCAATTCTAAACTGTGATGAGATCTTCCTAAGTGAAAATCTATAAATGATACTTCAGTTGGTCACACTGAATATCTAACTTTTGTACTGGATCTTACATGTTAAATGCAAGGCAAAGCATGTATTCTAACAGTAATCATCTTTCCCCATGTCAAATAATTTCTTAATTTCACAATAGCACATAAAATCAGATAACACCAGTACACACAAACCAGAACTTTTTTTTTTGGCCTATTTTGTAGCTTCAAATGCAATTTGAAATGTTACTTTTTCTCAATTAAATCTCCTGAGGCACTTTGGCACAATTCTTAAAAAAAACCAAAACAACAACAACAAAAAACTACAAAGAAAAGGTCAAACCAACCCATATGGAACACAAAACTACATTATAAAGTCAGAATCAACTACCACTCTGATCTGAGTATGATTCCATTTTTTAAGCTTTAAGGTGTATTCATAGTTACCATCAGAGGCTTAAAGTGCTTGCAAGTAACAATTTCATACCTAAACTGGACATGAGAGAAAATACTTCATAGAAACTGCAAACAGTGCAATGTAGCATATTCTAGCTGATGTTATTCTGGTGGTTGTATTTCATCCTTTACATCTCACTACAATTAAAACACATATGAATAAAATATTTAAAGCAAACACCTTTTAAAATATCACTAACCTTCCATGAGCATGAAAATCGAGGCGCAAGAACTGCTCTTCATGTGACACTGCTCTTTTGGCACGCTGGTGTTTTTGGTGTAACAAATCCACATCGTAGGACAGTCCTTCATAGTGTCTAATGTACTTATTTAGAGGATTTCCATACTGGCCTGAAAAACAGAGATAAGTAAGGTTATAACCATACTACCAGGCATGGCAGACCTCTGCTGCAAAGCAGTTGGTAACAAGGACCCAAATTCCACATTATATCCATTTTAACTTATTTTTTCCCCTTTGTACATGTCAGATTCATTCCACAGACAGGACACACTATCTACAGCTACAAGTGCATCAGATGGACCTTGGAAAGCATCTTCCCCTTGAATTTCCATCAAAACAAGTACAGCTCATTTACTCCAAAACTCCCCCAACAATGCAAACTACATCACTGTCAACAGGAATGCTTGAGAGATGCTTCAGAAAGGCACTCTTGATTCAAAATAAGAAGTGCAACAGCTCAATACCTTTCTTCAGGTTCCCTGAAATAGTGCTTCCAACTGCACTCTGCAGTCACACCACCACAATATCTGCTCAGAATGTTTGTATTATACATGTGAAATATCCAGGGAAATTAAGAGCAAATCCTGCCACCCAGCAACACATTTTGTATCACATGGAATGTTCTACCACATGGAAAAGTTTTATTAAAATGTATCTCCAGAGATGTAGATTCAGTTCAGTCTATTCTGCACAATTCCTTCTAGGGTAATAGTTATGACTCATGTTAATATGAGTTGATGGCAGAAAATGGTGAAGATTTTGACCTTCCTGTCCTGATGGAGGAAGAGACATCAACCACCAAAAAGACCCCAAAATACAACTTGTGGAGAAAACCAGAAGAACTCTGAATTATACCAGAAGAAAAATCAGTATCTCATAGTCAATTTAACTTCAAGCCAACCTAAATGTGAGTTCTCAGGGACTACATGTGGTATTTTTCTTCAGCTATCTAAAAAGATGACCAAGTAAACTAATACTTTCAGATGCACTGCTTGCATTTAGCAGCCATGTGCATAAGATGATATTGCTGTATCTGTTTAAAATTCCATTAATGCTATACTGCAGAGAAATCACATTCGTATTTCCTCACAGTACTGTAAGCTTCTGCAAATGTTGACTCTTCACTAGTAACTGCAAATACAGTCCAATAACAAAACTTCATTCTAATTTCCTCTCACCCTTAGTCTCAAAATACAAGACCATTCTCATTCAGCTTTCCAGACAGGAAAGCCTCTCAGGCATCTTAAAATGTTTAAAATGTGTGGTTCAAGGAAGTCCACATTATTTCTAATCCCAGGACCATTACAAAGTTTCAGTAATTAGCAGGAGTTTTGAGGACGCAGGATGTTGTCTGTGTCAGTTGTTTCTCCCATCACTTCCAACATAATCTCTCCAAAATGAACCATAACAACTCCTATAACCCAAGAACGTCTATAAACCCAGCCAGACTGATCTGAAACCATGCACAACATACATGTGCCTGACTACAGATACATGCCTTCCAATTCCAGCTGTATGACCCAGAAGTGTCAACATTAAAGGAAACAAGCTTCAAAATTAACCAATATAGGCTAAAACTTGAAATTTTTAATTGTTAAATGAACCTGAATCTAGAATAAAATATTAACAATTGCTTTAAGAACTTGATCAAAACTGGAGAGTAAGTACACTGCAGAATGTGTAAACTTCTGTGCTTCAGAATCATCTTTAAATTTTTTATAGTAGGAAGCTTTTAATAATGCACTCCTTAAATTGTTACAGACCATTTTTCTTCTCTGTATGGCAAGATACGCTTCGAACAGCTTCAGGCACCCAGAAAAAAAGTTTTGAAGTGTGACAATTTACTGAGGACCCAATAACACTTGGAACTCGACCCTGGTCTCATGACCACGTGAAAAGATGAGAGACAGCATTTAACCGAGTCACAAAGAACAGTTTTTAAGTGCTTACTACTGTGACAAGACAGCAAAAGACTACTGACATTAGAAGTTTTATAACTGTTCTCTCTGCTAAGGAAAATCAGAGAGGGTTTTAAGTAAAAAAGATCTTTCTTTTTACCAAAAAAAAATTTAATACACTTGGCATGATCAGGCAGTGAAACAACACTTTCTTTTCCCTTTCTCCAAAACTTAAGGAACCCCTTATGTTTTAAGTACTCTCATAACAAACACTCAACACAAACACTGCTGCTGCTCTCTCCTTGTTCAAGCAGAGCAGCTGCATACCACCTAGAGCATTCGGGCTTCTCCAAGAAGGGACTTAAGGCTTCCAAATGAACAGTTTCACTTCCAGAAGCCTCAGTAACATCAACATTACTATGGCGTTCGAAGTCTGCACTCTGATCACTCTCCCTCTTCTCAAACCGGGTACCTATCAAAAGGGATTATCTTCTCCACAAAGGTATCTTAATAAGTAGCTCAAGCTTGGTAACACAAGAATCCATAGAGGATTCTGAGGCAAAAGTTCATTAAACTGGAAAGAAAACTTCACTGAGGTACTGAATCTGCAAGTGGCACACCCAAGAAATGATTATGATAGTACATACCAGATCCCAGCCTCTGTTACAAACTGCTGCCGTTATCTTCTGTAAACCAAAAACTAGGGGCTCGGGCTTTTTTAACAAAGATTGCGGGACAAAGATCTTTTCAATTAAGGAAACCTGCAGTAAGAAAACCGAACCATGAACACCTAAACGTAATTTATGGAAACTGCTCAATAAATTCCACGTGTCATGTTGCCATCAACAAAACAAAGACAGCGTGATGGCTTTCCAGGCAATCTGGTGAAGTAAAACAACATTACACTTCACCTAAACACTAAACCAGGAGACAGAAACCTTTCAGGATACAGACATCAGAAAGTGACAAGGGGATGGCTTTTGAACGTGACAGTATAGTCTTCTAAAGACTTGCTAAACTAGATGTGGCATTTCCTATGACAAACTCCCTGCAGGAATGAAGCTTTACTCTCAAGGGCTTACTTTAAACAGAATGAGGCAAAGCATTTAGGCAAATGTCTCAGTCCCTGTGAAAGATGCTTTGTGTATGCAGATATACAACTCCTCAGGATCCCCAGAGAGCTGTGAAGTATCTACAGTTGCTGTTGTTGTGAACAAACAAATCCCACCGGACAGGTATGGAGACTGAGGCATGTATTCTCACCTTCTAACCAGCCTTATGCAAAGGCTAAATTGGATCATCCATGTGATTTTAGCTGTAAGCTTCCCGGAACAAGGCAGGCAAACACATGTAACAGTTGTTCGGTGGTATGTGTGAAATGATTCCCTGGTTGGTTATTTCCCCAAGAAGAGCTTCTCCCCCCAGACAAACCCTGCCCAGTCTGCAGGAGGGAAGCAGCACTCGCAGCAGATGAAAGGAGCTAAGGAACACTTCAGCCACGTGGATACACAGGAGTCCACGGGATCAGACGGGAGACATCCAGGAGCGCCCAGGGGGCTGCTGACACCCCTTCCAAGGCTCTATCACCCTTCTGAGAGCTCCTGACAAACGACATCCCCATCTTCAAAGAGGAGGGCCTGGAGAATTACAGCCTGGTCAGACTAATCTCAGTGTCTGTGAAGATTCTGAAGGAAATTTTTGTGGAAGCTAGCTCCATGTACAAAAAAAAAAATGACTAGTAATAAACAGTACTGAAAGTTTACCCGTGTAAATATAAATACCTATTAATTTTATACACATCACTGTAAAAGAGAATAACATTTAACTTCCCGTAAGAAGATAAATCAAGCATGCACCGTTCTAAAAGATGAAGTTTGCATTAAACCACTCAGATTAAGACTTGCATGACAAATGCAGATAGTTCAAGCACAACTCAAGTTTGTTAGTGGGGTGGAAAAAGGCACAGAACACAACTTGACAGAGTATCAGAAATTGTTCAGAAGCCAAGCTAACTCACCAGACAAGTCTTATTACTGCAAGCATCATCACTAATTTACAGATTTAAAATGCCAGCATGTGATAAACATCTTGTAGAGAATTATTATTATAATTTTAATTAAGATAATCAAAGCAACATTTGCTTCAAGTTGTTTTCAACAGAGTTTATCTATCATACGAAAAAGCTCTCTTTACATGGGACATTGAAGAATGTACACTGCATTCAGATTTAGCAAGCCAGAGATTCTACCATATACCTCCTGACTTGGACTTCTCTGAAGAATTTATTCAGGCGGTTGTTTCAAAACTGCCAGCAGAAGGGCAGGCCTCGCTCTCCCTTTTACATCTCTTCTGTTTCCATTCTTCCCTTGCACTGGCACTAGGTTCAGCTGAAAAAATATTCTCTCTCTTCTGGTCAAGTGAGTTTTTGGTGAAAGAAAAACATGTAATCAAGAAGTCAAGTCAGGATCATTTCCCTTCACTGAGGCCTCAATTCAGGGCACGGTCAGACAGTATGGCAACACCAGTGCAAGCAGATGTCTGCTTTTTATTGACCCTCTTCCTCTCCACCCTGTGAAAGTCCCAGTTCTTCTTCCCCATCAGGCCTGGGTTTGCTCAATAAAGCAACTCTAGTTACGCATCTGGCAGGAACTGATCAATTTTTTTTTCTTTGGATTGACTTCTCATGCCAGGAGGAGAAGTGGGAGTGCAGGGCCAGGGCAGGAGCACCAGACAGCAGTAACTCAGTACTGTGGCTTTGCCATACTGCAAAAATGAACCTTTGGATCTTTTAGAAGTATAAACAAACTGCAGTCTGAGGCTTTTGGGCAACAGTATTTCAAAGCAACCACCTAAACACCTGATTTTATTTATTTTAAATTACCATAGGCATTTCTGTAGCAACCATCTGACAGCCGTCTCGACTAGACACTGAATCAACCATAATGTTTTTATTTTAAACTCCAAATAAATGCTGGAGGCTGAGTACTGCCATATTTATGAAGGCTACTGTTCTTCTCAATTTATAGTAAGAACACAACTAAATCACTCAGATGCTGATAGCTCATAAATGCCTTCCCACAACTCCCCCATGTGTCCAGAAAAAAAGCAGAATTTTTCCCATGCTCACTGGGAAACAGGCAGTTCAATATTTAGCACAAGACATTAAGATACAACTTGGAAGCCCTAGCAAAAAAACACCACGTTGTACCAGTGACAACAAACTACTTATCATAGATTGCAATGCTATTCAGCATTTGATCAACCTAGCCAAAGCATGGTCACTCTTGTTTAATCCAAGCTTGTCAGAGGCCTCCACAGTTCTCCTTAGTGTTTGCTATTGCCCTTTCCCTTTTTTTTAAATGACCCGTAGGTAGAAGAAGAGGTTAAATTAGTTATTTCCAGTCCTCCACGAACATCATTATGTATGGATAATTAAGTACTGATTAATATACCTGCATGTATCTTCATCACGTGCAACAAAGCATGCTACAAAAAGCTGCCAATAATATCACCCAACTTAAGTACCACTTCACACACATCAAAATTCATCACAGCACCAGTGAGTGAATAGATCCCTTAAGCCAAGCAATTCCAGGGGTGTTGGGGAAAACACTGAGATTCACTTTAAAAAAAAAAGAATTCTTAAAAGTTAAGGTACATATACATTATCTGAAGTAGACACTATACATCAGAAGCTAAATTTTAGCTTTCCCTAATTACCAACAGAAAGAGAACAAAATAAATGGTGTGGCTTTTCCTTCTTATACTATTTAAACAATATTCAAACTGCTGGACCAGTGGTTTTATGAAGATAATGGTTATGCAGTGGAAGCAAAGAAAGAAGAGAACACCAGAAGTGATTTCAACCAGAACCTGATCAAGAATGTTTCTGGGGCTACTCGGCCAAACTTCTGATAACGTGTCTGCTTTCACCACACAGCCACAACTGACCAAAACCTATGAAGCAGCCCAAGACAGACACTGCAGTACATTTCACCAGTGCAGCAGCACTACTGACTACTTTTGATTGCACTGCCCTTATATAATTTAGAGAATAATATAAACTACAACAGAAAATAATTTTTTTAACAAAACAAAGAGATTTCACTAAACCTTCTCAAATAAACCATCCAAATTATGCTGCGCCATTTTTTAAAAGTTGGTTTTACTCAGTTGTGAGCTAATGTTACAGTTGGTTCTTTTAATCTATACCTTTGTATCTAAAGACTATTATAACAGAGTATGTAGGGTGCCTGCACTGTACAGTGGCACAAAGCCTTGCTTAATTCTGAAAGAGCTCAAACCCAAGTATCCCAAAAAAATACTCCAATCTAAGGCGAAACAGACAAACCCCTAATTTTTTAAAAGTGCAGATTAGTGAAATTTCCAAAATCATTACTATTTAATACCTATGTGGCTTAAAACCAGACAACTTTACAGATAAATGTAACTTAGCTTCCAGATGTGTGTAAAATTAATGAGGCCAGATGCACTGCACATAAACAAAATGTAATTGTTGGGCTCTTTTCAGTTCTTTCCAGTTTGCACTACTCTCACAGTAACTTCTTTAAGAATCATGAACTTGTCCTTTCCACACAGATATTAATACCTGCCTAAAAGGAAAAATACACAAATGAAAACCCCTATTTTTCAATAAATAAAAACATTTACAGTATGTAAGAAACTCTAGCAATATGAACACAGGTAAAATAGACCTTCCTAAACCTAAAAGGCTATTTTTAATTTAACACACAACTTTGGCAAATCCTTCATAATTAAATTCAGTCTTTTACCATAAATGTTCTACTGGATATTTTAGAGATGTGTATTGGCATTATCACTAGATTTCTATACAGCATTATCAATATTTTTTTAAAGATTTACCTGCACTGCTACACACCAAACACACGCACTTGTGCCACCTGCTAGTGAGGTGTGCTTCCTAGTGCCCAGAAATTCTGAAGGTGCCCATTCTCCTCTCAAAGAAAAAAATTAACAGGAATTTGTGAAATACATTTAAAGAACTTTCCTCTATATATCCAGAGGAATGCACTTTACACGTTTACTACTGTTTTTCAGGCACAACTGCCTGCCTGGAACTAAACAGTGAAAACAACCCTCACAACTGGTTAATGAACTATTTTGAATTAGATCTGTGCCAGGACCATTTACTTCAGAAAACAAAGAGGCCTGGAAAGCATGCCAACCATTAAGTCTGAAATATCTCGACGGCTTACAAGAATTTATGAAGAAAAACCTAAATTGTTTTGTGTCTCCCACTCCTAATCATATAAATAACGGGATGGCTTCTGACCAGGCAAATCACCCTACTTTTTATCTCACAAGTACAACCTGCTGAAGTTTCCCATAGTTGGATGTTACTTTTTGAGAATGTGCGAAGGACCAGCATTTAGCGCTACCTTCTTTGTTAATAAACCTACACACAGATGCACGCAGAGGCAGAGCCCAGATAAATCGGAGAGGTGCCAAATGAAATAGAGGAAATAAATCTTATCAGCTGTTCCACCCACAGCTCTCTAGAAACACCCTCCCAAGTCCACCCTTCCCGAAACCTTTTTTCTGTACAAAGTCGAAACTATTTTCCCTGCCATGACTCGACCCATTAAACACTCCCAGGCGCAGTGGAGAAACTGCCCGGTTCCTGACGCCGAGGAGCTCTCCTAACGGGAGCAGATACAGTTACTCGGCCCCGTAACACAAGCGAGTTCTGCCCCGGCCTGAGAGAGGGGAGACCCTCTCTCTTCGGTCACACTTCGGGGAGAACCCGAGCTCGTCTTTTATTTCCTTTAGCTGAACTTTCTGCCTGCCGTCCTTCCTGGTTTCGGGGAGAGGGAAGCGGCCGCGAGGGAAGGAGCCGGGAAGTCCCGAGGGACAGAAGCGGAGCCGGGAGCGGAAAACAAAACAAACACAGCCGAGCGCGGAGAGCAGGAGCCGAGCGGGAAGGAGAGCAGAGAGCAGCTGCCCCGGGGCTCGGCGGGGAAAGTCCCGGGGAAGGGACGGGGCGCCAGGCCGGCCGCGGGCGGTGGGGAGAGGCCCGGGGGGGCTGAAGCGGCGGCGGAACGGGGAGCCCGGCTGGCGGCCCGGCCGCGGGCCTGGCACCGGGGCGCCCCGGGGAGCGGGGCCCGCCGCCCCCGGCCCCGAGCGCCGGAGACGGGAGAGAGAAGAAAGAGGGAGGGAGGGAGGGAGACGGCCCCAAAGCAGGGCCCCGCGAGGCCGGGCGGCTCCTCACCTCCAGCGCCCGCCGCGCAGGAGCACAGCAGGATTATCGTCCCCGCCAGATCCATCTCCGCCGGGCGCAGGCCCCGCCGCCGCCGCCGCCGCCGCCTACCCACGGCACATCCGCCCCAGACCGGCGCCAGGCGGGATGGGGAGGGGCGAGCCGGGCGCCTCCCTCCGCTTTGTCCGCCGCCGCTCCGGAGGACTGTTCCCGCCCACGGAACGGCCGCGGATCGGCCGGGCTCGGCGGCTCTCCCGGCGGCGCTGCCCCGTCTCCCTCCGCTCCGCGCGCCGCCGCTCCGTCCGCCCGCGCGCGCGCCAGACGCCGCCGGGGGGCGGGGCCGCGGGACACGCCCAGAGCGCGCGGAACGCCCCGCCCCGCGCGCAAGGGGCGGGGCCTAACGGAAGGGGGCGGGGCCGCAGTGACACGCCCGAGGGGCGGGGCCCGCGAGGGGCGGGGCCTCTTCCGCCGTTTCCGGCGCGCCCCGGGACGGAGCTTCGGACCCTTCAGCGCAACGAAGTGCGGACGCGCCGCACCGGTGCTTTGTCCCTGCCTGATACATGGCTTTTCCTTGCAGAAAAGTAGTTGACTTTTAGAGTTTAACTCTGGTTTCCTTCATCCCCTTACCACGTACACAGTTTTTCCTTGCACAAACTAATCTACTTAGTTTCAGAGTTTTATTTTAGGTCACCGACTTCTCCCGGTGCTCTACATGTTGTGAAGTGTTGCAGGGTCCCCACTGAACAGGGACATATCATTCTGAGGCTGTCTGGAACAACCTCCGCAATTCAAGGGTACAGGAAAATCCTCCCGTGGAAATACAAACGTGAGAACAAAATGTTTCCTCTCTTGTTTGTCCTTATGCTAATTCTTCCATCAACTGTGCCATCTCAAAGATTTATTTTTTGTGCCAAGTTTCTCAGTTTACTATCAACGCTTTCTGTTTGTGCTTTTCCATTCCTATTCCCACATCAGAATAAAAACTTCCCTCTGAACATTGATATAGGTGAGAAAAAGTGTTATGGAAGTGCACATAGAATGTAAAATTACAGTGAATGTACCTCAGGTAAGGCTGCAGAAGTTGATGCAAGTGTTTACAGAGTTCAAATTAGCTGCTGAGAATAAAATGAGAGCATAAATCCGTATCATCCCAGGACTATTAAAAATTCGTGATTAAAAGCTTAAGATTTCTGTAGGAAGAGGAGAGGTTCATTGCAGTAAAGTCTGGGTAATACATCCACATCAATTCTTAGAGAATCACAGAATGTTAAGGGGTTGGAATGGATATTAAGGAACGTTTAGTTCCAGCCCCCTGCCATGGAGAGGAACACCTTCCACTAGAGCGGGTTGCTCAAGGCCTTATCCAACCCGGACTTGAACGCTTCCAGGGATGAGCCATCTGCAGCCTCTATGCAACCTGTGCCAGTGCCTCACCACCCTCAGAGTAAAGAATTTCTTCCTAATACGTAACCTAAATTTCCTCTCTCTCAATTAGTCTATTCAATCAAACTGTTGAAGTTATCTGTTATACTGACCACGGCCGTATTTTCCCTAGTACGACTGTCTGAGACACCGCACGGCCGAGCACGGCGCGCCCTCGGGAGAGGCGGACTCACCTGTCTCCCGCCCCTCCGCGCCGCCCGCCCCGGGCCCGCCGTGACCCGCGGCCGCTCCCCCCGCCCGCACGTCCCCGGCGGGGCGGAGCCGGCGCCGCTGCTGTGATGGCGTCGCGGGCGCTGCGGGCGGAGGCGCAGCCGCTGCGGTGCCAATAGAGAGCGGAGCGGCCGGGCCGGGCATGGAGAGCCTGGCGCAGCCCCCGCCGCCCCCGGGCTCGCTGCAGACGGGCGGCGGGGGCGCTGCCAGCCGGCTCCGCCCGGGAGAGGCGGCGGCGGGCGAGGGCGGCTGCAGGGAGGCCGAGGAGGGTGGCGGACGGCGCAGCCCTTCCCCTCCGCCGGCCCCCGCTCCCGCCGCGGCCCCTCGGACCGCGTCCCCCTCCCGGGCCGCGGAGGGCGCTGAGGCGGCGGAGGGCGCGGGGCTGGCGGCGCCGGAGAGTCCCGGAGCGGCGCCCGTCTCGGAGAGCGGTCCCGCGGGAGCCGGCTCCGGGAGCAGCGGCGCTCCCAGCCCGCCGGGGGAGGAGTCCCGCAGCCTGGACTCGCTGGAGTCCTTCTCCAACCTGCACTCCTGCTGCCCGAGCAGCTCCGAGCTCAACAGCGACGCCGACGAGGCGGTGGTGGCGGGGGCCTCCTCGGGGGGCCCGGCCCCGGAGCCCGAGGGGGACAGGCCGGCGGCGGGCTCCCAGCTCCTCTCCGCTTCCAAGGAGCGCTTCCCGGGCCAGTCGGTCTATCACATCAAGTGGGTCCGCTGGAAGGAGGAGAACACGCCCGTCATCACCCAGAACGAGAACGGCCCGTGCCCGTTGCTGGCCATCATGAACGTGCTGCTCCTGGCCTGGAAGGTACCGGCGGGCGCCATGGCGGGGCCGGGCGGGCGGGGCCCTCGGGCAGCCGCGGGTCGTGTGGCGCCGGCGGCGTTCGCGCTCCTGAGCCAGCGCGGCGGCGGGGAACTCGGGGTGTTTGTGACAAGGACGTTATCGAGAGCCTGGAGAGCAACTTGTGACGAGGGCGTGTGGCGATAGCGCAAGGCGGAATGGCTTTAAACTAGCAGAGGGCAAGTTTAGATACAAGGAAGAGCTTCTCCGCCGTGAGGGCGAGGAGGCACAGGCTGCCCAGGGAACCTGTGGGTGCCCGGTCCCTGCCAGTGTCCGAGGCCAGGCTCCTTGGGTCTCTGGTCTTGTAAAAGGTGTCCCTGCCCCTGGCAGAGGGATTGGAACTTGATGATCATGCAGGTCTTTTTCAACCCAAACCATTCCGTGTTTCTTTCAAGAAAGAATACGCAGGCTTATTTCTGCTGTTAAGCACAAGTCTCACATGCAGAACTTGGAAAATAAACACTGCCGTGCAGTATATTGCCAATATACCATTTAGATGCTGCTCTCTTACATAGACTTACTCGTTGTTGTCTTAAAACAGAAATAAAATTACCTAAATGATATTTGCTAACCTGAACAAAATATAATATATAATAGTTTGCACATGTATACAGGTTTCTAGTAAGTAAAGATTACTGTTGATAGCACCGAGTACATAGGTAATATTTTTGGAAAATAGGTTAGTTTCATATAATAAAGTATATGTAGAGTGGAACAAAATGCAGAATTGTACAAAATTTGGTTTTGTACAAATAACTGCCTGAGTAATAGGGACACATTCATACAGTTATGCAGTACAGATTGTATTTAAATTAATGAATAAATCAGGTAGTGATCAATACAGCTTTGAGACCTGGAAGTTCTTATGCTCCTGTGCTCCATAGCCATTGTAGATGTGGACTTCCCTTAGTCTTAAAATATTTTTTCCAATCTTTTAAGTAATTAAAATCTTAATGCATAATGTAGTTACTAACATGTCTATGTGAAAGGAGTATCTGCTGGAGGAAAGCTGTAAGGTTGTGTGCATTGCAAAACAAGGATGAGGGGCATGTCTCAGGAAATGCTGGCAATTCAGCCCCAGAAGACTGAAGAGCTGACAGAAAGGAGTCCTGAAATAGGAAAGCTTTACAGGAACAGCTTTTATGTTGTAGTAGCAAGGGGAAGAAATTTGGTATTGGAAGAAGAAGAGGTTGTTCACAGTGTGACAGGTGACTTAGGAAAAGGTGAAAATGGAAATATGTTATGAGGAGAAATTTGTTTAGATGCAGAAGATTAATGTTTAGAACTGCAGAAGATGAATGCTGTTGGTTCAGTTACAATTTCTACACAGTTTTCTCAGCAGAATAGCTCAGATGTTAGAAGGAACTCTGGGTACAGTGATGTTGCTACTTAAGCATCAGGAAAAGCAGTAGAGGGAAGTTGTGTGTGACTTTTAGCCATTGCCTTATGTTGGCTCTGCTATCCTCAAGAGGGTGTGAATGTTGTCACAGGCTTCAGTCTTGAACACTTGCTTTCTGTGCTCCCTCTTCAGCATCTGAGGGTGACTTGAAAAACTTGCCATTCCTTATCATTTTGTGTGGTGGCATTTTAAAATAAATTGCTAGTTACAGGATCTTCCTTTTTAATCTTTGATTTAATAAAAGATGTAAATGGGACGGCACTGGTCCTGTTGTTTGAATTCAAGTTTTTGGAGGTTTTGTTCTTTAACATTCTTCCTTTTCCCTCTGCTGCTGCTCTCCAACCAGAATTTTAACTGACATTCTGCTGGGATCAAAAATTACATTAGTGAGAATTAAGGTAATACTCAGTTTTATAAATAGGCAAAACCCAAAATACCCCTTGGGAATGCCCCACTGTTTCCTATTGCTCAGATGACAGGAAGTTTTCTATACTTCTGTCTATGTAAAACCTCAGCAGAATTTACATGTGCTGCAGACAAGCAGCTAAACTGGTGAAACTGTCATCACAAGTTGTTATTTATAGGCTTGAGGATTTTCATGTTAGTTGGTTATATATTGTAGTAGCTTGTAATTGACTTTCCTAATTACTGCCTTTACAAATTGGCCTTTCTTTTCCCCAGTTCATAGTCGAGAAGCACGTTGACAGTGGTTGGGGTGGCAGCTCATCTGTACATCACTGACAGTAGCTTGCTACATGTGGAGGCTGAGGATGGACATCCACCTTCTCACTCCTCCTGTGCCAAGATGAACACTAGATTGGGTCAAGTAATTATCATTTGGGAACAGGAAGGCAGACTGAAAGATGAATATAGACAAAAGTAGAGTGAGAATATCATAGTACATACTAGGTGAAAAGAAGCTACATGTAATGGGGAAAAAAGGGCATAAGAAAGAGATGAGGAGGGAAAAGAGAATCACAACAGGGAATAAGAAGTTAAACAGTTATGCTTCGGATTCTATTTCCTGTATCATCCATCATCTTTCCTTCTCAGAACTCTGTCCTAACAGGATTGAGAGTTCTGGTCATCCTGTGGATAGATCTGGTCTCAGCCAACCTAAGTGCAGTACTGCTTTGGCAGCTGGGGTTTTGGAAATTCTGAAATAGTAGCACCCACTGTGACTGTTCAAATTCCATTTTGAAAATACCAGGTTTTGGAACTTGTGATAAAGCTTGTGATAAAACTGCTACCGCTCTTTTATCCACTACTTTCAAAGGATACATAAACCTTTGAGGTGGCAGATTGCAGAAGCTGTATTTTAAATATTAAAATTATGAAATTACTTTTCTTTTGAAGTGTTTTTGCAGTCTGCCTGTCTAAGTGCAACTTGCAGTTTAGCCTGTAGGAGGGAGAGCCAAGGAGTTCTGCCACAGGAGCATTAGAGAAATGTTCTAAGAACAAAAACAAAAGCACTGTGATATCAACTTGGAAAAGTAGCTGTTGTGCAGAACAGCTGTTGTGCAAAACAGTGTCGTAACCACTTAGATTTGTGTGATGGAAATTAAGCAGAAGTAGAGATTGAAAGCAACATTTTTAAATGTATTGCAAGCATGAGTTGTGTCCTGTGATGTAGAGCAGTGTAGCACACTGTTTTTCAGCTTATTTAAATCTGGATATTTTGCTCAAGACTGTGGTTTACTATGTGGTTAAGCTTAGCAGTGCAAAGTTGGCTTTTCTAAGTGCCTTTTGTGATCATTGTTTGATGTAGTTCATGCAACACTTTCTGATAACTTCTGGCATTTTATTAAATGTAATTTGAAGTGGGGGGGAATGTGACAATCATCAGGTGCTACAAGCTTAGTGAGGATGCCATGTGGTTCTGCTCTGTGCTTCTTAGGTAGGATGTGATGTCTTGTAGCTGAAGAGCTCTGTGAACCTTAACACAATGCACAGAAATGACATACCTGAAATGTTCAGGGAAGATTTTGAGACATAAAATGAGCAAAGGGAAAACATTATACCACTTATATATAAACAATATTAATATTGCCTTGGGAAGTGCGTGCATATGGAATATCTTGTTCTTATGTAGGAGAACAATGCCAGTCGCATATTTAAAAATGTCTCTCTCTGAAACAGTTTTTTTTGTGTCATAATCCTTTCAACAAGTGGAAGGAGCTATGTTCCCTACACAGCTAGTTCTGCTAAAAGTTTGGTAACTTTTAGAAACACTATGAATTACCTATTTAGGTATCATAATAATTATGTAAGTAAATGTTATGTAACCGTTTTTTTTGCTAAGATGTATCCAAACCGGTGTGCAGCGAAGAGGTAGAGTAAAAAGTTCCAGTTAGACATTCTTAGTGTTAGGTTTTGACAAAAATGGCCTTTTTCACAGGAGCAGAGCGCAGTAGGTTTGTCAGAGCCTGCAGTGGTGGTGCCCGCTCCGAGGGCTGGCCCTGGCCCTTCAGGACAGTGTGCTGTCCGTGCTGCCGGCCCGGATGGCCCGTGTGGTCTGTATGGCCCGTATGGCCTGTATGGCAGCCGGCCCATATGGTCCGTATGGCAGCCGGCCCGTATGGCCCTTGTGGTCCGTATGGCCCGTATGGCCGCCGGTCCGTATGGCTGCCGGTCCGTGTGGCCCGTGTGGCAGCCGGTCCGTATGGCTGCCGGTCCGTATGGCCCGTATGGCAGCCGGCCCGTATGGCAGCCGGCCCGTGTGGCAGCCGGTCCGTGTGGCCCGTGTGGCAGCCGGCCCGTGTGGCAGCCGGCCCGTGTGGCAGCCGGCCCGTGTGGCAGCCGGTCCGTGTGGCAGCCGGTCCGTGTGGCCCGTGTGGCAGCCGGCCCGTATGGCAGCCGGTCCGTGTGGCCAGGCTGTGCACAGCTTGCCGTGCCGGCCCTGGCAGCCTCCCTTCCTCCCGGGCCGGGACAGCCCGCGGGTCACGCCTGGAGCGCTGCCCGCTCCCGGGGCACCGAGGGAACCGGGCTGAGGACGTGGAGCGGCAGCACACGCTCTCAGCCTGCCGTGTGAAGGCTCATGAAACTGTTCCTGCCAACCCAGGGCCACTTACTTGCAAAGAATATTAATTGTTTTTTGTCAAAGCTGCTTGAAGCTACCCTTACCTCTCTGGAACACTGCGTTCAGAGGAGTTGCGTGGTTTAGATAAACATGTTTTGAGACTGTAGGTCTGATATCAGACTCATTATACAAGCCAATAGAAATTTTCCTGGACCGTTTTAATATTCGTAGTATTTTTGGAAGCATTGTCCTCTGTGCATGACTATATCACTTAATTTTTAAAGCTCTTCTGTAGTGTGGAAGAATACGGTGGAAAAATAGTATTATGTAGTTTGAGAGTTTGTAGTCTAATTCATAGAAACTGTGTACGTTTTATTAGAAAATCTATTCCACTTGAAATTTGTGGCCACTCCTATCTTTTAATTAAAGTATGCCTTAACTGTATATAATGCTGTAGTTGTGCGAGAAGGATGAAGTTTCCCTTCCCACTCCTGAGCGTAGGAAATAAAATGTAGCTAGAGTTGGGAAGAGCCATCAGGGCAAAAGGCCAGGAAACTGCAGTAGAGGGGTACAGGAAATGGGTGGGAGTTGAGGAAATGCATTTTTCCTAAAATATGGAATTGATGTAGACCCAAGGAACTAAACATGGAAACCTATTGAGAAAATGTGCCCCTTAAAATAATAGACTGTTATGGACAGCAGCACCTTCTGCTACTGTTGCTTACCTTTTATTACTGTTGCTTCTTCTGTTGATTTATCTGGCTAATGACTGTGGATCCGTGTAATGTTTTGCTCTCCCTTAAGTTCTAAGGTATTTTTCTCTCCCATTTCCTCTTCACTGTGCATTTCCTGCCACTTAAGTGCTTTCAGTGAAGCTCTGGATAGCTGGGAAATGTCATGTTCTCTCTATATCCTTAAGTCAGCTCTGTTCAGAAGTACATAGAACTGTGTTGGAACCCCATCAGCCCACTTTAAAGGTGTGATCAAGGTCCCCCTACACATGTTAGTCCTAAAATTATGCCATGAAGTAACCAATTAATTTTGCTTAGCATTTAATCAAGCAGTTAATTTTGAGGTGTAGCTTGCTAAAATATCCAGCTTCAAGAGATCCTAAAACCATTTTGCTTTTTCTGCCTTAGAAAAAATAAATGGTTAGCTTTACAGTTGTGAGTCAAAGTTCCATTTGTTAACCAGTGATATAAATAATATTTTGTGCTATTTGTACACAGAGCTCAAATATAGGTAAGCCATGTAATTGTACTTTAGTGTTGTTGTTTGTCATGTAAGCATGCTTCTAGAAGTTCCAGATGTGGTGCAGAGCAGAAACCCCCAAGCAATGCTGGCTGAGCTGATACAAATGGTTTAAATAAATAATAAAAAAGAATCATCACAGGAGTCCAGTTAAGAGTTGAGGGAGCAGTGCTGATTTTCCTTTGTATTATATTGGCACATTTGTGGTGTGGCACTTCAGGCAGGGCTGGTGGGGTGATGCTGTTCTATGCCTTAGGTTGATGAGCTCAGCTCAGGGCTGTGCACAGCCAGTGTTTGCTAAGACTTGAATGCTGCCAGTCCCAACTGAAAGTTTAGGAAGCAGCTTTTTGAATTTGTAGTGCTATTGTTTACATGGCTCAATAAACTGTATTTATGTGACTACTCAGTATGAATATTGTCAACAGGATCAAAGAGTATGAAAGCATTTAGCCTATTGAGCATTAGTTTTGGGAAGAGTTAAGTTCTGTAAGTTGCAGTCAGTTGTCATTCATTTAATATTTTCAAAAAAAATCTGTCTGTGCATGCATGCCTCATTTTTCCTTCTTTAATTCCTTTCCCAGATCCCAGTACTACCAGCTTCTTTATATGCCCACCATCTCTGGGTTGATCAATGTCAACTCTAACACAAGTAGGGACATATTTCTTGGAGTACAAAGAAGAAAGCCATATTAACTTGAGCCTCTTTCTTCTTCCAAATTTAATGAAACTTCTTGGGAATTCATATATTTAACACATTTACCTTTTGTCACATATAATTAAAATTGATAAGACAGATATATCTGTCTTACCAATCACACCTCGTTTTCCCTAAGTTATTAAAATAGCTCGGTTTTTATACTGAAAACCCTCTCCATCACCATGTGAACAAAGTAGTGTGTTATTGTGCTGTATATTTGAGTTTGGGGTGCTGCATCAAAGGCTTTATGTATATTGCTCCTCCATTTCCTGGTTTTCTACTTCTTCTTCTTCTCCACAACCAAGGAAAGTAGGTGGAACCTATTAAATCTTAAACATGAGTTAACAGTCTCACATCACATCTTTCTATATGTGTCACAGAGAGCAGTGAGATCAGTATTGAGGAACTTGATTAAAAAATTCTTGGTATGGTAAATACCTTTTCTAGACTTTGAATGGCGAGATGTTGGAGGGTGATAGGATGAGAAAATGAAAAACTGAAGAGAGCTTAAAAAGCAACCCGACACAAACCAGCCGCAAACTCTAGAAAAATGAAATTCACATTTATGCAGAGAAAAATTGAGTGCACTATGTTTAAAGTCTGTATCCTCGTGTGGTATTTCTTCAGATTGCCAGAAGCATGTCCTTGTATGTGTTTGTGCTTTGGCTGTTGCATTTCTTTGTGCAGTAAATGGAAGTGTTCAACCAAAACATTTACCCAGGATGCTGGAAGAGACGAGACTGCAGGAAACTTTTAGCTCTGCCAAGGTGGTTGGATTTAGCAGGTGATGATGGTGGGAATAGATCAAGAAGAGGGTAATGGAATCTTCACCACAGAGTTCTGTGTCTCTGGTCTGCTCTTTGTGGAGTTAAACCAAACCCTTGGAATGTGAATGTGGGATGAGTGACTGGGAGGTCATTTCCTTGTACCTGTACAAGTCTTTGGCTTCACTGCCCCAGCAGCTATGACACTAGATCCTTTACAGACTTTGTCTGTACACAGGAACTTTTTGAGCTAATGCTCAGTTAAGAATTTTAATGAAGGTATGGAGTCAAAGACTTGAGGAAGATGAAGTTTTCTTAACAGTTCCCAGTCTGTTAGTTCTGAGTGCTTGTAGCTGAGCTACTACAGTGAGTGGTGTGAGCTCCTGTGAAGTGGAGGCGGATGCTGGAGAAATGTTTTGGAGGGAGAAGGGAGCACTATGCAGAGATGTGCTGGTGGGAGAAAGTGTGTGTGCATGTGAGTTCTCTAAAAACGAAAATGCCTTTTTAATCTTTTCTTGTGGCTGCTATTTAGTAGAGATCCAGTATGCTGATGGCCTTATAAACTGCTGAGGGAAATACAAAAAGAATTTTTCTGTCTAGAAATACCGTGCTTTTTAAATTGTAGTGTTTTGGTGTTTAAAGAGAATATACTTTTCCTTTGACAGATTAAACTGCCACCAATGATGGAAATCATAACGGCTGAACAGCTGATGGAATACTTAGGTTAGTAATTGCAATAAATCACCTTCACTTGTATGTTGTACTTTGTAGTGCATAGAACTGTTTTACTTATTTAATATTTTATTCAGCTTTTTATTTGATTCAAGGAAACTACTTAGAGTATTCAGAGTACTCATGCTTTTCCTTAACTGTTTTTTAGAAGTTTTCTGTACTGCTTTCCAAAGTGATTGGCCTAGTTGATGCTGTTGGTATGGCTTAGTACACCAACACATTGACAGATTTAAAATTATTCATGTCTCTTACAGTGTTGTTTTATTATAGTTGACAGAATGTAGTAAGTCAACTCTGTCTTTAATTGTATATAGTAACTTTAATCTTTGGAAGTATGATCCAGTTAAAGTAACAAGAAAAATTAATGTAGTCCTCACAATGATTTGGGTCTCATTTGCAGGCACTACTCTGGTATCATATTCAGTGTTCAGCAAAACTTCAGCTCTTTGTATCTGACAGGGCTGGAACTTTAATACCCCTGATGATCCAGGTGTTAAAAGTGCAGTTGTGATAGTACTTGAGCTGTATGTACTGCTTTTCCTTCCCTTGTAGCCTGACTAATATAAAATGTTTGAACTTAATAGACTAGGTTTGATTTTTTTTAAGCGAGAGAAAAAAGCCCTTACTTTATTTTATTTCTTTTTGCTTGTAAAGAACATAGCTTGTTTTTTTCAGAAGCAAGTTGCTGACTCTTCTGGTTGAAGAAAAAAGTTACCTACATAATTTCCCCCCAAAAATAAGAAAGCTTGATCCCTGTGTTTAAACATTCCTTATAATTGCATTGATGACACAACACTGTCTGAAGTCACTACATAATTTTGGTTGTTTAGATGTGTATCCTTTCTTGAAGGCATATTTAACTTCTGGAATTATCTTACTAAATTGAATAATTGAAAATAAAATTGTGTTCAAATTATTTAGGTTCCTGATCACTCAACAGGATTAGCAGTTACAGTTTTTCTACAGCTTATAAAAAACGGCCAAAACCAACCAAACAGCCTTTAACCACTTTCAAGTTAAAAGAGTACAAATCAGGAAACCTATAATGGTATTTTTCTCAGTTTAGTAATGGAGCAAAGCAATAAGTACAAAGACATTGAAATAAGATCTGGAAAGTGAATACTAGTATCTAAACATGTTACAAATATTGAACCTCAGTGTGTTGATTAACTATTAACTAATTTATTACCTTTGTGTTGTAGACAAAGGTGGAGTACAAGTGTTGTGGTTTAAGCCCAGGCAGCCCCTTGCTCCCTCCCCTACCAGTGAGATCAGGTAGAGAATGGGGAGGGTAAAAGCCAGAAAACCTGTGGATTGAGTTAAAGACTCAGTATAGGGAAAGCAGGGCAAAACAGGGAATTAATTCACTGCTTCCCACAGGCAGGCAAGTGTTCAGCCATCCCCAGGAGAGCAGTGCCCTGTCACATGTGGTGACTTGAGAAGAAATCACTCCAAGTGTTCCCCCTTCCTCCTCCTTCCCCCCCTTCATACACTGGCCATGATGTCCCGTGGTCTGGAACATCCCTGTGGTCAGTGGGGGTCACCTGTCCTGGCTGTGCCCCCTCCTGTGCTCCCCCAGCCCTCACCAGCAGGGCCCTGTGAGAAGCAGGAAGGGCCTTGGCTCTGTGTGAGCCCTGCTGAGCAATAACAAAAACATCTCTGTGTTATCAGCCCTGTGTCCAGCACAAAGCCAAAGCACAGCCCCGCACCAGCCACTGCAAGGAAAGTTCACTATACTCCAGTCAAAACCAGCACAACAAGTTTTATAGAATTACTGGTGTATAAAACATGGCAAAACATTTGCAGTATGAGTCAGGATAAGTGGTTGCCTTTTTTAAATTGTGTACATACGTACTGTGAACTGTTTGACCTTTTTATATTTTTAAGCTGAGGTACAGAGGGAGGTCAGTTTTTGAATAATGAAGAGATTGATATGATGCCCCCAGAGATTATGAAATGTTGCTTTAGTAAGAAACAGTGTTGGCCATTTGAATCTTATTTCTTAATAAGATCATATTAAGTTTTTATATTCATATTTTACTCCATAATAATAATTCAGATTATAAAACAATGTGATCTCATTAATTCAGTAGAAAACTTCAGTTGTGGTATTTATTATCAGTCAGCTTCAGTTAGAAATTTTCATAGAGATGTTGAAGCTTTGACTGTGGAATAAATTTCATTTCATTTTTGCTTTCTTTTAGGAGACTACATTCTTGATGCAAAACCTAAAGAGATATCTGAAATTCAGCGACTTAATTATGAGCAGGTAGGGAGCTGCTCCTAAAACACAGTTGCTTATGTCTGAGGAAATTAAAACTACATTTCTCACCTAGGGTTTGTCACCTTGTTAAAAACCAGAAGCATACAGACCATTGTTTGTAGCTTGTTTTTTTCTGGGCTTCATGTAGAGTAATAATTTTATGTATGTGCTATTAGTGAAGAAAAACTCAGTATCTATTAACACAAGACAAGTTGGGGTTTTTCCCCGTTATGAGCGTAATGAGGTAAAATGGGTTTTATTGAGAACTGTAACACAGAGGTACCAATAAATGTGTATAACAGGGTGTTTGCTTTTTGAAGTCTTCTATTACATGTCCTTCAGTTGCTCTGTTCTGTGGTGCCTGCCAGAGTTCCTCTGAGGATGTAAACTGAGTAAGAGAGGTCTGTGTTCTTAATCGTGATGGACAAAAAAGGTTGATGCCATGTTATGGAGGGCAATATTATTTGCACTGGCCACTATTTATATGTCATCACAGAAGTCTTTCTATACCAAAGATAATGCCATTAGTTCTAAAAATTATTGATTTAGTATGTATTTTCCAAGCTTTGTCTGTAGTCATAGCTGGTTTTTTGGTTACTGCTGGAAAAGTGAATTTGAATTTTTTAATAGGCATAAGGTTTCAAGGTAGTTCTGTTTATTAAGTCATTTTTTTGCTGTTCTCATTCACTGTTGAAAACCAAATCGAGTAACTTGAGATTTATTTGTATCAGATTATAGGATTTACTTTTGTAATAACAAAATTGGCTATTTTTTCCCACACAATTCTGTGCTGTAGAAGGTTATAGCTATAATCAACTTACAGCAGGGTGATGAAAACTATTATGCCTGGTGAAAACACAACCTCTCTAGCTTTCTTGTGCTCAAATATATGGATTTGTTATGTAAATGTCATGTACTTTAAGTTTTTAATTGTGTAATTTCAAAGAAACCTTCCGTTGTAGAAATCTTCTTCGTTGTTTTGAAGGTGTGGAAATAGCTAAAGTAGAAGTAATAATGTTGAAATTGTAGTGAGAAGCTTCTGTGGTTTTCTGGTCTGTTTGATGTAATCCTGCTTTGTTTGCGAAGTAAACATTAAAAAATCAATGCAGCGATTGTCTGTAGATGTATGATCTGAATTTGTGGACAGCTAAAGCTGACTTACTATGGACTTCTTATTCATTTAGCAGAGCAAGATTTTGGCAAAATTTCTTTCAAAACATCTCAGACTGGTTTTTATGTGTGATATTTGATCCCTGCTAATGACATGCACTTCTTAGGGTGGTTTGGTTTGCTTTTAAAATGATAAAAACTTAAAAGTTGAAGTCAGTCTTGAGAATTCAAAATCTTGCTGAATTCTAAACCTTGTGACACAACAAAGTTGTCAGGAAGATGAAGTAAAATGTACTAATGTAGTGGGAGCTGTTCCTTTCCTGGTTATGGGGACTTGACAGAACAGTGCCATTAAAGGGCTACAGGCATTAAAACTCTCATTTATAGCAGCCATGCTCAAGTGCAGATTCTGATCAGAGGACAACAGAAGTAACTGCCTTTAACCATCAGTGGTTTCAGTCTGTGAATATTTGCTGTCTCCATCTCCTGTCCAATCTGTATTTCTGATCTTTGTCATGGATTTTTCTCATTGATGTAAGCCTGAGTTCATCTTAAACAACAGAATGTTGCAAAACCCAAAAACCCCCAAACAAACAAAAAAAGTGCCTCAGTTTCCCCAAATATTTTGCACAGGGCTTTCTGACCATACTCTTTGTGGGCTTTTCTCACTTAGTGGAAAATTCTTTTTCTTGCATGTCAGGAATTTTGTTTTATCTGTTGGTTCAAGATAACTGTCTCTCAAAGCACATTTTCTTTGGCTCATCTTTCCTTTCCGTGACTGGAACTTCATAACTTGATAATTCTCCTTAGGATTCCATTGGGATCACTACTATAATAAGTGCTACTTTCATGAGTTGTTTCTACTCTAGAATCTACAGGCCATTTAAAGGTATGCCCAGAATAAGGTAGCAAAACTTTTTTTATTAAAGAAAAAAAGTGGTGAACAATTAAGATTCTTAGTACTGAGCCCTGAAATTAGAGTTGGCAAGTGGGTCTGTATAGGTCTTATCATTCATTCATTATGTTCTTCAACCTGACTTGTAAGGGAAGGCTTAAAAGGGGAGAAGAAACCTCAAGAAAAGTCCCTTGAAGATCCCCTTGTAATTCAGTTTTCTTGCAAACATCTGGCTTGTGGCTTTGGGAAGTAGAACCAAAAGCAATCAGAACTGCTTAAAACTAGTTTATGGGTGTAAAAGAAGAAACAATCAGGTAGAGGTGATTGAAGGGAGATTCTTACATTTCATATATCTTCTGGCACAATGTGTAACGTGAATGTGCATTGAAACATTTGTTTAGGTAATTTACTCTTTTAATTTTTTTATTTTGAAGTGTTGAGTTGATGAGTACTAAATGATGAAGGGTTACAAGAGTAACCACCAAGTACACAAAGCTCTGTTGGGTCATCTGTTCTTTTTTTCTTTCTGTTGTCAGAATATGAGTGATGCCATGGCAATTCTGCACAAGTTGCAGACGGGTCTGGATGTCAATGTGAAGTTCACGGGTGTCCGAGTATTTGAATACACACCTGAATGCATAGTGTTTGACCTTCTTGATATCCCCTTGTACCATGGATGGTTAGTGGACCCTCAGGTAACTTAGTCTGTTTCAATTATTTTTTAAAAAAAAAGTTATTCTGGATGTTATTGGTGGGAAGGAAGCTATCTCCAAATTTTAACAAATCAATAATGAATATGGTAATAGATTTTTTTAAATCTAGTCAGAAAAATTGAGAAGTGAATACAGACTGTGTGTTTTTTAGTGCAGGAGCTTTGCAGAGCCTGGGTCTATAGTCAAACTACTTTAAAAGCCTTCTATGACTCTGTAAAGGAGAATTGTTTTTCTGAGGGAAGTAGCAAGTTGCCCCAGATATGGTGTCCCAGTCATCATTTTTGAAAGCTTATTAAAGAACACTTGGAAGGAATACAAAGTTACTTTCCTCCTTTTTTTTTATTTCTGATTTATTAGTCACTGCTATTGAAAAATGAGGATGGTGGAACTGGTTGGAGAGAACTGCATCTTTAGCAAACATGTAACTTATTTTTAACTATATTATTTAATAGACAATAAAGTGGTATTGTTTACTTAGGGGGAAACTGGTGAGTTTTGCTGGCATAATAATGCCTAAGAATTTTTCTTTTCATGCCTTATTGGTGAGAGTTGCTGTTCTCTTACCCTGGCCCAGCTGATCCAGCTCATGCTGTGTTCTCCATGTGCCTTAGCTTTTGATGCTAAGGGTTAACTGAAGGATTTAAAATAGGATCTGAGATAGCAAAACGTGTAACACTTTGGGCTTAAAATGTTTTGGCCTAGTTTTTTTAAGGGGATAACATCCTCTCTTTATTGAATTCTTATTGTCTTATTAATAATTGCCACTGGCTTGCAGTTGTGTTCTGTTCTCAAAGGTAAGTTGTCCATGTTGTTCCTTCCTCCTGCAGGTCGCTGACATAGTAAAAGCAGTTGGTAACTGCAGTTACAATCAGCTGGTGGAGAAGATCATTTCTTGTAAACAGTCAGAAAACAGTGAACTGGTTAGCGAAGGTAGGTAATGTTTTCCTGTGTTTTATCACAGTATGTGCTCTGCCAAATCTAAGTTACATATTTTCCATGTGGGTCATGCTGAGTAGAGATACAAGTGGGAAGAGCTGCATTCTGTGTGCTGGGCTGCTTTCCCCAGGCAGGCACACAGCACTGTGCTTGTCTTCTCAGCTTCTCTGATGCATTCTCTTGATCTATTCAATACACTTTTTCAAAAGCTGGCAAGAACTTCCTTTATTGTGGTAGCATTCAGATTTCAACTTAACTATGTATTATCTCCTATAATTAGAATATGAATTATATACTCCATTACAACAATCGTGAGTAATATTAGACGTGCATGTAGCATTTCTGAACTTGGGACGGTTTGTTTACAATGCAGTGATTTTAGAACTTTGAAACTTTGTCCTCTCTCTGAATGTGTTCCCTAAGGGCTGTGGCAATATGGGGATGTAGGGGGCTGATAGGAAAAATACTACTATTGTTACCAGGTCTTACATTAGCAAGTGTGTAATAGGCACACTTAACAGTATGTGTTGCTTTTGTAGGGTTTGTAGCTGAGCAGTTCCTAAATAACACAGCTACACAATTGACATACCATGGACTGTGTGAGCTGACTTCAGCTGTCCAGGAGGGAGAACTTTGTGTGTTCTTCAGGAACAACCATTTTAGCACCATGACCAAATACAAGGTACGTCCAACATTCTTGTCTTTTTTGTGTTTTGTGTGCTCATTTCAAAGACAGTCATGGTTTTTCACTGTCTTGAAATAAAATTAAATTCCAGGTTGTTGTATGTAAATATGGCTTACAATGAATGTAAGATCTGTAGCAAATGTTGCTTAGGAATTATTGATTGCAGTGATTTAGACACTGGGATCCATTACTACTTTAAGTCTTCCTGTAGCCTTTCCCTTTATGTTCAGTTTACTCCCTGTGTAAAGTTTTTGTGGTTATGTATGTACATTTCTAACATGGCTTAAATTTTCTTGCAGTTTGTGGATGGCATAATAAGGTTAATTTATTTAATTTCTTGTTTCTGAGGATCTAAAAGTTTGCATTACATTTGGGCCAGTAGATGAATAGGTCC
Source organism: Sylvia atricapilla (assembly GCF_009819655.1). Taxonomy (NCBI): domain Eukaryota; kingdom Metazoa; phylum Chordata; class Aves; order Passeriformes; family Sylviidae; genus Sylvia; species Sylvia atricapilla. The sequence continues at coordinate 14,117,143 of NC_089152.1, forward strand.
ATGTGCAAAATGCCAAATGTTTGGAGAAGTTGAGATAAGCTACAAAATATTGGTTCCCTTTTTTAGGGAAGAGAATTTTTAAAAATTATTTTTATCTGTATCTGGGGAAGCAAAATGGCAGCAACCATGAAAGAAGTATTCCAGGATACGAAAAGCAAGTGTCAGCTTGGTTAGTGCTTCTGGGACTCCTTCCTCCGTGGAATGGAGAATGTGGCTTGGCAAGTTTACGTTCATTTATGGAGCATCTTCATGCTAAAACAACTTTATTTTTGCTGGGATGGTAGTGGATGAGTTTTTACCCTTGTATAGAACTCTTAACTCTAAAAATTACGTTTTGGTTATCTGTTATTTAATAAAACTTCAATTTCATGTACACTTGTGCTTAGGGAAAATGTAAATAAAAGCAAAAAAAGGTGTGTAAAAAAGTTAGGAAACTACTGGTTTTGCCATTATAATATAATGGCATGTACCTCATGTAAATTACACTTTCATTTGTCACTGCTAGTCCTTTTTTCCTCCCTCTGTTAGTTAATCTTGACTGTCAATGCTAATCTTTGGCATTTTGAGTAACTACTCTGAGCTAAGCTAAAGGTCTGAACAGTCCTCAGATATAATGATTAACTCTACAAGCAGGTAACACATTTGGTTTTCTGATTAGAGTACATCTGAGGTGTGTTTTAAATCTGTGCATACCAATGCCACTCTCTTAAAGCAGTAGGGCAAGTAAAAGGATCTTTCTCCTTTCTTCCTCCATTTACATAACCAAAAGCTATTAAATACATCTCTCTGTGGTCAAATATTACACTTTCTGATGCAGCTCATTTAAATTACAATTTTGAGTATGGTTTTTCCACTCTCTGCTTTTCTAAATTTAGTTCTTAGATTAGCTGTTGGTAGCTCATGAAGCAAGCCTGTACACTGTTTTATGCTTTCATTATGGAGTAGGGAGGAAAGAATAAACCCCAACCTCAACATAATTTGGATTTAAAAAAGAAACCAGTAAAAGTACAGCTTCACTTTCTGGGTACAAATGGTATCTAGAGGTGCAGCATACCTCTTTTACTTTGTTTAAAGGCTATTCCTGATAAAATGCATAAATCCTCCTGGAAATAATGTGGGCTTGTGCTATTATTAAAGCCTTTAAAATCTAAACCATTATTTGTGTTAGAGTCAATGAGTATCATTTGACCTGTGGATTATAAATACAGATTAGTTTTGTGAAACAACGTGCTCTTTCTAGTCTTTTGCAGCCCAGTATTGAGATTAAAGGCCAGAACCTGGAGTGTGTTTGTGCTTTATCAGCTTCATACTTGTAAACATGTACTTCTCAGTTGAGATCCTTTTTCCTTATAGAAATAAAATATAACATTTCAATGAGTTAAATGTCTTTAGCCAATATTAATAATACAGAGCAGGTTAAGGCAATGACTAAGAATCTGTGTCATGAGTTTTACCTGTAGGAACTAAATACAAGTCTTAAGAAATAAAAAGTTAAAATATTTGAAGAAGAGTGTTGTTTGTATATTTAAGGTTTGCTGCTGCTAAATCACAGTGGTTTTAATCTTGTGCTTTTTGAGAATTCTTAGAATTCTGAAATGCTAAGTTGGAAATAGAGGCCATTATTATTGTTTTTCACAATCATTATGGGGACCTCCCTAGTAGTTAGTGTTGAATTTCCATGTTATTTACATGTTTTAGTTCCTGAGGTTATTGCTTGTAAACAGTATCCATTTGGATTTGGATTTTTGCTGAGTGGTACATGACAGAATTTGAGATATCAAGAAACTTTTTAGTAAAGACAGATAATAACTTTTAAATTTATATTTGAAGGCCAGCAGTAACTCTTTTGCCTTCTTCTAACCTATCCAGCTGTTGGCAGTAGCTATACATCTAGGGTGTCTTTTGTCAGAAATAGACTTAATTTGGACTTTTAGCCAAGATCAGCTATCCAGAAATCCAGGATCCTCGTATGAATGCCAAATGCATTGTTGCTACAGAGCTGAGATTTTTCACTCCAACTGCATCTCCTGGGTTTAGTGCTCACTCTGCAGATGGAGTTTTCTCACAGCTGGAGCAGGAGTCAGCAGTAGCTGGACTATGGAGAAAAGTCCTTCCTTTGGGAAAACTGGAGACATAACATCTGCCAGGGAAAGTGGAGGTGTAGAACTTCTAGGACAAGAATGATGCAATTATTTTATGCCTTTCTCTAATACTGCCTTTCCCTCTTTCCGCTCCAAACCAATACATGGAAATGTATAAATAAAGCAGCTATAAAGTTAATCAAACCCAAATTACACATTTAATAGGTAATGTCCATGTAATAAAATTGGTGTATTTTTAGAAACACAGCTTGAGTAATTAGTGATTATTATTCTAATTAAGCTAATGCTTCAACTTTTATTTGGCAGCTTTAATTTACAGCTGATACAAGGACTTGTACACTGGGGATATTTTTGAAAAGCAGTGTGAGTTTTTTAAGGCTGATATTTTAGTGAAAGGACCTGGATTTCCATACCTTGTCCATTTGCCCAAGTAATCATTTTTTTCTACTTCCTGTCCCTTTAATATTAATAGTCTAGGCTCATGTGATTATACAGTAATAATTTTCAGCAGTTAAAAATGTGATTTTATTTTTTTGCCTTTGCTTTTCATTATGCAGATAATAAATACATCAAATGATAATTCCCTAGATCAAGGAAAAACAGGACTGTAAAGAGGGGATCAGTTTGGTAAGAAGATCTTAGTTCAGTTGGAACGTTTTTCCCACAGACTTGTTTGTAATAGAACCCGTGTTTTTTATTGAAAAGTATCAAGACACCTGTTTGGATTCTTAAATATGTGTGTTTTCTGTGTTATAAATGTTGTGTTTCTGCTTCAGAACTCAAGAGATACTTTTATTCCAATACAAAGTGTATTTTGTAACAATAATTGCAGTTTTTCCTTGGGTATTTAAGATTGGCACTGTAGAGGCAATGAATACAACTGCTTAAAAACATGTTTATTTTTCAATTTCTTAGTAAGTATACAGTTCTTATGCTAAGGGTTATTCTGAATTCAATAGTATGTACTTTCTTTAAAAAATCCTTTTAATATTAGTATATCTGAATGTTTTAACTGTTAGAGAAAAACTAAAACAACACTCATTCATCAACCTTCACAAAAACGAAGGGATCTGATCCAGAAGTCCAAGAGAATATTCACATACTATTCAAAACATAAAGCTTAAGATGTTTTGTCTTTACTGTATGGAGCTTTTGGGTGAGTGTTTGGTTTTCTTCCTCAGTTTTCTGAATTGCTGGAAACTTGATAATTGGCATTAGAACAAGTAGTTTAAAAACATTAATCTTAATTATTTAATCTGATTATGAAATTATCCAAGGAAAGGAGGTCTAGTACCCTCCCCTGTAGCCTTTATCTGTGCATTTCAGAGAGGTTTTTTTTGTGCAGACCAGAAGACTGAGGCATCCCTGTTTGAGACAATAATCTTGCTTTATCCTCAGCTTTATTTCAAGGTTTTTATATGTGAAACTATAAAATCTGGGCATTGGTCTACATTATCTAAATATTGATTCTTAGGATAAATAATTAGTCACAACTTTGTTAAAGTAAACTGTGTCTACAGTAGTTATGGACTTGAGACTTTCTTTTATTGTTTTACTCCCTGTGGACTATAGCTGGTAGTAGATTTTTTCACTATTATGTGCTGGTATTTTGGGTGCAGTGTTAGCCCATGAGACTGAGTATTTGCTAAAAGAACCCCCCATATTTAAAAACAAATCTAAAAGATAAGCTGGTAATGCTCTAGAAATGGTCGTTTAAGATTTGTCTGAAGGTAGAAAGGTTTTGTGAAGCATTGATTCTGTTCTCGGTGAGGGGCACCTGAAAGCCATTTCTTGTGCACTGGTTACCTGCGCTGCCGAGCTCGGTGGGCTGTGCGCTGGGGCCAGCAGCACGGCACTGCCGGGGCTGTCCCTGTCCCCGTCCCCCGGGGGGCTCTGTGTCTGTCCCTGTCCCCCGGGGGGCTCTGTGTCTGTCCCCATCCCCCGGGGGGCTCTCTCTCTGTCCCCGTCCCCCCGGGGCTCTCTCTCTCTCTGTCCCCGTCCCCCGGGGGGCTCTCTCTGTCTGTCCCTGTCCCCCGGGGGGCTCTCTCTGTCTGTCCCCGTCCCCCCGGGGGGCTCTCTCTCTCTCTGTCCCCGTCCCCCCGGGGCTCTCTCTCTCTCTGTCCCCGTCCCCCCGGGGCTCTCTCTCTCTCTGTCCCCGTCCCCCCGGGGCTCTCTCTCTCTGTCCCCGTCCCCCCGGGGGGCTCTCTCTCTGTCTGTCCCCGTCCCCCGGGGCTCTCTCTCTGTCTGTCCCCGTCCCCCCGGGGCTCTCTCTCTCTCTGTCTGTCCCCGTCCCCCGGGGCTCTCTCTCTGTCTGCCCCGTCCCCCCGGGGCTCTCTCTCTCTGTCCCCGTCCCCCCGGGGGGCTCTCTCTCTGTCTGTCCCCGTCCCCCGGGGCTCTCTCTCTGTCTGTCCCCGTCCCCCCGGGGCTCTCTCTCTCTCTGTCTGTCCCCGTCCCCCGGGGCTCTCTCTCTGTCTGCCCCGTCCCCCCGGGGCTCTCTCTCTCTGTCCCCGTCCCCCCGGGGCTCTCTCTCTCTGTCCCCGTCCCCCCGGGGGGCTCTCTCTCTGTCTGTCCCCGTCCCCCGGGGCTCTCTCTCTGTCTGTCCCCGTCCCCCCGGGGCTCTCTCTCTCTCTGTCTGTCCCCGTCCCCCGGGGCTCTCTCTCTGTCTGTCCCCGTCCCCCCGGGGCTCTCTGTCTGTCCCCGTCCCCCCCCGGGGGGCTCTCTGTCTGTCCCCGTCCCCCGGGGGGCTCTCTCTGTCTGTCCCCGTCCCCCGGGGGGCTCTCTCTGTCTGTCCCCGTCCCCCCGGGGCTCTCTCTCTCTGTCCCCGTCCCCCGGGGGGCTCTCTCTCTGTCTGTCCCCGTCCCCCGGGGCTCTCTCTCTCTCTGTCCCCGTCCCCCGGGCCCGCTGTCCCCGTCCCCCGGGCCCGCTGTCCCCGTCCCCCGGCCGGCCCCGGCCGGGATGTGGCAGTGCCGGGGAAGGGCGGTCCTTTCCTGGCCTCGGCTCGGAGGCAGCGCCAAGGTCAGAGGAGACAAGGCTTTTCTGGGATCGCTCCTTGCTGCAGCCGGGGTGTGCCTCTGGATGTGACCGTGCCTTCAGCGTTGGGAATAAAGACAACGTGCCTGGCATTAAAACTGTGCCCACGACGCCAGTCTGTGCATAGGGCCTCTATTTTCCTGCTGCACGTGGAGGGGACAAACCCATGATGAGAGGCTGCATTACTGCTCATAGCAAAAGAGCCAACTCCTCTCACTTTATATATGAAATTATTGCCAAAGGCCATGTGAATATTAGCAATATTGTGAGGATCCTGTTTGGGGTTTTTTGTGGGATTGAATTTAATTATACTAATATGATGTAGAGAACAGAGAAGTTGGTTAAAAATAAGGGAAAGATGACATTGCATCTCTGATCTGTGTTTTCCCATTTTTCTTTCATTCCAATAATGTGAGCAGGAACTCTGTCTCTTATCAGGTACTAGGGAGCCTGTGTTTGTTGGTTTGCTAAGCTTTGTTCAAGTGAAGCAGAATGTTTTAAGGTATGCAGTTGGTATTGGAATTACAGTGCTAGTGTTCAGGTAATGTGGTGATATATAATGCAGTTTATTGCTGTTCATTAGGGAGCTGTGTTATATTTATTTTCCATTACTTACTCTAATGTGACATTTTTACAATCAGTGTTCGACTGAGAAATTCTTACAAAGTAAGAATAGTATTAAAGATTTGAAACAGGTCTCTATTTCAAACGAGTGTTAGGTTTAATCCATCCTTAGACACTAGATTCTAATTCTATGAAGGCAATGATATGCTGTAATATTTGTGTGTGGTAAAATTAGGCTTATAATAGTTTGGAGATAGGAAAAGTAGTATTTTCACAATTTCAGTATTACTAAGCTACACAGTTTATGGGCTGTAATTAAAAATGTATGGGCATAATAGAGGAAAATGTGAGAGACACACACACCACCCTCTTTTTTAGGTTTTGAGTCAATGTACTGTTCAAAATAAAATGTAGAAGTTCAAATACATTCTATCTTAAAATATCTGGGATTTTTACATTGCTTTGAAGACTTCTTATACACAAAATGTTGTGAAATAGGTATTCTGTGCAAACTGGAAACATTGCAAAATTACTTCCTTTTATTCAAGTAATCTTAAGTGTCAGGAGTACCATTCGGTTCTTCCTCAGGTTTCCAAGGGACAGATGATTCTTAGGTCATGATGTGTGATCAGACTTGTTGCTGACACTTGTGTTTATGTCTGTGAAGCCCCCCTGTGCTGGTTAACTCCCATTCCCAAGCTTTGGTTTGGGTTTTCTGTCCGCTCTGTTTGGCCTTGTGTATGTCCATGTTATGGTATTAGGTAATATTGGAGTAATTGCTGCACGTGAGTCTTCAAATAATATTTCTGTTACATCAAGTGACCTCCCAGCCCCAGGAGGGGTGGCTGTAAACAGACTGGGATTGATGAGATGTGACTGGAATTTCAGCATCTCTCTTAGGGAGTTATTTAATGACATCAGAGAACTCAGAGACCTTGTTCTGTATGTGTTGGGTATGGACAGAGTTTCCATTTCTTGCCTGTTTAGCCTTAGAAATCATTAGAACAGGATCTGCCTCTTGCTTTGGTACAGCTTTAGCACAGTGATCTTTGAGAACCCTTTGTGTGCTGCAGGAATACAAATACCAAATTTTTGTGCATGTCACAATAAACTGCCTTGATTTTTACAGCTAAACCACTGCTACAAGTTTTGAATTTTGTGTACTGATCTGGTGCATTCAGTATACTAATGGAGGCTTCAGTCTTAATGTGCTGTATGGTCAGTAACATCATTCTTGATTTGGAGTATAATCCTAAAAACTTGATTTAAAAGTTAGGATGAAATAAATGGACTGATTTAAATGGAAATTTAAACGAGTGTTTTGTGCTGCTTTGCTACCCCTCAGACATGCAGCACCATCTCCTTTTACCTGGGGCCTACTTCAGTTATTTCCCTTTGATTCCAGCTCCTCTCCCACTCCTTCAGCCTAAGCTTGTATTTCATCCTTCCAGTGCCTTGGGGTCTGCACTTGTTACCATTGTCTCCTTCACTCCAGACCAGCCCATTTTATAATTTCAGACTTGGAAATCAAGAAATTTGGTCATATGGAACTGTAAAATTACTAAAATGCCAACAAAAGCAGTTATTGGTGATAAGTCATAGGAAGAATATTAAATTTAGAGCTTTCAATTGGCACAGAGCTCAAATTCTATCAAAACTCATTATGAAACATGAAGTCTGAGATGTGGCCATTTTGAGGTAATGCCTCTTGGATTGTTTGGAAAGATCACCTTTGTTTCCATAACTTGCCTTTAGAATTTAATCTGATTATTCCTGGGATTTAAAGTTTTTGTTGCCAATTTTTAAGTCTTCTTCTTAGGTGTGTTTCTAAAGAGCTGTCAAGGTATATACCTTGATACATATTAGTATATTCATTCATATATATATATATTAATGTTTTATATTAATTTCTAGTCATTATGAACTTTCATTAAGAATGAAGAGTTGCAAGATGGAATACAGAAATTGTGTGGCTGTTAATTTAGCAGTGAATACTAGTACCTGGTGGTTTAATGCTGTTTGTTGATTTACTTACTAAACTTGCTAAAAACTCTAAATGAATGTTTTATTGGAATGCAGCCTTTGTATCATTTCTGCTACTTAGACTGTAAAAAGTGGTGGGTTTTTTTTTTTTGGTTTTACAAGTTTTTCTTGTTCTTCTATATAGGGTCAGCTTTATCTGCTGGTGACAGACCAGGGCTTTCTTACAGAAGAGAAGGTGGTGTGGGAAAGCTTACACAATGTGGATGGTGACGGGAATTTCTGTGACTCTGAATTCCACCTGCGGCCTCCATCAGACCCTGAAACTGTCTACAGAGGGCAGCAGGATCAAATAGATCAGGTACTGGATTTCTGCTTTTCCACTGTAAGTTAGTACCGATTTTTAGTCATATTTATGTGTAATTCCACAGATGTGTATGTGTGTATACTCATGCATATGTGGGACTGTAAAACTCCTTTAGGTAATTAGATTGGGGTTCCCATAAGTGCCACTTCAAAATATTAATATGGTTTTGAGGGAGGAAAAGTAAGACTGGGTAGTTTGGAAAATGGAATTTTAATCTCTCAGGATCCACCTCTGCCGAGTCCTCACTCAGGTGAAATGTCACCTCTGCTCTGTGTATGGAAACAGAAGCAGACTGTGGAACTTCCTCCTACGTAACAAACTCCCTTCAGCTCATTAAGATTGTCAGAGCTGAACTTTGCTTTCTGCGGCCCACTTGGCTGAATGTAGGACAAACCCCACAGCAGATTGTGTGTCGTGGTGGCTGTTTGTTCCTCTTCCTGAGACACACAGAAATCATGCCTAAGGTGGGGCTGAGTTGTACCAGTTAATGCACAAGGGCAGAGCAAGACGAAGTTCCTTGGAAATCTTACATTCTGAACAAGTTTATAGTGATCACCATTCATGTTTTGTAAATATTGGGGGAAAATGAATAAGATGCTTCTTAATAAATATAAAAATATGAGAGATAAGTTGCTGCTGTATAGGTAACGGAATTTAAACCTGAAAGCAAAAAATTTTAATTAGTTTTTGTGTTTTCCATGCTGCAGCTTAGGCATTGTGAAAGCAGACATGTAAAGTAGCTGTTCTCAACCTTTCTGCAGCTGAGGTTATGAACAGTTATGAGGTTATGAAATTCCTGATCTCCATTTGAAGATAAGGCCAGGAGAAAAGCGGTGTAGCTGCACGTGCTGAAAAATACACTTGATATGACTTGACTCTTTTCTCCATGAAAGAGCATTAATTAACAGGTTTACTGTTTAGGATTATCTGATGGCGTTGTCTCTACAACAAGAGCAGCAAAATCAAGAGATTAACTGGGAACAGATCCCAGAAGGAATCAGTGATCTAGAGCTAGCAAAGAAGCTCCAGGAAGAGGAGGACAGGAGAGCTTCTCAGTACTATCAGGAACAAGAACAAGCAGCTGCTCAGGTCCAGGTAAGAAAACAGTATGACAGAATATGATCATTACTTTTAGAAAGTATTAATTATTGCACAGACACATCTGTGCTTGTACATAATTCTGCCTGGGGTGAATATAGGAATCTTTAGGAATACGCTACAATTGTTGGAGTATGCATGTAGATATGGCACCTACAAACATTTAAATACTTTAAAGCAGACTTAACCTTCTAAATTAGGGTTTCATTTATACTGCTTATTTTGGAAAGATGTTACGAATTAATATATCAGGTTCCAAAGATGGCATTAGTATTTTACATTACTTGCAGAAGAGCATTCCACTAAACTTTTTGGTAATAGTTGAAGCTTCGTCTTTATTTTGTCTTGCAGAAGTTTGTTGCTGTACATTTTTAGGTGAATTAGCATGTGATCTCATGTGAATCTATTCTGTTGTTCTAAATTAGGCAATTCACAGTTTATCCCAGTACACCCTTCCATCCCATACCCATAAGCAGCTGATTTCAAAATCTTCTGAAAAGGTGATTAAGGCACATGTCTATGCAAAAGTGCAATTTAACTGAATCTTCTGTGCCAAAGACAATATTGAGTTGGTGTTCTGGATTTAGAGAACCACTGAGGACTTCCAGAACTGCTTTTATTTACAAATACATACGAAATAATCTATATAAAGCCTGTATCTTTGGACTGAAGTAATTCAGAACCATTAACTGGTAAGTTTGTTAAGCATGAAACAAGAATTTTGACAGGTAAAAGTTGTGTTATTTGCACTGCTCGTTGCTTCAATACCAGTGCCCATGTAAAACACAGATTCATTACTGCTGGCTGCCAAAGGCAGAAGGGACTGAAGAACCTGCTGAACAGGATTAAGAGCCTGCTCATTTGCAGCTGTGAATGGGTAACAGAGGGAATAGATGATGAATTAACAAAACTTATGTTGCCTTTGTATACCAACCCCCTTGCCAAGTTATTAAAGATTTTCTAGTCACAAAAAGCTGCTGCCTTACCATTACCACACTGTCCACACCAGCACTTTTACTCTGCAGATAGTGAAATGTGGATTATGTACTTCAAAGAGAAACTAAGAAAAAATTCCAGTACAATAACACAGAGGTGCCAGAAAATGCTTGAAACCGTATTTTATTGAAACTACTGATCTGAGTATGTGGACACAACAGAAGTGACATATGAAACTTCAAATATCTTTTCAGCTGACTTAATTTTCAATAAATACGCAGTTTTGTGGAGGTTCTAGAGTAGGTATACCAAAACCCCCTACCTGAATTCTGCTGGTTTGCATGATACTTTTTGTTTGTGGGCTTGACCAGGCAGTGACAGCTGAGGCTGTGTCTGCAGTGGTGCTGGGTTTATTTCCACGTCACTTTCCCTACACAGCAGGTACAAGGTGCCGCCTCTCCAGCCAGCGCCAGACAATCTGCCAGTAACGAACGCAAACGCAAAGAGCCCCGAGAGAAGGAGAGGGAGAAAGAGAAGAACAGCTGTGTTCTCTTGTAACAGAACGTGGATTCCGTCTGGAGCCAAGTGCATGTCCTCAGAAGCAAAAACAAGGAGTAAAAAGGAAGACAAACCTGTTACATGCCGCCTGTGCCTGATTACCCCATGGATTCTGTTCATGTTCCAAGAGAGGATGGATGACTTTGTAACAATCAGACAGACTTCCTTCAAAGTCATAGTGCGTGCTGCTCAAGAGGGAATTCCAAGTCACAGTTGGATGCGGCTGTGCTTTGAGTTAGGCATAAGAAATACTGCACCTTGTAGCTGAACACACAACTCATGGCAAGTCCTGTGTCATAGTGACATCCATTACTCATTACATCAGTTAGTAAGCTATTTTATCTTCTACTCTAAACAAAGGTAATTTCATTTTGTGTAAGGCTTTTTCCTGAAGTCTGTACACGAGCACAATGGAGTTCTGTGTTAATTCCATAGTATGAAACTATATCTTAGGCTGGGTATAGTCTCCACGACACAAGAGCCCAAATAACAGCTGGGCACTGCCTCCTCAGTGTGTCCAGGTTTCTTTGCTTCTGGATCTGGTATGTTCTTTTTTGGAACCCAGATTTATACTTGTTACTGCTATCACTGCATCTCCTGGCCAGCTTTCTTGCCCCAAGAATATGTGACCTGATAGGCAGCATAAAAAAATTGTCATGAAAAAAATGGGGCATTTATTAAAAAGCAAGATGAATATTGTTTGCTTTTCTTGCAACTACAAACTGGGTATGGCAACTCAGATATTATCAGGGTTTAAACAAGTAATTTTATAGGTAACTTCTTTTTCTTTTATTATTTTTTCTCTTGTAGGTAAACTGGACCAGATAAGCTTTTATTTATTGACCTCTCCATATGATAGATGAATGATGAGAGGATACTAAAGTCTATAATAATCGTTATTCTATATAAGAATGCAGAGTTAAAATAACTAACTATCTGCCTTTTATCCAGAAGTACCTTGAACTTCAACATGACGTTAACGTGTCCACTTGTATATTTAAGCAAGTGTACTGTAGTTAAAAACACACTTTTTTGTTTGTTTTATAAATCATGTATTCTTAAAAAAAGCACACTTCTGAAGGGGTGAGAGAGGAGTGAAACTGCTCTCTGAGATGGTCTGAAAGGTGGTCAGGTGTAATATTTTGTTTTTTAAATCACTAATTTAGAATTTTTGGAAACCAGATTTTTCTAATTTATGGGAACCAAATAAACATGTTGTGTCTTGTAGAATTTATAGAATGCAGAAACAGAACACTTGATGAATTTTGAGGGAACCACAAATCTTCCTCCACTTCCATTAAATCAATAAGTTACCTTCTTGCTTTTGATAAAAATTTCTATTTAGTGATTTGTAGATATTTTGAAAAAGGCTGCTTCTCCTGGACAAGTTCTGTATCTGTGCTCTAAGCCTTAGTGTTCACACAGAATAACCTGGGCAAGCTAAGGTGGAATATGACATTCCTGCTTCCAGGTGTTTGGAGAATGTCTAGAAAAGTGGGTGTCTAACACAAGTCACCAGTAAAAAATCACTTCACAATTATTTCAAGCAAACTTGCTGCACTGATGGCAACCAGTCATCACACACATCTGTTACCCACCCAGAATGAAAATGAGATAAAGGAAGAATGTCTTACCAACTAAAGGGCCAATTTGTATCACTTTTCTTCCATGCCTTTTCCTCTATTGTTTTTTTCCACTTTTGTTACAATTTCCCTTTTATAATGATGAAGTAATGAACAGTAGGAGGTCTAATATATAAACTGTAAATTTAAAAATATCTTCTCTAGAAAAGTCATGCCCAGAGGAGTAATTTTAATACTTAATGTATGCAGTTCAGATAATTTTCTATGTCAAAGCAAAGGTTGATGTCTTTTTTCCTTTGCAGCAGCCTAACTTCTTCAAACAAATTAATGTGATGGAGGATCACCAACATAATGACTTAGCTACTTTAAGTAGATGAGAAACTATTCCAATAGTGTCAATAACAGAGACTTTAAGCCAGAATGTTGTTTAAAAACATTCTGTTACTAAGATTTTTCCAAATTTCTGTATTTACATTTATTTATTGACCTTGAAAAATAAATATGTCAAGCTAAGTGTTTGTTATTATTTTTAGTGACAGTATTGCCACTTTTACCTCCTTTTGGAAGGAATCTAGCTGTTGTGGCTATGGAGTTTATCTCTCTGCCTAAGATACTTGCTTGTATTAGAGGAATTCATGTAACGTTTCCAGTTTCAGACTGATGTGCCTGAAACTTAATATCCTGTAGTTAGAGGAATTATGGTCATTTGGTCACAGGAAGAAGAGTTAAATGCAGTGCTCATCATGAAGTTCCAACTCCCAGATAATTCAGTTGCTTTCAGTAGAGGAGTAAAGGGTTTCAGGGTATTTGAGATGGAAGGCATGCTATTCTCTGTTAATATCCTTTTTTCTTTACAGGTCTTGAAGCTTTGGAAAAAAGGTAAAGAATTCCTGAAATCTAGGGCTGCATGAGTTGAACTTGTTAGTAGCAAAAGTTATAAGCACTTGAGCTTCCTAATACCCAAGATGAAATTCATCTGGAAGCTTACTTTATGCCCTGCTGGGAGTAACCATTCCAAAAGCACCTGTCACAGTTGGTATCTCTGATAGTATCTGAGGATCAAAAAACCTGAATAGAATTGCTTTTATCTATATGAAGTGAGCTTGGAAAACAATATTGCACAATAGAGTCTTGGAGTATCAGGAAGACAGTATCTACTTCTGTTTACTTCATTTGCCTTTTTTCCTTTTCTTTTTCCAGCTCATGTTCTGGCAAAAGGGTATAGATTTGTACTTTAAATCTATTTATACATTTTAGCATGCAATGCACATGCTGCAAATTCCTACATAATATATATGAAAGTGTCCAGAAAAGTAGAGTAGAAGTTGTTTTCCACTAGATAAATGCTAGCACAGAAAAGAAAATCATAGAATTTTTGTTGTTGCATTATAATTGTGACATACAAAAGCTACATACAATTATTCTTAAGATTAGAAAAAACCCGAGCACTGCCATAGAGATGTTTTTCTGTAAGGCACTTTGTAAATGCTCAAGTCCACCGGTTTTCTTGTGATACTCATGGAATCTGCAACCCAACAAAGCAGATCCAAAGGAGGGCTGTAACACCAGAGAACTAAATTAGCATTCCTGAAGATTCACTTAAACACAATGCAAAAACTACATTTTGTAGCTGTCCCTGTTGTTCCTAAAGAAATCACGTGTTCACAGTGTCTCTGCAGAGCTGCTCTTGTGGCTCACAGGCACACGAGCTCCAAGGGAGCTCTGCTGGGAACCTCCGATTGCCAGGCAGATACTCACTTGGTATTTCACATTATTGTCATGTTTCTTCAAACTTGTATACACAAGCTTTTGAAAAAATTTTCCAGTATCTAATAAAAGGCAGTTTTGAGTTCTTGAAATGGAATTTTCTTGTGCATTCAGCAGGAAGTACTCAAGTGAAAGGTAAAGCTGATGTATTTTTAACTGAACCATTGTTCATTCCTGCTCCACTGGTTCTGTAACAAAGTCAGCTCTTGGCTTGGATCAGGTCTTTGCATTAGGATGCTTATTAGAGAAATCTATACAAACTACATCCTTCAATACAACATACTGAATTAAGAGCTTATTTTATATAAAAGTAGATTTTTAGAGGTTGCAGCATTAAACAGGTGACTCAGGAAATGCACGTTAATTGATGCAGAATCCTCATTAGCAAGCATACTACAGAAAAACATAAATAACAAGCTGTAGTTTGGTTGTTGTAGACTGCTCCCATTTTTTCCAGTTGTGCTGTGATGAAGAACACCCTGATAGCAAGAAAAATCCAACTCTAAAACAATGTTCATTCAGTCCAGCATCTGACAGCAAATGTCACGTGCAAGGCCTGAAAATGGCTTTTCACCTTGACAGTGCTGATCCTTTTCTATCCAGCATAACTAGCCAGAGACTGTTAGTGCTGAGTGGGAAAACGGGAAGAGGCGAGTGACACCTTCCCAAACCACATCACTGACACCGAGTCTGTCTGATGTTCAGTGTTCCTGCACACCTCCCTCCTGTTCACAGCTTGGCAGGAGAAGAGCAATGGATTTAAGCTTGGCTGTGATCTACTTTGATGGGGAAGTGCCACTGGGGAATGCTGAGGAGGAAAGAGAGGCTGGAACATAAAAGTCCCTGTGCTACCTCTTGAGATTGTTTAAGGCTTTGTCCTTAATTTTGCTGTTATTTTGGACACAAATAGCTGTGGCACAGCGTGCAGTAGCTGCGTTTTCTCACCTAGGTAATGCCCAGCAGGTTCATTTCCTGGCAGGTTGGCAGTGTCTGTCCCTGGACACACTGCTCTTCACTCTCACTGTGCTTTAGAGTCAGGACTAGCTGTGCTGATCCTCTGATAGCCCCAAATATTCTTACTAAATGTCAGTAATATATATTAAATGTCAGTAATAATATACTTATTAAATGCCTAATGTTCAGTTTTGGTCAATGTCACCTTCTATCACTCTGAGCTCTCTTTGCTGGAGAGTTCTCTCTGGAGAACTTGCTGACATCTGCCTTCCCCATTCCTTTTCTTGTTTGTAGGATTACTTGTGTTCATGGAGAACCTTCATGTGCCGAAATAGGCAATTCCTTGTTTTTCAAGGTTAAATTATCATTAGAAAGTCAGGATCCCATGTTTGCCTCTACAGCATAGAAAAACGTGCAACATAATAATGCTATTTTCAGGAAGTCCTAGGGGCCAACTCAGAAGGAGTTCCAGCACATTTAGCTCAGTGTCCACAGCGCTTGCAGGCAGTGTAACCCTGCTGCTCTTAGTGCACACAGAGCTGAGGCAGGGCCCCGGCCCCGTTGTGCCCTCAGGGGCTGTGCCACTGTTCCTGGGGCCAAAAGTGACCGACTTGGGGTTGTTTGATGGAGTCAAACACTCAGCCAAATGGACAGAGAGCTTGGGCGTGGAGAGGGACACAAACTCAGCTAAGTTTTATTACTTTTTTTTTAATTACTCTTGAACTTCCTGTAGTGCTGACCCAATTTCAGTTTAGGTCCCATCCACCGTAAGTGATGCCTATTGTGAAACACGGGGATTGATCTAACAGTGTCTCATGAGCCAAAGCCTTGAGCTGAGACAAACTGAGGTTCTCCACCACAGAGATGGATGAAATAATGGGATGATTAGTCTGTCTTGAAGTTCATGTTCTCCTTCCTTGTTTGATGCCCTAAGGACAATTTGGATGGGCTTTTTGAGTTAAAACTTCAGCTGTAACTTTGAAAAGTTAAGTTTATGCTAAGCAGTTTTGAAAATTTCACTTTAGTTAAGCATTTTGAGATTTCTTCTGAATGTGCTTCTAAAAAAGCTGGGATAGCTTGTATTTTTGTCAGAAACCTTGTGAGGGCTTCTGTTCCTGCTTACTGGTCAAGGAAAAAGTAAAAATTGCAATTAGAAGGAACCCCAGTGTGTCTTAAATCACTTTAAGAACTTCAAGCAGCTGCGTAATGGGAACAGCCTTGGGTTTGTTCATCTCTTGTTTTGGGGAACTCCAAAATAACTAGGAAACAAACAATTTTCTCCCTAGTATTTTGCTATCAGGCCAGCAATAGGTCTGTTAATTTTAGGGCTTTTGTTATAGCAGGTTAACCAGAGCCAGAAACTGGTTTATCTTAGTTACTGTTTTGTTTACAACTGAGTTTTAGTGAAGTCCTTCACACACTGAAAGTCTGGAAACAGCTTCTCTGTGAGGTACCAGGATGGGGATTTTGGCCAATTGCAGGGGTAGATATTACCACTGGTTCTGTTAACTACAGGAAATAAAGTATTGCTGTGGAAATAAAACCCTTCTTTTGCTTGGAAAAGCATAGGAGTTGGTGGTGTCTTCAAGACACTGCAGATAGACACAGTGACCCAAGGAAGCTACTTGTGAACTTTAAACTATTTGTAATCCAGCTTTTGCATTTTTATCATTAGTTACAATAATTACATGTTTGCATTCCATATACTCGGGTTACAGCAGTATGCTTGTATTTCTGGATTTCTTACAGGCTTTTTCTTAGGGATTGGCAAGCAAAAAAACTTTATAGAGAATCCTTTACAAAAGTGACCACAGATAGAATGATTTCAAGGGACAAACCTATTGTAGCAAGGGTTTCTTCACCTGTATTTTGATAACTCTTGAAATCACTAGTGCTGTAACATTATGCTGAACAGTGTGACTGGTCAGGGAGTTACAGTACAGACATTGATGAAATAAGCAGGTTTTGGTTTGGAAACACGTTGTACTTGCAAAAACACCCCAATTAATGCAGGTTGCTATCAGATTGTACTGGACAGGTCATAGCACCTGTGAATGTTTTTTCCCTGTGTTTTTGCAGTGTATAGTCACTGTTTACAGGCTGAGCCTCACAACTTTCATAGCACTTCTTAGAACTATAGAAGTATCAAGTATTTGTGCTGTGCCACAGAAATCTATTCTAAATCTGTAACATCTTGCTCAGTATTATGTTAATTCCTTATAGCAATTTATAAGGGAGTGAGAAATACTGTCAGCAGTTTCCCCATAGTAACCTGATAGAGCTTTAATGTTAAATGACACAATTTTGGTTTATATTACAGCTTTCAGCAAAACAAGTTCTTATCAAGGTTTTGGGGTTTTTTAAAAGTAATTTTCAATTATCCTTTTATCTGGTCACCAGCTGCATAGCCCTTATTTGTACCACTTGTGATAATCACCTTTTACACATATATGTAAGCTTAGTGAAGAAAGAACTGATAGAACACACAAAAATGAATTCTACAGAAGTCACCCCAAGTTCTCCAGTGCTAAGTTAAATATTTGTTGTCTTAATTACCTTGAGTGGGTCTTTTTACTATGAAATGTTCTTTTAAAAAAGCCCCACACACAAAACCCATATTTTTAGCAAAGTTCCAAAATACTTCCAGATTAGTAATGTCTTCAAGATGCCACCAGAATTGTGCAATTCCTGTGTTAAATCAGCAGTTTAGTGAGTCTGTTAGTCACCCCATGCTTACCTGATCTCTAAACCTAGTCTTAAAAGGAAATGCAAAATAAAGCTCATGCAAGTGACTCTGGATTTACCAAGAGAGGGGAGAAGTTAATTTTTTAAACTTGTATTTTAGAGGTGCATGACACAATTAAATCTAGTCATGCAGTAGCATTTGTACCAATGTATGTGAATTAAATACTTTTCATCATGTTACACCATTATCCAACACTGTAATGGCATCTACAAGTTCAACTACTGAATGTTTTGCATTTTAAAAGCCTTAATTGTTTATATTGTATTAATGTGTTTTTAAAGACTACAAGGAAATAACATTTTCCTTGTAAATTGTTAAAATAATTTTGAACACAGATAATTTTCAGAGAAATCCAGTTCTGTATCTTAATACCCCTTTTTGTTTGTGTACCACAAAGCTGTTAAATTCTGTTAACCTTTTAAATAGTGTCTCCTGTTATCAGCCTCTCTCTAGTTCAAAGTCTTTACCCAAATGAGATTTATTTTGGTTAACAGTCTTCTGAAACTCATTGTATGTAAATAAATTTAAGTAAGCAAACTTAAATAAATATTTCATTTAGATATTTAAGTTCTTTCCTAATAATAAAGGTTGGATGATATACTTAAAAAACCCAACAAACAATACAAAAACTCACTCTGGAAAAGAAAAGAATAGACTTCTGGTGCTCTTACGCTTTTGATAAATTCAAAGGTTTCAGCAACTTGTTTTCAATCAGGTGTTTTCCCCATTGTCCCAGTTTTAGTATTTTAAGTGAAATGGCTACACCTGCACAATCACATTTTTAATTTAATTAAGCTTTAACTGTTGGAATGCACACCTAGACTTTTACAGGGAACCAAGCACATCTCAAGTTTTATTTTTGTACCTCTTTAGCTTTGTCTTTTAAGGTTGTAAACTTCAGAATTGCCCGTTTGATCCATTAGCCACTAGAGTCTTGGAGCAGGTATTTGTTTTGTGTGTGTTGTCACACCCAATAAAGCACAGACTGCAGCCAAATGCACAAGTGCTTTTGAAAATGCACTGGGAACTTGTAATGGGAAACTCCTGCAGCAAAACTCAACAAATTCAAATTCTTAGATTTTTTTCTTTCAAGAATTGAACAAGATATATTAAACATATTAAGGTAAGTGACACACTTGCTGAGACAGTGCATTTCTTAAACCTAAATATTTGTCAAATGTGAATATCTATATAGGACTAATTAGGGATAATGCTATTACACAGCAGGTTTCTCTCTCCTCCATCTTTCCTGAAAAACTAAACTGGTTTTGAGGAAGTAGCCCAGCTCATTCTCCGCTCTGCTCTTAATTCCCCTGGAACACTACAAGTGCTTAGTAATTCTTTCACACAGCAAGCAGACATCAGCATCTTCTTACTGCCTCATGCCTTAAAAAATGTAACTTAAATCCTTTTTTCACAGGCAATCTGGATCAGTAAACACTTCCAGCTCTTATTCCAGGACTTTTTCCTAAGCTCTTCTGTTCTGCTAGGAGTCCCCTATTCATTTTGGTAACCATCCACCACCACCCAGCTTTTCCAAATGGGATTCATTTGCTTTCCTCCTTTGCTGAGCAGCAGAGTTGTAACTACACCCTTGACCCTGGCTGGGTGAGAAATGAGCCCTGGCCTGGCATTTCTCTTTGGGCCTGGTCCAGAAAGGTTTAATACAGGCCCTTCCATGCTGACCCAAACCAAAAGGCCTAACAAGATGCAGCCTTTGCCTCTAGGCCCCATCAGTGAACAGCTGCAGGAGCCCCCAAGCAGAGTGGGCAGTTTGGTGTAAAACCTCAGCTCTTTCAAACTTGCACAACACTTTGCTAAACAGAAAGAGCAAACTAAAGTTATTTCTTTGGGCCTTGCTTGAGTGTTTTGCTATTTTTTGGTTCTAATTTATCTTCTGTGAGCAGATGTGCTTTTAAGGTTTTAATACAGTAATAGTGAAGGAGACAAGGAGGTTTTAGTTAGAATCTAATGGCACCATGCTTTGATTTACCATACCAACATGTCTGTTTAATTCTGCCTTCCTTCCCCAAAGACTGCTTTAAAGACTTACTAGAAGCTATACAGAATATGAAGGTTTATTTCAAAAGAATACATTTGCAAGAATACACATAAATGCACTCAATGTAACAGTACCTTCTGCAAAAATAGGTTACATAATACCCAGTAATGAAAGAACAAATCTTATTTCTCTACAAATTAGAAAGCAGAGATAGTAGCCTGGACAACCTTCAAAATGGAGGTTATTGTGGATGTTGTGAGAAGTAGCTAACTTTAAAGCATGACACCACAGAGCTAATGTTGGCAAATCAAACTACTAGCACACAACTGCAAACTATTCTTTTATACAGAATTAACAAATATTTTGGTTCCAATTTCTTTATACATAGCTCTAGTGCCTCAGGGAAAATGCTTATCAAAGATACACAAAAACTATCCAAAATTACAACGTAACTATTAAAATGCCTCCAAAATTGAGAGGAAAATAATCATGTTAAATTAAAAAAATTTAACCAAGATTTCCAGACAAGATTTCCTGTTCTTAATCAGAGAAAGTTTACAAGAGATTTCAATAAGTTATCTTGAAACCAAACAGCTGTAGATCTTAGAATCTTCGTGGAGGTCCACCTTTAAATGGCTTAAATCCTGAGCCACTTCCCCTCTGCATGGAATTGCCTGTGATCTGTACAACTCTATTAATGGGTGAAGAGTTACTGGAAACAGAAGTTTTAAAAAAAGTGTTACAATACATACCTAAACAGGTACACAGGTAATAACATTCCTGTATCTCCTGTCACTCAGCTGTTAAACTTCAAGTTTCTAAAGAGACTAGAAAACAGGCAGGAAAAGGCTTTGCACGAGTCCCTCAGTGCTGGGCCAGGCTGCCAGCAGCTCCCCTGGGGAGCCTGTGCTGGCTGGGCAGCAGCCACAGGACTGCCCCTGCTGCTGCACCTCCTAAGGACACCAAAGCCTGCAGGGGCTCAGTGGGGAACGGACAGGAAGGAGTGGTTTCTGTACCTTGTATGGGGAGCCATCATGCCCCCTCCTCCACGGCTGTCTCCCATTCTCCTTGTGTCATGATAGCCACTCCCTTGAGAACTAGGCCCGTGCCATTCTTTCCTTGGTCCAGTCTCACGGCTGTGGCGTTCTACGATGTGTCTGTCCTCGTTGTAGTGCTGGGGAGAGAGTGACTCAGTCATTCTCACAAAGAGAGGGCTGATTTATCTACAGGGAACAGGCTTGTCCAGAAAGGTAAGCTTACAGCTGATAGAATAAACACAACTCCAGCCCCTTTTAAGCTTGCAGTCCCTAGGCTGCTCACACGTTTACAATATTCCTGTTAATTCTAGGTAACAGAAACTTAGTTGCAATGACTATTAGACTGTGTGGGTATGCAGGCAGTGAAGTTCCACAAACTCACACTTTACTCCAAATTCTGTCCTGATCTCATTATCACTGGCATAAAACTCAAGAAGAACATTAATTGTTTTTAAATGCTTCAGGATTTACCAGCAGGAGTGAGTTTATCTGCAGTCTTTAAAGACAAATCTTGCAGAAGGGCTTTCACTCAGTATCACATTACAAATTACAATTACAAACTACACTGAAAGTAGCAGGCAGTGTATGGTTAAAACCCTGAAAAGGCAACAACAAATACTCAAAAGCTTAATTATCTACTCTCTAGGTATTGTTCTGATCATAAAGATGCCAGACAAAGAGTATCTGGTAATTTTTCTGCAGTTTCTTGAGTTATTAAAAAAGAACCTTTAACATCAAACTAAACTGGAAATAGGCGGAACACTTGTGAATCATTTCGATGATGCTCTATGGTCATTTTTCCAGCATGAATCTGCGTTTTGCAGCCTCTCCTTCAGGCACACGAACACAAGAAGGTGACTCACTTGTCCTCCACCTCTCTCTCCCATCACGCCCCGTTCTCCTTCCCTGCCTCCGTAGCCGGAGGCGCTGCTGCGGCTGCCGGGAGGAGCTCCCCTCACGTGGCCCGACACTTCCCTTCCCGACCGATCCGGCCGCTCGCCTCTGTAAAAATTGCTTCCATCAAAATTTTGGTTTCAGTATTGTTGAATTGGTACCAAATCACAGCACATGTAGACAGCAGAGATTCCTGGGGTGTCTAGCAACCTACAGCTGACTTGTTAGAAACGTTCTTTTAGATCTGTATGGTTTTTTAAGTAAATAAAGCTCACATGCTACTCATTTATCTGCATTCTACACAAAAGCCTCCTTAAATATGTGTTACTACTCATGGTCAGGAACAGACTGCTGGGAGTCAGCATCCAGTTCCTAGATGAGATTTAGCATTTGACAACCTGTGTATTTCTTCCAACACTTCTCTGTGGGAGGGGAGGGTCTATTCTCTCTTTAGACACTAATTTATGAGGAATTGCTACAATGGATAAATTCTACAAGAATCAGTATTTTCACTGCTTCCTCAGCACATTTACCTGCCATCCCGTTTGTCTGTGCTGATGCTTCCCTCACTCTTCCAGCTGGTTTGCCTGGGTGGGTTGGAGCCGGTTTCTCGGGGATGTCGGCCGTGTGGTATTTCTGGTCTATCGTGAATGATCACTGTTCTCCTCTCATCTCTGTCTCCTCGCACCTCCCGTCTGTCCGTGTCCCGCAGTTCGCTTCTTGGCTGTGGAGGTTCATTTCTTCTGGACTCACTGAAGCTCTTGGGGTATCTCTCAAACCCTGGCTCTTCTCTTCGCGCTGTTGGGCGAGTCTTTTTTGCCTCACCTTGATTTACAAAACGATCTCGCCTAAGTTGTTAAAGTAGGAAAGAGTCATTTGCTTGTTTCCTGTTCTCACCTTTCTCTGCACGTGTAAGCACATGCATAAGGATATAAAATCTCTCTCATCTTTGTATTACTTCTTTGTTACTATATATGCCGAATAGAAATCAAATATCCTTCCCAGCCCATTGAAAAAAAAAAATCGTAGAAAATACATTGTATTTATTTCTACAATTGTAATTTTGAGCTTGAGTTCCAACAGCCAGTTAAACATTTCTTTATGCATTTATTTGTTCCTATTTTGGCCAGTGTAATTTAAGCAATTATGGGGCTGCCTTTTTGCCCAGTATGAAATGGGGAATGCTAGATTTCTCAAGTCAGAATTGGATTTACAATTCTAGATCACTGCAACCTAAAAGCAGAATTCCAGAAGCTAAAATTGTGTGGTCTTAGCTTTACTAGTGGTTACTGGAGATATTTAATGGAACCAAGTTGCATCTGGAACCAGCATGTACTGCACAGTAAATTACACAGGTAATAAACTGGAACTTGTGACTAGATGTAAAAGAGGAAGGAATAATTGCAGAAGTCCTTTTGAAATGTCTCACAAAAAAGGCCACCAGGTAGCTAATTTAAAGTCCTCAGAGAAAAGCAGATTAGAATCCATGATAAAAGTGGCCAGTCCTGAAGGCACAAGAAATGTCAGGACAGTATTACAATTCCATTATGTCAGAACTGTGTAAAGCCTTTAGAACCACATTCAGTTTTGAACAGTTAAGAGTGAATTCCACAGAGATGCTGGCAGACAAATACGTGTTCCATTACCTAAACTTACCTATCAAAAGATGATGATGGAACAGAAGAACCTTCTGGATATCGGCCTCGTTCTCTGTGATCAAAGTCATTGAACCTGTTCTGCTGGCGGCTGTAATCTGAGCCATGGCCAAAACGTGCATCTGTATCAAGAGCCATCTTCTTACTCTCATTCCAGTAAGGATCATCTCTCCTTGAGCCAAAACAAAGGAACCCTCATCAGTCACATGTAGCGAAATCATGGCCTAATACACAGAAAATCATTGAGTCAGTTGTCTATTTTAGGAGATGCTCATTTGACCTTTGGGAAGCCACTGACAAAGGTTGACTTTTCAAAGAGTGGTTGACAAAATAATTGAAGAAGACACCCAAACCTGACCATCCATTTAGCAGAAATATGAATTCTTAAAGTAGAAGCCAGAAGTTTCAACTATTAAGGCAGAACAGCTTTTGTTAGCAAATGCTCTGAACTGGGTTTTTTTTCACACAATAAAAATTAATTCATGAGATGCTTCTCTAATTTCCAAGCCTCCTCCTACAGATAAGGAGTGTTTCATGTTTGTCATAAACTAATGTCAAACCAAACAAACACCAGAAATCCAGTTCTTCTGTGAAGACTTGCTTCAGGTACAAATGCATTTTCAAGTCTGATACAAGGCTTGGAGCTGCTTCTTTTTTATTATGTACTGCAGAAAACCAGTTTGAGAATTACCTGTGATCTACATCCCGTGGACGTTTCAAAGAATTCCTCTTCTCCTGCTCATAGCGGAGCTGCTGCTGCTGCCGCCGGAGCTCCTCCCTCTCCCGCGCAATTCGCTCCGCTTCTTTCCGACGTTCCTGCCATGGAAGGAACCACAAACAGAGCAGGTCTGTACTAGAGATACCAGAGAGCACTTAGCAAGGATACAGGCTTATCCCTTGACAGTTTTCTGCTGAAGGTTATCTGATAAAATTCATCCTTGGGTAGCATCCAAGACTAAAGAGCACAGGGGATATTTCTCTAAAAAAAGTAGACGAGATCTGGAGATGCTATTGGCTGTTACATGGACATGTCTCCAGGTAATTTCTTGTATTACTACTGTATTTATTGGCCAGAAACACTTCTTGGAAGTCTGCAGTGGTATTCTATAGGAAAAATCTAGTTAAATTATGGAAGATTGGTATAGACAGTGATCTGTTTTACTTCAAGTTTAGAGACTGACTTGTATAGCTGCTACAGTAGCAAACATTTTACATCAAATTACTCCCAAGCAAACAAGATGAAGATTCCCGTTGTTGTACATTGGGAATTATGTAATGTTTGGCTGGGTTTTATGAAACAAAAAAGGACCGGGTGGAAGAGTGAAGAGCAAAATTCCCTGCAGGGGCAAACTGGGCCATCCTCCAAAAAGCTCCTGCACAGTGCAGAACACAACTGTGCCCACCTGTTCAATCCGAACACGCTCTCTCTCCAAACGCTCCCGTTCCATCCTCTCCCTCTCCAGCTTCTGCCTCTCAATTTCCAGCCGCTCCCTCTCCCTCTGCAGGTACTCCTCTCGCTCGTGCATGATCCGGATCCGTTCTCGCTCGCGGCGCTCTCGCTCGGCTATTTCTCTTCGCCTGAAGAAAAAGAAAAAACAAGAGGTAGCAGAAATTCATCTGAAAAATTCTGTCATCCAAAACTAACATCACCTTAGGCACAGGCATTCAAAAACTACCTCAGAGTTAGCTCTTCACAGAAGTCCTTGCACCAGAAGTATACTCCTTTTAGCCCCAAGTAGCCAAAGTGGTTTTAGCTTATCTACAGAACCATTAGCAGACAACTGATAGGAAAAGTTATTTCAAGAATCATTTCTTGATGTATTTTTATTCTTAATTTAGATTTGTCATGTGGCATACAGTAACAACAGTATTCAATAGGCAAGAATATGATTTGATTTAAAAAATAAATGCTAGTTTAGCTCTTGTCCTCTTCAAGCTAACAAGAAACTTGGAGTTTTCTGTCCAAAAAGTAAGACAGACAGCCAGTCATGATCACTCTGAGCTGCACAGGTTAGCAGACTCATGAACAGTTCAATTTGCTTTCTTCTTTTTACCTCTCATAAAACAGCCTAGAGGAAGCACAAAAGGCATTTTCTCCTTTAAGCTTTATGCTTGCTGGGAATTCCTTTGTTTAGGAATTGTTTCCCTTTGTTTAGGGAAATCCAGCTAACAAGGAAGCTCTTCACAAGCTTTTGGCCATATGGAAACAGCAGAACAGAACAGTGTAGCCATTTGGTCCTTCTATTTAAAGGGTCAAGATTGTATTATGCTTGATTTGTCATTTAGATACACAACATTCTCAATTTAAAAACAAACAAACAAATAAATCCCAAACACTACATTTGCCCTGTCTCCTAGTCTGCTTCTCACCTTTCCAAAAAGAAAACTGGCATGCAATAACATTTATGAGATACACCCCCCACTGTAACAAAATCTAAGCTGTGTGTGTACATATATAGCTATACAGATTACACAAAAATTTTGGAGTTTGTTAATTCACAGAAAGATACTGTTAGGTAGAGTCCCAGACTTTAACATCTGGTTAGAAGGCTTGACAGAATGCATTCTGATTAGATTTCTAAATATAGTATCTGATCAATTAATGTATAAAATAGCCTTTAGCAAAAAGTTGAATTACTACCTTCGCAGTTCAACAGCTCGTCGTATTCTTTCCAATCGAACCATGTGTTCTCGCAATCTCTGTTCCTTCATCTTTTCAAAAGGCAAGATATCCTTTCTACCCCTGTATTCCCTGAATTTCACTTTATCTTGAATAATACGCTCTTTGTTCCTCAATATCTGTGGCTATAGATAGAGATTACAATGGTTATTTCAGAAGTCTCATTCATTTAGGGAGATTTCTGGATGCTACGTTCAAGTATCATTAATGATTTAGCAATCCCAAAGCATACAAAGCTTCTATCTAAGCTTAACAGTTAGTTTATTGACTCTCCAGTGCAAGTATCAACTGCAAGGTAGGATCAAATCGGGTAAGGATTGCATCAAATCTATAGATACTTACTTTATCAAACCTTCCCCTTCTAACTGTCCTAGTGTGGCCTTGGTCTCCTTTTGTTTGGTCTAAAACTACAACTTGACCAGGGCTTTTACCACCTAGTGAAGGGGGGAAACAAAAAAAAAAAAATAAAAGAAGGTTTAAAAACACACACACAACTATCTCTATTTGCCTATTAAAAACTCCCCTTAGTGAAATTTCTACATCTCTGAAGTGAACTGGTACTGGTAAGAGAAGTATACGAGCACACACCTATAATTAAATATTAGTATAAAGTATGGAAGTAATAAATGTGTTATGGGAGTCTAAAAAAGAACAGGTGTTTAATTGTCTGGTTTCCAGTAAGAGCAAGAACATGACCCCAAGACAAGTCAGACACACAGATTCAACAGGAGGAAATATGGCTATATGGCATACTTATTCTTTTCTTTTCTTCTGTTTTTTTAGTGGATTCTTGATTTGGGCCACTTGTTCCATTATCACTCTTCTCATCTTTACCTTCTGTTTTCTTGGCTTCTTTACTTTCTTTTTTTTCAGATTTCTCTGATTTCTTTTCTTCTTTTTTGGTTGATGGAGTTCTTATTAGGAAAAAGAACACAAAAATCCAATGAGGGACATTCAGCTTAGAGGATTTTCACAACTTCAGAAGATGTGAAATTTCTTACTTGCTGGCTTTTTCACTTGATGCAGTCTTCTTATCTCCTATGCTCCTACTCGAACTAGATTTCTCATCACTTTCCTTCTTCAGTTCTTTTTTGGAGGGATCACCTTTCACCTATTTTTTTTCCCAAAAGCAAAGAGGTTAATACAGATTCCTGTAAAAGATGGTCTATTTTGGGAGAAGTCTTGATGTTATGAAACCTACTTTCTCCACAGAGATCTGCTGTCCGTGCAGCTCTGTCCGGTGCAGGTGTGCGATGCACCTGGCCACTTCTGTACTAGAGGACATTGTGACTATGCCATAGCATTTTGCCCCTGGGCTTCGTGCATTTGTGACCACCTTGGCACCAAGTACCTATACAAACAGGGAGAGGTCAGGTTCTGAGAGAGACATTTCTACTAAGGAAGCTATGGTATTCCAAGTTTTACCCTAGTATCTAAGAAAATAAATTCACCCCAGCAGCAACATAATTCCCACCCCACTAGTTCCCAAAAGCTTTGAGAACTTTATCCCAACTTGCACATCAAGGCATATTAATGCCTGCATCCTGTTTTCACCAGTCACCTCCTCATGCCCATCAGCTAAATGCTTCCTTACAGTTATTGTCAAAATTCATTCACACAAACACCACAGACCCGAATTTGCTGGTTCATCTCTGACAGATGAACCACCACAAAAGAAGTCAGCAGCTGCCAATTAATGGCAGGAAGGTATAAGCAGTGTTATATAGTAACTTAATAAGGGAGCCAATTCTTCAAAGTCATCTAGCCAGGGTGTCAGTTACGCCATTTTAGCATTCAGCTCTGACATCTGCTTTCTGGGAAGGTATTAAACTTTGTGTTCCTCCTCCTTGCTAGAATTTCTGTAGCCACTGGAGCCAGTCTTTTTGACACAGTCATGCTCTAAAGGCAATAATTTTTCTAGCAGACTGTCATGGTACAGTCATTAAACATTTCCCTATCAGTTTTAAAACTGGGAAGCTACATAAATATTAGTACCCACCAGCTTTACAGTGAAAACAGCCAAATAACTGGAAGTTTCAACAAAATATTCTCTCAGGTGTCTACACCTTGTGAATGCATTAAAAAAATCCACCTACCAAATTCATTAGAAAAATCAGATATGCCAGAATCAATACACATACTTGATATTTACAGTGCTCAGGCTCTAACTAGTTCCCAAGCTACAATAATGCCATACCTGCACAGGCTTACTCAAACACTACAAATTCACATAGTTATCAGCAACTCCTTTGGGAAAATGAGAACCCTGGGTTTAGAAGACTGCTTAGCTTTTAAGATTTCCTCATTGTTCTATGGAATTTGTATGTTTCAATTAACGAAAATTGGGAAAACAGACTTAATTTAAGCAGACTGTTAAAAAAAAAATCATTAAACCATTGAAAGAGTCCCTAAAGCATCATACAATAAATGTCACTTTTTTTACCAATTCTTCCCTTTCATAACATGCTTTAAAAACAGTTTCTCAAAGCAGGATGTTCTATAAACACTATTTGTATTACAATTTTATCAGTTAGCGCATTATCTTGCACACATGGTTAAATGCAGTTGCTACAAAGGAACACAGCCATCATTATTTTAAAAGGCAGGCCTGACCAGAGTATTCAAGCATTTGTGAAATTTCTTTTGTACTTATCTTACCTCCACAGGAAGAAAAACTTATAAAATAAACATATGGTTCTTCCTGCAAGCATACACTCTTACTGCTGCAATATGGGGTTTTAGATTGCACAGGTTAGACATTTCCTCTCAAACCTTTATTTAAATCAAGTATTACTCAATTTCTGTATCATAGAGGAGGGGGAAGAGACACACACCACACACATGGTATCACACCCCATGAAATACCTTTCCATATTTGCCAAAGAGATTTTTCAAGTCAGCAGCTTTTGTGTTGGAAGACAGTCCGCTAACCCACAGGTTTCTAGTTGAACTTCCACTGCTACCACTAACACTGCTCGTGCTTCCTGAAACAAGTTTTACAAAACAGCCAAAAAATTAAGGAGACAAAAGTACCACACATATTTAAGTAAAGTGTTGCTGAAAAGAGAAACTTATCCTGTTGCCTCTAAGTAATTGTATATCTGGTCACCTTTGTTGTAAAGGCTTCTATAGGAAAAAAAAAATATGCCGTAAGATTTCATTCATTTCACCATGTATTGAGACCAACAGCTTGGCTAGCTTGTATCCAAAGGACAGAGAGTAAAATAATGCAAATCTTTGTTAAAGGCATGCTTTACTCTTCATTTGGGTATGTACATTGAGCTTCAACATCTGGCTCTTATCCTTAACTACCATCCATAAAAATAGGGTATTGTTTTTTTCTTTCCACAGAGTAATTGTTCTCCATCATGATGTCTGTACACTGTTGAAGTTACCAGAAACAGCAGAAAGGCAAATACAGGAGACTTGGATAATCTCAGCCTCCAGAATCATGTGGCAAATTCCCACAACTCCTTGAATATCGGCTTCATCCAGAGCAGTTTTTTAAAAATACTACTGGATGTAGAACTGGATATATCCACCAGAATTATTTCCCACATACTAATGAAAATACTAAATAAAAGCTGAGAAAACATTATGTGCCTTAAATACTCCCCCCACCCCACATATCAGGTATTTTTGCAACAATGCAGCAATAGGAAC
Source organism: Sylvia atricapilla (assembly GCF_009819655.1). NCBI lineage: Eukaryota > Metazoa > Chordata > Aves > Passeriformes > Sylviidae > Sylvia > Sylvia atricapilla. The sequence goes on from NC_089152.1 coordinate 14,146,759, forward strand.
TCAAGAGATTCATGTAATCTCATTCACAGTATTGTTTGTCTTCAGTTATGTGGTTCAACTTCTTGTTTACTGCTAAATATATTAGCTGCTTTTGAATATGTTAAAAAGTAGCCAGTCCTACAGGCAAGACCAGAACTAGATCCCTGTCTTGACAGTTGGAAAATCTGGTGATGTGCAGAGTTTTAAACGGTAATTTAACCTTCTTGTGAAAAAAAAAAATGATAGTTTTTGTCCTTCAATGCACTGAGATTAGCTAAGAGCAAAAGGCAATATATCTCAGTTATGGTCATACCCAGGTTATCTTGCTATTAGTTTAGATATATAAGGAAGAAATTCTTTTCCTGTGGGCCCTGGCACAGGGTGCCCAGAGAAGCTGTGTCTGCTCCATCCCTGAAGTGTCCATGGCCAGGTTGGACATGGCTTGGAGCAATCTGGGATAGTGGAAGGTGTCCCTGCCCATGGCAGGGCATTGGAACAAGATGACCTTAAGGTCCCTTCCGACCCATAACACTCTGTGGTTCTGTGATACCCTTAGAACATCAATAAATACCAACAAACAGCCACTATCCTGGCTTTGGCTGTGCACATTAAGAAAGCCTTACAGCAGTTACTATTACAGTTTCACATATGCTACATAAATGCAGACACAGCAAATCTGCTCTCAGTTTCATGATAAGCATGTAACTGGAATGAAGTCACATCTACAGAAGACCTAATTATGACTGCCACAAAAACTTCTGCTCAAATTCATTTATCAGGTAAAGTTTCATTCATCCCTTAGTGTTATGCCAGAGATTCTGTGACAAATGTTTTTGGCAGAAAGGGAGTAGGTAAAATAGAGAGAGACATGAGCTCACACAAATGCATTTGTTTAACCATGAAGCATCAGTATAACTGGTAATATTAATGTGCTCTTGAGCTCCAGTCTTCAAATTTGTAATCATAATACAGGGTTTTATGGGAACAGATGGAAACTCCAAGGCAGAAAAATAGGTTCAAATTTAATACATTAAACAGCCACATGTGCAATTTTGCAAGCTTGCATCTCAGCTATAGTACTTGGTTGAGAGTTCAGTTATTTAAAAATGACATAGAATTACAAACAAAACAAAAAATTCATTGGCATTACGTTTAAGTACTTGCAATTATTTTTTGCTGTAAGTTACAGGAGGCTTATCTGAAAATTATAGCTTCTCATCAAACAAAGACTTGGGAAATGTTACATGGAATTTGCTCCCAAAAGTATTTTGAAACAGAAGAATATATTTTCATCAAGTCTTTAGAATAAGTATTTTTGATCTTATGACAAATCTGGAGTAAGGAGACTCAAAACATATGGACACATACATATAGCAAATGATTACTATATATATGTGCACATGATTATTGTGCCTCCAGCATAATTTACTACAGATGACTGAGTTCAATCATTTTATTACAGGGCAAGCAATGTCTCAATCAGGAAAGCATTTATTTCAAGCCAATACCACCCGAATTTGTAATAGTTACCTTTATCATCCTTTGATGTTGTCTTGCTTTCTTTAGATTCCTTAGTAGAGCTAGAGAAGCAAATTAAAAAAAATCAGAAGAAAGTTGAAACTACAGAATTTGGTGTTGTATTTTATACTACTAACACTAACAGACAAGTTAACATTTCAAAAAATAAAAATGAAAAAGGGCCAGACTGTATATTTGAACAAATGATTCCCTTATGGATTCTTGCACTGATTTTCCCCAAGATGCCTGAAGATCTAGATTTTCTGACAACTCTATTCAGTGGACATATGGCAATCTTCTCCAGATTTCAGGACGGGGACTTGACTTCATTTTGTGTTCTTAGAACTGATAGCTGTTCATTACCATCATCACAAGGACATTTAAAAAAATCGTCAATTTGAAAAAAATAAATAAATGCTGACAATTCGACAATGCAATCAGTAGGACATAGTGTCTATACGAAGATCTTGAATTTTAGAAAGTAACTTATGGCGGTCAAAAAACCTATAGGCAGGAGCATAGGATACTAATTATAAGATTCTTGCTGCTACCCCCTTAATGTAGAGTGATCTTATTGAATGCTGGTACTCAGTATCGTAAAGAACTGACATAGAAAAACAAACCTCTTTGCTTGACCAGAGGCCCCAGTAGACGAGGGACCTTTCTTCAAAGTATCCTTTTCTTTGTCTCCAGATTCTGCTTTCTTTGAACCTTCTCTGGCTTCCTTCTTGACGGGATCACCCTTCACGCAGTCTTCCTTCTTACCATCTTTATGGTTCTCAGTCATCTCATAGTCCTTGCCTTCCTTCTCCAGGCTCTGTGAAATGGTATCCTGCACATCCTTGGGCTTACTTGCTTCAGAATCTGTAATTTTCACATTTTTACCTGTTTCTAGGAGGTCATCACCATCAAAATCCAGAGTGATGGCATCTTCGGCCTGGATTGTAACCGATATGTTATCATCCTCAGCTTCTTTCACAGAGGGGTTAGCTTCCATCTCTTCATGAGCCGTGTGATCAGCCTCAGCTAGGCTTTCTTCTGAAGGAAGAGGTTTAGATACTTCTTGTGTACCATCACCAGAACCTGCTTTATCTAAGAGGATTTAACAGGAATAAATATGGCAAAACAAGAAGTTTAAACAATTTCATATGCATAAGCTAGAATAGGACCTAGAAAATACAAAGCCAGTTATTAGCACTGATGGAAGGTTAGAAAAAAACACAAGGTGTATCAACACAAATATAAATCCTTTACCCAGGATCACTTATTCTTCATGGCAAAACACATTTTCTAGAGACAAATACCAAAACATTAGGAGGGAGAATATGGTTCCATCCTGGAGATACCCGTTCTTCATAAGAAGTATCCATTTTCCTGTTTAGGATTTAGCATTCCAGAAGAACATAGTTGCTTTGGATATTCACAGTTTGATGTAATCGGTCTTTGAATCTTCCTGGTTCCAGAACTTCTAACCTTCCCAAATCCGAAAGAATTACAGTCTTGGAGAATTCCAGCCAATCTTCCACGACAGTGTTCTCTTTCCTGTCCAAGCAGTTGCTTAGCAGTCAAGTGAGTACAAGGCTGCTGCATGGGATGGGTGAGCCTTAATCCAGAGTTCGTAGACAATTGGTCCTCAGTCTTCATCCACTGGAAAGGTTTTCCATCTCAGTCCCACAGAGACAACTCCAGCTGTTCTTGGACTTGCGCAGATGACACACTTCGGCCATGGGCTCCCTCGTAAACACGGAGTCTGGAGTTTTATCCTGTAGCTTCAGTAATGTGTTTATTCCATCTTGTGTAAAGTGATGGTGTTCCATGTCCTTTCGAGTCCACAAAACGTAGAATCCTTATGACTTCTGCAGAATCCTTATGACTTCTGTCCAGGAAGTCTGTTTGCCCAAATGCATGACATTCCTTCTATAGTTTCACTAATGAGCACAGCTTAAAAAATGGTAGCCACTCCACAGGTTTTCAAACACTTGTTTTACCATCCTATGTACAACTGGTATTTCTAAGTGACAGTAAGCCAAGCACATGATGGTCCATACATTTGTGGGGTGCTCAACTTCAGTGTGAGAGTGCATTTCACCCACCATCAGTTACTGCAGTGCAAGTTGGAGACTTTGGCATCAAGACTTACCGTGTATTAAAATCAGTCCTTGAATACTATGGATTTTTATTACGAATCATAGTATTGCAACTGTATTATACATCCACCACAGTAACTGATAGGTACTGTAATCAACTCTTAAGAGTAAAGTAACTCTTAGGAGTGAAATAAACTGACTGCAGTGATTCCAGGTGCTGAGCTCAATGAGAAGACAACTGATACTTAGTGCTGGAGATAAGCCTAGTATTAGTAGAGACTGAATATTACAAGAAAAAGTCGCCTGCTCTACCAGAGTAAGACCTCTGAACTCTATTAAACTTTAGACATACCTTTCTCATTTTCTTCATCTTCCCCATCCTGCAAGAAAAGGAAGTCAACACTAAATGTCTCCTATTTTGAAACTTTAAGTAGAACAGTTTGTATTTCTCATAAAATTTCTATTGTATGAAGGCAAATACTGAAATGAAAATTGTTTCCAAAGATTATCCAGGAACCAGACTTGTGCACCTCCCTTGTCAAAGCACTAAATTTTTTTTTATGAAACTTCTTTATGAAACAATTTAATATTTATCTGTAACACTTGAAGTTTGCAGTTGGATGGGACATGTAGATATTGTCTTATCCCCTGAACTCAATGGGACATTTCTAAACTATTCCACATCTTACCAAAGCTTTCAGAATGGATGTCAAGCTGCCGATTACTGCTTTCAGAGAAAGGCAAGCAGTCTGTCATTAGCTTTAAAAGCTCAAAGAGAAGTGAGAAACTAGGCAGCATCCCTCCAGTAAGTACTTAAAAAAAAAAACTCTGATTTTAATAGGTATTTACTTATTTCTTATTCGTTTTACTGAGCAGGAGATGCTGTAAGAGATGTCACTTTTCAGACACCATTTCCATGTAACTCAGAATGATTTGCTGGACATAGAGATATCAGATATTACTATTAACACCAAAAAGCAACCTGAACAACCACGCCCAGTTCTGCACTCCCCACATTCTCTGAGGGCAAACTTCTACTTTAAACAGAAGCTCTAAACTCCTGTATGAGCTGTATATACTACAACAGCATCTGCCAGCATCCCTCTTGTGTTTTACAGGGAGTGTGAAATATATTCTCTGTGAAGTTTATGCACTGAACCCTCCCAAACTGTAGACACGAATTATATCTTCCAACAGGTGAATTTACTTGGTATCACAATTATCTGCACAATTAAATATTTGAATGAAAGCTTCCTGTATTGTTTACCTTTTTAGTCTTACATCATCTGACTCTAACATGCACACTGGAATAGAAAAATCAGTCTGAAGTGATCTTTTCCAACTAAACAGACACGAAAATCAGCTTAACAGAACGAATTTAGAACTCACATGGACAGCTGGAAAAGTGTAATCTTCTATGTCTGGACCTTCATTTTCCTATAGAAATAGAAAAGGGACTAGATAAGGAAACTATTTCTAAAACACTCAAACATTCAGAGGGTCAAGAGATTCCATTAGCTCAGTAAACATGTAAGTGGATACACACTCAACAATGTGAACAACAGTGAGCAGTTCTCCTGATGTAAAGAATCTGAACACTGAACTGAAAGGCACGAGCCACTGCTAGTACAAGGGGAAAGGACCACTTATGAACCAACTCTACACGGACTCTGGAAGAATTTTATCAGTCAGTGCCACATTTGTTTCAGGACTATTAATTACCAATCAAGGAAAATAGAAAAAAAATAAGTGTAAGGTAAAATAAAAAGAAAAACCCTATCTTTTAGACATATGCAAGACAAACTGAAAGATTAGTTCTGACTTCCTAGTAACAAATGCTAAGAAAAATGTACATTTTACTGATAAAAATTCATGCAAAATATAGCCAAGTACCTGGCTTTCAGAATCCTTCTCCACATCTTCTGTTGTCTCCACTGGCTCCAGGTCATGGTACCTTTTCTTTTCTGCAGATGGTAGTCCTTTAGAATTCAAGTTCTCATCTTCAACAGATTCTTTCAAGTCTTTTAATTCATCATTTGCATCTTGATCACTTGCATCTTGAGTCTCCAATTCACTTTCCTTTTGGTGTGAACACAAATACTTGGTATAACTAAAAGTATTAGCTTTATTCTGAAAAAAATCACTGCTAGCATTACTGTTTCACTGCTGGATCAATGCCTTACATGCATAATATAATTCATATCACGTTTTAAAACCCACCCAGCTTCACACCCTTAGGCATCACATTGTAAATACACTAAAAACAATGCTTCAAATTTCCACATAAATTACCACAAAGAAAAAGGAAGCTTTCTCATTAACTGAAGTCAAACACTGACCATAAAGACAAAATGAGAAAAGTTTTTACATACTTTTATTACCTTGACAAAAGAGTCCTCTTCTACTGAAGCATCACCAGCCAATTCATCAGCTTCCTGCTTTTTACCTGAAACGATGGGATATGCTGTGACTAGACCTGCTATGTAGAGTACACTTTTAATACTGATTATGTGTTTGGCCTCACTTTATTATTCTCTACTTGCTTTAGTTTAGCTGGATTGTTCACTATAACTCTCCAAACCCAGTAATTTTTAAGATAAGGAGATAAAATGCCAGCTGAGTGAGAATGAACAATCAATGTTGTTCAATAAACAAGTTAGTAACCTTAATACCTATCCTATTTTGAGGCATAATGGAATTCAGGAGAACACTGAACTAGAAACTAAACACTTCTAGAATTACTGAGGTTAACTAGACATTATAACTTTGGAAGAGTCTTGCTTTAGAGATAACTCACATCACTGAGAAATTAGGTTAGAATGAACCTCTAAAGGTCATCTAGTCCACCTAACCACCTGCTGAAAATTACAGTGAAGTTCCAAGGACAATGAAATGTCTCAGGGCTTTATTTAGCTGCATCTTTGAATATCCACAAACATGGCAATTACAAGCCTCTCCAAGCCACCTCCTTCAGAGCTTTTCACTAAAGAATCAAGGGAGGCAGAAGAATTGAGTAGGTGAAGCACTTCTGCCCTCTACATTTGCTTTACTGTATTAAGTGCCTGTTCCATTGAGGAATTCTATTCTTCCAGCACAGGCACACTTTTCTCCATTAGAGATGTCTCTGTGGGGATGATGACTATACACAGCTCCCCCTTTGGAATCCAGGGCATTTCCCTACTCTTCTGAAAAACAAGACCTAAGAACACTAGATAGAAACATCTCCACACAAACACACCCTCTGAAGAACGTTGTGTCTCTTTGATTCAGTCCATCAAAGATTAGCCTATGCAACAGTCTGCAGTAGCACGAGGTACAAAAGCAGCTCTGTTACGAAGTGGTTTCACTGCATCTTCTACTGAAACTTAGTGTCAATTCAAATGCAAATGAGATGGGAGTCATAATTAGCACTTAATGATGCATTTTTTGGCATTGCATCCTCCCTCCTCCCTTCAACGTCTAATGAATGGCTAAACCAATTCTATAGTTATTCCAAAGGAATATAAAAGAAAACCATAAGCCAAAGTTCAACACAGTATGGACATCTCTGCTAGTTGAAATACTCAATTTTTCAGCCATTAATTTCCATGGTCTTTTATATGCAGTTCTTAAATACACTTCAAAACTGGAAAGTACTAAACTACAGGGCAAAAAGAGACATTGTTGTTTTGGGTTTGCCTGGATTCCAGTTGCTTTTACTCATTTCCCTGAAAGGCAGCACTCTGACCACACTCCTAGAAAAAGGCACATTGCTGCTTTCAGTACAGGCACACACTGATCTCCAGGAAAAGGCACAAGGCAGAAGCTATTTCTGTGACTGCAAAACATGAGATTTAAACTTTCAAATCCAAAGTCAGTATCACTGATTTTACTTCACTTAAACAAACAAACTGCCAAACCTACAAAAAGTCCTATTTTGTACTTGTAATGCAATAGGATTGTGAGACTCTGGTGTAAAAAGCCACCTGCACAGGTATGCTAAGGGGAGCCAGCTCTTCTCAGGAAGAGGACTTACACTGGAAAGGGCAGTTTCTGATGTGCATTACAGCTGATAACAAAAAATAACTCAAGTTTTGTGTTAACTTTTTAGCATTCCGTGATAGAATCTACAGATCCCAATACCTTCAACATGAATAAAAAGCAATGAGAAACAGCAAGGATTTCTACACACACTTCACTGCTTTCTTTTACCCTCTCACATTTCAGTTCGTTTGTTAAACCTGAAAGACCAAGTTTTTCCTGCATCCCATATCCAACTAGCATCCACAGAGACAGGCAAGCACACAGGGCAGATACTCAACACATTTAGCAACTCTCCAGCACAGACTATCATGAAAGCTATTTAAATAATTTATTTTGCCTGAGGAGATATGGCTGGTGGACTGGAACTGAGACTTCATAGGGAATAGAACAGAAAATCAAACCAATGGCAAAGCTACATCAAGTTAGCCCCACCATTATGCAATAGCAGCTAGAGAACTATATTTTATTGACTGGTGCTCATCAAGAGCAAGTTACAGCACTCAGTAATGAAGCTGTTTTATCTTTTATTTGCTACCAGATTAAGTAATGATTTCATTAGCCCTTCTTTACTATGTCTGTTGTCTTTGTAGGAAGTCCCATTTACCAGAGATATTCCAAGGCATAATGAGACCTGAACAATGACCTTCACTTTTCAACTTCAAGCCAGAACGTGGTGTAAGTTTGCTCTCCCTCTCATGTTCTGTGCTTTAGGTTACTTTGCTCTGGTTAGAGTTCCATTGCTCAAAAGTGGCACTTCAAGGTTCTGATACAGACAGTTTTCAGATGTTGGTACAGTAACTTGCCAAAAAGCCAGCATCCACTAAAATCCAGCAGTTGTCTGACTGACATCCATTTATAGTGGACTATTTAAAGGCACACTCAGCTCTTAAATTCACCTAACTAAACTCAGATTGCAACAAACACCTTGCAGAAAATGACTGTTTCTCTAAATGTATTCAAGGGTAAGTTAAGAAACAGAGCCAGAACATCTGAACGTTCCGCAGGCAACAGGCACAGCTGGTCTCCTGTCACACAGCTTGTCAACACCGACATTTCTGTACAGGTTTATCCAAGCAGTGGCTACCGAAAGTGTCAGTGTGTCTGCAGCATTCACCACGCACCTGGGTGTTTAACAACACAAACACTCATTTACCTTGGAGTGATGGCACTCCTTCACAAGCTATGCTCAGTCCCTTTTCTGGCAAGGGGCAATTGCTACACACCGTAAAATTGCAACAGACTGTTACACAGAAAACAAATATTCTTCTTATAAGTAAGTAGAAGAATTAGAACATCTTCAAAATGTTGGGTTTACATTATGCAGGTTTAGCTTTTATTTTATTTACAAGCCCCACAGTAGCACAAGCTTATTCTACCTGTTCATGGTCCTCCGTGTGAGGAATTCAGGCTACCTGAGTATTTACAGAATTATAGAAGAGTGTATTCTGGACAGCTCTTGAATTAGATATCTGCATCTCAGGCAGAAGCAGAGTGACACACTCATCAGAAAATTCTGGAAGAATTAGTGTTTGCATTTCTTCTGGTATTCCTCCTGAAACTCACAATAGAGTTCTGTAACACCTAATGCTAAAGATTCATCAAAAACATGGGATAAGAGGTAAAGAGGAGGTAAATCCTTGCAATGGAATAAACTCTCTACAGCATTAAGAGGTCTAGTGGAATTTGAAAAGTATCATTTGCCACAATATTAAAAAAGTAAACAATCCTTTTCTAATTCAGAAATGGTATCATGAGGTACAGGAATATGTAAGTCTTCTATTGCAACTAGAAGATACAGTTCTTAGTTGTTCGTTGTTTTTAGAAAGAAAGGTCTGTGAAAATCAAGTGTACAACTTAGTTTACTTTGGTTTGTTCTTATATTTAAGTAACTAAACAGTTCAAATAAATAAGTCAAAATTATTTGGGCAACAGTACAAACCAGCCACTGTCAGCTGTCAGTCAGCCTTTGATGCAAGACACACGATTGGCAATCTGGAAATTCAGATGCAAACTAGACTGGTAATTAAGACACAAACTAACAGCTATCTAACTGGCCTCAGAAACTTGTAGAGCAGCAAATAAACATCTTCACATTAATTCTCCAAAATCAAAAATGATCAGCCTAAAATCTGTTCTTCACCCACACTAATTCCAGAACTCATCAGGAAAGTAACTCTCAATTACCAATTTTAATATTTCAACATTCAACATTTGACTGCATATCCTTCAAAGTAGCATTTATTTCAAAAACATCTGAAAAATATTTCTTACTAGTAGTAAGGTAACTTCCTTTAGATACCAGACTAGGCAGCAGAATGGTCAGGCTTGACAAGATTAGCTTTTTCCAAAAACTGTCATCTTTTCACAGAAAGAGAAATCCTTCCATAGCTACTGGAGGGTGGAGAGGCACAGCTGAGGCACTTAAAAAAGGAGCACTTGGCATTTGCTCCTTTCAAACTTTAACTGGCAAAACCCATTGATCTTACCTATATACCTGTATAATCTGATTAGCTGCTCTGCAGTTCTTTACCCTAGCTATTTAATTAAAGTAGCATCTGGGAAAAGTGTTAAATTTCGACTAACTCTGCATAAGATTGATCAAGGATTCTTGTTGCACTACAGAATCCTTCTGCAAGCATTTTTTAAGTTGTATGAAAAACTCCCACTTTAATCTTTTGAGTATTCTTCTCCCTTTTTGTAAACATATACACACAAAAAAGCAAGGCAAGACAAATGTATCATTCCCTCCCCACACACAGAGCCCATTCCCACTCTAATTCTGGCCTGTCTGATATTCTAGATCAGGTTTTTGTAATAGACAGTGCTAGGGAATCACACATCACACTTTCTCCACAGACCTTAAGAGCTCCAGTAAAACTGGTTACAGAAGACTTTCACATCTAAACCCTACAGCCACCTGACACACTTTGTGATTTTTTGGAAGGATGACCTCCTTCCTTCCCTCCCACTGGCCTCCCCTTCCGGCTGCTATGAGGACATTTAATCATCACTTCCACTCCCTGGCCTTCCTTGAAGATGTATTTTCTTTGTAAATGAGTATCTTATACTCCTACCCTCCCTTGCACAGCAATAACAGCTCAGGGAAAAAGACTACAGAACTAGTAATGCCATTAATTTTATTGCTGTCCAGCAGTACAATAATTAAAGACCCAACAGTATTAGTCTGAAGCTGTAGGGTGGGGAGGAAAAGAAGCATTAGCAAAAAGACCTGGATCAATCTGTCAGCAAAACCAGTTAGGAGGAAAAAACACCTCACAGTGAGTAGTTAAAAATCAAACAAGATATTATTTCATACAGTTAGAAATAAACCGATGCAATAAAAAAAATATTTCCCCTAGACTAAACAGTGAATTTTTCACGTTCCTCCATGAACTCCCCATACTTTTGGCACAAAAATCTGTTCATAAGACTTTTGTAATCTAACAAGTAATGAGGAAAAATTCCTGAGCTTGCAAAGTGAACTGATAAGAACTTCACAAACACCATGTTTTCCTTTGAGGTTTACCAAGAACGCACATGTCATGTGTATGCATTAGGATTTGGAGCACAGGAGAGGTGGCAGGAAGAGCTAGTGAAGCCCTGCCTCAGGCAGCAGCAGCACTGGTTGGCAAACTAGCTCTGCAGAGGCAAAATAGCTAACTACCCAAGAAGCCAGTCCAAGAACATCATGCATATCATATTAGTTTGGAGACTAGGAGGATTGAAAACAGCAGGTAAGAGAAGTGTTTGTCACAGCAGAACATGGAGCCATTTAGATCTCTGTATGAAAAACTGGAAGAGTTTCCTTATTTAACTTCCATGCAGTTATCTTAATCAGCAGTCACCTTTCTAAAGCACGGAATAAATTAATGTCATAGAAAAAAAAATGGAACCACATTTAAAAGGTGATTTCCTTTCACTTCTCTAATGCGTGAGAAGTGCAAAGAAGTTATGCAAACTTCCTAAGCAGACAGATTTTCTTAATAACTTTGCCATTCACAGTACCAGGCTGATTGAATAATCACTTTCACCACAAAACTCAGCCCATGACAAGAGACAGCAGTGTAAGACTGTTCATGTCCAAAACAGGTCCCTGTAGCACACGTGTGAACACTCTCAGTGTGTCTGCTCAACAAACAATACTGTGCATAAAGCAGACAGGTCCTTTCCCAGTAATAATAGATCACAGATGCTCCCAAAACTACTAAAAACACACGCCCAAACCAAAATCCCCCAGACTCCAAACTCACAAAACAGTATTTAAATTCTCAGGGAAAAGAAATCAGAGCTGAAAAGTCTGAAAAATCACTACCAAACAGATCAGCACAAAATTTAAATATTAATTTCTCACAACAAAACCACTAAAATCTCTTAATTAGACATTTCACTGTGAGACTTCAACGCCTATTCAGAAAATTCATGTATATAAATCCTGTCTTCAGTAGGGAGCATGCTAATACACCCACATACTCCAGTCCTCTCCAGGGAGTGACTCCCTAGCACATTGCTGGGCCCTTATCACCAGCAGAGTCCAGCACCTGCTCATGGCTGGAGAGCCGCTGCTGTTACACAGATCCCTCGGCATGAGTGACACCCCACAGAGCCCCACAGCAGCTCCTGCTCCACCCTGCACCTGCAACGCTCCAGGTGCAGGACCCCTGAACACAGCACACACCAAACCCCAGAGCTCATCTGCAGCACAGCCCTGCAGGAACTGTGGGCAGGACAGCCACTACCTCATAGCACACATCTCTTAACCCAGTCATGTTCCATCTAGCTATACCTCTCTCAATATACATGGCTCCAGCAGCCCCATATATTGCCTACGTACAGTCAATGAAAACAGACATGCACGGCAAAGGATGTCTTATATGACAGGAATTATAAACAGTAAAGTTACAACTGCACCCAAACTATAGACTGCAGTCCTTCTTTAAGGTGATACATGCAAAAAAAAAACCTGTGTAAGAATATAAAGTATATCGACAGAGCCTAACCTTTGCCTTTAGTTGGCTTCTTGGTGGGTGTGTCAGCTGAAACACTTATTTCAATATTATCTGGATCACCTCCTTCCTCTTCAATAGCCTAAATAAGACAAAAATATACAGTTTTTAATAGCTTTGACTGGAAAGCTGGACAGTTTGACTTCAGCAGGTAAGCCAAATAGTTCTCTCGGCATCTCAAAAATATTTGGTAAAACACTTTGGGTTAAACCTTTCCGTTAAAGCAAGGGAACACAAATGATAAAGGCTGAGAGTTTCAGCTGTTAGAACGACACTTAGAAAGTACAGCTTATCAAGGATCCACACGTTTCTCTTTGGAAACGCAACACTAGAAAGCCACAACGACATCCATAAAGGCATTAAAGGCAGCTCAAAAGCGGGACAGCGGGAAGCAAAACCACCCCTCAGCAGCAACCTGCTCCGGGGCTCGCCGGACGAGCTCGGGGCCCGTGGCGGCGGGCGGGCCGCAAGGCCGCGGGAGAGCTCGGCCAGCCGGGGCGGGAGCTGGGCCGGCCGGGACACCGCGCCCAGCCCGGCCCACAGGGGACACACAGCGCCGGCGGGGCTCGCTGCGGCGGACCCTCGCCCGGGCACCGGCGGCACGGCGGGGACAGGTCCCGCCCCCCACACGGGGACGGCGGCAGAGCCGCCGGCGCCCCGCCCCCGGAGCCGGGCGACAGCAGCCGCCGCCGGGGCGGGCCGGGCAGGGCCTGCGCCCAACGCTCACCTGCTTGAGCCGGGCGATGAGCACCGTCTTCACCCCGGTGATGTCCAGGTTGCGCCGCTTCAGCTCCGACTTGAGGTCGATGACGCGCAGGTCGCTGATCCGCTTGCTCTCGGCGGGCGGCGCCGCGGGCGCGGCGGGAGCCGCAGGAGCCCCCGCGGCGGCGGCGGCGGGAGCGGAGGCGGCGGCGGCCATTTTAGAGCGGGCGGGCGAGCGCGGCGGCCGCGCGCACAATGAGCGCGGTGCCCGGATGAAGCGCGGCCGGCGCGCGGCTCTGCGCAGGCGCGGAGCGGCGCACCTGGCCCGGAGCGCCCGCCCCGCCGGGCCCGCCCTGCGCGTGCGGGGAGCGCGGCCCGCCGTGTCCCGGCCCCGGGGAGCAGCGGGGATGCCCAGAGCCGGGGGGCTGTCCAGTGCCGGGGATGCCCAGAGCCGGGGATGCCCAGTGCCGGGGATGCCCAGAGCCGGGGATGCCCAGTGCCGGGGGAGTGCCCAGTGCCGGGGATGTCCAGTGCCGGGGGGATGCCCAGAGCCGGGGGGATGCCCAGAGCCGGGGCTGCCCAGAGCCGGGGGGATGCCCAGAGCCGGGGAGTGCCCAGTGCCGGGGATGCCCAGTGCCGGGGGGATGCCCAGAGCCGGGGATGCCCAGTGCCGGGGGGATGCCCAGTGCCGTGGGAGTGCCCAGTGCCGGGGATGTCCAGTGCCGGGGGAGTGCCCAGTGCCGGGGGGATGCCCAGAGCCGGGGATGCCCAGTGCCGTGGGAGTGCCCAGTGCCGGGGATGTCCAGTGCCGGGGCTGCCCAGTGCCGGGGAGTGCCCAGTGCCGGGGATGCCCAGAGCCGGGGATGCCCAGTGCCGGGGGGATGCCCAGAGCCGGGGATGCCCAGTGCCGGGGGAGTGCCCAGTGCCGGGGATGTCCAGTGCCGGGGATGCCCGGTGCCGGGGGAATGCCCACTGCCGGGGGGATGCCCAGAGCCGGGGATGCCCAGAGCCGGGGGGATGCCCACTGCCGGGGGAATGCCCGGTGCCGGGGGGATGCCCAGTGCCGGGGAGGGCGGCGGGGTGGGGAATGGTTTGGAGCGCCTGTCCTGGCAGGAGCCGCTCAGGGAGCTGGGGCGCTCAGCCTGGAGAACAGGAGGCTCAGGGGTGACCTTATCGCTCTCTACAATTCCCTGACAGGAGGATGTAGTGTGTGCGGGTCGGTCTCTTCTCCCAGGAACAGCGACAGGACGGGAGGATGTGGCCTCAAGCTGCACCTGGGGAGGTTTAGGTTTGACATTAGAAAGAATTTTCTCACAGAAAATGTGATATTGGAACCATCCGCCCTGGGAAGCGGTGAAGTCACTGTCCTTGAAGGTGTCTCAGGAAAGACTGGAGGTGACACTTGGTGCCGTGGTCCAGCTGACATTGTTTTTAGCCATAGGCTGGACTCGATCATCTCAGAGGTCGTTTCCAATCTAACCACTTCTGTGATTCTTGTGCGTTCTGGCCACTGACTTGTCTGAGTTTAGAAAATGAGCAGTTCATCTGTTCGTGTAACTTTGTTATTGGACGTATTACAGAAGCACAATACTCATGTTTTAAATTTTTACCAAAGTACCTCCTCTTATGACTCATTAGGCTGTACTTGTACCAGGTAATGGAAGAGGCTACTCTTAGTTCTATTTCATTCATTTTCTGTAGGGAATGCTTGAAGTTATTGTGTCAACTACTAAATCTTCAAATGAGGCAGAATTTAAATACCTATAAATTGAAGTCACAACAGTCCTCTTGTTCTTTTTCTTCATTCCGAAATTACATACAGACAAAAATGAAAAAAATATTTGTTTTATTTAACAAATCTTCGTTAAAGGACTTTTTGTGCAAATTAAGTTCTGAATCCTAAGAGAATTTGTTACACCATTCACATTTTTTTCTTTTCGAAGTTTATTTGGATGTGCATTTCTAAAGTACCTGAAGTAATACTTTGATTAAGTAGTTACCAGTTGACAAAGGGTAAAATCTATGTATTTAAAAGGTAGACAATGCACGGAAGTCTTAAAGTACCCTTTGGGGGCTGTAATTGCATGCAGGTCTTAGCTATGGTATGCTGCTGTTGCAGTTGATACCAAGATTTTATAAAAACAATCTTAAATAATAATATATACTTTTGATTACAGTGTCATTTGTGACAGCATTTGTATTAACATCAAATATAATAGGATTGACTTTCAGGTTAATAGATGAACGCTAGCTTATCTTTAAACTACAGAAACATTTTTGTGAGTGTATGGAAAAACTATTTTATTTTCACATAACCTTGAATTCAGCAGTGCAACAAAATTTGAATCAGGACTGTCAGGTTTACTATGGTAAACTGTTGTGCAAATACACCCAAACCCCACTGTGCGGGTTCCAGTATTAGTGAAGGCAGGTTTAGTGTGTCTCATTTCTGAAAAGAAGATGAGAGGGATAACAAATATAGCACTTGTACTGGTTGTTAGGGATTTCTTGACATACCTGAACCTCAGAGCATCTTGGTTGAGGTCATGTAGATGTTAAAGCTTTACACTTAACACATCCCCTCCCCAAATAAAAAGCAACCAAAAGAGCCAAAAGTGACCTTACCTGGATTCTCAATCATCATCCTGCCTCAAGGCAAAATAAACTACTATGAAAAGAACCTCAAAGGATGTTTGCATAACCTGTTCTTAAAGCCTTAAAAACAGATTCCACTCATTCCTCGGGCAGTCTAGTCTAGTCTAGTCCTTAACTCTCCATTTTCGGACATCTAGATTAAATACCTTTTGCTGCAGTTTACCTGATTTATTCCTAATGAATATGAACAATGTTCCCTTTCTTTTTGCAGCACCCTTTTGCACAAATTAAGACTGTTACCATATTTTTGTTCAGTCTTTCTCTTTGGGGTTGGTTTTATATTAAAAGCACGGATTATTTCTTTTCATCAGTTCAGAAACGCATGACTTTTTGTTGTTGCACCCCTCTAGCTCCCACCCAATGTTTTCACAACTCCCAAAGTTGTCAACTTGATGGCAACTCTTCTGATTATGCATCTCAGCAGAGTGGATGCCTTTTCCAGCCTCATGAACTTGATGTGTTCTGCTTGTGATCCACTCTGCTTACTGGTTTCTTTTCTGCCAGTTTATTACAATTACTCTCCTCTCTGCAGCTGATTTATTGCTAAGTGCAGAACTTTGCACTCGTGTTTGTCGAATGATCATGCCCCTGCTGCAAAGATTTCAAACTCTGCTCTTGCTTCTCCTCTTTGCAGCACCTCCCAGCCAGGTGCCAGCCCCAGGTTTATCTGTGTGGTCTCGAAGCCTTTATGCTAAGAGGTTACAATATAGAAGTGCACAAGGAATTTTGTTTGATGTAAGTTTAGCATTTGTGCAATCTGATATTAAACTGTTAATAGCAATCCTTGAAGTACAACCAGTTTTGCATCGATTTGGTGGATTTTCTGTCCACATCAAATTTCCATATCTTATGAAAATGTCAGTGAAACAGAGAAGCCTTGCTGAAGTGAAGATCTTCAATTTATTTATGTCTGTAGAACCAGACATAAAAAACTATGTTGGTTTGATAGACTGTTATGAACAAATCATATTGGTTGTTATTTATAATTTTGTTATTTTTCAAGTATCTAGAAATATTTTTTAATTCATCCAGGAATTTTAATCAAGTTGACTGGATTCTAATTTCCTGTTTGTTTGATTGTTGTGTTGTTTGGGGTTTTTTCCTAAAGAAAAGCACTCAGTCCATTACCAGTCTTTTGAAACATCTGCTAGTTTTCAAAATAAATGTTGCTTTCTACCATTAGGTTATGAAATCTGTGGAAAGGTTTGATTAGGAAATCGTAATAGACTTCCAAAGAGGAGAAACATTGGCCCAGATATTAGGATTTAAACAAGTACAGACCTGTGCTCCTGTAAATTGTTTTTTGTCTACTTTGTGAGACAGCTGGAAGCGGTGAATGTCCTTAGAAAATCCTTAGATTTCCCCTGGGCTTTATACTGCTGTGGAGTTTTCTGTGTAGATTATCCCAGTTCCAACTTCACTGCCCAGTCTATTCCCAACCTGACACTGAGGCACAATGCAGGAGCAAACACCAGCTTTCTCATCTCTTTAATGGCTTCATGCAGTTGCTACCTGAATTCTTGAGCTAATTAAAACTGCAGTTTTTGTGTGTCTGGGCTCTGTAAAAATAAAAGGCTATTCAGTGTTATTAAACATAGAGAAGTAGTTCTTGCCTCTTTTTTGTAAAGAAACCTGGCTAGAGTATTCAACTAGAATCAACAGGCTGTTCCAGTTTCCTCCTCTTCACACAGCCACCCATTTGTCCATACCCCCTTCTAAAAAAAGAGATGTTGCTTCAGGAAAAGGGGAGGGGTTTGGGGTGCTGGAAGGTCACCTCCAAATACAGTCTCTACAGTTAAACAGAACCCCGTCTCACTTGAAATACATTTCTCTTTTTTTTATTACAAATCCATGTACTTCTCTGCTTAACATATTGTTTCTTTAAAAACTGACTTTTGCAGTCTGTGTTTTCACTTGTAACTTTAGTTAACAACAACTCTAACAAACCTTTTTTGTTTGCTTTTGAAATCCAAGTTTCTAGTACAGATTTTTGAATCTACTTTGGGGGCTGACTACATAAAAGCTAGTTATTACAGGAATTTCTGATGCAGTGACTCAGTTCCTTTTTCAGTCTAACCATTTTTGAAAGAGTGAGGCTGGGGTAATGCTGAATTCACTGAAAGAGCAGGAAGAATCCTTTTATTTTGAAAGTCACTGAGTCTTGCCCCAGTTCTCATGTTACATTGCCTGGTTGCTACAATTTTAAACTGCACTTTTGAGACATTTCAGTGAATGCCTGACAATAGATACACTTTGAGAATAAAAAATCACTGATAATTTAATATGTATCACTGCTATAAAAAATAGCTTTTTCCACTCTGCGTGTATAGTTTTCTTTTTGATGTATTATTGATGTACTGCATGATGAGCAGTCAGAGGAGGTTGTAGAAAGGAATTTGTGATCTCTCAATTGCTCTCGTTATAACTCAAGGAAAAGAACATAAATCCAATTATAAATCAAACACAAATATCCTATATTTTATCATAGAAACTATACATACATGCTAGGAAATGGCTATTGAATTCCTTGATGTAAAGTCAGATCATTAAATGCAGGATGCTTTTGTTTGTTTTAAACCTTATTGCTCTAAAAGTAGCCACTGATTCATCATTAAAACACAAAAATATTTTTGGTCCCATTACTGTACAAGCACTGAAAGAATAAATAAGAATATCTCGTGATCTTTCTACTAAGAGCTTGGTGACATATTTGTTTTTGAATAAGAAAAAGAACTATTAAAAATACTGTCAACAAACTAGCTATTTCCAAGTAATTATATACACCACACCTTCTTAATTATATGGTAACTTAAATACTTAAGCTGTCAGATAATCTCAGAAAGATACTGTGAGACCTTGTAGGGATTTGCATAATTTCTGAAGTCATGTGTTGTGGAAGTGCTGTTTCTATCCTTACAGAGCCTTATCAGGCTGGACAACATGAAATCTAACGAGTGGCTGGTGGGTCATTTCTATATCAACATTATACTGTAATGCAGGGTATTTTATTTTTCTATATATCTTTACAATATAAATTACCTGAGTGGTGCATGTTATTTTCCAGAGCTTTTGAAAACTCTTTGATCAATCGCATTCAAAGACTTCCATCAGAAAATGTATAGCACAGACAACCATCAAGTTTTATTTTTGTTTCTGCAAATGATCATTCTTTTCTTGTTTCCTAGTAGCAATTTTTCATAATATAAATCTTTCAAGATTTTTTATGTCTTCCCTATTTCTCCCATTTGCACTGGTAAGATCTTCATCTGGGCTGACTGGAGCTGTGACTGTTTATTATCATCCAAGTATCAATCCCAGAGTTTTTGTGATCTAACACAGAAATGTTTCTGTATTATCTGGTTTTCTCTATCATCCTCACAACATATTACAAGGGGCTTTAGTTTTCATTAGTATTGTAACTCTAAGTTGACTTAACTCGTGCAGACATTTAAATATACGTTTAAGTACGGTGCATGTTGAATCTACACAAGCACATGTGATGGGAAGGTCAAGGATGGCCTGAGGAACAGCCTGGCTGCGGTGACAGCTCCCCCGAGCAGTGTGTGTGACAGAGGCACACTGCCGTCTGCGGGAGGCAGTTTAGAGCGGGGCCCTTTCGGTGCTGCCGTGGCCACCCGCAGGCTCCAGGGGCAGGGCTGCGAGCGCGGGCGGCCCTTTGTGAGCGCGCAGCGCGGCCCCGTGCCCGCGGGGCTGTGCCACCGTGCTCCAGAGGCCGGTGCTCACCTCTGGAAAAAGCTGAGCCTTGCTTTCATTCTGAGCCAGCAAACTGCTACGGCAGCCCTGCACAGAGCTGTGTCCGGCCAGGAAGCCAAGCTGCTGAAGGCTAAGGGAGTTCGATTTTTTTGTCTTTTTGCCAAAAATGTAAAGTGCAATCTCCTGCTGGCTGGCATGTTTTGATCTCGGGTAAGATCGTTTCTTCTCCGTGTGTTTAACTCTGCCAGGCCCTGGGGTGTGCATATAAATGGTTTTGTTCAGCTGTAGTTAGAAGAAGTTGAAGAGTTCAGTATGAACAGATGACACCATAGCCTGAAAGCCATTCTGAAATTTGTGTTAGTGATTTAAAATTATTCCATTTAGTCTTTTGGTTTTCTGTACCTAAGAAGTGTGAGAAGGAGAAAGTTTTGGTTTATTCCTAGGAATCAATATCTATTTTCAAGATAACTGTCTGTCTATGCAACATACTAAAATAATGGCAGAAATAACTTACATGAAAGGGCATAGATAGAAGGTTGTTTTTTCTTTAAATAGTGAATAATTCTGGGCACCTGAAGTATTTTCTACATCACTTTTCTTTAAAAATTAGGTCACTAATGGTCAAACCAGTCAATAATGGACAAACTAATTTTTACCAAGAGTTTGTTTAAGGGCAGCTGGCACACAACTTACTAGATTCTTGTCAGCTGGTGATCCATATTGAATTGGGTGTTAGGAAATCTTACCCAATAAAGATCCTAGAAAGTCTGCCTTTATGTTGCAGAAAGGTCTACAGAATCATACACAGTTAGAACATTGACAGATCATTTGGCCGCTGTGACTTTGCACTGGGAGAAAATAAAGACTGACTGCATTTGCTTTCTAATTTGTGAACTGAAAATCTTAGCCTCTTGCTTTTGTTTTTGAAATGATCTTTTGTATCTCTTACAGTTGCTGACTGTACATT
Source organism: Sylvia atricapilla (assembly GCF_009819655.1). Lineage (NCBI taxonomy): Eukaryota > Metazoa > Chordata > Aves > Passeriformes > Sylviidae > Sylvia > Sylvia atricapilla. Next base: position 14,167,407 of record NC_089152.1, read on the forward strand.
TTTTCTACCAAGAACTACCTTTCTGTCTCCTTTGGCACCAGTGTTCAATTATTATGTAAATAGGTAAAAACGTAACTAGTTGGTGTGGTTTATTGGTATTAGTCTCTGCTCAGCTTATTCACAATGCTCCTCTGTCTCATTTGCTAAAGTAATCCAGCCAAATTTTATTAGCTTCCTCTCATATTTTCTAGACTGTGTTTTCTTGAGTGTCCCACTAAGATTAGAGTTCATCTTCCTTGGATACATATTAAGAAAAAAGCTGCATAAAGGAGTTGCAAGCCTACATCAGGGATAATTTTTGCAATGGCACTCTGAAAATTATTTACACCAAATTATTATTCAGACATGTTTGCTTTTTCATGTCTACATCATGTTGTTGACTGATGGTCATTTCCTTAATTACATTGGTAATTGAAGTTCACATCCAACTGCCTTTTACCTGACAAATACCAAAAACTTTGGGTCATTCACATTCAAGTGCACATTCTTCGTATTTGATGTTTTTTCTCTTTGCTTCTATTAGTCCTCAGGGTCATTCACTTCTTCCCATATATTGTCTTGATTGTTTTTTCCCCAGCTGATTTTTAGTAAAGTATTCCAAATTTAAATCTAGTGCTTAATAGTAAATATTAAAATTACTTACACAGTCAAGCCACTAGTGACCTCCTTGGAATGATCTTCCCACTGTATGTTGCTCTCTTCAGTTCTCCCCCGTTTCATTGGTTATTTCATCTGTGGCTCAGTGTCTGAAATTAGCTGGATGTGACATGACTTAGAAAATTGCCCAACACAAGAAATATGTAGAGAAAGGTAGCAAGTTAATGCTGGATAACCTGTGTTATTGTCTTTATTGCAAACTGGAATGAATTATTGCTTTGCTCGTGGAACCACATGAAATAACTTGTGATCCTTTTCCCAATCTTCATTCTATGTGGGTCTCACTTCTCCCTGTGTTCTCATTTCACACATATAGCTGAAAAAGTCTTTATTTTCATATAATTTATGTGCTATAGCACTTTTTGCATTTTGTACACTTTTGGACATATTGAAGTAGAGTCTAATTTCCATGTTGTTTCATCCACTTTAGCTTTAAGGAAATTCCATTCAGAAACTCGTGCAATTAATAGTGTCAACATGCATTTTTCCCCTGTGACCATTTCTTTTGTAATGATGCATGCAGGTTGTTTAGCTCCTCTGAAACACGTAGGAACTGCTGTGTGCTGATGACTCTGCAGTGCAATGTGTTGTAAGATCAACTATTGGTGGACCAGACCTTTCTGCTCCAAAGCCTCGGGTTTCTGTAGCTGTTGGTCACTGAGAGTATACGACCCTTGTCTATCCAGTGTTTCAACCTGCAGCTGGAATGTGTACCCTGACATTGATGAAAGGTCACCTCTGGCAGAGAGATATCCTGGCCTTCAGCAGTTGCAAAGTCAGCAAACACTGAGGCTCGCTGCTGTATGAGAGCCTTCCCAAAGCTGTGGTGTTTGCTGTGATGTCTGTGTGAGACACAGCCACTGTACAGGACAGGTTCCTTACAGTTTGTGTGTACATCGGTAATGTAGAGGGGAAGACTCACCTCACCCTGAGTCAGTGACTGCATTGTGCTGTAAAGGCAAATAAATTCCTATTTCTAAAGAGCTATGATGGAGATTTGGTATTTGTTGGCATTTCTTCCCAGCTGCACCTGTCAGTGGCTCCAGGACAGGCAGCCCTGAGACACTGCGGTGTCAAGGCACGACTCAGCGCTGGGCGGAAAACCAATGTTTTTAGACAAGTCCTAGGAAGAGACATCACACAAGGGTCAGGCCGGAGGGGACCACAGTGGATCTGACCTCCCTGCTCCCTCCTCTGACCCCTCCCGGGACATCCCAGAGGACACGGCACAGGACTGCGTCCAGTTCTGATACCTGGGCAGCCTGTTCCAGCGCTCGCTCACTGTACAGTGAAGAGTTTATTTCTCAGGTCGGGTGGAACTTCTGTACATCAGTTTCTGCCCGTTGCCTTGTGTCCTATTGCTCGGCACCACCGAGCAGAGCCTGGTCCAAGCTCTGACGCCGCTGCTTTACGCATTTACACACAACCGCGTAAATGCAGCAGCACCGAAGGCAGCCAGGGCCGTGCCGCCCGCCCATGAGCCCATCCCGACCTGTCCGGTCCCCTCAGGAGCCCATCCTAACCTGTCCGGTCCCCTCAGGACCTCATCCTAACCTGTCCGGTCCCCTCAGGACCTCGCCCTGACCCCGACCCGAGCCCATCCCGACCTGTCCGGTGCCCTCAGGAGCCGGCCCTGACCCCCCCCGGTCCCCTCAGGAGCCCACCCTGACCCCCCCGGTGCCCTCAGGAGCCGGCCCTGACCCCCCCGGTGCCCTCAGGAGCCCGCCCTGCCGCTCCGGTGCCCTCCGGAGCCCACCCTGACCCCCCGGTGCCCTCCGGAGCCCACCCTGACCCCCCCGGAGCCCGCCCTGACCCCTCCGGTGCCCTCAGGAGCCCGCCCTGACCCCCCCGGTGCCCTCAGGAGCCGGCCCTGACCCCCCCGGTGCCCTCCGGAGCCCACCCTGACCGCCCGGTGCCCTCAGCTCCCGCGCTGTGGCGGCGCGGCCGGCCGGCAGGGGGCGCGGCGGGAGGCGGGGCGCGCGCCGGCGCGGTGCGCTTTGCGGGCGGCTGTAAAGCAGCGCCGAGTGTCGCGCTGCGCTGGGCAGGGAGCGGCGGGGGCTGCGCCACAACAGAGCGGGGCCCGCCCGGCGCAGCGGCTGCACCGGGACCGGACCGGGGGCGGCGGCCGTACCGGCACGGTGAGGACGCTGCGGCCTCTCGAGCCGCGCCGGGCGGCGCCGCGGGGTCACTGCGGCGCCCACCGGGGCCGCTTCTACCCCTCGGCCCTGCGCGGGGCGCCGGCGGCACCCGCCCCTTCCCCCGCGGCCTCGCCGTCTCAGGTACGGGGGGCGGCGGGGGCCCGCGGGCGGGGCCGGGGCCGGGCGGGGGCTCCGCCGCTTCCCCCGGCCTGCGCCCTGACGGCAGCGGCGAGCGGCGGGGCTGTGCGGCGGGTGGGAACTTCACGGCGAATGTATTTTTCCTTTTTTATTCAGCGCCTCGTTGACGCACAAAGCGGTGCCTTCGCTGCGGGCAGCCGCAGCACTCTCTGGGGTTTTGTCACAAATTTGTCACAAATTTTCCCCTTAGGGAAATGAGTTTCTATTTCTGTGCGTAATTGGGCTTGTTATGACGTCATTTGTTTTGTTCGCGAAGTTAGCTTTCTTTTAACCCAGGTTAAAAAAAATCACCGTTTTCAGGTGTTTTTTGTCTCATAAACAAGGAAGTAACGTTCATTCAGAAATGTAGGCCAGGATCTTCAGAGGTAGGTAGGCCTGTCACTGTTGCAATGGGCAGGTGTTAAGGGTATGTACTTTTTTAAGTGTCTGTGTTTCTGTGATTAGGACTGAGCATGCATTCATGGAATTTTCGTCTTGTTTGAGTAAGCTCTTCCGTGGCTTGAAGTGATTTAATTAAATCGTAAGCAAGGGCTGGTTGCTTAGCTGATTAAACGAGACCCTTAATTCCTGATACCCAAGTACTTCTCTAGAAGAGGACATAATGCAGGAGGTAAGAGTTTGCTGTAATTAGAATATTTTAATTTTAATGCAGTAATTTCAGAAACAAAGATTTGACCAAAAAGATGGGAGTTGACTGCTCATTATGTAGACCTGAGCTTGTTATGGTGTCTGTATTAAAAGCTATTAAAGGAAAGCTAGGTTTTCAGGTGCAGAATAAGGTCTTATGTTGTCTTCGTTGTAACTTGGAGAAAATTCCAAAGGTATATTAAGGCTGCATACTTAGTAGAAAGCTTTTTTGGGCAAACTAATATTTAAATAGCTATAATGCTTTGCCATTCTTCAAATCAGAAATTGCATCTTCTTGTTGTTCACATATCCATAGTTCTTGCTGTCAGAGCAATTTGACTGTTTTTGCACTCACTTTTTTGGATAAAGGGACTGTCTTGGGGTAGGGAGGAAACAGAAGCAAACTCTGGTAGACAAGATGATTTGTGCTGATGTGCAAGGGTTGATAGGGAGAGAAATGATCTTGGTTTATTTGACAGAGTGAACATCTGGTCACCTGTCTTGTGCCCTCATCCACAGTATAGAATCACCTATGGAATTCATTAGGTGGGAAAGGCTGTAGGAACATTTTATGTTTCACTTTAATTAAATAATAGCGTATAAGGCGCTGAGCTTCTTTTAAAACTCTTGAAGTCTTGCATATATAAAAATCTGGTGGTTTTTATTGATGGTTGAAGCCCTGGCAGCTACAACTGAGGTTGTATCTGGTATTGGGAGCTTGAGGGTGAACAGCAGCTCACAGGATTCATGGGTATTTTGCATATCCTTTCAAAGTATGAATGAGAACATTCTGGCCTTTCATATTCAGAAGTATGTCTTTTATGAAGCAATGATTTTTGTAAATGTTTATTAAGAGTGTATCTTAACATGACTGTGACTTGCACTTTATCTTTGAATTAGTGACTTTGTTGACCTACATAACCAGATCAGTTATAGCAGTTGATTTGCACTGGAGGTGGCTGTGTTGCAGTAACATTTAGCTGACAGCAGTTGCCGCTTTCTTTTTCTGAGATATACACTGCTTAATTTCTGTTGTTTCTATTTCCTCTAATGGTGAGGATGTTCTTATGAGAAGATAGACGTGATAGTGCCTTCCTTCATAGATGATGTATTACAGGGCCTTGGATGTCAAGCAGTTGAATAAATAGGGAAAAATTGAGAGGGAAGTGATGATGAGATGAGGAACTGGATGATTTAATTCACATGTAAACAATGAGGATAGCACAGGAGGTGGATTTGCCATGGCAGATGCTGTATAAAAGACTCCTCACAGGTTTCCTGATGTGCAACCTTCTTTAAGTGAGTTGTCAGCAAAAATTTGGGTTGGTGAAAGAAACATTTTCTTTTCTTCCTTTCCTTCTGCCTCGTTAAGGTTCTCTGCTAGGCCTGACCTGAGCCCACCAAGAAAACCACCAATCTCTACTTAACCTTGAAGGAAGTTCACTAGTTAAAGGACTTCAGCTCTGGATGCATTTTGTGTTTGTTACAAGAGCACCATAAACTTTGGAAGCAGCTACACTGACAAAACTGAGGACACTAAACTTTGAATAATTACCCTCTCCTTAAGTTGTATGTGTACCCCATACAATATTACTCAATATGCATGTTTTTTAACCTTGCTGACATTCAAACAACCAAACCACTGCAGATCTAGTGATAGAACAGGATTGTTTTGTTGTTTTGTGTAGTTGATGCTATTTGGGAAAGGAATTGCTCTAAATTAAAATGATGTCTTCCTTACTAAGTGTTTTCCAGGTGAAATATGAGAAGGCTGGTTCATGGCTTTACTAGCAAGAGACCAGTAAGGGCTATTTTCTTCTATCATTTTTCCCCCCAATACAGTTTAGTCCTAATATTTGACTGCTCTTAGGTAAAATATTTACTTTTGTCTCTGCTGTGTGCAGAGAGAAGTTTGCTGCAGTGTCCTTTCCCTTGAAACTGGCAGATCTGCCCAGTTTAGGGTCTATAAAATCCACTACTTCTCATAGGTTTCCTGAGGACCAGCATAAAACTGTCCTAATGGTTAATTTCACAATTCTCACTTGAAAGGCTCTTACTAGCAGCTGTGGCAAAGATCGTGTTTCACATTGCTTCTCAAACCTTTATTGAGAAGTGTTTGCAAAATGACACTACATCAAGAAGAATTACACATACCTCAAAGTTCAAAAACACCAGGGGGGCTGAGAAACAATTTTTAAAATAATTTTTGATGGCTGTGTAACTTAGAACTTCCACAGCTGTCTTGGGAAGCAAAATTCCTAGTTAAAATCTTAAGTTCCAATAAAAAATGCTTTTTGTCATGATTTTATAAAGCTAAAACTTTTTATTCTCAGGTTTAATGCTGTTATGTTTGTCTTGGAGTTCACTGAAGCCAAAACATTCCTGATTGCCAAATCATAATGCTTCTATCTTATACCCATGATTTACATAGTGTTAATGTAACTAACTGATTTAAGCCTAGGACAGAGCATAGAAGTGTCTAGACTGAAGAATGTGCTTGTGAGCACCATATTTGTCAAATCCACCTGCTTGCACCCGTTGTGCAAAGGCAGATGGATTCCTTGTCCAGGCGAGTGTGTGGTGGTGATGCTCGATTCAGGCTGGAATGTCCTTGGGTGCCTTTATGGCCTTGGACAGACTATGTACTGTGGGCCGGCTCCCCTGCTCGGGGGGGGCCCTATAGGATGGCTGCCCTGCTCGGGGGGGGCCCTATAGGATGGCTGCCCTGCTCGGGGGGGGCCCTATAGGATGGCTGCCCTGCTCGGGGGGGGCCCTATAGGATGGCTGCCCTGCTCGGGGGGGGCCCGATAGGATGGCTGCCCTGCTCGGGGGGGGCCCTATAGGATGGCTGCCCTGCTCGGGGGGGCCCTATAGGATGGCTGCCCTGCTCGGGGGGGGCCCTATAGGATGGCTGCCCTGCTCGGGGGGGGCCCTATAGGATGGCTGCCCTGCTCGGGGGGGGCCCTATAGGATGGCTGCCCTGCTCGGGGGGGGCCCTATAGGATGGCTGCCCTGCTCGGGGGAGGGCCCTATAGGATGGCTGCCCTGCTCGGGGTGGGGGGCCCTATAGGATGGCTGCCCTGCTCGGGGAGGGCCCTATAGGATGGCTGCCCTGCTCGGGGAGGGCCCTATAGGATGGCTCCCCTGCTCGGGGGGGGCCCTATAGGATGGCTGCCCTGCTCGGGGGGGGCCCTATAGGATGGCTGCCCTGCTCGGGGAGGGCCCTATAGGATGGCTGCCCTGCTCGGGGAGGGCCCTATAGGATGGCTGCCCTGCTCGGGGAGGGCCCTATAGGATGGCTGCCCTGCTCGGGGAGGGCCCTATAGGATGGCTGCCCTGCTCGGGGAGGGCCCTATAGGATGGCTGCCCTGCTCGGGGAGGGCCCTATAGGATGGCTGCCCTGCTCGGGGAGGGCCCTATAGGATGGCTGCCCTGCTCGGGGAGGGCCCTATAGGATGGCTGCCCTGCTCGGGGAGGGCCCTATAGGATGGCTCCCCGGCTCGGGGAGGGCTCTGGAGCATTGCTCTGAGCTCACCGTCTAACAGGAGGTGACTCCAGCTGCACATGCTCTGTGCATTTTGTCTGTTCCAGCTGGAGCCAGGCTATAGATCCTGTCCTGAAGAGCTCTTCTTTTCATAGCTGTCCTGTGCAGGATTCTGTTGGCAGAGGTGAGAAGACACTTCAGTAGACTCTCCCTAGGGTACAGTGCTGTTCAGTCTCAGAGGTGAATGGCAACATGGCACAGCAGAGACGTTCTGTAGCTGTCCTATGGGTGGCCTGACATTTCTGTTATAATTGCTTAATGAACTGAATTGGCTTTGGCATCAGGAAGCAAACCTTGAAGGTCCTAGAGGAATTTTTGGGGGGTATAAAATTAAGGCGAGTTTGCTGGTCCAGATGTTGGATACATTTTATTACAGTACTTGATGGTGATACAGTACTGTGGTCTGAGATGGCTTTGTGAAGGGTAGTTAGTACTAAATAACCTTGTTACTATTAACCTTGAAATAACCTTGTTTCACTTCAAGAGTAGACTTTCCAAGCCAATGATGGTTCCTAGAATTGCCTGTCAGGAGTGGCTGAGCCTCCCTGCATTGCTGTAGCACCTCTGCAAAGCACAGACAAGCCCTTCTGTCTGGGCTGGATGTAGTGGGCTGCCTTTGGGAGTCTGTAAGTAAGAACCTGTTTCCAGAAGAGTATCATGCAGTTAGTAACTCATAGTGTGTGTGTTATTCTGAAATACTGTGCCTTTCTATAGGGCAGAGCATAAATATTTTGCTCAGAGAATTCTTGAGTAATTCTGTCATTCAAAAATGGAGTCATTGCTATGTCTACATTAAAGCACAGAAAGGAAATTGAGAGTGGTTTGCAATGGTACTTCATATTGTCCTGTGAGTAGATATATAATATCAGTACAAGCAGTATGGAATTTCAGGTTACTTCCTGATTGTTGCTATTTTATAAAATCCATTTATCTTTAATTTATCAGTTGCTTTATTTTCTATCAGAGAAGAGCAATATGTAGGATGCTAAAGTTTGGTAGTTAAAACAAGCTTTAAAAGAACCCTGTTTTTCTAATAAAGTGATAAAAAGTGAAGAACAACTGAATGAAGAAGAATGCAATAAAATTTTGAAATCTGATTGAACTTGTTTTCCTGATACTGAAACTGAATATTTGATGTTTTACTTCTTGTCGCTTTGCATTGTACAAGCATACAGGTTGTGCCTGCTTGATAGAAATGAAATTAATAAGACAGGACTGCCTCTTTTAAGAAAATGAGTGAGGGTTTTTTGTGATCTGCTCAGTGAGTTCCTTATTTTGTTGAAGCAGCAGGGCATGGTAGCACTGAGATTTTATCTCCATGGGATTGAGTTGTGGGTCCAGCTTCTGGAGTGGTCCTAAGCCTGTGAGCCTCCAGTGCAGCAGGGTCATGCAGGAATTGCTCTTGCTCTGCTGCCTGTACTCGAGATTGGAAAGTAACAGTGCTTAGGCTTTCTCACTTTGCTGAAGGCCTTGTATGAATTTTATAACCTTTTTCATTTTCCTGTTTCTTGATATATCTAATGGAAAAGCCTTGCTGAAAGAATAAGAATACATCTTTTTAATGAGAGGAAAGAAAGGTTTTCTCATGAATTTAACAGTATGAGTATGAGCTTGTCAGAGTAAAAATGTTAAAAGTAAAATCTGATACAAGCTGCATATCAGGGAAGGGAATTAGTTTTAAAAGTTAGTTGGGAATTCAGTGGCCATATGCAAAGAAAATGAGTTAGAACTGAATAAATGGACAAGAAATGCAAGGAGATTTTTTTTTCTAGGTGGTGAAGGGAGTTGACTATCTTTCAGAATGTGGCTGAAAATACGTTTTCAAACTAAAGATATTAGATCACATGTATTCATCAACCAAGTTTATACCAAAAAAATGAGTAATATGTTGTGTAATGAAACATTTTACTGTTTTATAGTGCTGTAATGCTACATACTTTTTGATTGCTTATAAAGAAATTAATTATTAATGACAAAATCCTTTGCTCCATCTTACAACTCAGATGTGTTTTGGTTTGATGCGTGATCATAAACTTGCTGTAAAAATCTCTTTAACCTTGTTTTTTGACTTAGCTATTTCCAGAGACTTCCCAGTTTGCATGAGTTTTCTTGCACAGCTGTATGTCATGGAATGATTAATATAAATGGTTTTAAGTGGTGAAAAGAATGGATAAAAGTCATGTGCACTTCATAATTCTAAGTAGTCATACACCTGAGAAGGTGAACTCAGAATAACTATTTATAGTTTTCAGGTAGCTGTCTTAACAGCTCTTCATTGAGTCATAATGGCTTAAAAGAAGATAGTAAATCAGAATTTGGAGAGGAAACGGGACTAAGTCAGTAGGCAAATGTTTTGATTAGGAAGGAGGAACACTAATGCTGATTGAGCTTACTTCATCTTGCTGCTTGAAAAAGCTTCTGAGGACTACTTTTAATTAGAAGTAGATATTGTAGGAACTTCTAAATGTTTTAACAGCAGATGATCTCATTCTAATGACTTAATTATTTTGTAGTGTTTTTGTAGTCCCTCTTAAATTTTGTCTTCTGTGCAGAAGAAAAATGAGTATTTATGTCTAACCACTGAAGATACTTAAAATAGATTGAAATCTAGTCCAGGTTTTATCTCTTTTTGGTCACATTTTTTGTTTGGAATTTTGCAATAGCATTTCTAAATAGCGAAGGAATGGATTATTTTTCGTTGATTGCTGTCATTCACTCCTGTTGAAGCTGTTGTGTAAGTTGGTAGTCAAAAGACAGCAGCTCTCCTGTGAGTAAGCAGTCCTTCAGTCTCTCTAATGGTTAGCAAAAATGAAGAGTTCTTGGTTACTTGGTTGAATTTCCATGGTTGTAAGAGTGAAAATATACAAAATATTTGAATCTATTTTAACTGGCTAGTATATGTAGGCTGCCTGTTAGAATCAAACTAAGCCAATCAAGTTTCAGATGCTTAGTTTTCACCATGTGAAAATTTCAGGTTTTTGTCATCTTACAGTAGTTTGAGGTTTCTCAAAGTGTAAATGTCATTGCACTAATTTTTTTGCCGTTACTTAAATAGCTATATCTGTATTTCAGCACAGTGGCCTCTGGACTAAAGTAAACAGAGCTTTTGCAAAGACAATCACATTCAGCATGCAGAATTTTCATACTGATGGCAACTCCTCCCCTTTAGTTTAACAGTAACAAGGGGCAGTAGCAGTGGGTAGAACAGAATAATTTGTACATCAGCCCCTGGTTGTGTTCACCTAATGAGAAAATGTTCAGATTTTCATTTCTTAAAAAAAAAGAAGGCATCAATTCTCTTTGATTCTGAAGTTATCATGTTAAAAGGATGGGAAACACTCATGTATAGGCTAGACATGTAGTATATGCTGGCAAGTTATGACTGTTCAAAGACAATAAGCTTTCTGAATAAAATAATGGTTTCCCCCACAAAATGAAATATTTTGTGGATTTTCTAAAAAATCTTGTGATGAAATAACACAAGTGTTGTGAGAGGGTCTGGGTTGCTTTTGGACTGGGTTGGAGACTGACTAGACTGTTACATTTCTGTAAAACATTGGTGCATAAATAACAGAGCTAAAGGGTGACCTTGGGAGGATCAGAAAAAGGACTATGTACTGCTTGTTCTCTGTGTGCTTGTGGAAGGTCTGAATGGTGTATTCCTGTCCCTATTAGAAATGGGATAAAATGGAAGTCTTGGCCTTAATCTTTTTGAAGAAAGGTGGTGCATGTGTGTGAGGGTATGGAGGAGCACAGTGAGGACTGTGTGAGGGCTGGGGCTGAGAAGGGTAGACAGCAGAACCTCACAGCTTTAGTAGTCGTAATTTTCCAGGTAGACTTTTTGCACTCCTAATGCTTGTTCTAAGTTTTTTTCCCAATTTTGCAGCTTCTTTTTTTTTTTTTTTTTTTTTTCAGCCCTAAAGGAAAAGGTAGCCTTATATAGTACATTCCATTAAAACTTACTGCTATAAAAAAGTAGTGCTTTGATGCAGTAAAAACCTCTTGTCTGTACTGGCAAGAGGAGGTTTATTCCAACTTGCATGAATATTGCTTTTGACTTTTATGTGAGATGTGCCTATCAGCTGTAATTCCAATAGAGACCAGCAATACTTTCTTATGAGGCTATAGGCCTCATATTTAACAGTAATTGTTATAAATGTTTGTAGGATTTCCAATGAGAACATTTAAATGGGCCTTTTCAGCTGGGGTTCTAAGACCCAAAAGGTTCTTCATCTCCAGAAAGATCCTGTCAACTTACAGCTTCTGTAGGTGTCAGTTCTGCAGCATAGATGCCTTTTGCAAAGTTTTTATTCCAGGTTACATCACATGGAGTGTAGTTGTTGTTAGTTGCTTATGGCTATGAAGAGAACACAGGCTGCCCTGGGGCGATGCATCTGTTTGTACCTATTGCAAACTTAAATAAGTAGTTCTTTAGGCTCTGTTAGGAGCAGTTAGCTCATAGTCGCTCCTGAAAGCATCAGTTTGTGAAACATTCTAAAAAATTCTTATTTAAATCTGTTCTTTAGTCTCAGTCTTGTGTTGATATGTTCTGTGACAAAATAAGTGAAAGCATTAAATACTAGCACTGCATGTAAGGATGCATTAGCATTTTGAAGAGTTGGGAGATTCAGGAAGAGGCTTATAGACCTGAGTAGGCAGGGCTGCTTAACCTGCCCCAGAATCATCACAGAATGGTGTGGGTTGGAAGGAACATTAAAAGTCATCTACTGCCAACTTCCCTGCCATGGACAAGGACACCTTCCATGTTGCTTAAAGCCCAACTTTTCCATGAACTGTTCCAGGGATGAGGCATCCACAGTTTCTCTGGGCAACCTATTCTAGTGTCTCACCACTCTCACAGGGAAGAGTTTCTTCCTCATATCTAGTCTAAACCTGCCCTCTTTTGGATTGAAGCCCTTCTCCCTTGTCTTGTCATTACATGCCCTTGTCAGAAGTCCCTCTCAAACTCTCTTGGAGCCCCTTTAGGTACTGGAAGGTGCTATAATGTCTCCTTGGAGCCTTCTCCTCTCCCGGCTGAACAGCCCCAGTTCTCTGTCTGTCTTCATAGGGCAGGTGCTCCACCCCTGGGAGCATCTTCATGGCCCTTTTGTGGTCTTGCTCCAGCAGCCTCACATTCTTATGCTGGGAGCTGCAGAGTCCAGGTAGAATAGAGGGGGACAGTCCCCTCTCTTGACCTGCTGGCCACACTTCTGAGCAAGTCCAGGATACGATTGACATTTTAGGCTGCAAACACAGTGTCAGGTCATGTAATGCTTCTCATCCATTAACACCCTCTGAAACCCTTTTCAGAGCTGCTCTCACTCTCTACCCAGCCTGTATTTGTGCTTGGCATTGCCCCAGCCCAGGTACAGGACCTTGCACTTAGCCTTGTTGAACTTTGTGAGGCTCCTACACACCAACCTCTCAGGCCTGTCAGGGTGCCTCTGGGTGGCTGTTGTTGCTGTTTCTAGGTAGCTCAGCTGTTTTTTGTGGCTACATGTGTATTCCCAGCTGTGCTGCTTAGGCAGCCTTACTCCTCTTAGGGCATTGTTTCACATTAAGTAGCCTTTTGGCTACTTAATGTGAAACACAACTTGCTGTAAGCTGTCAGCTCTCTACTGTGGCTTTATTCAGCTGAGGTATAAACCCCCCTGATATTAGTTACTCTAAAGAGTTTCAGTGGTTATCACAGTGGAAAGCAAATTGTTTCATCATTGCCTTTTGGGATTTTAAACCAAAGGCAGAGATGTCAGATGAAGCAGATTGACACTGGATCTGTTACTGAGGTTGCTGTCGTCTGTATCTTACAGTACGGAAGTATTTCTTTGAGGCTAATGTTATACACTGGGGGCTTTATATTTTGACAGGGAGGGGAACCTGCCCAATAGTGACTGTGCATGATATTGATATACTCAATTTCTGTCATAGGCTAAGAGTCAAAAGTACATGGACTGAAAACAGTTTTGTACACTGTACTGTACTGTTAATGTGTGGGGGTTTTTAAAAGAGACTCAAGGTAATAAATGGATTTTTATTACTTTGCCCCAAAATAATAGCAGTCAAAGCAAACATCATTGGTTTTGCAGGTGACATAGACCAATGAAAGTGATAATGTTTTCATTGACTATAAGAACTTCCCTTCAGTGCAAATTATAAGAGTTCTGTCTTAATGCAAAATTATGTTGTCAAGGAGTATTTTTAATATTTTGAAACAGTTGTATTTTGGTTACTGTTGTTTTGTCATTCCTACTGGGGGATTAGTCCTAGCAGTAGATGGGTTTTCTCTTATTTTAGCTTTGCTTTTGAAAAATCTAATGCTTCCTTTCTTGATGCTTATCTGTTCTATTTTCTAGGCCTCTCTTAAATCTTTCCATGTCTAAATGGACTCCTGAATGTAATATAGTTTATACTCTAAAAGCGGATATGAAGAGTGAAGTTCCTTCTGATGCACCAAAGAGACAGGAGAGTCTGAAGGGGATCCTCTTGAACCCTGAGCCTATTGGGGCAGCCAAAAGCTTCACTGCAGAAGTTGAGATGATTGCCAGTAAAGTAGGGAATGAGTTCTCTCACTTGTGTGGTGATTCTCAAAAGCAAAAGGACATGAATGGCAACCATACAGACCAAGAAAAAGGTATTGTGGTGCGGAAAAAACGCAAGAGCCAGCAGGCTGGTCCTTCATACACTCAAAACTGTCCTGATAAAGAAAATAAAGGAATCTTAGGATTGAGACAGCATCTAGAAACACAGAGTGAAGACAATGATTCCTCTTTTAGTGACTGTATCTCTTCACCTTCATCAAGCTTGCATTTTGGAGACTCTGACACAGTAACATCTGATGAAGAAAAAGATGCTCCTGTGAGACACCCTCAGGCAGTGTTGAATACTCCAAGTAGAACTCACAGTGCAAGGTCACAAAAGTGGCCTCGGACTGAGGCAGACTCTGTACCTGGGTTATTGATGAAAAGGCCCTGTTTTCACAACAATTCCTTAAGAAGACTGCCATATAGGAAGAGAGTTGTGAAAACAAGTTCATCACAGCGGACACAGAACCAAAAAGAACGAATTTTAATGCAGAGGAAAAAGCGGGAAGTGTTAGCTCGGAGAAAGTACGCTTTACTCCCCAGTTCCAGCAGCTCCAGTGAGAATGATCTCAGTACTGAATCTTCTTCTAGTTCTTCTACAGAAGGGGAGGAAGACTTGTTTGTGTCACCTGGTGAAAACCACCAGAACAGCACAGCTGTTCCTTCAGGTAAAACTAAATTCCTGAGGTGTTTTGTATTAGTTGTCTTTCATTGTGTACAATAGGCTTTCTTATAAGTTCTTTGGAGAGTTTTTGTTGAACTTAATGATACAGATAGACTTACTGCTAGCACTGTGAACATTGCAACATAAATTCTTGATGGGAGAAGTACATTCAGATCTTAGAGTAGAATTATAGCAGATCTAAAATCTTGAATGTAAAAGTTAATGGTTTCTAAAGAACATGGTGGAAGGTTGCTCAGTCTGGTTAGTCACATGCTGAGTTGATCTTTTTTTTTTAGATGTTGAATTGTGTTAAAAATTTTAACTTTCAACTGATTGTGGTAATAATTCTATTTTCAGAATGTAGAAATATCTGCTAATATTTAACTGCACTTGACAACTTAGAAAAATATGAGGAAAGGAGGCCATTGTTATAAGAGCTCAGATATGAGTCAGTTGAAGGTAGCTTTAGTACTGATATAATAAGAGAAAACCATTGTATATACATGAAGTGTTTTATCCAGATAAACTCAATGTAAGGCAGTTGGTTTATACAGTTATTTTCCTAATATATCTTGTCTGAATTCTTGAGTGCTTGGAGGAAGACTTTTTGGGGGATGGTTTTGTTTGGTTTGTTTTGAGTGATTTTTTTCCTGGTTTGTTGTGGGTTTTGTGTTAATTGGCAGATTCCTTTCATTTTAAATTTGCCAAGAGAAAGTAGTTGTGCATTCTGTTTTAGTTCAGCTTTTTAGAGAGCATGGGGAAGTAGATGGAACACAGCATGGTGTTAATCTGTGCAACCATGTGTTTCATCTAGTGACAAATATGTTTTAATAAATGAAACCATATCTCAGGCTGTGCTGATCATTCCTCTAAGAAAATGTGGCTGAAAATACAAAATACAGGACAGGTTTAAAAAAGTGTGAACACAGGATTAGGGCAGGATTTAAGCTTGAACAGAACCAGAGTACCAAAGTCTAGATTATTGCTTGTTATTTGTTGCAGTATGAAATAATTTCTGTGATGTTTAAATACAAGAAGTAAAATCTGTAATGCAAAAGTCTTATTTACTTATGCAGTGCTAGGGCTGGGTGTATATAACTGAAACTGAAGAATTATTGCACAGCCTTAATTATCTTGATGCATATTTGTGGGAATAGAAATCAATTAGGCCTAAAAAAAGTTACATTTGACATGCATGTGAAACCATATTGAAGAATATGATTTGTAAATAATAAATGTTTGGGCATATGCATGCATTTATGTCAAAAGCCAATTTGAGAAACTACTGTGTTAACACATTTGTTTCTAAGTTAATGGTTTCTTACAATTTTCAGAGAGGGTGGAGTTTTATGTAACTAAAATGATGTAGGATCAATAAGAACTCTTCCCCATACAGATGTGGAAAAGTCCAGTGGCTTAATTTTTATACTACTTGAAAAGCACACTTAATGAAAATGCTCATTTTCATGTCATGAATGAAAAAATCAATTAGTTCTGCACCAGTTAATTGTAGATTAGAATACTGCCATGAGTTCTAACTGGGAGAAGGTCTGCTTTAAGGCTTGTGTCCTGTCCTGTCTGTACTCCAGGACCAACACTTGCAGGGAGCTGAAAAGCAATTCTGGCTTAGTGTGTGTGAATAACGTGGGGGTTTTTCCAGTGGAAATAGATATTGATGGAAAGTTTTTTGAGCATTTTGTTTACATTGCAGATATAATGGGAAGTTGAGCAGACATCCTCTGTGAAAGTGTCCTATTTTTAGCAAGATAAAAATGTGATTAACATTTTTTGCAGCTTTGTGCTGTTATATAAGGCATTTCTGGTTATTGAGTTAATTAGGACAGAAATGGGGCCAGCTGGAAAAACAGCTATGCAACTTCTGTGTGTAGTGAGCAAGCATGATGGGGTTTCTATATGAGGAAAGGCTTGTATTGATAGCAATGCTGCACGAGCTTCTTGTGTTAGGGAAAATTTCTTTGCTCTACATTGGCACATATCTACTGAATTTACAGTGTGCTGAAGGACAAAAAACTTCTGATAAGAATATGAGGCCTGGGACATATATGTAAAGGTGCTAGAGGACAGACTTAGGAAAGGAGAATAATAATAATTGGAAAAGAAAATACAGCTTAAAAATATGTGGAAATAACTGGTTTTTTTTAAAGGCAGGCTTCAAAGTGATGTTATTAGTCTTGTAGTCTACCGAATAGCAATTTGTATTAAGGATCTTGCAAAAAATATTTCTTCACTTTGAATGTTAACATTTAACTAAAGGTATAATGCATTTAAGGAAGTAGTAAGTTAAATTAGTATAGACTGTTCTGAAAACCATTCTTTCTGATTGTTCCAAGAAATTAAAGTAACAGACCTTTTTAACCAAAGAAGTATTTAGCAAGTTCTTATAATTAATAAAATTAACTTGGCTAACTAGGGAAAAATCATATGAATGGAGATGTGAACAGGAGATTGTTTAACAAAACCTTTACCAAAAATCAAATAGCGTTATATGGAGTTTTTCCTCCTGTTCTGTCAGGGCTTTAGGTATTCTTCTGGTGAAACTTGGTGCTTTTTCAGTGTGAGAGTGTGAACAGTACACCCTGACACCTGGGCCTAAATGGTATTGTTATACCAACTGTGTGCCACAGAAGGCATTGTTCTCATTACAGCTGGGATGGGCAGCTGAGGCTCCTGCAGGGGAGACAGGAGGTGGGGGCATAAGGCCAGTGTAAAACCGGCTCTGTGCGGTTAATGATCCTCACAGCTGAAGGTGCAGGTGCTTACAGGGGTGGATATTCCAATTTCTGCATTGATCAGTTGGTTTCAATTGCAATACTGGGCTTGCAGTTGAAATGACAGCAAGCAGCAGCATTTTTGCTGGGAAACGTGAATTATGATTTGTTTAGGTATTTTTGTTTAGGTAGTGCAGAAGCCTTTCTCTAACCCTCTGTACACACCAACAGAAATAATCCTGCTCCACCTTTGCCTAGGAAAGGTGGCAAAATTCAGCTTTTGCTGTTTATGTTGCGATGCAAAATTCTGCTTTTGCAGGTATTTGATTTTCATCTTGTATCTAAAGGATTGGGGCTGCTCTTTGGAGGCAGTCTGTGGAGGGAAATCTAGCAAAAGCTTAAATTGGAACAAGTTTTTAACCTTCCATACTCTGATTTGGCAATAAAATAGAACTCTGGAAAATGGCAGAGTGTTGTTAGAAAAAAAAAAAACCAAGCTGTGTAGAGTTTTGCATTGTCATAAATTGTTCACCTAATAACTTATGATTCCTTCAGGGTCTGATATTTTATATTTTTGAACAACTAATGCAAGCAGGCTTTTCTTTTCTTAGGATGTAATGCTGGTGAGAAGCTGCTCCAAATTTTGTTCAAAGCTGCTTAGAATAAGGAAGTGTTTATTCACTACTGTCATCTTGATTCTCTAACATTTGTTGTCTGTCTCCCAAAAAAAACCATTGAACATAGACATTCAATATTTTACAAGCCAGGAGCTGGTGAAAATGTTAAGTATATACTGCTTCATGTTCAGATTATTTTAACAGGTTTAAGATAAACAGGTATTAAGTGCCAGTGAGCTGCCTGTTGTTAGAGTTGATTATTTTTCAGTTACTTAATCCCCCTACAAACTACAGCATGAAGTCCTTTTCTCACACCAACTGATGCAGCTCATAATTCCAACCTTTTATCCCAATAGCATTAGTGGATAAGGAGGTGTTTAAGTATCCTGTTTACCCTGCTGCTTACGGGAGAGGAACTGAGGAGTGGTGAGGAAAGAAGCACCTGGCTTTATGAGCAGTGGACATTAATCAGTGTTGCTGTATCCATCTGCTGTGAATTGGGCCTTTAAATAGCTACAGTAATAGAAGTCAGTGTGGAATTCCCTTCAGCCCTGCTGCAGCTTTCTGTGCTGAAAAGATGCTATTTGTAGAATTGGCTTGTTGTGGCATTGCCCATAGGACTGATTTTAGTGCAAGGTTAAGAACAGTTGGTACAGGATTGAATTAGCTTGGCTCAGAGTCGGACAAAATCCCCTAAACTGTGGTTGACTGTCTTTTCCACCAGGGTGCAGACTTTTGATTTGTGTGCTTTGGAAAATTTTTTTCCCATCATGCACAGCTATTGGAAAGTATATTCCAAGTAAGTCTCAGGTACAGAAAAACTGTTGTCACACAACTGTAAGGGAACAGGCAGGTTCTTGTCATAATGTTGACAGCATTAAATACTAGTTACAATTAAGTCTTTCTTTTCTTAGCACGATTTTATGAGTAGAATGGCACTGGATTTCTGTAGGTAGAATCAATGTAATACAATCTGTAAGTAGCATAATACAAAATTTATACTACCACTAAGTTAATTTCTAATCAGCTGGACCCTCTGCAGATCAGGTCAAATCTTAACATGTGGTGTGCTTTATCAATATAACACTCATAATCTAGACTCAAAAACCATATAAAAGAACATGAGTCACTCACTCGATCCTCAGAGGAAGCAGATGATGACAGAGGTGTCCCTTGTCACCAGTGAGGGGAGGGTGTTGCATTTCTGGTCCAGGTTCCCACTTGAGGCTTGCAGCTGCTGGGTTTTCTGGCCAGTGCTCTGAGTGCCCTTGGGTTTCCCTGTGCTGTGGCCGAGGCGTCAACACCACCTGCTTGGCCTCCTCCCTGGGACCTTCAAGGCCACCGGGGAAGGGAGTGATTGTCCTGGCACCCAGATATCTTGAGACATCTAGGGAGGGAGAGCACAAACGTGTTTGGTCTGTCTGCTTGGTTCACAGGACCTTCAGAGCCTGGGAACGAGAACAAAGCTAAAAAATACGTGACCAGCTCCTCATACAGTGGTGTTATGCTGACAGGGTTAGTGGGCTCAGAGCAGGGCTGCCAGCCACGCCTAGTTCAGGACATTTGAGAGGGAAAGGAGACAGTACTCATTAATACTAGCAGGACAGAATTTTATTCATTTCAAGCTGAATTACTCTCCAAGTCGTTATCTTTAATTCATGAGCATAAGTGGCTGTAGAGGCACACAGTCCCACATTCAGAAAGGGATTCAACACTTACTGACAGCTGTCCATGAGCAATGACTGGGCAAGAAAGTGTGCTCTGATGTCTGTGATGATTTTGTGGATGCTGAGGGGTGTGAGAGCTTTTAGTTAAAGTTTGTAGCCTGAATTTTCTGCTCTGACTGCAGAGTTTTTTGTCTGCTGCAGCTGGTAGAGAGATCATGTGCTTGAGTGGGCTCTTGGTGTGATCCAGTGAAATCTTGGAACTCAAAATAAGTCATTTCTGTCACTGGAACTTGACTACTGATTTTAAAGCTCTTCTGGTTTCACTTAAGATGTGATCAGCCTGTCTCATTTGAAACTGTGTATTGTACAATTCTTATCTTACATGTAATATTCAGACTGGTAAAACTCCATGTTAATTGCAAAACAGATGTGAAAATACCCTCTAAGAATGACAACAGTCAGCCAGACATAAACTTGGGTATTACAGCAGTGTTATTTATGCTTTTGGTGGGGTACTTGCGGGGGGATGATGATTGATCTTGGAGTTATCCCATGGTCTTCTAGAGTTAAGTAGTAGTACAATTATATGTATTATACATGTTACACTGTGCAAAGCTTAGTCTCTTCCTTACAGCTTCTGGATCATTAAAGTATTTAATTCTAAAGCTTGCTTCCCAGCAAGTTGGTCTACCAGTGGCACATAGCAATTTCGGTTGTGAAGTAATATTACAACTTTCTAGGGGAAAATGTCATTTACTGTTCTAAGTATTGGCCTTCAGAGTCCAATATTAAATTTATTTTATTATAAAAGTTATATTCTGCTTAATAAAGCTCTTTATTATGACAGATTTACTGTCTTTGTGGGGTAAGGCTTGGATGAGAATGTTTTTATTTTCAAGGGAGGATTACAGTTTTACACATGTTCAGATTTGGATTTAAACATGTGCAGTCTATCCCTTCCCCTGGACAAGTTGAGCACTATTTTTCATCATAAAGAAGGCTTTTAAAAGAGGAGAAAAAACTTACGTGAAGAAGTTACTGATTATTTCTGATTAATAGTCACATACAAAACTTAATTACTAATGGCTATTGAAAGGTTTGGGAAATGAAAAACTTGCAAATTGAAATTTGGTGCCTTGTGTGCACTGTGAAATATTACTTGTTGACGGGAGAAGGGGAAAAAAGCAGCCCCAAATTCTGTGGAAACTAATAAAATCCTTGTGTGATTTTTCAAGAGAAGTTTTATTTTTAAATAGCTCACTTGAAATGTGGACTAAGTCTTTCAGTGGTGGCCCAAAGGTTAATTTACTCACAAATAACTAGAGCATAATTTGCTTGCTGTGTTCTGTGAGTCAGAAGATGACAGAGAAATAATGTGTGCCTGCAGGAGGATGATTTTCTGTTTGTTTTGTAGCCATAGGTATTATTCTGAAAGTAGTACAAAATAATCTCTTACACCTGCATAACTGTTTTGCTGTCAACAGTCCAGTGACTCTTCTCCTTGAAGCAAAAGAACCCTGAAGAACTGCAGGAATATGTAGTTAACTCTGTAATTATCCAGATTTAGCTGGCTTCTTACAGCTTCAGTCATTTAGGTGATGCATTGATGAGTAAGGCTTTCATGCTTAAAGAACTTCAGGCAAAATTTAATAGACAGACAATGACTGGCCAGTGACTGGTATGTGCTGAAAGAAAGAATTATATCTTATCATGGAGGACTGTATAAAACAAATATTTACATAGTTCAGAGGAGCTGTTTTTCTGCTTAATTTTGAAGAAAGTATTGGTTCCTTGTAGAGGAAAGTACTTCATGGCATGAAAACTTCATCAGTTTGTGCTTTTGACTTGGGAAGGTGTTTTTAGAAGCGTGAACAGTAGGAAATCGTGTGTGTCTGAACTATGTTTGAGCTATATCCTACTTGGAGCAACTTTGACTTCTTTAATAAAGATTTTCTTAGTTATTTTGGAAGTCATTAGAACCTGTTCATTCAGTACTAGTCCTGATGTTTTCTACAGCCAGATTTGTGTAGTTGGTACAATCACCTCTCAGCTAAAGGTGTGTGTGTAAAAAAAAAAAAAAAAAAAATTGAATAAAATGAGCTTTGAAACATTGAGAAAGATATCTGAATTGTGTAGACATTCAGGTAAGAATTCCTTTTGGTTTTCATGAGCTAAGCTTGTGTCAGAATTCCAGTAGAGGTGCACACTGGGTGAATTTTAGTATAGATCTACATGGCAGATGATTCTGTCCTTAAGGAGAACTTGTTTGTTTTCTGAGGTAACAAAATCCTATTTAAGCCTAAATCTTTCTACTTTTGCACCTGTTGTAAATTTGAATAAATACTGAGCCTGAGGATGTGGGGACTCTGAGGAATGCTCTCAAACTTGCTGTATTTCAGAGAAGTGCAGGTTTGGAAGCTGGAAGGAGGAGCTGCAGGTTTTTCTCAGTATTTCCCAGCTGCTTGGCCGGGTTGTTTTGTCTGACAGCAGCTGAGATAGTTCAGTGTAAGGAAGCTGTTGCTTGTTTGCCACGATAGGCACAATGTTTACATTCTTCTGAATGTGATGATGGCTTTAGCTGCTGCTTTTCACTCTGAGTAATTGGTCTTTTGCTTTTAAGTTTTGGAATGTCGTTTTATTTTTTAGACTTCACAATATTTTCAGTTTTCCCCAAAATTTTCATGCAAGTTCTGAGAATTAATTTTGTTCCACTCTACTTCCAATTGCTAGAGTTTTCTTAGTGCCACTATTTGGAAGCATCACTCTTTACATCTTCAGTCAGCGATCTTTCTGGGATGATTATGGTCAGAAACAAAGGCTATTGGATAATGGTAATGCAGTTGGGTTTTTCTTCAGAGCAGAAAAACTGTTAAAAATAAAAATGGATAATCTTTCCTGACGTGTAATTGCATTCAATCCATACAGGATGGAAGTATTGACTTGAATGAGACCAAATTCTTCAAGGACTTCCTTGAGGCAATTTGCAAAACCCAAAATGATAGTTTGTGATTTCTAAGCTATACAGCTCATTTTTTTAGGAAGTTCTTCTGAGCTCAGTGAATAATCCATGCTCAGTTTAAGTCTTGTAGATAGCTCAGGCTCCTCACTGTCAGAGATGCAGCTCTAGAGGAGTATTTCATGTGTCTCCTTGTTAGGCTGGAACTGTAATCATTCTTCCTGAAGTGGAAGTTGTTTCCTAAGAAAACTTGTCTCTTTTCTGAGGTTTTTGTTGTTGTTTTATATCATTCTTAGTTTAATTTTATACAGATTGTGAATGCCACAAAGTCTAGATGCAAAGGTGTTTATAAACACCAAGGGATCTTTTTACAAATGGATCCTTCTTCTGTTGTCAATGTTTAGCCTTGAGACTGATACCTATAAAACCATTTTTTAAAAAGCTATTAGTAATAACAAACCATGACTGCTGTGCTGGCTTGCAAGTTTGTTCTGTTTTTATATTAAATGACTGAATTTTGTTGGTGTTAGATAATAAAGTTCACTATAACTGCTTTCAATGCTTGTAATGCAAGCTTGCATACCTATCCCACACTCAGTCTTCTGTCTCCTTCCTTCCTTTTGCTTCAGCATTTAGAGCAGAATTGCTCCCTTTAATAACTAGGTCATGTATTTGACAGTTGCACCTAAGGTTTTGACATACACTGTGGAATTCTCTGCCTACATATATTTTAAATCTATGAGAAGTAGTCTCTTATAGTGACAGTTGCTGAGTGAGGTATAAATGGAGTGTAGAAACTTTCTTCTTCCTTCTTTCCCATCAGGAAGCATTGATGAAGATGTTGTGGTGATTGAAGCATCCTCCACTCCCCAAGTCACTGCTAACGAAGAAATAAATGTTACCTCAACAGACAGTGAAGTGGAGATTGTCACAGTTGGTGAAAACTACAGGTGAGATTTGTATTAATAAAGTTTTGGTTATCTTCAGGTTTCTCACAATGTTTTGTGCCATTGAAAGCCCATAAGGTAATGTCTTTGGAATTCTAACCAGAATGCACAGTATGTATTTCTGGTTTAAAAAAACCAAGCCAAGCAAAACCCAATCAAATAACAAAACCCCCCGAACAAAGTAAGGATAAAAAACCCAAAGTACAGCTTTGCCAAAGCTTGAGAATTGAGCTAATCTGGAGTTGTTGAGGTGGCTGTATTAGTGTGATTGATGTGCAGAATTTGGGAGAAGCAAAGCTGCACAGTGAGATCCTAGAGAGAGCCTGTGTAGGCTGAGTTGACTATCCAGGGATTAGCTGAGCATTTCTCAGGAAAGCAGCCTACTTTTTTGAAGCTGCTGCTGGTGTATATGCTTTCCTGTTCGTCCAAGAATCTTTGGAAGTTTTGTTCCATATTTTCAGATTTTACAGAATCTATTCAAGTGGACTTCCTTGAAGAAAACTTCAAATTTAAACCTACCTAAATCCAGATACTTTTTAAAAGTAGACAGCTTTGTATATTCCTAGCATCAGTAAGATGTGTTTTCTGTTATAACCCTAAGATTTGAAAAAACTTATTCTTTCTTCCCTCATCTTCTGCAGTGCTACAGCCAAACCAGCAGTAGCTCCATGGTGATTCGTGCAATGGATTTTGTTTGTTTTTAGTGAAGTCATTCCCTTTTCTTCATATTTTCCTCTTCTGAATATTTGAAGTCTGAGTACATTGTTTTTCCAATTTGGAAAATGAGAGCCACTTGATTTATGTAAATACTGGAGAGTCAAAGTTTTTGACAGTGAGAACAGTAAATACAATACTGTAAAAATATTGTTTCCTTAATTAAAGACTGTATGCTCCAAAGAGGATGCACACTCCAGAGATCATTGTCTTGAGTGTTTGTGTTTGCATGGCTAAACTGGACAGAATGGGTACTATGTGTTATAATGTATAGATAAACCCATTCCTTTGCTTAGGTATGGTTACAGGCTTAGGATCGCCTCTCCTCAATCCACATTGCTTTTTAGTTTAAGTATCACAAAAAGGTGTGTTTTGTCTCCAAAGAGAGGAGGCAAAATAATGTTAGACAGAAAGGTCTGGAGATTTTGTATAGTCAAAGTATTCTGGGAATTTGAAGTATAAAAATTATTTGAAGTATAAAAATTATGACAGTATTCTGTCACAAGTAAACGTGCAAAAGTACTTAATGTTTACAAATATTTATTGTCTTAATAGTTCCATCATCGTTTACAGACCTGCTGTTTCAGACTGCACAGGAGTAGTATAGGATTTGGAGACTCTTCAATTACTATTTACAAAGCTAAAACAACTTCAGCTATAATTGCTGCCTGGCCATGGTTGTAGGGTTTTACTGTGATTATTTTTTTTTTTTTTCAAGATAGCTGGATGTACATGGGACATGGTTTAAAGACCTTTAAACTCTCCATGCTGGGCATTTGCTGTTATGTTCTCTGGTAAAGGCTGCAGTAGCGTTTGTGTGCTTGGTGAAAGTGGAGTCACGGGGTATCTCAATGAAACAAAACGCTTTTCTAATAACAAACTCCAAGTAGCTCCTCCAGCAGGAGGAGCAGAACTCAGTGATGGCAGGCTGTAGGGCAGTGTCTGAGGTGTTGGCCTTCCCAAGGTCTCGTTCTGCGCTGGGACACTCGCGGTCGCACTGGGGACAGAGCTCCGGTTCGCACGCGGCCCGGCCTGCGGAGCAGCGATCCCGCAGCCGCGTCTCCACCGTCATCCAGCCCCTCCGGCAGAGCGCCGCCGAAGTCGTGGACCTCACCGTGGATGAAGATGGTGAGTTGACTTGTCGGAGAAAGCTCTGCAGGAGCAGGGTGGGAGTGCAAGGGCGCTGGAGTTAATGGAGTCGGATATAACGTACCCTTCTATGAGGGGGTCTGATTTCTGAGCCTGGCAGAAAATCTTCTTGTGCCCTTCCTTTCAAAATTTAAAGTTTTGCCATTTTCAGTGGGTCTTTGAGATCTAAAGATACAGTTTTTCTTCCAAAACTGCCTTGGGTGTGTATCTGAGGGCTGACTCACCAGGCAGAAATTACAGAACAGGTTGGAACTACTTCTTGAAAAATATGCACTTACTTCAATTCAGCACTATAAAAGGAAAGTCTATCATTGCCTGTGCTTTGGAATAGTGACTGTTCTTTCAAGCCTTGAAGTAAAAATAACTTTTAGAAAAAGAAAAAAGCCCAACCCTAAACTAGTGAAGTGTGTTAGGTTTCTGAAGCTGTAACCTTTCATTGGTTCCTAACATTAAAACCTGCTGGCACTTAATAAGTCTATTCCTGCTAAATCTTGTAAGAGCAACTTTTCAATCATCAAAAAATTGGGAGAAGGAAAAACTGAAGCTCATGTACGTTTATGCACATTTATATTTGCAGATGGTGGTGGTTTTGGGGATTCCTTGGGTGCATGTTATTTGTAATGTGAACAAAAGTTCTGTCCTGTTGTGGTTCTGTCCCTGAGTGCATTGCAAGCTTAGTATCTTGCAATATCTAATTTTTCAAGTTGTCGTGGTTTTGGGGGTGGGATGGAGAATCAGCAAGGCTTGAGAATAGTTTTGATTGGTTAATGGCTTTTAAGGCAGAGGACGGGTTGATGTACAGATAATTTTTTTATGGATTTACTGTGAAATATCCCAACAGCTCTGTTGTTGAAGGAGTGCAGTATAGGTTTCTATTGCTTTAATTTACTCTTAAAATCCATGTTATAGAGTTTAGTCTTTAGTATTCAGAAGCCAAGTTATTTTTAAAATAGACTTCCATAACGTGTGTGTTAAAGACTAGCTCCTGCCTTCTAGAGGAAATGCCTGAGGTGAATCTTCAAGGATTTAAGGAGTACTATTTTTGGGTTAAGGCATCAAATTTCACATGTGAATTTGTGTAAAATGATCAGACTCCTGAATTAACACTGTAAAAGGCAGCTGTGCAGTTTATCCCAACTTTACTTGTTTTATCAAAGATACTGGTCTTAGAACTTGGCTGGCTGCTTCCCTGAGCATAAAGACCCTATCTCCTTTTATCTTCTGGGTTCATGGATGGGCAGTATGTTAAGAAATCCAGTTTCTCTTAGTGAGTAGTTCACAATGGGCCAATCCTCCTGTTTTTCACTGGTTTAGGCAGGGGAGAATCAGAAGTGTCTGTAGGGCTGGTGGGGAGCCTGAGCCTGAGGGAGCTCAGGGTGGCCACTGACCTGAGCACTGCCTGATCACTCCTCAGTGTAAGCTCTGCATGTACTATGAAGTTGTTCTTGTTTTCTGAATTTAAGCATTAATATATTTCACCTAAAACATTGTCTTTAAAATAAATAAAATTAGTATATTGAAAGTAAGAGAGATTTAAATGTAGATGTCAGGTCATGTTTTTTTAATGTGATGAGTTGGAAGACTTGCAAGAGAGAAGATATATTTATTCCTTTGCTCACTGAGGTGCTGATACTCCTACTAGATATAGAGAGAAATCTTGAAAACTACTCATATTTTATTTTGAGACTTTGTGTAAAGGATGTATTTGAAGTTTTTTGATTCTTTTTTCCCCTTGATATCCATGCAGACGGTGTTTTACTAAAAAAACCTGAGCTGTTTCTGATTATCTTCCCTTTTATGGTATCTTATATTCTTAATCATGTCATTGCCTTCCATTACTTAAGAGAAATTTTAAACTTATAGTCAAAGTATTTTTCAAAACTGAGTTCTATTTATGCCAGGAAGTGTAGTTTTAAAGTTTAACTTGTTTACAAATATCTAGTAAAGGACAAGATTCATCAAGTGTTTTGGATTTCCAGGATATATTGCTCACTGTTAGCTTTGCAATATGTAACATGAACAGGTATGTACCTTTAAGAGAAGTCTCAAGTATTGATAATCTGCTTTTAGCATGTGTTGAGACTAGAAATCACTTGCTAAAGCCTTTAGTACTATGCGTCTGGAATGGTTGAAGTTTATAAAGTAGTATTTCTAGTTTAGATTTTTATGCTGTTCTTGGTGTGCAATCTACAAGTTTTTCTGTTTTTGTAGGCAATAAAAAGTCATAAGGATAATACTTAATCATAGAGTAGTTTTTCTGTGGATTCATGGAGGATATCAGCAATTATTCATATCATAAAGTACTAAAGTAATTTAATCTCCTTTGTAGTAGGGTTTTTTTAATCCAGTAAATAAAACTTAAATGTCAAATTTGGTTGAGAATTGATTTTATGTTAATAATTAAAGCTTGAGTTGGTTAAAAAAACACAGGAGAGAAAAAGGCGATAATTTTAATTTTCTTTCACACACAAGCCCGTCAGGTTTTTGTGTTCTGACTTTCTTAGCTTCTGGCCAGGCCAGAATTGAGTATGTCTTGTAAAATAGATCAAGAGCAGGAAGAACAATAAAAAAGCCTCAGCAGCTTTTAAAGTTTAAAGTACATGAAAGCTTTTTTATTTCACTAGAGCCGACAGTTGTGCCAACCACATCAGCTCGAGTGGAGCCGCAGGTCGTGAGTTCTGCCTCCACTACCAGCTCCAGTACGTCTACCTCAGAGCAGGCCTCTGATGCAGCTCCAAACGTCTCCAGCAGCCAGCCCTCTGCAGCACCAGAGACCACTCCCAGCCTCCCCAGTGGCAGCACTGCTGGCACTTCAACTGGAGGTACAGAATAAGAGCTTTGAGCTGTTGCATTGCCTCTGAGTACCAAGGGAGTAGAGGGAGTTAATCAGCATTCTCTAAATTAAATGCCATGTGGACTTCTAGTACTGAACCTAACAGTAGTAAGCTGAGAAGACAGGAATCTGAAAAACACCATTGATTTCTCCATAAAGATGCAGGAAATTTGCTGGAGCTTTCTGCTTGTGCCTGTTGGAATGATGTGGTTATACATAATGCACATCCTTGCTTTTTGGGGGGGAGGAATGTAGTTCACTGGGAATTAAGTCTCTCATTGCAGTGTGTTACAGAGGTGTTATTTCAGTGTGTGTTGTAAGGCAGTGAAGGATGTGTTTGGATTCCTTGAGTATATCTCCTGCTGTGGATAACCCCCTGGGGGCACGTTTATACAGACCTGCACAGAGCTGTATATACAGGGAGCACTCATGACATCACTGGAACAGAGCTGCCCTGTCTGCAAGTGTGGTGAGGGACCATTAACCTGAGTGGACCACAGTTGCACAGGAATTTGGGGTCTCTGCACAGTAACCACAGAACAATTGTTATCCTTTCCCTGCTGATGACGTGCCTTAAATTTGTGGAATAAAGCAAGTGTCAGTTCATGTCCTCCAGTGGTTGTCATGAGTGTGTCCACCTGAACCATTCAGTTTTGCTTCATTTGGCAGGTATAGCGAAGTCTTACTTTTTGTATCTGGCTTTTGTTAAAGTCCAGATCTGATTTTCAATTGGTTAAGTATTTAATTGTAAGATATAGGGTGTTTTGTTTCTGTTTAAGACACTGCTTTACAGTGATCAGCTTTACTAATTTTTTTCACTTCAATATTGACTTTGTCTTCAAGATGAAATAAGAAGAGCTGCATCTAATTCGACACTGGAAACTGGCCCTACGGCCATGCCAAGGCTACCGTCGTGCTGCCCCCAGCATTCTCCTTGTGGAGGACCTTCACAGACTCATCATGCTTTGGGGCACCCACATACAAGCTGCTTTCAGCAGCATGGCCACCACTTCCAGCATCACCACCATCACCACCACAACCCTCACCCAGCTGTCCCGCTGTCTCCTTCGTTCAGTGACTCCAGCTGCCCTGTGGAAAGGCCTCCTCCTGTGCCTGCCCCGTGTGGAGCAAGCAGCAGTTCTGGCACCAGTTACCATGAGCAGGCATGTTTAATCCTTGTGACTCAGCATCACGCCTTGGGACTTGGGATTTTGAGTTCTTCCATATAGGAGAGACTAGGATAAGGATGCTCAATTATAAATTACTCTCTTCCTCTGCATCAGGCATTATAGGAGGGAACTAAAAGGAAAAATTGAGCTGTAATACATAGGAACGTAAAACCCTGACATTTTACAGAAAGACATATTCCTGCTAGTAATCATTGACAGCTGACCTCTTCATGGCTGTAAAGATGAGTGACTGCATAGCAAACCAAACATAATTACCCTGATATATCCTGCCCATCATAGCAGTTTTGCAATACAAATCATTGAGCTGCTTTGAGGGAAGAAAAATATCAAGCCTAATGTTCTGTATATAAAAAGTATAAAAGAGTTGCTCCTCTAAAAGCATTGTTTTTTAAGACTTTTGCAGTAATTAAATCATAGC
This sequence comes from Sylvia atricapilla, assembly GCF_009819655.1. Classification (NCBI taxonomy): domain Eukaryota; kingdom Metazoa; phylum Chordata; class Aves; order Passeriformes; family Sylviidae; genus Sylvia; species Sylvia atricapilla. The sequence continues at coordinate 14,197,036 of NC_089152.1, forward strand.
TGTATCTTACTCATCTGTTGTGGAGGGTTTTGTTGAAGTTTTCAGTTTGGTTGGGGGGAGCAGCGAGGGTTTGTTTGGTTTTTGCAGAATCTAGTGTAAGTAAGTTAGTCTCTCACCAGATTCACAAATCTAGGAATAAGAAATGTTAAACCATATTTAAAGAATGTTCTAGAGTCAAGTGGTGAAACTTCAAAATTTGGCTCCCAGTTGCTTGTGATAGTAATTATTTTTATTGTTTTAAATCTGATGCTTGAATTGTGACTTTGCTTTCAATGTCTGAAGAGTGGCTTGCCAACAGCCGGTGTGTTTCTGCAGCAGGCCCTGCCAGTCGACTTGAGCAGCAGCGGTATCAGAAGCCACGGCAGCGGCGCCTTCCACGGCACGTCGGCGTTTGACCCGTGCTGCCCCGGCTCCTCGTCGCGCACGGCGCTCTACGGGCACCAGGCGGGCGCGGGGCCCAGCCAGGCGCTGGCCATCGACGGCTACGGCTCGGGGCTGGTGGCACAGCCGCAGCCACAGCCGCCGCCGCAGGCCTCACTGTCCTCCTGCCGCCACTACATGCATTCCCCCTGTGAGTACTGCAGCCCCTCCGTTCCCCCCGTGGGTACTGCTGCCCCTGAATGCATTCCCCCGTGGGTACTGCTGCCCCTGAATGCATTCCCCCGTGGGTACTGCTGCCCCTGAATGCATTCCCCCGGGGGTGCCGCTGCCCCTGCGTGCGCTCCCCCCGTGGGTACTGCTGGCAGACAGTGCCTGGGCAGCAGGGAACTCTCTGCCTTCTGGCATTGATCCAACACCTGGCCTAGCAAAACACAGCTTAAGAAATAATTTAAGCAGTTAGGGGGTTTGAACAGGACCAAGGTAAGGTTAAAATATTTTTTTATGAGTGACCATAATAATACTGAGTCTTTAAAACTGTGTTTACTGTGAAAATATTTTTCATCTCCTTTGTATTCTAGCACTGGCTCTTTATTTCATTTTCCTTGGTGGGTCCCATGTCCCATCCCCCCAGTGAAATCTGCTTTAGCAGAATTATTTGTTTAATTGTGGTTTTCCTTTTTGTATTTTGTTATCTCTGTAGAATAGTGAACCCAGGAGGGGGATTGAACTTTTGAAAATGAAACAACAAATGTAAAGTAATATTAGAAGGGGGATTCTGTCCTTCTACTCTTCTCTCATGAGACCCCGCCTGAAACAAAGCTTCAGATTTGGGCTCCTCAGCACAAGGACAGGCCTGTTGGAGTGAATTTGTGGAGGACCATGAAGATGCTCAGAGGGCTGGAGCATCTCTGCTCCAAGGACAGGCTAAGACAGTTGAAATTGTTCAGCCTAGCAAAGAGAAGGCTCTGGTGACACTTTATACCACCTTCCAGTGCCTAAAGGGCTTGAAGAGAGCTGAAGAGGGGCTTTGACAAGGGCATGTGTTGATAGGACAGAAGGGAGTGGCTTTAAACGGGAAGAGTGTAGATTTAGATGAGGTTTAAGGAAGAAATTCCTCTCTGTGATGGTGGTGAGGCACTGGCACAGCTTGCAGGGAGAAGCTGTGTTTGCCCCTTCCCTGGAAGTGTTCAGGGCCAGCCTGGACATGGCTTGGAGCAGCCTTGTCTAGTCCAAGATGTCCATGGCAGGGGCTTGAAACAAGGTCGATCTTTGAAGTCCCTTCCAACTTGGACCTTTCTATGTACCTTTTCCAGTCGGTGTTACACAGATTTTTTTCTTCTTTTATCCAGTATTGGAAAGCAGAATGCTTTTGGCTGCAGAAAATGTCGTTTCTTGTAGGGTATATTGCTAGAATCACTTTATTTAGAAGTTACATAAACGCATATTCCCATGTTGCCACTGTTTAAACTGGTGTAATAATACTGAAGTACCTGTGCGAAGATATTTCTTAAAATAAATTTAAGCCAAAACCTGCAGTTGACCAAATTAAAATCACTGGATGTTTTCATTGCAGATGCCTCCTTGACCAGACCTCTTCACCATCAAGCTTCTGCGTGTCCTCACTCTCATGGAAATCCTCCTCCACAGCCACAACCTCCACCTCAAGTGGATTATGTTATCCCTCATCCAGTGCATCCTTTTCATCCCTCAATCTCCTCTCATGCATCTTCTCATCCTGTTCCACCTCCACCACCAACTCATCCCTTAGCCAATGCAGCTGCTCCAATACCACAACATCTCCCTGCAACACACCAGCCAATATCCCATCACATCCCTGCAACAGCACCTCCAGCACAGAGGCTACATCCTCATGAAGTGATCCAGAGGATGGAGGTCCAGAGAAGAAGAATGATGCAACACCCAACGTATGTCACAAATGTACTCAGAACAATATCTAAACATATAATTCATTTCCCTCAGGTTTGTAAAATGTTGCATGTGAATCTCAAACTGATAATTGCATGGCTAGGAACTGTTAGTGTTAAGCCATGGTAAGAAGTGTCTTTACAAATGGTCTGAGTCCTGTGAGCGTTAGGACTGACCCTGCCCTGTCACATCTCTCTGTGATGTCTCCAGGTAAGGCACAAAGGGGACATGGAAGATAAGGGGAGTTTGTTTCTCTTGCCCGTTACTCTGGATAGTAAGCAGGAATTCCTTTTCAAGCTGGACAGCCTGGAGAATGCAGGTATCCTTCCTGTCCAGCAATATTACCTTTTCAGGACTGGAAGTAGAGAATGGTTAGAGTCCTCCCTGTCATGTATCAAAGCAGTGCATCTGTATAATGTGTGGGCTTTCTGTTAATTTTTTGGCTAATTATGCACCCATAAAGATTGTGGGGTGGACAGCCTAGGAGTTTTACATTTATACATTATTTCTATAATTTTAAAGATGTTTCTTTTAGATTAAGAGTTGGTTTGGGGAAAATGAGTCTACATGATGTTCAGGTTTCATGAAACTATGGAAGTTGTTTTTTTAATTGTATTGCTCCAGGTTTTTTTCCCCATAGTTACTTGATAAACTGAAGGGAGGTGAGACTACAGATATGTTCTGCTGGTAGGTCTGTTCCCATGTTAGACTGCACCACTGCAGAATGAATGGTTCTCACATAATTTATACAAGCTTGACAGATTTCTCTGAAGAAGTGTCACTTTACAGTGATGAGAATAGTTTGCTGTTAAGTACATTTTTGCCTTCCTGGACATGTAAATTTACAAGATGTCTGGTCTACTTTGTCAGGTAATTTAAGATGGTACTGAACCTGGAGAACATACACTGCTTTTGGTAAAATCCAAGTTTTCAGGTTAAATAATAAACCATCCTTTCTGCATTGAAAGCAATGAAAAGAAAAATTCTAATCTATTTCTTTCTGTGGTAAAGTAGGTGAAGTGGGAAAGTAGCAGGAATCAGTCAGCATGAGTTCAGGTTATTTTTCAAATCCATAGTTGTTCTGTATCAGCTGGCATGGATAAAAACTGTGTGCCCCATTTACCTGAACTATGATTCAAACATGTTTCAAGGAAAACATCCTCTGATTAGTATGTTAAGATTCCCCTAGTTACTTTTGGTGGTATAGCTTTACTAGAAATAATCTGCAGCAGAGCTGTGAATGACACTGAATCCAAGCATGAGTGTCTCGTGGGCCTCCCTTTCCTACCTGTCCTTTAAGGTTAGGATTAAACATTTTTTCAGTTTCTGTAGTCGTGGCTGCCAAGTGAAGGGCAGGTCACTGTAGCTGGCTTTGAATGTGAAATCTGTGTTAAAATTAGTTTGTAAATTATATCTAAAGTAGAAATTAAAATACTGCATGGTGAGCTTCTTATTTTGAAGCAGTAGCTTGATCTGTAACATCTTGGTTATGGGTGATGGTTTCTTCATTCTAAAAAGCAGGTGAGATTAATTGTGGTTATTCTTTGTTGTTTAGACGTGCTCATGAGCGGCCTCCTCCACATCCTCACAGAATGCACCCCAATTATGGTCATGGGCATCACATCCATGTGCCTCAGACTATGTCTTCCCATCCTCGACAAGCTCCAGAGAGGTCTGCCTGGTGAGTAATCTGACACTGTTTGAGCTCTTGGGACTCTGGACAGGAGACCATAATGTGCTGATCACAGTGCTGATAATGCTGGCTGTGGTTTTAAATGCTGCTGCATGTACCTTTAGTTTAAAGTTTGTAGATGTTGATATGGCTTTGAACTACTGCTTTGAGTACTCAATATTTTAAGTATATTTCTAGTTTTTTAAGGTTTTTTTAAGGTTTTGTAGTATAGACTACTATATTCTCTCCCTTTTTGTTTGAACTTTATTTACAATTACATCAGGCCCACTTATGAAGCGTGCCCTTATGTTCCACAATATATTTATTATTAAAAAAAAACCTTTTGGCCATTAGTGAAGAGGTGCATGCATGACGACTGCAGTTCCCACAGCGTGTGCTGCAGAGAAGACTCCACATGGATAGCATTACTGGGCACAGTCAATGTGGAGTTGTCTCAATTTTTTTCATACTTAATCTTTTCAGCTGTTTTAAAAGTAACTTCTGGTTATGATAGGAAGATATTTCTTTTAGCAAAATTTAAATATGGCTTAAAAAATATTTTACATAAAACTGTTGTAGCTGTATTGTGTTGTAGGCTCTCCAAAGCAGTGTGGTTGTACCTAGGAGGCAAGCTGTTCCTTTACTGTAATGCCACTTTTGTTCATGTGACAGGGAACTAGGAATTGAAGCTGGTGTGACTGCAGCTACTTACCCTCCAGGGCCCTTGCATCCTCACTTGGCTCACTACCACGCACCTCCTCGACTGCATCACTTGCAAATAGGGGCTCTTCCTCTAATGGTAAGGAGATACCTTATTGGTCATTTTGATTTTGTTTGTCAGGAAAATAGATATCTGTGTATACATTGCTGCAGAATGCTTAACTGGAAATATTTCACTGTGTCTGTCTGTTACTCCCAGCGAGGGAGCTCGAGCAGGCCCATTGTGTAGTAAGAGGAAACAGTATAGGGACATCTACATTTCTAACTTCAGCTCCTGTACAATGAGGTATACTTGAACTAAATTGTCACTTGCATTGCAATGCATTGACCCTCTGCATCTGATTTTTAAAGTTCAGATTATTTTGTTAAGTTTTGGATTAGTTAAAGGTACCAACTTTCCACCCAATGCATGAGAATTAGCACTGATTCTTTCTTTTTAAGGTGTGTATACACACAACTAGAATTCCATCTAGAGATTTGATTGTTTTCAAGTAATATTTATTGTTCATCAACCTAATTTTGTGTGATAAAGTATATAATTTTGTAGCATGAAGAGTTACGATCTGCAGGAAGTGTGAGGGTAAGGTAGTCCTCTGTTACACAACTTTCTTGAATCTACAGTAGAAAATGAAAACAAACCAACATATCTTTACTGTTGTTGCAGAGTATTATTTTCAAAAGAATGCTTTTAGCTTTGGTTAAAATTTTAATTTTGTTTAATGAAAATTCACAGAGAAACAAATTTAGTTTGAGTATATTTAGTGTTTCTGTGTGGTCAAGCAATAACATTTAATCCTCTTAAAGCTAGTTAATCTAATCAAAATTGTAAATGAATGCTAAATTTTTAACTTAAAACCCCTGCAAGTCTCATCCTTTCAAAATTCCTCTGTTAGTAGCATGAATTGACATTTGGGGCTTGAACTGTAACTTTACAATCAAATTGTAGTAACTGTCTCCAGTCTGGTCTTGCATTGTGTGTTCATCGCTCTTTAACCACCAGATGTGATGATCCTTGAGTACCTCTCTGATGTGTGAGGGTTGGTCATTTGTGGATGCTGCTCACATACTTAGCACAGACTTTTTAAAATAGTCTGTAGAATTTGATATTTTAGTGTAGCCAGCGAGGCATAACCTTCTCCTGTGCATCATCTCTTCAAATTAAGTTTTTCTGCATTCTTCAGTTAGGTGTCTGCTTTTTCAAGTGGATGAAAGATGGCTTTACTCTCTCACATTTCTGTCATGTGTTGCACTGTTACAGGTAGCATCAGCTGCTTTAGACTCTCTCCTATAGTTCAGGGAGCTGTAATTGTGTTAGGAGGCAGCAAGTTAAATCTGTGTCTGTTTCAACTCATTTTCATCAGTAAGCCATCTGTAGGATTTACTCCGTTCATTGTTGTGAAGTTTCTAGAAACTTAGGAGTTCAGATGATCCTTATATTGCAGTGTGATGAGAAATTTTTCATTGTATTTTAATTTTAATTGGGATATTCCTACAGCTGAAATGTTACATAAGCAAATAGTTGGGACCCCACTCTTCATCTTTTTAGCAGTCGAGGAGAAAAAAGCTGTGATAGAGAATGTTCAGAAGTGTTTCTTGAATGTGTGATAAAATATTTTAGGGATTTATGCCCTTCTGCTTGGCTACTGCAGTTTCTAATTGGTAAAAGTGGCAAATGAAATAAGGATCTTTAAATCTACAGAAATTTGTGCAAATGTTTATGTAGGGACATTTGATCCTTATAATGGTAATTAATGAGTGACTGAGTGAAACTGAAGTTTGTGTTTTGGGGCTTTGTACACACTGCACTGACAGCATATTTCATCATGAGCAGACTGCTCTGAGCAGCACTTCCTCAAGTGTTTGGGGTCTGGTTTGAACCTTGCTGAGATCAGATTGAGCTCTGTGGCTTTGAAGTTGTGTAGAGTCTGACTAATTTGAAGTGCATTCACACACTAGAAGAACATGAAGACAGGTTGGAGCTCTGCTAGAAGTTATATATACAGTGAGTTCAAAGCATTACAAATACCTTTTGATGGCTCTAAATAAAGAAAGTCACGGGTTTTGCTCACATGTGTGTGAGTGAGCAGTGGATCTGTCAGCAAAACTTATTTTGAATAGAGACCAGGTAGTCAGTGAAGTTTTTCATCTAACAAACTTGCCTGGATTTTAAACAAAAGTGCTGTTTCAGGCAACAGTTTATTTGCACCTGTTACTTTTTTTTTTTTTGTAACTTCAGGAATAGGGATGAGGGAAGAGGCTGAACTGTAAATGGAGTCCCTCTGCAAAGCTGTTAATGTTCTAAGGAGTGCTTTCTTCAAGTACAGAGGGTACTAAATAGGGATTTCATAAGTCATATTTTTTGATACAGACACCATAAACTATTCTCTTTTTTTTTTTTTTTTTTGAGAGGGAGATGTCTTTTAAAGTAACTAATGCAGTCACTTAACTAACAATTTGGTTAGTATTGAATCCACTGTGTGAAATGGCTTGCAGCACAATTGGTAGTGTGCCTTTTTTATGTGGAGTACTGAAACCCTTTCACACTACTGCCAGACTGTAAAGGACATAATGGATTATTTGGGCTTTAATGACATTAGTACTCTGTATCACTTTCTGACTTAAATTAGATGCACATAACCAAATCTTTATCTACTCTGTGCTGGAATGCAGACTGCAGTTTTAATCCTCAGGGAGACAAAATGATAAAGATATGTGGGGGAAGATAATCAGTGTTCAGCAGCTTTGACAGTCCAGATAGAGAGTTGGGGAAACAAAATCTCCTTTTCTCCTAGTTTGGTTGAAAAGACTTCTACCTGTTTAAGTGTTGTTTCAGGAGGAGTCCTAGATTAAAAGCAGTTAGGAAGAGCTTTCTTCATATCTGTGTATCCAAGGGTCAGGCTGCTTCCCTCTTGATTTAAACTAATTACTTTGTGACCATGTCTTAGACTTTGTGTTTGTTACTGTTTTAAGGCCTTGCATGTCCTGAGGAAAGAGTTGTTGAATGAAATCCTTTCTGGACAAATACCCATTCTGCTAACTGATCATTTTTAGGGAGACTCAAGTGAAGATCAATGTGTGGCATAACTAATGGAACATTAGACAAGAAATATGCAGGACACAAAGGCTTTTTATCTGTTCCTCTGTTCTTTTCTGATACCAGTGTTTGTTGTTAGATTCCCCTTATATTTCTGTTTACTCTGGGTTCCTTTGGCTGCTCCTTTGGCACTGTTAATGAAAGGCTTTTTGACTTGGGGTTCTAGCACTGTTTACCACATCAGGGTGAGCAGGGTGGCAATTTCTGTAATGTATCATGGGGTATGGTGTTCCAGGCTCCTGATTCCAGCTTCTTCTGCCCTTTTGAATGATGCCCTGTTGAATGTAAAAATCAGGGGTGAGGAGTGATGCGGGTAATTATTTGGACTTTGTAATTTGTTAGGTATGGTGTAATAAATCTCTCTAGAGTTGATGCAAGCATTAAGACTCGTTAATTTATCTGTGGACCTGCAGCTCCTCAGTCTCAGGGAGATCTTTGGGTCATATTTAAAAAAAACAAAACCCCAACCAAACCAACCCCTCAGCTCCAAACAACAACAAAGACCTCAAGCAAACCTAAAGTTTATAGTACCTTAATCTCTGTCAGGTATTTCACATCCAGCTTTCAATTTGCTGTGTCCCCTTTTTCTTCTATTGCAGAGTCTTACTGCTTTGTTCCTTTTCCTGTTAATTGATTCAAAGCATTTCAGGCTGTCTTTGCATTTAGTTGTGAAAATGCTTATGGATTTGGAGGTGTAAGCAGTAGGTCCCAGCACATTATGGTAGTTTTGTGCTGGTCAAAGTAATACTGCTCAGAGTGTAGTCACACAGGTGTTGCAACTCTAAGAGATGCAGCTGTTCTGTGCCCCAAAAGCCAACAAGTTTGTGTAACACCTGAACACTTAAGGCTGTAACTTTATGTAGTCAGAGTAGTTCAAGATGAACTTCAGGTTTGAAATAGCCTTGATTAGCTGCATCAAATAGAATTGCATTTTTAAGAAAAATATTCTAGTTTTTTTCTTAATATAAACATGAATTAGTGTTCTTTGGGTTTTTTTGTAGAATAAAAGCTATTGAAGAGCACTCACTTTATGTTCCCCTAAGGCACAGGTACCATTGAGTTTAATCTGTGCAGCAGATGGTATTTTATTGGGTTCCTTCACCCAGTGGTTTTCTGTGAAAACTGCAGCTTTTGTCTGTTTGTATTTGGCTTAAGACATTAAATGATGAGCTTTCCTTCTCTTTGTGTATTGATAGTAGCTGAGCAGTTAATTAACTGAAAAGGCTTCCACTGGGGATTTGTTCTAATACATATGAAATCATACTTAATGTGAACCATGGAGCCTGGGGTGGACAAGAAAAGTGGTACCATACAGGGCAGGAATCTCTCCACTGGCTGGCAACTGAAAAGCAGAAAGATCCTGTAAAGGTAGAGGGTATTTAAAGGAGAGAGTAGCAAGAAAGAAAGCCTTCCCTGCAGGTTAGATGTTTCCAAGTGTTGAGAATGGTTGTGTTGTAAATGGTTCAGACTTAGCCTTGAATTATTTTAGTTGCTGCAGATTTTTGTGGTCATGGAAAGTATCAATAGAAAGTGCAAAACAAGAAACAAGTGATACTGCTACAGTTCCTGGTAGACTCGTGCTGAAATTTGCAGGTCCAGAATACATTGCTTTAAAGTATATATTTTAATTTGACTGTACCCAAAAGAATATATACAAACACTTAGTGCAGACTGGCATTGCCTTTAACGGCTTATGTTCTTCGTTAGCTTTAACCTTTTCCTTTTTTCTTACATTCTATTTGAAAACTTGCTGAAAACTAACTTCTGCTTGTGTGTGAAGCTCTTCAAGAGAGCTGAAATCTTTTTGCATTTGAAGTTTGGTGGTAACTGTCAAAGGAGTTTTAGTAAGACTTTTCTTAGTTGGATATTATTGATAGTTCTCTCTTGCAAATCTTTTCTCCATCTTGTCGCAAATGTGCTTAGTTAAAATTTTGCTGTGTTAGGAGACTACTTATTCTGCAGGTGTAAAAGAACTGAGTTTGTTTTTTTAGCATTTTACCTGGCCAGAAATGTGAGCTGTGCTCTCAGGGTATTTTATAAAAGAGCCTGTAGGTACTGTATGCTCAGGTAATTTTGCAGAGGTGTTATGCCATCCCCATCAGGATAATATGGAGGCCCATTTATTAGCATGAAAACATACTGCCCCACACAAGATTTCTGGTGTCTTGAGTTCAGTAGTTTGTTGTGGTAGGTACTCTGAACAGTTTTTAAGTTTTTGCTGTTAAAATTAAATTCAGTTGCTTAGTTTCCAGTGTCAGAATTTGTTCCAAATAGAGCACCTATCCAGGTGCATGTCTCTGCAGTTGGTAAACTGACTGCTGAGGCAATTGGAACTGTAATTATGGAATTACAGCCATACATCTGTGACTTTGTACCTCTTGTAATGATGCAGTATCTGCACTGTCAGATGCATTGTTTTCCAAAAGACTGATTTTAAATCCTGGTCAATAAGAAGCAGGCATTGAATACCACTTCTTAGACTTGGGTTAAGTTTTTTCAGGAGTTCCCCTCCTCTGAGTTGTGGCCATTGATTCCCAATGTTAAAATACACAATAAAGTTTTCCAAATTATGCCAGGCAGGTCTATGCCTGGTGAAAACCTGGCACAATAAGCATGTTCATAGTGTGAGTGGATGACCTAGTTCTTTAAATGCATTTGCTGTAATTGGAAGCTGAAGTACAATTACATGCTAAAATGCAGAATGAATCATAAATCAGTGATTATCTGAATTTTCATACACATCAGCATATTTTTAATCTGCTTTCTCAAACTTCTTTAGTTACAGCCACAGTTTATATTGTTGGACAGTAAGATCTATGATACCAACAATTACTTACATAACATGTTTCAATATACACAAGAATATGCATCTTTTGGTTTCTATTACTCTGATGTGTTAACATTTAAGACCAGTATTAGGGCTGTATTTGTGATGGACATTGGCATTACATTGTCATTTAACAAGCAGTATGTAAACTGCTTTAAAATAATCAGATTCTGCCTTTCTCTTCTGGAAAAGAATTATTTAGGGCAGAGGAATCTTGTCTGTCCCTGTCAGCTTTTAGTTACAAGACAGAAATTGAAAACTCTAGAAAGGTGACTTGTTGGTCTCTTATTTCATGTGGGTAGCTTTGTCTATGTGTGTGCTTTTCCACAATGCATTCATTGAGTTTTGCACCTTTATGTGTGTTAAACTTGGAAGTGTCTGATGGAAGGAAGAGCAACATGTGAATATGTGACTTCATGAGTAGTATCTGGGATATCTGGTTTGTGGATGGCCTCATGAGGTGAATGTTGAGCTGTCATATACAAGAGCAGAGACGTTATCAGCTGATAGCACAGAAAGGAAAATGGTGCTCAAGTATTTCCAAGTGACTTGCTGCTTACAGTTTTCCTGTCAGTGTCCTGTGGGATTAGGTAAACCAATTCTGCTGATCAGTTTTGGGTTTTTTTTCACCTGCTCATTAAAAATTGCTATTGGGATGTTCCTGACAAGAAGTCAATACCATTTTCACTCATCTTGCTGGGGTAAAAAAGGAATGCAGCAGCCCTGCTGTGGAGGTGTTCCCTGCTATAGTAACTGTCCTTCAGCTTTGCTCTATGAAGAGTGCTGGTGCTTGAAGGGCCTGTGGGATATAGCACTGGACACTGGTCTTTTGTTCACTGCTTGTATCTCTTACTGTGCAAGGAGGTTTAGTGGATGCTTGAATGCAGAGTGTTATGTGGAGTTAACTGTGACTTCAGATGTGAGTTTTGAGTGTTAATTTTTATCAGCCTGTAAATTTAAAGTGTCTGAAGATGTTCAGTTCTTTTGAGTCAGATAAGAGTATTGGCTACTTTTTCCAGATTGGGTTCTTTAGCCTTCTTTCTTCTGTGGTACCAAAAGCTTGTATTTGAGAATAGTGAGTCCTTTTCATAACTTCATGTGTAGCTGTTAGGTTACAGCTGTTAGCTGTTTACAAGAATAGGTAGATATTTATGATGGTTTATATAATGCCGATTGAGATTTTGAGAGTTTGAGGAATTGTAATGCAGATGTGGAGAAGTTACAGGAGAGGATCTAGTCTCACTTCTGTTTTGCTTCTGGTTACGTTCAGATGTGTCAGAGTGGTGTTTGTGTTGTGCTGTCAGTTGGAATTGTGTGCTCAGGCTGAGGAGTATAAAAAGTGATTCAATGATAGCAAGAGGAATTTGAATATTTCAAAGTGAACAGTAGAATACTGAAACTGTTCTGAATAGGTTTAACTTAACATCTGCTGTTTGAATAGGTACCAGACATGGCGGGCTACCCTCACATCCGTTACATTTCATCGGGATTGGATGGAACATCATTCAGAGGCCCTTTCAGGGGCAATTTTGAGGTTTGTAATAGAATAAAAGTAGATATATGTCAAAACGTGTCATGAGGGAATGTGGGGGGTGTATGATAGAGCTAGTTCCGTATACAGATAGAAAAGAATCATACAGAAAATGCCCTTTACTTACAGAATGCCCTCACAATTGTGGAGTGGGACAAAAACATATTGAAAAGCTGGTTAGGAAAAGGTGCCCTGTGGACAATGCAGGTTAGGTGGCAATTACCTGACAGTACATCTTGCTCTGCCCACCAGCCATCAGGAGGACTGAGGAGTCCCATGACCTTCTGGGAGTGGTGTCTCTGAGTAACTGTGGCAGGATCCTCCAAGTGAGGCTGAAACTTGGCCACACTTACAGTGCTGTCCTGTTGTGTAATGCAGGAATTGAAATGGAGTGAGGGGGGGAAAAACAGGAGGACATAAAAGGTATCAGATGCAGAGAGTTAATGACCTAGACCACTGAAAACCTCTTCAGTGACATCTCATGGTTCTAAGAAAGTCATTGCTGGAGAAAAATAAATCAGTCATTGTATTTCAACTTCAGCAACTTTTTTTTTTTTTAAAGCCTTAATGACTGTTAGAAAGCAAATATTTACAAAGCATATTTTAATTGCCTTTTCCTCATTAGACACAGAAGTATGTGTGAACATACTGATAGCCATTCATAGCTGACAAACTCATTTGTTGGTAATAAAATAGTATTTCCCTAGAACTTAAAATACCAGACAGTGTTGTGTGGGTTTTTCTACAGAAGCCCATCACTTTTCCCACACAACATACTCTTTTTGGCTTTGCCTATATTTAATTAACTCAGGAAATAAGAGTTTGTAATTCTAAAAATGAAAATGGGTTAGAATAAAACTAATACTTCCTCAGTGTAGGTGAAATAATAGTTTTTACACTGTTTATCCTTCATGATTTTTAGGAGTTGATTCACTTGGAGGAACGACTAGGCAATGTTAATCGTGGAGCAACACAGGGAACTATAGAAAGATGCACATATCCACATAAATACAAAAAGGTGAGGATTTTTCAAATCGTGGCCTGTCTGTAATAGTTTTTTGAACTTGTAATGTTAAAGGTTAGCTTAAATCTGCAGAAGTGTCGGCTTCAAAGAGGGCATGTTTTCTGTATCTTGGAATTTCAAGGATTGTAAACAAAGCTTACAATGCCACTTGTTTCATGAGGAAAATGTAAAATTACTTCCTTAGATAAAGAGCTACTGTGGTGGGATAAACAGCAGTGGTTTGATATGATTAACTTGTCCAGTAGTTACAAGTAGCCTTGTGAGTAGTGAAATAACTGCTGGAGATAACAAACAACAGACTTCAGTGGTAGCTCACAAACTAAGGCTCCATGTCTGCAGTAAACAGTTCACTGTGCTTACCTGCTTGGTGTGTGTCAGTTTAACCTTTGCTCTGAGCACATGGGGAAGACAGAACACCAGGAGGTTTTGAACTGGGGTACACAGTTTTGACAACTGAGGTTGTCTCTCAATTGGATTTCAGTCTGTGATGAGAGACAATCCCATCCCCATGACACTGTTCTTTCATACTTCATAAATAGTAACACAACACTAGGTTGAAACTATTTTTGTTTGCCTCTACATGAGGGAAATTAAGATATTTAATGGGCAATAAGTAAAAGGACTGGTTGCAGCACTATGAAATTAGTAGTCCAATAGAGTTTTGTAATTAACAGTTAAATCTGAAATGTCTGGCTTTTGCTCCAAGTGCTGCTTTTTGATTCATTTTGGTTCAAATACATTTTAATAAATATTACAAAGTGTTTTCAAAGAAATGTGTTGAATATGTATCAAAACCAGGTTTTACTCAGTTTGTCAATAATGTCATCTCTACTAATAAGGTAACAACTGATTGGTTCTCACAGAGGAAACTGCACTGCAAGCAAGATGGGGAGGAAGGAACAGAAGAAGACACAGAGGAAAAGTGCACCATTTGTTTGTCTATATTGGAGGAAGGTGAAGATGTCAGGTAAATAACACTGAGTGCCAGAATATAATGTTAATGTTCTGGATTTTACACCATTCTTGAATGTGGTGCACTGCTTTGCAGTACTGCTTAGGTTAGCAGTTACAGGTAACTACTCTCATTGAACTAATACAGTAAAACAAGTTGCAGCTGAAAATACATGTTGTTCAGTCTGTACTGTCATTAAGTAGAGTGCAGGTTATTCTGTCAGTCTTCTACGGTTTGACTGCCTGTGTTACAGCGTGAACCCAAGCTGATGCCCTGAATTAAAGAGGACTGTCAGTGTTCCTGAAGTAATGCTCCTTAAACTCCAACAGGTTTAAATCAAAGTAATACACCAGAAGCCAGCTGATGCTTAACTTCATTGCCCATATCCATTTCTTTTTAGAACTAGACAGAATGTATGTGCAGCTGGAAAGGCTGTGAAACCTGTGGGAAAACAGAAAACAGAGCTCAGTAGCAAAGCCCACACTGTTTTTTCCAGTGGATTTGTTGATATGGCAGTGCTTTATTAACACTGATGTTTTTGTGTTCTGATGACAGGCGCCTTCCATGTATGCACCTTTTCCACCAAGTATGTGTAGATCAGTGGTTGATTACTAACAAGAAGTGCCCCATTTGCAGAGTGGACATTGAGGCTCAGCTGCCTAGTGAAAGTTGACACTGCTTTCCAGAACTCTTGTCCTCCCTCTCGCTCCCTCTCATCCTTCCTGGTACTGCAGTCAACCAAAGATGGCATGACTTACCTGCGCAGATTTGGAAGCATTGAACCCAGAGTGCTGGCTCTGCTATATGGTACAACTAATGCTAGACCTACAGTTTTTGTAGAAGACAGTTGAGTTTCAGTGTATTTATAAATTTGTTTGTTTTACATTTTTTTTCTTTAAATTCATTACTGTATTTTTGCATGGTCCCTTGTATTGCATTTGTTTGCACATATTATGGGCTTTGTGACCCCAAACTTGCAGGCGAGATTAGCTGCTTTAGTAAGTAGAATTGTGTGGTCTCTTTTTTGGTTTGTTTTATGTAGTATCAAGCTTTGAAAGTATGATTTCACTCATTACTAACCTTGAATTCCTTAATTTAATCGATCATATATATTTTAGTTTAAATGTATAAAGATCATCTAGAAAAGGATAATATTATGTATTGAGACATTCCTTAATTAGGAAAAAATGGCTGCTGTATATTTACAAGATCAGTTATGAGTCAAATAACATCCTTAATACTGGGAACAGAATATGGATTATATTCAGTTTGACTGATACATATAGCATACTCATCACCAGAGTTTTTGTCTGATCAGATTTTTGTGTTTGTTTTTAAAATTTCAGCACAATGCAGATATATTTGAATGTCAATATTAAACATTTAGACTGCTGTTCAGATTGTATTTATCATTTTCTTCTATGTCTAGAAATTTGAATCCCTAACTTAAATATATGCTGCTGTGAAACAGCTCTTAGTGAACACTAAATGTTGATTTCAGTTAGCTGGATTGTAGATACTTGCAGATTGAAAGAATTATTAGGGACATGGAAAAAGAGCTTAGAATCTGTTTGGTCTTCTGATAACTTAAGTTGAAGTATCTGCGCACATTGAGGGTTGGTTTTTTGGTTTGTTTTTTTTTTTTAAGCTGTGTTTTTTGTTTATTTGTTTGGATTTTGTTGGTTTGTGTTTTTTTAATATAAAACCATTCAATAAGGACTTAAAGCTGCAGGGTTTTTGTTTGGGTTTATATACATGACTTCATAGAATTTCTAAGGATTCCAGGCTTGTCTTGGGATTTTTATTAGATTTAAAGTTAATAAAGTTAGCTAAATCTACTTGTCTCTTGTTTTTATTTTTTATTAGTAAGTTGAAAGCCTGTAAATTCCTGTAGAAACTTAGACACAAATTATGTGGTTCCCTAGTTTTTGCCTTGATCATAGATTCCCTCTATAAATTACCAACAGTCCATCACTGATTGAAATATTTTCTATAGTTAAGATTTGCTGCATAATATAGTATATAGAATTAAGTTATAACGTACTAACATTTTGCCTTTGAAGGAGGTTTAATTCATATCAGGATTCAAGTTGCTCATCAACATTCTTTCACGTCTAATAATTATAGTTTATTTAAATGTGCTCAACATTGCAAAATGCAAATGTGCAAAAACATTGAGACAGTATTACTGTCACTTTGGAAAGGATGTTCCTTGGGGATCATACATGAACATGTCAATTTAGCTTGCATTAAGCCACCTGCTCTGTAAGTGGATTGAATAATAAAAACCTTCAGTTTCTCTTGTCTTTGTCTTTCATGATCAGATTAAGTGTAAAATGGTTTACAGTAAATCTAGAGGATAAACTGTTATGTTTACACTAAAAAATCCATTTATAAATATTACCTTATCTAATTTGATGCCTGTTTCTGTATGGTTAAAGCTGCTTCCCTTTTATTTTTTTTTTTTTACTTGTTAGTAGTAGCATTTGCGAGTACAGTGTCTATTGCTGGCAACAAACTTCACACCTCTGGCACTGAGGCTTTAAACAGAGAAATTTTATTCCAGCATGTGAGATAAACTGACCTTTTCAATCTTAATTGCATTGCTAAAACTGAAGTTAAAACCACTTTGTGCTTGTATGATGGGGGATATGGGAGAGAGGCAACATGATTGGACTGCTTCAAAACCTGACTTGGGTTTGTGCTAAAGCTTCTTGAACATTTTGGCTATAGGAAACTGAAAGCGACTGCAAAGTTGAAGCTGCGTTAATTTATTCCTTGCTAAGAATAAAAAAGTAACTGGAAGGACTGAACAGACTGTGTTTTCCAGTGACTGTTGAAAAGAAGTTAATTGACCACTAAGGCCTGAAGACTGATGATACTCATTTCTAAAAGTTTCCAAGAAGGTACTGGAGAGATACAGGACAAAAAAACCCCAGAGCTTCTGAACTGAGACCCTGGGTATGTGATAGAATCTATTTTGGCTTCCTTACAGGATGAAGAAGCACAGGTTGGGGGGGTTTGTTTTTTTTTCTTTTTAAGGAAATATTTTATGGGTCTAATTTGAGTGCCTGGTACTTAGAGGTATTTTAGTGATCCATGAATTGATCTGTTATATAATAGCTACTGATACTGTCTTGCTTTTAAATGTATGCATAACATTGTAATGTGATGCTGAACACTTAGGTATTTGTCAGGAATCAGTGTTCTGATCTTAATGCTATTGCAGGGGCTAAAAAGCTGCAGCTTACTTCTGTTCCAGAAGGTTGTGACTTAACCATAGATTAAGGAAGGAGAAGGAATAGGCTTGTCATTTTGAAAATTTCCACCACTTACTGTGCTTTATATGCTTAGATGCATTGCCTTAAGTTTTCTGCAGCATCTTTGAAGATAAGATTCTCAACAGTATGCATCAAATTACTTTTCATATAAAATTCCATTGTCAAAAGAAATCCTTTTGTATGCAATAAATAAAATGTTAGACTGGTATCATTCAAAATGTGTTTCTTTTGCAATTTTTTTCACCTTCCCTTGTTCTGCTCTTGAAATCTTGATCCCTAAACATTTTTGCTTACACATATTAATTACTGCAGTTAACTGCCCAAGAAAAGACTCTTGGCGAAGGGTGATAACTTCAATTAACTTAATTAATTATTAATTAACTCCGTTTGGCAGAATAATTATCTGGAACCTTCAGAGCTAATTGTAAGAGACTGGAGAAGAGTTTTAAGTAAACTTTTCTGTCGGTTTAGGCGACGGTAGCGTTGAAGTTCCTGAATCTCGGGCCTCGGGAGGTTATTAAAGCTCCTGCCGCCTGTTGGGCTGCCTCCCCGAGGCGGGGCGGCCCGTAGCTCCCGGCCGAGGGGCGCCGTTCGCTCCCCGCCGTGCCGGCCGCGTCGGGGTTAAACCACCGGGCCCGCCCCGCCCCGCCCCCCGGAAGCGGCTCAGCCGTTTCCTGCTAGGGCGGGGCCTGTGCGGACGGACCAATCGGACGCGTGCATCGTACGAAGTTGTCCAATAGTAGAGCAGGACAGGGTTTAAAGGGAGCCGCGGCAGCGTGAGGGAGCGGCCGTCGGTTTGGCTGGGAGCGGTTGCGGTTCTGTGCGAAGCGGTGGCAGCGGCCCCCCGTGTGTCCGTGCTCATGGCCCTCCCGGTGACCCGTCGTGCTCCTGTGAGTACCGCCGCGGGCCGGGGGACCGCAGAGGAGCAGCCCGGGGGCTGGGGGGCGAGAGAGGGGCCGCCGGCCGCCAAGGGGCCCCGCCGCTCTTTGCCCTCAGGAGGCGCGGGGGCCGCGGGCTGGCCGGGCGGGCGTGCGGCTGGGGGCAGCTCTCGGCTCTCCGGGCGTCCGGGGCCCCCCGTAGTTGGGCGGGAGCGGCGGCGGCCGGACCGAGCTGTGGCCTGGCGGTGGGAGGAGGCCCCGTTATGGGCAGCGCGGGCTCTGCTCCCCCTCGGCCTGGCCTTGGCCGCCCGCCGCTCCCCCGCGGAACAGGGCGGCATGTGGGAGTGCGAAAACTAAAGCTGCTTTAGGCGGGGGGTGTAGGAAGGGACTACAGGACCTTCTTTTCTGTGGTCAATGTTTAATGGTATAAACTGAACTCCACGAAAAACCTGAAATCTGGTGGTCTCATTGCTGCGCATAACGAAGAAAAATATTTTTTGCGTGTATAGCATAGCTTTTTAATTTATATGGCATATATGTAACAAGGAACTTGCTTTATGCATCCCCTGGGGGGCGCTGCTAGAGTTCCAAAGTGTAAGGATAATAGCGTTAAATACGCAGGTGAGCACTCTGACCTTACAAAGTTTAAAAGTATGAGATAGGGTACATTGCTTAATTTTGCAGTACCGTTCACAAGTCGAGTGCTCTGAACCTACAGAGGAGGCTTCTTCCTCTGAACGTATGTGACCGGCTAGGAGGTAAAAGCTGGTCGAGTAATGCATCATAGGTACAGAGGTACACACAGGCACGGTGGTGGTAAGTCTATAATGGAGTCAGGTATTGGAAAGTTGTTGGTCTGTGATTGAAACTTTTGCAATTTTCTCATTTTAGATCACTAGAGGGATGGAGAATGCTGCGTCTGACCTTAGAAGTAAAGCGAAAACTCAAGTGACTGGCAAAAGGGCTGCTTTAGGAGAAATAGGAAATAAAGTTTCAACAAGAGGAACTAACATATTAAAGGTAAAAGAACATCTGAAATCTCTATATAGGGAGAATTTGGATTGCTGCTCTGTACTAATAAGAATTGTTTTCATAACAGAAAACAGAATGCCCCAAAGCATCCACAAAGCATGTGAAAGGACCTAGCAAGTTGACAAAAGGAATTGTACCACCTAAAGCTCCAGCTGCTGTAAATCAAGTAAACAAAGAAGCTGATGTTCCAAAGGTAGGAAGGGATGATACTGTTCCAGTTTTAAATTTGATTTGCAACTATGAGCTCTACCTTCACAGTAGTTCAGCTGTGGCTGTATCTCCTTCCCCTGCTGAAAAAGCAAAGCCTTTGTACTGAGATTTTGGTTTAATGCACGTTGTAGTTAAGGGCTGACAGCTCAAGTGGCAGAATGAGCTGTTGAATACTGGATGAAGTTTCTGCTTTAGCTGGCAGCTATAGAAGATCTTGGGATTCTAGGTTTGTGGTCTGTGAGTGAAAACTTCCTGCACTGGAGCCCAAGCTTGGTTTCAGCTTCCATCTAAAGAAATTGCATTAGTGACTGGTGAAACACAGAAGCAAAACATTGAAACACAAACAGTAGATCCATAAGGTGTGTTAACAGACAGATCTGTTCATTAGGTTTTGTCTCCTGTCCCTATGGATGTATCAATGCAAGAGGAGGATTTGTGCCAAGCCTTCTCTGATGTGTTGCTCAACAACGTCGAAGACATTGACGCTGAGGACTCAGAGAACCCCCAGCTGTGCAGTGACTACGTCAAAGACATCTACATGTACCTGAGGGAGCTGGAGGTAGGCTGGCCCAGGGCTGCGGCGGTGTCGGGGGTTGTGTGGCTGCTGTCCCCACAGCTGCAGCAGGCGGTGTCGGGGGTTGTGTGGCCGCTGTCCCCACAGCTGCAGCAGGCGGTGTCGGGGGTTGTGTGGCCGCTGTCCCCACAGCTGCAGCAGGCGGTGTCGGGGGTTGTGTGGCCGCTGTCCCCACAGCTGCAGCAGTCAGTGTCGGGGGTTGAGTGGCCGCTGACCCCGCTGTCCCCACAGCTGCAGCAGGCGGTGTCGGGGGTTGTGTGGCCGCTGTCCCCACAGCTGCAGCAGTCAGTGTCGGGGGTTGTGTGGCCGCTGTCCCCACAGCTGCAGCAGGCGGTGTCGGGGGTTGTGTGGCCGCTGTCCCCACAGCTGCAGCAGGCGGTGTCGGGGGTTGTGTGGCCGCTGACCCCGCTGTCCCCACAGCTGCAGCAGGCGGTGTCGGGGGTTGTGTGGCCGCTGTCCCCACAGCTGCAGCAGTCAGTGTCGGGGGTTGTGTGGCCGCTGTCCCCACAGCTGCAGCAGGCGGTGTCGGGGGTTGTGTGGCCGCTGTCCCCACAGCTGCAGCAGGCGGTGTCGGGGGTTGTGTGGCCGCTGTCCCCACAGCTGCAGCAGGCGGTGTCGGGGGTTGTGTGGCCGCTGTCCCCGCTGTCCCCACAGCTGCAGCAGGCGGTGTCGGGGGTTGTGTGGCCGCTGTCCCCACAGCTGCAGCAGGCGGTGTCGGGGGTTGTGTGGCCGCTGACCCCGCTGTCCCCACAGCTGCAGCAGGCGGTGCGGCCGCACTACCTGGACGGCAGGGTGACCAACGGGCGCATGCGCGCCATCCTGGTGGACTGGCTCGTCCAGGTGCACTCGAGGTTCCGCCTCCTGCAGGAGACGCTCTACATGTGTGTGGCCATCATGGACCGCTTCTTACAGGTGAGATCTCAGAGCGCCCTCGCCTCCTGCTCAGTAGTTACTCAGGTACTGTGGATGTAAAGGCCGTCAGGATTTTTAAAAATCTAACAATCTACAAAATCTGCTGTAAGCTGTTGCAGTGCAGCATCTTAACTCTGAGGCTGCTGCCCTCTTTGAGCCTGTCCTTATACAGGCTCATTATACATTTTGCTTTGACTAGAGCGAAAACCTCATTTATAGGAATGAACACTGTCACGCTGGTATTCTAAACTGATAAATATGAATCTAACTATCTAGTTTGACACTTCAGGGCCTGAATTATAAATGTCTGTGTTGCAGAGTTATCCAGTACCTTGCAAGAAGCTTCAGTTGGTGGGTGTAACAGCACTGCTTGTAGCTTCAAAATATGAAGAGATACTGTCTCCTGATATAGCGGACTTTGTTTACATTACCGACAATGCCTACACCAGTAATGAAATTAGAGAAATGGAGAGAATTATTCTTAAAGAATTAAACTTTGACCTGGGGCGACCTCTTCCAATTCACTTCCTAAGAAGAGCATCAAAAGCTGGGGAGGTGGGTGCTTATCCTCATTGTCTAGCACTTTCTGGTATTGGTAAAGCCTCTCAGGATGGCTTCTGGCATTTTGGTCATGTGATCTTACCTCCTCCAGCTTAAATGCTGGATGGAGGAATACTCAGCTCTGAAACTCCACCGTGTGGAGTAACACGACAACATCACTGGCAGCCACTAGTACTTCACGTTTCTATTTACTGAGACCTGTGTTCAGCCTTAGTGGCAGGAATTTTACTGTTAAAGTAAGAACCCTTGCTTTTAATCTTTTTAATCCTGATGATCGGGGTACTTATTAGTAAAACACTAGCAGAGTTGTAGTTATTTGTAACTTCTGGTTGCAAATATTGTGCTATTCGAGAAGCAAAAGATAAGCTTTCTCTATGACCCAACCCTTTTTTTTTCCCCGCCTCAGTAGTTATACTCAAATGACTCTCCACTGTTGAGGTGGGCTTCAAATACCTCAGCAGACCACTGGGTAACTTAAATATGGTTCTCCTTAAGTCATTTTACACCTCCTCTCCCCTAGTTTGCATTACAGAGGGAGCATTACTGTCCCTAGTTGGGCACAGCAGTACCTGATACTGCAGTTTTCTGTTAAAATCCCTCAGTTGACTTTGTGTCAAAATTCCAAATGGCTGCTGGTCTTGATTTTGAGAGGAATGTCTGTTAGAAATGATGGTCCCTAAACTGTAGTATTTGCTATTGTTTTGTTCTTGAACACAGTAAAAGCAATTCTGAATAATTATGCTAAAGTGACAAACTGTGGATTAACAAGTTGTCAACCTTCTAGGCTGATGCCAAGCAACACACACTAGCAAAATACCTGATGGAGCTGACCCTGATAGACTATGACATGGTTCACCACCGGCCTTCCGAGATCGCAGCTGCTGCACTGTGCCTGTCTCAGAAGGTTCTGGGACATAACAAATGGGTGAGTATTTGAATCAAACTTGTTCTTCACTCAATGGAATTGAAGCAGTAAAAAAGCACTTTAAAATAGTGTTTACATTGGTAACAGTGCTGGTGCTGGAATGATGGTTGGACAGCCTGATGTGTACTGGCAGGTAGGAAAAGGAATGTACCAGTAAAAACTCAGTCCTTTTCTGTGTGAATACTGGGGTACAGAAGGATTTTTCTTGTGAAAGGATTGAGTTACTGAAGGCTGCACTGCAAGTGAAGGTAGATTTTCATGGTCCTTGCAGTATATGTAGGATAATGAAGTTGTGGACCATGAGTAGGGAGTTGTAATTCTTTCAGCTGGTAGTTGCTTTTTTTATTCTCTGTTCAGTCTAGAAACATGGTCCTTGAAATTGATATGTTCTGACTTCTGCACATCAGGTTATTCTGGATCTGTCATTTAAACTGACAGCTAGTTTCCAGCACTTGAGGCTTAGCTGGGAATCAGCTCAGGGTGTTTGCTGCCTGAAGTGACTGTGCCTCAGCAATTCCCCCTTCACAAATCTCAAGTTTGTTACTGTTCTGCTGCAGGGAACAAAGCAGCACTACTACACTGGCTATGCAGAAGACAGTCTTGTGATGACCATGAAACATATGGCCAAGAATGTAGTCAAAGTAAATGAGAAGTTAACAAAATATGCTGTAAGTATAACTACTTAAATCCTTTCTCTAGTGTTTTAAAAATGGCTTTGCTGTGTATTGTGGCTCCTTAGGTAAAGATTCTGTATGTTACCTTAAAGCATAGTGTTCTGACGAGCCTGTGAGAGGCTCTTGCATTAATGTTAACAGCAAAACCTTTTAGACATATTATGCTCTTGTTACTTTGCAAACTGGTTCAGTGCCAGCCTTGTTGGTTTGCTCGTTTTCCAAGCAGGCAGTCAAACTGACCCCAAATTATCTGCCTAAGCATAAGTAGTGTGTGTGTGAAACTTGTGTATCTCTGTCCTCTGCAGGCTATCAAGAACAAGTATGCAAGCAGCAAACTACTGACCATCAGCACCATCCCTCAGCTGAACAGTGAGATCATCAAGGACCTGGCTGCATCGCTCTTGTGAAGCCCTGCGCAGCCAGGGCCTGATGGGGTGTGCACTTTGCCTGTCTCCTGCTTTTGTACATAGCATTCCAGCCTCCCTCAGACACTTTCTAACTCACACAGAAGGTGACATTTTAGATTTGCTTTGTAATACAGCTTTCTATCTAAAAATAAAACTTCCTTTTAAATGTTCACAATCTAGTGTCTAAGTGACTTGAGTAGGTGATTGTTACAACTTGCAGTTAAAGGGGCTTGATTATTCTCTGTGGTTGTTTCCAGAGAGAATCTCCAAGCTTTATATATTGCATTATATTTATTAACTTATTTTCACTCATAACATAAAGGAGGCAGTCAGTGCATACCTTTTGTTGTACCTTAAGGAACAGTAATATGTACTTTATTTCAGTGCCTTGTTCCAAGGAAGTAATCTGGAATTTATTTCTTTTTCTTTAGTTAGCCACCTTCAAGTTTGGGGAAAGATGTGTGCTATCTTTAACAGGTATTAACCTTGTAAATCTTGGTGTTTCTCTGTGGGCTTAAAAAAATGGGAGCCAAGGTAGAAAAACTGGACATCGCTAATCTGTAATGCTAACAGCTGTGTAGGGAATACAGGTGTGGAACTGTGAGCCATGAGACCTTTTGAAAGCAGCTCAGCTCTTGAAACCTTCTCCACTTCCTGAAAAGAAGCCCCTTAAATTTTTCATTACCCGTTTGTTTGCCCACATTTTCCTTCCTCCCTGCTTCTCCTCTGTACCTGGGCTTATAGAGTCAAACCCAGCCTAAGGCAGCTCTTGGCACTTCCTTGACACTTTGCTTGCTTTTGTCTTTGTTTCCACTCTAAGTGTCAGGATCTGTATGCTCAGGGAATACAAGCATGTAAGTAATGCAACTTTTCTGCCTCAATACCTCCTGGATGTCTATTTGTTAAATTAATCTTGTAAGTGATGTTAAAGGAGACCTTTTGATAGTCTCCAAGTTCTACTGAACTCACTATCTCCCTTCCACACTCAGCTATTCTGTGATTGCTCAGCATCTCCTCTTGATGACTGTGCTGGCTCTGATGTAGAAGGCAAGAACCCGACACTACAGAACTGACCTGGACCTCAGTGCTCCCCTGTGGGAAGGATGGTGAAGTTACTGGGTTTTATCTCCTCAAGCAGGAGATTGCTCTCTCCCCTGGGATAAGTAAGCTGTAAATAGTGAATATTCTGAAAAATGTGCTTCATTCCTTGTGTGGATATTATTCCTCCCTCGGAGTGAGGTCCTCATTCCTGGCTCCCAGAAACAGCTTCTATAGAAGATGGAGTTTGTGTACCTAAGATAAACTTAAGCAGTGGTTTAGGAGGGAGGGATTCAAGATTTTCAGCTGTATCTTAAAGCTTACGCAATTTTTTAATACCAGCATATGCAAGGCTTTTTTTTCTCTCTTAACATGAGAGAGCGAAATGCACAGCGCTGCAGCTGGACATAGGGAAAACAGTTCAGTTTGGAGTGAAGAAAGGGCTTTTTCTTTACAAGTCAGTGGAGTAAAATCCTGAAGCCAGTGTTGTGAAGGGATCTGTTTATATATGTGAGAAACAAACTGCACAGAGAACAAACCTGTTGATCTTCCTGTGTTTTATTTTATGGAGGTTCAAAAGGCAAAGCAGGAATTCTCAGAACTGCAGGGCAAGCAACAGCCACTCTGCTGGGGAAGGCAATCAGACTTGGGCAGTAAGACCTGTGCTTTTGCTATTTCAAAGGAGAAGGAGTAGTGCATATCTGTAAGTACCTGGCATAAAAATTCTAGCAGTACTACCTCATAAGAACAGTGAACTACTGCATTATACATTTATACATGTTTCTATCATAACCAGTTTTTATATACAGTATATAACTATTTCTGTAAATGTACAGCTCTGCATAAAGACACTTCTATAACAGGTAGAGTATTAAACATAAATCCAACATGGGCCAGCCATATTATAATATAAATCTTGAAGAAGGCAACATTGTTTAGCATACAGTACTAGGTAATTTTCTGTTTAAATTCTTACAGTGCCTGTTGGAGTCCCTAAACAAACCTGCAAACACAAACCAGTTCCATTACGTCTCTGTACAGAATTACTTAAATAGACCATCACAGTAGTTCTTTAGATGGTAATATCCCAAATGAGCCTAAATCTTTTTGACATGTAGCAGCATACTTATTAACATGTTCCCCAGAATGATCTGCATTAGAGGAAATGTGCATTTAACATTATCTTCAGTAGATAATTTAAAAGGTTATGATATTCAGCTG
This sequence comes from Sylvia atricapilla, assembly GCF_009819655.1. Lineage (NCBI taxonomy): Eukaryota > Metazoa > Chordata > Aves > Passeriformes > Sylviidae > Sylvia > Sylvia atricapilla. The sequence goes on from NC_089152.1 coordinate 14,222,876, forward strand.
AAGGCACTTATTAAATACACCCCTTCCAAAGTCTCTGGTTCCAGACTGTATATCACCTTTCAGGAAGATGGTAGGTTTGAGCATTCTTCACTAACCAGGTGTTTGAACCAGGTTTTAAATATAATAAATAACTGGTCAGTTCATTGCTGTATGGTGCTGAGACAAAGATCAAAGTCTGTACTGTGGGTAACTCTTCCTGCTCATACACAATTTACTGGTGAAAATACTGCTGAGAATGGCAGACCTTGGAAGAACAATGTCCTGAAGGCAAGGGAAAACATCTTCAACCACTGGTACCTTTACACCATTTTTTCTCTGACAGTCTTTTAAATCTTGGTGACGTAATTGTTGGGAAACAGACCTTGTTTCCCTCGTAGTCTTCCCGTCCACCAGCCAGAAGGATCTGTAACAAGGACAGCAAGGTAAGGAGTGAGGCTCTGGAAGCCTTTTCTGTGTACTTGGTGCAACCTTGTAAAGCTGTGCCCCTCAGTGAGAGCCTTTTGGGGAAGAAATGAGGGGCAGCATTTTTGGAGTGGATTCATCTTTTGGCCACATCATTTTGCCTTGAGGAGGGTGCTCCAGAGACCCAGAGTTGGAACTGATTATTTAGTTGGAACTGATTATTTAGTTGGAACTGATTATTTAGTTGGAACTGATTATTTAGTTGGAACTGATTATTTAGTTGGAACTGATTATTTAGTTGGAACTGATTATTTAGTTGGAACTGATTATTTAGTTGGAACTTCTTGTGCTACAGCTATGGTTTAGGCTGATTTTCCTCTAGAGCCAGTGACAGAATGACTGTCTCACAGCTCTGCAGCACCAGTGACAGGTCTTGGATGTGTCTCTGCCATGCTCTGCAGTGAGCAGGCTGGACTGAGGAGGTGGATGGCCCTGAGCCGTGAGGGAAACGTGCACGCGTGCCACGAGCAGATGCAGCGTGGTGGCGCAGGCAGTGCTGTCCCGCCCCCGTGGCCCCGAGCCCCAGGCGCAGGTGTCCGTACCTTCCTTGAGGATGTCGATGACGTCGTTGGCGTTGAAGCTGAGCTCGTCGGTGTCCTGCGCGTCGTAGGCGTAGAGCGCGCGGCACTGCGGCACCTGCGGCTTGGGCTTGGGCTGCGGCTTGGGCCTGCCTCCGGCCGGCGGCGGGCGGCTGGACGTCTGCCTGCGGACACTGGGCCACACAGCCCGGGAAAACACACTGGAATGCCACAACCCTTACAAGTGGCGCTTGCCCCTCTGAAAGGGACGCAGTTGCCTTTTGAAATGCATGAGTAGATACTTCCCCAAAGCAGTTCAAATGCTTAGACATTTAGTGTCCAGGCTGAAATGGAAGCAAATGTGCACGTGGTTCATGCATATCTCTGTACCTACACAGCTTAGGCTGTGTCTCCCCTTGCCCCAGCCACCAGTGATTTCGTTTTCAGTATTAGAGACAAAGTTCTAGCTCACAGGCTTGCTACTTTACCATTCTTGTGACTAAGCTGTAACAGAGACTTGCATCTCTTTTAAGGTGCCTCAGATTCCAGGGCCAGCTATGGACTTGTTCTGTTACAGCCAACTCTGAAGCAGCAGGGGAGATGCTGCACAGACTGTCACAGCTGTGACCACTCCAGAGATTAGGAAGGGGAAAGAAGGAAGAAATGCATTTTGCCAGCTCATCAGCTAATAAAGGCTGGAAGAGAGAACATGTATTAGACTCAGTATGTCATTTTAAAATTAATAATATATGTGCTGAATGACTAAAAATGTAATGACGTGGAGGAGAATGAACTGTGATCATGTCATGTAATGCCATGATAATGTAACACAGCTTTTGCAGAACAGGGTTACAGTTACATGAAGTCCTAGGCTAAATTTGTCAATAAACCTCTAATTCTAACTTTGTAGTGAAGTGCACCAGAAAATAAGATTTGAAGTATGGATTATAACAGTATTTGAGTTCTCAATGTGTCTGTGAGGGGAAAGATTTTTCTCCAGTTCTGTAGCAGCTCAGGATAGGAGATGTTATGACACCTACATCGATGTATAGAAATTAAGGAATTCAGCACAAGTCTTGGAAAAACAGCTCAGCTTTTGTGCAGCTGTGGTAGAATTACAGTATCTTAAATGAGATGTTTTGCTGCTGGGGGGAGCCTGCTGATTTTAATCTTGGTCTTGTTACTGGACTGTTAGTACCACTGCATCCTTCTTGGCAGCTTTGCTAAAAATAAACCTAATTCTACTCCTTAAAAATTTTATCTACTTCTGTATGGCTAAGGTTTTGAGATACTACATTCACATCTCTTCTAGCTCACAGCTTCTTTTGGAAAAGGAACAGGCACAGATACGTGTCTGAAATGCACTGGTGAATGCAGTTACATTGTTTTTTTTCAGTGTATTAAGGAAGGAGCTCATAATGCCCAGGAAGACAGCCTTGGGAATGTCACCTTCGTCAGAGTACTTCCTTAAGTTTGTTACTGCTGCAGAACACTCAGCATGTTTGGTTGGGGTTTTATCCTGATGTGTTTTTGTTACATGAACTGTAGTCTCAAGACAAAGTCTAATGTTAGTAGAAGAGTTTAGGAAGAAGCTGACATATGACAGGAACATTTCAGTACCAAAATCCATAGAAGTTATTACAAGATGGAAACGTGCCCGTTACCATGTGCTGAGGGGTTTCAAAGTGGTAAAATAAGTAGCAGTGGCCACTTCTTTCTGATTTCTTTCTTATTTGGAGATTAATCTTAAAGATAAAAAAGCTCTAAATATGCCTGAAATATCTCATGGCTAACACTTGGCACAGTGGGGTAAAATGACTGCCATTAGTACAATGCAAGGACCTCTGTACATGGCCAACCCTGTTTGAGGGCTCCATGTTTAGGAACTAGAAAGCTCCTCCTAAGGAACCCTGTGTAATTTCAATTCTCAAAATTTAGCAACTGTAAACACTTATGTTACTATTTGATAACTGAGGTGTGTAATGCTCACTAACATTGAACTAACCCACTTAATAACCAGCCTGCTGGAGCACACAGCAAAAGAATGCTTGGCCAACAAGGTCATTTAGTGCAGAACACCTGCTGAGGAGCTTGTCTGCTGACTGACACCTGAGACAGGGCTGCTTTACAAAAAGTTGCTTTTGATATGGTTAAAAATAAATACATTTTTGCTGGCTTCAAGAACCCCCATTCATGTAGATTATCGGAGTCATCAGCAAACTGCTTCTTCTAAATTAATTTTTTTCCTAGAACTGCTGCATAGGCAGCAGTCTTTGACAATTAAGTGACATTCCAGACTCCCACTACATTAAACCTCCACTAAAGTTCTATGAGAGAGTGGAGTAAGGGCTGAGTTGAAATAGAAACTGTTGGTGTCACTGAAAACCCTTAAAATTTTCTAAGGCCTTCATTCATATTTAAGGTATTAAGCTAGAACCTTTATTCCTGTGGGTCTAGGATGGAGTATATTTTGGAATGTGATGGAATGGATGATACCTCTGAGTACAGCTCAATAGCACAACCTGCTGATTGACACACAGAGTAGATCAGCCATGAACAGTCTAAGTGTGTAAAACTATTTGCAAAAAGGGACATCTTTTTATCAGAGTCAATGTAAAAACTTACCCAGCTGCTCCTTGGTCAGGTACTTTCAAGAAATCCAGGCTCTGTGGCTGCTGTGAAATCTTGCCTGATCCTCCCGACATTTGCCGTGGTAAAACTGGCCGTGTCATACTCGTGTACAGCAGGTTCTTCTGATTGGCCCACTGATTTCCTGGGACCTGGGGATGGGCTTCAGCCTGGGGGGGATTTATTACTCCATTCTGCTGCTGACCTAGAAGGAAATAAAGTCGGAGTGCATGCAGTCCACACTCCAGCTCAGTAAAGGTAACCTTTGATGGCTCAGCTGTCAGAGAGCCCCACCTATCAAGGAACCCAAACCCAAAATTATGTTGAAATGTTGATTTAAAGCCAGTTTCTGGTCTGCTGATAATCTGTTTTGGCTTTCCAACTTCATGGACACATGCTCAGATTTAAGATGTGTGCCCTGGGTGTTCCAAGCAAGCACAAGGATTAGCTCTCAGCTGAGTTCCAGTTTAGCTAACATGGTACCAACAATTCCTCTCTAAAACACTGCACACCATTTTATCCAGATAAGGGTTAATCCAAAGCTAGCCAGAATTTTTTCTTTTTCTTTTGAAGTTCAGACTCAGTCTACCACATATTCAAGGAATCTGACTGTTTCTATTAAGTTGCTATAAATATTTGTCTATTTTTTAACAAGCATGCAGGTATGTTGGGGGGGGGGTGTGTGTGTGTTCGGGCTCTTTTCTTGTTTTGTTTAAAAATAATGCCTTGATGCTGTTTTGATTGTTGAAAACGACTTTGAATTTTCTAGGACTGACAAGGGTATATGCCTTTAAAGAAATAATTATGCCTCTAACTTGAATTTAAAGCAAACCCACCCATGTCTGAGGTACTTGCAGTAGCCTAAAGAGCCTACGACAAGTAGCCGAAGAGCCTGAAGAGCTATCAGGGCTTAAAGAACACAAGCCTGCATGCTTTACATTCCTAAAACCCCTCTGGAACAAAACAGGAGCTATGCTCCTATTAAAAACCAGTTTCCTCAATTCTATGGGTGACCCTCTCCTCTGCCATTGTGATTATGCCTCCTAAACAACAGAAAGATCAGCTGTGCAAAGAGGAGAATTAATAATCACAGCACCTGGGAGAACCCTACTGCCTGTAACAGCTGGGCTTTGCTTCTGATGTTCTCGGGGCGCTGAGGAAGAAATTTAAGGTCATAAACTCCTGTGTAAACCCCACTATGCAATCCAAGCCAGCATGGCACATACATTATGGTGATATCAATAAAGGTTTGGGTTATTCTGAACCTGTACAGAACACTCTGTTCAGTACTGCACCACTCATTTCAAAACAAGATGTGAAAATAGCAGAATCCAGGTAATTGTTTGGGACTTTCAAGGAGAAATTTGCCCAAATCATGACATGGCTTCAAACTTGAAGATCTGGACATTTTAACTGGAATTCCTTTGTCACACCTGTCTGCAATTTCGATTTTCCAGCTATGTGTGGCTGCTTTCCAATAGAGTTTAACATTCAAAAAACAACCAAATAAACAAAAAGCCATGTTACTGTAACCTACAGACATGTTTGTAGGAAAGCCTTCTACTCACCTTCTAAATGTGATAGCCCAGTGCCTGAGGGTCACAGCACTTAACCCTCAGCAGTAACACTTTTCCTAGCTATAAAACTGCCCGAAGAGTTTTTGAAAATAACCACACTGTCCTTTCTTTAACTGATGCTGTACAGATACTCACTATCTGTCTGCTGACAGGTCAGCTCTTACAGTAATTTCCCACTTCACTACCAGTTCTGGCAGATTACACAGTCCTTAGTTTGACTCCTACAGCTGTGAGGATTTGGAATTGTCTTTAATTTGGGGCCGAGACTGGTCACACCCCTAACTTCCACCATTAGCATTGTGCTTCTCAATAAACAGCAGCTGACTGAAAGAGGACTCTTTGTTAAAAAGAAAGTGCTCTGGCATTGTAAGTGAAAAAAACACCTCTTGGGAAATGTTGTGTCAATGGAATATTGTTCTCCTCTGTGAGTTCACAAGCTAAATTAATCATATCTGCCCGGGGCAGAAGTGGAACACCCTGATGACATCAGTCTCCTGCAGAAAGAGCCACGCTGTTCACTGGCACAGCTGCTGTGTCCCAGCACTGGGGCACACAGGAGTTGTAACGTGTCTGACAGGGCAGGACAGTGAGACACAAATTGCATTCTGTGCTGTGCTGGCCCTAAAGCAGTCTCACTGCTAAGCACTGACTGTGGCTTGATAAGCACAGAGCCTGGACCCCTCACAGTGGAGAAGGCTACATGGTCAGGTTTAGATTCAGTGGCTTACACCAAATGTCTGAAAAAATCATAATCCACATCAAGCAGGAACAGCTCGGGGGGAATATCCAGCAAGACACCTCCTAAAATGCCTACAAACAGGTGCTTTCCAGGATCTTTTGAAGAGAAATTTAAACTGTTGCCATATTTTTTTAATGGGTAAAAAGCGCTGACAGGAGAACACCAAAAGCCTTCATTTGGAATTCTGTTTTGCCCAAGCTAACAGGACTTACCTGGAGGAGGTGGTGCAGCTCTCATAGGATAAGTCTGATTTTGAGACCTACTGGAATATGCTCTGCCTTGGGTAAGGTTCCGTCTAGTAGGACCTAGAAGGAACCAGCAACATTCATTGTTACCCTCTCACAATTACATTAATTAGCTAAGCCTTGCTGGCTGCCAGACTCCCCTGTTCTGTGATCAGAAAGAGCTGATCTTCAGGAATAAGGAATCTGACTCCTGCAGGGTTGGCCAGGCTGTTATAAAGCATTAGGTGCAAAAAGGATGACTGGGATATTCTCCCTTTTGTGATCCAGTTCAGCCTCAGGATATAAAGCAAAGTCTTCTTGCAACTACAGTGAGGCCCAGAACACTGACAGCTGTAGAGCAGCAAGGAACTCTGCTGTATCCTTAGGATCTTTGTGTGTTACAGAGAAGTTCACAAAGGGGAATGGTGAGCTACAGCCAAGCATGGATAGAAAAAGTCAACCACTATCTGATTTTATAAACCCCTGATTTCTAGAGGAAATCTGGACTTACGGGAATTCTTTGGTAGCCCTGGTCCAATGCTGATCTGCAGCACTTTATTACTTGGTTTGAGAATGGCTACATCTCCTTGGCCTTGCATAAACTGCACTTGTCGAGAACCAGCACTGCTCCAGGGCCCCCAGCTCTCCTTCTTCAGCTTCACTTCAAGTCTGACAGAAGCATGTGAACACACAAATGAAAAAAAACCAGAATTGCTACGTCAAATCAAGGCAGTAATGCTTGGCAGCAGATAACTTAGAAATATCAAATTAAAAGCTTAGACTGAGAATCTGCATTCCATGAGTGACTCAGCTGACATAATCATCTAATTATATATTTTTTCCATGCTTTAAAAAAAAAAATTCTTCTTAATTGACATTTTAACTTTCCTGGTAGGGCTTCTCAAAGGAAGTTTAAGATGCCCTGGAGAGGACAGTGAGCTTTGAACAAAAATGTGCAAAGGTCCAAGTGGGACATGTATCAGCCCTGAGCCACCAGTGCCTCTGCTGGTGCTGCAGAGGATGCTCCCTGCTCCTGCCAGGAGCCAGCAGCAGCTGTGCAGTGCCCTGGTGCCACGGGCAGCAGAACAAAGGCAGCTCTCCATGCACACACACAGTGGCAAGTGTCCAGTGGCCCTGGTAAGTCCTAAACTGTTACTGTGACAAGGCAAGCACAACGTCTGGTCTCCTTGCACATACAGGGTTTTACACTGCTACTTCCTACTGTAAATAAAGTCAAGTTGCAGTCACTCATTTGCCTTGGCAGCAAGAACAAACATTTATCCCTAGAAGCCCATTAAAGAAAGCCATAACTCACGTATTGCTAAATTTCAGAGGTAGTTTTCTTTGTGTTTTCTCTTCGTATCGTTTTGATAAGAGGCTTAAAAACTCTGTTTTGAAGACTGATTCGAGCAAACTATCGTATTCCTGTTCATGTAGAATGAAAATGTCATCCTGCATGGTGCTGCAAGGAAATCAGAGCATACACCATCGAGTTTAAAATGTCATCAGCAAATACAGCCAGCATTATAATGACATTTGCAGAGTACTCATGGTTGATTTTTAACAACATAAAGTCCAAGCAGCATTGATTACAGAGCCTTGCTTTCTGAGAACAGGTTTGGGTTTTTTCAGGAGCTGATAATGGAATAGCTGAAAAAATCCCTTCTGAGAGACAGGAATACTACTTGGTCATTTTACAGTAATTACTGTTAGCAAAAAAAACATGTGCTATTAAAGTTACAATTATAATCCTTCTCTTCAATAATGGCAGATTTTGTGACTAGAGATAAACTGGAAATTCAAAGGTTACTGAAGCAAGACTGAAACCCAAAGCAAGCAAATTCAAAAAGAAAGCTTTCAATTCCCACTTCATCAATCAACTTATTTTCCCTGTCCTACACAAACTGCTCTGTCAATGGAAAAAATACATTCCAGGTACTGACCTTAAAGAAACAGAAAGAATTCTCTCCACTTCCATCCTTCGCTTCAAGACTTCCTTCACCTGGCCCTTCTCTGGGCCCTGCTTTACCTTTTCACGCCCGATCAGGTAAATGCACTTGGGAGTGAGGACGAGATCCCGCTTCACGCTCTGAAACACAGCATTGAAAATACACAGCCCTGTGCCGCGTGGGGTGACCCTGGGCCGGGCACCTCTGGGACAGGACGGTGCACACAACTCTGCAGCACAGCTCGTCTTCAGGGGATGCTGCTGTTCCACCCACCTTAAAGCGTCTGTCGTATTTAGTTACAGTGTCTGCAAAATCGATCTTCTCCCGCTTGCCCACAAACTGCCGGAGCTCGGGGCGGTCCTCCATGCCTATGTAATCTCCCACAAAATTCCTGTTGATGCTGTTCCGTCTTCTCTCCTTCTTGTTCAGCAACAGATCTGATGCTTAAATGCAAAACACACACACTGATTAACAGCATCTACTAAATTTTGTAAACTCATGCTCTCAAAGGGCCGACTGTTTCACACAGAATTTCTTGGGAGGTGATAAGCAAGTGTTTCTAATATGGCAAAACAGTGAAGCACTGCTACTAATCCTTTAGATAAGGATATATGTCATCACCAAATCCATTCCTAATGAAATATACTGATGGCAAGCTCAGTAGTTCTGGTTAATTTGGAGCACTTTTGGAACTAAGAAATTTCTCACTCACTGCTAGAAATTAAAGATTAACCCTTCCAAACCCAGCAGATTCATTCACAGAGCCCAGGTTACATACAACTAAGTCCCAGGAGAGCCCATGGGTTGATCTTATCAACTACAGATTATTGAAATCCTGCATATCTGTAGGAAGTTTTCTGCTTCCCCTGCAGCATCTCTGCTGTCTGTCCTACTCTGGACAGTCTGTCTTTGATTTGAGAGAAAAACACGGGGCAGTCCAAGAGATGTGTGCATGCAGAGCAGACAACCTCATCAGTGGTCCCTTAGGGGTCCAACAAAGTGCAGTAATTCCAAGCCAGGTACTTGCAGTGCAACTTTTGCTACAGAGAGGGAGAGATTTCCTTCCCCTCTGTGTCCTCCCTTCTGCTCCTGGAACCATGTGTGTGTGAAGTCCTTGCCATCACAAGTTCTGACCTACCTTCTTCTCTCATCTGCACGTATTTTTTCCTGGCTGCGTATTTCCTCCAGGCCTTCTGGATGGCCCTGGCATACCCATCGTACTTCCTCTCTCTCATCTCTTCTAACAGGAACAGCTGTACAAGGAGACAGTGGGGTCAAACATTTTACATGCAAAGTTCAAGAAAAAGCTGCATTTTATTTTCAACAACTCTCCAGTGCATTTTGCTCTAGATCTGTGCTTTTTCCACAGCTGTGGGATCTGAGATTGGAATGTTAAGGTAGCCCTCCCTTCTGGAAGGAATCTCTGATGCTTGAGTGGCTGTGGCTCTTACCAGTCTACCCATTAAGATCCATACCCCATGATGAAGGGAGAGGAATATGGACTATCCCTGAAATATTCTACTGGTGCAACACAAGGTCCTCCAGTGCCTATCTCTTCAGCCTCCATCCACACATTCTCCAAAATTCCTACTTCCCTTGTCAGAATGTTACCCTGGATCTGTGCAATGTCTAACGTAACTATTCACAAGCAACTTTCTTCCCTGGCTGAATCTCATACCCTTGTGTCCACTGGCTCCATTCTCCCTCACCACTGAAGGTTGTCAGCTGGCTGCAGGACTTGCCTTATAATTCACAAATATGATACAGTAAGATTTTTGGGTCTAAAATTTCAGGAATCAAGAGAAAATACTGCTTCATTAAAACAGGAATGGAAAGTGCGCCCCCTTTTTTGAGAATTTTCCAGGTCCTACTAAGATACATGTCAATTCAATGCATTAGAACAACTTCATAATTACTGTGGGAAACAGCATATTCACCATAGCCTTTTACATACTTCACTTAAGTGGGGTTTTTGTCTTATCAGGAGCACAAGCATTTGGCTAAATTCAGTCCACTGACTTGACTGTTGCTTATTATTTCCCTGCATTGTGTGTTAAATATTCACAGGAGTTTTTTTCTAGCTTTCAAGAGATAAAATTCATAAAAACAGGTATATGGAGAAGCAAACCCGGGCTTTAGGATTTTTCTTTTTTACTTTGCTGCTCTAAACCATGCCGATCTAGAAAAACACTGTTGTTCATATTGATCTGAAAAAGGAAACTTGATCTGGTGCAAACCATTTCCACAGAACCCCACTTGCTCCTGTACAGAGTTATTTATTCAGGTGTGTGATGGAAATGTAAATAATGAAGCCTTTCTGCCACCCATAAAACCTTATTTCACAGCTGGCAATTCTCCACCTATAGCAAACTTATTTTAAAAAATTTAAAAATCTCTTCCTGAACTCAAGCAGTGGCTGGGGTTTCAGCACAGGCACAACAGCTCCTGATGCAAAAAAATCCTCAGCTGCAGCAGGGGCATGACCAAGCCTTTGTGCAATTCAGGTTACAGTGACAATACTGAGGCTGTCAATATCCACCTGAAGTACTGTAATAATCAAAATCTCAAGCACTATATGCTGTGGTGTATGAACATGTCTCTCAGATGCAGGCAGGAATGTAAGTCCCATTATTCCTGAACAGTATCTTACCCTTTTTATGGTAGAAACAACACATTTTCTATTATGACTTGCAGAAGCATTCTTTCTTTGCCTTTAACAAATACCTTCCCACATGACTGGACACAGCAGTGTCATTGCCTGAATTACTGTTGTTCTACAGAGAAAAATATATATTCCTGGAACAGCAAATGACAGCATGGAAATGCTCAGCTTTTATTTTAACATGTAACTTCAGACAAAGCACCAAGAAATCAATGCTCAGCTGCAAGATGTGCTACACAAACTAAGCCCCATTGCTTCTGATGCATCAGGAATACAGGAGGGTGAGTAGAGCACAGATTTTCCTTAACAACTTTTCTGAAAAGCAAAGTAAGAAAACTAATTTTCCAGTAGATTTTGCATTATTTAGTAGCCACAGGATAAAACCAGCCTTGGGATGCCTCCCTAATATTCCCTTTGGGATTTCAAGTTGCAGTCATTTTGGAACACTGATTTACTCTGTAACATATCCTTGCCATCCCTGGGGACTATTCTACCTTCATCAGTAGTTCTTGTTACAAGAAGAGGACCGATGTTCTTGATGCCAAAGCATCTTCATAACCCATTTTTCTTCTTCTGGATGCATTTAGTTCTCTTTATATTAAGTGCCAAAACCCTGCAGTGGCCTTATGTAGTGTGTCCTATACACGGCCTCTATGACAGACACGCTCAGCTTGTTTAAGCGTTTTCCACTTCCCCCACCTCAGCAGGTACCATGCTCAACTTGAGCAGGCAGGACATGAAATTCGGCAAACAATGGATATTGAAAGAATTGTTATAAATTGTTATAACGTGTTCTGGCACACTCACAGACTCTGGAGCTTTGATGAAGACTTTGGACTTGCCGAGCTGGTACTGGTCAGGATCCATGTTGACTGACTGAAGCAGGTGGAGGACTCCTTGCTTCTCTTCTCCTTTCCACGAGGGCCAGGTTGCTTTGGTCAGAATGGCATACCTTAACCACCAAGCAGAAGAGATTAAAACCAGGGCTCAAACAGCAGCAGCACACCACTGACTCTTGGCCAGCACTACCCTGGGGGAGGCTGACAATGGCAGCAGGACTCAGAGCTTGGTGGGAGTCAAGATGCACAGTATTAAGATGTTTCTTGTTTAGTGAGACCAACTGAGGACAACAGTGGCCTGGAGTCTCCCATTTCCAGAGGCTAAGTTGCTGTCTAGTACCTGCATCAGCCCACTGCAGAAAGTTCTGCTGGAACCTGCTTAAGTCCAGGGTGAAGTTACTCACCAGCAATAACCTATGGTCCAGATTTGAGTACATACATCCTTGGTATTCTAAACTGATTCCCAAACACACATCCAATTTCTCACTCAAGCCTTCTCACTGTGACTTATTCTTACAGAAGTCTTTTCTGCTTCTGAGCAAGTGACCAGCTTGTGCTCTAACCCACCTGCTCAACAGCTGGGCTGTATTTAAGCAAGGAGCCATTCCTGGCTCTATCCCAGGAAGCCTCTGCCTTGGCCTCTGGTGCAAGAAGGAAGCAACAGTGATGCTGGTGCTGCCTTGAGGGAACTGACCCCATTAAGGGCCTGGAAGGAGCAGGGAAGTGCTCTACCTTGTCTCTGAGAGAAAGAGGCACCCAGCCTTCTCTCTCATGGTCACCTCTGTAAGCCCTGAGAATGAAGGAGATGCCCAGGTTGTAGCCCCTTTTAAACTGCCTGCATTTCCAAGCCTTCACTTGGGGTTTTGGAACTGCCAGGCTGGAGTTACAAAGCTGCCTCGTTCCCCCCACCAAAGGAGCACTGCTGGGCTAAAGCTGCTGCCCCAGCCTCTCTGTGGGTTAGGAACTTCTCTGGCAGCACCTGCTCAGGCTCCTTTGACAACAAGACTGGAGAATATGTTGAAACACATTTCTCCCCAAAATCTTACATTCTTTACTCTTGACAATTTCCTTTTCATGCCTTAGGCATACTTCAGTAATGTAAACTAAATCATACTTATTAGTAAAATTATTCAACACATGAAAAAAGTGATCAAGTATGGAGGTTGGTTTGTTGTAATTCCTAAGTTCTTAAGACAGTTTAGGCAGCTCCTAATACAATGTTCTCAAAAATCAGACAAGGAATCATTGGAAAATACGTTAAAAGAATGTTGATTACCCGTTATCATCATATCTAAAATGTTATCCAGCCAAGAAGCAGGAAGAGTGTCATGCAACTTAAGTAACAATACCACACAAACAGAAATAGCAAACAGTTAAAAAGAAATGTACAAAACTCAAATACCTTTGAATAGAAGGTGCATGAAAAGAGAGTAACTTGTGAAAGGTTCAGTAGGATTCAAACCACTGATGTTCTCATGTTCAAATCTTTCAGTTAACAAATGCTCAGGTACTCTGCTGGACAGTTTAATAAAGGAGCTCTTACACCACCTTAAATATAGCAGTGTATTATACACAATCTGTGTTTAGACAATGTGTGCACTTACATATTTATGTGATTTATCAGTATTATGGGATAAATAGATGTAACCCAGTAAGGAGCTGTAAGTTAAAGTAACTCCCAGCTCATTGATTTACCAGCTCCTTTTGCAGGCTCATCATGTACTGCAACAGTGCAGCTGTGTGGGTGGGTCTAGGCAAGTCTGAAGGTACAGGAGCTGAGGTGAATAAAGGTGTTTGAAGCTGCTACCCTCCACACAAGAGAGACTGTGACATGACATTTCAGCATGCTACAAATTGTCTCCTACATGTTCCAAGCTGTAAGGGGGAAAATGTGATTCAAGAACATTTAGTATATGTAGAGCTCTTGGGTACAAGGCAAGAATAGACTTGAAATTCTCCTTTTTCATCAAGTTGACTTCATACATTCACTGGTGTGACAAGTCTACAGGGCAGAACAAACAGCTCATTCTATAACATGCACTATTGAAGCATTTCACAGTTTGATAACTCACAGAGTGACAACTCTCACTGTTCACTGCTGTTTAGCAATGGCACTTCAGTGTCCTTGTGCATGCTTCCCATGAAACCAGTCATGTCACCATCCATGAACCCGGGTTTGTTAAGCTTGTGTAAGCTGATCTTGCAGATGATTTCAGTAGGAGTACTGAATGTGTTCTAACATGCTTCTGAAACAATTTCAAATCATGACTGCCCCCAGACATGTATTACAAACTCCCAGTAAGCAGTTAGGTCTGATGGCTAAACAGGGAGTGGGAGCTCAGCTTTCAGATTGGTTATGCTTGGGAACACACAGGCCTTTTCAGTGACTGTGGCTTTTTGCATGCAAATGTAAATTTTGTACATAAAAGTCTATTCAGCCCAGCAATCTCCACTTGCATGGAGCTGCCAAGGAAGGCCCAATGAAAACAAGTGTACAAGCATGCATTTCCTGTCCATCCCATGCCTCAGCCCGCTTTTACTCACACTGACTCAGGGGGTCAGAACAGAGCTTGTTCTGGATGCTAGGACTGTGAACAGAAAGGGTGCAGGAAGAGTTTTACTCATAACAAAATGCTAAATTTAACAAAGCTAATTAACCTGAAACAAAAAGATGAATTCCCTAAGAGGAGTTCCAGTTTCCTGTGGATCCAGAAGTAGCACATAGCTTTCCTCTGCACAGAGCTCTCAGGGCCTGTCCAGCCCTCACAACCTGTGTTCAGGCTAGATTTAACACAGTATAGATCTGTTATTTGTCTCAGCAACAGTCTAAGTAACATAGCCTGTAGCATATTCATGTTTATATGTCTGGGCTTGAAGGTCATGAAGAAAAAGGTATTTAAAATTGTTCCATAATGAAAATGAAGTCCATACTTCCAGAGATTTTAGGTCTGACTGTTACTTACTACGTTATTAGAATATTCTTGGTATTATCATGAAGTATTACTAACGACTTTGTTCTGTCCTGATTAACTATACTCCACTCCTTACAAAAACTGATTGAGTTTTTGTTTGATACTCTCAAGTTCAATGCAAAGACTTCCAACAAAAGCTGATTTATCACATAAAGGCCCTGTTTGGGCCCTTACTAGCTGTGTGTCTCCAGTTTCTGAAAAACAGAAGCTGAATGTTGTATAAATCTTGAGACTGCTCTTATTTACGAGGATTTCATTAGCTAGTGGAGGTAGTTCATCACGTTAACAGCTGGTCCTACGACACTGAGAACAGGATTGATCTTCCAGAGCTCCGACTTGCTTTCATTCATTCAGGGAGCAGCTGCAGAGGTTTGTACCCATTCCCAGCTGCTGGAACACCAGTGGCAGGATAAGGAGCCCTGTAAGCTGAGGTTACTCTGTACACTGCAGTGGCTGAATGGCAGGTGTGGATTTCTTTACCTGTGTTCTGTTTGCCATGGGGAGAGTTGGGAGAGCTGGAGCAGTAACATTTTAGACAAGGGCTTGCAGCTGGACACTCAGATTTCAGGCACTGCAGCAGCTCCTTGAACTCTTTGTAACTTTGAGGAACTCTCTCACAGGACTATAAATACTGAGGCCATAGGCAAGTTTACAGAAAAGATGAAGTACTTTCAATGACACAAAGCCGGGCTTTAAAGCACTTTGAAATCTCTGTGTAAGAGACTTCACTGAGCAAGGCTCATGTGGAGAAATGGCTAAGTGGGAAATGAGAAGGTTTCAAAACTGGCAACCTCTTGGTTCTCTCATCATGTAAACAACCCTGCTGCTGTTTACAGCAACTCCTCTAAACGAGTGTTACCCACCTCTGCAGAAACTTCTTAAAAACCCGTCTGTAGGCGTAGCCAGCTCTTCTGACTCGAATATTTTCTTTCAGACCCAAGTATTCCACTTGATGTTTTACCCTGGGGACAAAAACAATGCAAGGCTTAAAATCCATTTGATTTCAGCATACTTGTGGATTGAGGCATTCTTAAACAGCTGAATCATGTTTAACTGTTGGTTGTTAAATTTCACGCACAGGTAAATGAATCTATTTTTACACATTACCCCGCACACTGAATGGTAGGAAAGATATTCCAGGCAGGTAAGACTACAGCACTGAAATATACGTAGCAAGTTAACCTCAGCATTTCTTCTTAGTTTAACTTCCCATCTCCAAAATAATCTGTGCATAAATTTCTTAAATAATGATAAAATCCATAAAAGGCCAAGTAACTATTACCTATACAAGTACACAGCTGGTATCCAAGGAATTGGGAAATTGTTTTGTGTTCTCTTACTGTAGGTTTTTCCTATGCTTTACATAGCTCAAACAGCAACACAGTAACATTTTTCTCCTCGTTGTTATGGAGAAAAGACCAAATCTGATGGCTGGAAAAAAGCCCCTGATGCCAAACCTTCACTACACAAAGAATCAGAAAGAAGAAAGCCACGTCAGCATAGTGATGCAAAGCTAGAATTCCTCCTAATTCTACCATGCTGCAAAGGAAGGATTCGAGGATAGGCACAAGACTGGCTGAAGCTAGTAAGAGATGACTCACCCATGGCACATTTTTAATTACAAACAAAAGCTGAGCTGGTACCAGTCCCACAGAAAGTGTTAATGGCTGCGGAGGAACTTTGCTGCACATGGGAACTGAAGCATCATTATCCCAACACCAAGCACTTCCAATTAGGTTCTAAGCAGGGAACAAGTATGTGCCCATGAAATACAATGCACAGAAACAGCAAAACAAAAAAGCTTTGGCACTTTTTCCTCCTTCTAGACCCGTGGTACATTTCTGCTTCTGTGTCTCTTCTTTCACATCCTGCTAGTCTACTGCTTAATGTTTGGTAATTTGATTTGAAGAATATCAGTTGCTGATTTCCTTTGCATGTCCCTAATTTTCTCATCTAAGTCATGTGTTGAAAGAAGCAGTTTTCCACTCTGTTGCTGTTCTTCTATAGGGCAAAGTATAAAGCTTTAGCTTCCAATCTGAACTGTAATAGTTGTTAAGATTTTAGTTCTGCAAGTTTTACAAACACTATATAAAAGAGCATCTATTAACATATAATTTTTAAAAAGTGAGCCTGTAAGAAGCCACTTGATTTTGTTTTGCTTACTATTTCTCTGATTTTATCGAAGATTTTTCAAATCCTGAAACACTTTCAGTTAATTCAATGTTATTTCTCTGGCTATTTTGGAAAGTTAAATTTGAATATAGAATGTACTGCCCATTGATTTTTTTTGTTGAGACATTTTTTTCAAATGAGTCATAGTATGAAGGGAAAAATCTTTTGAAATCCCTTGCTACAAATGACAAAATCCCTTCATTATTTCTTCTTTTTTGAAGACCACTTTCCAGAGATATTTTACTAAATGATGAGTGTTACTGCTCTTTTAGCTTAAAATAAAGACTACTACATTTTAATCCTGCCGTGTTCAAGGAATAAAGTATATTTTGTACCCACTCCAAGAATCCTGGTACAGTACAGAGTTGGTGGACAAAAATACATTTTCCTGTTTATAGCTTTCCCTCCTGTTCACATCTGGAATAATGCACTGGAGCAACAGTACTACTCCCATTTTCTTACTGTCCTGCCAGTATCAGTGTCCAGCACCAGAGAATTTGAGACATTCTTCTTTTTTTTCCCTTTCCTTTCTGAGAAAAGACACACTGAAAATCTCCCTCCAGGCAGCAACCTCAAGCAGGTCAGGGTCTGGGAATTCAGCTAATGCAGCAGTTTTGAATACAAGTCCAAGAGGCTGTGCCAGGACCTGAACAAAAACACATTTCAACAATACCCCAATTTCTGGACTAAGTAAGGTATTATACAAGGTTTAGATATTACACAAGGTCTGTGTTTCAGTGCTAAATATTCTGGAGCTACTCAACAGCAGCAGAAAGGTGGAGTTCCATGGCTTCTGTGAGCATGAAGTAAGACCAGCTTTGTGAAAGGGTTTTTCCTTTTCCAGTTACATTTTCATGGTCTAGTAACCTGCTACTAATAAGCAAACTGCTACTCCCATTACACTCACTAAGGCAGCCTGTGTATGATGCAGCATTACATGACCACACAAGAAAATAAAACAAAACGAAATTTAAAAATCAACCAATCAGCAAAGTATCACATAAACTCAATTATGTTATTTCCCTCAAATCTTTTTCACAGTAAAATTGAGAAACAATATTAATTAATAAACTTTGAACTGTCACATGCATATAAATTTCTTTCCTCAGACCTGTCACTCAGTGCCCCAGCGAAGCCCTAGTACAACAGGTGGACAATCACAGATTGAAATGGGAGAATGTTGGGATTTTTAAATAGGGATGAAGGACTACCATTGTAAGCAGCACTTCCATTTCTGTCTGATTCTGATAGTATACAATCCTTTGTATTTCACTTGGCAAATACAGCAGCTACTGATAACACACCATCCTCATTATAGGAAAACAAGAAGAAATCGTGCCCGTTTTTGCTCCTAAAGGGGTTTCTGAAAGCTGTCCTTTTCTCAGGACTGGATTTGTTTCACTGGTTTCCTAGCAACACCTTCCACAATAACAGGCCTGTTTCCCAATATGCAAATGATTGATTTTAAAAGCCTCTCCATTTTTAACTGTAAGTTTTATAAATACTTTTCCCAGGATCACACAGTTTCCTCCTTTGGTCCCCAGTGTTAGTAGAAAATTAGGTGCTGCACAGGTGGATTTTCAGGGTGGAAAAGCTAAAGAGAGTCTACCTTTACTGCCAAGCCCTCACTGAGACTTTGAAGTGCAGTCCTAATAGCTTCTGTAAGTGCTCTCCATCTGCATGTGACTGTGCTGGTCTGCTGCAAAGGCAGGAAGGGAATTCTGCTGGGGTTGTCCAAGAATGCTTTTTATCAGACTTTGCAAGCTGTTTCACCGTGATAAAAATAACCACTTGCTTTATCAGCAATTTTACCATTCTCAGAAGTACCTGGAATACAGTAATGAATACTACCTACATTAGGCCCCCACACAGGTCACACGTCCTCCTGAGCACCTACCCCGGGGCAAAAAGAGCAGCACCTTTTCCAGAGAGGAGGAAGATGCTATAAGCACCACGTAGTTAAAGATGACCTCAAACAGATGGGATAAACCAAACTGATCATTTAGACATCTAGGTAATGTCTATATAATCACCTGATATGACATTCCAGTCAACTCTTTTTAAAGAGTTGGCTAATAAAACACAAGAAGTAAAATAGGAGCCTTCTCCATGGTTGGTTATAGACACTTTTTGGCAGGTTTCATACATAAAAGCAGATACAAATATCTTACTGGCTTTTTAGCTTCTTATATAGAAGCTGTTTCCAAAGCATAAAGCCAAAGTTAGAAGTGCTAATAATACATTTGGTGTATTATTAAAATACATGTGCACATTCTACATGAAAACTGAGTCTTTAATATACTGATTGTGTTACTCATGCAAATGTTAGTTATTCATAACTGGCAGGAGAAAAGCCAAGAGCTGTATACACTAAGTGCTGACTTAGACCAAGTACCACCACTTATCTTCAGAGTTTAGGAGAGGTCATTTAGGAGAGGTCAAAGTTGAGGAGAGGCTAGATTCAATTTCTGATGGTTTAGAGAATGTAGTTCTGTTTGCAGGCTGTACAATTACCAATTATTGATTTTTCTGGCTTCCTCTGACCATTAGCACTGCTTCTCCTCACACTCTGCCCTCCATACCTGCTCTCCTCCCAGTCCCGAGACTTCTTGGTTTCGTTGGGTTTGATGCAGCGGATGTAGTGGGGTGTGCACTTCATCAGGGTGCCAACAAGGTCATTGGCTTGTTTCTGGAAAACAAAGGAAAACAACAGGAGCTGAGCCAAACAGGGTCAATCCTGAGGAATTCTACAATTATCAACCATCTGCTGATGATTCCATTGGCCAGATAGTTGCCTTTGGTCTTTCTCCAACAACCAAAGCATCCTGGGGTAATATGCACCTCATAAATAAATTCATCAGTAAACAGAAGGCACCATTATCCCCAGCTATGTCATACATTTAAACTTCTATATAAAAATATGGAGCAAATGCATCAAGTGAACCTGTCAGGGTGAAGTGTGAGAAAAGAGGTTGGTGCAATACTGATTTGCAAAGTTCTGTGTAATCTAAGTGTGTATTCTACAACCAGTTTCCAAACAGACTCTGGCCTTGTAGCACTTGCTGCCTTAGGCAAGGCACCCTGTGGTCAGAAGAGAGGCTGCTGTTGACTGGGTGGGTGCTGGCTCAGGATTTCTGCACTGTAAAGAGACCAGTTATCTGCAGCTAACTTCACTGAGGTGGCTCATTCATTATGCACATGCAAGTGCATTAATTATGCAATTGCTCGTTTTGAAAATTCACTGTTATAGGATGTAGCTGAATACAACATTTAATGAACACTGATGCTGGGCAGAACAATTCTAACAATGCTGAAACAATGCATCTCTTTGCCATGAAGATACTCCTGATATGTATCTTCAAAAATATCAAGACAGTTAAAAAAGAAAATACTTTTTAAAATTTATTTAGCTATTCAAACACAAACACACAACTACAGATACACACACCAACACTGCAAAAGGAGACATACTTTGATTTTGCTGCCTGCAGTGGTAGGACGGCCCTTCTTGTCCACTTGAAGATTTTCAGGGAACAGAGCCTTTATAAAAGGCCTAGGAAAGAATTCATAAAATAGAGTTGGCACAGAAAGACAATTCAGTGCAGGCATGTCAAGGAATATGCTGTAAAAGTTGATAGCTGAGCAGAATATAATTAGCTATTTCTATTAATCTTGAGTTATATCTAATCTATTTTAAGATTAGTACTTGCCATGAACCTCATCCCTCAGAGAGACCCCTTACTATTTTAGTGAGCATTGAAAGCCATGACAGCAGACATCTAGAAGACTTGAAGAAATGCACACTTCTTTAAAACTAACCATCAATTAATTAAAATACATCACAAAAATGTAACTTTGTCTAAACAGTGCCTGTTCTGAGAGGATGCCAGAGCACTGATGACCTTGCTTGAGGCCAAAACAAAGGCTGCCAGGACAGCACTCCTCTGACACTGCAGTGCCTCCCTTGGTGAGGGTAATGAAGCCTGCTGCAGCACTGGGTTACTGGCAGGGCTGCACAGCACAGAAGTCAGGCCCCCTGTGCCCCTCCCAACCCCAGGGCACAGAGCTGGAGGCAGCTTTTGCTTACGTACAAATCACTGCTCTGCATGAGTTCAATCAAGTCTGTGAAAAGAACATCCCGATTCCTCTCGCAGAATCCATCCATGTCATATGATACCTGGGCCAGGGTGGAAATCGATTGTTGGTGGTAAGTTGAGAACTCAATAATTAAAGAGAATTAAATTCTGTCCTCATCAGTTGCTGTTCTGTACTTTTTGGTTAGTCTGGTAAATCTTAGATACTACAATGAGCACTAAATCCTGGCATATATTATTAAAATTTTTCACAACAAACAAAGGAGTTTCATCCTTAAATACAAATTCAGTTTCAAATCAAATCTAAAAAAACTTATGGAATTAGTGAATGGAACATGATAGGTAAATTTACTACTGAATTCTGTTGAGAAAAATGTTTTTGTAGTAAGGATTTACTGTTACTAACTGCAGGAAACAATGAATACTCTGAGAAATAAAACCAAACAAGCTAGAACTGCACATTACGCTCCCAGTTTCATTGGTATATCATCACCTAAACATCATTTTTATATCTAGATTCTTTAAATTTATTGCTACTGTAATAAGCAAATGAGATTACAATTAATAAAACTCGTGGGGCACTCATTCATTACATTTAAGTTCTGGAAGCAGCAAGGCCAGACTTCTCCCTCAGCAAAGGCCATTCTGCCCGAAGCTCCCTGTGAAGGGACCCTGTCTCCTGAGAGAATCTGGCCGTGTAAATCCAAGCCAGCCCTCTGCAGGCCTTCCCCTTCCTCTCATCACTGTTCTCTTTCCTCAGAAATACATTACAGAGAATTCAGAGATGATTTTCCACGTTACCTTTCCAGCATAATGATGGATGATAAAGCCCTGGTTCCAGCTGTTGAAATGTTCATGAGTCCCAATCTGCATCTGCAGCTTCTGGAGCAGTGTCTGGTCAGCCCCTTCTCCCACGGCGTGCATTGTGGCACACACATCATCCAAAATGCTCATGATCCCGGGGGGATTCTGGTGTGTTGGGGAACAACAACAGCAGCTCAATGAGGGGGAAAAAGTTATGATGCCAGTTGTTTCCCCTAAATGGAAAACTGTCTTTGCTACAAAAACACTAGAGCCCAGTCAGGAAGGATTTCCCTCCAATCAACTGAAATTAACTATTACAGCAACATGCAAATAGTTTCAGGAGAGATGACACTTCATGGGATGACAGTGACAGTGGGAAATGATGGAGGAAACAGTGATTAATGTTGAAAAAAACCAATTAACAAAAACATCAAAGCATTTAACATTTGTTCAAAGTTTCTTTCCTCACTCCACCGAAGAGTAAACCCACATCTAAGGAAAGTATTCAAATGGACGTGCTGTAGGTTGACAAGCTTAGAGCTGTATCTGAGATTGGGAGGGAAATCTTATTCTCTTCCTAATTATCCTCACAGAGACAGAAAATGCGCAAAATCTGATGTGCATTCAAGCACAAGTCTTTCAAAAACTGTTCTGGCCTACATGAGGCTAAAGAACTATCTGAAAAACACCCTACTTCTGACCTGAAAGACAACATTTGTTGTCACCCCAAAACAGAACATAAAGACTTGAGACTACAGAACAGTCTGTGGAGCAAAACCACAAGATTTATTTTATCTACAATACTGTCTCTTCACTTGGTTCTGCTTGATTTGCAACAGCATCTCGAAGGAAAGGTGGTGCTGTAGCTGCCCCAAACTGAATTACACCTGCCAGGGACACAAAGAGCATTATCTGATGTACTGTCTGTCAGTAAGGTCGTGATAAATGTCAGTGGATACAATTTTTTCCCATTATTTTGTTTTTTAATCACGTCACTCATGCTATGGTATAGTTGTCTTTTTGGATGGTATCTTACATGACATATCTTAGGGCTCCTATAAAACATCTTATGTAAGATTTTTATATAGATTTAGTATGACTCAGTAACTGAACAGCAGTATTTGCATTTTCCTATGAACCCTCTTTACAGAAAAAGCAGTTGCCCAAATATTTAAGAGAAAAAAAACTCTTGCTGTTTTCTCCACCTGTTTGTTCTAAATACTTACCACTTTGTTCTCTATAAGGTCACACACTACTTTGTTGTTAAAGTATTCTATTGGTGTCCATCTAATTCCTTCTTGCACATATTCCTCCTGTTAAGTAAAAAGAAACAGATGCAAACATTCCTTCGCACTGTAGATGTAGCACTAGATTTACAACACTCCACAGGCACAAACTCTGCACCACTCATGCTCAGGAAGACTTGCCAAATGTATGACTGGATGGAGGTGGGAGAAATGACCCTACTGATAGTTAAATCCAGCTCTCTGCTGCCTAAAAGATTAATTGGAATTCTACTCTGTTCTCCCCACACATTCCTTTGTCAGTCACAGCCCTTCCGTGGTTACTGACAACAGCAGGAAGATTTCAACTGCATTTATTGTCAAAGCACTTTGCAAATAGTAACAAAATGACTTTTACAGTCTCTTGACAGTGCACCTAAGTATCCACATCCTGATCTATTTTAAAAATTAAGATTGTGACAGGCACATTGAGGATCAGATCCCCCAGACAACACATTTAGAAATGTACATGAAATGAAGACACAGCTTTTTATTTCTGGATGCAATTACTGTATCCATAAAGGCACCTAAAGAAAGATTGGGGAAAATCCCTGTTTAAATTGGGTTACATTGACCCAGTCAGTTGCACACATAAGGGCTCAGCAGACACTCTGCAGGTCACTTGTGCACCCAGTGCCACCGTGACTGGTTCCTTTCCCACAAAGGCAATTGTGTCTGGGCATTCCTGGAAACCCTGTCCCAAAGCTGGTGCCAGCCCTGAGCTCACACTGCACACAGGCTCCTGTCTCAGCTGCATTCTGCCTGCCCTCCCATGCAGAAACAAAAAAAGTTACATTTGGCAGTAAGATTGTGAGCAGAGAACTGCACATACTTTCACCACTGTTTTTGTATTTCTCTGATCTATTTCATTTTTACACACACACATATATATTTTTTTAAGAAATAAAAAAGGTGTGGAGGAATGAAGGGAAGCATCCCCCAGGAAAGGCATGTCATGCTCAGGGGAAGCCCAGGGATGGAGGCAGGCTGCAGCTCTCCATGCCTGCCCGTGAGTCAGACTGCAGCATGCCTGGGCACAGTCATATGACTGCATTAGCACACGTGGGGGACTGCCTTCTGCAGCACTCCACCAGAGAACAAACGCTGCAGCTGATGTGCTTCAGAGTTTTAGGGCCAGCCGACAACAAAGGTTGTTTTCTTTCCCTTTGTCTTGCTTAACAAGGCAGATTTTACTGTTAACAGATGACGAAACCTCGATTTTTCAACCAGTTGAAAAAGGAATAGCTCATTTGTGAATTCCAAAGTAATAAATGTTCAGTTACCTGCTCTGCCTTCAGTGTCAGTTCAATAAAAATCTGCTGCAGTTTTTCATTTACGAAGTTGATACAGAACTGTTCAAAACCATTTTTCTGTAGAAAAGGAAACAGTGTAAAAATCAGTCTCCTGGCCTTGTATACCATAATTTTTAGTTCTTATGCTGGCAATAAGCTTCAAAGAAACACTGTCAGTGACAGATGGGTTGCTGACTTTATAGACTTTTGTGGAATCTCAGATCTTTCTTTTAAGATCAATGACTTCATTTCTTTGAAGCGTCTTCAATCCCTCATGTTTATTTAAGTGATACATTACCAGTGAGACCACAATGTCCAGGAAGATGGGCTGGGATATTTTTGCTTTTATTCTGGCCATAGGATCTGTGATTTTTTTTTTCTGATTTAAATTTTCTCCCCTCTAAATTGCAAAAAAACTCTCCTAGCTCAGATCTGCTCAAACCCCAAGTATTCCATTGTCATACCTGAAATATTTCAAAGCCATAAATATCAAGGACACCAATGTTATATTCTTCATGGTCCTTCTCCATAGCCTTATTAATAGACTAACAAAACAGAAACAAAACAGAAAACAAAGTGTAGTTTATACAATTAAAATATATCAATATATATTATATATATATAAAATGTATATATAAAATTCCTTTAAAATAATAGACTTGAATTGAATACAAATGTACAGAACAGGTTACTTTGTTGTCACTTTTTAATAAGGTGTTACCACCAGTTAGGAAATGAACAGTATGTCATCCTGTTTTCCAGGTCAGTGAGCCTTTGGATCTACTATCTATAAAAATCTTTCCTCTTCACTGTAACTGGCTCAGTTAAACAAAAGGAGTCAACAGCAAAGGAACAGCCTTAAGTCTGCTATTTGATGAATTTTGCTGAGGGACAGTGAATCCCTCCCCCTCCTGTGTGCCCCTGTGCAGGGTCAGTGCTGTACAGTGGGATGACAGGGGATGTGAGGGGGAAGCTCTGGCTCACTGCAGTGCCCCATGGAGCAGACCCCTGCTGCTCCAGGAGCATCCAGGGCTCCAGCCTCCAGCCCAGGCTCTCACTCTGATGGGACAGCATCTCAGCATGGAGAATGGCATTTGCCCCTGGCTCCACTGCCAGTCCAGCTGCTGAAGGGGCTCTTTGCAGGGACTGGGAGCAGAGGGCAGGGGAGCACAAACAGCTAATGCTGCTCTGCCGTGAAGGGGGACGTCAGACTCAGAGAAGTCCAGATGCTGGCAGGAAGGAGACGAGGAGCCCACGTGGGACAGTCAGTGCAGGAGCCTGCAGGCACAGCTGGCGGCAGAGGCAGTGCCCTGTGTTTGGTATCCATGGTCACACTCCCACTGCACTGGGCACAGCAGTGACAGGCAAGAACAGGCCTGCAAGGAACATTACTCGTGCCCTTGAACTCGTTCTGACACTTCAGTAGAATCAAGCAAAGCCAACTTACATCCACCAAGTAATCAAAAACACGGGAATGAAGGGCCTTGGCCAGTGCATCCCTGGTGTAGCAGGCTTGTTCCACATTCAGTGTGACGTTAATGGACTCAGATTTGCCTCCCCACTTGCTCTCCATCTGTCTGCTGGTCAGCTTCTCCTTCAGGCGCTCCTCGTTAATTCCCAGGAGAAAGGCAGGGAAAGCTAAAACTGCAACAAAGATCAGCCTTGCTGCATTGTCACTTACAGACTAAATACAGAACAAAGAGAAAATTAACTGTATCTCAAATAACAAGAAAACTCATGGAGTGTGCAGCTTAAAAAGGAAAAAGGGAGTGATTTATGTCTTCAAAATTTCCCTATTCTCCTCAAGGACATTTTCAACTCTTTACTTACATGGATTTCAATTAAGATAAACCACCTTGAAGTAAAATAGTCTTGTTATTTCTGTGCCTTCAGACCTTCAAACACGTAAGCTGCCACAGGACATAGTTTTGAACTGTGTGGTTCAAACAAATCACTCTTGGATGAGACATAAATAAAATACAGAGCTCACACATGAAATAAAATTGACACCACTGAAAATTCTTTGTAAAAACATGAAAGATTTAAAATGTAATAAAAAGTAGGCTATCTGCTTCCCAATATCCTTTCTTCTTATAAGTTAGGACACTGCAAAAGGTTTTCAATTATCTTGCCTTTTATTTTTTAATCCCTTATTCTGTAAGTACTTTCAAATTCTGTTTCTTCTTGTTTAAAAGTAAAGCACAAAAATACATCTGGGTCTGTTATTCTCTGCACTCTAAACACATGGTGCAGATGTTACTGCAGTTTCACACACCCTAGGGAGTGGAAAAACAGAAGTGTCTTGAAAGCAAACAGAAACAGCACCTGAGGAAAACTCTTGGAGTTGGTATTGCACCTCCTCTAAACCACGTGAACCTCTAACAGTGTTTCCTCCATGTTCCATTGGTATCAGATCGACTTTACTGGTGAGGAAGATGTA
The DNA here is from genome assembly GCF_009819655.1 of Sylvia atricapilla. Lineage (NCBI taxonomy): Eukaryota > Metazoa > Chordata > Aves > Passeriformes > Sylviidae > Sylvia > Sylvia atricapilla. The sequence goes on from NC_089152.1 coordinate 14,249,531, forward strand.
AAATAATCACTAAGGCAGCAGCCACTTGCACTTTACACATCTGTAATGTCACAGCATGACTTCACTAAACCCTTCAGTACATCATTCCAAAAATATTTTTAAAATTGGAAATAACCACCAGCTTTCTAAATTATGATTTATTACCATCAGCAAACTGATTAAATTCACTCTGGGGTACCAGGAACCACACAAGCAAAGCCGAGTCACAGGCAACATCTCTGGTAATTCAGAGAACTCAGGGTGAAGAGCACATGAAAAGGTCAATCATTACACTGCTTTAACTTGGGAAGGAATGTAGGCAACTGTAGACCAGATATGCTCACACATACTGTTAAGATGCCAGGAAAAATGCTTAACCAACACTACTGGTAGGAATTTATGAAGACAGTCTAATGGCAAGGAGCACCATGCAGAGCTCAGAAACTCTCCCTTCCCAGAGCTAATGATTTACTGTAAAGGAAGAGTAGCTGGCCAGCACTTGATACAACTTCACATTCTTAAGATGCCTGATTGTTTTCCCTAGTTAGGGACCATAAAGTTACAGTCTGGAAATTATTATAAAGCAGGATATGCATGTAATTGAAAAAATGATCCTCAAAGAGTCATCAGTAGCGTTCAGTGAAATAGTTTTAAATACACTCTGTGAAGGAAAGCTGAAAAGACTGGGCTCACTTCCTGGGATTCCAGGAAGTGAAAAACAACCCTTTCAATACAATGCAAGTGTAAAGAGGGATGGTTTAAATTCTTTTCTCCTTCCAAGAGAGAAGTATTATTATTTGCCATGATTTGTAGCATAGAAGACTTTCAAGAAATAAGAACTTTTTTCATCTATTAACATAATCAAAAACTAGAGCAGATAGCAATCACTGGCAATTTTAAATACGTATTTTTTTCAAGGTCTGTAGAAAATGGTCTGTACAGATTTGATTCTGACTCAGAGCAGGAGTTCCTGGTGTCCCAAAAAATAGCTTTGCATGTTTTTCTGCAATCAGCTGTATACCAACAAGAACACCATTGGCCAAATTCTTAAACTTTTTATTATTTCAGGCTTATAAAAAGCAGGACTGACCAGTGGTTGTTCCTTGTGCTTTATCTTTCGTGGGTATAAATGCTTTACTATTTGGTTGGTTAGGACAAACAGTGAACTGGGGGGAGGACTAATTGAGAAGAGAAATGAGCCCAAATTTCATCTTCATAATGCAGAAACTGTGCTAGACATGGCTAATTCTTCTTTGGCTTCTTTAAAATCCGTATCTTTATGTGTAATTTTGATATTCATTCTACTTTCTAACTTCTTCCCATGTATCATTCATACACAATTTATGTATTTGTATCCCAGGGAGCAGTAGAAACATGGTGGACACAGCTCATCACAGAAACACATTCATTTCTAATGATTTATTTTTAATTCATGTCTTTACCATTTGTTATTTTGATGCAACCCACTGTATCCATCTTGTATGACTTTTAAATGCCTTGATTTGATTGAAAGATTTAACACTGTGATTTAAATTGAAACACAGTAGCTCATTTGGAATCAAAAGGCATATAAACACAACGCCACAAAACGTTTGTCTTTGGGTTCACTTAATTTCTCAATTTGAGAGACTAGGAAGGTTAAAAATTAGTAATTTTCATTTCCCAATTTCATGAAACAAATAGCAGGAGAGTGCTAGTACAGCTGAGTGAGAAGCTGACTGCACAAGATAAGTTAGTTATGAATAAAGTATCTAAAACTAAACAAATGCAATTCTCTCAAGTGTAAGACCCATTCTGAACCAAGAATTAAGAGAACACACAGGTCTGTATAAGGTATTGTTACGTATGTTGTGCTTATCCACTCTGTCTCCTTAAACTATCCAAGTAGCATAAATCCACACAGATGCAAGGTGTAAATCACAACAAAAACATTTAAAACTTGAAGTCCATTAACATTCCAACACCTTGCTGCTGTGGACCCAGCTGCTGCAGAACACATACAGAACAGTGCTGAGGGAGGCAAGGACAGGGCACTGTGGGAAAGGGATTGTGAAGAAATAGTTACTCAGTAGCTGTAGCTAACAATGAGGGACTCGAGACAGGAAACCTAACTGCAGAATGTAAAGTCTGCATTTCAGTTCAGCCCTGAACCCCTGTTTAGAAGGCACATGCACACACCTGTTTGGATGCCTGGGCACCAGCTACACCCTGAGCCCAGAGACACCCACAGCTGGGAGCTGCTTCCACAGGACAGGGAGGCCACACAAGTCACATCATAAACAGGGGGCTTAAATGTGTGCTGACGCACTGAAAGAAGCAGAGTTCAAGCCCTTCTTACGGTGCCTATTAATTCATGCTGCAAGTTTGGAACAGGATTTCTCAAATTCAAAATCGCGCCCCTGTTAAGCCAGTGGCCTTTTACAAGACAAAAGAGGGGCCTCAGCACCTGGTTTTGGCAGAGACTCTCAGTTGGCAGCCTCACACTCCAAGGAACGATGCTCTGTTTGGATAAGCAGCTCTAAATTGCAGTTCACCTTCTGCCATCTGGGCTGCAGCCCACTGCTGCTCCTCTAACTGTTTCCAGAGGTACTTACACTCCTCACTCTCCACTCCTGCATAGTTGCCCACTTCTTTGAAGCTGATGTTTCCCAAATGCAATATTCCTGCCACTATCTGCAGCACCAATGCCTGCTCCTCTGCAAAGATCCCAATCACACTCATTGCATGCTGGGAAGAAAAACAAACACACAAATGTGCATCAGTCAAAGACTCTTGTCGTGGAAGTCCTTATAAAATTTTGGTGTTAAAAAGTGGAGTTATTCAAAACAGTTCAGGTTCCTAAAGCAACCAAATTTCATTAAAGCTTCAATGAAGTTTCAAAGGGTACCAGATGTCCTATTTCAGCATTTCTGTATTTTTTAAATTAAATACAGAAGCATCTACACTTTTTAGAAGATGTACTAACAAAATAAGTTCTGGAAAAAATAAACACCTGCTTTTGAGTGTCACACTAAAAATAAATAGTTTCATTGCAAACTGGGAAACAATGAACCAAAGAGACAATGATTGTATTCCTTTTACACAGTCAGTTTACCCACCAAGACTAAGAATTGTGAAGCTGTATTGAATGACTGTAAAAAGCAGCCCAGTGTCTGGCTTAGGCTGTGAATTTCAGCCACTTACTAGAAACCAGCACCCTGGGTTTTGGAGCTCAGAGTACATAACAACTCGCAGAATGTCTTCTCAACAAACTGCTTTTCTAAAATACTAAAGTTCCAAAACAACAGTAACAATTCTATTTAGGCTTTTAAATGTACTACATATATCAATGTGTTAATATACCTACTTTAAATAGTAAATTCCTAAGAGCAGGACACCAGCAGCTGGCAGGTCACACAATGAACTGGCAGCAGTGCTGGATAAAGATCCCTGATCTGTGCTTTCACACTCCCTTTCTCCAGCTTTTCAGCTGTACTGTTTTAAATAAGCATGGAAGGTCAGCCAGCACTGGGAATTCAGATAAAGCAGGGCACTCTTTTTTAATTTGCTTCTAATGCAAGTTCTTCGCTACGTTTGCATTTTCACATTTTTTCATACTACAAATTATTTGCATAAGTCAAATTTCATTAAATTTACACCCTTCTGAAAAAGAACAAACTGAAAATCCAACACCTTTCTACAAAACCTATCTTCAGGGTTAACATACCACCTCCTCAGGGGAAAATACAACTAGAGTAAGTGATATCTAAATTAATTTCTCATTCCCACATTAATAGACCAATGCCTTTCCTAAAAATTAATTGTGAAATGAACATACATCCGCCACTATGCAAATCATGTGGTAAAGAACTCACCAGTGTTTCTTGGAAATCTGATTTGTCATTGATGTCATCGACTTTGTAGGACCCAGAGAGGCTGAGATAGTAATAGTAGTCCATACTGGTAATGCCAAGGCTGCTCTTCTGTTCTGAGGAGGCCCCTTCAATCAGCTGCAGAATAAAATCCCCAAATTAGCTATCACCCAACAACCTCCAGCAGAGCTGAGCAGGTCAGAAGAGCTGACTGAGCCTGAAATTACTGGGAGAGATATGGCAGGTGCTGTGCCAGGGATGTATCCTTCCTACCTTCTGCTAATTGCTTAATCCAAAAAACCAGGCTCTCAATCCCATTCCCACAAATGGTTTAGCTCTAACTTCACTACTAATAAATGGCTAACAATGTGACTGCCTAGAATGCCTTCCATTACCTTTAACCCTTAAGAAAAGGCAAAGTGAGTATTCCAATCCATAATGTGTTCCCTAAATCCTCAGGAGCAATGTGTTTTCCACACTTACTGCAAGGAGGCAGAGCTGACAGCACACTCAGAATCACCTGTGGCTCTCACCGTGAGGGCAAGGACCCTGAACACTCCTCAGACCCAGGCAAAGGCCATGCAGTTGTGCACAGACATGGCTGCATCATGGAGGAAAGAAAAAAACTCAAAACAGAGCTGGCAAAACCCCATGGTCTTTAACCCTTGTGTCAAAAAACCTCTCCAGGCCAAAGGAAAAGCAGCAGGACAGGGCAAATTGTACGTATACCTTGGAAGAGGAGAACACACAGCTCCTGGAGCAATTCCAGTGCCAACTCAGCTTTCCCTCCTGCCAGTGGCACTTCTACTATATATGAAGCTGGCTACAGTCACTTACAAAGCTCTGTCTTGGCCCTAGTTCTGTAGAGCAGCACTCCAGCAGGTGAGGACTTTGCACATCAAAGACCACTGAAGGCATGTAAAGTCTTTTTAAACACAACAAATGGGGATCCTTGGACAATGTAACAAAGAGTATTACCATAACTATCTCAGAAAAATAAACTGAGAATCAAATTTCTCTTTCACAGGAAGTATAGGCCAATACAGATATATACATATAAACTGGCCTCTCTCTCTAGATATATATAGGCCAGTTTAAAAAGAAATCTGCTGAAAAGTTCTCATTTTCTATTATGTACTCCTAGACTTTTCCATATGGGAGTTCACAATGAATTTCCAAGCAAGGCTTTGAAATGCTGCAGCACTCTGTTGTGGAGCTGAAAGGCAGCCAGGCAGGTCTATGGCAGATGGTGTCTCACCATGCTATCCAGATTCCCAGTAGAGAGCAGGTTACCTCTGCAGTGTGCACTCAAATCTCACTGCTTTGAGAACAACTTTTCAATCAAAAGGAGAAAACAGGTCCTAGAATACTTTACATAACTCAAAAAGGACTTGGACACTTCTGACCTGGTAAAAAATGTGAAAACTTCTCTCTCCAGGATTCCTCATTACAACTCGAGATTTTTCCAGTAGGAAGTTGGAGATTTTCCCTCCATCTGGTTCTCCACCTGGGCTAAACTGTATTTCAAAGTATTTCCCCTACAAGAAATAATTCAAGCTGTTAAATGATTAGTAAATGTAAATTCAAAATTGTGCATTTGTACTGTATTCCAAGCAAAGTTACAAAGATATTTCATCTTTATGGATACCTCAAGGTACAACCTGAGCTCAGACTCTTGAACCACCATGTCTTTTCTGCATTTATACAGCTCGACATTAACACATCCCATGTCAATGTAAATGTAGAGAGATCAGTGGCTTCTCTTACTGCTGAGACTCTTGCTTAGTATAAAGGAAACCACACGGCTCACCTACACAGAAAGGCAGTTCAACAGACTGACAACAGCAAACTGCTCTGCCTGGAAGCAAAGCAAAGCCACCATCCCCTGCTTTCAGGGAGACATTAACTGCATTAACACTCGTGTTAGCCAAGGAACACATTCGAACTTTTAAAGCCTATGTGCTACCTTTTAAAATGGAACTGTGGCGTGCAATTTAGTCAGCAGCCATTTCATGAGAGTATCTTGACCATTCCAGAATGACAGACAAGGTAATTCCTGCCTACTGCCTGTATAACACTAGAAAAGGCTGCAGCCTTGGTACTCCAAAAGCTGTAGCCAGTACATACACAGAAAGCAATGCACAACCTATACAGAATGAAACAGAAGCCTCTGACATCTCCCATTGTTTGAAACACACTTTATATCTCATTCAGATTTACCTCTGTGGCAGTAAATTAATATTATACCCCTGAATACTGTCTCTGTAACAGCACAGAAGGTGGAAGAGTAAAGTCATCTCAAAGGTACAGGGACTTACAAATCTGCTGGAGTTGTTGTTCCGCACAGTTTTTGCATTCCCAAAGGCCTCCAGTAAAGGGTTGGATTGTAGAATAATATCTTTAACATGCTAAAATTTTAGGAAACAAAAGAAATGCAAATTCAGAAATAGATATTTTTAAAGTCCTTAGAGATTTTCTAAAAAAATCCCTATGACATATCAATTATATATTAAAAAGGCAAGAAATCCTACATCTGTAAAAAATTCTCTCGATCATATAAGGAACAGAATCCAACAATTTTTCTTCCAGACCTTTTAGTTCCTATTTTTGAGGAAAATCCTACAGAATTAAACAAAATGCCTGAGGCTAAAACCTGGTTCTTCTGTGCATTGTTTTGCCAAGCAACACAGCCGATAAATTGATCTGGTTTTTCCATCATCTTCATTTTAAACCACACTTACACATGAGCATTTAATTTTTGGGGGGGATCTGGAACCACAACCAGTGAAGTCGAAGTAGCATGAAATTTAGGAATCTGCAACTGCTTCAGCAATCTGTTTTGGGATCACTGATAATGCCATCCATTTGTCTTAGAAAGCAAAGTAATGTGTTACTATTGTCTTTTTATCTAGTCCTGGGAGCTCGAATCATGGAGAAGAAAAAACCCAATGCAATGCTGGGTTGTGAAAGGAAGATGGAATTTTATTTCAAAAGAAATGCTCACGGCAACCTACCAACCTCATCAACCCTAACTCTGTAATTACTAAGAGTATTTTTCAATTTTGTACAAAAAGCTGGAATCTTTTAAACAGAACAAAATATTTACTTATTATTATCTTTACTACAAAAACCCCACAATGCACTCTCTCTCTGGATCATTCTCCTGGTTACTGAGTAATTCTCTGCAATGGTCCCAGTGTCACTGTTGCACAAAACTATGCAGAAAGAACACACTCAACATCAGAGACTGCAATAAAGTAAAAATTACAGTAAGCACTCAACAGGAATGGACTGGTAAAAGCAGCCACTACCTACCACTGCCTGTCAGTGAAGGACTGAGACTGAAACGTCATTAAGGGAATTTTTATGGCTATCTCACTCAATTAGTTTTAGTTTGCAGGTAGAACAGACATCAACAGTATAGTTATTAACAAAAGCAACTATTTGTTATTCAGGCAGCTTTCACACCCCCTAATTTTGCCTAGGTAACCTCATAAAACAAGATGATGTTTTTGAGGTGCCTCTTTGATGTATACACATAAACTGGAAATCCAAAGGAAGCAAGAGAAACCCAAAAAGCCAGATCAATTTTTAAGAAAATGCCAACACAGGAGGAAAAAAACACACATTTACTAAAAGGACTGATTGCTCTTAATCTGGTTTAGAACAATTAAAGTACCTCTTACCACTTAACTGAAAAAACAAACCAAACAAACAAAGACAAAACCCATCCATCCTGCAGATGCAATTCAGCATAAAGGCTACAGCACCTGGAGCAGAGCTGATCCTGCCCCTGTGCCTGTCCCTGCCTTGGCTCCCATGCAGCATCCCGCAGCTGAGCAAAGCTGCCCAGGGCTCTGTGCTCTGGGGCCCACGTGTTTCTGCCTGCTCATCCCCAAGATAAAGACAGCCTCTAATCTGCCAGTGTCTGCCCCAACATTCTTTGTCATTCCACTCTCAAGTGAATATTTAGACTAAGATTATACTTCAGTACTACTGTGTATCGACTCACCTGTACTTTAGGACCACCTCCTGAAATTTTGGAGACATAACTCATGATGTATTTAGCAGCTACAGTCTTTCCAGCTCCACTTTCCCCACTACAGAAAAAGAAACACAAAAAGGTACACGTTAGTTTTTAAGTAATTCTGCAGTGGGGTAATTTGAAGTTCATCTTGTCCAATCAAGGTGAGGTACCTTAATTACATACACCACATTCAGACTGAGTAACGTGGTAGTACAGACTGGGATCCAGTGTGGTAGCACCACACTTGGACATGTTTGTGAGCACAGAACTCTGAATTCACCCTCTTGCACAGGCACCAGAATCCATGTGAGACACCACGGTCAGAAAAGTAGGTACACTGAAAAATGTCTACTTAAAGCAAGATGCTCAAAAGAGAATTTGTGTGTTAAAGGCTTGATTCCCATCTCCATTTAGGGGGATTTCAGGTCTTGACACAAAAACTAATTTGAAAATCTGAGCTGTGCATGCCACACCAGACACCTACTTTTTTAGTAGTTTTTTGTTTAAGGTGTTCCTGAATAAAATAATGAGGCATTATTAATCACATCCTGAATGACGGAAGAACTACCTTCCTGTTCCTATGCCTCTTGACACAGGGTACAAGAAGTCTTAATATCCCGTACTAGCTCTCACAATTCCTTCCTTCCTTCCTTTATAATATTTCACTTCAATGGTGAATGGTGTTTACAACAGCAGCAGCCTGGCCTTCTTGCAGTCAGTAAGTTTCTCAAGAGGCAAAGAAGACTGGCATGCCAGACAATCCAGCCTCCCCTCACTTCATCCCTTAAAGCTTCTTCCCCTCATTTCAACAGAATTCCTCCAGACTTCGTAAACCTTGGTGTGAGCTCTGCCCTTAATGCATTTCCTGTGACCTGCACAACTACACCAAAGCAAAAAGAACAACACACAGATGTCGCTTCAATGTCACAAAAAGAGCTAAAATAGTTTTTTTCTTTTATGAAGATCTGTTCTATCTTTAAACTCCTGAGTAATTTCAGTGAACGTTGTTGACTCTTCCATCCTGCGCCCACTTGTTCCTGGACATGGATCAAATGCACATCTTTTCCTGCACAAATTTTAGCTACATCTGCCAAAGAAACATCAGCATGTCCTGCACAGGAAAGGGACTCACTGAGAATGAGCAACTCAGAGCTCCTTATCAGCATGACTAACAGACACACTTTTAGAGGTTTCATTCTGGAAAGGCTCCCCAAACCGCCAAGCTGCAAATGTAATTTTACATCTTTAAAGCTTCCAAACAATACAGAAATACTGCAAGGCTCTTTCTAATTATTTTCCCAGAAATGTTTTCATGTTTTTGTCTTCTCCTGACTACAGTTTTACGGATCAAACTGGAAACCTGAAAGGGTGAAAAAGTACTTATTGAGCATCCATCTGTGGAGCACAGACCATGACTATTATTATTATTCTGACTCACCTTTTCCCAACAACCAAAAAAGCCTGTATTATGCATATCTACTACATTCACAGGGACAGAGTTTGCTGAACGGCAAACTGCTTCTAAAAGTTCAAATCATGAGTAGTTCAATAATTAAAATAACATTTCTTCAAAATCTGCTGGCAGTAAATTTGCTCTTCCTGTTGTAAAACCAGACAAACCAACTGAACTTGAATCATACTCTGAGCTTACAAACTGCAGTTTTCAACTGAGTACAGGGGGATCCAGGGCCAAATCCTGAACTAATCTGATCAGGTATTTTTTATACACAGTAAAAATATAACACATTTCTATAAGATTTTCTTCAATGCATCCATTCTCCCTCTCCTCCTTGCTCAAATTAAGTGTGGCTTAATTTTCTTACTCCACAGTGTCTGCCACAGATCTGACCTGGAGCAATAAAGCTCCATTTTTTTGTTAGCCTCTGTTTCATTGGAAATGGTCCTTTCTAGTAAATTAATTTGGCTGAAGGTTTGTCTTCCAGAGTTGGCTTTAGATTTATGCATGTTTTTCAGTTTTAGGTTTTTATTGATCAAAGAGCAGCAAATTGCTCCAATTAAACTGGAATAAAACAAGAAGATGCATTATTTATGAACCAAAGTAGCTTTATCTGATGGGATGGTATCCTGCCCTAAGTAAAGCTCAGGTATTCAAATGGAACAGAGAAACTGTGGCATTCCTGCCAAATGGTTCTCATGCAGCTGCTTCATATAAATCTTATTGCTCTGCTGCTATTAAAACTATTTTAAGAACATATAAGAATCATCTAACTTGGTAGTTTGAAGCAGGTTTGATGAAGTTTTTTAGAGCTTGAAAAAATTCTTAAAATTACTTATAGTGGACTGTGGTATCGACAATTTTCTCAGAGACCTTTCTTGCTAAAAATAAAACTAGCACATAGTCTCAATCACTAACAAAAATTACAATGCCTTGAAAGATATATTGTTTCTTCTAGCATTATTTGCCACTTCAGAAAAATGACATTTTCTTCCACAAAGTCAATTAATACTCAGCTGAAATCAGAATACGATTGCAAACACAGAAGGAATTTTTTTTTGCTCTTTGCTTCCTTCCCAGAGGAAACAATCAGTAATTAGAGAAGCAAGATCCAATACACAGCATCATCCTTCTCTCTAAAATTAATTTTCTGAGTGCCATTTAATATGGTATCCATGGCTGCAGAACAATACAAGTGATGCTTATCTACATCGCCAGGACAATGCAGAAATTTTAATACCAAATATTTATAAAGAACTCTTGGATCTGCCAGTAAAGGACACTGTATATGTAACATACTCTGCTGTGTTTGGATAAGTTTTTTAGTTTGTTTACACAGAAAATTAAATTTCTGCAATTATGCTCAGAGAAACCTCACTAGCATGATTTCAGTGTAATATTTTTCCCTTCTGAATCAGAGCTTTAACCTAACTTTTCTTACAGTGTTAGACTACAGTGTTTCTACCACTTCCTTTTTAAAATTCAGCCGTATTTCCAGTCAGGCTCTCTCCAGACGTTTTAGAATGATCAGTCATTTGAGCCTTCTGGAAAGCTGAGACACAGAAGCTGACTAGAAATCTCATACTGAATTTTGAACTTAATAGATTTAGGATAGACATGAGCTGTTCACTAAAAGCAGTTTGGGTGGAAATGATCTTTGCATATCTGAAAACACAGTACATCTTATCTACTACAAATAGGTGTTAATGAAATCTTCATACACTGCTTTCCTGGACTCAAATGTTGCCACATAAATGGCAAATGTAATCTAAAACTACAAACACGAAAAACTGCTTTAAAGCGACAGCAACATCTCCTGGCAGGGACCACAGAATCAAAGTGAAAATAAAGTCGTCAGCTTTATAGAAAGAGAAAACCTTAACAACACTCTGAAGAAATGCATTTATTGCTACATAACAGGAAAACACTAATCATAACCTCCACTCTCTCAATTAAATGACAGTGATAGTCCAAAAGGAACTAAAAGCCACCAGACACAATTCTTCCTAATTAAAATCTTGACTGGACAACTCTTTGTCGATAGTTTGCAAGAGCTGCCATGTCACACGGGGGAGAAGTGCCAACAGTCTGTTTTAATTCCCACTGATGAGCTTAGTTCAAGAAAGGTCTAAATTAAATGTCCAGCCTCAGTAAAACATGACCTGAATGAGCAAGAAGTCCAGTGTAGCCGTGTTACCCTGTGAGTGGACCTGCTCGGCACCTCTGCCCATGCACACAGAGCCAGGGAAGCCTGGGGCACTGCTCCCACCCAAGCACACCCTGCTCCCCGGCTCAGCCCAGCCCGGAGGCAGCCCATGAATAACCTCATTGTTTATTTATCCGCAGCAGCCAGGCAAAGCAGCTCAGCTATGATTAGACTTGTGCACATGTAATTTTCTTAATACATATGCAAACGTGCTGGAACTACTCAGCTAATGAAAAAGCCTTCCTCGGCCTTGGAAGGGTTGTTTGGTAACAGTTTTTCTTTTAAAATTAGTATTATCATAAGAAAAGATATTATTTTTGGTTGCCACCTATCTAGACTTTCAGAGAATTGCATTTTCTTTTGGATCTGCTTTCCCAGTTCATTCACTGACTTTTGACGAGGATGAGTTTTTCTATCAGTGTCCAAACACATTTAGAATTAATGTCCAGGTAAAAGGTGCTCTGCCTAAACTAGGGAGCCTCCTTCACCTGCCTGAAACACACATCCAGTCTGTGGAATGCATGTCCCCTCCCAGGTTTGGAGGCAGACGCCACAGGTGCCCAAAGCACACAGGACACAGTGGGAGGACACTGCAGGTGTGCACCTGCCCCTCCCCACCACCCTTCAGGCTCCATATACAAGAGGCCACACTTAGCCCTTGTGACCTGGCTGTGAACCACTGTCCTAAAAAGCTAAAACCATAAGTTTTGTAAGTCTAGTCCACAGTTTCTACAGTGTTCATAGTAAAAATATCAAAGGAAAAATAAATGTGTACAAAGGAAAAAAAGTCCATGAAATGTCCCTTGCAAACATGATCCTTCTTGTTTCAGTTTTGCAGTGGATTTCAATTAACACCTGCAGACTTTGAATAGGCTGTGCACACATGGAGAGAAGTTTCATTCTGCAAATACAAAATGCACATTCCAAAAAGCATTCAAGTATCATCCAGAGCACAAATACAAGAATTCTCACGTAAAATCAAAACTCCAAGTTTGTATCTCAGATCTGCACCTCAGTTCTCTCAAAATGTGACTCTCTGCATGCATTGCACGATGGGGCATAGCACGGGATCAAAAAGTAGGGTTTTATTCACAATCCACAACAGCTCAAAGATTTTCACTGTAGATTCAGCTTCACGTGAAACATCCCACTTTCTGGGATGGTGCTTCATGCCAAAAGCAAATTCCCAATTTTACCCATTCCTATCAGGTCTCGATTGGACTACATGTGCCTAGTCAACTTCAGCACAGCAACAGAAAGCCTGAGCTCAGGGAACAACTCAGCCATGCCAGTGACAGGCAGGAGAGCTCTGGCTTTTTGTTTCCTGTGTCCCAGGGGCCCGGAGCAGGGAAGGACCTCCCTGGCCCCTGTCAGCACCTGCTTGGCCCTCCCAGGTGTAAAATCCCTGCAGAGCCCTGCTCTGGGATGGTGAAGGGCAGCTCCAGGTGCCCTGCTGAACCTCCCCAGCAGCCCTGGCAGAAAGGGAGGCAGAAGGGGCAGAGGCTCCCAGCTGCAGGATCCTGCAGTTCTGCTCTCCACACATTTTCTTTTATCACACACCACCTATAAAAACCCAAAACCCACAGATGAGAACAAAGTGTAACTCTGGTCCCAAAATTCACTTTTGATTGTCACTTAAATAATGCCTGTCATTAAAAAAGTTGAGTAGTAATTCTACAGTGAATTCCATCACTTAATAATTAAAATAGATTAATAGTGAAGACAAAATTAATTTCCCAGTATCTCTTGCCTTTTGTCTCTGATTGAGTGCAAGTAAAATTCCAAAAGGAACAAAAGACCATGATAAATGCAGTCCATGTGGGATTGCTGGATTTAACAGTATGTGGCTGCACAGCTGTTAATCCAGCCCCCTCATGTAGTCATTCAAGCTGTTGTAATTTTGGTATTGGACAAGAAGCTGCTGTGTGAGTAAGAGATTTCTTGTGGTTAAGTTACCACCAAGATTTCACTGGAAAACATAAAGGAGAGTCAGAAAATACTTAGTTATCCCAGAAAATCCCAAAGCATGAACATGGACAGAAGATTTTTAATGATAAAATAAACTTTTCTGCTTCTTCAAGTTAAAAAACCATAAGAAGAGAAAATATTTTTACCAATCTTTTTCTTACCTAATAATGACACACTGATTTTCTCTGTCAATAATCATGTTTCTGTACATGCTGTCTGCAAGAGCATAAATATGTGGTGGGTTTTCATACTGAGCCTAGGAGGGGAAATAAAGAATAATTTTTCAAGACAGTATTAAAAAATGCAAAAAGAGCAAAATAAATTTGTATTTAAATTGGAAGAGTTATTTCTCTGGAAAAAATAATTCTGAACAGCACTTTACAGTGAACTTTCCCCAAGAATTTTTTGGTACATTCAATAAAAACAAACCAAAGTCTCCAGATTTTGTTAATGAACTTTCTCTAATCCATAATTTTCTCCTAGAAACACCCTGTTCTAAAAATGGCTTCTGCTGGAAATGCATTACTTGTCCAAAGGAAAGTCACACAATTTCAGTAAACCCATCTCACCAGTGCCCATGTGCTAACAATGCTCTGCCCCAGCACACTCAGAGCCTGTGCCTCAGGTCCCATTTTTATCCACTGGGCCATCCAAACCCAACAGCTTCCCCGAGGGGACATGCCCAACTCAAGCAGGAAATTGAATTTTATGTCCCTAACGTTCCTGTGCTGACTCACTCTTCCAGCTGTATTTTCAAAAGTGGCATCTAATTTTGGCACCTCATTTTTTTATTGTTCTTGTCCAGTTAAGAGTTCTGAAATCATCGTCTCCAAATCCACTAATGGCCATTTTGTGCACATGACAACTTAAAAACTGCCTTTGCAGGAGCAGGGAAACATCGAGGAGAGATACCTAATATGGATTAGAGCTAATCAATACAAGTATTTTCTTTAAATACTGATCTTATATTGCAGGGAGTTCAATTTGAAGAGTCAACCTATGGCAATGACTATCTGCCAAGTTCTCCCAGGCCAGCACAACGCTAGCAAATCCTGAAACAAACGTTTCCAAGTGTTATAAGCTGTGTAGAACCGTATTTCCAAGCCCCTGAATACTGCACAGTATTTTAGACTGCTTTACTTACTGCTCCTTGGTACATTTCAATTTCCTTTTCTCCAAAATATGGCATTTGCTTGAAAGGATTCACAGAGATTAATACAGAGCCAATGTATGTCTGCATTCAAAAGAAGTTAAGGCAACAACATCATAGAGTATCATCTTACTACTAGAGACAAAGAACTTTACAACCTATTACACAATACTTCAAATAATAGTAAAAACGACCACAGCTTACAACAATTGCTCATAAAAATAAATTAGCAGGCTTACAAGACTATAAACATACCATTCAATTGGAATATTTCTGTATTATCTTATTTTGGGACAAGCTAAGTTCAGAAACACGTATTAAAGGCCAAAGCATGACACACCTTGAATAAAAATACAGAAAGGAAATGGTACATTTGAACTGGTTTTAGTCCTTTGTAACTGAAGAGGTCATATTGTCAGTACTAGAAAATATTGGTTTGACCTTTGCAGAATACAGTGCAGTGACACATTCTGATCTCACAGGACAGTGCTGAGCAAGCAGAGCTGGGTGGAAACGGCCACTGCTGAGCTAAATCAGACAATTACTCAGCTGCATGTACTGGGGGTGCTGGGGCAATTGGGCAATTCAGTCTGTGCTGTTATTTTGTGAGTGAAACTATTAACAGTCCCTCAGAGTCCTCTCCTGAAGGCTGCCCTGTACCAAGACACTCAATTTCAAGCCATTATTAGATTTTCTGCAACATTTTCAATATAGTATTTCATCATTCTGCATTCAGCTGCACATGCTCTGCATTTTAAATACTTCATAAACCTTTGGAACTACAGCTGCAGTGTACACATTACCTGACAGTAACTCACAGGTATCAATATCACTTTTCCTTGAGCTGGGAGTTAGCAGTGAGCCCACACCTACGGGCCCCAGATGTTGTACTGCAGCTTTCATTAACAATCTGGAATTGTTTACAGGAAAACTTGGTATCTAAGCTTTCTGTACCAAGTAGGAGAATTAACCAATCTATCCTGCTGGATTGTCCTATGTAGGAATCTCCTACTGTGGTGCCAAGGCAAGGTAACATGTTAGAGAAGAACTGTAGCTCAATAAACATCATTTCTGTAACATTAATTTGCAATGCTTTCTTCATACATATTTAATTTAATTCAGAAAGAGTGACAACATCTGGGTCTTGGATATAATAGATCAATTACTCATTGTGTCAGTATAAACACTTGAAGTGACAGTTTTCTGTTGGTAAACAACAGCAGCATTTTCTGGGATGATTCCGTCATCTCTGTACAATGTAGAACTGAGAAACGTTCATTCATGGGTGGACATGCAAACAATTCAAATATTCAAGAGATGATCTTCATCTTTGAATGAAAAGCCTTCACAGAATTGCAAAAGGAGTCCTTCCTTCTTCCTACATGAGGTAAGACTGATCCCTCAATGTGACCACGAGTCCCCTTGGAAAACACACTTATTACAGCTTCAGCAGAAAGATCATCTCCATGTTACTCCCACTATTTTCATAAAAAAGAAAAAGCAAAAACCTTCCTCCTGCACAGAGCACTGAAGTCTCTGGGCATGCACTGCAAGGAACACGCAGTGCTCCATGGGCCCAAAGCACTCCTGTTACTACCAGGGAGGATTCTACAGCTTGTGCTGTGCTACAGTCTGGCAAATGCTGTGCAACTTCATCATGCTCCTGTAAAGCAATTTCAGTAAGAGTGCGGTACTGCAGTGAACAGAGCATCCAAACCCATGTTCACACATGTATTAGAAACCTCTGCAGTTCGTGATGGAAACAACTGCAACATGAACTTTCCTCTATCAGTCCTTGCTAAATTCAGCTGCTACGTAGCTCTTTACCATCTGAATATATGGGAACAGCCAGGAGATCTTATATTTCTTCCCCTTTCTGCTCTTTAATATCTTAAACTCTTCAAGAAAACTATTCTCCAAATACAACTAGGAAGTATGAAAACCTGGCTAAAGCAGAAGGAACAGCATAATTTTCTAGTACATAATCACTGAGTAGAATTTACCAAATTCATTACTGCAGCTCACACGACATTGTGAAAGCTGAAAATGAAATAGTGACTATTCTTATCTTAAGGAATTGCTTTAATATTATAGTTTTAAAAAAAGCCTTGGGTACTGAAGTCTGTTATTCCTGTTAGGCTGCATGTTCAGGTATTAAATCTTCTCATTTTGATTAATCATAGAAGCAAACTTAAGTGAGAACACTGAAGATTTACAGATGTGGACATCTGTTTCCATCATCCCATGATTCACAGTATTAACAATTTTGGAGTAAGTTGTAAATGGCGTTATGTCACAGAAGAAATGCTATTTTGAAAGCATTATTATATTGGAGGTATAGAGACAATACATCAATAAATGTACACACACCTAAAACCTATTAATTCTTGCTCTTAGAAGTAGCATTACCTCAGGAGGCTTCAGAAGTCACGTGAATGTATAAACATATGGAGGTACAATCTTCTTTAACATATTAAAAAGAATGCCTTAAAATAATTTTTGCTATCCTGTTTTCAACCCTCATAATTAGCTGAGTTCTCAAAGGCTTCTCAGTTATCTCAGGTGAAATGCCATATAAAATGTTCAGAATCCTTGAGTAATCTGCTTAAAGAGAACATGTACACATAATTAGTATCACGTTGACTCAGCAAGGCCACGGAGCCCCACAAAACCAACAAAGGATACAAAAATATAATCGTCCATGTAGCGTTTCTTCAGGTTCTCCACTATGGAATCCTCAGTGATTTTGGAGAGCAGGACCATATCGTCCACTCCGCTGTGCTTGACATTGTGGCTCTGCCAGTGGTACCTGTAGTGTCCTTTGCTGCCCTGCAGGAAAGCACAATGAACACCACAAAGGTTACTACATGTCTCACCAGCACTAAGTAACTGAAAACCATGATTCGAATTCCAGCTTCCCAAATGTTTTTCTTTCGCTGCATTCTGTTCTCTGATCACAGGCATTCTGTGAAAGCATACATAAATGGTCTCAGCTGACTTGCCTCTGCACTGCCCTCCAAAACTAGAAGGTAATTCCATGGGGTTTTGTGACCACCTACACACAGAATGGATTTCAGATGGCAGACATTTTTAAATCTAGTAGAAAAACACCTCAATTATTCCAACTGAGATGCAGCTATTGGAAGCTAAGGATGCAAAAATTACACTCCTACATTGTAACTATTAGCAATGAGGATAATTACCATCACCACGGTGCATTCCTCATTCTTCACAGTCTTTTAAGTCAAAGCTGCACATAAGCTGTTACTGGGAGGGAAGCTGTGAGCCTGCTGCAGTTAAGTATTCAGGGATGTTCTGCAAATTATGTACCCCAGCTTGTCGGCTGCATGCCTTCACAGTCCCTTTTGATCTGTTAGTCACCATGCTTCAGTGACATCTAAATAGATACTCTCCCCACATCACAGACTACTATTTCAGGATGCTACTGAAACATGTGACATTTCATGCTGTACCACTTGAAATCAAAATCTGTTTTTCTTCCAGCTGATCTGAACAGTAGTTTGGTTCCATGGATACACCCACAAACAGATTTAAATCCAGTCAACATCAAGGCTTATTAATTCAGCTATAAATCTACTCTCCAAACCCAAACCTATTTTCTGTAGCCTGACAGACAATGTTAATGGGGTTCTGATCTCTTCCTGTTTTCTACTTAATTTTTGCTTACACAATACTGAAATTAGTGATGCTGGAATCACCACATTTAACACTGAGAAGTGATCAAGTATGCTGTCAAGGAAGATGTGGCCAACAAAATGCCAATTCTGCAAATTCCCCTTATTCTTTAATGCAACAATTTGTAACAATGTGATTTAACTACAATGCTCTGTTGTACTTCATCTGGGATCAAGTCACATTCACCAGAATAGAAGCAATTTATTATTATAAAGTATATGCATGATTTTATTCTGCAAATACTTTACAGATTAAAGAAGAAAATTTAGGAACTTTGCAACACACTTCAGCTGCACTGGTATTTTGAAATGGGACATCAGCAACTTACAGAGGGGCAGCTTTGGTGTGTACACAGTTCTGCAGGAGCAAAGGACCCACACAACTGTGCTACCACCAAGTGCTACACCAGGCTGGAGCTTGTCTTCATGTTGACTGACATAAAAGACCAACTGGATTTTTACCTTAAATTAAATTCCATTAAACCTTACTATTGCAGACAGCACAGAAGCTGTAGGCTTTACGTATGTTTTGTCTTAAGTCTCCAGTCATTGCTGCTCTGATGCAGATCCATTACCAGTGGAGAACAGTTGCAAACTTATATCAAAAGAATGCTTTCAAATATAGTACAGCAGAGGTAAAAATGTCTGAAAACACAATCTCAGCAATTGGCTTGAACATCTGCAAGTGCACATGAGTTTTAATAAATAGCTTAGCTTGTGCGAGCCCTGTCAATTTTCTATCTGTATAATGGAAGTAGTTATCAGGAAGCACTGAGAAAACAAAGAATCAATTTTTTAATTGTCATAAAACACATGACTGAAAAACATTCGTTGAAGCCTGGGTTTTTGGAGAAAACAGAAGTCTAATGGAGAAGCATAATTTCCTTCAGTATCTTCATCAGCTATTTGTGATACTACACTTGGAAAAAGGAACTGGCAGGATAGACAAAAAGGTACCGTATCAACATAAATATGGATAATTAGATTGTTCACAAAGCCATACAGGATGTGGTTTACTATCAGATAATGGAGTAAGCCACAGAAAACGTGTAAGAAATGAGGCTGGGAAAACAATCAAGCTTGCCTCTGGAAGCCATGGCATCAGACCCAGCGAGCTCAACGAGCACAAAGCTTGCAAAGCCACGGGATACACGGAAAATGTGCACACTGTCTGCAAAACGGCAGCTTTATGCAAGTCACTGACTGCTGCTGACTGTGATGAAGCCACACACAGGAGCGGGCCAAAGGGCTCTCCCCAAAGCCCCGGGAGGCAGCAGGGAATCAGGAGGGCAGAGCCAGGGCAGCCCCGCTCCCCTGAGCAGCTCTGCCCCGCTGCTGCCCGGCTCTAGCCACAGCCGCCACCAAAGCCGAGCCACCGTGCAGAGGGGTTAACTAAAGAGCAGCAGCCTCAACACCCAGGACAGCTGAGAGCCACGGCACTAACTAGTGCCATCACATTAAAACTGTAACGCAATTTAAAGGGCAGGTTCGGAGCAGCAGGAATTACCCTTTTCCTTTCAAAACACAGCCTTGCATTCAACTGTGCAGAGAAGCACGTTATCGCCGCTAGATCACGGTCAGACTTCTCCCCGGGATCCAGAAAGAAGTCCAGGCTTTAGCAGTGCCTGACCAGCTGTGGTTAAGTTTTGCTCTCCTGCTCCAGGAAGGTAACACCAGTGAGACAGGTGCAGTGGCCACCACCTCTTTGTTCGGGCAACAAAACGTGAGTGTTTTGTCTAGAGGACATCACACATCCCCAAGTCCTTGCCCTTCCAAGCACGAGCAATGACTACAGAGTCCAATCTGAATTTAGCAACTTCAGTCACTTCCAGCTGGTACTATAACCATGTCCTGCTAACAACTAGCTGGTTTTTAATAGAGTTTTGAAATTAAAAAAAAAAATAAATTAAAATCCTCCTATAATCAATCATGTGAAAAAACTTCACATCATAGCAGTTATAAAAGCAACTCCAAAAAAAAAGGCAAGTTATAAAATCTTACTCCAGGCTGCATATTTCCCAAAGGTCAAGGCCATATACTTAAAAATTACATTAACGATTTGTTCTTACTGCCTATTTCTTGAGAATTTAAGTTTGGGTTTCTTTTTTTTTTTTTTTTTTGGTGGTTTTTTTTTTTGGTGTTTTTTTTTTTTTTTTTTTTTTTTTTTTTTGGTGGTTTTTTTTTTTTTTTTTTTAGCCAGAGCTTCCCATTATCCAGAAAAAAAATGCAGCACTCTAATGTGGAGACAATTCACACCTGAACTGGTTACCTGGTGTCCACCAGAACCTGCTTTGCAGGGTGCGCTCGGGCTAATTCTCTGAGCTGCTGATGCCCCGTGCTGTCCAGCACACAGCACACCTGTCCCTGTGCCCTGCGCAGACGGGTCACCCAGACACGAGGCCAGGTCTGCTGGGACACACCTGGCCACAGAGCCCAGCCCCAGCCCCGAGCCAAGCCGCGCGGGGCAGACGGCAGCAGGCGGACACTTGGCTTCCCCTCGTTTTCTCGGTTAAAGGTGTGGTCTAAGTGTACAATAAATAAGCGGATAAAAGCCTTTGTGTCAGCACTAACAATGCCTGAGCAGCTGGAAAAAGATGAGCTTGGCAGATTAGGGAAAATACAAACCAAAACAAAAAAAGCAGCCCCCAAACAAACCCAGATCCCGAGTGGCTGCTAAAAGCCGCAGCAGTGGAAAGGGCCGAGCACCAGAAGCTGGCTGCCAGGCCTCCCCCAGGCGGTCCCCGGGCTCCCAGCCCCAGCGGCTGACATCGCGCGGGGAGCGGAGGCTGGACTGGCAAGGCTGCAATTAAAGGCGTGTACCACGCTGCTGTCAGCTGTTATAACTCATGCGGCTGCTGTTGGAGGCTCACAGTCAGGCCTGTTCTGCAGTGACAATAACATTTCGGATGGCAGCTGGCCCCTCGGCACGGCCGGATCCGAACCTGCGATGCCATGGTGCCGCCGCTGTGCGCGGCCCTGCACAGCCGCCCGCTGGCACACGGACACAGCCGCTGCTCAACACCGAGCACGGGGATGCCAAATACATTCCCTGCACTAAACACCGCCCGTGCCTCCCGCACTACTGCTGGTGCTGCCAGTACAATACGGTAAAGCAGATCATTGTTTTGTGTGGAATGAGTAAGTATAGATAAGACATTTACAGAATTTCTTTTTGCTGCCCTCCACCTTGTGTTACAGCAGCAACTGTTGGTTTCTTATTTTTGCTTTTATTATTGTTTGTGTATTCTTACATTATCCTAAGCAACACGTCTTTGATATAGCTATAAAAAGATAGAGTCATACTGTGTCACAACATGGGTTTTCTTTTAACTGGACAAAAAAGCAAATATTTTTGTATTTCAAGGTGTTTAAAAATAGAACGTCTAAAAATAAAGCACTGAAAACAAGGGATCAGAAGAGACTGTATATTCAGCGCCTGAGAACCTTGTTACTCTTTGTCCATCAGAACTCTCATTAAACTAAAACCACCTACACGCCATCAATAATCATTCTTCATTCCCACAAAGGGAAAAATTGCCACTCTGGATCTCTGGCAGCTTTTTTTGATAGCAAACGTCCATGTCCCATCACGGTGCAGAAGGGATTCTCAGCCTCCACGAGGGAGTAGGAGTGTCAAGTGATCACAAGCATGACCTTTTCTTCCCCTTTTCACCTGACACAGCACTACTGCACAAAATCCTGCTGGTTCTGGAGCATGTGCCGACCTCCTCAGCTCAGTATTATCAATACGATAGTAAATCAGTCACATGCACACAACTGGCCAAAGATGCCACAAAACTGACAAAGCTGCACGCCATTGACTTTAGACTTGACATCAATGCTTCTGCCAAAAGAGGCCTATTGCCAGTCCCATACACACATCATTTGTATCAGTTTTTCCAGCTAACAAGAAAATAAACCCACGGCTTTCTGCAATGATATCATCTGTCAAAATTAGCAAACTTTTCTAACCCACTTAAGAGGAATCTTTCACATATTTCTAAAAAGTGAAAGGGTCTGCTTTTTCCAGAGAATATTGCAAAAATACTGAATGTGAATTCTGGTCCTTGACTAGGATAATCAAAACAGAGAAGCTATAGTGAACAAACATGCTCCAAAATAGCTCTTGTATATCTTACGTTAGAAAAAATACTTATTGGCTGCAATGATGTGACCATATTTCTGAAAGGAAATTGAAGGAAGACAGCAGAAGCAGCAAGATGGACAAAGATAAAAGGCCATTTATTTAAATTTAGCATGAATAAAATATTGAGGGAGACGAAAAGCAGTGCTTAAAGATTTGAGGAAATAGCAAAGCAAAGATACTGAGCATCTAAGCAGCAGGATAAACATCTTAAACAGAGACCTAAAAATACCAAAAATGTATTAAGGAATGGAAACTACTACCAGGTTAATATCCAAAAAAAAAAAAAACCAACCTACAGCTAGGGAAATATATACTGAGAAAAAAAATTCTGGGGAGAAAAGTCATGAGTTCTCACTGCTTGCTCTGAGACAGGAGAAGTTCCAGCCCAAGACGACCTGAAGGACTGACCCCGGAGCTGGCTGCAGGCTGTGGGAGATCCCAGCGGTCCAGACACCTGCTCCCATCAGCTCCTGAGCAGGGCCTGGCCCCAGGGCAGCTCCCCATCATCACCTCCTGCTCCGGAGCCAGGGAGCAGCCAGGCTTCCACCTCCCTGCAACACAGCCTGCTCACCTGGACAGCAAACACACACTTCTCACACACCACGAGTTATCAGAACATGGGAGGCTACAGGATTTACACATCATGCTCATTTTCAGGAGGCAGAAATGACATCGGCATTCTCCTAAAATAAGTAACAGGACATTGCCAAAATAGAAGTTATTTCAGTATTTGACCACAAGGCTCATCTGTTGCATTAGTATTAACTTTCACTAAAAGTTTTGTAAGATTATTTTTAGTAAGGCACAGCTACACAACAGACTGAAAGAAGAACAGGAATGAGCTCAAGAGCAGATCGTGCAAATGTGCCCACGATTTTGAAACAAGTTACAGAGACAACAGGCACATACTGGGAAGTAGTTCATGTACTGTAAACTCCTATTTGCTTATCCCACAGCTTGTTGGGTGGCTTTGTCCTGATGTTCCAAGAAATAATTCTCCTAAGGAAATGCAATGTTAACAACTTCATATGGTTGACCTGCTCTTAGACATTTACTGTCTTATTGTCCAGAGCTGTTCCAAGCCTGACTTGCTCCTTGTGGCACGAGCATCCTGCTTTCCTGGGACTGGAGGATCAGTGTAGGCCCTGGCTGCCTTGCAGTAGCAACTTTAGTCCATGCATGTGTGTGCATATACACCACCATCCCGGACTGCAACCACTGCACTGAGCAGCATTCATGCACACTAACTCTTCATCTGTGAATTGTATATGCACTTCACATCTGTATATACCTATCATGCAATTTAAGAAATGTAAGAGATAAATTACAACAAGTATTTTCATCTTGGCTGTGTCAATCCTCAAAGTGTAATAAAGTTTTATGTGTGCCACTCTTCTCCATCAAAGACGGGTTTCAAAGGGGGTTAAGCAGTCACAACCTTACATGTAATATTATTATGGTCTTTAATTGAAAAATGTCATTTGAAAACTCCATCGGAAGATTCAGACAACACGCCGCTGCCTCTGCTATAGCAGACGACTGAAAGTGTATTTCCTGGATCATCCTGAAACTAAACAATAAACTGAAGTGCACCGGGAGTTTCCCATGTGCTCTCCAGAGGGAGGAATCTCAGAGCAGCGTGACTCAGAGGCTCCACGCGTGGGACAGCACGGCAGCACGCCTGGAGTGGGGAGCATGTGGATGCTGGGGCTCTGCACTGTGCTGGTGCCAGCGGGAAATTTCGGAGCAAGTAAAACTCCTGGCGCATTACAAAAATACCATCCCAGCCCTGTCCTGTTCCAGCTGATGTCAACACTCACTCCCCTGCCCCATCTCGCAGCTTTTGGAATCTCAGGCCACAATCACCGCGGAGAATTCCTTTCTGCTCAGTCACTGCCCTCTCTGTAGGGCTGCAGCCGCTCCTGTTCCCTTTCTCCTGACCCTTGTGTTCACGGTAACTGAAGTCATTTGTTTCCTCATCACACCGATACTGAGACATTACCCCGAGAGTTCAAGGCCAAAGTCTGCCCCCGGCGGCATCCCCCAGCTGACAGCCCTGTGACACAGGGTTTTTCTGGGAAACGCCGGGTTACTGCTGCAGTGTCCAGTGACAATTCTGGGATGGCTGTTCCCATCAGCAGGCTGAAGGCAGATTCTGCAGCCCACCAGGTAGCAGCAACAGCACTCTAGTGGCTGCTCCGCCCAGACTCCTCTCGTATCCCTTCCCTGTACCACAGTGCTCTCCTTCCAGAAAATAGAGCGGGGCAATGCAATATCAAGAAACAAAAAATAATTATTTTAGCCTTATTCTTTACCAGCAAGTTTTGCTTTTTTTTTTATCTATGCAGAATATAAATTAAGAGCATTGCAATATTTCCGAATTACTTAGCATTTAAATTGACAACTCAACAAGACAACGCTGAAGGATGAAAAGATAAACACATTTTGCAAGTATTAAAAGGTAGAGAAATCACTTTAGAATTTTTAGGATTTTCAGAGAATAAAACAGCTCCTGTTTAAAACACCATTTAGACAGCACTCCACTGTAGCTGAAGAGTACAGCTACATCATTTACTCTCTCTGCATCTACCAAATTCATTCCACTGATGTCATCAGCACCTTCAAACGACTGAATAATCTCATTCCCAACAACAAACGTTTGTTTACATGATCAATTCAATGCTTAACTATAAGCAAAAAGATACCATAATGCCAAGGAAATACTCAGTTGTATTTTTAATTAACTTATCAACAAAATTACTGAACATCTACATTTTGTTGGGTATTCTCGTCTTCACCAATTACTAATGGATTGTAAGAACACGACACATTGGGCCGACTACACATCTTATTTTAATACTGCTTTTAGCCAAGAAAATCAAACAAGATGTTTTCATGCCAACAGTTTTAGTTGAGTAACAGTATGCAGCAATTCCACAAAAATTGGAAGACTAATTTCTAAAATAAGCATTAGCTAAATAATCTCCTGAATAACAACTAAATTTAAAGTAATTTGGAAAAAGTACAGCTAAATCTCTTTTGGTTTTATTATTATTATTATTATTTCTTTTCCTTTTTAAAAAATCCTTTTTCTGAACTTATTGACAAACCCGAGGGAATACAGACTTTTTTTTCCAAGCAGTGAGTGTCATGTAGTCACATGCCTGCGGCAGTCCAGGCTAAAGAAAAACACTCTTCATTGCAACAGGCATGATGAAACTGTGAAAGCTGCAACACAGCAGAAAACGGTGGCCAAGACTGTTTTTTCAACAGCATCTACCAAAAATCACCTTTGTGCTGACAACACAGAACTTTATTAGTGTAATAAACTGCTCAGAGTTGTAACATTTAACTCTTCTGATACCACAAATAAGGCATGCAGTCAACTGCTTATTTCTTAACCTGGGCAGTAGCGTGGTCATTGGTTTCAAGTTCACCTATTTTCGAAGTACTTGTTTTGATCTTCCCTCCTGTGTGCATAGTTTCAACGGGGATCAGTGGGGCAGGACAAGACAATCACTGCTCTGTGTCCCAGGCTGGAGCCTGTGATAAAAGCCTTATCTGCTGCCGACCTGCCTGCAGAATTGCAATGCACACTGTTAGGTTTACCCAGCATTTTCCCAAGTAGCTGGCTTCAAGAACGTCTGCTTTCACGTCTGGGGAGAGCTGGGGCATGTGTTCCGGCCTGTGCTCAGACCCGGGGCTCGGGGCAGAGTCTCTGAGCTCCGGGAAGCGCAGCCCAAGGGCGCTGGCAGGTGGGATGTGCAGGGAACAGCTGGAAGGTTTCCCTGCTCCCCACAGCCCCATGGCACAGGAGCTCTCAGCTCCTCTCCTGGGGACAGCGGCTGGACGAGTGTGTTTGGGGGGTCAGGAGGAACTCCACTCTGGGGGAGGTTCCGATGAAAAAATTGCTTTCTATGTTTATTTTAATTTCCCAGAGTGCTGAGTAAAGGGAGTAAAAGCTCCAGGACTGCAGCAGCTTCCTGTTTACCTCTGGCAGCACTGAGTGGGAGCAGCAGGGAAAGGCCCAGGGAGTGGTGCTCACTCACCTACAGCAGAGCCCGCACCTGGGAGGTAACACGCATGTGGCTCAACACGAGTCCTCTTTATGAGCTGTCATGTTTTGATACTCGTGCAAAAATCAGATCTTACTTCAGACACTGTGGGAAATAAGGCTATTTGATATGTTGACTAAATCTTTGACTTAACTTTAAAAGAATCCAACCTTAGTATTCACTTCAGTGTATTCAGATACAAAGGTTTCCTTGGTTAATTATTACATAAATACAAACACGAATTTGTTTGAGCATTCCACCTCAGGAATAAGTAACACATCTTGCCAGTGGACCAAATTTACAAATTCACTTCAACTCCCAAAAAGTTAATCAAAAACCAACAGGAAGCAAAAATCTTGGGAGAAGCAGTAAATATCAGACCAAATCAATCTCACATATTGTGCACAAGACTCAGGCAGATACTAATCCACTTTCTCAGCTGTACATTCACCTCTGTCAGGAGGACACTTCATGCACAGCTTCATTCATCCTTGGCCAGGGCTTTGTTTTTACTTCAACCAATAATCACATTATGCCAGGGCATGCAGGTCCCACTGAGTGTCCAATGTCCACAACAGACAGATTCTCATAATCAGATTATCTTCCACCTGCACATAAAGCTAATATTGTCATTTCACTAATTTTCTAAAGCAGCTTTGACTATTCAGCTTGTAGAAGAAATACATTTAAAAAACAGCATGTAACACTTCAGTTGTATTGAATAATTGGCTTATTGTCATTTAATCAATATGCCAGTTTACTTCACTTGCTTTTATTACAGTTGCTTTCAAATTTCTTCCTCCATTTGCTAGAAGAAAGTGATGCTATCAGGACATGCATTAGATTCAGTCTCATAGATGCTGCATTGGCATAATTATGCTCTGACCACAGATGCCAGCCAAAGGAGCTGTTTCACAAAACCTGTAACTTTATTGCCTACTTGGCAGTATTATGCAAAAGACCAGATTTAAATGTCTTTTAAACCTTGCAATTCAGCATCAGCATCACAAATACACATAAGATTCCAACAATTTCTGTTGCAGGGGAAACCAAGTAAAAAGCCAAGTGTCAGCTTTGAGGAGAAACTGCTTCAGACCACTGCAGATTAATACCCTGGTTTTATTTAAGAGAACCTCTGTAGTGGTGCAATGTGATGCTGCAGTTTCTTTTCCCTTTAATTTCCCATTTCTATGTCTTTAGCAAAACGCTAAACTTCATAATGAAAACCCAGAGCAGGTGAAATTCAAGCTAAATCACAAGGTTTCAAAACTGGAGTAACTGAGAAAAACAATTGAAGTCTCAGATGCTGAACTGAGGCTGAAGACTTTGGCTTGCAGCACTTGGACACAAACCCACAATAAACTTAAATGCTTGTGATGTACCTTGCTTTCAACTTCTGGACTCATTCAATTTCAGACCTCTGACTCAAACCCACACGACATGAAATAATACTGAATTAAAATATAAACTAAAACCAGTTGAATTACTTTTTCATCTAAGCATAATATTCTGATTCACACAAGACAACTGTTCAGTGAACAGTGTCTCCTTCCCTCCACCCCAAACAACCTGGACATGAACAGACGCTCAGATTATCAAAATCCTTTAACTTTTGGCTGCTGCAATTCATGAGATTGTGATGCTCATAAAGCAGCTTTACCTTTTTCTACATTCCATGTCAAATGCAAGATTTGTGTTTCTTTAAAAAGAAAGTTCTGGCTTACGAAGCAACTTGCACTCAAGTAGCTTTTTTTCTAAGCTTACATGACAGCTTGATAAACAACATACTCCTTATGACCCCATCAAGACCACGGGAGCAGCTTAAAATCTTTCAGCCACTCTATAAATGCTGCCTGTGACTCCATCTTGCCTGACAAACACAATCTCCAGTGGTGTGCTAAAAGAGCGACCCAAATGCAATCCGTGGAGCTGTGCCTTTAGGCTGTTCCAGGTAAGGGTGCCCTGGCTGAGCCCCGTGGCTGGGAGCAAGGCACAAGGTGCACAACATACTCCCTCAGCAGGTACCCACTGCAGCCTTGTTTCTAACTACTCTCTGCAGAATTCTAATTAGATTTGACAAATCATTCCAATTCAGTTTCCTCCAACACCAATTCCCTTGCCTTCCCCACACCTGACCTAGAAACACTGAGGCACCCCTAAGTTAGATTGAGAATCAGAAGGAAAGCAAGAAACATTGGGAGCATTCCAGGAGCAATATCAAAACCAACTTCTTAAAAACCATTGACACTTCCTACAGGCTTCCCCAATGCTGACTAAGGGCTGAACATGCTGTAGTAGCACTTGGATAATCCTAAACCTGCAGACACACTTCCAGGGCTTTTACTGCAGCTGCTGGAAGGGACCAAGAGTTTTGTCCCATTTTCAATCTTATTCTGCTCCTACCCAGCTGCCCGGGTTTGTTCCTTTTACCCGTGGGCACATTCATTCCTGTCTCAGCTGGCCTTGGGCTCCTGCAGCAGTGAGAACACAGGGCTCAGGGCTTCCCGAGCATGATCCATAACAGCTCCCAGTCCTCACTGGGATTCAGGCATCCCCCATTAAGGCTCAGCAGAGTACCAGCCCTTACATAAACATGGCTAAGATTTTGCCAAATGTAATTAACCAGAGGATAATTCTGAATAAAGGAATGTGGTGATGTCTTTTTTTTAATAAGCGAATTGAGGTTCTCTGGGACCTAAACAGTGTGTAAACAAAGTTCATTACGAATTATTCAACACCTAAAATGCTGAAACTTATTGAGGCTTTCAGAAGCAAAATTCTTCTAATTATGAACACACAATTCACAAAGAACAAAGAATCATGAAATATCCAGGTATCTGTAATAACTTGCCAGTTTTATTTACGCCTAGTAAGGTTTAGTTGAGTAGAAAACAATTTACTTCTGGAGAAGGTATTTAGGCCAACAATCACCTGCAAGACTGCACAGAAAGAAAATTTTGAGGCAGCCTGTTTCTAAGGAAAGTATCCTTTAAAAAAAATAAAATTTAAAAGAGGACACATCTTATGTTTTCCTCCTTGTCTGCATATTTCAGATGACTAGCTGAAACCCTATGTTACAGATTCCATCTAATCTGTCTCACTGAAATGGACAATTCGTTCCAATCCTTATAGAGGTGGATCTTCAAATATCTTGTGTAAAGATAACTTTACACAAACACAGAAAAAGAGTATCAACAAAACTAAGTCCAGTAAGTCCAAATCCAGCAAGACCAGAGGAACTCCTTACACAGTTGGTTTTTCAACAAGCAAGGTTTGAAGGCTGCCAGCAGCTAAACCAGTCTGTGAGCCTTTGCTATGTGGCCATTAAGAACACAATTTTTAGTATTTCAAACTCATTCCTCATTAATAACCAAATTAATGAAAGCTATCATAATCACCTACGTTAAGGAAAACCTTGGGGTTTTCTCTTTACATTTTTTCAAAATTAAAAGAACACAGCAGCAGGAACTGTTCTTTAGTAAAGTTTGTAAATTGTTTACAAGCAGCACAAAATAATCCCTAGTGTAAGTCCTGTTGCATTTAAATGCAGAAACATAACCCAAAGCCTGTGGGCACTGGAATGCCTCATCTAGTTTGGCCTTTTAATAGGTAGATGAATAACCCTACTTCCCTATTAAGTTCTCTATGCAATACTGTAAGATCTTATTCTAATATTTCAGATATTTATTGATTTCATTCCAGTTGAACTGACTGAAAGACTGTTTGGTCTTGGACTGCATTTCTCACATTTTGTCACATTAGTGAAGCATTCAGAGGCAGCTGCAGACCAGGAGTGAAGTCAGGCTAAAGCTCCCAGTTCCCAGCCACATCATCTCCTACAGCTTCAGTCCTGCCAGTGTAGCAGCACTGCTGGTAACTGGGGCCACCGAGGTCACCTGAGGGCACCAGGCCCTACAGGACCTAAAGCATAAGCTGGAAAAGGGAGTAAAGGCACAAGACACAGAAAGCTTTTAACCCTTCCAGTAAATCAGGTGGGATTTGAAGCTCTGAGATTGGTAATTTAGCAACACAGGTTTGGGAGTCTCATTATCATTCTCAAAACGTCTGCTAAAGCCACAGAATCATAGAATATCCTGACTTAGAAGGGATCCACAGAAGTCCAACTCCATGTATAGGACATCCTCAAGAATCCCACCACGTGCCTGGGAGAGTGCTGACCACTCTCCTGGAGCTTTGTCAGGCTGGTGCTGTGACTACTGCCCTGGGGAGCCTATTGCAGTGCCCAACTACCCTCTGGGGGAAGAACCTTTCCCTGATGCCCAAACTAGACCACCCCTGACCCAACTTCAGGCCACTGCCTCAGGCCCTGTCACCGGTCAAAAGAGCGAAGAGATCAGTGTGTGTCCCTCCTCCTCCCCTCATGAGGAGGCTGTGCCTGCAGTGAGTTGTTCCCTCGGTGTTCTCCAGCTTCCCCTCACCATCTTCATGCTGTGCTTTGCACACTCTCTAACAGCTCCATATGGTGGTGCCCAGAACTGCCCCCAGCACTGGAGGTGAGGCTGCCCCAATGCAGAGCAGAGCAGGACAATCCCAGCCCTTGCCCACCTGATGCCCCCAGGACACCTGGCCCTCGTGGCTGCTCTCCTGTTCAAGCTGCCATCAGCCAGGACCCCAGGTCCCTTTTTCCATGGTGCTGCTCTCCAGTCTCTCACTCTCCAGTCTGTACACACATCCAGGGTAATTACCATACCTCAAACCTGAGCACATAAGTGAGAAAAACTTGTTTTCTACAAAACACACACAGTTCTATGTATCATATAGTGAAAAAATACATCACACATCGGCCATGTGTGTGATCATCTTCAGCCACCCCAGCCATCTGCCTGTGCCTTCTTCTTTCCCCTACAAAACATTAATTTGAACAACTATGTTATGCAGCTAAGCATGTCTCATCCAGTTAAGGAAAGCATCTCTTAAAATCTGTAGACTAAAGAATCAGACTATTAGATATGCATATGTGCTTCTGCATAATCCTTTTGCAATGCCTGACTGGCAGAATAATTTTTTTCCTGCTGAAACACAGTAAGAGGAATAAGAGGCAGCCTGCAGCTATCTTGCTTTGCAATTTGCTCCTGTCAAATCTCAATGTTTAGCAAGAGCTGATTTACATAGCACTTGCATGGGAGAGCATCAGGTAAAGCCCAGATTTCTAGAGAACAGCAGTAACTTAGTCATGGATGAGTCAATAATTGCCAGTTTAGCAAAACTAGCTATCAAAATGGACAAAACTTTGCAAATAAAGTGTCAGAGGTTTTGGTTATTAGTGGTGAAAAAAGGTGCCACAGAACATTTTGCAAATAAAAGTTGTGTCCAGCTGTAAAGAAGCTGTATTGTGTTGACAGCAGGTTTAAAAATGCTCTGCATTTTAAAGTCATTTGGTGACAGCTTGCATGACAGAAAGGCTTTCCTGTGTCTTCTAACACACACTTGTGGTCTGTGGGATACAGGCAATACCTGACACCAGCAATCCCACAGATTCCTACTAGAGATCTATCCTCAGGGACGTTTTGCCTATTTAGTGCTAATGTACCAATTATTTGTATCTTTTACTGCACTTTGAAAAACTGTCCAACACTCACCAGCAGTATCTGTACAGACTACTAAAAAGATAAAAACTTATTTGTAATCTACTGCTAAAGTCACATGTTTTATATACAGGCATTTAAGTAATAACATGACATTCACATAACCATGTTCATGAATTACAAATGTACATCTGTACATGCATTTTCATCTCCACGACCTTACTGCAAAGTACAAGATAGGACTTCTTTGCCTTTATACAACATATTTCATTGCAAATTTCCCAGTAGGATGTACTGCCAGGAAAATCTGCACTTTGAAAAGGACCAGGAAAATGATCCAATATTTACACACACCGTTGCCTGAGCAAGCCTAAACCTGTTTAGAACTACTAGTAAAGACATAACTTAGACATCACATTACATCATGACAGATAACATTTAAGGAACAAAGCCCCAAAATCACGCTGAAAGCCTGTAATGAATTGGAGCATGCCCTTTGGGATTGGCAGCTGAAGACAAAAGACCTCTGCAAAAGCTTGCTGAGAGTTAAAGATGTAAAGGGAAGGCATGAGGAAGGCAACTGTAGAAGGTGAGAGCAAAGACTGAGAGTCAGGCAAGTATTTCAATAGCTGATCTGTGGGTAGGAGGACAAATACATTTCCTATACGAGGTTAGAATCAGAGAAGGTGTCAGACTGAACCAATTCCATCAGCAATATTAAAGGCTTATGAACAGATGGAAAGAGTCTACTAAGGCAGAGCTGAAGGAGCAAAACTTAACATGGAAATTGGAAGCAGCTTGCCTGGACCAGACTAGGCTCCCACCATCTTGCCAGCCCAGACCATTCCACCATTCCCTCTTAGAATTATTTCCCTTATTCTCTTCCCTGTTCAACGAAGTTCTGTCACTCAGCCTATGTGGACCAAGTCACATCTCCCTCAGAGAAGGCACAACATAGTTGGCATGGATCATCTGTGAAAACCAGCAGAGGATTCCAGCCCTCTCTCCTGCTATGGATAATTTAGGCTCCTAGGAGAGCTCCACAACACAGTCCATGGCAGCTGTTAGGGACATGCCTCAGATTTATTCCTCACTCCATCCTTATTAAATTGGCACCAGCACAAAACAACACCCACAGCGTGATCACAAAGGCTCTGCACTGCTTTGCAACTTTGGGAGGTTCTCCCACATTGTCACACTAGACACTGGAAGGAAGAGCAGGAACAAGGGGGCAAAACTGTATGTTTTACCACAGTGTAGTAGCAAATGGATAGAAAACAGAAAAGTAATTCCTCCACCTGCTAGTTCTAATACATACAGTGTCCTGACCTGCCCTGACTTAAAACACCACCTTAAAAAAACAAAAGCTAGTTAGTTTTTCATTCTTGAATATATTCCAAAGTCTTCAAAAATACAAAGAAAGAAAAATAATAGCCTAGGCATCTCATTGAGGTGGATGCAAAAAAAGTAGGTTGGTTCATTTAAATGAGGTTGACTTCTACTCCCCTGATGAGTTTCAATTGGTCAAGTACAATTCCAATACAAGCCCTAAAAGGACACAATTAGCTACAGAATGTAGTTTCATTGTTCACTGTATCCTGTTACCAGACTGAACATAATTTTAGCTACTAAATTTGAGCTTCTTTGTTTTAGCAATCAGATATTAATTTCCCCTTTGTTTTTTTTCTTTTCCTGTTTGTACACCTGCACTATCAATGAGCAAACAGCAACAAGATTAGTATTTTAGAGTTAACCTACTACTCCACACCTGTAAAGAGCAAGATGATAAAATATTTTTGAAGGCTTGGGGGGGAAAAAAAATCCAATACAAACACCATTACAACCTTGACTTCTATCTTTAAGATCTCAGTGTAGTTACCAGGCAAAATAACCTTGAAATAAAAATGTATATTCTATGTCTGCTTCAGATGTAAAATGAATGACCATAGCTACCTCCCCACAGGGAGTTACCATCACAATTACTGACTCTCCACCTACATATTTTGAAGTGCGGACTAGGAAGAACTCCCCAGCATCTGAAGCTCTTCTAGAACAGTAAAAGTTAAAAGTGGTATTTTTGACTGAAGTCTCCCCCTCACCTAAGTTAAGAGCTGTTTAACCATTTTTGAGTATCAGAGACCCAGTAAAACCACACTGGGTGGGTTACAGCCAGACTGACAGGAGCAGTTTTGCTCGCTTTGCCCGTCTCAGTCCCAGGCTGGACTCCAGCCCCACTCAGAGAAGACCCCACAGAGCTGCAGGGTAAAGACTGTTCTCTGCTTCATTGAAAATGTCTTCTGGTCTCAGAACAGACCCACAGATGGGACAAGTCGAGGGAAAAAGTCACCTAATGGCCACAGGAGCAGGAACACTCAGCCTGCTGTATCATTAAGAAATGAACAAAAGAAAACCTGATTTCAGTAGGTGAACTCTCTGGAGGTGTGTCAGACTAAATAGCTCTCCATGACTAATTCATTAACTGTGGTAACAACACACTCCTCCATTACAAACTACCACCTCCAGAACATCCATCAGAACATCCTCAGTGGTTTATGAAGTACCTGCCTATAGTGTAAGGGTACAGGTTGTACAGTACAGCCCAAACAGACCTGCTTCAGCACTTGTCAGCTTCCACACCGCTAAGCCTCTTTTCAGAATAAACAGCTCTTAAATTCCTCTCCCCAAAAGAAATGCTCAGTTGTTCAAGTCTATAAACTTATCCTGTGGCATTGAAACAGGGATTTAAAACTCTGCATTATGCTCTGTTCTTCTGGATTGATTTCAGACATTCCTTTCTTGTTCATAACTGGAGGTTTTGGTTCTGTCAAGACTGTCTCCATAAAGGATTAATTTTAGGCATTCTGACACATGCAGCTGAACTTATTTAGTCTCAGTTCAAATACAGATTGTAATAATTAAGAACAAGAAAAGATCAATCTCAGGACTAATAAAATAAAGATTAATTTCTGCAGTCCTAAGTTCGTCTCTTTACTGGTGAATTGCATGGAAACAGATAAGGCAGCCAGCTATTCCAGAGTGAAGTAGCGCCTATACTGTCAGTGATTACAATGCTTTCCTGAAATATATTGCATTTGCTTCTTTCTCAATATGGCTTTAAAAATGACCATTTAAGAAAGCAGATTAAGGGCTTGGGGTTCCCTCCTCATTCCTAAATCTGTACAGAAGACATGAGCCCTTTACAATAAAAGTCTCAGGAAAAATATCAAAGAGAAAGTTAGGAGATGCAAGTGAGTTGATGTTCTGAATATTGTTTATTTTTCCACAGTTAAAGACTCGAGTGCTCATTTCACTTAAGTACTCAGTAACACTCACTAATTCCAACTCTTTATAACACAAAACACACCACTACTAACGTGTAGACCCACGGAAGCTCCACTGGAGAACAAGGATTTGCACCCACATAAATACAAGCTTTTAGTATTGTGAAGCCATGCCCACCTATCTGAAGGGACCCCACCAGTGCCACCAACCATCACTGCAACTCCAGGCAGAAAACTGCACCATGCACAGCTGCAAAGGAAATGGACTCCTGTGCCTCTGCCAAGATTAAGCCATGGCTGGAGGCAGGTTCGATTGCCCAGGAACACTGGATCAGCCCTCTCCTTTAGCGAGGGATGTCCATTCTGTCTAGAACAATACCAAATATGGGAATAAGCAGCCACTGCCACACTTCCTCTCAAGTGCTCCTAGAATGTACTGAGAATAAAAACACAAAGTCAACGACAGGAAGAAACCACTGCTGGTCATGAACTTATTCTGCATATTGAGATCAGGTCTCTGTGGACTGGGTGTGCTGGTATTTCAGGCATTAAGAACCCTGGAACCAGAATTCCTATTACTACTAGAAAAGCTTTAACAAATAGTACTCATGGGAACAGCGCTGAGGCCCCTGGGGCAGTCAGCTGGGTTACTGACACTGGAACTCACAAACCAAGTATTCCTTTCAACATCAGAACTGCCAGTTACCAACAGTCCTATCTAGGAGAAATAATCAATAAATAATTAATCACTGTGAAATATTAATTACCAATAGTCACACAATTATGTGAAATAATCCATTCTCTCTGTGCTACTCAAGTTCAACCACTTTGTAGCCTCAAACACTTCATTACATATTTCTGAGAGTGAGGTTAAAGTCACTGGAGGCTGTACAGAACACATTCTGTGTGCTGAAGGCAGCTTCAAGCTAGAACAGATTAATCTCATTTATCATATATACCCACTAAAACCACAACGGAAGCCATTTCAGTTTTATCAAATTTAAGTTTTGCTGACTACATACTGGAATATATGCTGATTTGTTATTTAAAGCAAGTATCAAATTGGGCAAATTTTTATTTTCTCCAATACACTGAATCTAGTCCTTTATTGCTATGCAGATATATATTATAGACTGCTGAGAGACAAGAGTGACAATTATAGACAAATATCTAAGCTGCTTAAGAAACCAGGCTCAGTTGTTAAAAAGAGGTACTCAACTATCTAGAGTTTCAGATACTGGATACTCAGGTACTGCCTAGTCCTCTTTCACTTGTAGGTACACTTCTGACCTGACTCGCTCTGCTGAAGACCTTTCCTTCTCATCTGAAAACAGCTCATGCTTTGAACTCCGTGGTTGCAACTCAACGCTGAGACAAAAAACAACGAAAGCACAGCAAAACAGCAAAAGCAGTGGCCTCTCCTACAATGAAGTCATTCTCCCCACTCCCAACTCTGCTTCAAATGGAGCTCAAGATTTTGCTCATTAAAGGCCAGACCTCAGCTCAGACCTCCACAGAGCCATAACAGGATCTCCACTCGTTACAAAACATCCCAGTCTCCTTTTTCCCTGGGTCAAGTCTAATCCTTCTTTAAAATCCGTAACAAATAGCAGTCTGTGGAAGTTACTCCAAGCTCTATTTGCTGGCAGTCTCTTCCTGTAACAACAATCACCAACACGGGCCCTGGGTCCTGCCAGGGCTCTGAAGCACTGCCCTGGGTCCTGCCAGGACTTTGCCCCCAGCCATGGAAAGCACTGGCCACCAAATGGCCAAGGGGCTGCTGAGTCCCACCCTCAGCTGGGAGAAGGTCCCTCCTCACAGCAGCACTGTGTGCCAGTGCCACCAGCACACCCAGCAAAGGTGGCTGCAGACAGCTGGGACAATGAACCCTCAGCTGCCCCAGGGAAAAGCAGGGAGAGACTGCAAAGCCAACAGCCACAGCAGATAATAGTGGCCAACAGTCTGGGTACAGCTCAGGACAGAATCAGGCAGTTTTTGCTCTTTTGCAATAGATTTCTCAGCAGGTTTACACTGCTCCTCCATAGCAGGAGGCTGCTGCTTCCCCCTCCACCAGGGCACATCAATTCCAAAAGGCACCTTACTTCAGTCTGCTCAAGTCCTGCAGGATACACAAAAAACAGCCAGGATCTCCTCCAGAACTGAACACATCCAAACTGCCCTGCTCTGAGATGCTATTTTTGCTTTTCCACTGCAAAGACCAGAATGTTTTTGTAGGAAATTCTGGTTTGCTGAATCTAGCAATTACTAACCAATATAGCAGTTCCCAGTGTATACTTGAGGGGAAGCACGGAAAAAGGCTTTGGAGACTACCAACAACACAGCATCAAGTGGGGGAAACATGACTGTGAGTAAGGCACAGTTTTTAAGTGGAGAAAATAAATCCAGCTGTATAATTCTGTTCTTAGTGGATGCATAATATTTTAATTGGCCAAGTCAAATATTTGTTTTCTGGATTTCAGGCAATTCAAACTAATCAAGTTTACATGTGAAGTGGGATATTTCATGGTACAGAAACTACATGTAATAAAGTCATGCTTAGTAATATATCAGTTTTCATTGTAGCCAAATTTTGAATTCAAACTGTAGTAGGAAAGGAATGAGAAGTTTCCTGATAGGAGTGGTGTATTTAATTTCACCTGCTCTCATAAAAATGACACTATCAAGAGTCAACAAAAAAAATACGGAACTAAGACACAAGAGTCTAATATAACTAGGAATTCCCATGACTAATTATTTTTCCCAGCTGATTGCATGCTGTCACTGATTCCTTCAAAAACATAATCTATATTTAGCTAGACAGTAGAAATAATTATGCAAAATCCAAGTTTCTTTTGCCTTACCAGAAGATACCATAGATTTATCTACTACATCCAACTTTGTAGACAGCTTATACCTCTGTGGCCTGAAAGCAAGAATGGGTGGATTTGTAGCTTTATATCCTTTTTGGAATGAATCTAACCACATTTTTAATTGCCCAATTAATTTAAGTATATATGTAGTCTGACTGTTCTCAATTATTGTTATAAATACTTTTGCACATTCCTCTTTCTTTAGGTATGTACTGAATACAGGTGGGTATCAGTACAGGAAAACAAATTCTTTCAAAATTAGTAAGTGGACAAATTAAATGCTCCTCAAATACTGAAAGAAAAAACAAATGCTTAAACTTAAAAGTATGCTCTTGCTTTTAAGTCCCATGAAATGGCTTTTAAGATCAGGTTTAATCAAAGCTCTCCTTCAGTATGCCTCAAGAACACCCTCCCACTTAGCAAAAGAAGTATTTTCTGGTTCATATATCAAAACAGCTGCAGTAAGTCTAAAACCCAAGTGACCAGGAGGTGACCATGCCAGTGTGTGGCAGAAGGAGCACACCAGCTGAAAGATGTTTGCAATAGCGAGGTAAACATTTCCCCTCGGCATGTTCCTGCTACCCCTCAGAGCACAAAAGGAGCTATAAAGGGTCCAGGGCTCACAACCCCAGGGACTCCAAACGCGTTGGCAGCAGTAAACACACTTTGCATCTGTGCACTTCTTTACAAAGCCGGGAATAACACAGGCTTGCAAGTTATTGCAAAAGCAAATTTGGAAGCACTTAGGCATTTGTGCAGACTTGTATCCTTCAAGGCAGGGAAAAAAAAACAAACCAAAACAAGATGAGACAAGCTCTCGACTACCGCTTGGCACTGCAAACATATTACTAACAAGAGGCTCCAACTCCATCTCTCTGTATTGCTGCTATTAGCAATATCCAACTCAAAGCACAGGAAAAGACATCAATCACTGCAAAAGATAACAGTGCACGTTGGTAAACTGCCTAGAATTTAAAGCCTCACAAATGTTGTGGAATGTCAGACTGAAAACAGAAGACTGTCCTAGGGTGCAAGATCAAACATCAGGCAGCATATTTCATAAGACACAAGCAGGAAAGACTTTAAAGCCGTTGAAAACACTTTGCTTGTTTTATAGAGGGTATCAGGCTGCATTGTTCCAACTTGAACATGACTTCAACACTTAAATTAGACAAGGCTGACCAAGAAGTGGTTACAGACTCAGGCTCAGCTGATGACAGTGATTCAGTGAGTGGTTCTGAGCTGGCAAGGAAAAAAAGCCCCACACTTCCTGTACAGGGACAAGTGCAGCAAGTCACTACGAGACTGCTAATCCTCTTTGAAGGATGCCAACAAAAACCTCTCATTTAGACTTCAGATTGCTGAAAAAAGCATGAAAATAGCTTCTAGAAGCACATGTTTTTGCAGAAACTATTTATGTCCCCTTTTTTTGAAGGAGTCTAAAGAAAAAACATCTATCATCACTCCACCCCAAAACCATTCCACTGATCCCCTGAAAGCCAGAAGTGCCTTCCACCAGACACATCTGGCAGCAGAAAAATCACACACATGACAAGACGGCAGAACACCAGACCCATTTTATAATACTTTTGACACTTCCAGGACAGTGTTGATCACAAAGATACTCAAGATCTGCTAACATCTAGCTTTAACTTTCAAGTTCACAATTAGTAAGATATGTTACTAGATAAGCCTTTGCACTTTAAAAGCACCTTCTAAGTAGGTTTCCCAGTAAGCATCACTTCTGATAGCTCTGACTCATGCTCCAATTGCCAGCACTGCTTTCTTTGTCAGCGCTCACGTTTGTTTTGTTTAAAAAAAGTATTTCCAGTTTCAACTAAAAAAATTAAATTCAGAATTTTTTTAAATTACATTTTATAGTTTATGAACCCAATTCATGAGTGGTTTTAGGATCAATTAAATGCTGCTGTGTCTTTGGAAAAACACCTTGACCACACCCTTCTTCCTAAGCTGTTTACATTACAGACTCTTGGGTTTAGAGGTACTTGCTTGTGTAGAGGACACCATCAAACCCCAAAGCTGTTGCCATGAAGCATATTTAACAGAAGGGACAGAAAACACCTGTGAGGTTCAGTGTGTGGAAAAGCTGTAGACCAAGACACCTTTTCTGATCACAGCAATGGCTCAGTCAAGCAGAGAGAACGGATCCCATGCACTGCCAGGACTTGACTGCACACCTGGCATCCCCAGGGAGTATTCACAGATTTGAACAAGTGAGGGAGGAAAGCAGTAGGTGGAGGATAGGAAAGCTGGAAGATGAGGATGAGTCAGGAGAGGAGTGACAACCATACTTCCTGGGCAGGACAGTTACTGGCATCTCAGGAATGTGGGGAAGGGAGTAGGAGATGGGAAAGACTGAATTGAGCTCAGGAAGGTCTGACTAAATTACAGTTCCTCACACCCAAGCTGCCCCAGGAGTGCCACGGGAGGCTGAGTTTGAGGCGAACGGCTGAGCAAGTCCTCAGAGACAGCTCTCAGTGCTCATCTGATAGGAAAAAAAAAATCTTACTTCCATTTTTCTCTGATATTTACGAGTACTTTTAAAGCCATAGTAGAAATAATAAAAGCCAATCAACACACTACAGCTATCCAGAGTCCTCTGACTACGGCAGCTCCAGAAGTCAGCAGGCACTCCATACTCCATGGAATACTTCCCCATACACAGGCAGTACAAAAACCCACTTGCATCAGAGTTTAAAACAACGCTGGTCATTTGCTAGCGACCAGCATCAATCAGAAAAGCTCCTTGGCAGACCACAGGCAGTGAAGAAGTGAATAGTGTTCAACAGATGAGAAAACGTGAGAGAACCTTTATATGATTTTCCCCAAAAGGTTTATTAGCCTTTTGTGCTGAGGTAAATTTTGCTGCTCATATTCATGGTCAGAGTTTGGTTAGTACATAGTTGGCTTAACTCAAAGAGCTACCAGTGATGCAAGCCAACTTATCAAAGTCTCTGCCTGGATTTCTGTGCTTGCAGAGGAACTGAAATATTTTCCAAATCCTTATTTTCGTAGCACACAATATACTAACACACTCCTCCCAGTTCCAAGAACTGATTCAATTTTACTGCTTCTAGTCTAGCACGGTTAACTCCCAGAACAAAACTCTTGTTAATCAGGTGCTAAATCCCTTTCTAACAGTTCTTAATGTCTTTCAGTAGCCACACAACACCTAGATCTGGAATGCAGCTCCCTAAAAAAAGCAGACTGCAGTATTGCATTACAAGAGTGCTTTAGGAAACTGAAAAGGAAAGCAGGCGAATTTGTCATTTATAAGCCATTTCTTGTGGCAATAACCAGAACCAAAGGGTAAGCAAAAGCCTGACAACTTGCAGGCCAGTCCCAGGCTGGTCTCCATCAGCAGAACTACAAAGATCTGTGTCAGAACTCTTCAGGGAACTACAGGAAACTTGCTCCCAGGGTTAGCCTGGCAAAGTAAGAGCTGGGAGCCCAGGAGGAAAAATCACCTATCTTTTTGCTCCCTTCCTCATCACAACATGCAGCAACTAAGTTAGGCTTTATTAATATAAAGGATTTTTCTGCAACTCTGAAGATCTTTATTTACATGTTCTGTACATGAGCATCATTAATGTATACATGTATACTATATCAGAATACAAATCCAAACACACAGGAATTCCTTATGCTGAAATTGGGAGTACCAAAGCCTTTATTCTCTGTTATATACCTTGGATAGAGCAGTGCATGACCATTTAGATCAATGACACTTTTAGACTAACTCCTAAGACTGAGAAGACAATATACTGGTATTTATGAAGTCAAAATATTTTAAATTACTATAAAAGGTGATAATAACAGTTCTCTAAAGAGATGTACAACTTTTTAGTGTTTCAAGCAAGGTAACACACTTTCCATGTTAAGATGGGAACATTACTAAGATATTACTGAAAACTCGTAAAAGCTTAATATTCCATGTGCTAACCATGACAAAGCTCGTTTTAACTTCACCCATGCCACATGTGCAGCAATGCCTTAAGAACAAGGCAGTGAGACTGGTGAATGTTATTCCTTTAAGTTAAGAAAAAGTAGCTGCAGTTTAGTTAAACTACGAATTGCATTGCCACTCCACTTCCTCCACAATATGTTATGTATGTAGAACAGAAACAAAACACATGTCTGGAAGGCAAAAGAGATGATGAGAAAATTGCTTAAGAGGTGCATACATATACAATCACATGTTCAGGTTTCAGCTGCAAAAGTTGCATTTGAGTAACATTCTGCATACATTAGCATCTTCAGAAAAAGTGCTCTACGTACACAGTATACCCGTAATCCTAGAGGTCTAAACTAGGAACACAAACAAGCATGCACACAATGCAAGCCTAAACAAAACACATCAAGTACTGCTGTGTTTTAGTATATTTTATATATCAGCCAGAAAGAAACATCATATAGCTGGAAGATTTTCCATTAATGCACCTCCAGATATAACGCAAAGCACATGCTGCTGCCCTCCCTAGTACTGCACATTTGGCAGAAAGAAAGGTTTGAGCTTAGGCTACCGTCTGCAGCACCAGACAGAAAAGCACCCTTCAAACACAGAAGCATCACTGTCTTCCTTGTGACTTCCCTGCAGAAAAAAAGAGACTTAAGATAGTACAAGGTGCCAGTTGCCATCACACATTCACTATTTCAGGACTGAATTCTAAAGGCCAGCAAGGCTAACCCAATCTTCTACTTCTGCAGACTTTCATAGGCACGACATGGAATCGAGGCATCCTCAGCTTCTTGATGGACTGGGCTATAAATGTCTGCCCTCTTCTGATGTCAAACTGCTATAAAAAAAGGTTCCTTTTTTAAAATCAGCCTTCCATCTTTGCTGAAGAGGTGGAACCAAGAAGACACCAAGTACACCCAGATAAAATACACATACTGACTGCAGTGTTAGAGAAAATTGCTTGGCATTGAAGTACTGGTTAAAGGTAACATAGAAACACATTGTTCTTTTAACATAAGTATATTAGACAACCCTGGCTTGCTCAACAACTTGTGAGCTAATCCAGATACTGCTGATCCTGTTTTCTCTCGAGAGCTCTCCCTTCTCACTCTCACACATTGTACCAATTTGCCCAACAAATTTTTGGTACAAAAACTCAGCAGAAGTACTCTGGAACAGAGACTATACCAAAGCAGGCAAAGTTGATCACTGATGGGTTGCTGTTGGGGTGGAGCATTTATTTGATTTCGTGGTTGGCTTTTTTCCTAAATATAGTAGCAGTTTCTGCCTTAGAAAATACTTGCTGACTGACATCCAAAGTTTTATCCTTAGGAGAGTCAAAGTCAGCTGACTGTACTCAGGGGAACAATCTTTCCCTGAAGACTAAAGAGCTACTTTAAATGAAAGGTTAAAGATCATTTTTGTAACATGGTATGGATTTTCCATCCAATTCAAGATCCTCTAATGCATCTTCATGAACTACGCCATGACATGAAGGTTCTAACTCACAGTATAACAGCACAAAGTTCAGCTGATCATATGCTTCCTTTCGAGCAAGTTCCAGCTTAGTTTCACCATGAGGCTTCCTGCACATTAGGGACATAGCCCTTCACTAGAGGGGGACTACTTGGCACCGACATAACACCCAGTTTTTGAAGATTTAAAAGCTTCAGCTAAGCTGTTAGGATTCTTCTATTTTGAATTTAAAACACTGAAACACAAAGGTAACAAAATGGATGCATT
Organism: Sylvia atricapilla; assembly: GCF_009819655.1. Taxonomy (NCBI): domain Eukaryota; kingdom Metazoa; phylum Chordata; class Aves; order Passeriformes; family Sylviidae; genus Sylvia; species Sylvia atricapilla. The sequence continues at coordinate 14,293,484 of NC_089152.1, forward strand.
TCAAGAGAAAAATTTTAAGCTGCCATATGTTCCTTTTACTTGTCAGCTTTACTCTTCAGCAGTTTTGACCTGCTGTTGCTCATTCCCACCTTGTACTGCCATGTACAGCCATGAAACTGCTCACCCATTCCATGCCTGCAGATTTGCTCCTGAAACCATCCTGTTAACTTGACACAGATATTGATCTGGATTAAAAATAAACCAGCAGAAAGGAGCAGCCTTATTGCTAAGGGCAGAGAGCTTTGCAGTGTGCCAGCTGAGCTGGGCGGGGCAGTGCTCCATGGCCCGGGCTGGCAAAGGCCCCGGGGACAGACCGGGGACAGCCCGGGGACAGACCGGGGACAGCCCGGGGACAGACCGGGGACATGGCCCCAGAAGCACCAACAGCACCTGTGTCAGTGGCAACTCAGCACCCTGCACTGGGGAGCCTGTCAGAACGGGAAAGGATCACTCTGAGGACTACAGTGAAGAAGATATGGCAGAAAAGACTCGATTTAGAAAACGTAAAACACTTGAAACATTCAGCTGCTTTCACCCCTCAGACATCAAAACTGTTAAGACAAAAATAAGGGGAATAATGCAAGTTTTTTTATACAGCACAGAGAATGAGTGTAAAGTTTCAGGATATTAGTAGCATGATTCATGTTCATCAGCAGTCATTGTAAGTCCTGCCAGGCAAACCTTCTGCCAACTAAGTTACAAAATACTACCTTCTAATGACTATCAAACAATTGTTTGGGCATAATTATTTGAAAAAACAGCACTTTTAAAATCATTATTTTCTGGTTTTGTTGTAATAATTACTTACCAATAATCAAAAAAAGCAATTCATATTATTTTGAGATATCACAGCGAAAAATTACTTCAGTATCAAATTAAAAGGGGGGGAATAGCTATCTGAATACACCCCTAAAAAGCGTATCTTGTGGAAGAAAGTAATTCTCTTATTTTGATGAGGTAAATCTCACAGAGTATGTTGCCAGTTACTTATATGTATTTGCAAAAATTACTTTAATGAAAACGTTTCATTAAAAATAAATGAATGGAGCCCACAGCAGATCAACTAGCAGATTGATCTCAAAGTATTACTAGTATCAGGCAGACATATCTGAAGCACCTGCAACAAAGACTTCCAGCCCTTTTTAACCTGTCAGCAATGACCCATCCTCTGCCAAGGAGCCCATTTGTGCCACAGGTGTCTGTGCCACAGAAGGTACTAGAGGAGCAAAGATTGAGGCTGATAAGTTGCTCTGAATCACCTGGCAAAACAACCAACCCCCAGGGAACACAAGCACCTATCTCATTCAAAGCTCCTGACCAAAAACAGCTTTATAGGAGCTAGTCGGCATCGTTAGCCTTGACTTCAAGAGAAGTTGTAGCTTCCTAACATCTGCAATGTTTTATTTAAAGCAAAGACTGTGCTCCACATAGACGTAACCACGTACAACTTGACTTGCCTCAGGAAGTCAAATGGCAATAAGAAAGGCATCCTTGAAAAGGTATTGGGAGTGAAGCTCTGAACACACAAGAACTAGGCTGGTCAGTCTTTAGACTTAACTTTACTTAAACTTCAGCAGAAATACTGCAGAAGTTCTTCCAGTATCTCAACACTCAGCTCTTTAGTACTCTGCTTTAGAACAGTTTCAAGTAAATTGCTTGTTTAAAAGTTATGGATTTTTTAGCCTAGTTTATTACCACACAGGACTGTTCACCACTTGCTCTTGGTTCTTGTGTAACAGGTAGACATCATCGTTATTTGGATTACTTCAGGATGAAAGCTATTATCCATCATCAGGGGACAATTACTAAAGACGAGCCAGGTTCACCTGCCGAGCCTCAGTTTTCCCTCAGCCTAGCAGTGAGGTGTTTTCTGATATCGCCCGTGTCCCCTGGTCAGCAGCAGCGCACAGCGGCGGTGCCCCATCCCCGGGGCTCGGGCACAGCCGAGCGCTGCCGGCACCGGCGAGACCCGGCACCGGGCACGGCGGGGCTGTGCCTGTGCCCGCCGGGACCGCCCCGCCAGCGCCCTCAGACACAGCCGTCACCTGTTGTCCGACCCGTGCCAGGGGATTCCTCCCGCCCGAGGACTCCAACGCCCAGCACCGCTCCGTGTCCCAAGCGGCGGGAGAGGGCGGCAGCCCGCCCCGTCCCCACAGGCGGCGCCGGCCCTGCCCACGCCCCGCGATGGGACGGGCGGCTTCGGGACCACACTGACGGCACCGACCCGGGTCCCCGGGGCCTCGGCAAGTGCCTGGCACGGCCCGGCTCCCCACAGGCCGGCGCTGTTACACAACCCCTCCCGGGCCAGGAGCGGGACACGGGGCGCTGCCGCGGCCCCTTCCCGGCACCGCGCGAGGGGACGCGACAGCCGCGCTCCCGCCCTCGCCCCGCGGGCCCCGGCCCCGCCACAGCCGCCCCGGCCCCGCTCGGCCCCGTGCCGAGCTCCCCGCTCACCATCGCGGCTGCTCGGCGCGGCGCTGCCCGCGGCTCTGCCCAGACACGCCGGCGCCCCGGGACGGAGGGACGGGCGGGCTGAGGGGCGGGGCCGGGCCGCGGCTCCGCCCTCCCCGCGTGCGCAGCTGGCGGCCGGCCGGGGCGGGGCCGGGGCTGAGGGCGCGGGAAGGGAGCGGAGGGGACCCAGGGACCGAGGGAAGGGAGCGGAGGGGACCGAGGGACGGAGGGACGGGCGGCGGGACAGAGGGGGCGGAGGGGACGGGCCGTGTGTCCATAAATGGAGAACTCGCCGCGCCACGGCCACTGGCCGCACTCCGGGACGCCGTTGCCTGAGGGAATCCCGGCGCCGCGGCTCGCAGCTCCGGCCCGGGGCCCGGGCGGCCGCTGCTCCTGGAGCCCCCGGGACAAGCACCGGGACAAGCGCCCGCCGCAGAGCGCTGACGGCCCTTCAGCCAGCGGAGCGGCCGGACCCGCAGGTGTGCTGCGTGCGCTGCCCTCCTCCCGCAGACCCACAGAGCTGAGGCGCTGCTCTTCCCTGGAAACGCCGGAAAGAACGATGGGTCTTGTCACCGGGAGGAGGCTGAAACAAGTGCTACAGGCATCTCACAGACGCCAAACAAGGCAGGGGCCCGCAGGCAGCCGGCATCTGCTGCGCCTTGCTCAGCTCCTTCTGGCCAGGACACGAGCAGCACGACTTCAGGGCTGCGCTTTCTAAGCGAGCAAACCACTGAACCCGCCCGAAGCTGACTACTGTAGTCCTGCTAACTCACGTTTCACCTCAGGCTTGAAGCCGTGCTCTGGGCTCCAATGGGTTCCTAACGCCACTTCTATGGCAGAATATAAATAAAATGGAAACAACATAATGTAACAATCGTAACAACAGCCAGCCCCCGAGTAATATGTTGATACTGCTTCCAAACCACTTTGAAAGCCATTCCTAATGGGTAAAGATCCTGGGTTTCATCAATAGATTGTACTGGGGTTTCGTTTATTTCTGATTAAAAAGAAGCACAGTTATTGGTAAAAATAGGGAGTAGTTTGTACCCAATATGTGTGTTCGATTTTTATTCTTTTTATGAACAAAATAAGGACTCATGGCCACACTAATTTAGAGATTAGGCATAAGCAGATTCACTCCTGGCCCTTTGGAGGAGAACACTGCTCTGGCGGCTCCGAGCCGGGTGCAGGTTGTGCAGCCAGAGCTGCCCGTGCAGAGGAAGGGCAGCGCTGTCAGGACACACCTCTGTCCTCACCGAAGTGACTGCAGGACAGGTGTGATGGGGGCAGACACTGAACACATGGCTGATCACGTGTTACAAACTCAAACCACCCTGACTTCAACACAACTTCAACTATTTACCTGCTCCCTCTCATGTCCCACGGACTTCGGTAGTTTGGATGAAACACAACAGTCCTTTGGGCATGTTTCATCCTTGGTTTTAAAGAATGAACAAAAACACTTCTCAGCTCAGCTGGGCTTGTGCTGTGTAATTACTGATCATGTGAAGTTTGGGATTTCCAGAGTGGATTGCTTGGATGTCGGCTGACTTTGATAGGAGAAGTAGGGAATATTTTCATTGAGAAAACAGCTGGGTGGCAAATACAACCTGCAACAGCTATTGAAGCATAAATATATCTGATAGTGCTAATAGTGCAGAGAACTTCACAGGAGATAAGTTTCATGGTTTGATTCTCTACAGAAGGTGAGTACAGCAGTTTTATGGAAATAGGACAAAAATAATTTGCCTAGTATTTCATTTGAACATGAAAATCATACATAAAATTATGAGACTGATAAAAAAAGCAGTGAGAATGGTTCTGCAAGAGTCCAGAGAGTGTATGTATATTGGGCCAACAGAACATAGAAAATCAATACAGGTTTTGTAGACTTTTCTATTTGCTTTGGATGTGGGTCTGTTTAATGTACAGGTAAATTTTCTGAAGAGGTGTATATTTGTATGTATGTGTGTTTACATACATAGGAACATCTTTATAACAAGTTATGAATAAGGAAAAACAAGGCTGTGGAAGAATAGTTAAAAAGTGCATCCACACTGGCCAGCTAATCAAGAAACTGGTCCTGAGTTCACTGAAAGGAATGTTTGCTACTGGGCCCATCTACTCTACATGGACTGCAAGATGACTTTGAACAAAATTTCTGGAGCTGAAAGAACTGGTGCTGTGCATCTATCTGCATGAACCTTTGCTAAGCACTGAGTGGACCAAACACAGTCTAATTCACAATAAACTCTTCATGCTTTTAAACATTCTACTTATTTTAATGATAAACATCAAATTCCCAAACTGCCTATATAAACTGAATGATACTTGGTCAACATCCTTGCTCAGAAGTGGGGGAAAGCATTTCCCCTTGAAAGTCAGTGGTGGTGTGCCTGAATGGTCTGCATGCCTGGGCTCCTCCAGCCAGGAATGTACAATTCATCTCTGAGAAAGGCAGAACCCACATCTTCATACTGAGGAGTTCTAGCAGAGTAAAGAGGAGCCCCTGTACTTTTAAATGATGCACAAAACTTAGAAGTGATGGCATTTCTATGGAAACATTAGCACGGACAGGATGCCTTTCAAAGACCTAACTTAAAAAGATTTAAGGAAAATTCCCTGTATCAAGAGCTCCCATCATTTTTTTCAGCACATGTATTGTCTGACAGTCTGTCTGGTTAGTAACACCTACAGCTCATGCACAGAAGTGCTAACATCAAGGATTATTTTGAGGATATTTTCTAGCTGCAAACAGTTCTTGATTCTCCTGATATTGATCACTAGTGCTAAGCTTTGGGGAAATATTTAAGGAGCACCTTCACTTCCATGCCTCAGGAGGGTTATTAGCTTAGCATTTGGGACTTGCAGGGGTTGGTCCAGGCTCAGCACTCGCTGAAGTGATTACACGGTGCAGCTGGCAGCTCACACGTGCCCTTCCACCTACCCACGCCTGAGCAACCCTGTGTGCCAGCACCAAACAGGGATCAGCCTGGTGCCAAACTGTGGAAAGACTACATCGACTGAAAAAACAACAAGGTCTTTATCTTTGGAAAAGCCACAGAATAAAGCTTTCCCTTTCTCTCCATTCTAAAAACATTGTTGTGGCTTCGGAAAGAAATAACTCCCATGAGAAGTGAATCTAGAAAAGATTAGAAATTGTGAAAGAATAAAAGAATGAAATAAGCACTGCTCTGACTGCTTTCTAACTGGCTAAAAATTACATCAAAGAGGAAAAAAGGCATTAGTGCTTTTCTCTTACTTAAAGACTATAATTGAAATAAGTTTTGTAAGTCACATATTTATCTTCTGTTGACCAGAATAATTTCATTAATAATTTAATTAATGCTTGAAAGCTATTAAAACAAGGCTTAATGCCCTTAACAACACATCATTCTTTTAGTTAGAAAACCACATAATCTGGTATTTCTTACAAAGATGAGGAACTTTTGTAATAGAAAAACAAATTATATTAGATTAAGAAAACTTTAAAATTCAGTGTAGTTTAGTTTCCTATATTTGCCTTCCAAAGAATAAACAGACACTTATGAGTTGTAACATTTTCTTCTAAAATTCAGATGGTTACATCTGCCTTCAGTTACACTTGGAGCATGTAGAAATCTACTTACAGGAAATAAAAAATGGATTCAGCAATTCTTCTTGTGAAATATAGGGAGAAGCAAAATGGCATGTATAAAACAAAGACAGAATTTCATGACTTAAAATGTGTTGAAATCACTTCAGTGATTAGGACAGGTAGGAAATTATATAATCATTGTAGCTTTCTAACTCTCTGTGCTTAAAAAAAAACTTCTTTCCTCTCTGTTGTTGGCCTCAAATGAGAGCAGCATTCCTGTTCAGAAAACATGCCTTGAAAGTGTTCAACACGTCCATCCGAAGTACCACTGGATTAAAAAATACAGCCACAAAGTCACCAGCCCTTTTACATCCACTGCTTGGTTTGAGGCTTTTCCAGGCAAAATAGCATGTGTCTCTTTCACTCTGGGTCTGATTAAGAGAAGTCTGAGATGTTAGAGATACTTAGAATTCATGGAGTTGAATTTTTCTCCAACTGCAAACCAAAACCTATGAATAATGCTGTTATTTGCAAGGCTGCTCTAAACCTGGAAGAAGTCCACAAAGACTTGGTAACCGAGGAGTTCTGCCTCCTGTGTTCCCGTGACTGAATTCAGTTAAGCTATGTATGTTCACAACAACAAAATTACAAGGATTTTTTTTTTTACCTCGGAGATTTTTTGCAACCTTACACAAGCTTTTAGGATGAAAACTTTATGCTATGATGGTCAACCTGATCCAACATCAAAATTAGCCTTGCTCTGAGCAGGGAGTTGGACCATATTCCCTCTGAGAAGCCTAAATTGATTCTACTTCCAGCCTAAATTGGTTGGTTTTGTAATTCTGTGATTATTTAAGTGGGGCTCAATTAAGGAGTGAGACAGTTGAAGACTCCAGAATAAATTAATATTCTTGATGTTATGCCTTGATAAAAAGATTGTGATATGAATTTTCCTTTAAGAAAATAAATCTACATGTTCCGTATGAATTTCACTGAAGATGTAGTGATATAAAATACAATTGTTTAGTACTGTTTTAGTTAGAAACATCAAGAAAGTGATACAAGTACAAAAATTAATGATCTCTGATAACACAGGATGAAAAGACCATCCCTATGGTCAAACCAAAGACCATTCACCACAGATCCCGGTGGTATGGATGCCTTGGAAAGAGTGTAAGAGCAGAAAAGAATTTACATGTCCTGTCCCTATCTCTTGGCCTCCACTGTTGCCAGAGAAGGGCCAGAGGGAGAAATCAGGCCAAGGGCTGAGCATGGAGGTACATTTTAGTGTTATTCTCAAGGCTGCAGTAGGAGGTACAAATGTTATGTTTTGAAATTAAGATCACTTCACTTGATTTGCTTTAACTAAGGATTTGCTTTCAAGCCCAACTCTGCAGACATACATACTCAAGAAAACACTGTGTATCAGAGCAGTCCTTTAGCAAGGAAAAGCCACTGGACAGGTGGAGAACTACACAGGGACAGGTAATTAGTCTAGAAATTTGCCAGGTGAGGGAATACAGCTGAGTACATGAGTAAGCTAGAGCAAGTTCAGCAGAGGCCAATGAGATGGTTGGGAGCTGGATCCCTGAGGACGGGGGGCTTGCTCAGCCTGATGAAAGCAGACTTTGGGGGCCTGGCAGGGCCCTCCAGTATCTATGATGAAGTCATCAAGATGGCAAATTTGGACTCCTCATAGTGGCACATGGTGGGAAGACAACAATATAAATGTAAATGAGAGGTTCAAACTAGGTATAAAGAAAATGTTCTTTCCTCAGCAGCCAACAAACATGAGAACAGGCTGTCCACCAAAGCTGGACAGTCTCCATCCTTGGAGGTTTCAAGAGTAGGCTGGGTAAAACCCTGAACAACTGCATTTGCCCTCATCGATCACCTCACTTGGAGCAGGAGGTTGGACAGGAGATCTCCTGAGGTCCATTCTAAGCTGAATTATCCTATAGTGGTATGACTCTCAGTTCATGGTTTTCAAGCACCTATGGCATGTTTTCTCTCTGGCCTGATCCTTTGATGTGGGAATTACTTTAAAATAAATAGGTCAGTCGGAGTGTGGATTCAGACCCCACCTTGCTATTCACAATAGAGTGTGCATGGTATAATCCTTTTATCCTTCCCATCTACCAGATGCCTAGTCCTGCAATGGTTTTTCCATACAACAGTATGGGATGTCACATGCATTTTAATTAAAATCAGAGACAATCTGCTATTTCAGAGTGAACTGGTGCAGTAAGTTCTTCTCAGATTTCACTCACACTCTGTTTACCCAAGGTGGTTGTATCAAAGTCCAAGGAATGACACAAGCAGGAAACAAAAGTGAAGGCAGACACACCCTCCTCTGTGGACTTTGTTTTTCCAGTAATACTTTCTCTTAGCTGACACGCCTCTGCTCTGCAAGCAGATGGATCTTATTTGCTGTGATATATGAAGTTTTACTGAAGCTGCATGTTAGCTCTTGTTTGAAAACGTAACATGGAAAATTTATAAACAAGACTAATATTTGTCATTTATTTTAATAATGTTGTATTCTGACAGGATTTGATACACGCTCTGGAAAACCCCATGCTCTCAATCATACTCTCGGCTCCTCTGCACCACCAGTAACTCAGAGTCGCCGCTGTTTGTCACCAGCGAACTTTCCGTCCGGGGGCCGGCGTTTCCCGGCGCGGGAGGCGCGGGCACGGCCCCGCTGGGCCCGCAGGCTCGCCCCCCGTGCCGCAGGGAGCGCCGCTGCTGGCGGGGCCCTTGCCGGCCCCCGCTCTCCGCCGCGCTCGGGCTGTGCCGTGCCATAGCTGCGCGGAGGGGGCGATGCCAAGGGCTCCCCCCGCCAGGGCGGCAGCGCGTTCCCATGGTGACGGCGTCCTGGCAACAGCTCCCGCTCCCGCAGCCCGGCCTGCGGCGGCCGCCCGCTCCCATCCCATCCCATCCCATATCCCATCGCATCCGCTCCGCGCAGCCGGCCGGAGGGCGGGCGGACGGAGCCCCGGCACCGGCGGTCACGGCGCTCGGGAACGGCGGCTCCTGCGGCGGCAGCGCGCCCGGCGCGGAGCGGGACTCGGCTGGCGGCGGGGATGCGCGGGAGCGGCGGGCAGCCCTGCCCTGCCCTGAGCCAGCACCGGTGAGTGAGAGCAGAGGTTGTCCCGGCTCTGTCCCCCCGTGTTGCATGGCCATAGAGCGGCGTCTGCTCCGCGGGGTCCCGTCGGCTGTCGTACGCCCCGTGTCCCCGCAACCTTCGCCGCGCCCAGCGGGGACCCCCGCACCGCGGGGACCGCCGGCGGGGCCGAGCCGCGGGCAGCGCAGGGCAGCGCAGGGCAGGGCAGGGCGGGGCAGGGAGGGGCAGGGCAGGGCAGGGCGGGGCAGGGCAGGTGGCAGGGCAGGTGGCAGGGCGGGGCAGGGCGGGGCAGGGCAGGTGGCAGGGCGGGGCAGGGCAGGGCGGGGCAGGGCAGGGCAGGGCAGGTGGCAGGGCAGGGCAGGGCAGGGCAGGGCAGGGCAGAGCTCGGCCTGGTGCCGGCGGGGCTCCGCCGCGATGCCCCGCTCACGGCTGCTGGGCACGGGCCGGCACCGGGGCCAGCGGCACCTATTCCTCCAGAGGGCCCCCGGCCTGGCCCGGAGCCCCGGGCACGGTCGCCGCGCTGCCGGGGGAGTCCCTCCGGCACCCATGGCGTGTCCACCAGTGGCACAGCCGCGCACAGGGCTCGGCACGGCTCTGCTGCTCCGTGCCGCTGCCGGGGGCTCGCCCAGCCCTTTGCGGAGCTGCAGCACACGGACTTTTTCGCTTACTCCGGAGCGTTGCCCCAGCGCGCTTCAGAGTAACACTGGGAAGGATCTGGCGGCTGCCGGGGTGGTGCCGTCACACGCTCCCTGAGCAGCAACCAAAGCGGTTTCTATTTTAAGAAGAAAAGAGCGATTAAAATGTTTGCCTAGGCAGGTATTTCAGTCTGCTTTGGTTCCCGTGTGACTTGTGGCAAGTCACATAGTCCGCCCCGTGCTTCACTTCCCTACCAGCAACACAAGGAAATTATATTTTCAGGGATAATAATGCTTCCTACCTCACAGGCACATTGTGAGAATGAATGTGAAAAACACTGCGAGGTGCGCAGACATTACAGCATTAGTTGTAGGTTATAATGGAAGAGGGGGAAGTGAGCACTAGAGATATGACTATCCTTCAAAACAGGAGAAATGGAGATCCCACCGAAAATAAACATGCAAGGCAGCCTGAGAAGTGGGGAAGGGAAGCCACAGCACAAATAGCAAGGAGCGAACTGCACATTGCTAGAAGTGTCTCTTCATCACATGCCATGGATGTTTTTTTTCCCAAGCTTCTACACATCTTATGTCAGTGATTTAAAGAAACGCTAAGGAAGCCCTCCACATTTGAATGCAAAACCTGCCTTAAGTATCAAGTGAACCGTTATTTTTGGCAATCAGGCATATTGTTGACAAACAGGAAAAAAACTTTTATCCTGTCCATGTGAGAAGTATATTTGGAACATTCAGTAACTTAAATCAGTCAACCCAAATTTACAGGGTTAATATATCATGACTTAAATTTCTTATACAGTATCCAGCAGGAAACAACATCATTAAAAAAAAAGAAATTAAGCACCTGTAACCAGTATTTCAACTAGTATCTTACTTGACCCCAGTTCACTGCCATTGAAAGAGCCACATGAAATTATACTCCTCTGAATGTAAGTATCAGAATATCTTATGGTTTCCATTTACTAGTCTAAGTAGGGATTACACTCAGAGAGAAGGAATTTGTCATTAGTTCTGACAACTATTTGTTTAATGCAGATATTTACAAACTGCAGGAAAGTTTTGTACAACTGCCAGCCAAAGTCTTAGATCCTTTCTGTTGGATCAGATCAAGAAATCTGATATCTGATGATGTGATGTTTCACTGTGTACTGAGCAAAGAGAAACGAATGAGAAGTTGATTTGTGTAATTTTTGTTTCATATCCACACTTACTCCAGACATTTGCATTTAGCTGCATTTCTTATGGTAGACTTGCAGAAAGAGTTAAGACTCATGCAAACCTATGCTTAGTTTGCTGCAAACATTCTTTTCCATTTGATAATAAACGGACTAAAGCACTGTTTGGCTGGTTTTTATAAAGTGTATTTCACTAAGATGCTGCTAGATGTACAGACTTTAATTTTTGTTCTTTGTTTTTCTAGGTAGCATCCAGTGCTTTGCTGCTTTGGTGCACATAGCTCTTCCCAAATCAGTGGGATAATTCCTGTGTTTGCAGCTAAATTGTGCTTAAAAGCTTCAATGCATCAAGATGGTTAAAGTGTGTTAAGGCCCAGAGGTCTCAGGCGCACTGAGAACTGGGTGCCTGGTGGTGTGGCCAGGAGGGACCCCTCGCAGAGTGCTGGCCTTCCTTCCAAATCCAACGACTGGGAGATGACGAGTGTGAGGAACAGAGTGCAGGACTGGACATTCAGTGTCTGTGCACGACTGTGAATGCAGAAGTCACCACAATGATCCCCGGCTCCTATACTGTGCTTTTTACTTATAGCCATGTAAGAACCTAAACAAGGAGGTAGGTGTGGTTATCTCTCTTACAGATAGGGAAACTGAGTCATTACTCATGGAAATAACGTGTCCAAAGTCAACAGGATCAGAGATCGAGCAAGGAATTCAATTCAGACCTTCTGAATTCCTGTCTGGTGTCACTGCTGCTCAGCAACACAGCTTCTCTTAAAACTGTTTTTTTCCTCTAATTTGTAGTTTCCGAAGCACCGTGCTATAAATAGAACACACACACTGTGACAATGTTTGCTCTCTGCTTTCAGGCTGTGCTTTCATACATTTCTAAAGCACAAACACGCTTTGCATTCTGAGATCTCCAAGGGTAGCCCTATTGCCTCTTCACTATCGATATTCCACTATTGTATTTCCATAACCCCATCTTTCTCAGATTGCACAGGGTTTCATCAGCAATTGTAAACTTCTTTTCATGCATCAGTCTTTATTTTTCAGTGAGGATTTTAGGTTCCCAAGGAGATGAGGCTCAGGCCATACTACTTCTCTTTATACTTAAAAATGTTTCTTTGTTTTATGTAGGGGAGATTAGTTGGATTGGACTGAGGCTTATATCTTTCTCATTAATTTCTGTCAGTGGGCAAAGCTGCTGAGCCAGGTACTAGTCTCACAGTAAGACACTAAAATATCTTTCTGAAGCTATTTAATAGATCAACTCTGCTGCAATGTCTGTCACTTCTGGCTGGCTTGTCCAAAAATTAAAAGCTGAATTTATATTCTTACCACAGAAAAATTTACTTACAATATAAAGTGTGGTCATTTAGATTTGAAGACAAATTAACACAAGACTCAATTTTGATAAACTATGCTGATGTCACACAATTTATTTAGGTTTCTGACTGCCAGTGCTTTTATGAGAAAAACATCTTAGTAATCTGCTGTCATGAAACACTTTTATTTGTTTCTCTAGTCAATATTTTCTTAAGGTTTATGATCATCCTGTAGACCTTACTTTATTATTCATTGATTAATGATGTCAGAGACATAGAAGATTGGGGACAAGAACTTTGTTTACCTCTGCCCTGCCAAACCAGTTCTGTGGGTCAACAGCAGATTTCGGTTTCAAGGCTGTCAACCTTGTCTTTTCAAGAGTATCATTTTCACTACAGAAAGCTTTTTAGTAAATTTTAGTCTTCATTCTTTTGTATTAGTTTTAATTTGCATTTATTGCATCAGCAATATTTGAATGCCATGATCATTGGTATCAGCATAATATTACACTTTACTTAAAGGTGCACTGTAAGCAAAAGCTTTAAGTCATTTCAGTAGCAAATATAAACTATCCAATAATTCAATTTGTACTTTTTCAACAGACATAAATTATTGACCAGAGAATGGCCCACCGAAGCCCAATCTTCCCAACTCTTGCCCCTTCTGAAAGGTACAGTCTGGAATATAAAACCAAAAATCTTCATATTGCAGAGTATTATGTATCTCTCAATTATATACACATATACTGACTTACATACAGTAATTATATACATATATGCAGTAATTATATACATATATACTTACTGATGTACAGTAATGTTGTGACCTGGGACTTTGGCATAAGGCTGCAAAGCAAAGTACCATAGACATTCAAATCATAGCCCAAATCACAAGTCTTTACTCAGCTTTTACTTAGCCATTTCCCAAAGGAATTAAATAGCTTATATCTCACTGACTAGAAGCCCAAGAACACTTTGGCCAGTGTTTGAATAGCAAGGAATGAGTTGTGAAAACACAGAGTCAAAAGTGATCTTTGTTGGAATCCTCATACATCTCTATCAGTATCATCATGGTCAAACTGAACTGCTAATTTAGCTCATTAACAGGACACCACATGAGAATGCACAGTAAATAACAGAGTTCCTAGAAAAAAAGATCTCTTCCAAAGTGGGGTTAAACTTGCATCCTCCACCTATGCTTCTGAAAATGTTATTCTTTACAGAACATAGTGGCAGGAAAAGGTTGCATGCATTAGCAGCCCCATTTTATTACTTTCAGCACCCATGAGCTCCACTGCTTTCCATGGGAGCTATGCAATGCAGAGCACTCTTCCAAAATCCAGAAGGTACCCAAATGTAAGCTATTTTGGGGGGCAATTTAACTTCTAAAGACTATGAGAAGCTTGTCATAATTTTGGTCTCATCTCAGTTTCTATGCCCACATATGCTCCTGTCCAGTTCACAGGGGAACAGAGTTCTGTATGGTATTACAGTGTAGCTATAGAGACAGAAAAGGGACTGACACAAGCTACTCCTTTTTAATCCTGATCTGTTTTAATTTAATTTACAATACCTGCCTTCAACTGGTACAGCTTTGATTAAGCCTGAAAACTGTAAAGACAAACAACATCACTTTTGAAACTCATAGAAGGGTTTGAATTTGAGTTCTAAATCAAATCATAGTTCCGATTTGTAACTACTTGTATTATGTTATGTCCCTTCCTTAAGATCCAATGCTTTTGTAAGCTCCTTAAAGAGCATGAAAAAAAGCCTGACTCGCCTTTGTACAAGACACACGGTGGCCAACACAGCACCCACTTATTTGCAGCAGTGGCTGCTCTCTCTGGGGGTATTTTGGGGCTTCTCCCCAGCACTGCCAGCACTCAGAGAGTGCCACAGTGCCAAGGCATTGGGGAGTTTTGTGTGAGAACGTAACGAGATGTGGATATTGTTTCTCTCCAGACGGGTCCGGAACATCCCTCTGCACAGCCAGGCGCTGACCGCGGTCCCGCTGGCATCCGCCAGCCTGGTGGATCAGCTGGAGGACAGAATCCTGAGCCATGAGAAAACAACGGCGGCCCTTGTGGAACACGCTTTTCGCATTAAGGAGGACATTGTTTCCACGCTGCACAGAATGCAGAACAAAGGGGGGGGTGACCGGTTGGCAAGGCAACTCCTGGAGGAACACATCCGAAACATAACGGCGATAGTGAGGCAGCTCAACCGGGACATCGAGGTATGGCAAGAATGTTGCACAGCGCGAATGCCACCACGGCTACTCCTCGCTTCTCATTTCCCAACTGAGTTTACCACGGGATAAGGAAAGGTCAGACAAGGTCTAAAGATCCCGTAAGCTTATAAATTGTTTTTACAACCTGAAAAAGTGTTTGCAAATTACATAATTCTTTCGGTGGCTGTGAAAATAGCACAGGATATTAGCATATAAACACAGAAGCCTTTGTGGTTCTAATAAGCTTGCTTTCAAAAGCTGCACTGGAAAATCTTGAAAAAATGAATTAATGCGACACTAATACCCAGCTCAACTTCAGTCCAAAGGCTGTGCTGTATAAACACTAGGAAATGCCTTGGCTCTATAATAAACTTTCTTTCCCTTCTGACTCACTGACGACACGATGTAACCAAACCCAAGGGCTCATTTTTATGACCTAATTGTAGGCAGACACATGACTTCATGTCTGACCTCTGCTGCTGAACAACAGGGGTGTGGTGGGCAAAATGAAAGGAGAAAAAAAAATTAAGTCTCCATTTCATTGTCAAGTTATACTTTATATATATTACAGTAGTTGTGTGCAGATTGGACACCAATAATAAGAAATAATAGAGTACCTAAAAGGTATCTGGTTTAGTACAAGACAAAGCTTTGAATAAAGTAATAATAAAATGGTATCTGAGGATACCGAATTACTGAAAAATAACGAGTGACATTTCAAGTGTACATTAAATGTTCCATACTGAGTTTTTATTTGCATATGAATGCTCTGTAGATGCTGCAGGAACAGATACGTGTCAGAGACAATCTCAGCTATGGAACAAATTCTACCCTGAAGAGTCTTGAGATGCGGCAGCTTTCTGGCCTAGGAGATCTTCGGGGAAGAGTTGCAAGGTAAAAGTCCCCATGGAACTGTGCTTTGGGGGCTAGCTAATCTTGTTTTAATCCTGAAGTATTAATGATGATGGATTGAATTCAACTTTGGCAAAATTCCAAGGATAGTTTTGCTTTGCATTTTCAAGGAAATGAATAATAACACTTTGCATTCCAGTATCGCATACTAAATTTGACAATATCACCCTTCCTAAAAATTCCTGAAATTAGTTCTAAATAAATTACTTCAAATTCCCCGTGAATTTGGATTTGGTTCAGCTTCTAAAAAGTACTGCTTAGACTCATGTGTCTTTGAAATCCGTTAATTAGCACAATTATAAAGGCAGCATGGAACAATCTGCACTTGTGAAGAACAAAACAGTTGCACATTTTTGCATATATTTTAGAAGTAAAAATCTGTGCATGCAGTTAGTGGTTAGCCACATTAAATCCCACATATGCTAGATGACACATAAGGAACAGAAGACTGTACAATAACAGAGGTTTTACAGAGGTTACAATTCTGTGGCCACACAGACTTCACTTGACATCAATGACACATTTACAAACCCCAGCACAACAACATTTGCTTAAGTGCCTGTAAAGTTGAGCACAGAAGACAGAGGATACATACAGCTACAGGAAAAGGACATAACCTGGCCTACAGCTGCTTGGGTAATAACTTTGGTGGAGTTATACTTGTCCTGAATTTGACTTGTTTTCTATACTGTACAGGTAATTTTGCTACCTTTTCTGCAAGTCACCTGATTTAGTGATAACCTTCAACAATATACTGAAATAATCAGAGAAGGATTTTCAATGAACTAAGGTTTTCACATGAATTACTCAATTGTCTGAAGCTTCTACTGTAACTTTTATAGCCTACTTTGTTGAAAACACTTTAGAGAGGTTTCCAAAAGAATTAAATATTTAATAAGTTATGCACTATCCTTTAGCAAACACAAATGAACTAGTTAATTTTTTTGCAATCAGAAAATCGTTGGAAAACCCTATAGACAGATACACATACACATATCTGTTCTCTGAGAAATCCCCCCAAAATGTACATGCTTAGATCTTCTTCCTTCTTTCTATAAAAATATTTTGAGATCATATTTCATCCTGAGAGAGGTTCTGTGTGAAGCAGCACTGTTACTGACACCTTGGGAGGCAAAATGTGGTGCCTTTGCCCTCAGTCAGGGAACTCAGGAGAAGAAACTCATTCTGTTGTGGGTGTGAGTGCAGGGCCCTGTCCTAGCCCAAGTACTCGGTGTGGGAGGGTGGGAACGGGCACAGCCTGTGCCAGGACTTCTTCCTTTATTTCCTTAGGGCACCACCCTTGTGCTGTGCCTGGGTTGCAATTTATCTGCAAACTGTATGAGATTATGCCCATGTGCCTTATGTCAGACCGTGTGACGAATGCAGGTTATTTGTGTTCACTCCCGTAAGAGAATCAGTTTATTGCCTTTTAACTGCTACCTTCCCTTCTGCATCCCATGCTTCTATCCAGCATGCTCTCTACAAAAAAAAAAAAAAAAAAATTAAAAAAATCCCTGAATGAGGAGAAAAAAATCGTCCCTTTATCAGAAAGCAATTTAAAGCAGTAGTCCATGAGAGAAAGCCATTTGTCTTTACTTACAAATATATTCTACTTTGAAATCAGTGTTCCAGTAAATAATGATTACAGCACTAGCTGGAAATTTTAGTCAAGACAGTGGTTTGTTGTGCCTTTGGCACAATACAGAGACTTTCCCTGAGATAAACACCTCCTGATTACTTTATCCAATGTTCCCTCTATAAAATACACTTTACTCACTTAGAGTACTTTTACCTCTAGTGGTGCTAGCCTCCAGATGAGTTCAGAGTGAAATATTAGAAACACGATCAAGTTACTGTGAGTTACCAACTTCCTGTGCATCAACTTTCAGCCACAGCAGAGGTACACTGAGAGGCTCAGGCTGCAGTAGCTCTCAGTACCGTGTTTGCTCAGACCAGCAGCATGCAGAAGGACAGTGGGCATCAGTTTAGACAGTAAATCCCTGAGCCTGAGCCTTTTGTCATGTAATAACTTTAGTATCCATCTTAGGATTCTGGCCAAATTTCAGTTCCAGTAATTTTATGCAGACTGAACATCCTATTCAAGTTCAATATTGGAGAGAGAAGTGTTGATTTCCTAACACCAACTGTTCTGTGACATGTCAATATATCATCAAACAATTGTCTCATTATTTCTTGAGGGCTGGTGCTGTTTAGGATGGGAACAAGGGATCCCTACATGCACATGCAGTTCTGAAGCACAGCTTCACACCACAGTCCCCACAGCCCTGCAGGAGTGAGGTTCCAACATACTTTATTCACATCACAGAATCAACTATCAGATTCTAATATTGCTATCAGAAGATGACAGAATACACATTACAGCTCGTGTCTCTGCATCCTTTCTCAATAAGCACAGTTTACTGATGAATTTGTAAGGTGTTATTTCAGCCCTGAATTATTGCTAAAAATCAACATTATTATTAACTTTAAGGAAAAATATTATCTCTAT
Organism: Sylvia atricapilla; assembly: GCF_009819655.1. Taxonomy (NCBI): domain Eukaryota; kingdom Metazoa; phylum Chordata; class Aves; order Passeriformes; family Sylviidae; genus Sylvia; species Sylvia atricapilla. The sequence goes on from NC_089152.1 coordinate 14,311,443, forward strand.
GAAATTGAGTGACACATTTAGCAGAAAATTAGATCGATGCCAGTAGATCAAATTCTCCAGCCTCCTGTCCCTTATGTTATCAATTTTATATTATACAGATTTACCAATTCTTTTTCTAGTGATAACAGATTATAAAATTCATTAGTGCTTATTATTTATTTAGAGAATTACTTGTGGATAATGAGCATTTGTGTGGAAAGTTTAAATCCAGCAGCCTGGTTGGAACGATAGGAGTAGCTCTTCATAAAAGCTTCCTGAGAGCTGAAGCATCCAGAGAAATGGCAACTATGTGTGTTCAAATTGGGGCTACTTTGCATTTATACATGGCTTTTTTATCTACATTACACAACTGATTCATTTCAGACAACCTGGACTCATTACATGTAGGCAGATTTTCCTGCTGCACAGATTATGAGTCTGATGCATCTGGGCTGCAGCACACTGGTGAACTCCCCAAGAACAATAAATGTGCTGCTCTCTGGCCCTTGCTGTGTGGGAGGTGGCACCACAAGGGCAGCTCTGGGCTCCCTGCCCCAGCCCAGCACAATCCACCAGCTCTGCTGCTCCTCCCCTGTGCCCCCACTGAGCATTTCCACTTGATTTTCACTACCTGTTCTCCAGCTACTGGTTTTTCACTGAAACACTGGCATTTGAATTGAAACATCTCCCATTATAATAAACCAGGAACATTAAAAGCTCTCTCCATACCATTACAGCATATGCATAAAGCAGCCAGCTGCAGAGTACTGGCACAGTTCTCACTTTATCTATGCCCCAGTGATACTGAATGGAACAAGTACTTTTGATTTCCTTCATGCTGAACACTAATATTTTCTTTCAGGTCAAAACCAATCATGTGTTTGTGAGTGTGTACAATAGATATATGAGGCAAACCAAAATAATCTGACCTATGCCTACCAGGCGGACATTAAATTCACAGTCAGAATTTTAATGTTTCAGTTACCATGGAACTACATCAACCCTTTGACCACATAACTGAATTCCACGAAGAAGAGAGATGCTCTGTGATTAAATCTAAAACACTAATTTACTTTAAAAACAATTACATGTGCTTGCTGATTACATTTGCTTCAGTAGTTTCAAATCTGTTGCTTTTTATGTTTTCTGCCATGCCTCAGAGAAACAAAACTAACCATTTTTTGGAGCCCACAACCTTTTGGTGACTAGATGCAAGATGATTCCATTCCTCTGATTCTCTCTGTAACAACATGGAGAGATTTGGCTTCTCTTTCTTCTACAGGAACTGCCTGACTCTGAGCCCCACAAGCTTTTCACTGCTGTGTAAACCCTAGGCAGGCTTCCTGCAGGTATCACTAATGGGTCTCACAATGCTGAACTGCTACACTGGAAATTAATTTCCTCAAGTTTTAGAATGCCTATGTGCCATTTTACATTTCTGATTATTTTCATACTGAAAGTGTACCACAATAATAAGCAGATGCTCCATTTGTCATTTTAGCTGTGACTTTCCCTTCATGTTTAATGATAATGGCACTTCCTGTAAGTGAGGGGATGAAAATGCATGTTGAAATGGAAGCTTTCAAACTGAAATGTGACTAAAAAGACGACAAAGTGTGTCATTGGTTTAGGTAATGACGTAATATTCCTCAGCTTGTTCCATTTTATTGCCTTTTTCTCCCTCAAATTGTAACTGCTGTCTGTTCCTCATAGTTTTCTATATCAAATTTGGTAACACTGATGATTACATATTTCCCTTAGCAAAAATAAATAAATATATATGAGTCACACTTCACAGAGGTCTTACTCCTGAAATCACAGTACTCATGTTTTTACAGCTCTGTTAATGTTCTTACTGCATTACTGTAGATGAAATCCACCTGATCAAATTATTTTTAAAACCTGGTAGAAAACACACATGCTGTATAGCATATTTATCCTGAAAATGTTACAGCATCAAGAAGTGTTCCAACGTGAAGAAAGGAAACAATAATTATTATGTTCCAGGACTTCATTTTATAGCCTTTTCTGAGACAAAATTGCCATTGCTTTCAATGACAATTTATTTATTCACCTAAATAAAGGCTAAGAACCATAAAATTTGCCCCACATTGTTAGCTACACATATTAGCTGCATACTACTATTTCACAAATAAAAATGCAAAGCTACAATAATGAAAAAATGTTCCTCAGTTACTTGGGTTACTAATCATGCAGGGAACTCATACACACCTTATCAGATATTTTCTGGAGTATGACAAAAAGACACGGAAATGAAATTCTGCATCTTTGCATTTCTGATGTGATTTCCCTGTGTGATAACACAGCCTACCCACATCATGTCATGGCCAAGAAAAATGGAATTTGTGTATCAGACAACTTGACCTCGAGGCCTATTTGGGAGCACTTGGCTGAACACTATGAGATATTAACCATTCCTACAATCTCAAAGACATTGCTTCCCTAGCCAGCCAGGAATTCCACAGAAATGGCCACTATGAAATGGATAATTTTAAAAGCCTGGACCTTATATTCTATTTGGCTGGTGCTTTGTTTTTTATCTATTCAAACAGGTGTGATGCTGGGTTAGCCAGGCTGTCTGCAGAGCATAAAATTACGTATGAAAGACTTCAGAGTCTAAGTAAAGACCAACACACCTCCAAGCTGATCTTAGAATCCAAAATCAAAGAGGCAGAAATACAGGTATGGTATTTAGACCAAGGCAATCCCTGTACAGGTAAGAGTTCTAGTCTAATTCTCTCCATTACTGTTACTTATTATCCTGGGAGGTCACAGATTTACAAATGGAGAGGTGTATCAGCTCACAGTCCTTATGACATTGACCAGTGGTCTCTAGAGGCATTACTGTACTGCTGAAAAAGGTCCTTAATTTCTGCCTGTAGTGTGCTGTTTACAAGGGATTAGTATGTAAAGGCACATGCTCAACAAAACGACAACGATGCAAGCCTCTGTGTCTTTCCCTGTGTGTTTTGGCCTTCCCAGGATGATCCTATATGTATTTGAACACAATTTTTGAAGGTCTGCAGAACAAAACTGGCTTTGGGTTCTATGAACCCATTAATCTGTCTGTCAGGTTTCTCTTCCATTCGGTTTGAGAATGGAAGAGAGCACTAGATACAAGCAGAGACTTGGACATATGAAGAATCCTTTTCCTTAATGTCACATCTCAAGGCCTTCCCATTTTCTTGGTCAACAAAAGTGTTTTTCATTTTGTGGTAGGTAAATGGCTAAAATCCACTTTGCCTTTCTCAGAAGCCTCAGAGTAGTGTATTAGCATGCCTGGAGCATGCATCCTCTAGTGAACCAGAACAGAGTGCTTTGGGATGGTTCTTGTGGTGACAAATATTCTCTTGTAGTAATGACCTCTCCCCAGTTAAACCCAGCACTTCTATCACTGCAGTGGCCCTCATACACAAAGTGATGGAGCATATCCCTCAGTCCTGGTGGAGTGCTTTGGCACTTGTTTATTCTGACTGTGTGGCAACTTGGAGACGTATGGATCATGCAAATTCAGCTGTTTCAAGGGGGGACCAGGCAGAGATTTTCAAGGCGGAACTATTCACTTTATTTAAGGAAAAAAAAATACCATTTTCAAAATGCTGATATTTTCATATTGAGAGGTAGTATATTTTTCATGATAAAGTAAAATACACAATTCAATAATTTTTGAAATGTTAGCAAATGTGAGCTCTCTGTAAAACCTCCTTTGAAAATGTCCCAAATGAAACTGTGATGAAATGCTGTTGAAAAATAGTAAATTCTGAATTTTGTTTCAGATTTCTCACCTGCTGAGCAGAGTAGAGCAATCCATAATGCAACAAGAAGCAAAGCTGAAGATTGCCTACAAAGAGAGCAACCAACAGCTGCAAGTCCTGGACACAAAGTGAGTGCCTGGGAAGCCTTGCTGCTGCTGTGTGCCTTGGGAGTAGGGCCTCAGTTTTCCCAGCCTGACCTGTGTAATCTTCAGGCCTATAAATGCAGGAACCCCGATGAATACATGTGTTTGCTCCACAGATATTACAAAACTGACTGTCAAGAGGGACTTGCTTTCACCAAGAATTCTGCCCATAATGTGGTTGGGCAATTCTGACAAGCTGATTAAGTTCCTAGTTAAGTATTCCTAGTTAAGAATTTGCATTAAGGGATACAACTAAGGGGTTTTGTCAGAGTGGCCTGGTGCCTCTCTGCAAGAACTGTCCAAAGCAATGAATGCTGGAGGTGGCTGTCCAGAGCAGGGGACAAAGTTCAGCTGAAGCAAGGCACAGCACTCACAGAGTGCTATTGCTTTAAACTGGCTTCAAACATGAATATAACTGAAACACCTCAATTATTAGTGATAAGATACTCTGTACTACCAGACATCACATGGGGTCATTACATTCAATTCAGATGTTAACTCCTCTCCAGGTATTTCCCTCAGTAACAGTCCTGCTATAAGCCATCCACATCCTCATTTCTTACTGCTTATCACCACTTATAACCTCATGCAATCCAGGTTTCACATATTCACTGGAGAAAAGAAACAGTTTCACTGGCACAGTTGGTAGGGGTAAAGTTGAGGTGGGTATAGGCAATGTAAGTGGAGCTACAGGAACCAGCACTGAAACCAGAATAAATGGCTACCAAACCTTTTCTCAGATTTAATACATATGGATATAAAGTTTATAATCTGAATGGATGACCATATTCTGTTTTCAATGTCATAATGAATTTTCATCTACTATGAGTCAAATTTTGTAATGTAATTTTGTAATGTATTGATTTTGTATAAATTTGCTGTGAACTTTCACCTTTATTTTCTAAACCAATGTTACCATCTCCAGTTTAAGAGCTGTAAAATTCAAAGGCTCACCTTAATATGGTGAGAAGAATGTATTAAATTGCCATTTTGTGTTTTTATGAACATGTCCATAAAAAAGTCGTTGTTGAATGATCAGTTCTTCTCCTTTGAATGTGCTAACTTCTGTTGTGCTCCTAGATTAAAAGATGCTGTTGAGGAGCTCAGCAATCAGATTTTGTCTGCACGGAGCTGGCTGGAACAGGAACACGGAAGGACTGAAAAAGAGCTCGTGCAAAAAATCGACCAACTCTCACTGACTTTTAAGGAAAGCACTGTAAGTTTCATCCAAATGTCCTGTAATATTTCTCAGGAAGCATTCAAAAGCATTATTAATAACTAAGATTATGTAACTTATTTGATACATAAGATATTATTTGAGTGAGATTTTCAGATATTTGCTTTCAGATATTAGCCTCAGAATTTGCTTAAGTCTCTTCATGGATATCAAGTGAAATACCTACAACCTGAGAACCTTTAAGTGAATCTGGTCACTGCTAAATAGATCAGTGTTTTAATCTAAACTCCTCAAGTAACTTGAAATGATTTTATGAAAGATTGTAATGCCTTACGTTTTGAATTCCAGATAAAAGATGATTAACCAGTACCTATTTAATATTTTTAAAAGGCTACTGTTATTCCACATGCAGAATAAATCATTAAAATTCTTTTTCCTGCCTCCAGGAAATGAGTGAGAGAGGTATTGAGATGAAATTCAATCAAATGGCAGAAAAAATTGAGAGAATAGAAGAAATGCAGAGGATAACCATGGAAGCACATGAAGCAAAACAGACTGAAGAAAAGATAAATATTCGCATTGTCAAACTTCAAAATGAGATAAATGAAGACATAAAAGAAATGAAATCTGAAGTCAACGCTGGTAGGACCATAGTTATCCAGTTCTTTATTCTGAATTGTGGTGACAGTGATCGACTCATACTAATATGCAAAATGTCTTTGCTTGTATCAAAGCAGTTTAAATACTTTTTGGGGCAGATGTAGTGGCTACACCTGTGGCATTAAGAAGGATTTTCATTAAGTGTGAAAAGCAGAGCACTAAGGGGTGGCAACCAGCTTAGAAGTGCTCTCCCCAGAGCAGGCACAGCCATAGCTGGGCTGCCAGCAGCACACAGTTACATCCTACTCTCCTTCAGAACTTTAGCTCTGTTCCAGTGCAAGGCAGAGCATTATGGAAGTGCATTCTGATAGCAGTGATGTGATACTCTTGCTCCTCATGATGAACTAACATAATTCTCACCTGCAATTAGGGTTTGCAGCTATCTATGAGAGCATTGGGTCTCTACGGCAAGTTCTAGAAGCAAAAATGAAGCTGGACAGAGATGAACTACAGAAGCAGATCCACCAAATGAAGCAGGAGGTTCCAAGATGGGGAGAGGCTGGACCGTGACTGCAAGATTTTGTCTGAGATCAGTGTTTGCCTGGCTGATTAGGCAGACTCTAGTGTTGTTCCAGTCTGTAATGCCAATTACCTGCATGTACCAAATGACATGCTGCTGCTGCTGCTGCTGCTGCTGCTGCTGCTGCTGCTGCTGCTGCTGCTGCACAGGTGTTTGCTCCCAGCAGTAAATGCAAGCTGTTGATGGATACCTGGCAATGAGCCTTCAGAGCTGAGGTGCTGCTTTGCCCCTGCACTACTCCAGCTGCTGTCAGGAAATTTAGCACTGTGTAAAACTGGAGTAATCCATTGGTGAAGCTGGCACCCAGTTTGCTAAAGGCATTCCAGTTTTGCAGGCTTGATCAGGCAGCTATATGCTTTTATATGCACCTGTACCCCTCCACCTTTAAACAAAAAAAGGCAAGTTGCTATCATTTGCTTCATATGAATTTGGCAAGGTTCTCCACCTTGATACAAATTCCTTCGTTGAAATCAATGGATATTTTTACAGTGACTTTCTCTACTACTGACTTCCTGGGAAGGCAGAATTGGCACTAAACAGACCAATCTTCCAAATCTAGACACCATCAGAAAACCTTTGTTTAGGTTTGCAAATATCCTGTGTGTGAAAACTAGGTAGTGTTACATAATGTAGTTGTAGACTAAGATGATTCATAAACAACATAAGAAACTTGATTTACATGGTCGTAACCTTCTAAAATTAATAGCTAGGGGAGTTGACATAAGGTAAAAGATGTATATAGAGTATTTTTTTACTGGGCATGTGTTCCTGTGACTTGCTCCATTATATTGATAAAAACTTAGAAAGGTTTGAAAACTAAAGAGAAGGTAATAATCTAGCCTAGTCTTGAGACTGTAAAAAAAAAATGCAGTTTATGATCTCCTTAGAAATTTTCATTGAAGTAAAAAAACTGATTCATCATATTTAAGTAGACTTTAATAATTTAGCAGACTCAAATTGCTAATTGCATTCACATTATTTCCAGATCATAATTTCCATTCCCAGAAGAGATTAAATAATGAATATCAGCACCCATGTGGCATATTATCTAGACAGGAAAAAAAAAAAAAGTTATTTTTACTTCCTCTTTCGTAGAATGATATATTGCTCTTCATGTTTGTAAGCCATGTAGGATTAAACCCTCATGAAAAATAAAAGACTTTATCCAGCATCCTATTAATTTATACTATTAATAGGAATTAATATACTATTCTGTGAATCAATATTCATTCACAGAAGTTACAATACTGTTCACCTAAATAATTTAATAGGATGACTCTACACTGCGCTTAATAGGCCTTTCATTCAGCTAGTATTGGAAAAAATACATTTTTAGTTGGAAAATCAGTGGCAAATATCACTTCCATAAAAGACATTTTGGTGTACAGAGTCACCATATATAAAACAAACAACTTAAAAAACTGCTTCAAGAACTTACCATCATTAAGTTCAGTAAGTCAGTGTAGACTGTAAAATCAAATAAATGCATTCATCTTTACAGGATTAACACCTAAATTTATATTCACTTCCTCTATAGTGGAAAGTCATTGAATTCTCAAAGACACATTAAGCATTTACAGCTCTGGCTTCCAATGCTCTCTGATACAAACCAGGAATACCAGAGGCAGTTTTTGTTATCATCATGTCCTGTGAAATCTATTTATGATGACACCTAAGGGGAAAGCCCAGTTCCCTAAAGACAGACAATTAAATGCTCGTAGATATTTCTCAGGAATTGTCTTCAAAATTCAATCTTACTGCACGTATGTATTCTTATCTATTCTTAAATATTTAGCCATGTGCAGTAGTAAAGTTATCACTGGTGTTTTATTTAAAAAAACAACAACAAAGAAATTAAAAGAGACAGATCAAAACCAGAACAATTCTTTAATTCTGTAATTGGAAATCTGTACCTGAGAAAATCTGGTACGATGTGACAAGCACACAAGGAATCAGAAACAATTTATACAGGACTTTAATAAATTGTTTCTCTTGTAAAAATCTTGTGTGATGGATCCACATATAACAACAGATACAACAACACATGAAACGCCATCCAATTTTACTTTTTTATCTTAAATTTTTTTCTTCAATCTCTGCTAAAGCAAATAAATAAAAGCCCAAATAAAATAATATCCCCCTACTGCCAAGCAGTGTCTTCAAACCCTAAAGTGCTAAGTGGAGGGAGGCCCAGGGTCAGCCACCAGCATTGTCTGCCAGGGAGTGCTCCCATGTGACAAGTGAGTCCTTCAAGGGAGAACTTAGAGCCGCCTCTGAGGATTGGAGTATCCTCTGACATGTTAGGGCAAAATCCTCTCCTCAGACACAGCATCCCCTCAGGGGAACAACTGTGCAGCCACGAGGGCAGTGCTGCAGACTGTGAGCTATGGAAGCTTCATTTGGAAGCTGATTCTGAAAACTGACCTGCAGAGAGCCTGTAAAGCCAAATAGAAGGAAACAGCAGCGCTTGAAAGCAGAGGCTGCCCCTTTTCTTTCCCTTCCATGCTGGTGTTCAATGGGATTCCTGTGTTCCAGTCCTTCAGGGACACCAAGGTCCACTTCTGACGGTGGAAATAATGTGCTTTCTCTGCTCAGCACAAGTACTCATGCTGTGAGTCTCAGGTTTGGGCACCAAGTGCAAACCTGCCAAGCCCACAAAAGGAACAAGGTAGTGTTTGTGTGGATGGCACTCGAGCAACAGAATGAGATTTGGGAAAGTATAACACTAGATGTGCACAAAATACTATTTAAATCACAAAGTTCACTGACACAACCATAAGCTCACTGAAGGAAGGACTAGGAGGAGCCTTAGGAAGTCATCTGCTCCATCCGCCTCTCCACTTTGATATAGATCCAACTCTACCTAAAATGTTTCCCACAGACACTTCTGTAACTTGCTTATTACAATCTTTTAAGAATAAGCCATTGGTTAATGAACCTATTCCACTACTTAAAGAAGACTGCCTTGCCACCCAAACACCTAAACTAGGACAAGACATAATAGCCTTAAATTTCAAGCACAGAAAGGACACGAAGCCTAATTTATTACATTCTTTCCTGCAATTTCATTAGTTTTTTAAGTCAATCTGTGTATAACAGACGATTCAAATGAAGCTTCACATGGATATTTGCCGAATATTTCCTAATTTTTTCTCCTTCCTACATCCATATAAAACCCACCAAACCAGCAACACCCAGCCCAAAGAAACCACCACCACAAAACCCACAAAACAACCAAAACCAGACCACTTGCTCTCACAAAGTTTTAAAATCTTTCTTTCGTCAGCTAGTTCACCTGCATGAGGCTTAAATCACTTGCAGTGTGCAGACCATACTATTCAGTCAGCTATGTAGCACATACTGAGTGTCATAAGTCAAACTCACTGGAAAATGTTTAACGGGGGTACATGGCTTTTACATTAGCATGTGATAACACAGTAGAACCACGGTACTGTGCAGTGAGGAACTTGGCTGGAATCAGAATTATGTCAGTAATTACAGAGCAATTGTGCTGTTTATACTCATTAAACAAACCAAAGGAATGGTGCAAGTAAGAAGTTCAAAGGATGACCCTAACTTCCACATGCAGTTATTTGTGTAGTAAGTTTTGTGTTGTGGATACCTTTATATTGTGGATATCTTTGTCATTACAATCTGATAACGTTCAATAGACAGTTGCCATGTTAGAGAAAAGCAGTATGAATGATAATGAACAGCAGTTTATTCTTGTAACATCAACTTAAATTGAAATACAAAATTTTCTTCTTTTCTCAATTTCTGTTTTGTGTTCCACCTCCATGAGCATCTGGCCATCTGGGGCAGAATGTTCTCTGTATCTAAGAATCAAAGTGCTCATTAGACATGTCTTTCAATAACAGAAACGTCTAATTAGAGACGGATGACAATCTGATGAGGCCCTCCTGTGCGCAGAGGAGGAATTCCTCCTGTGACACTCCCCTCGGTGTAGGAAATTCGGAGGGAAATTTGAAAGAAACCAAGGAAATTGGGCGCACGGCCTCTACTCAATGTGCCACAGGGTGTCACTGTTACTCTTGGCAAGTGAAGGACGGGTCTCAATGTACTTGTGTGATCCACAGACGCCGCAATCCCACTGGGATGGGGATGGCAGTATTTACCGTGTACTTTGACAAAATAAAAATAAACCAAGAATAATATAATGACGTCACTCTGTAAAATCACAATAAAGGCAGATGATTAATTAAGTGAAATATCCTGAGAGTGATTGTGATGCTCCTTTAGACAATCTGTGAAGCATGCTGAGAGCAGACCAAAGCTCTCTGTTGCCTGTTCTGTCAGCGGAACTCTGGTCAACACAAGCCATTAAAAAAACCCAAACAAACTCCCAAACCCAGAAAAAAAAATATCGGGGACACTTCTAAAGCACTAAATCTTAAATCATGTACAGCTCAAAGAGCAATGTGCCTCTCACACTGCTGCAGATGTGCAGAAGAGGCTCCTCCAGCCCTGCCTCCTGCTCTGAGACTGCCTTGGGCTGGGAGAGCACAGGATAACCTCAACACTTACTACCAGATGAAGCTCTGGGCCCAGACAAAAAGCTGCTCTCATGCAAGGATTATCTCAATAAATAATACAGTGGAACAGCCTCAAACATTGCAAAATATTAGCATTTACCATTGAGAGCCATGACTTTTTTGGCACAGACCAGTGAAAAAATGCTTTGAGCTCAGTGATGTACAGAGAACCAGGATCAAGTTTAAGAAGAAAATGGAGTAGTAATTGTCATAATACAAAACCCTGAAATGTATGAGAGGGTGAATAGGAATTGCTGGTGAGAGAGGAGAAAGATTTGCTTCTAGCAGGAAGGAATTAAAATCAAACACATCATGCACTGCTGCACATACTCCAAACAGTTACTCTCATTAAACCTGACTTCAGCTTCTGCTAAGGCTCATTTTCTAACGCCAGTGCAGTAAACAGGCTTCCATTCTACATGATTGAAGTTGAGGCAGACTGTAAATGAAGACATATTTCAGTGCCTGTGCTGTCTCATTGTTGTGCTGCCACTTCCTGATGGTATCAGGACAGGGAGGCAGGTACCCACCCTGCCAGGTGGCCTTTGTGATCCTGCCATCTCCACTCAGACTGTTATAACTTACAGGTTCAATAACTGCATATTAGAGTACATATACAGCTGCATAAATAACACTGAATTTCCATGTTGTCCATGCTCTCTCATTCTTCACCAGCTTTGAGAATTGTAATGTCAGTACAATCCCAGTCACTTGTCTTATATAAATCATTAAATTCAAGAAAGGTATCATGATTCAAAGCAGAGCTTTTAAAATGCAAATAACTGGCAACAATGAAAGTTAAAACATACTTTATGCCACTGCCATGCTTTGAAAAGATAAATGCCAACCTGTTTACTACTATAAATAATAAACCTTGCTCACTTTATAAAGATCTTATGGGGATTGATCACTTTGTATCTTACACAAGCTTGAATATGTGAAGTGCTGTGACCCAGTTCCACATATGCTTTCCTTTGTGAGATTAATCTTCCTAAAATGAATGTGGCAGCTCACAGTGTAAACTGCTTGCTTACCTCTTTGCATGTATAATGTCTTATGTTCCAAAACAAAAGGGACTGCTTGTCTTTAGTATGGTCTCTTGGTATCTTAGAATCATAGAATCATTTAGTTTGGAGAAGATCTTTCATTAATAGCAAAGTGTTAACCATTATTTAACATTTGGGGCTTGCAGTTATTGTGGACTAAGAAGACAAAAAAACCCCGAATAGAATAACATTACCAGTGTTTATTTTAGTAATATATCTCCATTTTCCAGAGAGAGGAGAGATAAGGAAAACCCAATACTGACATCACAAAACAGAGTACAGTGGTGGGATCCTGAATCTCCTGATAGATTTTGGGCTAGTTTGGCCCATTATCTATAGCTCTGAGCCCTTTATTTCAGTAAACTACGTAGTGGTAAATCAATTATTTACATTTATCAGGCTGCCCAGACTGCAGTAACCTCCACACTATGTTAAATCAAAAAAAAAAAAGGTAAAAAGTGACAAAGGAATTGAGCATTATTCTGTCCCTGAGGCCCCTCTGCCACCTGATGTCACTATTCTTGTCAGGCAAAGGCAGGCAGGCAAGCTGCATGTCTGCAAGAACTGACAGCTCTGAAAAGGATTTCAGCAGGTAGGAATCCCCAGGGAAAGTCATACAAATTATTTCACCTAGTCAAAAGATTATGCCTTATGGACAGCACTTGTTAAGACAAATCCATTAACCAGGGCAAACACAGAGATTCAATTAAGGGTGAGTCTCCTTGAAGTCTTCTGGGGATAGGCTGGCACTGCCTGACACAAATGGGCAGGAACTCCACATGGCAAACACCAGAGCAGGGCAAAAAGTCCTTCCCCTTGCATTACTACAGCTTGCTTCCCAGTAAAGCACACAAAAGCAGGAGAAACTCCACAAATAAGACATCTGCCTGACACACAAGAGTGAAGCCCAGGTAGAGGGCAAAAGACCTCATACATTTAATGTTGACTGTGAAGCTCCTCCTGCCCATCATCGGCTCCAGAGTCCTCACTGAGCTACAGTGAAACAGCTGAGGATTCAAGGCAAGATTTAAGTGACAGGGACAGGAATGAAATCACCTGCACACTGGGATAATCATCTGTGTTTGCGTCTGAAAAGCTCAAGGGAATATTATGGCATTAGGAACAGAACAGCAGATTTTCAGTGAGAAGATATTTTAATTGTCACTCAGAAGTAGAAGGATAAATAAGTAAAGTGCCCAGCAATGCTCACTTGAGAGCCTTTGGCTTCACGAGCAGGCAGCAGCACAAGGGAGGCCTGAAGGAACATTGGCAGAGGGTCTGGCTCTGCAAATGTGGTATGACTGTGACTAATTGCAAATGCTTAACGACTTCAACTCTTCTGTGTACTCTGGCTCACAGAAGCATATAGTGGTTAACACCGAACTATCTACACATACTTACATGTGGCATCTAAAATATATTTTGCATCTAAAAAGTTTGCCACTTTGTGAATTATGAACCTGGTTTTCATGAGCAGAAAACATATTTTAAATACTTGGCTCACCTGGCTGTCAGATACCTTTCTGTAACTCTGGTTTTAATTATACTATTGAACAACAACCCGTAGTCCCAGAACATGTTTTATTGTTTTATTCCCCCTAAGGTTTCTTGTAACAATCAGTCAAATCCCTATCTTTGCACAAGGTAAAAAAAAAAACCAAACAAACAAACAAAAAAAAAACAAACAAAAAAAAAACCCCACAAAAAACCAGAAGGTATGAGAAACATTTATGGCCTGGTTTAGTGCTTCTAAAAAAAAATACTGCAAAATAGTGTTCCAGACAAGTAATGGTCAGTCTTTCTAATTTTTTTTCCTTTACTCAAGGCAATTTAATTTGTATATTAATGGAGTTTGGTTAACCACAATCTTGAATTCACCCACTGTGGAATCTGATGGTTTCAAATTCCCAGAAGCAGAAGAACTCTGTAAACATGTCCTTGCTACACTCTAGTTCTAGTGGAAGCACACCAATACAACTTTGCTGGATGATAAAACAATTACCAGGTTTACAGTATCCCTGTTAAATAGGGATTATAACAATTCAGCTTAGAGGAGTGGCACACTATTAATTTTAGTCATCTCTCAAGACTACACAGCGCAGCTATGACACAGCAAGTGTGACAGTCACCAGCAGCCCTAACCATCCTCAAAAACCAACCTTTCAATTAAACCACGGCAGCAAGTAAATGCTATTTCTACAAAGCTTGCAGCTTGACTGTTTTATAAATGAGTATGTGGGAAGCAATGTGAAATATCAACTGATAGTTAATATTTAAATTACTGCTCATTTACACTTAAGGCAAGTTTCATTGCTATTTGCAGAGAGTTTCAAAGTTCAGATTTCTGTGAATCACTTCAAGAACTTTTATAAATAACATCGTATTATAAGAGGAAAAAAATAAAACCAACATGTGATGAATAAAACTTTCTCCCAGGAGAAAAGAATGTTTTTAAAAGACAGTGATCATTTTTTTACTTGTAGAAAGAACAGGCTCTTTGGTCTGTCTTAAAAAAGCATTCAGGAAGAGGAATGCTTCTGTCCCAGATGCTTAACGTTATAGAATTCATCCATAAAAACCAGGAAATTGATTGTACATAGGATAATCTGCAGTCAGAAATAACAATGCCTTTGCACTGTCATCATTCACCCGCAGGGTGGTTGGGCACTGGAAGAGGCTCCCCAGGGAAATGGTCACAGCACCAAGGCTGCCAGAGCTCCAGAAGCATTTGGACAACGCTCTCAGACCCATGGGGACTCCTGGGGTAGTTCTGTGCAGGGCCAGGAGCTGCACATGATGATCCTTGTGGGTCCCTCCAGCTCAGGATATTCCATGATTCCATGATCAGATACTTAACTAACGATAGTTTATGCCCTGCACATAAACGTGCCTTCTTATTAAGACTCAATTCCACCAGTAGTACACGCATCAATTTAAACAATCATACTCGTTTTTCCTAGTCAATTGTGAATCCATTTCTCTAAGGCACTCTGGACAGACATGGCTTGGATGCCTTTAGCACAAATGGAGAAAGAGGAGCACACTTGAGTCCTGCATGCATTCCCAGTATTTCTTCACCCCTCTGCCTTGGATGGCTCTCCACCCACGTACTGCTCATCTCAGAGCCTGCTCCAAGTTTTCCACATGTACCTACCAGGCATCTTAACTGGGGAACTCAAAGTTTAGTACCACAGCTTGGAATGAATCCAGGTTCCTTTTCTTAGTTCTTGATCAATAAAGCAATGAAGAGGAGATTGAGAAGCACAGCTCTGGTAAATATTTCATCAAATTTCATTTTGTTTCTATTTAATGGGATTTTCCTAAAGGAAGACTCTAGAATCATGTGGCTCTAGCAAGATGTTCAAAGAGAAAAATTCAAATCTTACCTGGCCATCATCTTCCAACTTGCTTTGTGTCTCAGCCCTACCCTTGACAAGGAAATTCTAATTTTCTTCACGGTCTATCCAGTCCCTGTGGAGGAAATTGGATGCATTGAAAATATCTCAATAATCCTCACTGGTTTATGAATTACAGGAGTACATTTCCTAAATATGTGCTAACACCAACAATAAGATGCTCTATGAATTCCCAGATGTAATCAAAACAAAAAAGAGAAAAGAACCCCGAAACCAGCAGTTCTGCAATTACTTCCTTTTCTGACAAAACAAACATCACTGAAGTTTAACCCAAATTCGGTTAATCTTTTCACTAAGGACATGCCATACTAGCTAAGCAGATATCACTTCAATTCAAAAAGGGGGAAAGCTGAATATATATATAAAGAGAGTCAACACTCTAACAAAGCCAATGCTCTCAAGATAGCACCTCAGTCTCGTCTTTTCCTGTCCTTAGTCATAAAACTCAGTCAGTCTCCCTCAGGTGGGAAACCTGTCAGCAATCCTGCCCTTCATCACCTGGGCACTTCCACACTCACAGAACAACTCTATTTTCTCCTCCTCCTAAAGCAATGCTGTCACTTCCTCTTCAAAACTAGGAAAATGCCGCAATGAAACTGGAATTTGGGGCTGAGTCTAGCAATACAACGTGCCAACCACACAAAGTGTAGAGCAGGGTAAAAAGGCAGGAGCACAGCCAGAGCAGCTCAGGAGCTGTGTGAGGCCCAGCAGGACTCCTCGGGCTGACAGCAGCCCTGCAGCTCAGCGGTGAGCAGCAGCGTATCCCCGCCAGGCTGCTGTGCAGGAACACCAGCAGCACTGCCACCAGAGAGCCCCGAGAGCTGCAGCACCTGTGCCTGCCTTCCACACAGCCTGCTCAGCTGAGCTCCCTCTGCCAGGGAAAGCTGGGGAAATGTGTCTGGAACACATCCAGCTGGGCATTTCGGGACTTAGATGTTCGCAACTTCAAAATCAACTGTTTCAATGTGTCCGTTACACAATAATTGAACTTGAAAAATTAAAATTAATACTAATGGTAGGGTAAGATTTTCAAACACAGTTTGGTAATTTATTATTTCTTTTATTGCCAGGAATAAAATGCAGCTACCTGCTTAGAAAACTCACTTTCGGGCATTCAAATTTATTGGGTCCCCCTAAGACTGAAACTCCCAGGCGATCAGAACCTCCTTAAAAAGTATGACATAGGCTCTAAATCACTGCAGGGCTTTTAAAAAATGTACTAACATTTTCTTATGATCATCACCACGAAAACATTGACATTTTTGCATTATAAAAATCAGCACCAGAGACAATCAATCAACAAAGAGATAAATTAAATTATTACTCAAAACATTCAAGCCATCTCAGCTACTTAGAGGCTATCCTTGCAGCCTGGCATGAGCAACGTCACTGTTGCCTCTGACCTGCCACATTGCATTATCTTCACAATTAACCAAGAATCCAGAAGAACAATTTTGACCATGATAAAAAGATAGCCTTGAATAACAGCCATTAAAGAAACCCACTGAATTTTTATTTAGGCATCCCAAAAGATTTAATAGGAGTAATAGCTTCAATTAAAAAATAAGGTTTACTTAGGTAAATTAGTGAAAGCGAAAACACAGTTTTAGGTAAGTAGGTTTTCCATGTAGAGAGCAAAACCAGACAAATCTCTGAAAGTTTGGTTTCATTAAAAGGCATCTGGGTATGCAAACATCTCTAGTTAAAAATGAACTTAAAACGCAAAAATAGAAAGCTGCTGTAAGCTTCTTTTTTTATTTGCCTGGCTCAGGTAACCGTGAAAATTTTTCTCATGCTCTCATAGCATAGCAAACAGATCAAACTCTAGACCAATAGAGTTATAAAATTAAGGATTTCATGTCTTATATCTGCATTAGCAAGATATGCAGAAAAATACACTCCTATATCTGTGTGAGGCAAAATTCTCTCTGAACATAAGAAGACATTCCAAAAACGTTGGTCTAATTGGTAAGGAAATTTTAAGTCAGATTTTAACTTTGTTTTTATCATATTTTTAAACTTCTAATTAGTCATTTAAATAATCAGTGGTCTAGAATTTCTCCTGCACAACAAATGCTTAAGCAAATACCTGAAAGCTTATCCAAGCTTGAAAAATCCACCTACCTAATTAAAAGCATTGAAAAAACCAGACAGTTGATTCCTCCCTCTCTGTCTCCATTCTCCCTTTTTTCATCCTCTCTGTCATAATAAAAAGACATTTCAGAAAAAAATTGTCCATAATAAATGTATGAACTATCCGTGGTCTTTTAAATCTAGTTTAAGAAAAATACACTGAAAGCAATTTGCATCCAGTCATGACTAACAAAAACCCTTTTGATGTTATTGGAAAAGAGAGAAGTTTTATTTTGAGAGCTAACTACCACCAAAATCAAAGGCAGGTCTAACACTGGAGAAGTCAGTGCATGTGTCTATTGTGGCTGCTCGCCCCCAGCTGCCTCGTTAAATGGTTCCTCAGACATCAGTGCTGGGGCTGCGCTTGGCCCTTTACTCTGCCAGGTTCTCCAGTGCCGAGGACGTGAATCACCGATGGCCGAGGGCTGTATTTCCTTAAATATGTGATTAATTCACATCAAGCCCCGATGCGTGGCCGATCAGCAGGAGCTGGTGTGAGGGGAGCGCTGGGCACTGAGCTGTGTTTGTCACTCGCCTCGGTCCCTGCTCCCGGCCCTGGGCACACCCACCTTCCCTCGCTGGCCTCGCAGCTGACGGAACACCGGCTGGGCTTGGAAGGCAGCGATGAGGAGGGAGAAGTCCCACTGGCTGTGTCACAGACAATACCATCAGAAGGCCAGCTGGAAGAGGGATCCGCTTCTCCCACACACTTGGCCACTCCAGGCAGCCCAGGCGCGCTCTGCTGCTCACGTTTGCTGTGTTCGGGAAATCAGAGCACGGCTGCTGCACGCTGCGCTGCCCGTGGGGAAAAACACGGCAAAGCCACAGCCCATCTGCAGGCCTCCACAAACACACCAATGAAGTCTGTATTTCCGGATTCAAGTAAAATAGATCATATCTAGTGGTTTGAACTGCTTGTCGTGAACTTTCCATCAAACCCTATATTTAAAGGAGTTTCAGTTCCTCCTCCAGAGGACCACAGCTCTTCATCAATGAAACAATCTAGCAGCTGCTTCCAGAGCTCCTCTGAGTCCAGTAAGGAACCTCATTCTGAAAATCTGCCTGTCTCTAAACGATCCACAGCCTCCAAATACGCTGTGTTCTGACAGCAAATATTATTCATTTTTGTTTCCGTTCTCTGAATGCTCCCATTTGCAACACTTTCCATGAAGGACTGTCACCAGCTGGCCGGAGACAGCGTTTCGCACTGAGCCATGACTGGCTGCCACTCTCCAGTGCTGCAAGCAATGAACTCCTCTCTGAATTCCTCTCTGGAGTCTCTGAATTTCTCCCTGTCTCCAGTCACTCACCGGGGCATTTGCCCATTGCAGCCCTTGGAAGCCCTGCTGCTTCTCTCAGTGTGCTGTGCTAGTACAGAGGGGCAATTAGAGAGAGCACAAGATCTCATTTCAAACACAAGATGGAACGTGATGTTTGTTGTTGTACATGCTTGAAAAATATCAGCTTCACCAGCCATTGGTTAAAATAAATCATACACGGAGTGCATGTCCTTAGAAGTGATACTGAGATTTTGCACAAGTTAGGAAGGAATATTAGGAGTGCTGGTTTTATGCAAGGTAAGAAATACAGTTGTAAATTCATAATCCATGCATTCCAAGACAAAAATTAAAAAATTATTTCTCCCCAAAGTCATATTTAAAATGTATGTGTTTGATGAACTGAAACTTAACCATAAGGATTCTAAAGGCCAAAATTCAATATTCTCTAGCAGACGAGGGCAGCCTGAATAGTTTTCCTTTTAGAAATCTTGGCTGTAGAAATTTGGCTTTGCAAGACTAAACTCTCCCATGTCCCCTGCCTCAAATATAAGTCCAAGGTTTAAATTAATTTGCTCTCAGTTTTGCTACAACATTCTGTCTTTGAAAGAGTTTGAGCTTAGCTTTATGGTCAAAAGCCTAATTAGAATGGTCTTCACAGACCAAGTGACCATTTTTGTGGAATTCATGTTAGTTATTTAAATTGCAGCAGATGGTAATTTTTTCAGGACAGAAAAATTTCTAGTGTGTTGCTTTAGGACAAGATAAATAAGGTTGATCTTCAGATGCTTATAGATGAGGATCTGTTAAAGCTGTAGGCCTAAAATGCAGATTTCCTGTCAACTTTAATTACCTTCTGTGAACCCTAAATTATGTAGTTGTTTAAAATAAACCAGGGTAAAGAAGTTTTGTCAACTTTCTGTTGTTCACACTCATACAAAAAGATGGCAAAGTGACACTGTAATGTGACTTGTATGTCAGTGAGAAATTAATGCCAAGCCCTGGAATTACAAAGTGCATCAGAAGGACTTGACAGAGGCTGAAATGAGAGGAACAATAATTCCTTATACAGAAATCAAAGTGCAAATGTGCTGAGCACGATGTCAGTGAAAACGTGATATGTCTTTGGGCAGAGAAAAGCACCTGTAGGGTAGATACGCTGAGAAGTCTCTGTAC
The DNA here is from genome assembly GCF_009819655.1 of Sylvia atricapilla. Lineage (NCBI taxonomy): Eukaryota > Metazoa > Chordata > Aves > Passeriformes > Sylviidae > Sylvia > Sylvia atricapilla. Next base: position 14,331,299 of record NC_089152.1, read on the forward strand.
TTACAGCATTTGAGATGTTTCATTCACAGGAACACAGAGGTCCTGCCACTGCTGCTTAATATGCTCACATGTTAATGCTAATAATGTGTATGCTAACAGTAATAAAAGACAAGCATGAATTTTGAAAAATGTTTGCATTATAGAAATGATCACAGGTCTTACTCATTAGTTATGCAGTCATTAGGCAAATTTGACAAATGCTCATTCTTCACATCTGAGCAGTGTTCAGGAACACTCTCTGTAATTACTATTTACAAAGTGGCAGGGCAGCAGCTTTGTTATTTTTAAACAACAGAATAGTCTTATCCTTCCCAACAGATGACAATTTGGAGAATGGATTGTCTTCTGGAAATCACATACTGGTGTAGGAACTAAGACTTTGGGGAAGACATTGCCCTTATGACCCTCTGTTCAAATTAGCATGTAGAGAATATAAAGTTTAATCACAAAATTAACCATATTTAGGATCACTAATTCATCCTTCAATAGAAGACTCAAAATCAAAACTACTTGCTACCTCCTGCAAGGAAGCACCACATAATGTTTCAGGACATTTCACAGAAAAAAAATCAAGCTCATCATGTGTACATTCTCAATCCCTGAGACTATTCATTGGGCAAAGCAAACAACAGAGAATAACTAATAACATGGGATGCAATCACTAGGACTATCTAAAAAAAAGCAGCTAACAAATAAAGAGGTAATTTAACTCAACATTCAAGAAAATGTCGGCATCGAACATGTGCTGTAAGCTACCACTTAAAATCCCAGCCTATCTTACCTATTTCTCAAAAAAGAAGGAAAAGCAGATTATTTTCTGATATGGAGCCCCAGGTCATTGCAGTTGCACAATAATTAGATCAGAGTCAGAAAGGGCTGCAGTCACTGTAGATGGATATAGTACAAGATGGTCACTTCTTCACTATCAGCCTCTTCTCAGGGCTATTTTATCATCTCCTGTCACACTGTCACATCAGAATGATGCACGATTTTGTTCATCTGCAAATCTGTTCAAAGAGAAAAAGAGGATATTTCTTGCAATTCTGGGCAACTGCAATATCTTGTAATGACTGCACGAGTCATTTTGAATGTTCTTCAGTCCCTGCCTCTTTTGACCGACCAGCACACAAGATTAGCCTTGTGAACTGAACTGGGAGGACAGACTTTGGGTATAAACAATCATCTTACAGCCATGATGAGGGTCTCTTTCATACATACACTAACCCAGAATCCTGTAGCTGTTTCTCTAGTAGCTCTGTGCCTCTCTCAGACTCAAAACAGACCGGAAATAGCACTTGAGTGAAGTGTTTTGTACATTGACATATTTCTTTGCTCATCAGATAAAGAAGAAATAGACAGCACACCGGTACTAGATGCACACTATTACCACACACATTCTATGCCTGACCTTGATACATGTGACATGATCTGTGCATGATGTTGTGTCCTTGAGCACTTGGTTATTCACAAACAGACAGACACACAATTGGCTGTCTCTAATTATACCCCACGTCTGTGAGAAACAAACAGACATTAGGGGCTTGTTTGTATTCTGGCAAACACCCAACCAAGGTGTGCTGGGAGACCCACAGTGGGTTCTACAGCCTGTAACTGGAAAGTGAACTCACATTCATCACTGTGTCTCAGAAGTTATGGCCTAGGGAGGGGAAATAGCCGCCTCCAACTCACCTGGCTGGCTAGCAGAGAGAAGAATCAAAGCTCAGAGAAGAGTGGGCATTGTCTCCGGTGGGCTCTGCAGGCAAAGAAACCTCTGCTGGCCACAGGCTGTACCGCTTGCTTTTAAGTTGTAAACACCAAATTCTAGAGATAACCAGTGCCATAAATAAAGGCTTTTAGAGGACTTCAGTATACTGGTTTTTAATCTTTCTTTGCTAGTATCTACATAATATCTATGTTTGTGAAATTAACTTTTATTAGCCAGGATGTCTACAGAAAGCAGATAAGACCTTTTCCTGACAGTTGTGTGCATTCACAGCAGACTCTCTGACTTGAAAGGTAAAACCTTTAGTAAGAATTCACTTGATTGAACACAGTTTAGTTCAGGAGTTGAGGGGCTGATTGCTATTAAAGAACATCAAAATAATTCCTTCAGTGTCTATAAAATTCAATTTCCTAAAATCAGATGAAAATGAGACTGCCACAAATAAAATATAAATCTAGATTTATCAAAGAAATAGTTAAAAATTATAATTTCCTCCCTTATACTACAGGAATTTGGGGTTTCAGCAGCATCCCCTGAAGGGTTTGCTTTTTGAGACCCTGTGTTCATCACAGAGACATGAGGCAGCTGTCAACAAAGCAAAGTGTAAAGCAAAAAAAAAGAGCCAACAGTAGAGGTCAGCCATGAACTGTAGATTTCCTCTCCAATTTTCTTGTCTGAACAATTCATGCTGTTTACTGAACACCCAAAAATATCTGGGGCACCTGTGCCAAAACAGCAGTGGATAACAGTAGAAGGAGGAAAGAAAATTAGTCTTCTTTCCAAAATGAGACAAGGCAAAAATCCAGATCCTAAAAGCACTGCCAGGGGAGGGCTGAAGTACAAATGAATAATAACACTCGTTTTTTCTGTGAATCACACAGAGCTCCCCTAGCAACTCACTCTTGTCTGCTGGTCCAAAAAGGTCAGTATCTCATGGAAAAAAAAAAAACCCAACAACAAAAGCCTCCCCCAAAAAACAGCTATTACTTGGCTTTTGGAGAGTTAGCTTTACCACTTGCTGGTTTCTATTACCCCTTGGTAAAGCTGCTTTTTGGCTCATTTGAATAGTGGAAGGTTTCAGTCCTGCTGTATTTGACAGCTGGAACACGTGATGAGGCAATTGCTGAACTACTCAGGTTCCCCCAAGATGCATCTGCTTTTGTGCTCAAAATTTAAAAACACTTAAACAGTAGCTACATAAATTAGGTCAGTGCTTAAGCCAATACAGATAACCTCGATTTTTAAAGCTGAGAATTAACATGGGCTAAATAAACTGCTAAATAAACTTTGAAAAACAGGCACTCAGTTACCCCTTGCAAATGACAACATTTTTCAATACCATTCTTTTTTTTAAGTGCAGCTGCCTAGGACATTCATTTAATGTAGCAACTGGATTTGAAGGGCAGGGATTTGGACTGAAAGAAATAACCCATCTATGGTCTCAAAATTGCTCTTAGAGTTGCAGATGGGAACCAGACAATCAACAAAATGCGTTGAATTTTCTAGGCCCGCTTTCCAACTGTGGTGCATTATACCTGTACCGTGCAGGAGCTCAGGCACCATTTTACTGTCATGTTTGCCAAGCGCTAAACACAATGCCCCTCGGCCGTGGCTTTTCCCCCCCGTATCGAGACAAAACATCCAGCACCTGAGCCCCCAGCCCTGCATTTCTGCTGGGGATTTAATAGCTACATGTGCAACATCACTGTGGCCATTGCTCTCCCCCTCGACGTGATCTAAGCCAAGGTTCTGGCTGAGGCCAGCAAGGACTGGCCCTGCCCTGGTCCGTGCCCTGGCTGCCTTCTCCTTCCGCTGCCCCGCTCAGCCCCGGCAGGGGTTATCCTGCACTCTGCTGCCCCTCGGGCTAATTCACGCCTCCACAACAGCAGCAGCGGCTGCCGATGGTGAAGGAGGATGCCCTGTGCGGAGGAGGGCCGGGGAGCGGTGGGGGCTCGGGGCAGCTGATGCCCTTTGTCCTTTGGGGCAGCGCGGGCAGGGCGCGCTCCCCGGGCCGGCCGCCGTGCCCCGTTCTCCGGGCCCGAGCCGCCGGGGCTCCCGATGCCCTTTGTCCTTTGGGGCAGCGCGGGCAGGGCGCGCTCCCCGGGCCGGCCGCCGTGCCCCGTTCTCCGGGCCCGAGCCGCCGGGGCTCCCCGCGGTGCGGGCTCGGGGAGGGCAGCGGGCGGGCGCGGCTGGCGGGCAGGGGAGGGGGCCGCCCCCGCTCTCGGCTCTATAATGCCGGGGCCCCTCGCCCAGCGCACCGCAGCAGCCTGCCGGCGGCTCCGCTCCCTCCCCTCCGGCCCGGCGACGGCGGAGGATTAGGGAAGGGAGGGAAATCCATCAGGCGAGAGGCAGGGCGGGGAGGCGGGCCGTCAGCATCCCTCCGCTCCGCTCCGCCCGGGCCGGCGGCGCCGTAGGGTGAGCTCCGGTGCGGGCGCAGGAAGGGGCCGAGCTGCCAGAGGTGCCCGCGGCTCCCGGCGGCTCCCGGCGGCTCCCGGCGGCTCCCGGCGGCTCCCGGCGGCTCCCGGCGGCTCCCGGCGGCAGGATCCGCGGCTCGGGGCTGGCGGGGCGCGGCGGCGGGAGAAGCCGCCGCTGCTGTTGGCGTGTCCGTGCCTCCCGGCGCCGGCTCTCCCGGGATGGGCCTCCAGGAGCTGGCGCTGTGGCTGCTGGCGGCGGCGGGGATCGTGCGCGGTGAGTGGGCGCCGGCCCGCGGGCAGCGCCGGGAGCCGCGGCGGGGCGGGCGGGGACGGCGGCCGCGGGTCCTCCCGGCACGGCGCCTCTCCGGCCCCGGCGTCACCCGCTGCCCCTTCCCGGGCCCCGGCCCGGGCCGCGCTGAGGGCCGGCCAGCGCTGGGACCTGCCGGGAAGGGACACGGGAGAAGGACGTGGGGATGCGGGAGCGAACTCTGTCAGTGGTGGTTGTCCCAGGGCAGAGGCTGCGGCTTTTTGTGAGGGGAGTTGAGGAGTAGAAAACTGGGAAGAGGGAAGTCCCTCTGGAGTGGGACAGGGAGGGCTCCCATCCAGAGCACCTGCTCTATCCTGTCGCACGTTCCCCTTCATTTGAAAATTGCCTCTGTCCCTGGTCTGCTCTGCTCCATTCATGTAGACCTACTCCTCTCCAAAGAAAGACGGCAGAATAAGCATCCTCCTTGGATTTGAAGTGTAAAAAGGATAGAAATTCCCTAATATTAGCATTATATTAATGTAGTGCCTATCATCTCTGTCAGGAACGCCGTACCCCACTTCATTTATAACTGCATGAACAGAGAACAAAGCGAAACTCCTGCCCCAAAGAGTTGTCTGTCTGAAGCAGCCCGAGAGCAGTGTTCAGTCTAACCTGTGGCCATTTTTCTTCCATTGTCTTGCTGATGCTCTCTGCCGTCTCTCTGTTCTGCTTTTCTGGTTATAGCTGTGCCAGGACAGGGGGCAAATCACGGGTACTCTATTTCCTCTCCATCACTTCTTGCTGCTGAAGGGTGCATACATTGAGAAAGCATCATTAGCATTTAGAATGTATCACTCCTGGCCAGTCAAGAAATGATCAAAGAGGTAAACCCCTTTACAGGCTGGGGATTAGGATTTTGCTGTAGGAGCTAATGAACTATTTGAAATACAGTGGCATTTTTTTCTGGGAATGCAGTAGGTGTAATAATAGGTACATAATATCTGATAGGAGTGAAAAAGCATGCCTGAGCTTTTTCTGATGTAGAATCCTTATTATTTATCTTTTTGTTCCTGTGCCCAAAGAGTCCCTGCAAGGAGAGTTCCAAAGGAAGCTTTACAAGGAGCTGCTGAAAAATTATAATCCGCTGGAGAGACCAGTTGCAAATGATTCCCAGCCACTCACTGTCTATTTCACTCTCAGCCTCATGCAGATCATGGATGTGGTAAGTCTATAACCCTCTAGGAAACTGTTTCAAAGGGTGGATTTTTCCTTCCTAGAAGGGACATTTGAGGTAGCAAGCAAGATTACAAGAAATTGAAACGGATAACTAATTCAAGACACAATACCAAATTTTGTCTGCATTTTGAAAGAACTAAACTTAGAAGTACAACTTACCTCTTTCTTAGATCTCTTGTCAGAAATTCCCAACATTTTTAGCAGTAGAAAATATTTCAAGGGGAGCTCAAAATGCACACTTTGCCTTTCAAATTCTTATCTGTCCTTAAACCAACAAGCAGTACACTCTGGGAGGGATTTGCAAAACCAAAGTTCTTGATTTCTGGTGGTCACTTAAGAGCTGCCTATTTTGGAAGATGGAGGGGAGAGGAAATCCCAGGAAAATCCAAGTTACGTTATTTCCTTTGCTGTGTAGACAAGATCACTACATTCTAAATGCTTAAATAGCTACTGTGTTTACAACCACACTTGATTGGTGTATCAATAGGTATTCCTGTGCTGTACTTGTACAATGCATTGTAGGATCTTTTGGGGTTCAAATGTGACTAATTTAAGCTTTGCTGTGTCATAGAGGCACAGTGACACAACTCACCATATAAGTGGGTTTACAGTATTTGTTTTTACTGAATTCAACTAGCTATGACAACTAATAAGGAAGTTAAAGTCTTAAAATGTACTTAACCTCAAAATTCCATTATTTTCCCATCAGATGCCTAAAATTCAAGACACAGAGTTAATTTCTTCTGGAGTTGTTAAACTTAATTTAAACCCATACAAAATGAAATGAAAATATCCACAGATCTAGCCAATCTGGGTGTAGTCAATGACTGGCAGTCTTGGCCAATATGATTCAAAAGGTAGCTTTTGGTCCTATGTGCCTTGCAAGAACCACCCTTCACAGTCAGTCAGAAACCTTCATTTTTGTACTGGCTGTTTAGTTACAGCTCATTCTGCTTGCCATAAAACTCACTGCATTTCTTTCTCTGAGATCTGGGATTGACAGCCAAAGAAAGAAACCAACCATGAAGTAAATTAAGCTTCACGCTATAAAACAAATGAGTTTTCTTCATTGTCAACAAGAGGCAAATGCTGGTGGGAATGACAGCTACTTGCAATAACAATTACTGGCTTAACAAGCTAGAAACAAAACGTGTCACCATCATACTTTCCTGTAGTTTATACATTCATTTTAATGGCTTCTCAGCTGATAGCCACTGAGTCTAATTGGGAGTTAGACCTCTCCAGAGCCAATCCATCAAATCCCTGCCAGAACAGATTGAGCCAGGCTGGATCCTGGTTGCTGCTCTTCCTTAGGTGAAGTCTCTTCCATTCCACTCTGACTTTACTGACATGAAAAGGGAGAAGGTATATGAAATATTTTCTAAATACAATGGATGTTTCCTACCTTATATTTCTAGTTTTAACCTGTCCTAGTAAAACTAGAAATTTTCTACCTCGTCATTGTAGATATGTTTTTCTTTTAATGGTATTGCACATTAATATGCATGCAAGTATGAGCAGTGCATAATGACGGATCTGTAAGTGCCAATTGCCCCAGCTTAGTGGAGTTCACTAGAAAATAGAATTAATTAATTGTCTAATGAGAATACAAGCTGGCATAGTAAATTATCCAAAATGTTTCTAAATGGGGAGGAAAAGCAGTGGCAGCATGAGAAAAATGCAGTTTGGGGATGCATGACTGAAGAGGAGAGCTTGGAAACCAAGGGATTGCTTAGAGAGGAAGTGGGAGTACATAGTAGGCTGAGGTATAGCAAAAGAATTTGGAAGAGAGGTGGAATTTAGATGGGAGAGGATGGGATGCAAAATGGAAATAAAGTAAGAGGTTTGAAAGAGTGGACTTCAAAAAGAAAAGTCTTTAGAGATGAAGACTAAGGCACACCTTAGTGGAAGGAGAGGAAGAGGGGCTAATGGATGGTCATAGCTTCAGTACAATGGCAGTAAGAGTAAAGAATAGGATGGAGAGAAGCTACTTATTTTTCTTTACTTCCCACCCCTCAATCTGGCATAAAACTGGTCTTTGGCTTCTGCTTGTCTGGTTTTTCAGTGCTGGCATGGGATCTTAACCTGATTTAGGCTTACGAAAATTTCCAGCATATACATTTTTGAGAAACAGATGGATGAAATACAATGATATGATATGATATAATTTCCACACTGGAAAAAATTACAGCCACCACATTTTTAAACACTGTATGGAGGTAAATACCTTCCAAGAGTGTTGTTTTCTCTTGTAACATCCATCCCAATAATAGTATCAGAGGAGAATATTCAGCCACTGCCTATTGGTTTGGAGGGAGCACTAGGAATAGACTCAAAAGCAGCGCTGTTCTTATTCTGCTACTTCTCATACAGAATACTGAATGGCATAGAAAATCAAATGCAGTGAGCATGGGGGGAGAAGTTTGTGCCTAGCCTGGCATTTTTACAATAGACATATCTGTATCAACTGTAAGCTAATACAATTAAAAGAAACATATCAGAGGGTATTTCATCCCCGAAAGTCAGAAGATGAAACCTTAGAAGTTAAGTGGTCACACATTTATACTGCAAATGACTGCTTTGAGACACAAGTATGAGGAACTGGAATACACTGAGGTACAGAGTGATAGTTCAAACACAATTTTTACTGCTATCTAAATGAGTAGAAAAATCACAGTCTTATTTGAGTTTGGACAGGGTCTCTAGAGGTCATCCTCTACTGCAAAGGTGTTGTAAATGGATCATGTTACTCAGGACTGTGTCCAGTCAACAGCTGAGCACTTTGACAGCAAGTTTCCACAACCTTCCTGGGTAGACAGTGTTCAACTACAATCATGGTAGATTTTTCCTGAGATCTAAGCATAACTTCCTATTTTTCAGCTTGGGAACAGCACTAAAAAACAGTTATAGAAAAATGAGACACTTTTTCTTCTTCAGGAAAATAATAATAATAAAAAAATATACTTTTGGTGAAGTATTCCAGATTTCTTAACCATATTCACAAAGTGTGTATATTTCTGAATAAAATAAGAGAAAGCTAGAGAATGAAATCTTGGTAAACCTACATGGCAGAACTCATTCCTAGAGTAGCTGTCAATGGTTCACTCTCAATATATGTTTTTCAGCTTTCTGACTGGAATCTAGAATTTTTACCAGCTTTCTATGTGGAACTTGGGGCAGCACTTTGGGAGTGTCCTAAGCTGATCTCAGCCTTTGCTCCTGGAAGAAATCTCTGAGTTCTGGGCTCATGCTCCCACAGCTTTGGCTTGCACCGGTGCCTCTCTGAGTGAGAGTTACCTTATCCTATTTTGAGGGGTCAGTTCTCTACATGACCTGTGCTTTGGCTGTAGATCAGCTTAAACTGCTCACAAAACTACTTGTGCTGGTTCTTCACTTAACATGTATTTCAAAAAACACAAGTAAACTCCATCTCTGATTCTAGTTGCAAAACTTGGGATCAATACCATCTTCGCTTGTGACTTCAACAAGACTCATGGTGACAAACATTTTGGTGGGTATGAGTGTGACCATTTTGGTCTACTCTGAGCATAAATAAGTTAATTTTTTAGAATCAACATTTAATAATTTATTTAAGGAAGTTGAATTAAGCTACTTATCTACATGAATATTCAAATTCTTACTTATGTTGCATAACACTATTTAGTCAGGAATCTTTCATGGTTCCTGAAGACACTTGCTGGCTAATTAAATCATTTACTACACAACAGTTTTTGCTTATTTTTCCATTTTCCTTGTTCCCTTTTTTAAAAATTTCTAGTTAGGGGAAAGAAAAGCGCTGAATAGTTGTTTGTATGTAGTGAGCAGCAGCAGAATCTCAAGGGAAATCCTGTTCCTTTAGGCTGTTCAACTCACTTGTGCAGACCAAAGGATAAATGAAAGCATGCAAACTTTTTTACATTTATGTGAACTTAGTCAAGTTTGCTTATCCTACATTGCCCTTGGTTACTTGCATGACTTAGTTTTATATATTCAAGGGCTTTTGTCCTTGTTTCGTTTTACACAGTGAAGTGATCCAGCTGACTACAATGACTTACATACAAGGCTTTGCAAAGCCTCTGCATAAAGATCTGCAGTTCAGTAGTTGCAATCCAATACCCTGGACCCACTGGGCAAGATAGTAATGTTAAATATCTTGAAATTTTGAAAAATAAATTATGCTGTCATTCAAAGAAGCAGAACGGCTTCTCTAAAGAAACAGACTAAAAAACAATCATCTTGCCTGCCAAAAGAGGGGAAAAAAAACCAAAAAGAAATTTAAATCTGGAAAAATGAATAAAGCAACCAAATCAAGAGGCTCATTGAGAAATGGTGCTAATGAAGTTCCTAAGCTGTTTATCAGACCTCAGCAGCCTTTTGCAAACAATGGTTGGGGCAGAAGCTCATCAAATCTGCATTATTCTTTTAATTTTAGCATTCATTTGTGTACATTAGAAAATATCTCTCAAAGCTTTATTTTCTTCTCAGTTTGCTGCTTAAACTTTTTTTCCACCATGCTAAAGGGAGAAACTGTTTGCACTTTTATCTTGCAGCCATTTCTATTCCACCATAATTTATTCCTGAGAGTTTAGAAAAGTGGAAAGGTGCTGGGATATGCCTTCTGATATTTTTAGTTAGTTTAATACCATGAAAGTTACTGGATTATAACAGAAAACAGAGTATTCTATTTTTCCATGAAATCTGAAGAACAGATCAGGCAAGAGTCTAAAATATTCTGATAATTGATCTGCTTTAACAAGCAGACAACACCTCTCCCTACCCTACTGTGGTGAGATATTAATATACTAAAAGAAACCACAACGTTATTTCTGTGATATTTTTCTACCTTTTCCATGCTTCTAAATATCTTCTGTATTTTTTAACTCTTCTGTCAGCATTTCACCTAGTCTCCTCAAACAGTGTTAGATCCGGAAGGATATTTTAAACACAGGAGGATGTGTAGGATGGAATGGGAAGCAATGAATGTACACTAATTAAAGACAGTTTGCAGGAAGGAAAAAAGGACTGACTAAAGGCTATAAAAAACCCTCCTGATAATAGTTCACTTGAGGACATTAGAGGTGCTCTTTGTATGTGAAAATCAGAATTTCTATTCTGCTTTCTGGTTCTACAGGAGAGATGTTTGGAACTTTTTTGTAATATGAATCAGATGGGGTTTTTCTGTTTGTGTGGGTTTTCTTTCTAATACGAGTAAAGTGAAGCAGTTTCTCAGACATTTTTCTTATTATTCATGATACAAATAATCAGTTTGAATCATAAAAACCCAGTACCTCGTATTTAGTTTTCTAACTGCATTGGTATAGACGCCCCATTAACTTCAAGAGTGACTAAACATGTAATTCTATGTGGGTTGTGATGAAAAGGGCTTGTAACCCTCTTGTGAAAAGCATGGCTAAGGTACTAGGAAACAGATTCCTCTGTGAACTGCTGTAGAGCACAGGGACCACCACATACAGCCTTTTACACAGGGCCTCTTACTGGAACAACAGAACCTGCAAAGTCACATCATCCAGTAATTATTAGTAGTCCTTAGTAATCAGTTAATGAAACAAAACTACAGTGCAAGATGGGAGTCAGATCTGGGTAATACTTGGTCTTATACAAAGCTTTTAATTCACAGAAGTTTGGGACTGAAATGAATATACTCCTTGTAATATTCAGAGTTATTTCTCTTTTTAAAAAAAGACTGCCATGTTCAAATACCAGACAGTTAGGATGTCACTATTTGATACACAAGTTCACATTTTATTTTGACCAGTATGGATCATCTTGTTACTGTCTGTAGTAATTTGTACGGGAAGATTGAAAGACCAGTATTTTTCTTCATAAATGTTCTTGTCCTTGGCTAGTGAACACCACTGATGTGCACTGGCCAAGGATCTGGCTCCCTGAAGTACAAGTGCTAGCTGAGCATTTGGAGCCCTGCGTGTCTGGTGATGGTTTCCCTGCTCCTGGGAGAGCTGCAGGCTCACTCCCAGCCCAGGACTGTGTGCACAGTTTGGTCTCTGCTCACACACACCAATTACATGCTCCATAAACTGCTGCTCCTTGGGAAAGCCTCTTCTGCTGGGCACAGGGAGATGGGCCCTGCCTTGGCTCCTCCTGGGTTTGATTTGCAGTGTCAACATGCCCCAGAAGGGAGATCAAATGCGGGTGGCTGCCCCTGCTGAACACATTTCTTTTCTGGGAAGGCTTTTGGAAGTGCTGTGGGAGGATGCTGTGGGCTGGGTGAATTATGTGGGTGAAAGCAGCTCCCAAGTAACCATCACGGCCTCAGCCCCACTGCTGTAGTGTGATCTGTGTGGGTCTGTAAGTTGGCAGGAATGTGCTGCAGCAATTTTGGGGAGGATGGCAGGGGAAGGCAGGAAGTGCTGCTGAAGCAAGGTGGTATTTCTGTTGCTGCTCTCTGGCTCTGCTCAGGGCTGCATTCTCACAGCCCTGCAGATACACTGCCTGCTTTTCTCTCAGCAAAGCACATGTTATCAAAAGTTTCCAGTCATTTACAAATCCAATATTGCTGACAGCAGTTGAAAAAAGTATTGTCAATGGATTGGAAGCAAACAATTCTGTATCGCTGAACAGCATATTAACATAAATACATTCAAATGTTAATTGCTTCAAATGTTAATTACTTCAAATTTAGCTGATACAGATGTGAATTCTTCAGTTTCTCCTGAACTCTCCACCATATTCAGTAGCCTGAATAGACTACTAAACAATCCAACTGTTCTAAATCTAAATATATCTGTGAGTTACAAAAATGAGAAAGAAAGAGAAAGAGAAAAGGAAGGGAGGAAGGAAGGAAGGACTCTCACAACATGTAGGCAGCCAGGAGCCTATTTGTACAAGCACTTATTTGGAAAAAAATCTTTTAAAATTCACTTAGAATTTTAATTACTTAAATAATTTACTTTACCATGTTAACCGATTTATTTTTAATTTATTCAAAATTAAAAGATTTATTTTCCAAGAATTACCAGACGCAGCCTGAAGTAAATGTCTATTCAGCTTTAAGCTTCACTTGTGCTTGCATTTTCATGCCTGTTACTGCAACTAGAATTTTATTTGTATAGAGGAAAGGCTGGTAACCCTGGCTTCAACAACAGCTAACTGTGAAGCACCAAGAGCCTAGAATGAAGCCGTGCTGCTGCTGCTCATTAGCAGCAAGATAAGAATATGATGATCTGGTAGTGAAGCCACATTTACACGGTTTATAATCCTGTCTCCTCATTCGCTGTGTCCTCCTCATAAAAACTCCCCTGAAGGAAGAGGATCAATAACCATGTGCAGACTTGGGGGACCACGCACATGTTTAATTACACAGCACTGCTACTTTGAACTTTTATTGGCTTGTTGTCTGCCTTCAGTCAGAAGTGTTTGCACATTCCTGTGCTTGGCATCCCCTTAATTATTCTCAGTAACTACACAGGTGTGCTGCTTTCAGGGTTTGAGAGGAAGGCAGGCAGGAAGGAAGGAATGAGGTGTCATAGTCACCATCTCCAAAACTACCAAATGCAAGAATGAGGACAGAGAAGGTAATGAGCACTGACAGACCTCAAGAAATACAGATGAGCATTTTTATGTATTTTAGAGTGCTCACTCCATCTCTGTCCCCACAGACAGAAATAATCTTTTCACAGAGGAGAATTTGCTCTTTTGTGCTGTGGAAAAAGCAGCCTGAAGGACCGTGTAGGTGTTCTGACATTTCAGTCATGACGCTTGTTGCATTTGTGAAGAAACAGAGATATGGTTGATTTCCATCAAAGTATTCCTCTCAGCTAAGCTCACAGTTTCTCAGTGCCTTTGTAAGTGATTCTGTATAGGCATATCAGAGAAGTGGGGGCAGTATGGATTTTCATGGAAAGCAGGAAATGAAGACCCTTAAAGAGGACTCTTGAATGTGTCCCTCAGAGGACACAGGGTATGGAATAACTGGAACCTCTGCAACATGATTAATCTCGAGTTATTGGAGTGTCTTAGCAATACTTCTGCTAAGGGAGTTGCCGGGACATTCAGCAGGATAAGCAATGTGTTTTGTACTCTGCCCTTCCCCAGGAAGTTTTTTAACTGCCATGATGATGTCTGTGCTGTCTCCTAGATTGATCAGACAACCCAAGATATCCAAGGTAACGGGTAATGTTACGTATCACAGGAATTTTGGAGCAACTCTCCTTGTTTAATTTTCCTATACTTGGGAAGGTGGAGGTGGGATGTAATATAGTTAGAGACACTGTCTGGGATGAGTAATAGCAGTTTGCTATGTGACCCTCTGAAGCTGGCTTTACCTATGTCCATTTGTAGTGCACATAACTATTCCTTGTGGTTGTGTAAGATGTCTCCGTGGTTCTGGTGCTCCTCAAAGGATTCAGCTGATGCTAAGTCATGGAAAATATGCTCAGGTGTGGAAATTTTTGTTGCTGTTACTCACAAAAATCAGATAGATGAATGGCAGCAGCAGGCTGGTGCTGGAGCTGTGTGCCCTGATCACACACAGGAAGAGACAGCTTTAGGTTCAGCTGCCTGTTCTCCCATAACTTTCTCTTGCCTCCTTGAAGAAATTCCTTCCACTTCAGTCTGCTGGTACATTCAAGTGTAACAACTTGACCTTTCAATTTCAGGTTTTGCAACGAACCTCTAGGAAAGTGAACCAAGTTCAAAGGTTTTGATTCCCTCTGGTTTTAACACCATGTAATGAGTGGGGCTATGGGGGCTCTATTGTTTGTTCTTATCTTGTGGTACTGTTGGTAGTTCCCAGATTCCAGCATGTTCAGAGCTGGGATGCCTATCTGTGTCAGACTGGCAATGGTAATCAGCACCTAGAGCCAGCATTTAACCCTAATTCAGGGTTCAGTCCTCTCAACAGGAGTCTGCTGTGAAATACACTGGAACCAGGAATTATTTGTAAATAAAGCAACGGAAGACAGTTATTACTTTGCACGTTTGCAAGAAATTTAACTGCACTTTAGGCTCTATGCTATATTCAAAAATTGAACGGAGTGAAACCTACAATTAATCAAGACACAGAAATTCATAAGGTAACTTGAAAAATGCAACTTGCTCTTCAAAATATGTTTTTTTATGCAAGATGTGCTGATGTGTGTGATTAGTTATGCTGTACTCTGCTCATTTCATATGCCTTATCCCTGCTTGTCTTTGCAAAGATGAATGTGTTCATATCTAAATACAATCTCTTGTTAACAATGATGTACTGAAAAAAAAAAAAAAGAAGATAGACTGCTGTTACAATTACATCCCCATGGTAACAAAAATGGTACATCATGAGACTCTCACGTATATATTTATAATCTCAGCTTCTTTTTCCTGGAACTCGGTGAAAGCCAATTCTCCAGCCCATTGCCAGGACAAAGCCCTGGTGCAGCCAATGGCAGCACACCTCTCAGACCTAATAGAGCATATCTGGAACACCAAGACCTTCCCACATCCTGAGAAGGCTCCTCACACTCTGCTCAGAGTTAAGGTCACTCTTTTATGCTCTTTCTGCAGCAGCTTTTTGCTGTGATGGATTTGCATCCATCTGGGGAGACCTGTGTATGGTGTGAGTAAACTGCCTTGCTTTTAAAGTAATATAAAGAAATTGTGGAGAAAGCAAATGCTTTTTGCAAAAGCATGTAAGACGAGTTGGTGTGGAGAAAATACTGGCCTTTTTCAGACACAAACAGTGCAAATTAAAAAAAAAAAAAAAAAAAAAAAAAAAAAGGAGGGCAAAACAAACAACCTCCCTCAAATTTTACCTGAATTAGGTGAAATCAGAATCAGACTCTTTAAACTCAACCTTAACCCAGGTAAAATTCAAATTGTATTTTTCTAATTTTTTTTTAAAAAAGGGGAGATATTCAAAAAGCCAAAATTTAATATCTACTCCTATCCCAGCAACACAAAATGCTCTAGTACTATTTTAGCATTTTAACTTTAGAAACCTTTCAACTTTCACAGAACTTTAGCTCTAAGCAGAAGCATACTTGTCTGTTGTATTCAGGTTTACTAAACCAGGACATCCATATATAACAATTAAATATCTCAGCCCCAGAAAGCCATTTATTGCCTTGTTCCTCATTAAATTTACAGTCCAAAGTTATCTTTCCTAAAAAATCAAAACGGATAATGGCAGCAATCTGTGCCCGTCTGTGTTATCCCTATCAACAAAACTCCACTTTTCCCAGTCAGGAGCAATTCTCCTGAGCCATTTTTTATTTCAAAGACCCCCAGAATGCAGATTGCAGGAAGGGCCATTTGTATGCCATCCATTACAAATCTAATAAACCTAAGAGCTCAGTGCAAGAGAAGTTTTCAAACTTTATTTTAATTAACTACTCACATTTTGGTTGGCCTTTATAGTTTAATTCTTTGCTTAAGAAAAGCTAGAAAAAATTAAATCAAAGATCAAGAAGCACACCAAATAATGATGATATTTTCAGGCTGGGTTTTGGAGATTTCACTTTAAAACTCTTCTTAATGCTGCACGAGATATTTAACTAAATCCTGAGCACAGATGCAATTATCCCTAAAGGTCTGAAGGAGCCAGAGTCTGAGTTTGGGTGGCAAGAGTCAGGCAGGTATCCTAGCGGTGCCTCGGGCTAAATTTGCTTTGCAGTGGAATGTGGGAAAGAAAGTGATGTCCTCCACATCTTCAGCCTTCAGTAACATCACTCCTTAGGGGCTGAGTACAAAATAACAAAGACCAGCTTCCAGGGGATTCTTTGCACCAACAGAATCGGGGTAAATTAGCAGCTGATGTAAATGGAGTGGCCCTCGTTTTACATGAACACTCCAAGGCCAGGTCACAGGACTGGCACAGCATCCTGACTGTGCTGTTCAACTCTGGCTGAACAAGAGTTGCTGTAGTTTTGAAGGACCTTTGCTCTCCCAGCAGGAGGCTGTACCACAACAAAATTAAGTCATAAAAGCCAGAGCTCTGCTTTTATACAAAAATGTCACTGGTATGGCAAAAGTCAAAACACCAAATAAAAATGTGTTTAAGTCTGAGGTGTCAAAAATTGTGGTGCAACAGTGAAAATTTTTATTTTTCCCTTCTGACTATTTTATTGATTAGTTTTCTGTCTTTTCCACCTATTTTTAAGAAATCGGAAACATTCTGTCATCTGTTCCTGTTGTTGAATCTCACATGCTGGATCATGGAATATTATTAATATTATTTATGCAGTGGTAATAACTGTTTACACAGCATTTTCTGCATAATTGGAAATATGTGCTGCAAGCTGAGTCAAAACCATTTTACTGTATAAGAAGGTCTATTGCAGTCCACTGGAGAAGTGAAAGCCTGTTCCTTTCACGGTGAAAAGGAAATCAGGCAGGAAAAGAGGCATCAAGAATTCCAATCTTTTATGTCACAAATCATGTACACTGACATTTTCTTCATCTTTATATTGCCTGAACAACCCTCTTCATATTGACAAGTCTTTGTTTGGCTTTTTATTCCTGTACAAACCTCCCCCAAATTCTTAATTCCCTCTACTGCATTCTTCAAGATGGAGACTGGCTGCAGCTCCAGCCCACACCTATGTGTGATTAGGGGTAGTCCTTGGCCAGCAGCTGCACTTTCCATTTCAGTGAAGACTGAAATGCAGAAGCACCAGCATGGCTTTTTTAAGTAACTGGTTTTTAGCCTCACCACTGAGAAAGCAAAATTGAATTTTGCCTGCATGACTAAGAAGCCCTGAGCCACCTTTAGCAGAAAAGTTTAGCTTTACCCTTGGCACAGGGGGAGGATATTTCAGTACCCCCCAGGCTGACTTAGTGTGGCAAGACTGAGAGGCCACTGTGGTGCTGTGAGGGCTGCAGGTGGGTGAAGCTGGAGCAGACACTGCTCTGGTCCCTCCTGCAGGCTGGCCACACAGGGAGCTGCTGTGCACCAGCACCATGGGCAGGGATGGGAAGTGCAGCCCTTTCTCTACTCTTCATGACTTGTGAGGATCTTGGATCCATCCTGCCATTACGGCTGCTTGAAGTATGGACACAGCACCGATCTTCTGTCACCTGGCAAGTTTATGAGTGCTTAACTCACCCTCGAGCCCATCCCCTCAGTACTAATGCTGTAGGAATTCAGGCTTTTTCAGCTGATACAGTTTAGTGAGCTCAGTGCATGACCCTAAAAAAGACAGGAAGAAAACCCCAAGCTGTGTGAAGCAAAAATTAAACATAACAGGATTTTAAATGACAGGGGAAACGTCATTAGGCACAGGTAATTTGACATTGTGGATCAGATGTTGAGAATGTTTAATGAGCAAGTGCTGAGACAATAAGAGCTAATGAACTAACTAACCTGCTGGCCTCAGTAGCATGACATTCAAGCACACAAAAGTGAAAATCAGTAAAGAAAGTGTCTTTCATGTTTCTCACCAGCTGTCAGGGTTGTTAACTTCAGACGACAATTATTAGCTTCAGCTTTGCTAGAGGTTACCAATCAGGAGCACAGTATTATGGTGTAACATAAAATGTTCTTACAAAGTCTTTATTAAGGTTCAAAGTAATTGAAGCCCAGTTCAAAGAGCCATAACTTTTTCTGTCCTTTAGGTGAGATTCAACCACGGAAAAAATAAAGAATCTAAATTTGAAGTGCAGAAATTACAGCTCATAGATTTTGGTCAGGATATCACCTTATGCTAGTTCCTGGGAAATATGTGTTTCTTGCTAGGTGCTGCACATCACTGCATGTCACTCTCTAGACGTGCAGTTTTATTTTAGTTCTTTTCCCCATGGCAGCTGCTGTGTAGCTTTTCTAGTGTGGATGCCACAAGTGCTGAAATCCATTTGAAAGTCTACAGATGTCGTTACAGAGTTCATAATGTCTAGGCTAACACCTTTCACAAAGCATTATCAAGTCTCTGTCTTTTCTTTTATATATTCTGATGAACACAGGGTAAGGGAAGGATAATTGGAGACTCTGGTAACTGTATTTCCAAAGGTGATCATGGATTGTATAAATGGAAAAAACACAAAACCAGGAGTGGGAACTGGAAGAATGGAGAGAATGCAATTTCCTTCAAAGACCTGCAGAAATTATTACCTCTGCTTTCAAAAATGAATGAAGGACATTCAAGTCTCCTGATGTCAGCTACTTTCCCTTCAATAACTGCAGGGCCACAAAATAACATGACAAGCAGTCCAGTAACAATTTGCCATCTGTCCTCTCAGATATTGACTGCAGTCATGGATAGAGATAATCAAAGCAGCCTCCACCCACCCCCACTGTGCCAAGGAAACCTCACTCTCCATCAGCAGGGCTACCTGGCCAGTACAGTCTGAACAGCAAGCTACTTAAAGCAGCTGGTATGGAGGAAAAACCACACCAATCTGAGCAACATGAAACAGTGTCTGGTCTCGTTCTCTGTTGGGAAGGTTCTCCAACATCTCAGATTATACTGTGAAGCTATTTCTCTTTCTTCTTTTATAGCAGAAAAGGTTTGTAATAGGAGCTTCCCTGTAAGTGTTTACAAAATGAAGTGACAAAAGCTGGTGAAGTTTTATGAAGCATTTCAAGACCACCCATCATTTTATGGGGAGGTATTGCACAACTCCATTGAAAAGAGTGTTAATGTAGCTTGCTGTGAAGCATTTAGAACAGTGTCCAAAAAACTCCCCTAAGTAGGGAGAAACCCTGCAGGATGTCTCCTGCCTCACCTTTTACCAGCTTCACTTGGGGCCACAGAGAGTGACAAACCCTCTAAAATCAGAACCTTTCCTCTAGTGATGGATGAGTCAATGCAATAATGACTAAAATGTCGGAAATAGTTTGCTCCAACAAACAGTATTAAAACCTCAAAACACTGCTATAAACCAAGCCTCAGCAGGCAGTAAAGTTTTTATAGCTGAGAAGCAATGGTAGGATTTATGATTCAAACACTGATAGAACCTTAAATATAGTGATCCGAGTGGAAATTACTTAGTTCATGTGTAACCCTCTTTCAGGCTCTAAATGCTTCAGATAACAGAAAGAAACACCATGAACACAGCATGGGCCATCTTCATTTAGGCCTTGTCTTCACAGTACAAGTCACATCTGAGTCAGTGCTCTCAGAATAGGTTCTTTGAGCTAAGTTTGACTGAAAGATCACACTTCAGAATAACTCTTGGCTTTCTAAAAATACGCTTGCCAAGTGTCCTGCGTGCCAACCTGTGATGACTCTGCCATGTGTGTGGCAGTGGCAGGCAGCTGAATCATGTTGCCAGCAGCACAGCTGGTTTAAAAGTCTGTTGTCCCCCTCGGCTCTGCTACTTTGAGTGCTCAGTGGCAGCTCTCTGTCCTGGGTCTGTGATGTGCACTGATAGTAAGTAGAGCCCCTTCCTGCTACTCCTAAAATAGTTCCCATGGCTGTGCTGTGGGCTCAGGCCCTCCCAGCAGATCCCTGTGGCACCTCAGCTCAAGCACCAGCAACACTCCAGCTTCAGTACAATCTCTTTCTGGCTGCTGAAAAGGACTTTTTGAAACATCACTAATTTAAAGCTGGGACCATTCATGTGTAGAAAGAGATCACACTGGGAATAAAATGAGAGTTTAACTCAGAGTTTAACCATGCAGGAATACATGGCATTCAGCTAATCGCCCTGAAACAGGCTGCCTGCAACATAATGGATTCTGAATTGCTCTGCACCTCTGAGTAGCCAGTTCTGCCTGTGCAGAGAAACCACCCAGCTGTGGTGCTCTCAGCTTTGCTCAGCTGCTGAGCCAGGATATTGCATTATGTCCTGACAGGAACTTGTCATGTTTACCTGGGACAGCACACAGAGCTTTGAGAAAATGCTACTGAACTTTGTTCAATAAGTTATCACTGGCAGTATTTCCATCTCATGTCAAATTGCCTATGATGAATAGAAACATGTAGGTTTTACACGCCCTGAACTGGCAACCCTTCTCAATAGACTTTAGTTCATGGTCATATGAATGATCTCTTAAGGATTGTTTCTTCATTCATGAATTAAAGATCCCTTACAAACTACTTTCATAGTGCTCTAACACTATAAGCCAGTTGAGAGAGGTTCCAAATTAATGTTTATGCAGCTAGAGAATCACAGCTACTAGTGCAAACTAATTACTGCTTTGCCTGGCTGACATCCTCAATGCTTTCACCATACAGATTCAATGGACCTTAATAATGGATTTCTGAAACCAAATGGTTAGAGACCTGTTTCTCCAGAACACCATTTAAATGACTTGTTCACTTGAGATAGTTTTGAAAAAGATTAATGGGGGTGATGAAGCAGAAAATAGAGAGAAAAAGTGCTGAATGACTAGCTGTGGTCTGTGATTATTTATATTTTTTATTTTACTTTTTATTTTAAAGCAGAGTAGGAGTGTGCATGAAGATAGACTTTATTTAAAATCTATTTGTGTGTTGTACATTTAGTTGTGATTATACACAGACTAGTAATACTGTCATACATTTACTGATGCTGCTCCTTGAAAGGTTTCTCTTGCTTTAAAAATGCCATTGTCTCTTGCAGGGTATTTGATTTTACATGCTGCTTAACTTCCTACTATTATGCTGATCTAAAATGGTTGCAATTAAAGGTCTCAGGAGTTGTTTTTGGTTAGTAGTTCACAAAACAAGAGCAGAAGAGGAAAAATACTGAACTTTAGTAAAATGTGTTATTAAAAAGGGGTTTTTACTGTATGAAATATGATTAAATATTTTTTGGCCCTCTTTTTTGGCATTTAGGAATGACATTTAAGTTCAAGAGTGACAGATTTAAGTTCAGAGGTCTAGATATATGAGGTCTAGACATATGAACAACTCTGGCAGTCGAGGCTGTACAGGTGACTGAATTTCCTGACACTTTCTTGGACTGTAAATGGAGCTTTGACTGATGTCAGGACAAGAATTGTGTGCTCAGATTGGAAAATGTAGAATACTGACTGCATATGTAGTATATTCCATTAGCTTCACACAACCCAGGTGGATGCTGATATGGTACCTCCACAGAAAAATGTCACCAATATTTTCCTGTGTCTGAGCACTAAAGAATTAAAGCCTACAACTTCAGCGTTAAGATGCCTGCTGTGTCACCTGAACTTACATCAAACAGTCACAGGGGTCCAGGGGAAAGGCCTTCAAAGAGTAATAACACTCTGCCCTGACAACAGTTTCCTGGTAAAGCTGGTGCAACCCTCTTTGGTACAGTTCCACTGCCACGAGTGGTGCTACTTGCCTCGAGAAGCTCCTCAGAATGGCCTCAACACACCTCAGCTGAGCTTAGCCACACTTGGCTCATTATTTATTCTACTGCCTGCCTGTGTCTGGTGGGTAAGGTTAATCAGTGGCAGGGCTGCTCCTAAGAAAGGTGACACAGGCAGCCCCTACTGTAATCTGCCTTGCCTTTGGAGATTCCTTTTTAAAGAAGGAGCCCCAGGAAACAGTTTGACTGACTGGTAATATAAAATTGAAATTAAAAAGTACCTGTGAAAACTTCTGTTCCCATAAGGGAATGCCAATGATTCCCATTGCTTGGAAAGGTACTTTTAGCACAGCTGGCTATTTTATAATAGTGAAATGTATTTAATGGTATAATTTTATCTGTATAGTATTAAGCTGTGGTTTGTTTTCTTCTTCCTCTCCTCCTTCCCTCCAGGATGAAAAGAATCAAGTATTAACAACAAATATTTGGCTACAAATGGTAAGTTTTGAAACAAAGTATGTTTGTTTTTCCCCTTCAGTCTTAGAGTTTATTCTGGTGAGGGGTTTGAATTTTAGAAAACTTTCAGGTCCATAAGAAAATATGAGTTGACTCCTAATTCTATGTCAGTTTTTTGCTACCACTAGAGAATACAGAAGAGAATTTTGTCCTCTTTAATCATGGCCAGCATTGCTGGGCAAGAGTCAATTTTTATTCACTTTTTAATAAAAGGAACAGATAATAGACAATTCACGAGCTTTGTGAGAGTATTTTGAAATTGTTTTCTCTGAAAGGTTACCTTATGACTCAGAATTAACAATGTGTTTCTTGGCATGCTGACTCCTGTGAAGTCCTAATGCATCCACAAAGATTTGCATTGTAAGTTTGTCTTAAGTTTTGCAGAGACAGGGTGGTGTGGAGTTTTCTCCATTTATGGCGGCATGGATGAGAATTTGCCTTTAGTTGAATTCCCATCAGTATGACAGAAACTGAACTGTTTGAGTTAATCTATTAGTCCAAACAACCACACGGCTTTTGCAGAAACTTTGCACCTTTCAGTTTCTTTTACCAGCTCATTCCGTTTAAAGGCATTAGGTTTTCTTTTATTGTAACATTTTAGATAGAGCACCTCACTTGCACTGGGGTAGGCCTTGGGAAACAAATGAAAGACTATTCTGATGACCTGTAAGGATAGCATGGCTATTCCATATATTCACAAAGAAAATCTGACAGGGAAGAAACACTCAATTCATGCTTTTTTACAGGCCTGTTGTACAGCAAGATTAAAACTGTCAAATATAATATGTTTTTGGCTTTTAGCTACAAAGATCATAGTTGCTGTGATTTTTTACCAGTAAAAGAGAACAATTCATACTCAAGAGGCTGTAATTTATTTTCCTTCTCTTTTATCTCACAGCATCCTTATCCTTTTTGAGTTTGTGGTTTTTTCCCCCCTTAGGAAATTTTTGGTTATGTTATACATTCTGTATTTCTTTTGATTTATTCACCTTAGCACATACTGGATATGAAGCACATTAAGACTGCAATGAACAGATCACTTGTTACTACAAAAAAATGTAGCCACTCCTCATGGCTTGTGCACACAAATAAAAGTGTTTGCATATTAACTGTTAATGGTGTTCTAGGCAGATTCAAAGCATGCTTACCACAAACATGTCATTTTATTATTCTAAATCATCTGAAATCAGTTTTTCCCTGAAATCCCTCTCCACTGCATTCCTTGATATATATGTGTGTATAATCAGCAATGTATCTTAAATATATTTTATGTAATTATCCCCAAAATACTTAAATACAAAAAATAACTTAAGAGAAAGGGGAATATAAATCTAGTATTTATACATGCAGACCATTTCATTGGACCACTATCACCATGGCAATACTGTTCAGCATCAAAAATCTAAAACTTGATCTAAGTTATAGCAGAAGCCTTGCTTAATCACACAGATTGGTACTAACCAAAGCACCCCAAGATCTTTGCTATTTTAATCCAAACTAAAAGTGATGCCTTAAGATGGTTCAGCTCTTTTAATAGCAGCTCTAAAGTTAAAGCAAAATGAGGGAGGTGATGCCCTGCTGGATGGGTGAGCACTTTGCAGACAGGGCTAAGGGAGCAACCGTAAAATCTGTTTAACGTTATCTCTAACACAGGCTTGAATATTAAGTTTTCTGTTGCCCTTGGAGTGTCTTTACGTCACTCAGCATCACCCTGCGCTGCAGTGTAGTGGCCATGGTAACTCCTAACGTAAGCTGGGTGAGGAAATGATTGGATCTGTTGATATCCAGGGTTCATTCAGCTGGCAGGGAACACAGCCTGCCAGTCCTGGCCCTGCCACCACGACTGCGAGTGACCTGCCCTGGCAGCTCCTGAGAACGAGTCACCCACCGCCACGAGGGCCACGGCTTCCAGTGCCTTAAACCCACACAGCTTATTTGCTGGCCTTTGGGAAAAACAGATGTGTCCTGGCATCTCAGGACTTCTACATCACACAAAGATGGAGTGGTAAAAAAATCACAGTAATGTTTGTCAACCAGGAAGTTCATGTAAAACAGTTTACTGGGAAAATGCCTGTAAAACTTCTGGAAAAATGAGAAGCAGTTGATCAGCTTACAGAAGCTGTGAGCAACATGTATCTTAACTAGAGAACTGTGAAAACAAAAACTATGAACAGAGCCAAACAATTGATGATTTCCATAAAAAAACTATTATTTGTAAAGCTAGAGGAAAAAACAGTGCACGACTCAGATCTTTTGTCTGGTTTTGCTACAAACTCACTGTAAAAATGAATGAGATAAACACCAAAGCACAGGCCAAGAGTAAGTATAGCAAACACTCCATGAAAGCTGCATGATGAATGTTATTAGTTGTGTTGAATGCATCAAAACAGTAATTTATGCTGTTGTAAAGGTACAAGAATGTATTTGAATACCTGCAGTGTGAGGCTAACTGGGGACTTGGTGTATCAACCCAAAACTTGCCTGTGACAGTAATACAAGGAATTAGATAGACCAGTTTGATGTGAATACCCCATGAGAAGGGCCAATAACATTTACCTCCACAATACCCACTGGTAATTTTCCTGACCTTCATGTCTATCAAACATCTTGACAAGGATCACTACACTGAAGGGGTGAGTGTTGCACATTTATTCACCCATTTAAAAGTTTGCATTTAAGAAATTAACATTTAGCATTGCAACAGCTAGGGAAATCTGGACAAGTCCTCGCTGTAAGTTACATGATGCCTACAGCCAAGTGAAATTAATGTAAACAACATAATGATAGAGACACAGAGAAGCACATTATAATGAACCATAGACATAAGAGAAAATTTTGTATATTTTTTAAAATGAATTGAATTTATATATCCTTGGTGAACAACAGAAACCCCCCAGTATCATGACAAGTCATTTGCATAGTAAGGAGTGATGTACAGCCTCAATTTCAGGAAAATGCAGCAGCTCATGCTACTGTGTCCCTGGAGTGCAGGAGGTGAGCAGCTTGCTGGGGCTGCCACAGTGCTCAGCTGGCTCAGTCTGGGGCTCTGCTCTTGTTTATGGCTGTGCACCACCATATGTTTCAATGGCACAGTGTGGGATTTAGCAGTGCAGAGCTCAGATCAAAGCCCTGCTGGTGTGACTGTGCCAGCCTGCCTGTGCCAGCAGCCAGGCCTGGGCTGAAAGCAGCACAGGCAGCCCCAGGGCAGGCAGTGCCAGCCAGGGAGGAAACGTGTGGCACCCAGCAGTGCTGTGGAGCACCTGCCTCAGAGTTTGCCCAAGGCCAGGCCCCAGGAGTTGCCAAAACCTTCTGCTGGCATTAACCTTGTGCCATTGGCGTCATCTGTCAGCAGTGAATGCTGGCTGCTCTACCCATGGCTATTAGCAAGGTACTACAACACGAGAATTTCCAGCCACAGAAAACAAAGTTGTCTATGAAGATAAAGAAAATGGAAGTTACTGTATGAATTATAAAAGCAGTTCAGTCCCAAACTGACACCTGAGACAGTGTGAACAATAAGATTCAAACACCTCAAATCTCTTCTAGGCTGTTATATGCACTGCAGTGGGAATTGAAAAGGAGGGGTTTATGAGTTCCACTGTGCTCTAGGTGGCCTCTTTTCCAACATTTCACTTTCCAAAGCTAAACAAGAGAACACCTCTTGTTTCAGCCCATCTAGTCTGTAGAGAACTACAGTGAACCAGTGGATGAGATGACCTAACCTGCTTTTTGTGTGTATGGCTTAGTACTGGACAGATCATTATCTACAGTGGAATGTGTCTGAATACCCGGGAGTGAAGAATGTCCGTTTTCCTGATGGACTGATTTGGAAGCCCGATATTCTTCTCTATAACAGGTAGATACACTTTTCTTTGTGTATGTGAGGATGGATGGAAAATCACAGAATTATAGACTTGCAAAATATCCCTTGAAAGCTCAACTGCTCCATCCTTTCCTGGGAAAGGGAGTCTACATGAAGTTTTCTAGCACCCTGTCCAAACACAAAGATAAGGCAACATAAATGACACATTCATCTCATTGAAATGGCTAGATTTTTAAATAACTTTCCAAAACTTGCTAGGTGTTTGGAATACTGGAAAATTACCAGTCTTCTGTCCGTAGAACAGAAGGACATATTTGCAAATACTTTGTGAATAACAAAACTGCTACCCTCCTAAATGAGTAGCTTTTATGAGATGGTGTTTAACGCTACAGATAGTAATAATTTTCTGTGATTTTTTTTTTGTCTAAATGGTTACTGGTGAATTCAAATTTGATGTTTACCTGCTTGTTAGGGTGTAGTTTGGGTTTCACTACAGACAGGAGAAGTAATTGCCAGGAAGGATCTTTGCATTTTTCCATGTCCAGTTCTGGTGTTAGTCTTTCCTCCTGCTACAAAAATAGCTGGGATATTTGCTGCTCTCCTTGTCAAACTGTTCTGAGTTGGGCCTATTTCAGGGACAGACAGATTGCCATCAATCCACTGCAGAACCTTTGGCTGACATTGAGAGATTCTTTGGCTGTACTGTTACATGGTAATTCCCATTGTGGAATTTATTTAGTTCAGAATATAAAACACTGAGAGCTGCCTGTTCTATAGCAAGTTGCCTTTTGCTGCAGTTGTTGTGAGCTTGTGTGCTGTTGCCCAGGTATTGGAAAGAACTTACATCTGCTCTGTACATGGAGCACTGGCCCTTCTGTGGTAGCCAGGGTACATTGTTTTGCTGCCTGTGCAGATGACATGAACCTTTTGTCTTCCTGATGGTGTTCTTTCCTTTGTTTCTCTGCCACGTGTCTCATAAGAACACACCCTGCTCTGCTTATCAACCTGATCCCCCTGCCCACTTCAGGAGCCGCTTTTTGCTGCACCAAGACCTAGAGAATAGCTGTGCCCAATGTCAGCTGCAGTTTGCTCCTGTTTGCTCTTTGGTGAGCACCTTTATGTCAGTGCTGCCCTCACAGGTGCCCTTGCACTGAAATGGTGGGGTAATAATAATGGGATAACTGCCCCAGTGGCAGCATTTCCCAGGCACTGGGGTCCTTCTCTAGGGCCTGCACTGGGGCAGTGCTTGGCCCAAGGGCACAGCCAACACCGAGTGATCTGGGGGGAGCTCCAGTGCACTTCACCACACCCAGGGGAACTGCCTGGGCAAGGTTACTACTCACTTCTGGTTTAAGCATGGCAAGTTGTCCACAAAACAGCCTAAAAAACTCCTTCAAACCCTCTGTACACAAAATGGAGCAGCCTCATACCTGAGACAGGTATTTTTCGAAACATTAATCTTAATATAGTTTTCAATGCAAATTTGTTTTCTTGAGCAGTTATCCCTAGCTACCTTGATTCCAAAAATCAGTGTTCTTGGGAGAATCTGACAAATGACACCTTCATTTCCATTGTCCTGACGAATGACACACTGCATATACTATAAAATCAGTACCCTACAACAGCAATTTAGCGATTTAAAAAAAATGAGTTATGATAATATTCTTCCTCATATATATCACATACCTGAGAGAGACTTACAATGTGCCTGATGATTTAGGCTTCAGTATTTAAGTATATCCAAAATGAAAGAGTAATATTTCAGAATTAGTGATATTAATATATGCATGCTAACTGTAGCTGAAGTGGTTTATACAATGAGAAGGGTCACAAAAACCTGGAAAACTGAAACCACCATTTTTCTGTTAATGCAGGTTTTTAAATCTTCGGATTGTTAACTATGACTCAGTCATGAAATAATTATTCTACAGTTTCTCTGTTACAAACACATATTTAATCCAAAAATCTTATGCAGTGTTTAGTCAGAGAGCAAAGCTATTTAAAATAAATTCTTATTCCTGTATGAAATTACACTGGGAATATTATGATGCTCACTTCTAGTGACATGCCATTTTGAGATAGATGCTTTCAATTTCTATGCTTCACTAGGGACATGCATCTGCAGTTATAGAGAAATTAATGAACTATAAATTCACTTTCCATTTTAATGAATGCATGTTTCACTATGTTTGAGTTCTTACACATCTTGCTGCAGCCTAGTACAGAGAAATTGTGGCAGCTGTATTAAATTTTACATCCGGTCTATTGTGGGGAGAGCAGGGCCAGTTCATCTGTAGTTTTTCTGAGGAAAGAAAATCTTTCCACTTTTAACTACACTCATTAAAAGTGCTCATTTCTGGTGGAATTATTTTCCAAGTGGCCACATAGTGTTCAGTACTTCACGGAATAACAAAAATTCTAGGAAGCACATCTCATTTTAACAGTTTCATTTTTCCAGTTTTATAAACATGAGGTTAGGTCCCAGTGGGATTCTATCTGCTAGGTACATTCTATCTGAAGCTGTGTCATCTCAACGTCCTGTAATCAATATCTGCTTTCAAGTGGTATTCCTGAAGAGGAAATGTAGCAGAAATGGTTTTCTATCATTACATTACATTTCAACCCAGTCCCTTCAAGCTACTGAGTGCATTCCCAATAGAAGCAGTGCATTTCAAAAAATGATCAGAAGCACAGCACAGAAAAACACACACTCCTTTTTCAGAAAAAAAATTTCATACTTGAATCTGACTACCACTGGATAGTCTTTTAAGAATGTGCCTATGAAAAGCAAAGTCATGTGACAATGAAATCAAGGTTCCTTGATCATTTGTGTTCTTGTGAAAATTCTATTTTTTGCCAATTACCAGAAACAGCAGCAAGGTCTTAGAATCAGCTCCCTGGTGTTTAACTGCCCTCCACTCCAGAGGAAGAGAACAGAACCTAGCCCAGGAGTCATTAATTTCCACTTAACAAGTGATTTTTGCGGCATGGATAAATTTACATCCTAAATTTGACTACTTATTTGAATTCCATCATCTAACCCTTATTAATTTCAAGTCCAAGCAATTATTTGTCTAATACAGAATCTTGTGGGAGGACTTTAGGCCTGGTTTCCTAAGGAAATGAGACCCGTGTACACTTGTGTGAATGTGTGTGTGATCTTGCTGCCCCTCTCCCCAGTATCCTCTACCAAATCTGTCAGTGCAATCAGTAGAGATTTTTGCAGCACCAGTTTCTTACAAATATCACAAAAAAGGCAGCCAAGATGTGGAGGGAGAAGAATTAGAACTCCAGCTGGAAGAGGAGCTGCAACACAAACCAGGAGGATGCAGCCATGAGTGTGCAGCTGAAGGAGTGGCTTACACTGTTCAGTGGCCTTAGAAAGGAGCTGCCTTTTCCCCTCAGTGTGCCAGGATCAGGCATCATACATGCACAACACTGAGACTTCTCTGCTGCTCTTCAAAGTTCCAATTAAATACTTGCAATATTTTCAATACTTGTCAGACTTCCGCTCGCCACAGGAAAAAGTTCAACTCCATATGGGCAAGTAGTTATTTGGATTTAGCTTTTTCTTGTCTGCAAATTTCACAAGCCAACCCAGATAGTTTTTAAAATTAAAGTTCTTCAAATACATAAGGAGAAAATAAAATGCAAATTAAAAAATGCAAATTAAAATTGTCTAAGTTAACAATTAGTTGCTTTATTTTAGCTTCTGAGACACAAAATTTTCATCAGAATAGATCAAATATTAAATTCTTCTATTAAAAGAAAGAATATTTCAATAAGGGTTTTCCTGCTAAGAAACACCTTTTAATATAGTTGATTTTCTGCTAGAGCTATGAATATTTCATTTTATGACCATCTCAGATTTTTACTCTGTTTTTCTGATGATGTCTTAAAAAGCGATTAGAAAATTACGAGATACTAAATCACTAATGGGCAAAGAGACATTAGAGACTTGTGGTGTTCCAGTCAATGTGGAGATGCACAGGTTTTCAAAGTCCAGCTTGCTGCAAGCATCTGCACCCTGAGGCTTCTGTCACTCCTCTGCCCTTCCCACTACAGCTGCCTCTGCATTTTCCTCGTGTGCCAACCCACCCCACAAGGTGACAGGTTGGAGACTACAACAGTACAAATACAGTAGCCTGTGTCTCATTGTGTTTCCCATAGAGAAGTCCTTAAAATGTTAATGCCTGGTAAATTCCTGGGCCATAGTGCCAGACAGAACTGAGATATTCCTTGGCAATAGATGCCAATTCATAATTTGGAGCACTCTCCAAATGACAAGATTCTTTTTCTAGAGCTTGGAAGGCCAGCACACCAGGGCAGCGCTGGCCACACCACTACACTGACACCTCGAATGGAGCTGCTTTTTTTTCTTGTCTGAAGGCAGTTTGTGGGTTCTGAGGTAGTTAATGAAGGCTGGAGCTGCGTTAAAGGGTCTCATGTATGACACGTAGTAATAATGTTCACCCATGCCAAGAGGTAGGAAGACACAGACACTGGAGTATCCATCTCCTCAGTATTCATGAGCTGCTGTTCGTGTAGACAGCTGGAGAACAGATTTCCCTGTACACTTGCTTGAGAAGTTTTTAAAAAGTGCTTACTTTCCAAAAGGAAATCAATAGAGCTAAGGCACTATAATGAATCTAGTGGGCATGTGAGATGGCTGACCTTCACTTACAGTCTTTAATCAGGAGCAAACCCAGTATTATCAGGCCAGTTACTCTGAGGCAACAGAAAACTGATGGCAGGAAAAAGCACAGTCCTTTTATGAGAACAGATTTGTCTCAGACATTCTTCAGCCAGTCAAAGAGCAAATAACTCATTTTGGTTTTTTTCCCCTGTTCTAGTGCTGATGAAAGATTTGATGCTACTTTTCACACTAATGTTCTAGTCAATTCTTCAGGACACTGCCAATACCTGCCACCAGGTAGGCTGTTTGCATGTCATAAATTTTGATAGATTACTTGTATATGCTGTGGTTTCACATTTGCCATAAATTCTCTTACATTTTATTTGTTTAGCTAGCATCATCTGATAGGTGTAAGCCTAGATTGTATTATGGTTATATGGTTAACATCTTTGCATGAAAATCATCATACAAGACACGTTTTATTACAATTATGGAAATTCTTCTGTCATAATGCACAATTTCAGAAGTTTGGAAGTCCTTATTATAAAACGATGTTGTTTACTAAAGTCATGGTAATGCCTCAATAAATTTTTATTTCATTATTTTAGTGTTTCTTTTATTAATATGTTAACTCTACAGTAGGATGCTTAGTAACATCTTGCATGCAGTTCTATTTGAAATGATTCAATGAACGCTTCATCAAAACAAATTTTGGTCTGGATGTATAGCAGTGGAGCACTGTTTCTCTTCCCCAACTCAATTAGCATGATCGTTAGAAGTAACTCTTCCTAGCATCTGAAAACCCTAGCAGTACAGCCAGTGCTTTCCAGACAAATTAGGTTTTCTGCCTAAGATGTCCAGAGGGTTTCAGGGATTTGCTTCTTGATTTAAGATGCTCTCTTAAGATGTTCCATTTGGAGGGGGATTTTCAATTCAGTTCTGAAAGCTGCTTAAGGACAGGGTCTCATTCAACAAGTAAAAAAGAAGCTAGCTTTCCTGAGTAAATCAAGATCATACATATCTAATAAAACAGCAAATAAATATTTCAGGATTTCTTCTGTTTCAGGATTTGTTACTTTATTCAGGAAAAGAAATAGAAAGATTGCATATTCTGCTTCATTTCTTCCTGAAATACTGAAATCTAGAAATCTGAGTTCTCTAAATATTCTTCCACTACGTGCCAAAATGGAAGAGTATCTTTAAAAATAGTTAATAACATTAATACATTAATGGTACAGTTCTTTCCCTTCCCTATGACTGACTTTTGGTCTTTACATGTCAAGACAGGACTGAGACTGAATATGCTTTATAAATGAAAAACAGAAGTCACAATGTAGAACAAGTTCTGGTTACAAAATGTACATGAAATTATGTGGAACAAGCATTGAAATGAAATGTTCTTGTTTAAAATCTCACCTAGGCATATTTAAGAGCTCATGCTACATCGATGTGCGCTGGTTTCCATTTGATGTTCAGAAATGTAATCTGAAGTTTGGATCCTGGACTTATGGAGGCTGGTCCTTGGACTTACAAATGCAAGAAGCAGATATATCTGGCTATATTTCAAATGGAGAGTGGGATTTAGTAGGTAAGCTCTCAATTCCTTATTTACACTCTGAGCCTGCAGCCTTGTCTCCACTGCTGAAATGGATGGAGTAACAATTGGGAAATGAAGATGGAAATTAAATTATAAATTACCTAGCCAGTACATTTGAAACTCTTGAGAACAGATCTCAGATGCAAATCAACATTAAAAAAAAAAAAAAAGAAAAAGACTGATTTGCTGCTTGAGTTCTGTAAGTACCTTTTATCTGATTTTCCTTTATCATCTGAGAAAAAGTGGGAATAAAGCTGAAGTAGTTCTACCTGTAGTAAAACTTGGAAAACTACACTTATCCTTTTAAAAAATAAGCAGTATATAATATTCAGTTTATTCACATTCATTTCTTGTTTTCCTCCTCTTTTCTCCTACACAGGAGTTCCTGGGAAGAGAACTGAGAGCTTTTATGAATGCTGTAAAGAACCATACCCAGATGTAACCTTCACAGTTACTATGAGACGTAGGACTCTTTATTATGGACTCAATCTCCTCATTCCTTGTGTCCTGATATCAGCACTTGCCTTGTTGGTTTTCCTGCTTCCAGCAGATTCGGGGGAAAAGATCTCACTAGGTAAAGTATTAATAGGATGTTGTAAATATGGCTAAACCAAAAGAAGTTGTCCTCTTAAAGTTTCTTTTTAAACAGTCTTAGGCAAGAGGAATAGTTTGTGTGTCCTGTTCTGGCTCATGAGCTATTTTTAGTGTTTGATGCTGAACCAGCAGAGGCATAAACAGTTCCTGAGTACCTTCCTTAAGAAGCAGGCTTTCATTTTTTGACATTTATTTGCTGAATCTCACATTCATTGGGTAAAGCTTAAGTTTACAAACACATAATTGAACACTTCAATACTGAATTCTTCCTAATAATTCCTTTTAATATTGAGTTCTATTAAGAGCCTATGGTGCCTCCTTGGAAAGATTAATTGTAATTGCTCCTATTTTACTTTTTATAGTGACTTTTAACTTAAGCAATAGTTTGTGAAACAAATCTGGTTTTGACTACTTGATCTTTAAGAAGGAGCTTAACTATGTAAAGAAACCTTTTGTCCAATGTAAAATTCAAATGAACTGACTTCTACTAAGCAAACACTGCTGTTTAAAGGTAGAGAAAGTGACATTTCTCCGGAATATGGTTTAATTGAAAGGTAATAGCCTCCTTAATTAAGTTGTCCTTCACCAAATTTTAAGATTAATTCCTTTGTCCTTAATCCTTTCCCACCTGGCAATGACTCTTTATTGTTTAAGTCTAGTTCTGAGAAAAGATTCAAGTCTTTTTCCAGAAAGATGGGAACACATCACTGAGCAACAGAAGTCAAACTCCAAGAATCAACAGTCAAGACTGCTTGGGCCTAATCCCCTGCAGAACCAACACTAATATGAAAGGATACCAAAGTCTGCCCAAAGCAGCTAATTTGCTTTTGAGGAAATTCATGTATTACACCACCTGTAGCGTCCATGACAATTAATCAAGTGTCACATGCTCAAATACTCAGATTCACACCATGTTTCTAAAGCTAATACAGTGCAAGAATTGCTTTGATTTGCCTCAGCTAATTAGCAAATGATGATAAAAGTTGAACCATTACAAGGGTGTAAAAATATCCATGTCTGTGGCAGCATTGTTTCTGGTTTGAAGCACTGCTACCCTGGGCTTGGGGCAGTTCAGGAGGGAGAGGAGCACCACTGATGTCCTGAGCAGGGTTACAGCGGGATTGCATCTCGCAGACAGCACTCCTTCAGATTCATTTTGTTTCTCTGCCTGTTGCAATTACAAGCTACTGATATGATTTCATACTTGATCTTTCAGGTATAACAGTTTTATTGTCTCTTACTGTCTTCATGCTGCTTGTGGCTGAAATTATGCCAGCAACCTCTGACTCTGTGCCCTTAATTGGTAAGCTTTTAGTCACTTGGATTTTTTTAGCAAACAAGGTGCAGTGATTTTGCACAAAGGCCAGCATTAAGGCAAATCACCAGCTGTACAATGGATGACTGAAATTGAATTAGAAAAATCTTGCCAATTGATGAGAGGCCTGATGGGTGCTCTCTGCTCTGAATGAAGTAGAGAACATATGTGTATTTGGGGAAAGCATAAGAGAATCAATTTCCCTGTAAGAATTTGTTGCAGTTTTGACACAATTGGCCAGATTGTGTTCTGTATTCCTAATCCTGACTAGGAAATCAGAATACATGAGCTAAACATAATTAAATCTTCCCCCTGTAATAGTTCAAATAAAAAGAGAAACTTTTCAAAACAAGTACTAGTCAGTTTATATAATAATGCTGAAAAAAATTAGAAGGCAGCCTGCGTCAAGGTTTTTTAGAAAAGACTCAGTTCCACAAGACCAACAGCTAAATGCTGGCTATCCCCTCAAAATAATGTCTGATCTTTCTGCTGTTAAGAAATCCTTCAAAAGTACCTACAGCAGCACTACATTGGAAACAGAACTAAATGCTATGAATGCATACATGAACACTCCTTATTAAAGCTGTATCAGCCAAAGTATGTTCTTGTAATTATTTCTTTATTTTGCAGCTCAGTATTTTGCCAGCACTATGATTATTGTTGGTCTTTCTGTTGTTGTCACTGTTATTGTTCTACAATACCACCATCATGATCCAGATGGAGGAAAAATGCCTAAATGGGTAAGGTTTGATTTTCCTTCACTGTCCTTTGCATAAATGTCCAGCTCAGGGATGTGATAGAGTAGCTAGTGCCCCATGATTACCTCCTACTGTTAAAAACATAAATCCTTCCCAGACATTTTGTTTAGAAAAGCAGTTTCACCAGCAATTAGGTGTCCAGATATGTTCCACGTGGTTGGTTTCATAGAAAATGTTTGTGTGCAAGAGAGAATGGATATACCTCCACTAACTTGTCATATCCTTCAAAACAGCTACATGCAACTCAAGATTTTGTGAAAACCTAAATATATAAATCACCTTCAAAGGTGATTTGAAAATCACCCTCAAACAAGCTCCAGAAGTTAGAAGTGAGCCAGGTAGAAGAACAGAGTAAGGTGCTGACAGAGATGATAAATACATGAAATACACTTCTCTCGAGGTGCAGTTGTATGGCTGCTACATACTTAGCAGCTGCCCAAACAGAAACATCCACAGCATAAAAAGCATCTCTTAAAGATGGCTGTTAAAGTGGAATTTGCTCTGAAAATCCTCATCCTTATATCTCTGTTCAAGAGCACCTGTAAACTCCAAAGAATTAAAGTATCTTTTCTAAGCACATAAGACTTTTTAAATAGCGTCTTTCTATGAGGGGTGGGTTGTACAGAGAACACTGTGCTGGTCTTAGATTACTACACACTGCTGTTATCAGTTAAATGTCCCCTCTTTTGACTTCACCCAGCTCACAGCAGCATCAGACTTTTCTGAAGATGGAAAGACCTTTCTTCTATTTCTCTCTAGAACAATGAGTTATTATTATCCTTACTAGCTGGAAAGAATATGCATACAGCAGTACCCTGAGGAAAAGAGATAATAAGATATTCCTTGGCTTGTTCTGGGGTAGTGACTTTAAAATAAATTTCAGTGAAGAGAATAAAAGGTAGATCTCTTTAGACATGTGTTTGATGACCTAAAGAGGACAATGTTTAGTCCTGAGCCAAACA
This sequence comes from Sylvia atricapilla, assembly GCF_009819655.1. Taxonomy (NCBI): domain Eukaryota; kingdom Metazoa; phylum Chordata; class Aves; order Passeriformes; family Sylviidae; genus Sylvia; species Sylvia atricapilla. The sequence continues at coordinate 14,367,290 of NC_089152.1, forward strand.
TCTTCAGAAAACAGAGTACTTGAGGTTGAGGAGTGAGATGTAGTGTTGAGAAGCTGAAATCCAACAAACATTATTTGGACACTGGTGGATTTTGGATCAGGCCCTCTATTAACAGAATATTATCCATCTTGGTGAAGCTTGATAGCATAAAGAAATAATAGGGCAAGATCTGTCTCTGGCTGGGATATTTGCATGGATATGACATCTACTCTGAGTAACAATCCACAGTCAGAATAAACGGACCAAATCTAATATTAATTATAGGTTTGCATATTACATGATATAATAAAATTTCATTAGAACTCTGAAAAAGAAATGCTGGAATGGGCTCTTAAAATCTGATTTAAATAAATTACAGAAGCTTTCATTTGAAGTAGAACAGACTCTGGCTTTCCTGCACTTTCTGTAAGGCTAGATTAAGGTAGAAAACAGTAAAATGATACACAGATTAAATCTGCAAAATATTTTTTAATAAATCAAAGTAATTTTTTTCGTATTTTCTTTATGTTATATCCAGATCTCTTTTCTAAAGTCTGCAATCAACTGTTGTGAACACAATATGAGAACAAAGCCATAACATATTAAAGCTCATTGGTACAGTCCAGTCCAAAATCTGTTTTGGCAGGCCCACCCAAACAGTAATGGATGTGAATTTAATATTAGAGCATAAATAAGAGAAAAAGAACTGTAACTTTATTGATTACCATCCAAAGCAGTGTGATTAAGACTATTAAGAAGTAACTCTACTTCAGTAAGAGTTTGGCTTGGTCTAACCCATAGTTTCGAGTGAAGATGAGTGTCACTGTGTCACTGAGTAAAAGGTGTCACTGTTAAAGCATCAGGAAGAATTAACACTGTGGACACTCTCATCAGAGGAGGGGGAGTCCCAGTACTGACAGTCAGCCTGAGGCAATCAATCACTGCTAGAACAAGAAAAGAATCCCAGTGATTGGTAGATTAATCAGCTGGAAAATTCCAGCACCATTTTGTAGAATGTGGTGCGGGCTAAGCAGAGACCATAGACCAGTCACCACAGCTGCCTGAATACCCGCAGCACCAGAGACAGTGGCTGTGTGAAGAGATGCTTATTCTCACAATTTGTTTTTCAGACAAGAATCATCCTTCTGAACTGGTGTGCTTGGTTTCTGAGGATGAAGAGACCGGGGGAAGATAAAGTGCGTCCTGCCTGTCAACATAAACAGCGTCGCTGCAGCCTGTCCAGTGTGGAGATGAACACTGTGAGTGGACAGCAATCCAGTAATGGCAATATGCTCTACATTGGGTTCAGGGGGCTGGAAGGGGTTCACTGCACACCCACCACTGATTCAGGTGTGATCTGTGGGAGGATGACCTGCTCACCAACAGATGAAGAAAACCTGCTGCACAGTGGCCACCCCTCTGAAGGTGACCCAGATTTGGCTAAGATTTTGGAAGAGGTCAGGTACATTGCTAACCGATTCAGAGACCAGGATGAAGAGGAAGCCATTTGCAATGAATGGAAATTTGCAGCCTCTGTAGTGGATCGCCTCTGCTTGATGGCCTTCTCAGTCTTCACGATCATTTGTACGATTGGTATTTTAATGTCAGCACCAAACTTCGTAGAGGCTGTGTCTAAAGATTTTGCTTAACTCCTAACTAAAACCTGCTTCTCTGATTGGTATGTAGCAAATAAGAATGTGGGGTCTTTTGATTGCTTGTTTTTACTGAGTATAATGCTTCTCATTGTCCACTTTCTTTTGCCCCCTGCTCTCTGGTCCTGAGTTCCTTTTGGAAGAATGACACCATTTCAAGAAAGGAAGCCAAGGGTTTCTCTCTAGGCTGTGTCTGTGTAGCTCCTCTGAGGACTGTTTTATGGAAAATAACAAGTGGCTGCAAGTCCCTTCAGAATGACAGGGTACTGCACCACCACCTCTTCCATATGCTCGAACGGGCTGTTCGAAAAGAAGAGGTAGGGAATGCCAGAGATGGCACTTCTTCCAGACTTTGTTATAAATGATTGCACATACATCTTATCTGTTTGATTGAGTGATAGTAAACACATTTAGGAGAGGATTAAATCCAAATGGCTGCTCAAACAGAGAAAAGGGAGAAATGTCTTATGTAGCTTTTCAGCTCCTCACTCACACCCTGTAACTTCCTCCATGCACTTTGTGTACAACATATATGACTTTCAGGATTTTGAATTTGTCTGAGACACCAGAAAGCTTAGAGGACACATCACAGAACTTGTCCTTCCATATCTTTCCGGATTTGACCTAGAAATTTGGCTTGAGTTCTAAAACAGGCTTCACAGTAATTGCTGCAGTGTTTACCACTCCTTCCTTCTCCCCAGAAAGGCATTCTTTCAACTAATAACTATTTGAACTATCAAAAAGAAAAATGATTGGTTTAAGATGCCTTCATCATCACTTATTTAATAAAACCCAACCCCCATACTTGTCTCTTTACTGTTAAGTGGATTCCAATGTGAAAAAAGTAACTCAATGTCTTGTACAGGCTTAAGCATAAATGAAGAATCTAAAGCAAAAAAAAAGCCATTAAATTGTGAGATCAAGGTTTTTATTTAAAAATTAAATGTTTGATCTGTTGTATGCTTAGCCTTTTATAGAAATCCTTCTGTTGAGTCACCCTAACATTGTCTTTACAAGAAAATTGCACCTTTTCTGCTCAGTCTATCATCAGATGAGTACTAATGAACAATAAAGCTTCTTGCTTCTGATATAAACTATTAACTGTATAAACATATATTTATGTATACACACTGCAGATACATCCAAGGGAAGGTAAAAACTTAAGGACAAATCTTCCTAAGTCTAGACAGAGTTTTGCAAAGCTAAGACTAGTAGTTCAGCATTTTATGTTACTTTTGGTTCTGAAATTCTCTTGTCAACATATGCTTAGTTTTGATGTCACTTTGATGTCTTAATGAAAAGGGCTGAGCTGAGAATACCAGGACCTGAAACTTTGTGTGCACAAAAGAGCTGAGAATTAGTCCCTCACTGGCACACCTATATTCCTAACCAGTGCTTTAAGTGGAAAAAGATGGGGGAGAGGATTAGTTTAGCATTGGTTGCTTCCTTTATCATACAGAATCCAAATTTTTGGCTGAGGTCTTCAGAGACACAGAGGCCTGCTGTTTTACCATGTTTTCACTGTGAAATAAACTCAAAGCCTCAGTTTCTCTCTAAGATCAATTAAAATAAAGTGGCTGTAATGCTTATTCTACCTAGATAACAATTTCCCTCTCCGAGTCTGCTCCCTTGAGGGCAGGAGAATCAAATTTCACGGAAAGCAAGCCTAGAGTCCCCCCTGGTACCACTCTTCACCTAATGGAACACCTTGTTACAAGCACCTTTGTGCCTGAGTTAGGGTAGGAGGAGTGAAAGGGAGGCAGGGTATTTCTCAAGTTTGTGAATTCTGTTTTCCTGAAGGTGCATTCTGAATCTCACACTTTAAAGAAACAAGCGAAACATTCAAAACCTTTTTGTAAGTTCATCCTGAAACCACTGATGTGAAGAAATTACGTTTTCAGGAACAACTATTAAGAATAAGCCATGTAACAATTCCTGCAAATAGTTTCTAGTTTATAGATTGCATATGAATGGGAAACTATGAGTGCAAACTCTGAAAGGTGAGTTTTGTTCATTTGTGAATAACTGCACTTATCATGTGGCATGTGCTCCTCTTGTGGGTAATCTTTCTAAGCCAGGCTTCCTGAGAATGTTGATTTGCATTGATATTTTTTTCCTGCTGCAAGTATCCCTAAATAGCTATGTAGAGTGTTCCATTTAGTCTCTGTAAAGTTTTGGGGTCCTCTTGGAGAATAGTTTTTCAAAGAAAAATGAAGACTTCTGAGGAATGCCTTGCACAATGGGACACAGCTATTGCACTCGTAGTAGATGATGCATGTGGTATAGGAAGCATGAGAGTCCCCCTCTTTCCACCCAAATCCGTTTACAGTATCTGTGGAGATCATCTTTCTAAATACAGCAGGATGGAGAAAGCAAGTTCCAATTTGACAGTAAACTTCATTTTCGGTGACAGACATGGCTACCCTTAAAAACTGCAGAGTATGGCCTTGAGTGAAGTCCTGCCAGAGTCTGTCCCAGTGAGTTGGTAAAAGTGTCAGAGGACTCTGGGTGCTGCCGAAGGGGCTGTGAGACACCAGCATTCTGCCCACACTGCCTTGCTCGTTGGCAGGGTCAATGAAAAGGCACCAAGGGGACAAGGGAACCCTCATTTTCCCACTGTTGACACAACCTGTAAACATTTGGTAATTTGTTTGTTATACATTTTAAATATAAGAGTGACTCCTCCATTATAGTATTTGACACCTGTAAGTTAAATTTTCCTGTACCTGAGCTGAGCAAAATCGGTATGGTTGTTGTCAACTTGTGTGTGTCTTAAATATATTTGTGTATGCGCTAAACAATATTTTGATCTAAATGCTGTGAAAAATATATTTATTTACAATTCTGGGCATAGAGATGGAAATGAAATACTGTATACAGTATGTGTATATAATATTAAAGTCTACACATTGATGGTAAAGATCTGTTATAATCTTAAAAGAGTCCAGATAGAGAATAAGAAGTGGTTCACCACAACTAAGCTACGACTTGCCTGACAAATTCAAAAGCTCACTCTAGAGCTCAGGTGTCATGTACAATACTATGTGTGAACAATGTATATTAATTTTTCTGGTTTTATATTGAAATGTATTGAATATTTAAAAATACTTTTTAATATTTTAAAGAAAATTATTTAAGTGTTAATGTCAAAAAGGTTCCAAACAAAATTTTAAAAACTTAGTTTTAAATACAGATAAATTATTTAAAAAGTATTTAAAATATTAAATTATTTTGTATAGGAATTGATAATACTATGTAAGACTTTTTTTAAAGATTTCTTTAAATTCTCTTTACATTCTCTAGCTGCAGGATGTAGTCTCAGTTCACCTGTGACAATTTAATTCTTCACCTTCTTTAAGAAGAAAAGGAGGCAAACCAAAGCCCCAGATTTTCTTTCCTTTGTTTTGCTATTTTTTACATTAAGAAACATTGCATAAAGGGCATTAGAAAGAATTGTTACATCCATCAGGTACTGATTGTCATATAAGCAACTCAATACCTTTTCAGTCCAGTACAAATAAAAGATTTAGATCAAGAGACTTTTGATTCTTTTTCATTTTGCTAACATGGAAAACACTCAAGTGGTAGAAAACACAAATAGCAATAAAAGGAAAAAAGATGTTATTGGTTATATCAATCTGGGATGACAGAGTTCTTTGATAATTAAATATAAATTCGTATCCTCCTGCCAATCAGTCCCACACCATACATATATTACTTCAGTCTTATATAAGCAATCAAAGCTGACTGAGAAGGACTGAAATACCATGTAAATTTTGGACTGGCCTCAATGCCAGTACTAATTTATTTTTTTTAAGTTTTACACAGAAGAGAGAAAAAACAAATCCATGTCCAGCTGAATAAACTGTTGGTTTTGCCGGCTGCAAAGTTGTTTGTTGGCTACTATTGAAAAAAGATCTAATCAGCAGAATATCCCTCAGATGCAAAAAGATGTCAAGTGTCGTTTCTTGCAAAGAGATTTGTCCTGAAACAGCTTCCTTTACAATTGAGCATGCCCTGCTGAGCATGTGCCAGAAGTGAGGGATCAAGGGTGCTGAACCCAAGACTTCATTCTCTTACTGCTTCCCTAAGTAAGGAACAGCTGAAGAAGGCCAGTGTGGCCCAGGGCACCACAGGGGTCATACAAGCCTGTGGTTGTTACTGACCCCAGGCTGCCCCTGGGGAAGAGCTGCCATGGTCACAATGTCAGATACTCAAGTGAGGCTCCCGCTGGTGCTGCTCACCCTGTCCGTGTGCCCCACCCTTCTCCAGTGCTGAGGAGCAGGACAGCCCGTGTCACAATTCCTGTCAGACTTCAGCAAGTCCAACAGGTTCAGTTTAACACACAGCAGGCAGGCTCCTGGCACTGCCCATGGCCCCACCATCACACACCTCCATCTCAGAAGCCCCTGGGAGGGGGATTGGAATCAGAGCACTGTGTGCTCCTGCTCGGCAGCAGCTGGGTGGTCCAAATGCAGACTGAGAGCTGCTGGGGTTTAGGAGAACACTCATGAGCAGACACAATGCCATTGCCCTCTGGGTGGCAATGCCCATCAGAGCCCTGGGTCTTGTGGCTATAGGGATTAACACTGTCACCCAGTTTTAATCCTCAGCATATCAGGCTGTATTTTACTTCAAGAACACTGATTTCTTAACCTAACCTGGTCTTAAAAAGTCACTAAATCTTAAAAGGCTGTGAATAGAATCTCCACGTTAAAACAAATCTAACCTGGTAATCCAGCAGGATCTCAACAGCACTGCAACCACAAATGAAAGCCTTCTAGTGTTACCTTTTTTTGTTGTTGTTACATTGTTCTTGCTTAAGAGAAAACTTTAGCGTTTATGTAACATTGATTTATGCTATTGAGCAATTTGCAGATGATGGCATAGAGAGAAAATAACAATCTCTCATGTCCCTATGAAGACATTCAAAACTGTAATTTATTCCCAGAAAATGAAAATTTTCTGAAGTAGTCTGAAACTCAGCATCAGTGTACAGGTATCACAGGTAAATCACTGGGCTTTTTTTCACAAGTAAATTACATGGACAAGACCTGCAGGGACTTGTCCATGTAATGATGCTATATAAGAATAACAGTTTAACCTTCAAAATAATTTGAGCTATCTACTTATTTTTACCTTTAAAAACCCCCAACAAAACCAAAACCCAGCAGGAATTTAGCAATTGTGACATGATATAATGCTACTCTGGAAAATGTGCACATGAGAATAACATCTATAGAAGCTTTCCTATTAGCTAAGTAATTAAGGATATAACCCAATGCCTCAGTGCCTATATAAGGCAGAGAAATCTTTCTACTGAGTCTGAAATTCTGGGATCAAGACCGCGTTCAATCCAACAAACCTCACAGTTATCATTTATGTATTAGTGTGGTTCATGGTAGGTATGTAAATGAATAATAATAAGCCAAATATTAAATATTTATATTAAATCGGTTTTAGGCTAAAAAAATCCCAAACAATATGCATCCCAGAGCAGGATATATGCACAACATCCCTAAGACAATATTATCTTGTCTCTCAATGTACGTGTATTACATACAGCCATGAAATATTTCAATAATAACTTCTGTTCCTATAGAAGAATTCTGGTTTGAGATTGCTTTTGCTAGCACAGCACATTTACTGCTCCCTGTCCTTCTTCCAAATTCTGGCCACATGAAACCCAATCAGCAGACTATTTTGATCAGAAAAAATGTTACAGAACTGACATTCAGAAATCCTGTGTAAGTTTAACACTTGACTTAAGTTTTCTGACTTGTCATCAGAAAATGTGACATTATTGTGCCAAGCTGTGCCAGAAGGAAGATGCTTCAACGGGAAGTTCATGCCAGCCCTGCAGTGCACAGATGCCTGGGCAGTGGAAGAGGCCTTCCCAGATGGCAGCAGTGCAGTGGCAGGGCAGAGCAGGCTCCCCCATCCCTCCGTGGGGCACGGAAAGGAAGTTCTCCTGGCTCTTCTGACTATGCTCTGTATGAGGACACAATGAGTATAGCTGTCTTTAACCAATAAGCTAGCAAGGTTTTATTTCTTGTGAGGTAACAATGTAAAATACTTGGGAATTACAGTTTGCAACACACAGCTCAACTGGTCTTTCCCTAACACCATTAGAAACTGTCTTAAACTGGACTAAACTGAAACCAGGTTAAAAATAAGGACAGTGGCTGTAATTCTCTCTTTACCAAGCACTTTTAAAACCTGTAGAAGTCATTCTGCTGCATCTTTCTCTGCAGTCGAGGTTAACATTCATATTCCTGCTTGCAGTTAGCAAAGCAGTAACATTGCTTAATGATACTTTACACTTTTACACTGTCCATATTGTTTATAATTGAAAGGATCTTGCAGTGAAGAGATTAGAAACAAGGACAAGAAGCCAAAGTATTTGACCTTTTAAAATGAACTGTGAAAGGTAAAAAGGGCATGAAGGACTGGCAGAGGGTGAGTGGAGGCAGGTTTGATATTGTCAGCAGAGAGGTGTGACATGTCATCACCACACCTGCACCCCAAAGCCCAGAAAGCCAGCAGGGTCTCTTTGACCACCAGCAGCTGAGCACAGCCTGTGCTGTCTGTGCCAGGTGGGATGAGAGGGGCAGGTCCACGCTGGGGACAGAGCAGTAACAGAGGGTCAGGCTTCAGTCTGCGGCCTTCACATCCCTGTGCCTCATTTGTGATGACTGCACTTCATTTGGTGACACACAGAGGTACAGGTCTAGAGCTGGTCGTGGCTTGAAGCGCCTTTCATCTCACTCAGAGAACTCCTCACTATTTCTACATCCACATAAAAAGTCTGCTCCTCCAGGGAAACAAGGTCGGTATCAAACACATTCAAAGACTTAAATAAACAGTTGCAAAATATTCTGAAAAATCTATGCAGAGGAAATCTCTATGTTAGCTCAAAACCAGTATGGTTTCTGTTGCTAAAAATATCCTGAAATTCCTCGTTTTCCAGTCAGTTTCAGTTGCAGTAATATGTCAGGGCTTTAATCATGCCAGCTGATAATGGAATGGGGGTAGCAACCTTCTTGCTGAAATTTCTAAGCAATCTGTGTGGGTCGAATGAGGTATAAGTGAAAACTCCTACGGCCAGCACAGCTTTTAGCCGAGCACACTACAGCCTGTCTTTTAAAAAAGCTCACTGCTCTTTGCAATCATTTAATGGATTGCTCCCTGCACCTAACAGAAGCCAACCCATAATGAATGGCACTGCAGACATTTGAAGTGTCCAGCCTCAGTTCTGATAGCCTGGATCTGTGCCCATTTATTTTCTCATGCACTTTTCCTAGTGCTCTAGAAAATATCCTATGTACTCGGAGCAATAAAACTGGCACAGTGCAAATTCTGAGATTTGTGTCTCCTTTCATTGGCTTCATCATTTTAACAGTAATCCTATATCAGTGTAAATGACAGGAGATTTAGCCCACTATTATATACAGAACACATCTTCATTTTGCAAGTTCAAAACCTGTCCCTAGCTCCAAAGACTCAAAGAATAGTGATATGTCTCTGGAGAGCAGGCAGAGAATAACGGCACCAGAAAAATGTTTTCTTCAAGATAAACAATGCCAGAACTTTTTGCATAAAACTAGTGTTTGTCATCTTTCACATATAAACCTTGTTTAGACCATTTGGGCTCAGAAATAACATTCAATTCTCTGACATTTCAGAGATGGCTCTTTTCATGTCTCAATTTTCTCATTAGTATGCAATGTGTTTGGTCAAAGAGCTTTCATTACTGACAATTTTCATACAGGGTCTTCTCCTCCAGTGAGGGTGGTGAAGGTTTTCTCTTGAACTGAGTTAGTATGGAAACTTCAATAGTCCTTCTGTTGTGCTATGAACTGCCTGGCTGATTTGGAAAAACACTCTGGATTGGGGAGCATAATGAGTTACAGGTACTCCTGTACTTTTTTCAGATAGCAGCAGCATTGATTTTCCCATTCACCTGATGAAAAAAATCCACTTCAGCAAATTCACTGATTCTTCATTTACCTGACAGAGACACATATGGTCCAAGTTTTGCTTAACTGTGGTAGCAGGAGTGAATGCCATAGATTGTAGACCAAACTGTAATTATTTTTACAGGATTTTTTTTTTTTTTAGGTTTTAACTATCCTTTAGCCTAAATGTTGAGAGCTAGAGTAGCTAGAACCCAAAATATGTTGAGAGCAGACCAAAGCTACAAAAATACAAGTACTTAAAGAAGCTGCTGAAGCAAGATGTATTTTTCAACACCAAACTAGTTCAAAGAAACTGTAAAGCAGTAAATTTTCAGTTCCCACACTGCAGAGGAGTCAATTTGCTACTCTGTGACAGAGCAGAGCATGAGCTCTTGCTGAGTCAGAAAGCTGCTGAAGCTGTGAGTGTGCAATGCTGGTCTGTGTGCAGGCACAGGGAGTCTGCTGCCACTTGCTACAAGCCAATAATCCACAAGGAGCAGGAAAAGACTCAGCAGGACTTCAGTGGAAGCAAACCTGCAGGAGGGGACACATGCCCTTAGACAGACAACAGGACCAGTGCCCTTACAGTGTTGGGAATCTTTAACTACTATATGCATGTAAGTTTTAAATGGTTTCTACCAAAAGTTCAGAACACCATGAAGACCACAAGTTTACCAAAATAGATGTCCAAATATGGGTGAAACTTTCAAGAGCACATGATGGATTTCTAGATCTCAATACTTTTCCATGAGTTTGTCTAAGTCGGAAAAAGAAGGAAAGAAAAGTAGTGGTATACAGTAAAGATCTGAAAATTAGCTAGATCTGAAAAACTGCATCTGCAAAAATGTTCAGCCAGCAACCTCAATGACCACAGCTTGCTGAAGAGTTACTATTGAGCTTGTGAGTAGAGTAACAGGATTGCCCCATGAAAACCAGCACAACATTTTGGGGAAAAAAGTCCCTGGAAATACCAAGAGGTCTTTTGGAGTTTTATTTGCAATATTCCTTTAAATTATTGACCATATGACTGTGCCTAATACTGAATAAACAATTTCTTCTTATTTTAATGAAAAGCTTGTCTAAGTTGCAAGGCAAACTGACAGACCTCTGATTCTGCAGAGGCAACAAGACAGCACCAAAGAAGAAGGCCCTCCTGGAGAATGCCCTCAGGGACTAAAAGCACAACAAGCCCAAGAAATACTGGCTATCACTTTGAAAACAAGTTCTTTTTTCAGGGCTTGTGTTTGGGGAAGAAATTCATCCCGTCCCCTTCTGCAGTCCTGGAGTGAGCACAGAACAGCTCTTTTTGATGATAGCAATGCATCCTCCAACCTGGAGTACCTGCTCTTCCTCCTCTGGCTTCACTGCAGTTGATGGACTAATATGGCCTAACATGACTTGTATTTACACACGGATTCATAGAAAACCTGCAAATGGTTCCTGGTGGTGTTTACGAGCTCCTCACACCTCCTGTCAGTGAGACAGTGGCATCTACATTTAAAAGGGCAGCTGCTGGGCTATCAAACCTCCTACTTTATCTCTGGGAAAACACTTCTAATTTCTGATGAGAATATCCTAATAAAATAAAGTAGGTGTACTGAGAAAAACTGAGTTTCTATACCAACCCATAAAGGGGTTGAGTTTGACTTCATATAAAGCTCTCATAACTCTCAGCACATTGTTTACAGGCAGAGCAAGGGAGTAGGAGTGCTCTTGCTTCCAGAGAAGAGCTACAGTATAATAAATTTAGCAGACACCAATTACTGACTGACTTCCAGATACTACTGCATTATAAATAGCTGACTTTATGATACTAATTTATTACTGTAAGCTGAACTGGTGTATGCATGAACAGAAATTTACTAATTTATGAAAATGCTGGGGACACCAGCTGATTTCACCAGGAAAGGATGCATGCTGAGGATATTTTGAAATACTTCAGTGTGAAAATACAAATTTTGCATTAAAAAGAGAGATGGGATTTTACCATTTCCGTGTGGAGTACCACACACTGCATACAAAAGAAACCTCAAGAGGGTGGAACAATATGGCACAAGTGCACTGTTATTAACCTGAAAATGTCTGTGACATATGCATGTGAAATATTAGCATCAAGAAGATAATTAAAACACATAGAATAAGGCTTTTTTTGTCAGAATATGAATTATTTATAGCATAGAATAAGTTTGTATTATAGACATACAAATATAATTTGGACAGTAACAATTACTTTTCTACCCTGTGTAAAATTCTGCCTGTACCTACAGCTGCATTCTCCATTTTTCTGATTCCCAGCTGCCAGCAGTCCTTGCTGGAGTGCCACATCTCTGAAGCACTCCCAGTGCTGATGCACCCAAAAAGGCCCAGTCAGCTCTCAGCTCTCACAAAAGGATTGCACAACCAAACAGGGAATACATAACAAGACATGCCTGGAGCTGCAGTTAATCAAGGCGCGCTGAAGTTATCAAGGAAGTTGCAAGAAAGGCTGGGAAAGGACATGAATTTCAAATTAAATGACAGACTAAACACTACAGTATGACCCAATGTGCTTTCGGAGTTATCTTTTTCTTTATTTTATCATTGCAGAAATTTTCTTGTGACTTATCCAAGTTACACCTTGCCTTGTGCTTTCCGAGAAAGCATCAAGGTCCCCTACTAAAAAGAATGGTGAAAATTCAACTGCAAAAGAGCTGTGGAGCAGGATTAAAATGCTATTATAGATCCTTAATAACCACAGGATGTCAAACATTAACACTAAGAGATAGCAGCAGGTAAGAGAGACAATCTTCTTGCAGTTGTCAAGCTTATTAGGAAACGCCTTGACCCCAGCCAACCCTCCCTCCCCTCTCCTCCCACTCCAGTAATTATCTCAAATCAACAAGACAGTGAATTTAGCGGGTGAAGTTAACAGGTCTTCAAAAAAGCCACTATTAGTCTGTCTAACAGCCCTTCAGTTTGCTTCATTTCTGTCTTAATGAGTTTCCTGTTTCGGCAATTACAGAGTTGGTTAAACGGCACCTATGTGACCTGGCAAATGGAAATCTATAATTGTTACATTTTCCTCATGTAAGGAAAATAAAGTTAACATTTCTGAGACAGAAATTTCTCTTCCATGAATAGAAACCTACTCACATAATTCTGTGGTTTAAAAAAGCAGTTTACATGATCCTGAACTGCAAACTTCTAACATATTCCTCATGTATCCATGCCTGTAGTATTTACTGCACAGTAGTATCTGGATTTCATAACCAGTGAAATGTTCAATTCTTCAGATGTTAAACCCTTCCCCTTCCAAAATTTGTCTTCTCAAGTTCAAATTTACCAGTTTGTAAGCACCTGATGCTCGAATTTTATCACAAATTCCCATCCTCAGGGTATGTTAAATAATTCAGAGTTTGTTCCAAAGCTCAGTGAAAGCACAGTATCTATTTATGAACTTAACTCCTTTTGATTTTCTGAAAAGTTCTGGTTCTGGAGCTTTCCAGGCAATTGGAAAGGAAGGGAAATATATCAAAAATGTCAGTTTAAAACTGCCTTGACAAGAAAAGTCTTAAGCTTGGAGGTGGTCTACCCTGAGGAAAAGAAATAAGAAGGAAATGATTCAGGTTTTTAATTTCTTTAAAATCTTTAAATTTCTTTCTTTTCTTTAATTTATTCTTTTCAGCATGAGGAAATAGGTTAGAACATGTGTTCACTTCCCTGAAGAACCAATATTACACACTACTCTGTAAATTTGTAAATACAATTGTAAAAATGCATCCAATTCACTTTACAGCCTATATATTAACTGGCTATAGCTCTATACATGTGCATTTTTCCATTAAAAACCATCATTTTATCATATTTTGAGTATCACAGTATCATCACAGGAACTTTCAAGACAAAATAATTACCTTCTTTCAAACCCATGATTAGCACTGCAAGAAGTATAAAAGTAGTATTATCTTGAGACTTTTTTGAAATTTATTTTTTAGTAAATGTTCTCTAAATCCACTATGAAGCTTGTACTGCTAACCTCATTCTGTCTTCCAAAAGGGTATTTCCCTGGAAAATTGCATAATCCTAAATAACAGATGAAAAAAGCAAGGCAAGGAAAAATCTTTGGAGGGATTCAGTTCTTAAACTATTCTAATTAAAAATTTTGCAAGCAGCTTAAACAAAATGTACAGTGACTTTCAACTGACAGACTCATTTCGGACAAGGAAGTTAATTCCAAGATGAGGAATGGTAAAAGGATTAAAGGGTAAAAGGCAGAATTTAAACTGCAGTAGGGTAATTAAATTGACTATGGGTTTGAGATTACACTTTCTAAAGCTGTTAATGCTGAAGACTCCCACTGAGTCTAATGGAGGTTGGATCCATCTCTTCCTAAAACAAGGCAACTTCCTACACAACTCCCCATTCTGAGGAAGTCCAAAGGTTCAAACCACCAGAGCCATCTGAAAACAGGCAAAAGTTGGCCCATAATGTCTGTCTCTGCAGCAGTCTGTGGAGAACATGTACAAGAAAGCACATGGTGGCCTGATCAGTTTTTTAAGTTTGGCGGAGAGAAAAAACATTAATTTGGTGGCACATGTACAGTGGAGATCCTGCAAACAGTCAAACACAGGCCTAAAACCTTCTGGTGCCACCCTCCTGTTGGGCACGTGGCAGATCTCAGGTGGTCTCTTCCCTTTCCCCAGCAATTCTCTTCCTGCCATTCTTTCAAGCCGAGTTTGTAGTCCTAGAACATCCCTGGAAGGTCCTACCAAGGAGTACCATTATCTAGAATTGATTTTTACACTAAGGGACTGGAAGAAAGAAATATGAGCAAAAGAGAGAATAGCAAAGAACACATAGGGGACTGACATCCTACTGAAATCCTGGGATTTGAATCCTGCAGGTCCTCAGAAATCTTAATCAGGCTGAATATACACTACTGAAAGAAGTGAAAGAGTGGATCCAGGTAGTAAACTTCACTAACATATCTGTACCTACCATGCCTTCAGGAAAATAACCTTTGCATACATGTTCAAGATGACATTTAATAGTATATGAAAAACAGACAAAACCACCAAGGCCACAACTAATCATGAGAAAAATTAGACATTGTTCTCCTAATCTACATAGTCTTACGCTATCATCAACTAATCTGAAGCTCATATAGTATTTATCAGATATAATAAACTAATCACCATCTGCATTTACAGATTTTTGTCATTAGGGAAATACAAATTTATGATGAAGTAACACCACCCTAATTTTACAGTTATTCCATGACCCCTGGAAGCACTGGGAGGTTAAATATTTATGAAATAATTATATGAAGGTGGACATCCATTCATGGTATGTGGGTTTTTTCTGTTTTTGTCAGCTTCTCGTGAGGATATTTCCTCGGGCAGAACTGGATAAGGAGCCTATCTGTGCCTGCTGCTTTCCTCCTGCCATATTTACTGGCTTGCAGATCTAAACACAGAAATGGAGCATGAGAAAACAGCCAGCTGGAGACTTGGCACCACACTGTGTGCTATTGGGTCACACTGATATCCTCCTCCTTATACCAGCAATGTGGACAGTTCACGAAGAGCCAGACTTCACACCAATGAAGACAAGACCTTTTTGGATCCTAAACATAGACTATGTTGTGGACACTCATGTTTTAATACATGTATTAAAGATATTCAAAAAACTGAGAAAAAAAATCTCCACAAAAGGAGATTTGCTACTGATATTCTAAGGCTGAAATTTTGGTTTTAGCTGCTCAGATTAGAAATGCCAATTCTTCTACCACCTTACAAGAATTAGGTGTTTTTCTGCTACTGAAGGTCAATGAATTTTTGATGTCTTTCTTACTTGAATACACTATTCACAGTGTAGAATAATAAATACTCTGTTCTTGTTTGGATCATCTTCTTCAAGTCTGAGTGCAAGTTTCCTTGAAGGAAGTTCTGTCAGGACACAGCACACTGCAGACTGGGTTAATTCAAGCACTAGGAGTGAGTTTCCATCCATCACAAGTGCCAGCTGGATGATCCACCTGCTTATTCAATGGCTATCAACAGTCACTGTAGCAACCACTCCTCCCTCAGTCGTGCAGCTGTGTGCACAAGAACACACCAGAGAGAATCTCCTTCAAGAACAGATTGAGATCATTGGAACATACTGATGACTCCCACTAATCCTGACTCCCCAAACTCCTGCACTGCACTTACTTTTCCAGATAAAGATCCCCCTACACTAACCAGAAATATTTCAATAGGTAAAACAATTATGTTGATCTTCAGAATTAGTTTTTGAGAAACTCTTCAAGGAATGAGAAATGGATTTAAATCAAGTCTAGTTAATTGCAACAGAAGGCAAATACCAAACTGTTGGTATTCCTGTCTCCCTAATACCCCTTATGAGAGAGACAGAGAGGAAAAAAAGCCCCACCAGACCCGAACCACCTGTTTTAGATCAGCAGAGTAAGGTTTCATCTACTGTAAGGGTGATTATGAAAAAACAGAAAAATGAAATTTGACAAAATAGATCTCATGGTTCAGAAGGTAAAAATCACTGAATAAATCAATAAAAGAATGCCCCTGCAACACTACTCCCACTGACAGCATCAGGCTGTCATTTATTTCTTTTGGGTAATATTGAAATTGATTTGAGCTGAGTGTAGGATGCACTCAGGAGAATAAAATATTTGTAAACAGAAGGGGTTTATTTCATTATAGAGCTGTTAGACCTGGAACACTGGACAGATTCCAATCCACGTAATTACATTCAGTCTTCCTAAATTCTCTCTGCAGCCTTAATTGGAAATTACGTTTTTCTTCATTTCCTCTCCTGCATTATGATTCCACCACAGAAGTGTCTGCACTTGAGCAAAATTACGTTTTATGGTCAGCATAAAGGACAATTTGCAATGCAAGGATAGAAAAGAGTTGTTACAAATATAAGTGTGACAGAAGACTTTCCAACAGGTCCTTACAGACTCCTCTCTGATGAAGAAAACCAGCAAGAAGTGTGCTTCTCTCACTATGCCTGAAGGCAGACAAGAGTCTCTTCATTTTCTAAACCAATCATGGAGTACCTCCAAAAATCTTACTCCTTCTCTTGTTGAGTGCTAAAGAAACTACAGTAGCTTTCCACACTGATAACAGAGAATTCACATTTACTTTGTTCTTAATGATCACCGTACTGTGTGTGATTAATTGTATTGAAGTTTAAAACTGCATCCAAACCCTAACTAATCTCATTCTTAATAAATAACATACAACTTCCTAAAGACTTATATTTAAGTAAAACAAGCAATAAAATAATCTTACACTGAATTAGCTAAGTATCTTTCCCTTCTCAGCCCCTTCAATCTGAAGTAGATGTCCAGGCACACGTTTTAGTGTCAGAAGCCACACAAGGAGACTGCAGAGTGTTCCCACTCACCAGCAATACAGATTTTCAGTAACCTTATTTTTAAAAGAAAATATGGAAAAGAAAAGTGAGGTGCTCTTCATTTCCTGGTGAGAGATGGCAGGGATATATTCACATAGGCAATCCCTGAGGTGCCAGACTCCCTCTAAGACAAGTTCAGACGGAAAAATTGCTCAGCAAGTTCCAGTAACAACATATATATCTTTTCAGTAGTGTCAGTTATAAACAATTCACTCATTTAACACAAAGCTGCCAACAGAAAAGCAACAGATTTTCCACAAATCATGAGGCTGAATGTTTTAACTGTCTTATGCTATTGATATATTTGTGTATGTGCACATAAAGAAATGATATATGAATATATAAAAACTTGTCATTGCTTAATCCTCTATAAACCAGGATATATGTAACTAAAATGTTAAACATAAGCATAGCAGTCTTATAATTCATCTGATTTAACCTTTATGCTACAATGTAATTAAAAAGAAAAATGATTGAAGCTTTTCTCACTTAGCATTCAAATATCTGCATAAACCAGTATGATACATTTTCATCCTTTAATTATGCTACAGAGCTGATGCATGAGCAAGGTCTGGCATTTCATCTTCCAAGGGCACTTAAATGTTACATGGTTCTCACTGAGACTATACAGACAACATGAGCACAAGGACTTTTCTGTTTACAGACAGAACTTGAGCTGACTGTAAGATACTGCAAAATCGGCCTCTGGTTACACTAATCAATAGAGGAGAGAAAAACAATATAAGAAAATATAAAAGAAAAATAAGAAAAATCAATATATGATGAAAGAGTAAAACACTTTACACTTCAGGTTCACACTGATTTACTGCCTTTAAAACAAGCAAAAATAAAAAAAGGCAAAAGGTTCAGCAAGTGCAGAAGTTCAAGAATAAATTGATCACATATAAAACACAGTCTCAACATTTTCTTGAGTGATTCATGACCATACGTATTCCAATATATTCCCAATTCCCTGTAAACATGTCAGGAAAAAAAGGACAAAAATGAAACTGTAAATATACACGTGTACCTTCGTTGGTTTTCAGCACCACATGGTGGTAAAGCCCCATAAACATGAATGCATTCATCCTCAAAATATTCCCTGGATCTTCTAACACCTTATAATCACATCACTACACTCCTGGGAATTTCACAGTATCATCAAAGAACCAGTGACTCAAAATGCCTGTTATCAGCCATTTCAGCTACAGGATCAGTAGCAAAGTGGATGATCCTCCTTTTTTCGTCAGAATTTATGAGGATGAAGCTGGCCTTAATCAAGATGATTAAACCCTTGCTTTGAATTGGTGGGAAAAGACAGCAAACATGGCAGGATTTTTCCTTCAGTCTATTTGGCCAGAAAGAATATGATCAGGACACAGACACAAGTAATGAATTTGCAGTAAGTTCATACAGGGGAGAAAGAGAAGCCTAAGGATATCCAGGATCCAGTGAAGAGAACAGCAGACAGCATGGTGCAGACAGCAGCTCCTCATCCTAATCTAACAGGACTGACGAGCCAGATGGCAACTGTAAATAAAGTATCAAAGAACTTTAAGAGAGAATGAAATTCCATGGCAGCTGGAATCAGATTTACAGATTTACATTAGCATGGAGACCAAAGGGATAGTGGAAAGTACTGTAATCATGAGGAGAACAATGACCTTTGTTGCAGTGAGCTCTTCAGCTCCTCAACCCAGCTCATTCTGTTTTTAGTTTCCTACAAAAATTTAGACTCTTTGGCATTCATTCTGTGGGGGGAGTGGCCTCCTACTTACTCTACTAAATTTAAAAAAACTCATAAAGAATAAATAACAGCACCAGAAAATATATGCTACATTTTAAATTGACAGTGAAGGGTATAAACATCAGACTTAAATTATGCAGCACAATGAACAAGTCCAGATCAGTGTTGGCTTCAGTACTAATGTAGTGCTGCTTTAGACAGAACCACTGCAAGTGCTTCAAGAGTCCCTCAGCTGCTGGCAGTTACCTGCTCAGAACAACTAAATTCCACAAAATACAAACCCAGAACATCCAAAGAGGAAAGTACTTTCTCCTAGGGTGGAATCCCATAAGAGAAGAGAGCACTGACAGAGGACAGAGTTCCTTTGGTCTTCAGAGGATGCCAGAAGTCAGTGTTTTTATGGAGACCTTCAAATCTGAATTACATTAAAAGGCTTGTAACTATCATCAACCATAACATCAGTCCTTTTTCTCAAAGCCCCTCACAGCTAGCTGAAGATTCATCTCTCCATAATTTTCATGTTTTCCTACCTAATCTTTAATCTATCAATATCAAAAGTACAGGATGAAAATTATTCCAACCCTACATTTACAATACAGCTTTATCAGAATAAGCAGCTGAAGTTCAAGTAGAAATTGCAATTATGTAATCTGTAATTACTATTTCTCCCTTAATCAGAATATTCTGAGACCAAGGTCAGTGTAGCTGGGCTGACAATTAATAAAACTAGAAGGGGTTATAACACACAAGGAGTTAATTGTGACTCCAGATGTCCTGGCTCCCAGCTGTGTCCCTGGGCAGCCCATTCTACTCACTGGGTGTGAGGGCTCACTGCAGGTGTAGAGCTGCTCATGCTGAAACAGTGCATCCCCACCTTCCTCTACCACTGAGACACTGTAGCAACTTTTAAAACACTTCCACCCCTACCCACCCCAAAAGAAGCTCAAAATAATCACTAGCCATGATTCAAAAAATCCATATGGCACTCCAGCAGGAAACACCTCTAAAACATTCTCCAGTGCTGCCAGGGCCTTGCTAAGGGGTTGTTGGTGTGTTACTGCAGCCCCCAGGCGTTCCCAGCCTTTGTCATCCATATTCCACCACACACACTGCACTCCAAGAGTTGTGCTTTAATATGAGCTTCCTCAGACATCACATCTCACTAGGACCAGCATCATTAGGTGCTGTCATCATATAACTAAAATCAGGAAGAATACAACACACTGAAAGTTCCATGCTTTTACCAGGGCTTTGAAAGCTTTAGTATTCCATTAAGCCATCTGAGAGAGCTGACATTCAATTCACTCTGCATCTAGTTTGGTAACTTCTACAGATGCAAAGATTATTTTAAAGGAATACTTGGAAATAGATGGGTTAATGCACCATATCAATATTTGGAACATTTGAGTCATAGAGCTCTCTTTGATCTTGCATTCTGTTTGCTATTGAAAAAGCAACCATCTCACCCTATGCATGATAAAAAATGAAACAGAATCTGACATCATGTTAGAAAGATTCAAGCCATTAGTAGGATTTGGTATGAGAACTGCAAGCCATGATCTACAAAGTTGCAAATGGAGAAATTAATTTTAAAGTTTCTTCATTTGCAACAGATTTCAAGCTGCCAGGCTCTCCAAGATAGTGTCCTGGTTATTGGAAACTAAACTGGAGATGTGGATCCAGGGTTATTATGTTCTTTTAATGACCCAAACTCACCAAATATTAAAGATTACAGAATGTCCACATTCACCATTCTCACTATTCTAAAATGTGTACACTTATTTACCATTTAATATAAAATTTGATTCTATTACAGATGAAGCCTGGACAGTTTCAGATAATATTTCAAAATATCAACAGAGAAGACATATTCCTTACTATTACTTTGAAAAACAAGTACTTAATCTGCATTTCTGCCCAATAATTTTAAAATTGGCTGTTTGTGAACAGCCAATTAATTAAGATAATTCTTAATTAAAAATTATTAATTAATATCGTAATTAAGATAATTCTTAATTAAGTCCCTTTACTACATAAAGCTGAATTCTTCATTGCTTGTGCATTTCTAAATAGGTCTGCATTATGGCCTCAAAACCAAGAAGTGTGAACAGAAATCTGGTATCAGCTCCTTAAAGAGCAGAACAAACTATTTAATATTCTGGTGCTCCTGCACTAGTTTGATCTAATACTCAATGAATGACATAATATTAATTATGGACATATTTTTCTTCATTATTTATGCTTCACCAAAAGTTAATGTTTAAGAAACAAACCCCTCATGCTTAATTCTCTTTCAACTTTTTGCTAATTATCACAGCAGTAGAAATGCACATTTAAACCAATCCAGATGACTCCTACTGTTTGCAGCCTCTCAAACATGTGTTCTGTTTGTAAGCTGTACTTAAAGCAGGCATAAAGGTCATGTTTGTATAAATTCAGGCTTCTAACACCAAATTATTGTATTAATTTTTATTCTGAATGACATTCTCTCTGGATTTAACTTCATTATAAATGAAGAATGCGCCTCCTCTCCATAGAGAGCTCGTTCTAACATCCCTGTGGAAGTAGCTAAGCAGAGTATTGTGCTCTGTGTGGAATGCAGGAGTCCACAGGCACATACTCAGGGACAGAGCTGACACTGCCCAGCCAGGGCAGCTCCTCACAGTTGCAATGGAATCCCTGCTCCAGGGAAAGCTCAGTACTGAAGGCAGACTCATCGAGGTGCTTGGAAATGTCCTGTGGAGTCTCTCTCTCCAGTTTCTTTGGGAGGCTCGAGATCAGCTTCCCACCTCCAATGAGTGAAGTACCCTCACTCTATTCCTGGTTTTACACATTGCTCCATCTGTAAACTGCTTACACCTGAGCACAAGGGCTCTGTGCCCTGCTGGAACCATCCATCAAGTCAATGTAGTTATTGATTTAGACCATAAGGTTATAAATCTGACTGCAAACAGAGGCAAGTATTCATGTAGACACCAGGGACATGCAGATAATTCTTTTCCTAGCAATCTTTAAGCTACTTATACCAAACCCTCCCCCTCTATTTTAAGAGCCAAAGTAATAGGCCATAATTCTAGAGATGAACAACAAGGGCACACACACTATGGCTTAATTCATTCCATATTAACTGATCTCTTCAGGGAACAAGAAAGCATCAAAGCAGTGACCTAGCAATATACCAGAAACACGAGCAGCACCACATCATTTTAGCACAACTATAGTACCTCTTAATTGGTAACTGGCTCATGTCTGAAAAATTAATGGTTTTGTTCTCCCACTATTCTAAACTGTAATAAACCAGGATTTTGTTTCCTTTCTCCCCTCTGATAAATATTATCTCTACTTTTGGAATCAAACAATTGATGTAATTATATCTTTTCAGGGACATTATGTGAAAAAGTCTGTTTCATTCACAGCTATATGAAAAGACAAGGATCAAAGGTTTATATTGTTTTTCTCTTTGGTCAAGTTAAAACAATTTTTCCTATAATTTTGAACAGTACATTTACCTTTCTATGTTAAAATGCTTTCAAGAAGTTGGCAGAAACCTGTCCCAATAATGCAGTTGGTTACTGAAGTATAATGGCTGACTGCAATGACTACATCTAACACAAGGGCAGTCAGCTCCAGAAGTGGCTGTGCTGCCTCTGCATCCTTTCCAAAGAAGCATCAGAAAGAATTCATGGCCAATGTTTTCAAGAAACTTCCCAACTAAGCTGGGCTGTCTCAGAGCTCAAGACAGAGTTTTGTGAAGCCTCTTCCCAAAGTTCAGCAAGTAACAGAGTTAAATAGAAACTCTTTCACTACTTTTTCCAGAGAGCATCCAGCTGTGAAGACAGAGATGAAGATTAAAACAGAACAAACCCCTTCTAAGCAATTAAGCACAAAGAAACCCCATGACACAGTCAGCCCTGCTGAATGGCAGGTTTGCAATACCACCAAAGTGTTTTGTAACTATTCCCATTGAAGTCCATGTACTAAATCTTTAGCTGATATTGATTCATGAGCACAATTTATAAATTTCTGCTGAAAATATTGGAGAATTCCATCAGCTGTTTAAGAAACAGTCTGGGGCTTTAATTTTACACTTTGACAGCAAAGAACAAATTTGTACCTCCACATGTATACGTGACTATACATATTTATGCCTGCATGTACATACACATACATATAAACACACACATAAAATAATATATACACTGCACATTAATGGCCCTTTTCTCTCTGTCTGTGTCTAAATATATTTCTCTTGAAGCTTGTATCCAAGCCTCTTACTGTAAGTATTCATTTTATGAAAGAAACTACAGACTTGCAGAGCTATATTAATATTGATAAGCCCCTCAAGCTGCTGTTCTTTGTAAGCAACCAGCACAAACAGGCACACACAGAACATCTCATCATTATTCTACAGATGTGCATTAGGGGAACACAAGAAAAGTCAAAAGCAGCATTTTCTTCTCCTACCACATAAATTACCAGTGTATCCCAATATTCTGGAAATTTATGCTAACCCCAGGATGCACCAAATAATCTTCATCTGCCCCAGTTAATAATTTGCAATTCCTGAGCACATCAGCACCATGAATAGCAGCATTATTAATAACTATGCAGGGAGAAAAAACTATTACCATTTATGTATTTTAATTAAATCCTTTTTTTGATATCCAAATCTTTCCATTTGAGCAGAAGGAAACCACTTTCTCTGTGCCTTGGTAAGTAGTAGAACTAACCTGGCAAAGATCAGTGTCTCTCCTAAAGTACACATAGAAAAAACCTCATCTACTTTTGTCCTATTCTTCCTAATAGAACATTCCTAGCAATATTCCACATGCACACAGAATCAGGCAGATTTCCTTTTGGAGTTACAGCTGCTCAGTGTTGCCTTGCTCATCTCTTGTGTTTGGTTTGGAAACAAACTGAACTTTAGCCTGCCTGGCTTGAAAAACCAATGGAAGCTACTGGGTTTTGGTCACTCCAGAGACAAGATTCCCAACAAAAGACACAGCAGTCAGTGGCTGTAAAGATGCCTGTTGCTGTTGAAGCAAGATCCACATCTCCATATATTTTATTTTCACAATAGTGAATATCTAGAGATGATGCTGCAGGTAGTATGGCTTGGCTCCACTCCCCTAGTTCTGTCACAGGAATCCCACTGTGGTTTAAGATTATCCAGTCTTCAAGCATGGAATTTATGGAAACAAGGATTTTAGCCCCAACAGTCTCCCCATCAGTAGAACACATGAACTATGGCACAAGATATTTCTTAATCTGTCTTGGTGAGGTGTTGGGAACTGTGCTGATGGCTCAGCATTACAGAGCATAAAGGCTCCCTTTGGAGGGCAGGGCTGCAGGCAGTGAGGTCTGAAAAGGGGAAAACCAGATGCAACTGCTACATCACAAACAGTCTGGTATCAAACAGCAGCTCTTGGGGCTACTGTTATTAAACTGGGTCACTCTACTCATGTCATCTGTCACCCTACTCACTCCATCTTGATCCTTAGAGAAAGTCTGTCACTGCTTTCTTGCCTTCTTAGCCCAAGCAGAGCAGGAAGAAAAGCTCTGGAGACAATTCCCTTCACATATAAGATATGAACAGCCTACATGATTTGTCAATACTTTCACTTGTGGTGTCATTCACTTTTTCTAGGGAGTTTCACTAAGTAAAATCAGCTTCAAACACTCCATAGATATTTGTTGGCTGTAAAAAGCTCCCAGTCACCCACATTTATTCCTATTCTCTGCTATTACACTGGATGCATAATCATAAAGAACATACCCCCAGTGTATGCTCCATTTCATCCTCTGCAGAACACGGTTATAAAGGTTACATAAACATGGTTATATGTGGTTAAATATGGTTATATAAATAGGTTATAATTATCCATTATAAATCAACAGACAGTCCTGCACAGCGGAAAAACATATTAAACTATCACAGGGGATGCATACTTATTTTACATTTGAGTAATTACTACCATTTAAGCCATGAATAACATAAGCAGAAGTTGCTCAGTGAAAGCTGGAAACTGGTTTCACAGCTCAGTGGGAAACATAATACCATTTGAGGCAAACAAAAGAGGATCATTGTGTCTTGCAGGCAATAAAAAAAATAGGGAAAAATGACACTGATAATAAAACCTATGTAATTGCCATAGTCTGATGCAGCTAAAAGTGACACTATGCCCAAGCAGCTAAAAAAGAAAGAAAGTAGAAGTCTTTCATTGCCTATTCCATCAGCATCATCACTCAAAGCCTCATTTATTGGGAGTTAGGAACAAAGTAAGTCAAAGAAAGCAATAAGCTATGAGATATTTATTAAGGCTACATCATAAAAGTGACAGAAGCTATAAACAAAAGCAAGCTTTAATTTTTTTTTTCAAGCCATATTAATAATTGTTTCAAGCTATTTCTTTTTTTGGAGTGAACAGTCTACAAAGGAAATTTCAGACATTGGCAAAGTGAGACTGGGAAACAGAGAACCTTGTTTGTTTACCAAGACAAAATACAAATCACCTTCAATTACTATCAAAATGGAATTAGCAATAAAAAATGCATAGTTGAAAGAGCACGGTCATGTTAATTATTAATCCAATAAACACTAACTGATGACTACTTTGGAAAGCTGGTGCATTGCTAAAGTTCCCTCAGACCCACTTTTAGCTGGAGCAGGTCAGGGCTCATTTGGGCAGCTGAGCTGACATATCTGACAAGTGGCAAATACCTGGGAGAGAGAGAAGTGGGGACAAACAATGCAGTCAGAAGTGAATTTATGAACAACTTGTGAATGAAATGAAACAGAGAAAATAGAACATTTCTACCATTTTAAGATAAAATTTTACCATGACATAAAAGGACACTGGTTTTCAATGGTGCTTACTGCTGCCCTGACAGCCATAAACAGAGTGGTCACCATAAAGAAAACCTTCACTGTTTAGGATCTGGGAATCAGGTGACACTGATATGGGGAACCAGAGCTCCCTGCCAGGATGGCCAGTGTGTGTCTGCGAGGCAATGGGAGCCTCTGTGGCCAGGCTCCTTGCAGCATCATTTACATCTGGACTGTGACTCCCCAGACAATTCTACTGCTCAAATCTCACCATCCAGCTGGCCCATGACCCAGCATAACCAATCTACCACAGGTAAATCCATTGTCTTTATCTTAACTATATTTGACCATTTTCACACCTACAGGAACAGTTTCTATAGACTATATAGAAATATTTCCCCTAAATTCAATTTGCCCTCTTCTGCAGCAGGAACACTCTAGGACACTCCATCAGGGCAATAATTTAGGCTTACAAATTGGACTAGACACAGCAGGAACTGGCAGGGGAACGTTGATTATCCACCAAAATTCCCAGCTGGAAAGATCCTGAAGCCATCAGTCAAACACATCCCCTTGAAGGTGACTGGGAGAGCTGTCCATCACTCAGGTCAAACCACTCCATTCTCCTTTCTGTGCAGCTCCCACATGCCCTGGCCAACAGTGGAGTGACTCCCATGCACTGAGAACAGGCACAGGCCTGTTAGTGGCTGCAGCACCGTGAGAACTATGGAACAAACCTTATTTCCTCACAGCTCAAATCCCACAGCTCTTGCCACACTTGCAGCCTCCAGCCCCCACTGAGTCCAGTCAGAGCCTGGTGAAATTGTCTGAAGGCCTCAGAGAGAGATCATTCAATACATTCTAGTTTGAAAAACTACTGTGAGAAGTAACCAATCTCTTAAGCTAAATGATAACGTGATGAGATGCATACACTTGTCACACTGTCAAAGAGCCTGATTCTTTATAGAAACCAAAATAAATCACTTTAGAGAAGTAATTGGTGGTCTATCAGCCATAGAATAAATACAAGTGCCTAAGGCAAAGCAGATTATTTTGCTTGTACTCAGAGCAAACTTGCATTTTTAAGGCTCAAAGTTTAACAGGGAGAAGTTAACAACAGTGGTGATGGAATGAGGGCAATCTTCCACAAAAGAAAGTCTTCCTCTCTCCCTGCCAAATAGAATAATATAGAAAAAGTAATGCTCTCAAAAAAAAAAAAAAAAAAAAAAAAAAAAAAAAAAAATTTGAGCTTCTCAAAAGATCAAGACCCCATATATAAAATCCAAAGAGCACAAACTGGTTCTTTCCAAAACTTTAACTAAAAAAAAAAAAAGAAAAAAGACATTTAATGGCATGGCTATACTCTTCAACATGCCTCTCAAACTCACTGGACCATTGAAGATAAAATCATGTCACAAAACTGATTTGTTTTATCTCTCTAGTAAAGTAAACATGTAGTTGGGATACATTTCAATTCCTGAGGAAAAAAAAAAACTTCAGCTATTTCTGTACACAGCTGCTTCTAAAGGGTTAGAGCCTAACACACGTGGTATTGAATAGAAAGGTTTGCAACCACACTCAGATTCAAAACACTGAAAATGTTTCTTCTGACTTTCAGATGTTGTTAGAAGGCAAAAATGCAGCTGACTGCAAATGAAGGGCCTGATATTGATCTCCTTTATCTATCAAAACTATAAACCCCTTGACAGGAAAAGAATTAGTATGATTTATTTCAATATACAGAATAAAGAACATGGCCCCTAGAAGTTACTGAGTGTTCACAGAGCGCAAAGAACATCCAGAGTAGATGGATGCAAAGAACATTACCCTCAAGGAGTCCTGATAACATTTAGATACAGACTAAGCCTTAAATTTGCATTTTTTGGTGTGTATTAGATGACATTACCAGCAGAATATAGCCTAATTGCATTATACTGCATTTTAATTAAAGATATACAAATGCAAATTTTAAATGAAATTAATAATTATATAATAACTACTATTCATCAGGAAAATGTAATAGACTGGTAAATTTTATCAAATATTATCTGAAAAGTATTAAAAATGAAAAGCTATGAAGCCTTGCAGGGTAGAAATACCACAATTGCATTTTTAACTAATTCAGAGTTCTCCTCCCTTAGCTCACTCAAAGAAATTCAAAAACTGTTTTATAGCTTAATAAACAATGTATTTTTCTAATTTAGAGAGTTTAATACCAATTTATTATTCAGTTCCCAAGTTTCTTTGCAACATATTCATCTTAAATGAAGGATCTCCGGAGTACAGGACCATCATGGAAATGCTTCCACGGCATCATCAACAAAGGACAGCCATCAGTGACCAAAGGCCACATACCAGACTCAAATGTGTTCAGCTCTCTGCAATTTTATCACTAAGAAAAAGTGGAATTCAGATCAGCTATATATTAAAAGGGATATTTCTTGAAAAAAAGAAAATGGAAAATGATTCTAAGTACAAGAAGCATGAAGTCTGTAATGACTCTCTAAATAGATCCCTTTCTGAGTGAGAAAGCACATAATGTGTATGTTTGAGCATTTTCAAGAGGATGTAGCACACTAAATTAAATAGGAAGATGCCATGTAATCAGTAAATGAACATGTAAGAGTAATTATTACAGAGGATATACAGAAAGAGGATAATTAGCAACATCAGTGATTCCCAGCACATTTAAAACACTTGTCTATTCAAAATTTTTAAATGGTATGCTCAATAATGAATATTTAAAATTAAATCACTTCCTTATTTACACTGTCCATGGATTCTAGTGAGGAGATGTTGTGTGTGAAGGCACGAGGTGGCTATTAATGCACATCCTGACAGCAAGGGAATTCCCTGAGGATGAAATAGATGGCTCTCCTCTGCACCTCTGGACTTTCTCAATATTAGCGAACAGTTAATGATTTTTTTTTCATACTTCAGAAAGAAAATACATGACAAAATACAACAGAGAAAAAATCAGCATGCAGTTTTGAGCTTTCTAATCTTTCCTCCAATTCCCTTTAAACGACAGGAGTGTGCCTTCAGTGCATGTTGCAGTCAGAACTGAGTGAAGAAGACACGGTGGCCCATCAGTGACACAGATCCTGCTTCTGGTGTGGTTGTTACAGCAACAGCTGTGTGATTAGGAAGTCTCTTTTTCACTTCCATAAATCCTCTTCTATGCCTGATTTAGTGCTTCAGTGATAGTTATAATTTGTCCCTTCCCTGCTTGTCTGAGGCTGCAGTTGGATCTAGATCCATTCTCAGTAATGCACAGTTCAGTAACAAAGGACCAGAACTGCTCCTTCCTTTCTTCCCTGCTCCCAGTCACACAAGGGAAGCCACTTACATCAGGCTCTGTTCTGCTTTCTGATGTTTAAAGCAGCCCACACCTACTCTCTACAGAAAACTGCTTAGAGGCTTTCCAAAAATGAACTTACTGAGGATATAAGCCTAATTTACATACAATTTGTACTACACTGGATTTCTCTCCCATTTTTATCTCCCATTACCTTGGATAACTCAGAGATGACTAAGTAGTTCTACTGACAAATGTATTAAATGTTTTGAACTTTTGCTATATACAGGGCTCTTTTCCACTGTGAAAACAAAAAAGCTGAAATGCCTTTTGTAATGCTTTTAGTTTGATGGGTAGCACTTGAACAATCTTCCCCATCTACGATCCCCAATAAATAGATAAGTCACAAGAGAAAGTTGGTATTTAGATTTAATTCCTTTCCTAATAATCCATTATATATTATGGGCATAGTTTAGAGAGAAGCAAACAATTACTCAGCAGAGAAATGCGTTGTACTGTGGATATATGGAAAATTCCAAATAGCAAGCATTAACCTGATGGTGTGAGCCAAGTTGTGACACCCCAAATATTATACTCCATATTTTATGTGCAGTGTGTCTTGTCAGGGAAAAGACCTATGCTCCTTTTACAATTTATACCAAGTTATCACTATTAAAGCGTAAAAGAGAAACAGATTCTCATACAGCCCTCAAAGTTTCAAAATACTTGAGGACACAGGGTTGCATTAGGGCCATAGCTGCCATCTATCAGTAGCTCTGGATACAAATTCATCAAAGGGTGGGAAGTGAAACTCAAAGTCAGTAAGGTAACTCATTGGCAAGTTTGTAGTCCATGCTGTTTGTTCCTTTTGCTACTGCTTTTACTAACCCTGTAGAGCACTTGAGGCAATCACAAAGAAACACAAAGTCAAAGCTACTCTTGAACAAAGACTGAGGAACAAATTTGTAAAAAGTTAAATCATAACACCGGTCTTGAGTAAAGCGTACTTGAGAGACCAAATGGATAAAGGTTTTGTCTGTGCTGGTTATTTTAAGCAAGAAGAGCATGAAGATGTACAGAAAGAAACAAATTAGACACCAAAATACTTTAAATAAAGATCATGCTGAGAGTATTTGGCCCATTTAGGAGTTGAAAAAAAGCTACTTCTGAAATATTACTTATCTCACAACATAACGAGCAACACAATATTATGGGACAGATGCAATGACCAACCCTTTTCTTACCTTTAATAAGAGTCAACACCACCATGTTTCCACTGTTGAGATTAATCAGGCATTTATCATTTTATCAAAAAAAAAAAAATGCTTGCCCTTACACTCACACTTCTAGGTCTTCATAATGCATATTCTGTGTTATACCCTTCTATTGAAAGTTCAGATCCTTGTTTTGGTAATCAAACCCATGCAAATTAAAGTGCAAGCAAATTGTTCATGTTCATTTGCAATCCACTACCCCCAGTGGGTAAACACTGATGCCCTTGGTCATAGGGACCTGGTCCACACAACACCCAACCTGATCATCAGGGATCAGACTATCAATCAGAATACATTTGTCAGACTCATTTCAGCTTACACCAAGACCACTGTGACAGTAAATGAACAATACTTATACAGCAGCAATGACCAAGGTAACAGCAGTAGTTATACACAGGAGAACATGCATATGAGCAATCATACACTCAGACACTTGCAGCTACAGGATATTAAATAAACCTTCCCAAATTACTGAGAGTGTAGTGGTAGCAATAACAAAGAATGAAAAGCCTTACACATACCTCCATGTTTGCTGGGACATAGATTTTTATGCTCCCAAAGAACTGGCCCATGTTGCAGCATTCTGGGATGAGATGGTGCTCTCGTGAGCTCAAGTGATCTGGAACATTCATAAAACAGTTCAAGGTTAGGTTCAATTTTTATGTGCAAATTTCAAACTGCTGAATTATTCTTTGCATGTAACATCCAGCTTTGAAGATATCGGTATTTTAGTCATTGCGTCTTTAAATTTCAATGGTTCTGAAGTTAAAAAATTGTTTTCTCAAAAACACAACACTTTGTTGTTGTTTTTAAATCTGTAAAATGTCAGAATAACCATATTCTTCTGAAATAACTGTTGGTTTAAGGAGTATTCAAACAGCTTTTTCTGCATTTTAATTACATTAACATTTTCAAGGAAAACTTAATTGTACAGGCTGGATGTTTTTCAGTATTAAAAGGAATCAATTTTTTGTTTTAATGCAAATGACTAGTATGCCTATTTATCATTTACACAGCTATAAGCTAAGAAATATTATACATACAGTGTGACATTGGTTAGATATGGACAGTAATTGTACCCAGGAAAGCAAAAGCTTCAACTTCCAACCAACTCAAGCCAATAAAACCTATAATCATAGATTCTAGGAAAAACAGCTCAGCGTGTTTTATTACAGAAAGGATATACACCAAGTCCTCAGAGTTCTATTTCCATTTTTTAAATAAGGAAACAAAACAGAGTCCTGGTGGGCTGAGAAGTGCAAACCAGTGAACATTTAAAGGAACCCAGAGCAAATGTAAACAAACAAACAGATGCTCTCAGCATCCTTGGCAAAACTGCCCAACCTGCATGAACTAGAAAGCCACTGCTGAAATACAATTAATCTTTTCTGCTACAAATAACACACGAGGAAATCTCTTTACACCAAAAAAATTATTGGAAACATCAGCATAATTGACATAATTCCTGTTGAAGGGAGATCTTTGATTGATTTAAACAACAGATCACATCTTTTGTGAGGAAACCCACGTAAAAATCTGGAAACGATTTCAAATCTGATTTACAAAATCTTTTGGACAATGATGTTAATGTCTTACTTCACCCTCTCAGCAATATTAACAATGTCATGAATTGAAAGAACTAGCTTTAAAGTTCTATCTATATTCCAAGGTGAATGGCACTTAGACAGACTTTGTGCAAACATTTGGCAGTTTTAAGCAAGCCCCAAATCTGTGTGAGTGAGGCTACAAAGGAGACAGCACCGTTGGATGCTGAACCCACACAGTCTGCTGCGAGGACAGTGGGAGTGACTTTGAAAATCATCAGCACTCACCAGAAGAGCAGAGACAGCCCCTGCTGCAAAACTACACTGGAGGTATAAACAACTTGGTATATAAGGCTGTTTTCACAGGAGGAAAGGAATCTGGGGCTTGAGGCTCTGGGTTACCTCTGCAGTGAAAGCAGTCTGCATGTGAGTAGAGATGTGCTGCACAGCATTTTTTTATCAGCTAAGCTTTTACTTAGCTGATAGCAGCTGTGATTTGCAGCTGCTCTTAACTGGGCAAAAGAACGTGGGGAAGAGAGGTGATCTCTTATCAGAAGCCAATTCTGATCTTGTAACCAGCTTACATAATACTGCAGCAAATGCCTGGGAAGCCCTGGAGAAAGACTGATTAATGATACTGTGAGAATCCTAAAAGAACAAATACTGACATGATCCATTCTGAAAGACATATTGATTGCACAGAATGCAAATCAATAAACATGAGCCAGAGGTGAAGGCAATAAAATTAGATTCTAACACCCTGGAGCAGAATTGTATGAAATCAGGAGAAGCTGGAGGTTTGCTGTAATTGATTCCCAAGTTGACACAATTGCTAGGGAGGCGTCTTTACTTTTCAAAGAGTAACTTGAAGGCTGTGTAAATCCTCTTTCTGTAGCATCACAGTCCACCTACTACTACTCTTATTATTAGGAGCTTTGTGAACTGTAGTAAAGATTTTACTGTAGCAAAGACCACACAACTTGAGACTGTAGCACACTAACAAGACTCACCTTAAACTGATAAATACTATATCAAGAATCAGGGAGCTGAAACTTAAGTTCTCTTAACATGTTAATTACTCTGATTTCACTTTTAGAACTTTTATCAAACACTAATATCCAATAAGCTCTCTTTGCTAGAATAAGGCCATGTGTTCTTTGTCAAACACCACAACGAGGGCATTAACAAATACTATTTGCTTTAAAGAATTTTATAAAGCAGTGCATTATCCAAACAGCGCACTGACAGAGAGAAGATAGAGAACATTAAAGGATCTGAATAGCAAAGCCAACATAAATTTGTACAGTAATAAAAAAACAAAGGTGAAACAGCAACTCTGTGACACAGAGATGAAAAGGAATCTTTTAATCTCAAACATCTCTCTGAAAAATGCAAAACATTCTGCCGTTTTTCAGAACAGACAGAAGTTTGTATCAGTTTCTAGAGCAATTTATGAATCATGGCATAAATTGCATGTGAAGTGCAAGATGGTGACAAGACTTACAGGAGTGAAATGTTAATAGAAAATATAACTCATTTGTTTCACTAACCATGCAAGTATATGACAAATTATCATATTTACTAGGTCTCCTAGCAAAAGAACATAGAACACTGATTGATGTGCTCAGTTTGTGGGGATTTATTAGGAGAATTCTGAGTGGTTTGACAGGGTATATGAATTAGCTCACAGTTTATGCTTTCTTCACCTTCTCATGGCTTTTTTGTCACCCAGAATTATTTTGTTTCATTTGCAAATCCACCTCATGCATGGTTTATACTGAACTGATACACCAGAATTGCTTTACTGACTTATGGTGCCACTTCAATAACTGCCACATTCTGTTGATGACCTCACAGTTCACATTCATTATGCCCTAATACAGAGTATATCTTACCAATAGATCAAATAAACATGCTATCTATAGATCATTTGAAAGGATACTTTTGGAATATAAAGCATGTCTCTTTCAAAAGGCTGTTACCCCTTCTTAATTATATTTGTTCTGTTATATTAACTTCCAGATTAACTGTGGAAAAAAAATAGTCTATTCCAATGACAAGCTTTTGGACAACAATAACTGAAACTAGAACTCCAGCTGAGTCAAAGACATAGGGAAAGACATCATGACAAGTGTATATATAGTGATACAACATCATAAATCCAGTTGGTCACAGAACTGATTCCTTTCACACTGCACAGCATTAGGAGGGAGCACCCCATACTGTCTATAAGCCCCTGAACCTTAGCTTGAACATTTAAGCAAAATCTGGACAAGGTATTATGCCTTATCACAACTGAATACAATTTCCTTTGTGCTTATACCAATTTAAACATGCAATTTTAAAAAGGAGCAGTAATCTATATTCTCAGAGCTGTTCATGTTCAGACATTCAACAGAGTAATTTCTGTCAAGTGCAGTTATGGCAAGAGTCATCCTTTTGTTTTTGAATTCAATGACCGGGGATAGAATAATAATCTTACTTTGCATATTAAAATCTTTGCATTATCAGGTAAAGTAATGACTGGAAAAATTAAAAGTCACAATAAGAAAAAAAGTGGCTTTCAAAACTAGGGAAGTAGTTCTCTATTTTTAAAGTTAGATTAGGAACTATATCAAAGAGACAGCAGGCAATCCTGGAGTCCAGTGTGCTTATGCTTGTGCCAATAAATAGATCCAAGGGTAGGAGATTCAGCACACCCCGTGTGCTCAGAGCCTTCAGGATGGCGTGGTGAGATTTATGAAACAATATAAGGACAGGACTGCCCTGGGTGATGAATTGGAAAGAACAAGAGAAGATAATGAGCTGCTTTTGCTTGTTTCAGCAAAGTCATATTGATGTATCCAAGCAAAATCAATGAAAGAGTGACTGGGTGTTCTTGTCAGCAAAAGACAAATACCTACCTGTTGGGGTAAAATGATTTCAATTAAATAATACATAAAACCCACTTAATTTGACATACTTCCTTTTATCCTTCATCAGTGCTGATCAACAGCGATTTTCAGAAAAACTACTGTCTTCCCTCCACTGCTGCCACACTACAACATAACCTGTGTATCACTTATTTACACATACTAATTTGTTTTTTGTGAGCTTAAGGATTCACTATAGAATTCATTGGTGAAAACAGATTATTTTGGGCAAGAGAAGTATACTATAAATTCATAGTTCTAGGAAATTTTAATTTTCAAGAAAAACTATCCAAAAAATTAACCATCATTGATTTTAACATTTCTCTGAAATAAATTTCAGAAAATGTATTTTAAAACATGAGCAGCTTAGAAAAGGGTACTTGACTGCATATCAAAGGGAAAAATTAGGATATTTTTAACTGTTTCCTTTACAGCACAAGGAAAGTTAATAAAAAAGAGATCTGATACCATATTTGTCCCACACAGTTATGATTGAGAACATTGTTCCACTCACAAGGTTTCTGTATCTCATGGAAAAGAAGATTGTTGACCATAGAAATGTTGATTATATAAGAAATGCCTCATCAAAATGTGCAGACAGTTGTTTTGATTTTAATAATTCACATGGTTGCTAACTCCTGCCCCTTTTTCTCATCTGAGGGTTCCAGTCACCAGCATGAAACAGCAACTCAGCAGTTTTGCCTTCCTTCTCTTAAGAAAAGCCTGCTCTTGATGAGTAGTGCCATAAGCTCCAGAGATAAGGGATGGGGGTCAACACTGGACATGAAGAGTTCAGCACTCAGGATGAGAAAATGCAGTCAGAAACGCAACAGCCCATAAAAGAGTCGAGATAACTGAACAAATGCCCTGCTGTTCTGGATCCAGAAGAGAGATTCATTTAGGGTCAAGACTTCCACTCCTCCTGTCTCAGGGGAGGTGTGCCCACTGTGAGAAATCATTTCAGGGTTGACTAATGGACTAAGTCAGGGAAATCTCCTGTGGAAACTCTCCCATAGTAACACAATACTGTTACCCTCAATCAATAGGTACTCACAGCTGTGACTGTGAGTTCTTTTTAAAATGGAATCCTAGTTTTTGCACTATAGTTAACCAGATGTGTTACTAAGAAAGTTGTCTCTGAAGGGAAGATGTATCACTCCAGTGCTGATGCACACTTCAAGTGGCAGCAAAACAAACAAAAAAAGAAAAAAACCAAGGCTGTGGAAAATCTGAAGTCACTCATTCTTAAGAGCCCAACTTCTATTCATTAAGGTGGGATCCTGCAATTCTTATAGTTGCAGTATTTCTAATGTACTAATCCTAAGGATTCCTAATCCATCTGAATTTTGCTTGTGGAAAGCTGAGAAAATAGACTGAGCATAAGAAAAACTGCTCACTCTTCTATCAAAATGCATGCATCGATTTCATAAGAACTTCTTTCTCATTCAGAATTCCACCAGACCCTTCAAACTTTATTCTGAATGAGTCATTGCTCATTCTATTACACAGAGGTGCCCTGAAGCCTCTTCATGCCTTCCAGACTACGTAGGCATCTTCTGCTGCTCTTAGCAAATGCTCTGTGACTGTATTTCTATTCTTTTGAAAACCTCCAGCTCTATCTTTGAGCGACTGGTAGCTGGTTCTTTTCATAGCTCCATACTCCAGTGTAGCAGAAACTTTGCTGCTCTTGCATTTCTTTATTTCCACTGGCAAGCCTGCAGATCAGGACAAAGTGCAGGGATCCCATTCACTCCTCACTTATGCATGAGTCCTAACTTGACAAACACTGGCACAAACACATCTCGTAATGATGGAGGAAGACAGGTGACAGTAACCCTTCATTCATATCTTTCTTCAATGAGGTGACACATAAAACTCATTAATTAGGCAGAAGTGATCCATTTCATTCAGCCAAACTTTTGCTCTAAGACACGAAAGGGCAAAATTGCCTTTTGAATGATAAATTTGAACATCCTAAAGCCAGTTAGGGTTCAACAGTGCATGCAGATTGCATACACATAGAATATGAAATTTTCTGGCAGGACACTGTGCTGGATGTGTGGAACACAACCCTTTGCCAGTTTTACCACAGTGCCTGTTCAGTGTCACGGAATGCTACAGGCCACCCTGCTGAAATTCCTTCACTCCCAGTCAGAAGGAGTGCAGAGCAGTTGGGAAACAGCAGCGCACAGCAGCACAGAACACACTAAGTCCTTCTATTTCTGTTTTATCACCCAATGATCACATTATATAACACGAGATTATATCAACAAAAGATTTGATAGATGAAAAATGCTACTGTCATTACTGATGCTTTAAAATATTTCAGATGATTGTTTCATACTTAAATTTCAAAACAGTGAAAGGAAAGCTAGATAAGAGTAGACTTTTTTTATTTGATTCTTTTATAAAGAGTCAAATCTTAGATTGAATTTGAAGGTTCTTGTCTTTTCAAAGCATATAAATCCTATTAAATTTTGATAGTGCGACTTTGTAGGACATAAGGACTGTAAGACAGCAATTTATAGCTGCATATTAGAAACCTCTGCTTCACAACAGAAGTCTATTTTGGTACAAAACTGCAAAGTAATTTATTAATGACACATACTAAAATTACACATTTGAATTCTAAATCCTTTAGTACCCAAAACGTCTTCAGAAATGGCAGTTATGGGACTCTGCTGCTTAAGGTACAACAGCCTAATTCTTCTGCAGAGTTTTGAGCTTGAAAAGACTTTTCCACAAAAAGAAAGTAACATAAAAGGTATCACTACAGAAGAGACTTGCTGCCCATATATTTCTTTTCCCTCCTTCTCCTCCCCCAGCCTTAGTACAACTCTTCAGGCAGGTAATTTTTACCTCATGATGGCAACTCAGTTAAAATAATTTCCTACAGAAAGTTGCATTATTTTTTACCAAGAACACTGAGTAAGGAAGCATCTTTTCTTTGCTTATTTGAAGCTGCAGTAAATACATCGGACCACCCCTGCTGACTGCTCATTTTTGGTCAGGGTTTTGTGTGCTATGGAACAATCTCCTGGGGCATTCCTGGCTTTTGAATACTGCTGCTGTGCAGCCAGCAATGGAGGGAACATTCCCATGAGAGCAGGACAGGTGTGCACTGGGAAAGAACATAGCAAAAGGAGCACCCTCGAATGAGGATGTTGAAGGATTCTGAATTGGCTGTTTGAAGCCAAGTCCGTTTTAGTTTAGGAATAACATGACTGCTGCACTTGAGAAAAACAAGCATGTCAGGCCAAATATTCCATGCCATGAATTTCTTACAAATAATGAAATACATCTTAAATCTCAAGAATAGAAACATCACTATTATGATTTCATTCTACTTACTACTCAGGTTGCAAACCAGATAAATCCAACCAGCAGAAATCCTGTTCAGCCACATTATTTGTGAATTACACTGAGCCAGATCACCAACTCTACATTTCCCTTAAGCATTAAAGGTTTCGTAAGCTGACAAGTATGTTCCTATATATTGCTATTAGTACAGGTTTCCAAAGGCAAGTTGACATCTTGAGATTAAAATCAGAAGATGCAGCTGCAGATAGAAAACATTCCAAGCAGCATCAGAATTGAATAATGAAAAGGATTTGTAAATAAGTAATCTGAAAGAGCAAGATGTCACCTGAATCAAGACATCTAAAATACTGAGGGATTTTTTCTCTGTCAGCTCCTTACATCAGGGATGAATATGCATTTTCACATCAGAGATAAGCAAAATATCATAGTGGAGTTTTCTCCTAAACAGTGACACCAAGGTCAATCTTGTGTGTTCATCAAGTTAGACTTCTTAGGGAAAACAACAAATTAATATCTTAAGCTCATTTAGGTGCACAGGGTGCCTGAATTTCTGATGAATGAGACATAAAATCCCCACACAAGGCAGAAATCAATGAGAACTTAGTAGAGATTTACACACACAGAGATCCCATAAGGACACATGGCCTGAATTTGGATGATTCTTTTAAAGTTTTGCTAAGGCTATTATGTAATATTCTAAGGAGCTTCTGCTAGTCCAGTGATTAAAAACTCATGCATCTATTAAAAAGCCACTGAACATGTCATAAACTTAAGTATGTTTAGTGTCACACTGTATTTTATTTGCCCCCTTTTACGAATGGAAAGCTGCACTACACAGTAACTCTGCAGTGGAGATTTGGTCGTCAGCCTAAAAAATTTAATGTAAGCCTTGCCATAGATTTTCTCTCAAGATACTTTGGATATTTAAAATATGCAGAAAACTTGAATCTATTTGAACATGGGCAAACCAAAATACAGCTTTTGCAGTCTGAATACCAGATGTATTCAGACACACTTTTGTTGCATTTGAGTCTTATATCTTAACAGCGATGAAGCACTGAATCCCAAAGAAGGCTCTAAGTACTGAAATAGGATTGTATTTAATTGTATCAAAACCAATTTCATTTATTTCTCTTTATTTCTCTTCATAGACACATGCACTTGAAAGAAGCATATGTGAATATACAAATTCTGGAAATGCTTTGATGGCAGCCATGTAAATGTTCAATGAAGTTTCTGTCCTTCCCTTTGTCAATTCTTACCCCGCTGCCCCAAGTGAGCATCAGGCCAAATGCACTTCTGATTTAGTTAATAGAGGAAGTTAAACCCTACAGAAGAACTACCTAAAATTCTCTTGGCCAGGCTTCCTGCAGGAAACACCTCTAATAAGGGCAAGCAGTCTCCTGGAGTGCATCAGTACTACATTACTGATTACAGAGCAGTGAGCTGGGCAGAAAGGTGAGTGCCCCTGGCTATGACATTGTCATTAGCTGCTGCAGGGGATCGTGATGTGGGCACGATTCATCAGATGCTCAGCTCTACTTCAACTGTGAAAATGGCAAACAAAATCACTAACACCAGAACATACTGTTTTAGTGTAGTTTTTAGTAAAACTACACTGCTAAATTAGGAATGACTGATTAGTCAGACTGTACTCAGCCTGGTGAGGCATGTGTTACAGAACTGTACAGAAAGCTTTTATACAACTCTCTCATAACAGCTCTTACTCTGAAATGCAACAAGCTACAACTAAAAAAATTGCCTGTTTATTCTTGGCACAACAACACTGCAACCTGTCTTTGCCGAAGACAGACTGCCAGTAATTATTTTACAAAACCTCCTTACGTGCCATCTGTCAATAACTCTCCAGAGACTCTCATTTATTTCCAAGATTTCCAGCTATATCTGAGTCATTAATTAAAATGAGATATTAAAGAAAATCATTGAAGGAACACTTGCCTTTAATACTGCCTGCCTAGGAACAGATGAACTTCAGTATTTCCAAGTTTTATTATATTTTGTCATATGAAAGCTCCAGACAGAGTCTTAAGCCCTAACTATGAAAACATGCAAAGTCTAACTTCTTATTTATTTTACCTGTCTGTGTAAAAACCTTCCAAAGGTTGAATGACAGAAGAAAAGTTGTACGGGTAGTACTTCAACAGCCTCTGAGTGAAACAAGGTAACAATGGGAACATGTAATTAAACATTCTGACTATGGAGGCTACAAATGGACCGAGTGTCAGACTGATCTGCTGCCTGAGAGATCGGCCACTGGCTGAGCCAAGGGTCAGCTACTAATGCCTTTACTGCTGCAGCATTTGTTTCCACTTGCATTACTGAAAATCTGTGTAAAGGAGACTCAAACTCACCACGCCAGCCTCTGCATGGACAGCAAGGCAGACATCCATTGCACTGCAGAAACCACAGAGCTTTACAAGTTATATAACCGGCCATGAAGGCAAAGATAACTGAAATCTCAGCCTTTTCTCTGCAGATACACATTTTCAGCAGCTTCACTGGAGCACTTATAAAAATCAAGACATCAGAGTCACACAGCAGCTCACCTGTGTGACTCACAGAACCCAGGGCTGGTACAATCTCTGCCCAGTGCATTGCCACAGGACCATGTCCCTCGTGTAGGACACCAAGCTCAGGAGCAGCAGAAAGCTGTAACAGCAATAGCTACAGTACAGCACAAACTTTACAGGTGTGCTGGAGTCAGGGATCAGACTCTTAGTATACATTATTCTGAGATGTAAACATATTTTATCACTCACTTTCCATACACATTTTCCTAGAGATGTTTAACCAACTTTAGTTTGTGAGTGGTAACAACCATTTTTAACAATTTACTGAATTTAGATATTTTATTTTTAATAGTTTAAGACTCACCAACTGCTAGGTTAACACCTGAAAATACCCAATTATTTCTCACTGAAGAAAACAGCTAACAGACCCAGGAAGGGACACAGACAGCAAATTATATCACTAATAATTGATATTATTAAATTTTTGTTGGCCTGCAATTTCAACGTTAATTTAAAGGACTGAGGGATCTTACCAGAACAGATCAAAAGACAAAAAGCCATTATCTTATGGAAGAAGAGTACCTAATTCAAGATAATTGTACTGTAGCAACCCTTTGGCAGTTTTTATTCTCTGGGAAAATTGCCTTCCTTTCATGATACTGTAGGACCCCGTCTGCTAATATTGTTCATTTGCATTTTAATTTTTTCAGGAGTGCCTTCCCCAAACCAAACACCAGAGTTCTTCTTCTTACCACAGGAATGAAAGGCCTTAATGTCAGAAGACATAAGTGATGCTGATGTCTTGTTTACGTAAACTACAGTGAATTCAGCGGAAGTGTTGAGCAGCACTGCACATTGGGATATGGAGGAATGACACAGGCAGAAGAACAGATTCTCAGGTATGTTTTTAATGTATGGTGCAATACTGAAGCAACAACTTCATGGTTTACATGTATGTAGGGTAAATTCTGCCCATCAGTTTCCTCTCTTACTGAAAATGAGGACATACTACACTTCCCCAGAGATTAAACTGCAAGGATTAGGACTGATTATCTATCCTACTACGTATTTCCCGTGTCTAACTGTTTTGTTCTCTGGAACTATTCTAAACTCATGCTGAATTTAGAAACACACACAATACCCTGTTCCCTGCTGACTGGCACAGGCCTCCAAAGCCTCTAATTCTGGACTCTCCAAGACTTGCTGCCATGCTTTTGT
The DNA here is from genome assembly GCF_009819655.1 of Sylvia atricapilla. Classification (NCBI taxonomy): domain Eukaryota; kingdom Metazoa; phylum Chordata; class Aves; order Passeriformes; family Sylviidae; genus Sylvia; species Sylvia atricapilla. The sequence goes on from NC_089152.1 coordinate 14,408,966, forward strand.
TAAACAGCAGCAGCAGCCTGTATTTTATTCTGCACATAACACTTGCATAAACCAGAGGATAATTTCATGCTTCCTTATGATTCATATTTAACATACAACTGATATTCATCTTGGCATCTTTATGATGCTGCCGCAGCAGGTTTTATACCCAGCTTTTATCAAATATTCTCATCTAATTGTAAATGCCTGCATGAGTCATGTAGCTGGCTATAGATGTTGTCAGTGAGCCCCAGCCTCTGCCAAGTCCCTTCGGGTTGGACAGTGCACATTTACAGCCACAGTGGCACCTGTGTGACTTGTGCAGCTGACTGCAGCTTCTGAATTCTGTGCTCATTTCAGATGCTATGCTGGAAGTTCTCTAGCACTGACTTCTCTTTTCAGACTCCATCAGTGTGGGTTTCTCTTGTGGCCATGCTGCACCATGCTATTTGTTGTATATGCTGAACAACAAGCTTTTAAATCATAAACACATTAGGAAATTGCTACTGGCACACAAGGTGTTGTTAAGTTACAGAAGGTTGGCCTGTCTGCCTCCGTTATGAGGTTTGAGTTGATATTATTACCCCAATAAAAGTAGTTCTGAAGAAACACATCTTCAAATCTGCTTCTCCTCTCCCTCCTTTTTAAAACTGCTCTCCCAGGTCACAGATTATATTTTCATTTCAATGTGCTACCAGAATGATTGAATTTCTCCAGTAACAAAAGTAGCAAAGCTGTTTCAAAAGTTTACATAACTGTGCAGCTTCTAATCTAGTAATAACTCCTTCAAAGCAAAACAAACTCCCTCAGTGCTACAAACAAGTGCTTTTTAACCTCTTCCAAACACACGAACAACAAGGACAAAGCATTTATCTCTTCAATAATTGGTGTTCATCATCTGTATCTCAAGGAATTGTTTGCAAAAATAATTTATGTGCAAGTGTTTAACCCAGATTGATTACATTGCCAAGTAGTATGTCAACTACTTGAGAAATGTAATTTACAGTCTCACAATAGATACTTTACTAAATTTTGCATTCATCTGTCACAGCTGTGTTCAATGATTTGACCCTGATTAAAATTCAGACAGTTTCTTTCTGTGGCAATTCTTTTTGATATCTCATTCATCTCCACAATTTCAATAAAAGTGGGAATAAAATAGGAACATTCTGGCCTCTATTTACTGTATATATTACCAGCTGTCTGCAGATCCTTACAGTGACAGTACAGCACAAGGGGCTGACTTTCTTAGATCCTCCTCCTGAGTCTTTCAGGTATGAGACAAAGAAATCAGCAATATCCCCCTCTTCCCCTTCCAAAGCCACATGGAGTGTCACAGACAAAAGAAATCAAAAGCTTTAAAATCCCATCACATGGAAAGTAATCTTCTAACCATTCTGCGAGCCAAGACTGAGGAATGACTCATAAAGTAGTCTAGAATAACTAGAAAGTTGTTTCCACAACCTGTGTAAGCAGTGATGCTCTGGCTGAATCACAAAGAAAATAGGAATGTAAGGACATTCTTATGTAACCAGGAATGCTGGGGTTGCCTGACTGGCTCCTGCATCAGCTGCCTTTGGTTTTTTTGCTCAGGAAAACAATGACCTCTCTGATCACAATCACCCAGGAAACACAAGTAGGAAGAAGGTTGAACCAAACTTTCCTCTCACATGAGAGCTTACAGCATATGTTGAATTGCTACAACAGTTTATTTCAGTGACCAGATAGATAGTGTTTGGGAGAAATGCAGAGAAACAGGAGGAAAACCTTTGGCAATTGTCAGACTGCAGAGAAAGATTAAAAACTGATTATTTAAATCAATGGTTGAGTATGGGAAGATAAATAAACAAACCAACCAACTCGGAGTAAGAAACAGAGAGCAACTGGAAACTGGCCTTGTGAGAGGGTATTAGATTGACTTCTACTGCCAAAGGCAAACTTGTTATGCACAGAGGCTTCCTAATGTAAGAAACAAATCCAGCATGAGCTCTTCAGCAGAAAGAAAAGGTATCAAGGGCATCTTCCGTCGATGATGAGACAAGCTTTATGTTGAAAAAAAGATAATTTTATACAAAAATGTCTATTTGACTAGAATTCCTCCACATGAAGTTACTAATATGCCTCCATTTGCTGTCAGTATAACAAACTGAAAGCACGGAACCAATCAGACGGTGACAAATACAAGCAACAAGGCCACAGGCCAGAAGGCCTCTGATATTTTTCAAGTGCAATGTGATAAATGAATGCCAATTTAAGAATTTCCATGTCAGTAAATGCCTTTCCAGACTCTTAGGCAAAGGATATGACAGACACCCTCACAGAGAAGTTTTATTGTCATTTAACAAGATTCTCAGTTGCTGCATTTTCCCATCACAGCAGAAATATTAGTGGAGCCCAACCAAGGTACAAATAACAGCAGTACCAAGGAAACACATGGCATATGCTGATGCTTGGATGAAAAATCCAGCTGGATTTATACTGGGGTACTGTCAGCTTAAACACTTCTACGTCATGGCAAATTGGTATAGAAACTGTAGAAAATGTTTAAGTCAGAAGCTATGGCCTCAAAATGACTCTTTTTCTTACAGAGTTACACTTATTTTTTAAAAACATTATGTTATTCTAGTATAGTTTTGCTAAGGGAAAATGGTTTTAAAAAATACAAAAAATATTTCAGTAACTCAGGAAGTCATTTTTCAATTTTTATATTCTCTTTGAATGCAGAGAAACAGGGATAGCAATTTTGGGTACAGCCAGCCATATGGCATCCATACATACTTTAACTTGAAATTTGTCTTCTTTTTTTGTAAGTGCACTATACAGCACTGAATGTTATAAAAACTGTGTGGTAACCAGCATTAAATGTTATACAAACTGTGTGGCAACCAAAAAGTACAGCACAGCTCACAGTCAACAATCATCCACCAGCTGCTACTTGAAGTAAAAGGCATCCATGTGAATCTAGAGATGGCTCACTGAGGAAAAGTTAGCCATCATTCTCTGGGAGCTTGGTTTGTTTTTTTTAAAGATGAAAAACAACACAATTTGTCTCTTCAAATGAAGTACTTTTCAGTGAAGACGTTTCCTTTCTGAATTCTGCTCAATGCCTCTCAAAAGACATGGCTAGTGAGAGTCAAGGAAACAAAATTCTGATCCCTGAAACAAATTAGGCACATACAGATGGGATGTAAAGGAAAAAAACAAGGTTTCAGACCTACAGCATTGGCCTCTGTCTTCCTCCTTGAAAAGCATTTAGGCCCCTAACAGCTACCACATAACTCCTGTCTATAGCTCTATTTTTGGGCCAGAACAGGCGAATCTAGAGAGATTAGCCTAGGAAGACATGCAGAGGAGTGAAGGAGAATTCTTGCCAAATGCAAGAACAGAATCTAAGATCAGAACAATTCCCTCTAGGTATTGGCAGGTGCATTCCTCCAAAGCTTATTTCTGATTTCCAGTGTTTTTTTCCAGTTACAGCCAAGAAAAAATGTCTTCACTTAAAGACAGGCAAGGAATCAAGATTGCCCACTTCTGAGGCTAACCCTCTAGATTTCCTTCAATATGCCTTCCTGAAGAGCAGAGTGACTCAGCAATAATGAAATGGCACTTAACAGGATACATTCAGGATTATGAATCCTGTAGAACTCCTTTTTCCTTTCTCTCCCTAAAGAAGAGAAAGAATTCAGTACCACCTTTCAAAATCTCTCAAGTTTCCTGTATGTTAGTCCAGGGGACACAACACCTGAAGACCTGGCTGCACTTGGCAGATCCAAGTCACTTTTCTATTACAGCCAACCAAAAGATATATGAAAAGTAATTGCCCATCTTGGGTTCAAATCATGTGTATGAGTTAGAAACGAGATGACAACAGATTTAGGACACTGGTCCATTTAAACATAGTACAAAATGCTACAGTTAAAACAGAAAAGTAGTTTTGATTTCCTACAACTAAATTTCGTCTTCAGTAAAATAATGATAATGAAACAATCCCCACTATAAATAAAGCATAGAACCTGAAGAGTTTAACTCTCATTAGGGTAAACTGTATGTACTTATAATTTATCAATATTTATTTTTCTTCCAGTTTATCACTCTGCATAACAAGATTTTATTCCATTATTTCTGGACTGATTTTCAATAAATTAAACAGTTACAAAATACTCAAATAGCTCACAGTCAAAGAAATGAAAAGTCAATCTGAGCAAATCAGTTTTCCTTTTCCTTTCATGTAATTACTTAGGATCAGATGCTGATATTTCACCTCCTTGAGAATCAATGTGAATTTCCAAGCAAAGTCAACTACACCATAAACAACAAACTCATGCATTTCAAAGGCTTTGTTAAAGACAGAGAGCAGTGGCCAAGAGCACAGCTGTAACACTGCTCTGACAAAGTGACTATCAAAAGGAAACAGAATTGCAGTAAAGACCATGAGATCACTTTTCTCTTCTGAATTTGTTCCACTACTTGAATTCAGAACCATTAGCTTTGATCAGTAACTGAAGATCAGAACAAGTTACAGAAGGCAACTAGAATGACAAAAAGCTAAATAACAAAATTTTCCACCTGAACAAATGTTAAAAAACCAAAGTCAGTCAAAAAAGGTAGGTTGCTTTAGTCTGACAGTACCCTCAGATAAATATACCAAAGCAACCTGCCCATGCACCTTCTGGACAAACTTACGGCTATATTCCACAGCAACTCATCTAGGGAAAGGTCAAAATGGCACATAATTTCCAAATCCATTAGAGCTGAGGATCACAAAATTTTCAGCTCCTGTTGTTTCCCCTTTACTAAGATGGTATTCCAAATCACAAACTGCTGGTTTGGGCAGCAGTTCTGGAACACAGAAGATATTTGGAGCGTAGATGTACCAGCTGTAGATCTGTTATAGCACCAGAAGAAGGGTTTGGTCATTTCAGGATTTCAATTCTTTTGAGCTTACATGATTTCCACTTTCAAGCCCTTACATCCTACCTCATTGGAAATATACAACCTCTAACATATGGTTTTACTCACAGGATTTCAATACACAAAATGCAGGATGCATTCTCATAGAAACTACAATAATAGCACCAAGTGTGCAGAGCACAGCCCTAACAACAGCTTTCAGATGAGGTGTTACTGAGCACTGCAGGGAAGTGGAGAGCTCCAAAGTAAGGACAGAAAGTGAACCTGTACCAGCAATAACCAGAGGCATGAGAAGCAGTGAAGACTGAGTGCTGCCTGCAGGAATTCTCTGCTCTCTGTCTCCCCACCACTCATCCATGATACAGCTCCATCCCAGAACCTAGGTCAGGCTGCCTTGGGACTTGGTGTGCTCTAAAGGCATCACCATGAATGCACTGACACCCCACTGATGGAAGCTTGATTTGCTCTGATCCATAAGCTAATAAGTTACCAGTGCCCATTTTTGCCCTCAGCACTTCCCAGCGAGAACACAGCCTTGTCAGAACCTGGAGTTCAGGGAAGGCTCAGCAATATTCATCTCAAAGACACCTAATACCCCTTGCTGTCAAAAGCATCCATTAGGTGTGAGTTTGACACATCCTGCCATCTTCCCTTCTCATTAATAACTGCAGTGGCTGACAGGCAAAGGAAGGCTAGGATAATCTAAAAGATAAGCATCTTTACTGAAAGGTTTGACAAAGTTTAGTGATCTTGATATCATAATCAGTGCTCCTAGAATTCTTTCCTGATAAAACATTCATCAGCATGTGAATTGGTTTCAAAAATTATTAGACAGGAGGGAAACTGTTCCATTACAAAGCTGCCAGATTTAAATCTTCCACAATATTTATAGGAGTATAAAAAAAAAAAAAAAAAAAAAAAAGGACAAAAAGAAAAGGTCAGAAAGAGTTAGATAAAAAATGAAGCCTTCATCTTCTGAATAATCTGTAGGGGAAAACTGCATCTAATTAAACTGCAAACCTGAAAAACAAACCCTCTTATTTTAAAAGAAGAAATAAACTTGGAAAGAGTCTGAAGAAAAAAAGTGAATTTTTTGCTGCATCCCTTAGTTATTTATAATTCTTGCTGACATTTGCAAACTTAATTCTGCAGCTACTTTTAAACAAAAACGTAAGCAGAGACAACTCATGGAATAATTTGTAGAAAATGACAACTCTGGTACCTGCCACTCCTTTTGTGCTCCTACTTCTAAACAGGGATAAGTCAGAAGACCTGCACTGCTACCTTCAAAAGCTGTTTCTGAAGGAAAGCTCTTCATCACACCAGGAAGCTCAGCTCAGAATCTCTGCAGTGTAATCTAGTTTCCACCAGAACTTCAGCCAGGAAAATACCTTTCTGTTTCATATTCCAATTACAGCTTTTCTCTGAAGCAGCTGAGCAGGACCACCGCTTAAAGAAGTGAAATCTTTTCTCACTGGAATGCAATGGCAAGATAAAGCATCTCAAAAAAACCATCTCCCATATATTACCTTGGCCCAGAACAAAAGCACTCTGGAATAAAAAATCCTGAGCAGAGAATGCAAGTCATACCAAACAAAACAAGGACAGGTTCCCTATTTAGAACAAATTTAGGACATTTAGGACAAACATTTAGAAACACCTTTCTTCTTCTTGTGACAATACTTGCCAATACTTCAGGGAAGCAAATTTTAAAAGACAGAAATATAATCTCAACATGTAATTCACTCTGATAAAGTCCAGATCTTAAAGCAGACACAAAATCCCTGAGCTAGGTGGCTAAGTAGCACCTGAATACACAGGTCTTTCATGGAGCAGGCTCCAGCTTTTCCCTTACTCCTAAAGGAAATTAAGAGTCAAGAGACCCCTTGGCTTCCAAACATCTCTTCATTAGATTTATTCTGCCATTTGTGGGCTGGAGCAAGACAAATACCCTCCTAAATATTTCTCTTCAAAGAATAAGTGATCCATAAAAGGGTCTCAAACAGCCTTACAAGACCATGAGGTCTTTTCTGAAATGATAGGACACACTCAGGACTGGAAGATTTGTAGATGAGAATAAAGCACACTTATCCCTTCCTTCTTATATCAAAGGCATACTGATATATCATTTGCTCTTGCTATTTATGAACTACTTATATGAACCATAGAGAAATAAATGAGATTACACCATTTGTTAATTCTGTTGACTCATCCAGAAGAAGAAGGTTATTACATTAATTTGGATTTACATCAACTAATACCAGTTTGCCCCAGCCCACTTTCATCAGTATACCAAATGATAATGACTGGTTTTAAGGCACACAAATACACTCTATTTTCAGTTTAATTCTATTATACTGAAACTAATGGCAATAGCAGGTCTAAACTCACAATTGTTGCAGGTTTTCTATGGTTTGTCAAACACTGATTACATTTTGGAGAAAGACAAAGCATCAGAATCTTCCCTCACACATCATATTTGTGCCCATTTGCCTACCTACTCACAGTATCAAAAAACCCACCAAAACCTAATTGTACTCAGAATTTCATTCACAAAGAAAGAGAAAAATAATTTTCACAGAAACACCCTTGGATAACAAGGACAAGCAGCAGTGAAGTCCCAGGGTTCTGTTTCAAAGGAAGACAGCATTCACAGAGAGTGACTCTCCAGGGGCACGGCCTGTGCTACACAAACTCAGCCCAGCTCAGTGCAGTGTGCCTGGCATGCTCAGCTTGCAAAGCTTCTGCAGCAGTTCTTCAAAACAGCAGCCTGGAAGTGCAGTTCCTCACTGCTTAAGAAAAACCCCCACAATGTTTCAGCTAACTGCTTTACAATCCTAATTATCCACATTTATGCAATCAGTACAAGTCTAATAAAGACTTTTTGTGCATGTGCACACACATACATGCAAAGCCCCACCCACATCAAATTCATACATATTCCTGGAGAGACACGCTGCTGGAGGCAGCTTTGAGGCCAACAGCTTCTTCATTGATCAGAGTCTCTGACATAATCTGACATACAGCCAAAAGGCTCAAGCATTCTGCTGAAGAGGAGTTTGTACAAGTAGATACTTAATATACACATCATGAGTTTAGTGACCTTTCTGGACTTGTAGATTTTAATATAATTTTCCCCCTTTTTCCATAGCAGTCTTTAGTTGGAGATACGTAGGAATTAAGAATCCTTTAAAAAGAAGGGAATAGTTTTAAGAATCGCGTTTTAAGAAACACTGTTGTGAGGTTTCATAATGACCACTTCTCAATATTTGTAGTGATGTTTGTTTAATCTACACTAACACCTATTTTCTTCAGCTGCCATAAAAACTCCTAAAGCCAAGCCCCATTGCTCCCTTCTCATGCACTATCAAAAGCAATAAAGATTTACAGATCAAATTATGATCTCTAACATCTCAGCATTATCAACTTTGCACCAGTGTAACAGAGCAGGAGTATAAAATTCTCACACTGATAACGCCATATTTAAACTCAGCAGTAGTGGTTTTTTGACCAAGAAGAGTATGAAAATATATTATGAAAAAATTAAACAGAATCTTTAAACTACCCAAGGATATTCCTTGCACTCAACATGATAAAAAGGGTCATGGAGGGGTTACACAGAACTGGACACAAAGGAGTCAGTGCAGAGACACTTCAGGCAAAGGGCAGCATAGCAAATTAAAAAAGGAATATGGGGGAAGCCCCAGCAGGAGTCAGTGGCTAATTCTGCACACTGGGGTATCACCCCTTCTTGTTCCAGTCCTTCCTCCAGTCATAGCTGACTCTGTTACTCCAGTTTAGGATCCAGATTTTGAGTCCTTGCATGCATTGACACCTTTGCATGCATTTGGAGGAGGTATTAATTCATCTCTGCATGTGACTGATGTGCATCTTTACATTTCCAAATATTTCCAGAAAGAGTATCTTAATACAATTCTAGATCAACTTTACAAAGTTAATCACATTTCACCATTTCTATACCTGCAAATTGGTAGAGTTGATTTGGAAGTTTCTGAGGACCACTTGGAATAGTTACCCTAATTTAAAGGCTGTTTATCTCTTTATTCTTAATTATGTTTTATTTACACAGAATTAAGCTCAGAGAGATTATTTGAGGATATCTAGTCAGAATGTCTCTCTCATTCTGTTGATGTCACAGTATTTCTATTGGGATGATGTTCTGCTTTTGCTCATTCAAACAATGAAATGAAAAGCAAATCTATAATCACAGCAATGCATTATAAAACGTGTCCAGAGCACTGCTCAAAAAAAAAAAAAAAAAAAAAGAATTTTACTATAATTATTCCTGTAGAATCTATGCAAAATAAGCAGAAGGAGTATTGTCTAGTGAAATATCAGTTCACATGAAGGAAATATAACAAGACCACATCTCACCAAATTTCCAGCTTCAGAGAATATAAGGTTGATATTCACTGCTTCCCTTGGGATTAAGTGATATTGGAACATTCATATGCCTAACATTAAAATGATGACATTGTTACAATACTATACATTATTTTTGCAAAACTCACTACATTATTTGAAAATCAGGTCTACTTTTGTACTAAATGAATGTAAGCAATTCTTATTTATCTATTGTATGATACAGGTACAAAATCATAATGTATATACAGGTGTGGCTGACAGATCATTATAACCCTCTTTCCTGGTAGGGCACAAACTGTAAATTTACAAAAATATCCACCTTGAAACCCTCATAAATGTACAACTCAATCTTTTCATAGTGATAAGACCTCGCTATTGGTGACATTACATAACATTTTCTACACTTAATTCTTGTCTCTTCAAACAGTACAGCTGACTCTAACTTTGTTGTGCACCTCATGCATCATCTGGGCAAAGCAGAACTGATCAGGAAAATGCCTTCCTAGGAAACCAGGCTCTGAGTTAGAGCACCATCTAGGGGCATCAGTTTCTGAAGTGACATTTAGCCACAAATGTACATGGGTATTTTTACAGCTTTATCTTCATGACATTACCATGAAGCAGTCTGGGGAACTCGCACTTCTTTCTCAAAGCTTGTCTTGCTATCCTGTTCAGTGTTGAAGGGTTGGAGTTTAAGTTTTCGTTACTCTGTTGTAATATAAACCCCACAAGATAATGGATCAGTGAATCAAACTGACAGAAGTCATTTAAACCCTCATCTAAGCAATCACAACTATACCTGACACTTGTTATTGCAATATTACATAATTGTGCTAATAATTTTGAAGTTACTTATTTCTGAAATTTAAATGGTGAAATAAAGAGAACCAGACTACACGTCTGAGTGGTTTCTAGTGAAATTACTGTACCTTTTCACTTATGGCAACAGACCATTCCACAGCAAAGGCACTGTTTCAATACATAAAAGTAGCTTAATCTGCTTTTTTAGATTTTCAACCTTGGAAATATCAAGCAAAGTATACTCCTACAATAGGAAGGAAGTTGGATAACTTGCCTCAAGAAACTAAAGGAGTATGCAGAGCCAGACAATAAAACCCCATCTCTTCCATGGAATGACAAGGCATTTAGAAAAAGAACTTTGAGAAAGAAATCTTTAGCACTTATCACACAACCTTTAGTGATTTTCCCCACAGGTCTCATGAAATCTGAGCACTGAGGAACTGTAAATCCAAGGAAGGCTTTCACTGAGAAGGTCATTCTGTTTAGTGTTCAGCTCCTGGGCTCCTGCTCCCCATGCAGTCACACAAGCCCCTCTTCCTGACTTTGGGAAGGGAGCTGCAAACAGCCCTGAAACCCCTTTGACCCCACACACAGCTCAGGCTAACCAGCAAACTGTACTAAACTGCTTTTGTGAGAGTTTCCAAAACCTGTGCGATAATCTGCATGATGGTAAGAAGAGAAGCAGGAAAGAGCAATTTGGTCAGTTTATCCCTTATCATTCAACTACTATCAATCACTTCCTAGTTGATTGGAAAAACACATAGTGCATTTCAAGGTTTTAAGGTTTTACACTTGCAAAGTCCATTGTAGCTCTAACAGAAAATGGTAGGTAACAAAAGCTAAAGGGGGAGAAAAGAACACAACAGCGGTTGCTTTCTCAATTCCTAACTTTAAAACTAAAAAATCCCCCGACACCACCCAGGCTTACAAAACTGCTCACCACTAGAGACAGAGATTTGGTAATTTGTGAATCCACTCCACATCTGGCAGGCCATAGGTGAAGCTTACAACCTGCCACATTGAAGCTTTGTTCCAACAGTCTATTGAGGGCAGACTGGCTGATCTGTGATTAGAGGCTCCAGTGCAGACCAGCTTTGATAAAACCCATAACAGTGTTATTTTTGAACAAGGGCCAGGCCCACAGAGCTGAAGCCTCAGGCCACAGTTCGAAGGGACCTCTCTAGCCAGCTGTCAGTGTGCAGTAGGTCTGACACATCAGGACACACTGTATGGACATAAGAGTAAATTGAAGCCCCTTGCAGTTATTTTTACAGTCTTTGACATTTACAGGCACATTTGCACAATGATTTCTTGTCTGCCTGATGGTATGTGACCTTTTCTAATGGTATGCTTGAGGTAGAGGGGCAATACACAATGAAAGACTATTAAAAAAAGACTTTGTCATTTGGAAGCATTTGCTTTTTTGAAGTTCTTGTCTGTTCTAATTCCATTCAAGAATTTAATTGCTGTTCCAGAAAGAGAGCAACATCTTAAATGGTGTAGAACCTGCACCAAAATTTAGATTGCATTAGCAATCTAAAGCTTCTGCAAAAACACACACAAGTCGGTCAACTTTTGACAGAACAGAGCTGTGGAAATCCAGAAAAAGAAAACATAGCAATGACAAGACCAGAAATAACCAGAAAATTTGTACTGCTATCATCACAAGTCAGAATCCCCACACTATAAACTGTGATTCTAACAGCTGTATGAGCAGCAAAAGTGGATAGCTCCAAATTATAGGTATATTAGGCATTTTAAAATTATTTCATTTCCTAGGAGCATTCCTTTTTACTAAAGGAGGAAATCCATTATTACTGCAGTGACTGCTCTTAGCTATTAGTGATTTTTAGAAGATTACCAACATCTGTTTGTAATTGCAAAAGAAAAGGAAGAACTCCCCCACTCATTTATACTTTTAGTTAATGAGAATTCTTTCACGCCTGAGGATGTTCCTTTCAACATCTCCTGCAGTCTTCATCTATTTTACACTTTCCTTGGACTAATCTCATCTTTTGGAAATCAAACCACTTCCTGTGTGGACAAACTTTACCGAAATCTTTTAGAGTATAATGTCAACCTATATAGATTTGTACTGGATATTGAACTATTATTAAACTATTAAATCTCCTGTAGGTAGATTTGTACTGGGTTTTAAAAGAGGTTTTATCTCTTTGTTTACATTATAAAATTGTCCAACTTCGGACAATCCACAGTATAGCTTCTTTTAATCCCCCTTTTTATTTAATAATTTGCAGTAACTTTCCAATGCCAGCCCTGCCAAAAGTATCCTGAAATGGTGCAACACAAGCTTGTAAATAAGCACACATAGGTAATGAACCTGAGATGTCAAGAAATTTTTCTTGTATGATAACAAAACATCAGCTGCTGTATTTTACTATGAATATCTCAAACATTCAGCACGGATGATGCCAGAAAACTGAAGAGCCCTGAAAATGATAAAATATTCTAAAGCTAACACTGTAAACACTTATAGAGATCCAGAATATTAGTATATTGTTTTCTTGAAAGAGCACTACAGTTTCTTAATAAAACTTTATTTTTCATTCTGATTCTAGTCCTTAAAATCTAGTTTAGTGATAAAATTCTGTACTGTCAAGGTATTAGCACCTTGATAAAGAAAAGCTCAGACCTACCAAGGTTTACATAAAAATCAGTGATGAGAAAGTTCATGGGACAGGTCACACAGGGGTGTTTTTTATTCTGGTACTTTTTCTCTTACCAGAATAAAAAAGTTTTCATCAAGTACTCACCACTAGAATTACAGGACCTCTGGTTTATGGTACAAAAAGTATTTAGGGGAAGAAAACACCATGTTGTTTAAGTTGATCCATCACCAAGCACTGCTGCAGCTCTTCCTGCAGGTGTCCAGCAGAGTCAGCTTTTTGAGGATTGCTATTCCCAGACTGCAAAACTACGGTTTTGCAGTCCTGTAACATTTGGAGAGCTCCTTACACTGGATGTTCCTTTCTCTAGATCAAATTCACTTGATCCATATAAAGTTCATGTTATTGGAATCCAGACAGACAATAATATAAAATCATTATATGAAGATAAAACCATTTAGGTAAGTGGAAAGAGCGAGGACAATGAATACTTCCACACTATGACAAATACTGCTGATGTCCAAAACAGACTAGATGGCACTTGACTCAGCCAACACAACTGTCACAAGAGAATGCAAAACCCCCTTAATTTAGCAGACAAGAGATAGAGGTTTGAATCACCCCTTCTGGGACGTCAGTCTAAAGCTCCAGAAAGATCTTATATTTCTAAGTCAATGTTCAGACTGCACAGGCATCAGTTCTTATTGTCACTGTCATTGAAACAAATAATTTTACAAGAGTCACAACATTTTTATGGCAGCAAAATAATTCCGCAGCAACAAAAGGAGCTCTGTAACAGCAAAACTTACACGGCATTTATGCTCTTTTATAGTACTTGAAAAGCTCCCTAAAAGGAGCTTTCTTCTAAAAAGTAAATGGAAAATGAGCCCCCATATTTATATGAGAAAGGAACTGCCCTCTCTAGTGCCACTGTATCAAATGCCCATCACACTTTATCCTGAAACATTAAAACCTCCTATTGGTGACTATTAACACAGATGGAAATTGAAGACATGGTCACACATATGTCATTGCACTATCTCAAAATGATAAAAACATTATAAATTCCAGTACATTCCCTTACTGAAGTGCTGTACACTTGTGATAAACTCAAAAATATTGCTAACACAAGATGCTCCTCATTAAATTAGCAGAAGTTTATTGATTGAAGCAAACAACTGCAAGCTGTTTTTCTCCCAGAAGGGAGTAGCCATTGAAAAAAACCGACATTGGGTAGGGAGACAAAATAATGTCCTATTCTCTTCTGGTGTAACTTCGTCTCACTTTGCTAGAGGAAAAAATTACATGCTTTCATTGGGGGAAAAAAAAAAAAAGGAGTTAGCCGATCTAATCGGAGTTAACTGTAAGAGGAGCAATGCAGGAAAATTAATGCAAAAACCTGCAGGGTAACAAGTTCAGTTAAGCAACTCAGTAGCTAAACAGTAAGTATTCCAAATTATGGAGCATAACCCTGATTCATCAGTGCCTATATTTCTGCAGCTTCATTATCATATTCATTCAGGAAAGCTGCAGGAAGCAAACTCCCTGAAAATAAAAAGTTATCACCAGAGACCCGTCATACATCATATATCTTATCTATCAGTGGAATATATTTAATAACTGGGAAATTATGCCCTCATCTTTTTATATTACTCTATTCAACTATTCTATGGAACTAATTAAGTATAAAACACCTTAAGCTGGGAAAGGGAACAGCATTTGTAAGTTGTCATAATCACTACAGAGAAAGAAAAGCATATTCTTCTACAGTTGCCTGTACTGCCAGATGTGGTAGAGTCAACCACCACTGAGAAGTGACATGGAGGAGGCAGGATTTGCCATTAGGAAACATGTAGTTTGCATCAAAACTTTGACCTGATTGCATGCAATTTTGTTTTTTGCATTTTAATCACTTTGGTTTTCATTGAAACTCCAAGTGAATAGATCTCTAATATATTAATAATTTATCCAAAAATAGAAACAATTCTAATGATTCTGTGGGAAAATGTGCCTGTCTTGTTTCTGTAAATGGTCTGGACCTCCAACTGACACAGGCTTTTTGTTGCATATAGGTAAAACCTTACTAAATAAGGGCCTTGTTACCCTTGTAAAGTCATGGCTCAGGCCTGTTACTTTGGCTAAGTAGAAAAGGACTATGGGAAAGTGGTTCAGCTGAATTAGAGATAGAGAAACAAGTTCTACAATCATTACGTGTTCACATCATGGTTTATGGTGGTTGGTTGAATTACATTTGTTGTGCTTAAATGGAATATAACTGACAAAGGCCTAACTGCTTAAAAAGGCCTGCTTTTTGCAATAAGGGGCTCTCTCCTGCACCTGCCTGGGGACCCTGCATCACTGTGCTTTGTAACAGCTTTTGCCTATCCTGTTACCTCAGCACTGAAACCTTCAGTCAGCCCTCCACCCTCTGCTCTCTGTCATGTCTGAACTGAGATTTGTGTAAAGGCCATCAAATAGAACGAGAGCACATTTTTTTATATAAGCCTTTCCTCAATTTGAAGACCAAAATAGTGACAACAGAACATCAAAGGCCGGTTTGTTTGCAACTTTTATACCTCATTAGAACCCACCAGAAAAGCAAGCAGGCTCTGTAGCTAGAAACCTTTTTCCACTTCACAAGGAAATAGAGACTTGAATTTTTACACTGGTCATATTTATGGCCAGCAGTCAGTGGATATGAAAAATCCTCTCCAGTAGCATCTGTAATCTACAGAGGCTCTCCAGTCATCTTTGGCAAACTTGTGGCCACAAGGGCCACAGTAATTTGACCTAGTGCCATCCAGTGCCTTTCCCCTGTGGCAGCTACTGCTTGTGCAGAACTCTTGCTTGTGACCACTACTCTTAATTATTGCCTTTGACATGTTTTAATTATATAAAGGTCTCATATAACATTGCCAATTGCTGTCTGTTCCTCAGGATATTATTTTCTCATTTTCCTCCTGGAAAAGCATCTTATCTTTAAAACCACACCTGGATATGAGCCAATATCAGGGCAGTGAGTGTGCCAACAGCCTTAAGGGCACTGCCCAGCCTCCCTGGGAGACTCCCCAGACAGCCCCTGCAGATGGAGCAGAGGGCTCCATTTCAGCTTGAGCCTTTATGGCTGCCCGAGCTCTCACTGTTATCCCTGTGTCCAGCTGCACCATGCCTGTGCCTGGCCATGAACCCCACTGATCCACCTGTGGACCCTGTCACCTACATGGACCTTGGCTCAGCTTCACCACTGTGGAACAGCTCCATAATTCATTTATATTTTCTTCTTTTTAAGGAAGACTGCGAATGCTACTAGAGTGTCTTTCACAATTTTGTAAGAGGACATAATCTCTGCTTCACATTACAAATAAAACAAAATGGAGCCAGGTGAAGATATTTCTCAAGACTTTGTACTGCCTGCCACCATCAAAGCTGACTCAGCAGAGTATTCCTCCTAAAATCCAGGGCTGTTGTAACAGAGTGTGAGAGGCAGCTTGGGCAAAGACACAGAAAAAAGTCCCAAACCATAGAGCACTGTGTAAGATTAGGAAGGCCATAGATAAAATGCTTCCAAGGTCTAGATATGAAAAATGAGAACCACATGCTTGCTAATACTTGTAAATGCTTTGATGGAAGTCAAAGTTACCCAATTAATCACTGTTCTAAAGAACTGTGAAATGCACAACTTGACTTCGTAGTAATAACAACGTGAAGTCATTATTTTATCACTTCATTGATATCTGATTTTCTGTTCCATTGGATTATGTTCCCCAAGTATTTATAATAATAGTAAGAATTAATAAGTGCCTTCAAGAGAAACTAATTCATTTCAATTTCAAGCCATATAACTGATACTCAGTTTCTTAATGAGAAAATAATCCTACATTGCAGCCAATATGAAATATTTGCCTTTTTATGCTCACAGTTGATTCAATATGGGCAAAAGATTATTGTGCTGAAGCTATTTCTTTTTGGAAGTTTCCAATACATGTAGATAAATACCTCAACAGAAAACAGAGTGCCAAAGGAGAGTTGATGATTCACCCTGATGCTGAGTTGATAGACTCTGATGCCGAGTATCTGCCTTCAGAATTAAAAAGGACTTCTTTGCTCTGTGGCACTGAAGATGCTGAATAAGGTACAAACCAGTTTAGAAAGATGCATCACAGACAGAAAAATAATGTTCACTAAAGGAAGCTCACGCATATTTTTCCATTACAATTTATGCTTGCTAGCAAAAAGGGCATACATTATTTCTGAAACACATGAAATATCCATCTTCTATAATTTCTATTTTCTGAATGTGAAACATCTTTCTATTTTAGTCACATTCTGTTGAGCCATTAAGTGGCATCCATCATTACTTGCTCACTGAGGAATTATACATAGGAGACAGGAACATTTAAAATGATTTAAACCAAACTTGGAAAGACCTTTAATGGCTTCTCAGTCTTTTAACTTCCAATAGACCTTCTGCTTGTTTAAAGAAAAATAAAATCAAAAATAGAAGAAGCCACTCTGGCTAAAGCAGTCTTGCACATTATTGATTTAGATAACTGGCTTCAAGACAACAATTTTTAAGCCACAGTGGAAAGAAGAAATAGGTAAAGGGAAAAGTCTCTTTTCAATCTTGGCTCATGCTTTTACCACAGTTGTAGCATTTTCCTTGCTGTCTGAGAAGAAACTGCACGATTCCAAATCATGTCATAACTATAACAAAACTTTCACCAGCTGTTACATTTGTTTCATTAGCAGCCATGTACTTTTACAATTGCACTAAAACTACAGAAAATTTCGTGACTGACTTAGAACCATTCACACGAATAAAGGAGCTTCTCCAAATTCACACCCTTTCCTGTCCTGAGACACGGCCATGGACATTGTCTTGTGCACAGTTTTCATGCCAACATACATGTTCCAATAATCTTTAAGATGACAATATGAAGATACCATAAAGTTGTGATTTTCAAATGATTTGGCACTTATAAATTATTTGGATTTGCATTTACTATTAGTGTAATATGTAACTCACAAGGAACTTCAGACGTATGCCAGGATCCTGAAGTGCAAGGAATCAGAAAAAACAATGACAAAGTATCCATGTACAACTGACTCTATGAACTACAAGAAAAGCAAGTTGCAAAAGAAGACAAACCCAAAAAGCATTGCTCTAAAGTCATCATATACTGAAATAACGTTGTCTCTTGATTAGAGTAAAGCTCGTAATTCAAAAACCTCAAAGAAATTTAAGGTTTACTTAATTAAAAAAGGATCATTTTACACACTCCATATAAATACAGTGATACAGATGAGAGGAGTCACTTTAATCTTATTTTTACACATCACTGAGAAGTAATGCCACATTTTAATTACTAACATATAATTTTGAAGAGTAACTAAAACTTCATTTCAATTCTGAAAGGATCCTTTGGATTGAGGGCCTAGAAGGTTGATAATTTTCAGCTATCTTGAGGACTGCTTTTGGAAACAGAATCATGGCTCACCCACGGTTTAGGACTTGGGCCATTTCCTGCTAGAACCTGTTTTATTTCAAAACACTCCTATGACTGTTTGGGACTTCACCTACACTTCACAGACAGGTGAATTTGACTCTCTATACAGCAAAATTCCTACACTGAGCAAGCAGTTACTACATTGAATCAGCTGCTTTAATTAGAATTGGTTTGATTTATTCTAGTTGAGAAATCTTGCTGACAAAATGTTATTTTCTGTTCAAGGATTAAGCTTGAAGCTAATTACTGGAATAGGCCCGCTCACAAGTCTGAAAAGAAATAAAAACCTGACAGTATATTTTTCCTTTGGACTAATATAAAGGACTTACCTCAATTTGCACCATTAATCTCTACAAATGAAAGGAAAAGTTTTTTCAGCCACTGACAATGGCAATCACCTACAGCACCTTTAGAAATGCTCTCCTCTGGAGGTTTGAGAAGATTTTGTGCTCTATCTGAACAAACACAGCTTAAAGGCAACATGTGATCCAAGATTTATGCAAATTTTCATTAAATTTAGTACTGAATATTCAATGTAATGTTTTCCAATCACCACCTACTACAGAAGATAGAACAGTCACCTAATTTACTCTTCCAGCCCTGGAGACTGAGTGCTTAGTATTCTAGTCTTATACTTCCCAAATGCAAAACTGCTACTCTGGTATGGAAATCTTAGCAGCCAGGAGACAAAAAAATCCCAAATTAACAAAAACCAAGTGACTATGTTTCCTATTTACACACTTCAGAAAAAAAAAATCAAATGTGTGCTTCTGTAATTGCTAAAACAACAAAGTTTATTTTCCAACTTCAGTTTTGTTGCAAAGCCTCCTTATTTGCCTTCAGAGATGCCACTTGAAATTGTAAGACCTGCTTGTGTTTTATCATTTAAAATAAAAACACCGTCATGTGAAGTGACTCTCAGATTGGCTCATTTCAGATAGGTTAAGTCCTGTAGTATGAGATTAACACACGATTGGCTCTTGGAAGACTGACTCATATTGATGTGACCAAATAAATAGGTCATCCTTTCACACCCAAGCTCTTCCCCCTTAGGATTCCATTTTCATTGCTTAGGCTTGAATTATGAGTACTCCTGTAACAGAGTTGCAGGAACAAGAGAAAGAAAACCCCCTGAATTGGCTGACAAAGACGTGCACTAGACAGGAAACAAGCAGCTCAGCTGCAGCCAGGCTGTGCCATGAGGCTGCATGTAGGTGTGTCACTAACCCCAGCAGAAGGGCTCTGCTCTAGCAGGGTCTGCAGTAAGGTGAGGAGCCCTGGGCAGCACAGGAGAAACCAGCCCAGCCCGGCCTGCTCCTCCCAGGACTCACCGTGGCCTCTCACTAAACCTGCACAGAGCACCCAGCCCTGCCTGCTACAAACACCAGGGAGGTTTAGGCCAGGAATTCTCCAAGCTGAGAATTTTAAACAGTACAGAAGTATATGAACTTAAATGGTTAATTTAATGCTACATACATATTAAGTATGAGATTTAAAGCTTACAGTGCTTTAGCATTTAGGTTATTCAGTTTTCCTGTCAGCATAGTCATTCTTGGAAATCTTACATTCATACAGGACATCTGCTGCTTTCTCTTAATTTCTGTTGGAGAGACTATAGCAACCTTCGTTTTTATACTGGTTTTCTGTATGCCACAAGGACTTCTAGGTAAATGAGTTTGTCACTATAAATGCATTTTTTGACCTCTCGAGCTTTTGTTTATTTTCTTAAATCATAACAGATTTTCTTCAAACAGGATTTCATGGCAAAATATGAGAAAATAAAGTATAGAAAATAAAACAGAACTGTACAAACACAATTCCTGTCATCTATAATTCATTAAAAATACAACACATGCCAAGATAAATATATTTAATCTCTGCACATTGCAGACAACCTGACTGAACAGAAAAAAAGGGGAAAATTATCAAAGGAACATACAGAATCCCACTTGTTTAGATCCTTGCAATATGGGCTAACACCCTCCCCAAGATCTATTTGGCAGCTAACTCTTTATTTTACTCACAGAAGCTCAGATTATTGGATGAACACACATCATCCTCCAGAGAAGTGAAACCCACCTGGAATCTACAGTAAGACAAGGCAGCATCTGGTACCATCAGCAAACTTCATCTCCTGTCAACTTTTAAAAGTGATTAAAGATTATCATTGGCACACCATCTTTAGTGAATCCCTCCTCTCCTTTCTCCTGGCACACACAGCTTACAGCTGGGAGGCAGTTTCCAAAAGTATCTGTGCTCAGCAGTTCTGAACACAAACGTGTTCTGCATCCCAGATTATATTCTTGTGCCTGAATTTGAGTATAGCAGCTTTCATCAAATGTTGATAGCTTCATTACACAGCTAAGATTAAATGATTTCAAACTGTAAAATTTCCCAAGCAGTGCTTGCAATTTGCTCTGAATTAAAGTCAAGTGTGTATGTGCTATTGGAATCTGCTGTCAAACCAGTCTGTATCAAATTCTGATTTATTTTAATATTTCTAATGTAGCTGTCTTCTAACCCAATCAAAATAAAAGTAGTATCTTTCCCACCAGAGTATTTTTCAGACACAGAAGGACACAGTATGTTTCTCTCCCTAAAAATCTTCCTACTGTATGTGCAGTCAGCCATGCAAAGGCTAGGGAAGTGCAAGGATCTTATCTAATCACACCTTCATATTTAATTATTTCAGACAACACTGAGAAGCACAGTACAAGGGAAAATCACAAAACCAGGCACAGCTTCTATGTACACTAGGGTGAGCATCAGCAGAACTAATGCAGGGTGGAAATCACCTCCCTGGACTGCAATAACAATCCAGTCTTCAAGTTACTAAGGGGAAACACACAAAGGCTGCAAACACCAAGAACTCTATTAGACCTGATACACTATAAGATAATTGGACCAAGTAATTATATCAACCAGAACAGGTACACCAAACTATTCAATTCAGCATCACTGCCCCTAAAAACTGATTGACTTCCTTTTGATTTCCTTTCTAAAGATAGGAACATGAACAGTAACTACTGCATCCTGGAAGAGGAAAACAGTTAAATTCCTAACTGAAGATGAGTAAGATTCAATTTAAATTGCATTATAATACAATAATCAGCTGAAAGAGATTGTGGATTCTTCTATGGTTCAGAATCTATCAATCATTCAGCACTTTCAACACCACTACAACAGAAAGTAAAATTTGCTTATGATTCTACATGCAAGTAACACCCAAAGTACTGTCAGTAGGAAGTCTCAGAAAGGTCTGAATCCTTTTTTTAATGATTCTGCTCAATTAATTCTGAACAGCGTGTTTCATCTTCTACATTTAAAACTAGTCAAAAGTAATAGACAAAGCCCAAAAGCACACTATTAATTGCAATTCCATCTGTGAAAGAAGGATTGTCTGCTTTGCCCTCCCAAAGCTTTCCAATATGAGCTCTGAAGGGCTCTTGCTGTGGAACCAGTGACAATGGTAATCAGATTCAGACAAAGTCCAACAGTTTAAGAGATACTGGCACTTGTTTTGTGACAGAAGACCCAGTTCATTATAATCTAGGTTAAGGATCAAGAAATAAAGGCCACATTCTTACATGCACTCCTGCAATTACACATTCAATAGTACCAGAAGAGGCCTAAAATTTTGCTTAAAAAGGTAAAAAATTAAATAATTCCAGTTCGTTCTAGAGAGAAATTTACATATAACTTGATGTCATCTGAAAAAATGCACAGGATTTCTAATAGAGTCCCACAAAAAAGAGGGGAGGATGGGAGAAAATGAAAAAAACTTGCAAATTTTAAAGACTATTTTTTTGTCATGTACCCTGGAATGGCACTTGGCATTGACTGTATTCTCACAGGGCTTTGCCTGTCAGGCAAGGCCACTGACTCATCTGAAAAAGAATAAAAAATATAGGAACCTATAAAAATAAACCTTCCAAAGAATGGGATCCAGTTTTACAAGAAAACAAACTTTCTGTGAAAAAACAGATCAATTAAGAACTCTCCAAACAGTGACCTCAAAGCCTTCAGCAGACCTGCTGCACAGCACAGCTCTGGCACCAACAAACTGAAGCTACGTCTTCTCCAAAATCAAATAATATCCAGTCCTTTGAACCAGAAATTGTAACAAACTTCTAAATCTTGGCCAATGTAGAAGGACAAGTCATATTTAAAATATCTGGCCTCTCTTAAAATATAATCACCCTGCTGACAAAATAAAAAGGGTACAACACAACACAGGTGATAATTCTTTGTGCAAAATGTTCTGTTTACCCTAGAAAAAGTTATGATTTGATCTCTTTGGAAGATACTAAGACAGGATGTTGTTCCTTCAGTAATGACAAAGCTGTGATCACACAGACAAAACTGACAGTAATCAGAATACATTTATACTTGAAAAAGCGAGAAACTAGTCTTCAAAACTAACACAAAACCTTCCTTTTGTAAGAAGTTCTTGGATTCACTGATCAGTCAGCACACACATTTTATACTTACTCATTTTCTGGGCCACTTCACCAGCTGCCTGCAGGGGCACAGAGCCTCTGCAATAGCTATTGTAAGGAAGGTAAAAAGGATTTTTGTGGCTGCTTGTGACTGCTGAGGAGAAACGCTATGATGAGCAGCTCTTCTCCCAGTATCTGTACTGCACCAGGCTCTAGAGCCAGGAAACACCCTATAAACATTCCATAACCCTTCACAAACGGAAGGTCATGTCCTGACCCACTCACTTGACTCTGCCAGGCACCTCTACCCACCCCACCCTCAGCCAAGTAAAGGGCAAAACTCTATCACTCCTAATGACTCTCCTGTGGATATAAACCAGGACAAAGATGCATTTCCTTCATGCAGCAGTTTGGATTTTGTTATATGTGCACTGCACTGGTGCTTCTGCCTAGCTGAACACAGAAGATACTCCTATATACATGTGAAATTAATTAGTTTTATACTAATCCACAATTCCCACTGCAAGAAAAAAAGCAGAAGAAAAAGATGGCATACACGGTACTCAGCTTGATGATAATGCCTTTCAACTTTGCTTTCTGGGGAAACTGCCACAAAGCTCACTAATCCCAGAGCCATTCCCTGTTACCCTGCTTTCACAGTGTTCCAGCATAATCAGATAATTAGATTTCCTAGCACAGACATTATAAAGTTGATTGATGCTTTTCCCTGACTCCGCTCATCAATTCCCCTTGTGCTGCTGGCAAGTCTGAGCAGAATCTGGACATAGATAAGCAGCTGCATTCCAGATCCTCTCAAACACAATAAGATAGCTGTGGGAGCTTTTTTTCCTTTTCATTTTTGCTGTTACTAGAAAAATAAAACATGACTTCCTGAGGAGTTAGTGGTCAGCTCATGGATCATTCCTTCATATGGAACATTAGGATTCCTCATTCTATGTGGAGCACTTAAAATTCATTGCAGCTCAAAACAATATCACATTTCAGTATCCAGATTCTGGAACTCTTCAGCCTTTTAAAGTGTAAACTATTTAGGATAAACAGCACTTCTGATCAAACTTTCACTCCTTTTCTTAGCCTCTTACACAAACAGTGAATGCCCCAACTACAGGCTTTGAATTCATTTACTATTATATTTTCTGAATTCTACATGACAAACTGTTCTTCCTTATGAGCCTATGTCAATATTCACAGAACTGTTCAGTCCCAAGGGCTCATCTGAGCTTAATGCTGTAGCTGATTCAAGGATTAGAGCAAACTCACTAAAGACAAAATAAAACAACTAAAGGATGAGAGATTTGGTTTAACTCCTATGAGCCCCACAGAAACTAAGAATGCTAGTGGATAATAAGTCACATTTGGCACAGTGTGTTGGGATAATTTTTCCGAAAAAATTAAATTCACAAAAAAAAAAAAAAATCTAAGATAAGAAATACTCAAGTATGACTGATGAAATACAATGTGGTTGTTTTTATTTTGGGGTGGTTTTTTTTTGTTGTTGTTTTTTGGGTTTTTTTTGCTTTGAACCTTATACTTTTTGCACAGGAATACTGTTTCAACAGGGCTGTTGTAAAATCAGTTTATAAGTTCTAACACCTGAGAAACACAATCACAGCTAACAAACTCAAGTTTGATCAGCTACCACACCAAACTGGTCAATTTAAGCAATTTACATGCTGGAACAAGAAAACCAATAGACCAAGTCTCACCTTTTTTATAAACTTGAAGCAGAATTTTAAGAGTCAAGAAAAGAGAGCAGGGGCAAAGTCTGTAGCCTGGAGAAGAAGCCATGTTCTGTAGGAGCCACATGGTATTAAGCAGCATTTGAACAAACTAAACCACAACACCTGCAGCAAGGGTAAGTTCCTGCAGCTGAGGATCACGACCACTAGAGGAGGGTGATGCCTCGTTAAGATGAAGAGAAAGCTCCTGCACCACAAGACACGGGAGTAAAACAAAGCAAAAGGAATGAAGCTCAAATTTCCAACACGTGGAGAAGCAAAACTTCCCAAGCAAACATTTGTGCTGAGAGGTGCTAGAAAAGCACCAAACTCCACAGCTAACACCAGTACGAATTTAGCTCTCACAGCAGCTCCTAGATTTGACTCTCTTGAACAGCACCAGGGGAACACTTACCTGGCCAGGTACTGAAGCTTTCTATTGAAGTCATGTTTGGGTGGAGAGACATCCAATTGCTACAGTGTATCTGACTGAGGCTGAGTCAACAAATGTTATTCACATTATTAAAAATCTGGATTAACAGATTTCCTTGTTTAAAAGAAATATGAATATATAAGCAAGAATCCTAATTAGAGCAGTCATTGCTCAAATGCTACAGTAAGACTTGACCAACCTCTAGAAATATCTCCAGCAACCAGAATTGAAGACTGAATTGTTTCATGGATTTAGTTATATTACTTACTGTCTTTGTAGTTTAAGGTAAAGAAGACACTGTTCAGGAAAGTGCTGCATGGCAATGCAATACCCTTGCTATAAGTGTTACAGAGATATCAGCCACAGCCTGGTTTTACTTTGTTATTATGACAATGGAAAAAAGCAGGCAATACCAAGAGGCAGTGCTTTTCTACAGATGCTGCTAAAATAATCTGACAGTTTAAAATTTGAGACAAAAGCCAACAAAAATCGAATACAGCTCTCCAAGGGCTATTTAAGTGCACGCTGGCTACAGAACCATCTCTACTTCAGAACTGAGAAAACGTTCAGCAAGGAATCCACAGGAAAGGACAGAAACCTCTGCAGTTGGAAATTACACTATTTATAGAAGTTGCTCTTTGGATCATTTGCTGTATGGAAAGACACATGCATGCAAAGGCCCAGCCCTCAAGTCTTCAGCAACTTTCCCTGGGGTCTGTGTGTGCAGGACTTATGACAGGAGCTTTTCTTTGTACAGTCTGGAAACCAAGTTAAGTTCTCCCAAAGCAATGTCTAACACAGCAAGTTCTTGTTCCTGAACTGCTTCAAAAGATTATTTTCTCATTTAGTTTTCAAACAACATTCTCACCACTTGTAACACAATGGTTGGGAGGTTGGTTTTGTGAGAGACAGAAGAGGAAAACACTCCTATGAAAACCTCATGAAAAGGAAAGCAAATTAAGGATTTTTTTCTGGTTTTTGGGGAGGGGGGAGCTGGTAATATTGCAGTGTTACAAATCTGATTCAGATAAATAAAACTTACTACCCACTCTGGTAAAACATTCTATACTTCAGGTTTGTATGAGGAAGGGAAGTGTTATATTCTCATTATTACTGTGTTAGGAGAAAACAGAAATCAAGTGCCTTACCCATAATGCAGATTAGAATCCTCCCCTAGCAAGGAAAGCTCTGGATTACTGACACAGGGCACTGGGAGAGTCAGTACTCCCACAGCCCTTTGACAGTGCTGTTACAAGGCTCTTCCACTGCTTCAATAGAACAACTTGTCAAGTTTCTTTGGTATGAAGTGGGAAAGGCACTGTTAAAAGATTTTCTCTTTCCAGCTGCCAATTTTTGGAAAGCACAGTGCAATGTTTTAGAAATGAAAGGCACTGTACAAGGAAAACTCATGCTACTTCTCAAGCATAGTCAAATGTTGACTTA
This sequence comes from Sylvia atricapilla, assembly GCF_009819655.1. Classification (NCBI taxonomy): domain Eukaryota; kingdom Metazoa; phylum Chordata; class Aves; order Passeriformes; family Sylviidae; genus Sylvia; species Sylvia atricapilla. The sequence goes on from NC_089152.1 coordinate 14,435,231, forward strand.
TGTTGAAAAACAAAACAAGAAGATAGTTCCAAAAAACAACAGCAAAACCACCCAAAATAGAGTGTTAACATTGATATTAGCTGAAATTGTCATTTGACTATCTTGTAAATGAGGCATCTTCAATCTCAATTGCAGCTAATATTTTCTAACTGAAAAGCCACAAAATATATGCTAATAGAAATCCAAACTAGAAAGTTGCAGAGGAAACATAAGTCCTACCCAGAAACACAATTTCCATTCCTTCTCCTGTGTAATAATCTTAATTCCACCTGTGGAAAGGACTGTTTAATGGCATTAACTTAAATGGAAATGAAAGGATCACGTTTTATTTAAAAATTCTTTTAGCTTTGCTTCAAGTGCCTCAAGGAAACTTGCTGCCTCAGACTAAAACCATCTTCATCAAGTATAAGGGAAGTGACCTTCTCATACAAGTGGTCTGCATGAGCACAGACTCTGAAACTGAAAGGATCTAAGCTTTAGAATGGAATTCCTACCCAATTTTTCAGCTGCCAGAGATAACTGCAGGAAAAAAAAAATGTTGCACCCAGAGAGTAGGCAGAGCTTGAGATGTATTCAGTTCAAAGCACATTTAAATATTACTGTGCAGATTTGTACTGTGCAGGACACTGAGCCACAAAAGGTGGGTATGCAACTGAAATACACGTGTTTAAATAAAAGGTCCCATGATACTAAATTTATCTAGATGAAAATACTGACAATACTTCCCAAAATTATTCAAGTCACTTTCAAATGAGTGAAGATCTAAGTTTCCTGTAAATATTAATAAGGTTAAACTGAAAAGTAAAACTATTCTATTTTGGTCAAAATTACTTGGCATCTCCTGCATGAGGCTGTAGAGCCAGACAGAAAGAAGTAAACTAGCTGATAGCTACTTTCAAATATTTTATTGCAATCTTACTCTGAGTGATAAAAAGGAAAATGCAAGTGCTGCATCATGTGCAGCTATGCTGCCATTATTTTCAATAAATCCAAGCAGCCTCACACTGGATTCTAAAATGTCTTTCCAGCACAGCACTGAAAAGGTACTAAATGTGCTGACATTGTTTTAGTGTGGAGAAACTAGGACTTTACAGCTGGAAGCAGGGCATGGGAAGGCAGAGGCAGTCATTCCTTCTGCACTTCTAAAAGAAACATTACAGTTTCCAGCAGCAGAAAAGGAATGGCAAAATGGCAACTGAACTTTACAGCACTCTTGGTCTGATCAGTCATTGCTCATGTGGACAGCCAAGTGCTTCAACCTTTGTGCTAACAACATTCATCACCACAGTGGAAAAGTGACAAATTGGGAACCAACAGGACTACACTAAAATGTTCTGTTATTGCAGAAATCTTACAATAAAAGAGAAATCTGTATCTTCATATAAACACCACAGAAATTCCCACCCAGAGGATGACATATCCTAGCAGTTTGTGAAGGACTGTTATTGAAGTGAAACAGCTTTGAACTGTATTTCTCTTGCTGTTTAAGAAGTATCTATGGACTGAAAACTCAGCCTGCAAAAGACAGAAAATGCACGCAAGGAATTAGGAATCAGATATGCAAGCAAGATTCTAGAACAAGTGGCTGTGGAAAAGTAGTTTTAAGCAATAGAGACTTGTGGTTGAAAACCTGAGTACATCCAGAGGAAATTCCAGCCTGTGGTCCCCCAGGCCAGACGTCCAAGTTCACCTCCAGCATGACAAGAGCTTGTTCCTAACAAGGAGCAGAGTCCTCTAGAAGATACAGAGCCAGAGGACTGACCTCCCATAACTGGAATGCACTTCCTATGCACACATATTTTAAAATATATATTAATAGGGAAACCCCAAAACAAACAAAGAAGCAAGCAAACAAAGAAGCAAGCAAACAAACAAACCAACAAACCAGAAAGCACCATTTCCTTGATGTGGAATATGAGTACAGCTGAATGATAATTGAACTATTGTCCTTTAGCAAGAAGTTCTCCATTCAGAGCTCATTAAAATCAGAAGAAATTGGATGCTCTTAGCAAGGGGAAGTTGTATATAAATTTTATCTACTTACCCATTCCTGCCAGGTCCCCGATCAAAACAAGAGTCTTTTCTGAGAGCATCCCCCACTCTGAATATGCCTATTTCCCAAAATTTAGCACAGCTTTTTTTCTATTTCACAAGACACAGAACATCCAAGACAAACAGAATCACTTTATTGTTCTTATCATTATTGCTGTACTGTACATTAAGGAAGGAGTTTTAAAAGACTGCTTAGTCCTTCTTCCTGTCCTGAAGCAAGATTCAAAAATAGACACCCATCTAAAGTATCCTTATCCTGCATCCACTGCATCATATCCCCTGGTCAGAAAATACTTCTGTTATTTACACATAATAAGTGCCATCTTTTTTCTTGAAAATAGAGTTGCTATTTTCCCCCCCTTATGCAAGACTCTCTTATTGATCACTAGCCTCCTAAAGATCAAAATAATTAAATCCACAAACTTAGCACACTGTGGACTATTAAATCCATATCCAGGCTTTACTTTCTAGAGTAAACAAACATAATTAGTTTGAAAATTGCTCATAGTAGATAGAGACAAATACATTTATTTTCATTTCCCTTTTTCAGTCTCCTTTCAGAACTCCCATAATATTTTTCATGTGACACATGATTTAGGTACAGATCTTATCAATGCTACTGAGAGGGAAATGACTATTCTTTCATGAATTCATATTGGTAAGACAAAAACAGTGATGGAAGTGTGACCTGTAATGAATTATTCAGTTTGATTTTTTGTAATTCTTCAGTTTACATTTGATCATTACATTTTGCATTCCAAGTGCAGCACTTTATAATGTAACCTCTCTTTCTGTATTAAATTTCATTTTATTGATCTCAGATTTACATTTGCAGTTCACAGTTTGTCTTTCTAATCTTGCCCTTAAAAGTGCTTGCATAAAACATGGAGATTGAATATGTATTCATATAATCACACATTAGCAACAATAGGGAAGTTAAGAATCTGATCCATTGTCTGTATCCACACACACAATCTATCTGTTCCACTCATTCTTATTTAATAAAGAGGAATTTTGTATTCTGCATCAAAGACCCATAGGCTGAAATTACCAACCCAGTACAACAGCACAACGTACCAATTTACATCAAGAAAAGATAAGAGTAAATTGGGCACTTCTAGGATCTTTTTTGTATGCTAAAGATGATTATGGCAAATTTAAAAATACATAAAAAAAAAAGAAAAAAAAGAAGGAGGTGGAAGGAAACCCTCTTATTACAGTTTAGTGTAAAAAACCATGATGTTTTCAAGAAAAACAGTAGCTCCCACACTGGACATATTTTATACATTTTATATACATTTTATATGTGTTAAACTGCTGCAACAAGCAAATGATTAAAAATGGACACTGTGTTTTAACTGCTAAAATGTGAAGTATGCACAGAATTTCTCTTTACTTTTTTTGGAAGCAATTGTTCAAATAAGCACCATTTCCCAAGGTTATCTGATAACAACCATAAAAAAGCTGGTAGAACATTTGCACATTTCCCCTTGTTCTCTCCTTCACTACTTAGTTGTCAAAATAGCATAAAGGTTTAGTGCTGCTACAGGCTCCCAATGCTTTATATTTTTGAGTCAATATATATCAAAAATCTGATTGCCTCATGCATTTATACAGCCAAGAGCATCACTTGCCAATCTCTAGTTTTAAACCAGAAAAAATGACCATATTTTATTCTCCACTCCCAGCCAAAGTTCAGTGCTGAGCTTGTAAACTTCGGTTACAAGCAGGAATAGTTTTTCAGAGAGCTGCTGCTTTATAATGAAGCTGGACAGGATTTCACAAATTCTCATTTTCCTTTATTCTGTGGTAGCCAAAGAGCATCCACTCACCTTTAAAAGCTCAACTGACCTAGTGAATCCATGTCAGTCTTTTGAGCAGCCCACATTCTGGCTAATTCTTAATTCTGCCTCCCATCCTAGGGCAACAGCAACAATTTCCAAGGAAAGTTACCCCTGAGCTGTAAAAAACCAGGAAGCATTCTTCCCACAACACAAATTAAATGGCTTTTTCAAACAGTAGGAAATTATTTTCAAAGTGAACATACTACTGCTGGAAATAGAGTGTGTGATGATCTCATAAAACCCAATTAGCCCACACTAGGAGGAGCATGCTAAATGTCTCTTAGAGAAACAGTAAGATACCACTTTTTCAGTTACCTGTTATTTTATTTTAATTAAGTAGGCCTCCTGTTTGAAATACCTTCTGCAGTCTGACACCACCTGACTGGCTTAGAACCAGCAGCAGCTTTTCCAGTGGGCTGCTGAGACCAGCAGCAGCAGTTAAGTCACAAATTGCAGGTAAAGAGCTCCAAGAGCAGTGAAGGCTGGAACTTACAAAACTTTAAAATTCTGGAGATAGAATAAAGTGAACAGTCCTTAAGAAAAAACAGAGGATACCTTAGACTTGCTCCAAAGCATTACCTTCAGCTCCAGGGACATTTTCTTCTGCTGGCATGTTTCTTCTACTTTGCCCTAAGTGAGAAGGTCCATCCCTTCCAATGCCCAGGCAAATTTGAAGCAACTGCTAGCTTTGTTCTAAGGGAGAGAAAACAAGTTTACTGTACTCCCCGGGACAACACACTTTTAATTCAGTTTTGATAGTCTTTTGCAGGTAAAAATAGATCCATTAAAAAAATGGAAATGCTTTCTGTTTTCTTTAAACTTAGCACAGACTGCCTGTATACACCAGCTACAGCAGCCTGGAGTAGTTCCCTTAGTGCCAGTGGAATTTTCTGATTTACTTCCCAACCATCAGATTCAAGGTTCTGTTTTCCAGAGTAAGGAAGAGTATCTTCCCAAAGTTCCCCAACAACACAATCCCAAATCCCTTTTTTCTCCTTGGCAAACCTTGTGCTTTCTTCCAGCCACACACACATACAGGTGACCACACAAAAGCCAGCTGGCAACTTGAACTGGGAAGTAGGAACAGTCTGCATGTGTTCACTGTTGCAGTCTGGGCAATGCAGACAACAGCAGCTACCTCTTCTTCAGGAGGGCTGGCCCTTGCTCACGTGCTTTAATATAAAACAAAAATGATTAAAAACGAAGACAGCTTCCTAACCCAAAAGGTCAATATTCCACTGCTACCTACTGCTATTTCAGTCATTTCTCAGGGGTGTGCAGTGACATGATTGCAGAGAGGCAAAGGGCACAAACTGAACAACAAACAGGGAATTCCATCCTTTGGAGGACATTGAAGACTGGACACAGACCTGGGCGATTCGCTGTAGGTGACACTGCTGTGAGTAGAGAGGTTAAAGTCTCCCTGGATGCCTTTCAACCTTACCTAGTGTGTCAGGAGCCCCACACTCTTCTGTGGACAGGTGCTATACCACAGTCACTCTGTTTATACAGCTCAAAAAATCCCCACCAAAGCCAACCAAAATGAAGGCAGCAGATAATTCCTAATGATCAGGTCAGCCTAGCTACATCAGAAAACAGGACAGGAGCCCAGCACTGCCTTTTCTATACTTGTTCCTCATTGAAACTTGCATCAGTGGAGAATAAAAATCAAGTTTTGGGGTTCATTTAAGAGCAATTCTTTGAATTTTACCTCATCAATAAAATCTCTGTAATAATTTCCATTTCCTTTTAAGACTGTGGCTAGCAATAACTATGTAAAACGGTTTGTGTAAGAATATTCTGAACCAACAAATTAACGCTTAACATGGAAACAGGGCATGGAGACAGGCATTAAAGATGAGCATTGCTCAACAACAGCTTAGTGCAGGGCTGCACACAACTCTTGTAACTTTGGCTACAGCCTCTATTTACCCCAGAGACCCGCTCTGCAGGCCTCACAGAAAGCACGGAGCCTGAAACCAGCATCCTCTGCTGATGTGGAATCCTCCTCGGGCTCCTCAGGCTTGAGGGCCCGGATAAATCACCACAGGGAAGTGCTGCGGCTGCTACAGGGCTCCTAATTTTACACCGAAGTTTTATTTTAAATGTAAAGAACAGCTGGGGGAAGAGCAAGGCATTTATTGTATAATCTTATAGTTTAATACCTCAAGTTCTACTTTAAAAACCAAAATAAACCAAAAAAATCAACCGACCGACCAACCAAACTGAAGCACTCCCCCGCTCCCATTAAATACTTAAAATCTGTGTCCCCAGAGAGGGACCCAGGCGCTGGTTCCCCTCACGCCGTACCCATGAGCCGCGGAACGCGGCCCGGGCCAGCTCTGCGTTCGCTGATCTGCTCCGGAACGAGGGGACATCGTGAGGGGACATCGTGAGGGGACAGTGAGGACACCCCGGGGACACGGTGAGACACAGCGAAGACATCATGCTGCCGGCCCGGCGCGGGCGGCCCGGGGCCCTCAGAACCCGGCGGGCGGGAACGCGGCGCCCCCTCGCGGCGGCCACCGGAAGTGCCGCCCCGGAAGTGGCGCCCCCTCGCGGCGGCCACCGGAAGTGCCTCCCCGGAAGTGGCGCCCCCTCGCGGCAGCCCCCGGAAGTGCCGCCCCCGGAACCGCCAGGCGCCGGGAGCCGCAAAGATGAAGGGACAAGTAATTCTCACCATACTCAAGTGCAGATCAAACAAAAATAACCACCCCAAACCAGTCACGTCAATTCATCTTGAGTTACTTTATTTTTCACAATAATAAAAAATAAATTAGTCATAAACAAAAATAGTTAACATTTTTTCATCAAAGAGAAAATGTATACAATATGAAAATGATGCTGTACAGTTCTGGTTCAGGTACATTGCCACGGATATATATTCCTGAACGAGTCAGAAAGCAATTTGCCTATACTCTCCCCCTTTAATTCACTCAAGGAACTGGCTAATCAGAAAGTTTAGAAAATTGTATTATGGATTTACAGTATGACATATATATATAAATATATATGTAATACCTGTGCTATAAAATTCCCTAAAAAGATGGGTTAGTATAATGAAAAAGCTGGACAAAATTTGAATGGTATATGTAAATAAATACATATTAGGTCCCTTTTAATAAAAATATCTGCCTATTCTAAATATTTGAAATATTTTGGTGCAGTGGCTTGTTCCATAGACACAGCTCAGCATTACATATTTCCCATAGACATCTTGTATTTACAAATAACATCAAAATAAGTTATAATAAAGTATATCCTTCTGCCAAAATCAATTATGAGGGTCAAGTAGACAATTTTATACATATTTAAAAAGTTAGGGTTTCTTTTGCCTCCCGCCCTTCCTGATCCTCTCTGTAGATCCTGAGTGACTACGATGGGACTTGACAAACTCGTATGTACCCAACCCCTGCCAAGGCCACTGGCCTCAAGGGACCCAGCCACAGCACGGGAACACAGGTCAGGACACGCAGCCACGACTGGTGCTCAAAGGTCCATCAGAATTAAGCTCCCCTCCTCTCCAGGAATGATGGTACTTTGCTCTATCCAATTACAGTACACGGGGATAAAGAAAACTGGGGACTCTCACCCCTCTGAACTTCTGGTTATTAAAAGCTGAGAAGCCAAAGAACCAAATTCAGGTCTCCCATGAATTCTCTTGAGAGAATTTTCTCCCTTTTCCCCAGGCCAAATTTTGCCCATAGTGAAACATTATAACAATTACAAGTTTGCTTTATGTTTAGTGGATGATTTTTCATTTCTGATGTAGAAATATTTATTGTACTCTGTTTTCTAAACAATGCCTAATTTAGTCTCCCACATACGTTCTGTAAGTTTAGAAATAAATGAAGTTGACTTTTGTGCTCAAAACTACATGGTTTTTGTTCCAGTTACAGGCATATACATGAATTATCTGCCCAATACACAGAACAGCTCCCAAGAAGTCAGAGACCCTAAGTCTCAAGAAAACCAGATAAACACATGGGTTTTTAACCATAACTCTTTCTGTGAAATAGATGTTACATATGAGAATAACGGGCCACTACAGACTTCAACAGCTGTGCAACCACAGGGTCACTGCACAGGAATTAATTCAGTATGTCCTTTACTACTGTGCATTTAAAACCAGCCAACACGGACAGACACAACAATCCAGAGGCTGACAAGAATACTACTCTCTTAACAGCTGGGCTTATTTCTAACACAGATTCTTACAAATCAAAGGCCAGTTCAGCATTTTCAGTAATTCTGGCAAGATTTAATATTGTTATCCAAAGGACAAAGGGATGAAAGTGAGGTAGGAAGGAGGAGAAGCCTTGGTGTTGGTGTAAGAAGGAGATAGATCAGGATGAAGATGGCGAAAAGCAAAGCCCTAAAAGGCACATTTTACTACTTACAGTGATACAGATTATAAAGTGAGGAGGCGAAGCCTCCTATACGAGCCCTATACGAGCCATAGGCTGTTAGGACCTCCCTCCTTCCTCCCTCAGAGGTGACCACTGGCACTTTCTAGGCCTACAGATTATATGACTGATACACGACTGCACTGTATTGCCATAAAACTGGGATCCAAGCAATACCATTGAACACTGCTTTATTCATAGGCAAAGTTCTCCATGTGCTGAAGTACTGGTAAAAGCAGGAAAACACGTGTGTAATGAGGAGGACAGCAGTTCTCAGTGCAGGGATCTGAGGAGGTGCTGCACTGAGCCCGTGGCCATGCAGTGCGGGTGGGTTTCAAGGCTGGCAGGCCTGCAGCACACCCAGGTGTCCTGTGCTGCTCTCCCAGCACTGCCCTGCCTCCTGACAAACCCTTCCCTGTTCACAGCCCTGGGGGCTGAAGGCCACAGACACCAAAGCAAACACTGTCCCACTGCTGGCCAAGTCAGACACATTCACAGGGTCATTCCCACAGGAGCAACCCTCATGTTTCCACACCATCTTCTGGCAGAGGAAGGGAGGACTCCATGAATTCAGTCTCAAATTTGGAGTGCATTTGGTGTCCACAAGGAATTCTACCTACATATGCTTGAAGATGACATTGCACAGGAACTAGCAAACCCTGACAGACCCTTGGTAAGCTGATAAACAACTGCACCAGGAATCCTCCATTCCACATGGAAAGTGCTTTGAGACACAGAGCCTGGTCTGGCTGAAACTGATTTTGGCCAGATGCATGTCTGTAAGACATGGAAGTCCATAAGCAGCTGGATTCTTTCAATAAAGTATCTAACTTATTCTGGTCTTCCTGAATTGCATAAGGCACCTTCAAGGCAAGGAAGCACTTTTTCCACTACTCTGCATGTTTTTGACTGTTATTAAAATGTCAGGAAAAGAAATTAAAACATTAAAAACCAGAAGTCTGCATAATTGATATTTGCAATTGATAATATGCATAATTTCTTACTTATACTGCTTTCATATTTGCTCTAAGTCTACTACATTCATTAAGGCCACCTTTGACTTACAGAAAATAAAGTCAGATCCTCTGCAGGCATCATCCTAAGCTGCAGCACTGCTCCATTAGAACACACACTTGCTACAGGCACAATTTCAAAATCATGCTTTGTGAGATGGTAAAATCTTAGCACAGCACTTGTGCAGACAATGTTAGTACATCAAAGTGCTGATGAAAAGGGCTCATTAGTTCATTTTGCAGGAACAACTACTTTAATAATGCTGACACATGAGAAGAGATGATAAATGATTAGTTTCAGCAGCATTCTGGCACTTTCCTTACCATTAGATATTTAATTAAGTAAAACAGTATTTTTTTGTTTTATCTGGTACATCTGAAAAATGTCTCTTGACTTAAAAAAAAGTATAATTTGTATAACCACAGCTCATTGCATTCAATTGACAAAGCTGTATACATTAGATGTAATACAGGGTTATACTGCTATGTGTATGTAATATTCTTTGATAGCTGTCACAAACAATGTTTATGTTACTGGCAGCTTAACACAGCCTACAAGATGATCATCTTTGTAAAATAAGCTAATGGCCATATATTCCAGAGCAAAGTAACAGATTTTATAAGATAGGAGGATCAGTCTGTGTGCTGAGTCACTGATGGCCTCACAGCCAAAGTGTGTGCAAGAAGAATTTGTTCTGACTGCAAACCAGATTCCCTCTGCATCTCATTCACCTTGGGGTTTTCAGGAAGCCTTCTTATGGAACAGGTATTTCCCTCTAGCTGACAGGAAACACTTCTTGGGACAAAAGAGACAACAGCAAAAATTATATAATGCATGTCTCATTGCATTCGCTGCAATGAGATACACAGATGAAAATCTGTATTCAGAAGAAATGGATCCCAGAGCTATTTACACTGCACTTCATCCATATAATTCTTTGGTCAAGAATCTAAGGAACATAATATGGTAACAAATCTGTAAGTTATCTTTGTGGATAAATCTTTGTAATACAAGGGAACAGGAGGACTGTGGAAGACTCATGAACTTGAATTAGAAGTTTCCTAATTAGAGTTTATCTTTCTAACATTATGTCTATTATTTACAGTGAGAAAGCTCAAGTCAAAGTGTACAGAAACAGCCAATGACATTTTTGGCTGACACAACCATTTATAGTCACAGAGAGTACCTTCAAATTTTAGGGGAAACACTTCTTCATTTCATGTAGCCAAACAGTATTAGTTCATCATGTCCAAAATGTATTTTTCAAGAGTGACCAAATCACAATCTTCAAAAGTTAATCTCAATGCAAGGCAGCTTTCAGACTACAGGAATTCCGCCTTCCTGTGGCTCCCAGCACACAAACTGATGTGTCTGGTTCCACACCCAGCCTTTGCCTCCCAGCCTTCCTCTCCATCAAAGCAGTAAGAAGGAAAGGCTACACAGTGAGGCTCAAACATGGCTCTACATCAGTGGCAGGATACCTTAACCACACCTCTGGGAGTAACTGAACAGATTATTACAGCTGTTTTACAACTCAGACATCAGGCACCTTAGGAACAGATGCATAGATGGGCATCACTAATTTACAGGCAATATGCTGTAATGAACAGCTGAATAAGCAGAGGTGTTTATTTTTTTCCCCTCAGCCTTATTTACACATTTCAAAGACCTCTCAAATAAAGGCTAGAGAACATACAGATAATGCAAAACCTCATCTGCACTGCATAGTATACTACAGCAAGTCTCAATGCTGAGTACAGTAATTGCAGAAATGAAAAATCACCACTTCAATTCAGCTCTCAGTCTGCAGCCATTCTTGAGTAATAGAAAAGGAGTGGTACAAATAGATCTGTGCAATGAAACATTGAGCAAAACAAGACAAGTATGTTGTAATAATTGATCAAAACCAGAAGAATGTCAATAGCTAAGATCCTCTTTTTACAGATACTCAGCTACCAGACTGATACTGCTGCCTGATACCAAGAGTAACAGACTGCTATAAGGCACACGGGCCTCTGTCCTTTGGTGGTTGTTTCAGAAACTGGTGACATATCCAGACTAGGTCTGAACAAAGTACTTTGGTTTGGCAGTTGTTAAACAATAGTGCAGAGACGAGAATTAGGCAAGATCCCAGTTCTGAAATAAGTCCCCTACAGAGAAGAGACCTCACCAATGGAAACAATCATTTTACACCAGCAAAGGCTCTTCACCTTTCTGGTTAACCTGTCCCACTGACAGCTGCAGCTGTTAAAGACTTAAAGAGCCAGACACTAGAGTCCCTCTGGTAGGGAACGTATTTTAAAATCTATACAAAATTATAAAAGTGTATCTTCATGAGTTAATGAATTAAATATAAAGGCACCTTCTGGCAGTCAAGTGTGTATGTATTTGCTGCCTAAGGACAGTATATCAGTTAAAAGGACAACTGAGAGAGCTTAACAGTGACTCTGATTTATTATGAATGGACTGAAGTAGTTAAAAATATATGTTAGAGTGCTAGGAAACTGATGATAAATGCTTTTCAAGGGTCTGGTTCTTTGGGAAGTCATTTTTCTCATGCATATTTCATTGATTTAGTCCTCTAACTTTAGGCAGTCCAAAATACCAAGTAAAAGTAAGCACTCAGAAAATAATGGAGCAGCTGCATCCATACTGGTCAATTATCTCCAGTAATTGCCTGCAATTGATTTTAGTTTTTATTAATTTCACTATCTTAAGGCCAGTACGTTCCTTAAGTAATTATCTGACGAGCAGGTGCAAATAATAGTATCATCAAAAATGAAGGCTTTAAAAGAATCATGATTTTACAACAAACATCCTAAGAGAGATAACTGCACAATAACTGTAACTGCAAGGGTGTGAGGTTTAACCATAGTCTGATGCACTCAGCAGTGTAACCCCCATCTCCAGGAAGCTCCAGGTGCTGCAGCAGCAGCAGCAGCAGTGCAGAGCTGCCTGTGCAGAGTGCCGTGGTGCTGTGAGTGGGCAGGGTGTGTTATCTGCGGCCCAGGAAGCCTGGCTGTCTGTTGGCCACACGGCTACAGGAGGCACAGCAGGCTGTTTTGTAATAGGTGTACACACAGAGCCGGGCCTGCACCACCACGTTGCAGTTGTAGTATTTGTCCTTGCAGTTCTCATCTGCAGAGGGAAAGGAAGAGAGGAGAAACTAAAGGAAACAGTACTAGAGCAACAAATAACCAATTCCTTTCCTTTTGCCACGTAAAACCCCTAGGACCTGTGTTTGAGCATTCATTGTCAGGTCAAAGCAGCTTCTCGAAGCAAATAAGCTAGATTATTTAAGATTTCATATAAAGATACATAAAGCATGAAAGAGATGTAGCTATCCCCATTTTCCCAGGTTTTAATGTTGTTATCTTAAAGTATGTTGAATAATTCTCAACTGAAAGTTGCTGGAGACCATTCAGCGTTAAAATTGTCTCTAAATTCTTGCATCTTTCTCCTCCTAGTCATTCTCAATACTATACAAATCAAATCTGTATGAGATGAATATTAATTCCAATGCAAATTCAGTGCATCTCTGTATTTACTATATATAAAAGGAAATTGATTCACTGGACTTTAATTTTAATACTTTTAAGTTTAGTTTTGTTAGTTCTTATAGAACCTGTTTCCAAAAACAGTATATAATGATCCTTTCTTTGTTTGTTTGTTTTAAATACTCTTCCAAGAGAAACCTTGGAGAATGCAAGGAGGCTGCAGAAAAACACCCTGTATGTACCATTTGCACAGAAGCAGATCTCTCACATTCTCAGCAACTTCAAGAATAAGCCAGTTTCTTACACATTACAAGGAAAACATTTTTATTGGAAATCTACTTTTAAAGCATAGAAAAGAGCTGTATTTTGTGTAAAAACAAAACTCTGAACTTGATAAAGAAAATATACCATTAAAGCCTTTGCAGTACTATAAAATAACTTCTCCACTAGATGGAGTTCCATAGTTGAAGCCGAAGTTTCCTGTGCCTTACCTATTTCAGGGACACAATCCTGTGTATTGCACGGCTCCTTCTCCTCAGGTTTGAGCTGTGGATCACACTGAGTGCTGGCTGCCATGTCGTCCGACAGACACCGCACCTCCCGAACCCGAAATCCTCCTTCACACGACTTGGAACACTGAAACAATTAAGCTGAAGTTCATGAAGCCCATAGGAGATGTGTAATTAACAGGAAGTGAACAAGGGAACCTTGAGGCCAGACCCAGGTATCACTGCAGCTTTTTGGCAACTTCACCGGACTGGTTTTTATTTTCTACCTATGAAAGCCTTAATATACAGGTAAAACTTTGTTAAAGATTCCCAAACATTTTTGACCAAAGAAGCAACAACTGGAAAAATAAACACAGTGGATCTTGTGCAACTGGTATCAAGCTAGACCAGTTCCCTTTCTGAATCTATTACTTAGCATCTGCTTCTTTAATTAGTCTGGTTGTTCTCAGCTCATTTAGATGTATCTCCCAAATCTACTCTTCCTACAGTGTTCACATTTCCTGCTTAAGAACTTAACTGCACTGAACTTTGGTACTTGACTGTCCTGCCCTCCACTGCTCCTTTTGCCATTTATATATAAGCAGGAGTAATTTTAATTACCTCTTATTCCTAGCACTCAATTATTTTTCACTTCTTGCAGCACAGTGATTTTACTAAGCATTTTAAGTTTCTTTGAATTTCTAAAGGAAATATTTCTGTGCTCCTTCAGGGTCTGTTATGAAGCCAGAAACTTTTCTACTTGCTTGTTATGGTACTTTTAAAGCCAATTATTACACATTTCTGCCCGTAGTGAAGCAAATCCCCACTGGCCAAGGATTTTGCCTGAGTGAGGTCTTTGAGATTTGGCTCACTGTCCAGTTTGACCTAATGCTCAAAAACTTAATTAAACTTGGGTCATTTACAACTAAAACCTTAATAGCCCAAAACTAGTAAGAATGTTTTCTTTCTGACTTTTTTTGGCATAATTCTTTCTTTTCCTAACATTGCATAAACAACTTATCATGATTTTAAAATCGTATATTATACTGTTTAACTGCTTTTTCACCTTTAAGTACAACCTTTACCCACATTTGAAAGGGCAGCCCTGTGCAACAGTAAGAGAAGATGGGTTTTTCTAGAGTCACTCCTGTGACATGCCTGTACAGAATACTGCAATTATCACATCCACATCCAGCCACAGGAACTTCAGCTCTGCAGAGATTTTAATCACTTAGAATGGCACCAAGACTCACATCACACCTCACACAAACCATTCTGAGCTGCATCCACATTGCAGAGCTGCCACTGGCAATCTCACCTATGGCTCAACAAAGACTCCAAGTTCCTGCATTCGATATGATGTCGTCTCCTTCTAAGATGACAATGGACTTTCTGATATGTATTTAGTAGTAAAATGTTGAGGGTTTTTGGGTAAAAGCCCAATAAACTATGTCAGATATAGGAAATCACAGAAAGATAGATGAAACTGAAGCATTTTGTGGCACAGTGGTGAATGTAGCTGGTCCACTTCCAGGGGAAAATGAAGATACATAAAGTTGCATAATACATTTTCTCTCAGTGAAGTTCTAAGTATTACAGTGAAGAGTTTACAGTAAAATACTATGGTAAAACTGACTCTAAAAAATGAACATATCCCTCATTCTTTATTAAATGCTCCTTAATTTTAATGAAAGTAGAGATCTGAAAGGAACTTCTAAGTGTACCACACTGTAAGGGCCAAACTAACTTTATAAAACAGGAAGATTCTATGAAGAAGACACCAATGATAAAAAGATCACCATGCAGTGTCTCTTTCTGGTCAAGATGCTTCCTGAATTTCTATGTTCCACCAGGCAAAGAGCATGATTTCTTTTTTATTATCATTCCTGTGCAAAATTAAATCACTTTCATGATGGGTGCAAATGGTGTTCTCTTTCAATATAAACAGAAAAAAATGTATCAAACAAAGTACAGACACAGGAAAACATGATTGACTTACTGTGCTCCATTCTGTATGAAACCACTTAGATCCACATGGTTTGAGGTAGCAGGATTGCTGGCTGGGAGGTTTTTCCAAATATGAACATTCATAGGGGTTCAAAACATCAAAATTACCTTCAGTTTTCCTAACACAAATTACTTCTCTCTGCTGAGTTCCACTACCACATTCAGTAGAGCACTGCACCAGAGAACAAAAAAGTGGGAAAATCTGTTATTCTTCTCATGTCCTTCAACTTGTTTACAAAGCAACATTTCTCCACATCACATGGTACCACAGACTTAAACCATATTTCTAATTATCTTCATGAAGAAGACATATGACTCTAAGTGTACTTCTGGAAAACTCTCAAAGTGTAGTTTTACCTGTAGCTACAAAAAGAAAGTGGTATTTATTTTTCTAATCAAAGGAGAAGCATAACTCACTTTCTCCATAAACAGTGGTACTGTTTCTTGCTGAAGCAGGATCGTATGTGCTGCACTGAACTTTGGAGGGTTATAAGGTTAGAGCACAGCTCTGCAGCTTTACAAAGCCTCACATTCTCTGCTGTTTTTAGAAAATGCCTTGATCTGCCAGGGTGTTATTTTCATGTTTGCAAGTATCTATGTGATGTAGCGTTGGTTCCAGTTCTGAAAAGCGGATTTGACTCACTTGGATTCCTACTGCCCATTTAAAGGTTAAGTACACACACAATACTGTTTCTGGCACCTGTAAAAAGCTTTTTAGATGATGATTAGAGCAACACATTGGTTTCTATGCTGCATAAAGGATTATGATTTTCAGAAGGCTTTTTCCAGTTTAAACCAATGACAGGGTCCTAACACTGGGGATTTTTCTTTATATTTTTGATAGAATTTACAATCCCTTTAACAGATTCCCACAAAACTCTTGAGCTGAATGAAGAACCTTAAGATAAATGCACCCAAATAAATTACAGGAAGTAGAGTAACTGCACATTGTTTAGCACAAAGCATCTCTTTTAATGGTTCCTCCTACAGGCACCATCTGAACACCCCAGTTTAGCTCTGGCACAGGAAGGCCAGCCCTCAGTGCTCCCTCCTGCTCTGCCCGACCCCCTGCTCGCATTTTGCTATAAAACACCACACACCAGCCAGGACTTGGCCAGTAGAACTGATGTTGTCAGACACAGCTTTCAGATGAGTGAAGACTTTGTACCCTTGTGTGCATCAAACAATTCCATTCCATGCAAAGAAAGAAGGTGAATGAAAAGAATAGTCAGGATGCTCTGACTGAACACCTCCCAGTGCAGTAAAAATGGGTACAGAGCTCCTATTCACTGTCTGGAGCAGTCTGAGGAACAAGGCCAGATTTCATCTGTTATTAGAACTGCAGATAAAGGTTTTTTAAATCTGAATTTGTTATTATTTTTATACATACCCTTATACACAATAATTATTACTTACACTTGAAAGCCTTAGCCCTGTAACCTCCTCCTCAACTGTACCAGTTTAATTTCCAGCTCCTTATGTCCTGGAAGGACTGTGGGATCTGCAGTGCAGGGAATTAACAGCACAGCTCCACCAAGTGCTGGCACCAGCAGTCCCAAAGGCTCTCCAGGCCATGCCAGAGCCTACACAAATGGACATAAATGCCTGGGCATGAGTTAACAGCTCCTGAAATGCCTTGGTGACTGACAGCAGAAATGTTCATTTGGAACAAGAAGGGCTACTAGATGTGCATGAAGGGAAGAATTTACTTTGCGGAAAGACTATCAGTAGAGGCCACTAACCAAAAGGTGTTCTTTTGCCTATTGTAATGACTTTCAGTACAACACCCCCAAAGCTAACTTTTGGATTTAGCCATTGGTTTTATGCCTTCTTTATCGTTTGGAAATTTCATCCATATACATATGTATAGGTATCTATCTCCCTGCATTTATGCAGGATCACAAAGGCTCTACTTTAAGAATTGCAAATCCATTACTTTAGTGTTTACATGAACATGCTGAGCAACATTCTGTCACCATTCATTTCAGAAATACACTGGGTCAGTAGGTGAAGAGTAAAAAAATGAAGATAGGAGGAGAAGAAGAACAAAATCTTTCTTTTCATCGAGGTAAGAAAACCCAGCAGATGCTCAAAAGTATCGAACACCGACTCAGTAAAAAACCCAAAATATTCTGGGAGAGATGACGAAATACCTTATGGCACATATCTTTATTGCACCAAAATACAAGCTGAAAAGTAAAATACCAGTAGAAAAGCAACAGACACGTTAGATTTGTGCTTGGCTTACCTGTGTCCAGCCCCCAGCGAACCACTCCACCTTGCCCGCGCAGGGCCCATTGTTACAGGGAGTCGTCTCCGAGGGTCTGTTGTTGCCACAGCCCTCCAGGGGCAAACTGCTGACGTGGTTGGTCATGCAGACCACGGAGCGTGTGCGGATCCCGTCCCCGCACTCGGCCGAGCACTGCCAGAGAGACACAACACGGCCACTCGTGAGCCCCCAGCTGCACAGGGAAACGGCAAGGGACAGCCACCGAAGGTCTCTCATTTATGCAAAGTCAATTATTTGTACTCCTAATTCAGCTCTAGCAAATTGTCTTACAGTTTCATACTTCTGAAAACATTATAAGTGGTACCTGTCTTTACAGTCAAAAATGAAAAGATGAGCTAAGAAAGAAAACTCTCTGTTTATAGCTTTTTGTTAACCTTCTTACTTCTCCTTTCTCCTCCCTGTCTGTAAATTCTCCCAGTTTTCATTCTATTCATCTTTTTTCCCCCTAATTAGTAGCTCTGAGAATGGGTAATTTCACTAAGAGGCTTTTCAGACAGCAGTCCTGCTTCAGCCCTTGTTTTGCCCTCAGAGTTTCTCCTCCAAGCATTCAAGCTGTCAGCCAGGCTGACCTTACACTGGCTGAAAGGACAAGGGTAGAAGACTCTGAGGGCTGTGGCACTAGGTAAAGTACATCCTGGAACTTTTCCATATAACAAACTGACAGAGTAAAGTAGAAAAATATAAATTCTTTTGACAGGTCATTTCAAAAGATTCAGGTAAATCCTCAGTAAATAACTGTAACTATCACGAGTTATTGCCCAGCATGTTTCAACTCTAAGTTTTAAATTGGTTTTAGAAGAGGTGGCCATAGAAGCTTATGTCCATTCAATGTTGCTTTTTATGATATGACTTTCCAGTAACTAATGTTCACTATTCTCAAAGTTACACTGTTAAATTCTGAAAGCTCTTACTAAATAGTGATATGCAGATTTTTATGCCACCTATTCAAAGACAGTATGCACGTCATTCACAAATCACAGGATAAATTCCAATTATGCCCTTGGAGTTTGCTCTTTCATCTACTGAAGCAGGAAAGTCTCTGGTATTTCACAATCCTAAGCAGCATCAAACTACTGACATTTGAAAACCACAAACATGCCAAGGAAATGAAGTCTCATGTTTGACTGTCCCTTTGTTGCTTAATTATTTCTTGATCTTCCTTTTTGTTTTCTGTTAAAATGCATTTAGCATTCCATGTCTAAACCATTAACATAAAAGAAAAACCTATGTGCTGCTCACAGAAAGGCATGTATATAATGGAATTTAAACAGAGCAATTATATTACACATGCAAAGAAACCCACAAATATGTAATACATGAGAGAAGAAGATGCATTTGATTGGTATTTCAGATTTTATCTTTAACATACAATGTAATTAGGAGAAACTGTGTATTGCTTCCACAATGAGCACTGCATTCCTTGTGGATGAATACAACTCTGCATTAGAACATTTTTAAAATTTTATTGATTAGGAATGAGTAAAAAAACTTGTAATGAGACACAAAGTTGACCATTAACTTGATTTAGCTGCCATTGGTAACAGTGTCAGGGTTCATTTCCAATAGTTAACTGCAAAAGAGCAGATGCCATGACAACACCTCTGTTAACAAGACGACCAACCAAAGCAGTCACTCATCTTCTCCAGAGAGACCAGCACTGAGAGCACAATTGGTTGCAAAGTGCTCTTCACTGACTTGCCTGGAGGAACACTGGTTACTTGTGTGAAACATGTAGTCATGTTACACTTATTTCACAGATATAGAATAGAAAACCACTTTTCCTATCAGCAAGTTGATTTCTTTCACAAGATGTTCAAATAGAACAGCAAAGCTTTACTGAAATGGAATACCTAGAAAACCAAAGGAGTGATTCAACTCTTTAGAAGCAATTTTTCTAACAAAGTACAATTTTTGAAAAACCAGAAGTTCAGGTTTCTTCCTCCATCTGCAAGAGCAAGTAATTAAGCATTTCTCAAATGATGCCTAGAAGTAACATAATGAACCTTTTCTGTTGGTGATACACAACAAAATTTTCCACCTTCAAGCAGGTATGTAAAACAGTTTTACCTCCTCAGCAAACCAATTTCATGCTAATTTCATTTTTTTCAAGCTAAAGTGGCAAAATCTTGAAAATGCAAGAATAATGTAAATTGTGCTAGTGATGAACATTTTCCTGTTCACATAAACTACAACTAAACCACACCCATTTCAGACAGGCCACTCCCAGGTGAGTTGAGCCCCACACTGTGGCTCCCACCCAGACCTACTGTGAGGAAATCAATTCTGGGGCTGTTCCCATTCCAAGTGTGTTCAATTACATTAAGCAGAGAGAACTAATGCAGATACTCTGCAAATACTTTTCTTATTGCTAACTAATTTTCATTTGACAATCTAGTTTGCTTTTCTGCTTTGCAAACCAGAGCTGGGAACAAATTTAGTCTGTAAAGTCATCCAGAAAATCTCCCTAGTCTTATGTTTTAAATGATTATGTTATGAACTAGGCTTGCATATCAAATAACAGAGGAAATACCAAGTGGGAAGGTATAGGGTTGTTCCACTCTCTGCTGCAAGATTTTACTACAGATTAACTACCCTCTAAGGATTTACAAAGCAAACTCAAACCTGAATGTTTCGCATTATGTATTTGTTTTTTCATGTTTTTATCTCCTTTTCAGCAGAAATCTTCTCTGTGAAAATCACAGATTTCTAAAGTCCAAGGCAGGGAATAGGGAGTTGGATAATGAATCCTCTCCCCTTGGTTTTCACAACTGACACACCCACTACTTTCAATTTGGTGCCATTGATTTGTTGCATTAATACACAGTAACTGCCATAACCTAACATTGTGAAACATGAGGAACTTTCACAAGCTGCAACTTTATTCTGGTCCTATTATTAAAGATATTTTGTTTCACAGTCTTGTTTTAATTGGCACAAATTCCTCAGAAACCTCTGTCTGTGTTTTAAGGAGTCTGCCATTTTTCCTCTTCCTGAGGTCCTTCCCTCTTGAGTTCAATTTCAGAAGCTTTCCATACCCATTAAAAACTAAAAATAAAACCCCTCATTCAGGGCTCTGATAGTTGTCGGAAAACAACTGAGCAGCAGTCCAGGAAAATAAGGCAAGTTCCTGCAAACTTGGAAAACTCTAAGGGGAAGCCTGAATTTTTGTCACAGCTACAAGACAAGGGTAGAGCAAAAAAATCCCCTTTAGCAGTGCCAGTTCCCCTTCACTATTGTGCCAGCCCTACTCATTGCCCTCAAATGGGGCAGCACACCACAGGAAAGTGGCAGCAGGAATTCTCCAGAGAGCTTTCACACAGGCCTCAGTATCACTGCCAGCCTTAATTAAATTTTTAACTAACAATCAATTGAGTTTGAGTAAAACAACCCCATTTGTGCAGGATTTCTGTCTACTACACTGTTAACCTTCATCACCTTAATTATTTCCCACAGGATGGTAAAGACTTTTATCAATCATTCTCCTGATATTACTGTAAAAAACATCTATGTTTCAAATACATTTATAAAACTCCTCAGCATTATTTGACCTACTCCAAGAAAATCCATTTCAGAAGGGATTTTAGACAGATTATGTAACACTTGTTTTTCCAATAATACACTCAGAATTGTATTTCAGAAGATCACTTCTGCCACAGCTCCAAGACCAGGGCAGATTTAAAAAAGAACGTAAACCCACTGAGAGCTGCCTTGATTTCTTACAAAAGAAAAAAAAAATCAAAAAGGGAGCGTAGGAAGAAACACCTTTTTGCCCTGCATTTTCTGATCGCTAGATTTAGACCGTTTCCCTTTGCCTAGAGCAGGTGCCGCTCAGTCCGGCAGTGTCCCAAGGTGCCACCAGCACTGGAAGAGACTGCAGTGCCCGGCTCTGGGGAGCTGCCAGCCCTGCCCAGGGCCTGAGGGCACCAAGAGCACCCTGCAGGGCCCCGGCACAGCCTGCTCACGGCCCAGCTCTCCCTCAGCCTCTGCCCTGCTCCAGCACTCTTCCTCAGGAGGTGCCCTTTCCCAGCCACTGCACCTCACTGTCCTGGGCTCGCTGTGCAGCCCCAGCCCGGCCTGCCCCATTCCCACACTGTCCCCGGGTCCCTGGGCTGTGTCTGACTCTGAGCTAGAGAAGGAAACACGGATTTCTGCACACCTTGGCCACCCTTCTCTCAAACTCTCCTGGCTGTATGTTTCATCGCAAATTATGAAGTGAGTTACGTATTTATACATAAAGAATGCAACCCTTTTATTTCCATATGAATCTCACATGAAATCAATGAAAAAGGGTATTTTATCTTGTTTTCGTTTAATACTGAAACAAATAAACAGTGATAATAAAAAATAATGAACTCTTGCACAAGCTTAATGGTGATTTTTCTTTTTTCCCCAAGATTCAGGAGATCTTATGTCAAGTATCCAGATCTAAATAAAAAGCCGTGAAAGAATAGTGTAAGCTGTAATATTCATTGGTGGTTCCACATTTGACTGGTCAACAAACCCTCTTGAACCTTCTAGGAAATGTTTAGAACTGAGAGGAATAATATATTGATTTTTATGAAGTTGTCCCTTTACTACAGTTCTCTTGCAGAAGATTATTACAGAAGCATTGCTGTTACTCTTTTTAATGAAGAGTGAAATCCAGAGCATGTGTTTGGTTTGTTTTGATTACGTTCCCTGATGTGCAGCATTCTTTCTTTCTTCCCAAGGTTTTATTTTGGCCGCAGAATCTCATTAACATCTAAGAATTGTTTGTATTTTGGCTTCTTTTCTAAATAGGCTCTAAACATAAAATGAGAAACAAATGAACAGAGGAGATGGCAATGAGGAATAAACAAAAATGCGGAGGGGAATGCTCCAGTTAGCTGGAAGGAATCATTGGTGAGTCTCCCATTGCTGTAAATCAGAAGAACGCAGTTTCCTGTTCCTGACCCATAGGAGAAATAAACTTTCCAGCAATTAGAGCTGTCAAAAAATCAGTCAAGTGAAATGTTTGCAAGAATCTCATCTGCTCCCATCAATCCTATTTTGTTGCTAAGTTCAGTAAGGTTCACCAGATTTACTCTACTGATTAATGGACGCTGTTTGGTGGAACTCTGCTGCTTTAATGCAGTATGACATCTTTAGAGAATTATGAGACAGGAAGCAATCTTTCTACAAATGCACATAAAAATATCACAAAAGTTTGTCCAGACTCTCTATAGGCAACAGAGGTTAAAGATCATATAAAAGTCAAAGCCATGAAACTTAAGTTAATTGTCTTATTTATGCTCATGATAGAGCAATAAATGCAAAGACAGGCATAGACAAAGTAAGACCAACCAGTCTCACTTTGCTACTACAGACTTTTAACCTGTAATCTGTTCCAGTGAAATGGGTAAAAATTTCTGCTTCTCTCAGGATTGAGCCTGGGGCATATCAATAGATGGTGTTTAGACCAACCTCCCATACAAAGAACAGGAGTATATACTTTTCAGAAAAGAAGCGTTTGTTTCCCAGGGGTGAATTGCTTTCCCTCCTTCCCTTCCAGAGTGCACATGGTGGCCCACACTTCGTAAGCTTTGCAGGTCAAAGTGTTTGTGTGACATGGACTCAATGGACTCTGATAGCTGTTTATCAAAACACCACAACTCAAGAACTACACTGTCTTAGGAACATGAAGGGGTTTTTAACTGCATATATAAAAATTCAGTGTGTGCAGAAACCAACACCAAGGAGGTCAATGCCAAGGGGCAAAACAGGTGGCCCATAAAATACATAAATACATTGTGGGAAAACAAAACTGGAGAACATGGCAAGAAGGCAGCCAAGTGTTATTTACAGGGTAAAGCAACATACAGCCCACCCTGGGAAGGAAACACAACTCCTACACACAGACTTGTATGTGCTGTACAGATTTTTTAACTGCACATATGTAATATTGCTGAAGTGAAATTTTGGGAAAAGTAATGATATAATCATCTAGTTCCGAACCGCAGAAACTATTAACGATAATACAGGTAACTAGTGTGATTTCAGCATCAATTAAAACTTTGTGTGGTCTCAGTAAAATAAGAAAACACAAAATCTTTTCACTATTCCTAAATACGACCACGTTCTTTTCTTAAAACAGTGTTAAAGAATATATGTGTCAAATTCTGCACAAATAAGTGCAGAATATGTATTAACCACAGTTATCAAATCCTGAAATTGAACATTTGCTGCCAGCAAAGACAACTGTAGTTTTTATGTTGCTGTATTTTTCTCTTTATGTTTCACTGGTTCACCAAGGCTATTTTGTAATGGCCCATGCATCCCATCCATCCAGACAGGGAAGTCTGATCCATCCCTTGCTGAAAGAGGAAGTACGTGTCTAACCAATCTCTGACAGGCTTCTGGAAATCTCTACTTGCTACATGTGCAACTGCACACATGAAGTGTTTGCAAAGTGAGTTCAGAAAAGGCCTTCTCTTCCAGCTGTAACTAAGTTTGAACTCAACCATTTCAAAGTTCCACAAGTTATGATAAGTTCTTTTGCCTCTTATTTCTAAGCACGGCTGAAATGTCAAAATACAATGGGAAAGACTGTTCTGTGGTATTTCCAGCTGGGACTTGAAGTAGGCATGTAATAAATCTCACAAAGAAGGTCTGTTCTTGTGAGATTTCCACCACAGTTTTGCAGACTCAAGAGGTTTGAACAAGCTTTTTTAAAGCATTTGAACTTTTGGCTGCTTATCTGAACCATTTGTGGCTGCCCATCGCTGATCTATGCTTATTGCTGAAGTGTGGCTTGGCTTCAAGTACTTTTTAAGGAATTGTTTGGGGAAATGACACATGCAAAGCCTATACATCTGGGAATGACCATTTCTATGCCATGACAGAATTCTTTTCTTGTCTTTCAACAGAAACACACTCCTCTACAAAGAGAAATTTCTGCTCCTAAGAGGCAGCCCTTTCAAGGCACAGGAGGACAGCTGATGGCCAAGAGCCTGACTGTGCAAAGCTGTTCACTGCTGCTGCACTTCACTGCCTGCACTGCAATCACTGCCCCTCAGCGTCTCAACATCCCAGTTATGAGGTATGTGTGAATCTTAGGACATCCTGCATGTTCCACCTCAAATCTGCCTTTTTCCTGAAATAAGCTGTTTCTTACATCCTCTTTGTGAATCAAGCTCCAAACCCACTCCTGGCAGAAGTGATGGTGACTAATGCCAACTACAGTAGCAAGCATTTGGAAGAAATTAATCTGTGCACTTACATAAACTGAGAAGGTAACAAAATCCATTCTTTACTCTCCAGCCCTAAAAAGTTTGTGGTAAGAAAAAAACTCCAACATTTTCCACATTACCTGCTTCACTTCTACGTCTCATTTAACACGTACAAATAAGCTTAATAACATTCTACAGTTATAACCTTCAGCTCAAAAGCTGCTTTTAATTCTGCAGAGGACTAAATATCAGTGTAGAATAATGAAGAGAATGGTGCTAGAGTTTTCACTGCAATGTCTGTGCTTTATGTGGTGGAACTGCACTGGGTGATAGCAGCTGGGCCAAATGATGTCTTTGAGGGTAGAATGGATTTAACAGCACTGTACAAAGAACAAATTTACAAGGGAAAAAAAAAAAAAAAAAAAAAAAAAAAAAAGCCGGGGGGGGAAAAAAGCACTTCCATTTCTGTACAGCAAAATCTTTGCCCTTTGCACTAATACCTCTGCTTCTCCTGGTATCATTCTGTCCATGCAAGAGCATACAGTGGAAAAAAAAGTTGTGACACAGATCTAATAATCTATATTTTTGTTTTCTTTATAAAATCTACTTGAGTTGTCTAGGGGCTGAAAGTTTTGCAGACCTTGTAGCAAGAGTCTGATCAGCCTCTTTCAAGTTCTGTGACATAGCAGGTACCTGCCCTACTCGTGAAGTCCCTGCTCCATCTTGGCATCTAAACCACGTGGAAAATCTTCTGAGTGTCCAACTCAAGCCCAGCCTATGAGCCTGACATTGCTGCCTTTCAGAGGTACTATCACAAAGTGATCTAAACAGTGAAATCATGAAGTTACGAATGTAATCTTACCACTTCACTGATAAATTATGTTATTTGTCTGCCAAAGCAAAGGCAGATAAAACTGGGATTTTACAAACCGAAGGCTGAACTTGCCTACAGATGAAACTGATACGCAAGCATCCACAAGAGGGACCAAAGTACCAGGCTTTTCTCAGCCCATGTTTGCAAGCCTCTTAATGAAAGCATATAAATATCACCACTGAGCAACAGCTCTGAGCCCAACCACAAAACAAGTTAAATCACCAATGGTTTTATTGTTTTCATGCAGAGAATCTGACTCATGGGAAGAAAATTAACCCCGACATTCACATTCACAAAATGTAAGAGCCTGAATCAAGCCTGCCTGAGTTTATGAATTTCTTCCCCTCTTTTCACACCTATGAGATAATTGGTTTATGGATTGAATTTAAACCCAGACATCAGGCCTCAAATCTGTATACCTTAAAAAAACAGCGGGGAAACTTTTAAGAGTCTGAATCTTGAGACTCAGCACTAAGCAAGGAAGAATAATAAATCTCAGCACACTCAATATTTTGGAAAGATCAGACTCAGGGCCAATTCTAAGTCTGGACATTTGGCCATGTACCCACAGGCTTGCCCCTTCTATGCATTCTTGTATCTTAACACAAACTCAAGAAGCCCTTGGGAACATTAGTTTTTTGTTTGCTTTTGCCTGTTTAAAAGACCAAGAATAAACATGGAAAATGAGATTACTCCTTGTATGGCTGTACAGATGTATATTTTTTAAACTCTGAAGCTCTTGTTTTAGAAGGTTTGGCAGGATAAAGATATTGAGAAGCCTTACCCTGTCACTCCATTCTGTAAGGAACCAGCTCTTGGCACAGGGGCCCATGTCGCAGTTCTCGATGTCATTTGGCCGCAGCTTCATGTTACATTCCTCATCATCAACAACGTCCCCAAGGTTGCTGACACACTTCACGTCCCGAGTCCTCTGCCCCACTCCACAAGGCACTGAACACTGTGACAAAAGGGAGGCTGCATCAGGACTCCGTGCAAGGACTGCAGTGGTTTCCCAGGGAGCTGGGGCCATAGTTAATTCATTCCTGCTAAGACATCTTTCTGGTTAGGAAACTGACAGTCATAGTCAAGTAGGGATTTACTGAACTCACATTTCCCTTATTTCCAAGGCTTTTAATATTCCACTTGTGTTAACCAAAACCAAATTAATGTTTGATTAGTGATACCTGGAAGAAAATTTTTTATTCTTTCTGAGGCATTCTGCCCCAAATGAATGGATCCTACTTACTGAGGTCCACTCTGTCCTGATCTGCCACTCGCTGCAGATCTTGAGCTGGCAGGTGCTGGTTGTGTCGGGTTTCTCCAGGTGCTGGCAGCGGTACTGCTGCACTGTCAGCGTGCGGTTGGCGTAGATCTGCCGGCACAGGATCTGCCGGTGCTGCATTCCCAGCCCGCAGGTTTTGCTGCACTCAGACCACTCCCCTATATCCCAGCTGAAGAGAACAAAAAGGGTATCTTAGTCCCACAAAGAACTCTCTAACACTGATCTTAACAGAACTGGAATGACATGATTCTGATGCTGGCACAGAATCCTATAAAATGGCACTTCAGCCTCTGTGTGTACAACGATCCCTTCACGTGTTTACACTCTGCAGCCCTCCTGCAGAGGCTGGATAATGAGCATGGACACAGATTGCACAGTTCATGGTCTCCAAACATATCTCAAAACGTTACTTAAATCTGTAATAGCTGCTTGGTTTTTAAAAGAATTTGTCTATAATATATATTACTGCTCTGACGACACTTCCTCAAAAGTTGAGGATGTGCTGCATAAAATTTTTTCCGCAGCAAAGCCTCTTAAAAAGACCACTGACACAAAAATCACCAAAATGTATCCAGGGATTCATTCATCAGTAAAACTGAAACAGTAAATGATAAGCAATAAACAAATGTCATTAACTTGAGAGACTGAAAAAATCTCTAGATATATCTTTCTCATTCCAAAATTTCACTGTATTATTTTAGTCACCTTTGTATAAACACATCATTTTCAATTTTTTTCTTTACAAGCATGCAGACGGACACACACCTAAAGGAAGTATCTGAACTGTTAACACGTTTTATTTCAGAACTCTTGTGGACAGCAAGCAAAATCTCTGCATTTAAATATTTACATTTCTTTGTTTATACTCTATATTATCCTGAATGAATGTGAGTTGTTAGAATAAAAAGGTGAGGAGAATGCTTTTGGTGAGAGAAGCCATCTCCAGGTAAATGACATCAGAAGTTCCTGAGTATCTAATATGCACTAGGAAATAATAACTCATTAGAGAGTCACCTCTGAGCCTGTAAGGGCACATACATCATTAGAAACTTCCCTGGGATAAGGAGTGACCACTTGCTGCCCAGTAGAGAACTGAGAGTATAACCATAAGAGAGATGGAAAACTGACAAAACAAAGTTGCTCTAAAGGCAACTGGGTTTAACCCTTTTCTCTTCCTGGCATACACCCTGAAGGAACTGTCCTTTTGGTTGTTTTGTCAATTTTTATTTCTATTTTTAATTTTTGAGTGCTTCAAACAAGTTCTCAGCCAATTGCAATTCGCAGTCTCCCAACAGCAAGTGTGATTCAGAAGGAAAGCACACCCGAGCTGGTTGTATCAGTGTGCTGGAGACAAGGACCACCACCTCAGAGCCCAGTCTTGGAGCCAAGGAACTGCTCAATTCAGGGAAAAGTGGTGAATGAAAGGGGGCTGTTGTGAGCACTATCTCATCTTTAAACAATGACAGTATGGCCACTACAGCACACTGCTCTCTTGTGGAGTGGCAGAGCCTCTTCTTGCACACAGGCAATATGCAGAAGGCTCCCGCTAGAAAACTGTACCCACAGAGAGCACACAGAGCGTGTCTGCCTGAACAGTCACACACATTTTGACAAACTGCTACACCTACTCATCCCCAGGTTTCCTTTTGTCTACTCTGCATGCTACTGCCTCCTGTGAAGGTGAAGAAGGCCACCAACAACTACAGGAAAAAAATCCACTATAACAAATTTACAAGTGCACTGTTCAGTGCACTGTATTTAGAAGCTCAAACTGCTTTCCTACTTAGAACAGCCTCTTTGACATGCAAGATCTCAATGATATTGCTTATTTCACTTGACTTAAATGACAGTATCTTACAAAGCAGGGCATGGGAAGAGGTTGCAGGCCTCCTCTTCTGGAATGGGTTTGGTGCTGCTGTCACAGTAACCCTCGGGCACCTCCTCGTGAGTGATTCTGTTGACGCAGTGGAAAATTGGGTACTGTGATCCTGAAATTAAACAGACAATTAGGCAAAGAATTGCCAAAGACTCTGCAGCAATAACAGCAGCATCCAACATTGATGCAGAAAAGAAAAGTGTAACCTGACAACAGGAAACACAGACAAAGGTTTTATCCAAAATTTCCAAATGTAAGCGCTGACAGGACGCGGTGGCACTTCCCACACTGTCCGAATTCCAGCAGATCTATTTGCTCAGTCATCTTAAATGGAAATCTAGGACAAGAGCTGGTGGCAGTTCTCATGGGAAGCATTTTCACTTTGTAAAAAAAAGGTAACAGTCTTTTCTCTAAAGCTGAAGTTTTACCAGAGTGCTTTGAAATCTCACAGGTTTTCATCAAAACTGCTAATTTAGCCTCCCTTTTCCTTAGGTAGTACAAAAATAACTTCTTTTTTTCTTCTTGCAACTTGGAATTTCCTACTGTTATTTAACTTTGGTGGATCATAAAAAAAATATTAAAAACCATCATCTATATTTTTGCATGAAGAAATGAAGTAGAAGACAATGGAAAACACAGAGGAAAGAAAAAAAGCAGAAACTGTCCTATACCGAATGATGCAAAATGAAAACAAAGCCTTAAATAGTACAGATTTTTCTTGATTTTTCCACTCCCTTCTTTGTCAGCCTGTATAACCTAGTTTGGCTTGAAATGCCTTAGGGCCATCAGGGACTCATGGGCATCTCACACCAAGATCACAAGAAATGTTCACACAGTCTCAACAGTCTCAGGATCCGGCTCTCTAGATCCAGGATTTTTGAATTTCACAATCAGAACATGCACACATTCTTCATATAATGGGAAATGAGATACTTATTTTTGGCAGTTCTGCTGCTACATTTCCTGGAGTAAATCAGAGGCTGAAATTAATTTTTTTAATTTTGATTTTTTTTTCTTAAGTCCTACAGTTTTGCTGTCTTCCTTTTGACTCAGATTTCATTAGTACCACTGCCAAGAGTGACCAGATCTCTGCAGAAAGGACAGGAATTATGTGCCAATGTCGATAAAGGCCATGGCATGAACAACCAAGATTTCTATGATGGAAAGGAAGAATACATTTACCCTGATGTGCTCCTGCAACTGCACCATAAATTACCTGATATGGATACTAAAATTCACCCTGAATATTCAGTCACTCAGTAGTTGATACAGACTGATTGCTGCTAGCCAATAATCAGACACAATTATGGATTCTGCCTATATGACTTGTAGGAAAAGCACAACCAAATGCCAACCAAAATATTTTTCTCCACAAAAGGGCTGACTTCAAGAAGTCTGCATTTTACTGGTTGTATTTTAGCTCTAGTGCTTTTGCAGTAATTTCTCCAAGGAGAAATGTTTTTTTTTTTTTTTTTTTTTTTTTTTTTGTTTTTTTTTTTTTTTTTTTTTTTTTTTTTTTACATGAGAAGCAATTTTGATTGCTATCAATATGCTGGATTTTCTCAGCTCTGTCTGTAGCTATAACATGGACACTCATCTGGCCTTGGACCAAATTCATGAAGAGTTCTCTCAAACTAATTAAGAAGCAAATGTTCTACATGTATACGAACTGGTGACAGTCAGCTGAGTTCCCACACTGATACATGTTTATTTTAAACCTCTGCAGTGTTATGGGTATGGTGGTGGGTGGATATGCACAGTACAAAAGATTTCACTTTTACCATCACAAAAACCTATTCTTCCAAGTAATTGCTCGTGTTCTGCATTATTGAATCTGTGATCATTGTGAATGTCTGGCAGCAAAGCTTAATATTTACAGCATATGCAAGCAGTGTATGCAGCACTTCCCAAAAGCTCACCAGGCCCTTTCCATCCCTTTTCCTCCCCACTTCTTCCCTGTTAAAACATCAGATTTGAAACACCCAATGAGACAAAGATGTCTGATGAAATGTCTGTGAAACCTTCCCATGAAGATCAGAAAACTGTTGACAAAGACACAAAAAGCACAGTGGGTGGATCTGACAAAGCTGGAGAGGCAAAAGGGAATGGTAAAGAATGCCAAAGAATGTTGAGGAAAGCAGCTGTCTATCAAGGGTATGGGAGAGAGCAGCTTGCCATAAATGCTGAAATATTTCCTTTCAGGGGCAAATGTCGTATCTTTCCTTATAAATTCCGTGCTTTCTATTTTTAATTTTGCTGTTTCTACTGATGTAAATGTAAGTGCAGGTAATAGTAGTGAAATGACTTTTGGCTGTAAGAGAACAGAAAACAGTAGGTCTAACGGTGTTTTGTGCATACAAAAAAGCATTTACCTTTCCCACATGTCGTAGTGCACTCAGTTTTTCCAACCTGTTTCCAGTTGTGTTCTCGGTTTTGTCTTGGTGGTTGCATAGCAGGCACCTGGTTTTCTGGCTGATGAGAAGGAAATCTTCCTGGCTGAATAACTGGAAAAGTTCCAGTTGCCTGTCCAGTGAGAATGTCCGTCTCTCTATGCAAATCCTCATCCTCACGACTTGTACTTTCTGGCATTCCTAACTGACCATTCAGTGGCTCCCCTGATGAAGGACAATAATAGAAAAGTGAAATAATGAGCCTCACATGAAAATATTAGTCTGTGTTATGATTCTCTAATAATCAGAACTGGAGAATCACTAAACTTGGAAGAAGCTTCAATCTGCTATGTAGGGACTGCCTAACAGTGACCTGCAAAGACTGTGTTGTTTTAAACCAAGATAACCAAGCCTGAGCCAGCATGTACATTAAAAACTAAAACCTGAAGAATCTCCAAAGACAACGCAGAGTTAATGCACCCAGTGTCAAAATTTCCCAAAGCATTTTTGTTTTGTTCCATGCTCTGCATTCTGTGCCTCCCCATGTCACAGCACAGCCGCTCCTCGTTATGAACATACCAAACACTCAGAGATTTCTCAAAGCATCTCACGAACATTAAAACGAGGACCAAATTCACTTGCAGAATTTCTCCTGCCCTTCAGAACTCCCTAGGAGTACACAGGGCACATACCCTCAGCTCAGGCAGGAGCTGCCCAGATTCTTGTCTGGGAAGAGAACATAGTTCTGTTTGATCCTCTCCAGTTGCAAGAAGAAAGGGGAACTGTGGAGGGTTATTTTAAATGATTTCCAAAATAAAAAGACTCTGAAAAGAAAGATCATATTCTATTTCCATTCAGAGACATGGTTACAACACTCCTACTCAAAGTAGTAATATTCCCAGCTAAAGCATAATAAACCCTGCCAGTTTTAATTCACTGGAGTTTTACCAAATTTATGCTGAGTTCTCATTCAACACGAAATTCTGGGCCTCTCCCAGATCAATGGCAGCATTTACACTGAATTCATTGGTATTAATTTCTCCATTAGTTTATTAAGTAACAAAATGTGTTTGATAAAAGGAAATGGTGGCATTTTACCTGGCCTCCTGTGAGCAATCAACTGAGGACTAATGACATTGTCTCCTGGAATGATATATTCATAATGTATACCCGGGTTAGGCTGCTGATGTATCATCTAAAAAGAAAACCAGTCATACATTCATTGAGTTCTTCCACTTCTTATGCTACTAATACTTCAATATCAACTTGAACTGATCAGCTACATAACATCATTTATCACTGGTTGGGATAGAAGTAGTGGTTAATGGCTGTCTCCAAAAAATGCAAGAAGAAGAAAATACAAGTTACTGTTTGCAAAGAAGAAAATACAAGTTCCTGTGTCTGCAAATTGAGCTAGCTTACAAAGGCAGAGAAACTGCTTGTCTAAATCTTCTTTGAAAACCCTAAGACTGCCACACTTGGAGCCAAGATGTGCTGTGGGCTGTGCCAGCCATGGCCTCCCACCTCAGCAACAGGAGGAACAGGGGCTCACAACAGTCCTTAGCAGCAGAAGAGATGGTCCTAAGGTCATCAAAACACTCTCAGATAGCAGAGACTCGACAGACACCGGAGGTAACAAAAGCAAAGTAGAAACAAAGCAGAAACCACCCCCTCAACGCCCAACCCTACACATGCAGCCTCTGCTGTGGTTTTAAAGGTTCCCCAGTGGCTGGAGGGGAGCACCTGCAGACAGCACACGTGTTACTCTGCAGCCACCTGCTCCTTCCAGCACCCTGCAGCTCCCTCAGCACTCCATGGAGCCCCCACAGCCCACTGGCTCAGACTGGGCTGTCCTGGTGCCCTCTCCATGAGCACTGCTCAGCAAAGGTCAGGAGCAGATCCCAAAGCCCATGGACTTGCTGCAGCAGCTGAAGATCACCCGCAGCCCTCCTGCATCCCTCCACATTCATTCTCAACTGAACAAAGATGCAACACAAGTGCAGCCACACTGCCACTGCCTCACAGCAAAGCACAACTCTACCAACGTGTTCTTTACGTAACACAGGCAGGAACCAGAAGGTTTTCTCCTTTAAATGTGAACTGAAGCTCAGGGTTTTCAGAGCGCTGCTGCACAAGCCCAGGTGAGCGGACAGGAGCATGACTCTGACAGTCACTGTTACTCTGCGTGTGCTTGTTTACACAGCTGGGCACAATAGGACCTGAGAAAGATTAGGACAGCTTTTTTAAACTGTCAGCAGCACACTCCATTCCCAGTGACTCCTACTGCATTGCTGCTCTGAGCCTCAGCATACCCACACTCCAAATGCAGGGTGTCATGAGCTGCTGTTTCACCACTTTAGCTCTCATTATTTCAGTACTGCTCCAACTGACACTTGTGTTTTAGCCTGAATCTGTGGAGATTAGTCTGACAGAAGCCTCAGACTATACTCAAAGTACCTTTTAAAACCAAACCAAATCAAACCAGAACACAAACAAAAACCCAAAACAACAAGCCCACAAGCAAACACCAGAGCTTGCTCTGGCTCTTTGGTTCTCACAATCCATGGACCTAAAAGTAAAACATGCTGCTATCCTAATGGCTCAGTGACCCAGCAGAGCACAACTAACGCTCCAAGGCTTCACTAAATTCACATCTATTAATACCAACTAGGGATTCAGACTTTTGTTTAAACTTATGTCAAAATCACTCTTTCCTTGCCAAATATAATAGCTGCTCCTCTAAATGCTACTCCTCAGAGAGCTTTCACTTTTCTGAACCATCTAATAATGCACTGCCTGCAGGTTTTTTTTTTTTTTTGTAAGGTTGGGTCCTTCCAATGTCACTTTCTTATCCAAAAAACACACCCTCTTTGTGGTCCTGAGAGAACCAAGAGCTGTGAACTGGCTTCAGCAGTAGAACCAGCAGTACACTTCCCCTTCCAGAACCAGGACCCTGTTCTTTAGATGGTTCCAGGAACAACTCCCCCGTGGTTTCCATGTGATGGTTTTCCCATCACATTTCTCAAAACAACTGACAGGCATGTTTTAGAGGGAGCTTAACTGATGAGGTCCCTAATTAGTATATTGTTCCAGCTTTCCTGCAGGAAAAGACCTGAAATGATAGTTTTGCTTTGAGTTAGTGGACCTAAGTCTTCGTAGCAATGTATACTTCAGACTTGGACAGAAATTGTATCTCTTTTTCTTATTACTTATAACCTCCTGTAAATCAGAAAGCTTTTTCCTCTACATTTCAGAGTGGAAGAAAGGCAGCATGATCTCAGGAAAACAGAACAGAAAACCATTTGGCGTCCCCATCTGCAAATCTCTTCATTTTTCTACACAGAGCATAAAGACCATGAGTATGGGTGAATGGAGAATTACAAGACTCAGGCACTGTAAGTCTGAAAAAAGACATCTGTATCTGCTTGGCTGCACATTGCAAACCCGGGAGAGAGGCTGTGTCATATTGAGCACTGATTTCCTTCCATCTAGCACTATCCACCTTTATCTTGCCATACTATATTAAAAAGAGACTAAACTATCATCTTATCTGAATTGTAGTATTCCTCCTATCAACCAGAAACATCTCAGGTGAGAGTCCAGACAAATCAGAAGTGGCAATCCACAGCAGCAGCTACAGTAAAGCTGGTAAAGCTACGCCCATCATGGCAGCTTTTTACAGTCTCTAAGCCCAAACTGAAACATTACAATATCAAACATCAAAACAAGCATCAAACAACATCAAAACTTGAAGCTTTTTTATTATATGACTTTGGAAATATCTGTTTAATCCACTTCCTGACCCTCTTCTCTCTGGGTCATTACGTACTAGGCATTAATTGGCTAAAAATGAAAACTCAGGGCCAAGCCTCAACTCACAAGCCCTGTAACTGCACAATGACACGAACATCTGAAAAACAGAGTCTGGCATTGCACAGTTTAGGAGCCCAGCTGTTTATTTTTCCAGGCTTTTCCCAGTCATACATTACAATCAATTGGAAAAGAAGTTTGGATCAGTTGGACTAGATGATCTTAGAGGTCTTTTTCAACCTTAATGATTCTAGTGTTAGCGTAATTATTACATTTCTTTATTAGACACCATGCAGATGGGGAATAACTTTGCAAGCATCTAACTTTTCCCAGATTAGTAATCAGGGTAGTTACTAATAATTTTTCTGTGAAATTATCCAGCACACTCACTTTTCCACCCCATATTGCACTCAAGGACAAAAAAGCCACAGCTGGATGAAAGAAACATATATTCAGTTAATGCAGTTTTTTCAAGAAATGGATTTTACTGTGTGGGAGTGTATAATCTCAGAACACTCCATTTATCTTGGAAGAAGTTGTAATCAATTCCAGTTATATTTTTTCAGTATGATGAACTAAAAACCCATCCCATTTGAAGTAAAAAGCTTTCTCAATATGATTTCTTCCTCTTAAAAACGATTTGTCTTCTCTCTTCCTTTCTCAAACAGCCATTATCTATGGTCTCCTATCACAGCTTTGTATTAAGACTGCCCTGCTCCAAATCCTACATTCTACAGGTTTATGGACTTGTTTCTTATAAAGGAAAGTGAGATGGTGAGAGGCCTTGTCTGGCTTAAGCATTTGCTTCTTCACTGTAAAACTGAACTACACCAAATTTGTTTCAATAGGAAAGTATCCAGAAAAAACCCAGTTCACAAAAGAAAAGCCCTGGACATTTGTATGCCTTATTTCTACTTTACTGAACAAGTTCAATTGGTTCTACTGCATCAGTCAAGTCTGAGAGAAAAAGGCTTGATTTAGATTTCCTAAGATCCGGAGCAAAATGAATACCACACCAAACAAGCGTAAAATATCAAAAGCAACATTTCAAAACTACAGCAACAAAGCGTTGGTACTGAATACCATTTTAGTGTTGCATGTTAACAACAAACTGAACAATTTCCTTTCCATCAGGAAGAATGACTGAAATACTAACTCACATAGACATCAAGGACTTCGTTTGTTGGCCCATCAGCTAAGAAGGACTCCCCTGCAGTGCTGGAGATCTCATTGGGGCGTCTGTAAGTGAACATTGTCCCTCCACCTTCGTACCTGCCCGGGCGGTCGATGGCCCAGTTGCCGTTGATGATGGAGCGTCCCGAGCGGCTCCGCAGGGCTGCAGGGACACAAACACAGGGAACTGGTCAGAGGAGAGCACCTTCCTACACTGCTGCCAGTCAGCTCCCCACAGCTGCACAGGACACTTGCCTGAGGCCAGGGAACAAGGCTGGTGAAAAGAGCAGGGTTATATTAGTAGTTGTGGGGGAAAAATCTCAGCAAATCGAACACAAACCAATCTTAGAAAACTGTCTCAATGCTTTGTACGGTTATGCTGTAGGAAAAAAAGAAAAATCAAAGACAGCTTGGAAACACTTTCCAACAGTTTTTCCCAGGTGGCCACGTGACTCTCAGCCAGCCAGCAGCACACACAACACACATGGATGCCAAGGAAGTGGTTTTCCTACACTTTTTTCCCCTCGCATGGACTATTTTGTGATTTTGGCAGAACAAAACACCAAGTGAGCTGCAGAAAACCAGCATTACACATTGTGGAAGGAACAAACAATGTAGGGGCACATGAGTACCCTGAGCTGCCAAATGTCCCTGTTACTCCTTATGAAGTCCTCTGGCTGGATATCCACTTCCTTTTCAGAACAGGACTTTTTTTGTCAGAACATTTGCTGAGTTTTGACCTGCAGCACTGCTTGGAGTGCTGAGCATCCTGAAAATGCCAGTAGGATTTCTTGCATAAAAATAAAAGTTACTTGAAAATCAGGTGCTAGCCAGGGATTGATAAAATATGGATTCAGTATCCTGCTGGCAGTGCATTCCCTTTGTTATTATGGTCAAGTCAGTAGTTTGGTGACACAGGAGCCTCTGTTCCTTCTTGTTCCTACTTTTTTTATCTGTCTATGTGATTATAATTTTCAGTCCCTAAGGTTAGAAATTCCTGCCATATATATGTGCAGGATATATTACAATATTACAGTTTCATTCTTTAAAAAATATATATATATTGAGGCTGAAACCCTATCAGACATTGCTGAAGTACACAGGAATGACACAACCCTTTCTCTAAAGGCTCTACTCATAGATTTTCAATTTTATTAGAAAGAATTTGCTTTTAAATAAAAACTTTAGAAGAGACAACAAAATCTAGTAATACCTTTGGCTCTATGTTACTTGGTAATTTACTTCTTAAAATCCAAATTCAAGGTACAAGCTTTGAACTTAAAAAAAGTAACTGGTCAAGGGACCAGTTACTCCAGAGACTGCTGCTTCTTTGGCCTGTCTCAACAATGGTGATACTCAGTTAAAAAGCTCTCAGCATGATACACAACTATTTATGCTACTAGGAAAAACTTACATGCATGGCCCAAATGATGGGAAATTAAATTTATGCCACTAATTCCAAAGTAATACACATTAGAGACAAAACTTTTATTCTTTGTACCTATTCCAGACATCTGAATTAACTTAACTAATCAATCGAAGCAGTCTTTCTGCTTTGCTGCAGGACTCAGAACACAATGTCCCAGAAGGAGGGACACTGACACTCCCTTGTCTTGTTAGTTTGCAAAATTCAAAATCTTTTGACTTGGAGGGGTTGCTTCTTCATCTAACTATTTATAAGTTTTTTAATATTGATGAAATATTTTTATAAAAGCAAAAATGTCCATGAATTTCATGGCTTTGGATCAGACCCTGTAAATGTATTCACACATTTTGAACTTTTATTTTACTTAATGCTATGTGTTTTTCTCGAGTGCTGCCAAAAATCCACTTGCTTCCAAGGTCTCATTTACTGACTCACCAACAAAACAATCTCTATACTGTGGCATTATTATGGAAAAATATTTTATACAATATGAGCCATGGAAATGGCCTCATCATTCCTCATATCGTGCTGAGAGGAAAAATTACAGCTCAAAAAATATTGCATACAGGTTAAATAGGAAATCCAGTCACATTATTTGCTTGCTATTTATACACTATTTATGCTTTTTTACTTTTTAATTCAAACAACTATGGATTAAACACTTCTGCAAAATGTATTGGAGACTGATTTTACATCAGTTTATTAATGTGGAACATTTCCTCAACTTTATGATCTAAGTATTTTTTTCTTAGATTGATGCTAAATAAATAAGATAAATGAATCATCAAGAGCTCAAGAAAAGAAAGCTGGCTAAGATTAAATTGTTATTAATAATCAAGCTGTGGAAAGATGGCTGGCTGAAAAACTGAGTACACATTAAACTTTCATTTCAAATCCATCATATGACAGATTTGAAAGAGGCCTCTCTATAAAAAGGGAAAATGTGCCTCTTTTATGTTTTGATCACTCTGCATCCACCACCTCAACTCTGTCCCCTGAAGAATTTTTATGGTGCTAATATTTTTAACCAAAGCATGAAAGATTTTGAGAAGCTTTACCATTAATTCCTCATGAGGAATTCCTCATACAGGCTGCAGCTCATTTAATCTATCTTTCATCTCGGAAACGGCTTTTAACTAAAACTGTGTTGTTTACAGTGGCCTTCAAAAATGTTTTGCACTAGTGATACAGAGTATTTCAGGATACAAATTCTGATTAACTTCTCCATATTAGCAGATTGATACATATTTTAAGTGTCTTGCTGAATGACTCCTATTTTTTAACCATATCTGAAGAGAAATATTTTAGGTAGGTGTTGTACCTCACTATTTGCAGTACATTTCCACCCAAAACAGGCACAGTACCAAAAAAAGAAATGAAACTCCTTAAATCTGGCAACAGCACTAATATGCAGAGTAATACAGTGTATTCCTCTGTCCTAAGGCTTTTCTGTGTGGGAGAAGAGTGTCCTAAGTCCTACTTAATTGCTTTCCAAGCCCTAATAATGCTGCAGGCAGACAGAATTGCAGTTCTTTCCCACATCCATGAAGTGTCTCTCATTCGGTCCTGACCCACAGCCAATGAAGCAGGGAGCAGATCCTCTCTCTGGGAAGAGGCTGCAGCCCTGCAACTGTGGCCACTGGGAATCCAGGGCAGGGCTTGGCTGCTGAAAGTCCACTGCAAATGTCTCACTGGTGATTTCATCCCGGGAACCTTGAGAAGGTTCACTCAAGGTGCAAGTCAGAGATTGAAAAGGCATCATCAGATGTTCTTTGATAAAGGTCCTCAACAAAGGCACCTCAAACAGGTTAGTGGGTGAGATGGATGGGGCTCTCAGCTGAATTTGCTCTGAAGCTGCCAGTTGAAAACCAAAGCATCTTACAGGCAAAGTGCAGCAACTATCTTATTTTTACAGCATAGACACATCTTTCACTTGACACATCACATTTGAAGCATTTCCTTTGTGTTTCATTTTAACAAGTTTTTTAAAATTTAATCCTGTTGCTGTTTAAGTTGAATTAAAGTACAAGAATGTCTTGGCCATACTAGCTTTCTATAGAAACAGCAACACTTTCCCAGCGCCTTTAAAAAAAGTGCCCAGATACAGCTACAGTAAATAACCAGACTACTTCCGAGTGACCACTTTGATGAAAGAAGTGAAAGAAACATGCAACTTCTCCTGTTTATCTTTCCTGCACAAAAACACCTTCTATGGAGTTTTCAGAGAAATCTAAAATATTCACATACTGCATTATAAAAATCAGTGCAGGGTGGTGCATCCTGTACAAGTAAACCCCACAGAAAGCCCTTGGGGACATGTCCTGTGAGGTAAGCCATGGTACAAACCACATATGGGATGTAACAGGAGGAAAGTAACGGGAAGAGAAACTTGGAAGGAAGGGGCTTGTTGGAAAATGAAAAGTCCAGCAAATGCCCTGAGCTGGCCTTTAACTCTGAGCAGCCAGACCTCCAGCCTGCTCACCAGCTGCCACACCAGGGCAACTCCTAAAACCAGGGGCTACTTCTGAATGCACACAGATTGTAAAACTCTCTTCTCCAAAAGGACTTGAAGACAACTTCAGACATTAAAAAAAAAAAAAAAAAAAACCAAAAACAAAAACATTAAAAATTTCAAAGAAACTACTCAGTGTCACAGAACACAGCCCGCCTCCATGCCTGTCAGTCTTGCAGATGGAATACACAATACCTCTTAGGTCACTAAAGAGGGAGCACATGGGCCACAGTCTAGAAATACTTTCAGTCACAGCACACAGCTCCGAGGCAACTTTAAAGTACCTCTGCATAACGAGGAAAAAAAAAAAGCCAAATGCCTAGAAACTCCATAATAAACAGTTTTAAAATAATGAAATATTCAGTAGTTCAAGTGTATTCTCTGAAAAAAATTCTTTCCAGAAGCATAGATATTTGCTGATTATTAGAACACACCTCAGTTACATAATATTCAGGAGAAATTTGGCACACTTGTCATGAACTGAATTATCTATTATTTGCCTCTGATTTTTTCAATTCAAACTCCTACTGAGGCAATGGCAGAGCTCCCACAAGACTCTGATCTTAATTCAAGAAATACGAGTAGGGCTAAGATCTCATGATCAGCAAGAGTCAAATGATTTAAACAACCTGATCCTAGAAACCCCTTATTTCAGAGCCAACGGAGGATATTAGAAAATGGTCAGCAGTTCACTTACTGGCCTTAAATTAGGATCAGATTGTATAAACCAAAACTCAGTGCCTCTGCAGGTTGGACACCTTTACCTCTTGCACTGTATTTAGTTTCTTCACTGGCAGCCAAGACAGGGCAAGGGTACAGATCTGCAACAAAAATGGGGCATCTTCCAACTGTGCATAGCTGAGGTGAAGTGTTCATGAACTGCCAACCATTTGGGAAGCTCAAAGCCATTACTGGTCATTGTAACTGTGTCAGAAAGGACATGGACCAGAGAGTGGGACTCTCCAGTAAGAAATGCTCTATGACCTTACATAATCCTAATGCAAAACTGTATTTTCTAATACAAACTTTAAGACAAACCCCCACCTTGTGTATGCCTCCACTATTCCTCAGTCCAGGAAGCACCAGAAACAGACATAATGTAAAAGCATAATATGTCTCAGCCTGTGTTTCTAAGATTCTGAACCCAGGAATAAATTAGATCCTGTGGTATTTCCAGTTCTTTTTCAATCCCAGGAATCAGAACTTCCTGCACAAGGACTCAAATTTTAGGGACTTATTAATGTATTGACCTGCGAAGCATCTGAAATTTTGTCTGTCTTTCTGTACAATTACCCCATAACATATATCCCTATTCTTACAAATCTCACCTAGAAGAAACGTCAAAATCTGCTTTTTAGAAATCCAACAAACATCTTTGCTTACAGCTTTGAATAGCTTAGATATATTCTTACTTTGTAAAGGTACTGTCACATTTATCCATGAACTGAGTAGCTGTCATAACACTACAAATTAAATATGACACATAGTACTTATTGCTAGCATTAGCATTCAAGCAATTGCTTGAATAATTTTATAGTAGGCACTAGATAACAGTACCAGATTCCCAACACTATTACAAGGAAATGATAATTCAAGTATACTGTTATTTCCAAAGAAAGGTTTGCACAGTTTTCTTTCTTATCTAAAATATTAACAGTAGAACTTCAGGTCAACAGCATAATCCTGCTCAAGAACTTATTTAGATATTCTCCTTAGGGAGCTGTCATATAAAAGAAATCCTGCTTCAAAGGGGGATAAATTTGAAACAGTGAATTCCATTAAACTAATTTTGCCAAGTTTGTCCTGAGGTCCCACTTTGGCAGGTTTTATCCCTCCACCATGACAGTATCCAAAAAAAAGCAAGTACAAGAGATTTCTATTCTGTTGCCTTAGGTCCAATCTAGTGTTGTTTCAGTTTTGAGAAAGCAGGTATCTTCTGGGTGCATTTCCTAATCATTATGAGAGCAGCAAACCCCACTATCACTTTTAGAAGATTCCTGATTTTTTTTTTTTACCTGCAAAAAGAAAATAATATTTATGTTCTTAAACATAATGGTTTTGCTGTTAATCACTGCAAACAAAAATGCTCCTTTTCTGCACTGCAGCAAACAGTTATTTCCATTTTGGAGGATCCACTGAACTCTTGCTTCCCCAATTCCCTCAGAGAGAAGCTTCCATTTCTCTCAGTTGTGCCTGTTCCTTTTGTGCTTGACTCCAAAAGCCCTGTTGATGCTTCAAGGAAAATGCTTGGGCAGCAAAGCAGAACAGACAATTAACTACTGTTGCAAATAAATATTACAGCCTTTGAGAAAAAAAGCCAGATTTGTCCTGTAGCTACACAATCTGTTCAGGCCCAGACACTACAGCAGTCTCAGTGGCTTCAGTAAAATCTCCAAAGAGCAGAGTCAATCTGCTTGTTACCAAACCTAGAGCTGCTGTCAGGAGAGGATGCAGGATTTCCCCTCGTTTTTTAGCAGTCTTCCCTGATAGTCATTAGTGGCAGCCAATGAAACCAAACCACGTTAGCTAGTCTAGGCTTCCTCTTCTGTCTTTTTGGGGAGACGAGAGGCAAAATGCAAGGAGCCCCCTCTCTGACCACAGCATTCTCGCACGGTGACTGCTGAGACTTCGGCACACGAGGTACTGCAAAACACACAAACGACCTGACATTTGCAAGATGTGATCACACGGCATTTACTGTGCCTCAGTGTCACTGCTGCTCTCTCACACATCATCCTCAACCCCAGCGGGAAGCAATGAGCAACACAGACCTTTGGACAACCCATATAAACAGTAGTGTTATTCCAGCAGAGAATGTTCTGCATCCTATTACCCAGCTGCTACTCTAAGACTGTAAACCTATGTCTGTGTGCAGCCTGGAGCTTTGGAAATAGGGAGTTCATGAAGCAGATTTGATGATGCAAGTAAAAACATTCACTAAAGCAGAATTTCAGCATTTTGTTAATTCTTGCACTGCAAGGCATAAGCACTCCTTATGAATTGAATCTTGGGTTCAATTTTCAGTTTTCTTCCTCGTACTGTTTCCCTTCTTTAAAATTGCTCTAATAAAATGCCTTTTCCCACTTTCCAAGCAGGTGCTCTTGAGTGATTGATGGTTTTTAATATTATTATTCATAAGTACAAAACTAATAACACTTACACAATTCCCACGCTTTCCATGGGGAGTAAGTTATGCCAAGGCAATAATCCTGAATGTTGAGATATGGCTCTAAATAGCAGAGAATTAGGGAGCACTAAAGAATTTGCTAACCCAGATCACATACTTAATTTCTAAAACCATTTACTGGAAGCCAAAGTAACATTTACTGGGAAAGCAAATGAAGGGATAAGAGGAAATAACAGAGATGAAGTTGATCTTTAGGCTAGTATTATGTTTATGAGGTCTCCAGCACAAAAATAAACCTGCCTAGGCCTCTTTAGGATGAGAGGCTTTATGAAAGTCAGGGAAGTGTGAAGGCATTAATGCTCTATGCTGTTCATGACATATGCAAATATTGGCACTGCATCTCAATAACCATCACAATTAAATATGCAACAACCCAGTTCTTCACCAAGGGTTTCAATTCCTGCTTTGTGTCCAGGTATGGACTGCAGTGAGTAAAGAACTCCTGTCAGAAGGGACATCACTCCTGAACAGTTCCTGTGTCTCATGAGCTGTCTATTACAGCCCCCTGCACTGGGGAGAAGTACAAGGGAAGCTATCTGAAGGCCAGAACAACATTTGGTAAAGAATCATCCTAACAAAAACTGAGAATGGGCAGATTTCATTATTCTGTGAATGACCTAATCTAACCTAAAAGGACTTATATAATTAATATACACAATGACAATACATGATAAGAATGATGAAATTTGCTTTTATTTTTACCTAGCCATTCTCTATAATTATATACCTCAAATGCATTTTATTAAGTACTATTAAAATAATCTATAAAAACCTCTCTCTCTTCTAACTTGCACAAAATTTACCCTTGAGTTGAAGGGGTAACAGTGGTTGACTAAACTCCTAACTCCACTAAAGTCTGTGTATATTTTCTGCTGTTTAGTTGTATGTAATTTTCCCATTGCCCTGAAAATACTGAAGAGAAAGGACAGAAGGGCTGGCACAAAATTAGACTGAAAGGAATTAAATATGAAGAGAAAGACAACAGTAAACTCCAGAGAACTGGAGTAAGAATCACACATGTCTTGTATTTGTAACCATGTTAAATGTATAGCCCATTGTATATATACTGTTTTGTGTTGGGAAATGCAGCATCTCAAAGTCTCTAGAAATTATTCAGTAGAAACTAACTCAAAATTGTGGGCTTTTTAAATATAGAAATTCAAAATCCCTTTACACATTTTCATACATCCCTACTTTCTTTCTGTAAAGAAGGAAGGACATAACTGAGGTTACAGTTTCTAAGTGGCAGTCTCAGAACTTCAGCTCCTATAGGGCATAATCAGAATTTTTGTCTAAGCCCAGTAAAAATGCAGGGCTTGAATCCTTAACAACGTATTTCATACCCTACCTCAGTAACATCAGGAAATACTCTCCACTGGCAATAGCTGTAAATCAAGGATTTAGAAATAACAAACA
Source organism: Sylvia atricapilla (assembly GCF_009819655.1). Lineage (NCBI taxonomy): Eukaryota > Metazoa > Chordata > Aves > Passeriformes > Sylviidae > Sylvia > Sylvia atricapilla. The sequence goes on from NC_089152.1 coordinate 14,479,962, forward strand.
ACATTCAGGACTGGTAGTCTCCAACAGGGATCCATTTCCAATGCAGCATGTGATATTTTAGCCACGCAGCTCCAGCTGAACCTGCAGATGATAGTACTTGGCTTAGGTACATAATTTCAGTCAGAATCTGGTTCTTGTATTTCAGGAGTTGACTGGACTGGCTGTTAATGGCTCTGAATATGATAGCTGAGCCTCCTGGCACAGTTCAGCTGCATTAGTGAACCCAGCACAGAAACTCAGCAGACGTTTGGCAGAAGTCCTTTGGGTAGATAAATGCAATTGAATTATCTTCTAATCTAGACACTGCTTCAGTCAGAAGGGCCAGATTAGTGAAATGCACATGTGTAAATACCCCCGCTCTTTTCTCCAGCTGGCATAACAAAAAGTGTTTTGTAACTCCTTGCACTCCTGACAACTGCCAAGAATTGGAATAATTGTATGACAGCTAAACTAAACCAGCAGATTGTGACATCTCTGCAGAAAAGAGCACTCTATCTCGCAAGAATTAAAAGCTGAAGTAGAAACTGCTTCTTTTGTTTGCTAAATAGCTTTTGTTCCTTGCCCTGAAAAAATGGAGCTAATGAATACTCCTAAGCTGTTTTGAATTTCAAGTGGAATTTCCCAAGAATTTTGGCTGCTCTGTGTGGTAAAGTCAAACACTGTAACTCAAAACACACAGACTGTGAAGCACTGCTGGTCCCCAGCTCAGGCATGAGCTGCTCTGGCCCAGTGTCTGAGAGTGCTGCTCTCTGGAGACTTTCAGCCCTCGTGGCCGATTCCAGGCTGGGCTGACACAGGCACTGAAGCCCCAGGGACAGCAGGATTGAGTGAACGCTGACTCCAGCATGGAGGAGAGATCTGCAGTGCTTTCCTGTGCTGCAGCAGGGGAGAAGAGGAGCCCAAAAGTGTCAGCCACGGGCCCAGCAGGGCAGGCACAGGACACAGGGGATCAGGGCATGGCCACGGAGACTCTGGGGCAAACAGACCACACTATGGGTGGGAGAAGATGGGCTTTGATTAATTTAGTGGCCTTTAGAGTAAGGATACAGGTGCTTTGGTTAATTCAGTGCCCATTACAGTAAGGATACAGGCCACAAAGTAAAGCTTTAAAACAGACTGCCCATGTCCAGCCCTGAAAAAATCATCCAATTCTTCATTCATTCTCTCTTCCGAAAAAAGCTCACAACAGTGTGTAAACCTTAGTCTTTCACTTAAAACAACAATCATTTTTTACAGATCCTCTGGAGTTTTTGCCGCCTAGTGAAAAAAAATGACATAGACACTTGTGAGAGGCTGTCTCCATTTACCTGGGTCCACTCTGCCAGAGGAGGAGATCTGGCACAGTAAGCTGGGTGGTCAGAGGAAAGCTGCAAATGCAGCACTGGTAGCACTTCCTCAGGCATTATCTTCTGGCTATAAAGGCCCGGGGCTGTATCACTCATGTTATTGTTTGTGTCAGTTCACATTTAAACAGGAAAAAGATGTTCTGGGATGGAACTGATTTGATATTTATTTGACAAAGCCATCAAACCTCGTGAAACACACAACTGACACCTGGAGGTAAACCCAGAAATCTATAGACATGACAAAACCAGAAATCATCACATTTCATTGATGACTTTTGTAGCTCCAAAATCAACAAAGAATATGACTGAAATATTTCACAAAAAGCAGCACAGATAATTCCAAATACAGAGAGCATTTCAGAGTATCACATCTCATTCTACTGCTGTTCTTTATTGCCAAGCCACCTACTAAGCTAATTAAAAAAAAAATCCTCTGATCAAACTATTCACAGAAACACGGGAAAAAATGATGGGTTTGCATGTTGTGAGTGTGTAACCTCAGATCATGAGATAAGTCTGACTAATTAATGGCAGCATTTTGTCTGCAGCACAGATGAAACAGTGCAGTCCAGATTCCAAACAGCCAACACAAAAAATGAGTTAACTAGTAAAAACTACGTAGCTATTTTGCCATCAGGAACTGAATTTAAGTTTTTCCAAGCATATGGGGGAAAGAATATATTAATAAAAAGAAAGTTGCTCTCTTCTTTTAGCAAGGAGTAACTTATTTTCTTCCACCCTACAGTGTGCAAACAGATCACTTGCAAACAGTTCTGCAGACAGTTGCTCTTAATTCTCAAGTGTGATCTTCTAGACCTTCTGCATCAGTCCCACAGGTCTCCTGATCAATACACTGCAGAGAGATTGTCACATACATGGTCTCAAACAATGAAACATGACTGAAATTAACTTATCATTCTGAACATTAAATATTCAACATTTCAGAAGCAAGTTTCTAATATCTCCTTTACAATTCCACCTTAGGAAAAATAAATCCTTGTTGTTCTGTCCTTGATTAAGTCTTATTAAAGTTTGATAAGCTCTATCTTCTCTCTTTAATAGCATATCTCCAGTACCACTTTTTTAGAACCATACAAAATGATTAGTTACAGCCTTAATTTTTGCTTAAACCAAAATTCATATAATCCCTAATCTATTTTTTCTGCATTTGAGACAGCATTTTTCACACTGTTTACCTTAATAGTGAATTTTATTTTTTTGTAAGTACATCCAGCACACATAGTTTCATACTCAGCTGGGAACACTTTTTCCATGTTTGAGGTAAATAAATCTTTTTATGAATGCTGTCTATGAGTGAAGAGCCTTTTAAATATCTACCCTCCCAAAAGTAATTTAAACTGGTTTCCTGTTATAAACACAAACTAAACAATTACTGCAATGTAACAGGTTACACATGTCTAGGAAATACTTGATGCTGCTGAATGATAGCACAGATTCTTAACCAGTGGGACAAAGTCTTCAACTTTACATGACCTATTTCAATACAACTCAAAGCAAAACCAGGAGTTTCATCAGAGAGAGGATAAATAGAAAGAAATCCACCTTTTTAATCCAGGTTTTTGTGGACTTGACCATAATGACTGCCATAATTTCAAGTGGTTTCACTCACAGGCCACTGCCAAGTCATAAATCAAAGCCCTGATGTTTCTATGCACATTGTATTCCAGAGACAGGACCTCAGAGAGCCCCTGCCAAAGCCTAGCACATGAACAGGGCAGGCTGCCCCTCCTTGGGTGGCTCAGCTGTTAATCTGCACATCCTGGCATCCTGTGGGAAAGCTTTTCTTGCTTCTTTTGTCAGCAATGAGACCATTTCCTTAGTCAGGAATAAAAGGTGAAGTGGAGGCTGCAGTGTGTGCTTCCAGTGTAACAGCTGTAATTAAGTTAAACTTTTTAAATCTAATTTGGATTCAATTTGTAAAGAATGAAGGCTTTCTACACCTATTGCACAAAAGCAGCAGTCTTTTAATTGGTGTTTGTGCACGGAAACAAACAGACCAAAGAGCCACCACCACACCATGCTCCAACCCAAGGATTACTGCTGCACTCTGAGGGTCTCTGGGAAGTTCCCTCTGCCACCCTGGTTGCCAATGACCAAAACAGACTCCACGTTACTGCAAGGTCACCTTTATGCAACATACCAAACATAACAGACCACAAATTTATTCAAGAGCTCCTCTCCCCATCTCTGAGGGTCATTTCTGCCCACAGTAAATAGGAAGATGCCACAAACCTGACAGATTGAAGGTAACACTGCTCATTTAAACTGGCATACAGAAATGCTAACCATAGTCTATGGTATTTATCAGTCTTCTTTTAATCAATCATTGTTTCAATGTTTCCAAGTTCCCCAACCATTCAATTAACAACTATTTTATTTCCAAATTAAGTATTATGCTTGCATTATTTTAAAGGCCCATAAATCCTAAGGAAAATATCTGACTATGAACTGACCATATGAGCTAGATATTAAAGCTCTTTCTGGACAATACTGACATGTATATATTCCAAGTCCAGTTACTTTTCACACTGTATATTTTTTCATTTATAATCCTATCAAAAATTCACACAGCACCTTCAGTGGTTAACAGCTTTTCCTACTTAACTTCAGTGAAGACAGAAACAAACCCCACCCTAAATACCAAAATAAAAATTGGTTCCCTTTACTTACTGTCAGATACATTTTATGATAATGGTCATTTGAGAGAGGAATGAATTTTCAGTAATCCAGTGGAGAGGGAAAATATTTTCTATATCCATACTAGGTTATATCCACAAAAACTGATGACTTAATTTTATTTTGCCTTTCTTTTCCATTCATTTAACCTGTCTTTCTCTTGACTCTCACACAAAATCCATTCCATCTGTTTCTGAGTGCATCTTCTTTTGAGGTATTACTCCCATTATGATGACTAGGTTTTAAAGCTCTTTATTCACATCAGGTCTTACTATACACTGCTTTATTTGCCAAGCAAGGAGCCCAGGCCCAAGGAAATCAATGGCACCACTGTAATTTGGGAACTGCACAGGATCTGCCCCTGCTTGTTTAACAGCAGCTTTTTTATGTCCAGAAGCACAAAAACATAGAAGTCTGTTGAAAGTTCAAAAGCAGTTTTAATTTTTGTGCCCTGCTTTTCAAACACTTCTAAAATTATTTGGGGAGTTGAAAAAAACCCAAAACATTTTACCCAGCTAGGCTGCAGAAGTGTTTAGTACAGTTCATTGCAGTAGCAGTGCTTGATGGGCATTTCCAGGCTGCTCCTTACCCTTCTCACAGGATCTTGAGGATCCAATTAATTAATGTCAGAAAAACACTTTGAAGATAAGAAGCACTTTCTGTGATGATTTTCTCAAAGAACCAAGGAGCTTTTGTTTCGAATGCCAAATTCTGGATAGAGGCATGAAATACAAACCCATACACCAATGGATTTCAGCAGAAAACACCACTGAGAGAAGGTAAAGGAGGGCAGAATTGCACAGCAAAGAGTTTTAGTCTCTGTTCCCACTTTCCCTCTGGAACTACTCACCATGCTGAATGGATTCTAAGCCCTAAACAGCTACACTGCTATTTATGATTAATTTTAAGAGGCAGTGTCTTGATAAATTCTGGAATATTTTAAGAATCTACTGAAGTCTAGGAGCTTTTCAAAGATGGAGAAACCTGGGCAGCTCTGCTTCTGCTGATGGGCACTGTGAACGCTGAACCATGCAGGAGATGAAAGCTCTGGCCCGTTACTGCATTCCCTCAGATGATCATTTCTAGTCCATGGATATGGATTCTGCAAAAGCTGGATCATCGTGCCAGCCAAGAGGTTCTAAATAAACATTTAATTTCATTCCATTCCATCATTTCTGATGGGGATGCCAACAAGCAGCACCTTTGGTAGCACTTCTTTGATTTGAAACCCAGTGCTTTGTAAAAGATGACTATAATTTATAGATGTACAACATGCCAAAACAGAACCTGGACTACAGTAACCCAGACCAATTACACACATTACTACTAACATTAAACATTTGCTTGAAAAACGTTACTGACAGAGTGTGTTTTTAAGGTTTTAAGTTGCCAGAGTCAGCACTTACACAGACCTGATGAATTCCTCTACTGCATTATTCTGCACAAGGAGTGAGAGAAATTTCACCTTTGCAAAGGGTGGCACTGAACAGCCTTAGAAGGCGAGCAGAACAAGAGGTAAGAACTGCAACCCAGAAATTAAAGGCTTTATTATGGTTTCTAGGGGAAGAAAGCCACAGGATGGTTACTTTATACTGGAGGGGGGAAGAAACAGCCCAAGTAGGTGCTGATGCAGAACAGATCCCAGATCATGATAAAAACAAAATCCAACAGGAATTTGACTTTACGTAAACAATGCTGTACCAATGTTAAGACCACAGCAACAGATGACTCACATACGAGCAGATGCCATAATCTGATCATATAAACTCACAGTTGAGTGTTAATTCATTCTACCTCTAAGACAGGATGAAAATTCAAATATAGTAATTTAAAATTACACAATTCGACCAAGTGAAAAGAAAACATCATTAGTCCATTACTAACGACACCAAGTTCATCAGGAAAATCTGCACCTCAGATGCATACACAAAATAAATACACTAAGGAAACACTAAACATTTTATAACATCACTGTTATAAATCATCACCAATCAAGTCTATGAGCTCTGCCACAGTATTCCTGTGTTCTAACATGCAGCACTCTGAGGTTTGGATTTTCACACCTTACAATCTGACAGACAGCTTATTAAACTTTAATACTAAGCAGATCTGAGGGTCTCTATGCTCCTTTACAGAGTATTCCCCAGCACCTAAAGAATTAAGGCCACTGGAGAAGCACATAACTAATTTTGAAGGCTAGCTGCATTCTAACATGCCTGATTTGGGTTAGACCTCCTTTGTATCCTAACCATATCACCATTGTTTTCTGCTTAAAAAAAGTGATGAAGCTAAAAGACAGAAAAAAAGCCTTCATCAGCTCACCTCCAGGAAAGTGTCAAATTTCTGTTGTTACATCTGCATTAGGGATGATACTGAAATAAAACAAATGCTTACATCCCACTCCACACTGCCTGTCTCTTCCTCCTCAACCTTTAGATATATTCCAAGGTAGGAAAAAAATTATTCCTTTTGATTTCACCTTTGCTTCAATAATATATGCAGTGGATGCTAAAGACATGGCACAGATTTCTGCCTTAAAGAGAACTCACAAGGGCCACTGTTAGGACAAGCTAATTCAATGTTAACCTGAACACATTAATGGAATTCCCCATGTTTAGCTTTATAAATTTTATTACCTATAAGGTCCATGGCCATGTACTCAATTACAAACATGTGACACTTCTTCACAAACAAACAGAGCAGAATAAAATTCCGTAATTTTCCTTTGTAGTTCTCCAAAACCTGCACAACTGCTCAGAACTGAGCTGACACAAACAGGCACAGGGAAGGAATCCTCTGTTCATTCATAAAGCAGTGAACCTTTGCTTGAAATAACTCACAAACTTTGAAGTTCCAATGCAAAATAGCTCTCCCTCTAATAAAACTAACTGCTTGGCAGAACAAGAAACTAAGCCTGGTGCTCATTAGGACTCAATGAAAGTTTCAAAACAATCCAAGAGCAACTCTTCTGAACTAGAGACTCGAAAGTTCCAAGGATGAACTATGACGTGCTATCTAGCAAGGCCAGGGTTAGAGGAAAAATCAGTTTCTGACTGTATCAATAGATAAGGTCAGAAGAAACCATGACTTCTTAAGACTACATGCTTTTGTTTTAACAGACACATGGGAGACTTTTGTTCAGAAGTCTGCTTTGCTGAAAGTGCAACACAATATTTTGATGCTGAAAAGTTACAACCTCTTGACAGACATTTAGGACTGTATCATGCTTCACTTTGTTTTTTTTTTTTTTCCTTTTAAAATGGCAGAAGACAACTGAAGAAAGGTATTGTGTGTTCATAAATTTAAACTCACACCAAACAAATTTCCATGACTTTGCCTTCCCCTGCATTAATTAGGCTTTGGGAAGGAAACAAGAAGTATGTTGTAGGAACAAGCAAAAAATCTGAGAACTATTATTCTGAATAAAGAACAACCTCCTCTAGTTTTGCCAGACACTTGAGGAAAATTCAATCCCCCAGTCCTCTGCAATATGAGCCTAGAAGAGAATGATGAAGCATTATGACAGAAATTCAACAGTAAGCTTTTAATTTCACTTACTGAAAGAACCTTAATTCTGACTGAACATCAGCAGACACGTTACACACTAAGGTGTTGCTGCGTTAAGTCCTTACAAGTAACTGTAACGATGAGGCCTCATTTCACCAATACAAACACATCTCTTTTCCAAGTTTTCCAAAGCTCTGCTGTGGCTTATCAATTAAATGTCCCTATGCTTGGTTAGAGCCCTCCTAACAGGTCTGCTCTTGCTTCTCCCTGAGGTTCACCTCCCATGACTGCAGTGAAACTCCTGCACAGAATCCTTATGCTCAGGAGGTCCTTGCTCAGGGCCCACAGAAGGTTTTCCAGGTCAATCGCACCAAGTGTTCTCCTGCCTTGAGGCCACATTCTTCTCTTCCATAGAAGAGCTGGAGTAGGGGAATGGAGTGAAGGCAATGGAGCAAGGATTAACCCAAATAACAACAGCTGCAGCTGCTACATCCTCAAAACCCTTCCCGAGCACTTCATCTTTTCAGTGGTCACCTCAGTTGTTCAGTCTTGGGCTCCCTGAGCCATGTCTAGGTCAGCCCATGCAAGGTGACAACCTTTGCAGGTAGCTCATTTCCATGGTTTTTAAACCAGCCCTTAGGCTCACAGCAGACATTCACCTGACCCACATCTCTCAACACACTCCCAGCAACTTGAGAATTACAGTAACTTGGTACTCAAAAAAATGGAGTCATGACTGTGGGGCAACTACTGCTGCCATGGGTACAAATATGAAAAGGAGACTGCGTCTACAGTGCTTCTAAGCACCCAAATTCTTCTGATACAAAGTGTTTGAAGTAATACTCAATAGAAAATAAAGACACTGGGCAAGCTAAGAAATAAAGGATAAAGTTTAATCTCCCTTGACTAACTTAATCATACAGTCTATAAATCAAGTTCTAAATCCCCATATATATTGTGTATTAGAAAAGACTTGGATTTCTTTTGGAATTTAATGCTGCAATATAAAAATATTCTCTGCAGATGAAATCTCTTTATTGGATCCAACCATGAAGCCACTAATCATGTAGAATTTCTACTGGGTGATTATTTTACTAAAAGAGATTTTGAAAAGGGTAAAACCCAAAAATGTTGAAATTGAGCAGTTCAAAGGGAAATAAGAGAAGGAACAGCAAAAGAAAAAAACGTTTATTTTACAGAATCAGAGATGTAAGAACACATTCTATCTGACTAGATCAAGAGATGCTTAAGGAACAAAGAAAGGTTTTTCGCTATCCAAAAGAGAATTTTGCTCAGAATAAAATAAGATTATGGAATCAAAGAATGCTGCACAGAAATATCTGTGACAATTGAAACCAGGTTCTCAACCATTTTTTCTTAAGTGTTGTTGTGCAGCAGTTGAACGACTATTTAAATTAGTAACAACTTCTCCTCTTGGCACAAAGGGAAAGAACTGTGTCTTCATGAGATTTGGGAATTTGCCTGTGGATAGTTTATGAATTTGGACTGACTCTGGTCATTCTTTATGCACAGCAAAGTCACTGAATAAAATTAATTTTGAATTAAAATTTGTGAGAAAAGGGGAACAGTATTGTATCATACCGATGATTACACTTTGGTAACAAATTTATAAAGCAGTGTTTATTCCAGGTAAAATACAGCTGAGCAATAGATTATTGCTGATTACTACTGAAAGATTTTAATCAAATCCCAAAGCTAATAACTCCCAAAGAGTACATGACATTTCCAACACAGTCCCGTGTTGGCCCTTAAAGGGACAAAGGAAGAATGGAGTGAAAGCAGAATCAGCTGCATTAGTGAGAGGATTCATTTTACTGGGTATTAGCCTTGAAATGCATACACCAAAAGGTGCTCCATCAGCACCCACTCTTCAGGGAGCTCAGGTATTTTAAGGAGCCTTGAACAGACAATGTGTTGATATTCCAAACACTGTGCACCCCTCAAATGAGTGTTCTCATGGAAACTGCTTGGTGCCTTGGTCATCAGCTAGAAGACAAAAATAATCTAAAGCTTTGAGATCTAAAAAGGTCCCATTAATTGAGTTCAGATTAATAAAAACTCTTCAAACAGCCCATGTCTTTCATGTTTTAATGCATCTTCTTTGAAATTTTTGCATTCAAGTTCCTTGGTTCTGTCCGTAACTGGAAACAGAAGTCTAATCAAAACACTGTGAGAAAGGCTGAAATTAAAGATTTTGGGGTCTGACAAGAAGCAGGAAATACTGAAAATCTTGCAGAGTCAGTTCTCCAGTGGCTTCCATGCCAAGGGGGTTTGCAAAGTTATATAAGCAACCAGATCTCTGGGTGTTTTTCAAGACAAGCTGAACAACCAGTCTTCCTCAGTTTCCTCTCACTATTTTGCATATTTCCCTTTATCCCTTTTCCCTGCCTTTCAAAGCAATCTTTCCCTATTTAATGAGAAGGAAAAAAACCCCATTGAAACAAACACTTCAGTGGGACTCATTGCTGCTGGCTGCTGTTCAGATGATGTATTTGCAGGGCAGATCATCAAAGCAACAGCAGGTTTCAGCTGCTGCTCTATTGTAGCAAGTGCTGTTTTTCTAAGAACAACGCTTACAAACAAACGCTAAAAAAATACACCACCACCTGTGTCATATGATGAGACAACTAGGAATTACAAAGTGATTTCTGTGGGTTCCAAAACTGGTCATGAGACTGCCACCAATGGGCAGATGTGAGCCAAAACAAACAGCCAGCACAGGCAGCTGGAAAGAAACATCCAGACTCTTCTTAAAGATGCAGAGGATAAAGGCCAAGAAGCCATTTACCTGGAAAAACAGCAACATGGAGAATTCCCCTGGAGGTTCAGATGAGGTGGAAAGTCATGAACCTCCTGGGCAAGGCATCTCTTGCTCAGGATCCCAGCTCAGGGCTATCCCTCAGACCTGCCCTCAGCCAACAAGGAGAAACTCATTTCAAAGCTCCCAAGAGAAAACACTGATGGCAAGTGACCTGCAGAGAACTGTTTTGTTCTCTGACAGTGACAGTGGTGGGGAGCTGGGACACACAAGTTAACCCAGCCATCGAGGCTTAACCTGAGGCCAGAGGAAAGAGATTTCCCATCCCCCAGAGTAGCAAAGTCCATCTTTTTGTAATTTTTGTTTTTAAAGACTGGACATTTAATACATAAAAAAAGAAGAAAGTAGCTTTTGAGAAAGTATTTCTTTTGTATGTTTTCAAAATGTGCCTGGAACCCTACAGATCACTACAGAGAGTATTAGATACCAGCTGGCTATTTAATGAAGTCAGAAAGGAAAAGGTCACCTTGAAATTTACTATAATAAGATAACTCTGCCAGAAACTCCAAATTGTAATTATTTAAGCAACACCACTAATTGAAAAAATATATGGTCAGCAAAGAATAATGTCCTGGATATATTCTGTTCCAACTTCAGGCCATTACACTAGGTAAGATGCTTGTGCAACTTGAATTCAGTGGAGTTGAATTCATTAACGCCAGGGTTGAATTTCATCCAAAGTCTTAACAGCTTCGAGGGTTTTAGTAAGTGATCATCCCAGCCAAGTAATACATGTTGGCTACAGTAAGATGAACATTTATTTAGTGAAAGAAACACTCCCTGCAGAAAATCAATTTGAAACTATTTTAACAGCAATAATTGAAAGGATATAGAAGTGTAAGTGTGTGTCCAGGGAGAACTGGGCATCCTAATAATGAACTACAGGTGAGAGAGGTTAGAAAGGGAGCGATTCTGCATCTCTGTCTGTCTTGATATGCTATCTCCTATTAGTTTATAACCCTTCTGCATCAGAACAAACTCATGATGGTCTTAATTCTCCCTGGTAGCTTATCTATACATACATCATCCTCAGACACAGGAATATGACCACCAAAAGAGCCAAACACAGACTGCCCCAAACTTCTTGCCAGAATATGGTTCTAAGATTCCTGTCATCTCTGGGCATAAACCAGACTCCTCATACCTCTGCCTTGAGCCCTTCACACAGAATACGGGAGCCAGACTGGCTATGGTAAAGGCATTTAACACCACTTAATGTCAGAGAAGCTGTAGGCCCCACACATACTGAAACTGCAGTTTGCAGAGGAAGACCATGAAATTATTAAGAATCACCATATAAACCCACTTAGCCATAACCAACCACAATACCACACTTCCCAGCTCCAGGAAATGCGACCTATTCAATCTCTCAGGCCAGCACACCCAGTCTAAACATTAATCCTGAAGGGAATCCGCCAGCAATTAGTGTAATATTAAATCACAGGCACTGAACTGGGCAGCTGCTAAAAAATGCATGTTTGTCTCATCAGACCCTGGCTTCAGTACATAAAGTAACAGCCATGGAAAAGCACCTTCCTGGATAGGTCAGCATTAGACACTTCAGGATCAGGGCTGGTTTTAAATCCCTGGTGAGAAAGACAAGTCTCTTAGGAGACCTGTGTTGCTTTTGAATTATAGCATAGCCATACAGAGAGCAAGTAATTAAAAATATTATTGATTCAGAGAATCAATGTATCTACAACTAGCAGCGCTAGCCAACTAAACTGAGTTAAGTGGAAAAAGTCAGAATCTTCTCTGCTCATCAGCCCTCTTCTGAAACTGACATTGAATTGAAACTTTTAAGGTGTCCCAAAATTTCTAAAGCATCTATTAATGGCCAGTCTGGTAGAGTAAGAAAATATTTGACCAAATATAGAATCTGAAGCACTGAAGGACAAGCCTGAGTGGAGACAAAGAGATAAGGCAAAAGCCAATAACCAGGAGTTATCAACTTATATTGCCAGTTCCATGTTTTTATTGGAATGCTTGATTTACAAACATTTTCCAAAAACCCCCAATTTCCTCCTGGTTCCTGTGTATTTCCTGACTCTCCAGTTCAGTACTCAGGAAACAGGGACACCACAGTTTCACTAGGATACCTAATCACAAAAAGCATTTCTTAGGAACTTTATTCAAAATGTTCTGTTTAAGTTTACACACTGATTGTAATTGCCTCTTCAGACACTAATAATCACTCTGAAATTTCCTTATAGTTTGAACTTGCCGTGTCTAACTTCAGATTATTTAAGAAGTGATTCCTTAAATCTTTTCTCCACAGTTTGAAGCACACTGTTGGCTGTTCTACAAAATATCTTTGTTGTTTAACTCCAGCAGAGAACAGCGAAGAGTGCAAAGGACAAAAGGTAAAAAAAATAGTTATTCTTATCCAGATATTGCAATTACATTAGTTTTTAAGTAATGCATTCAGGAAGCCACAGATGCAAGACAGACACTCCAACTCTAACGCACTGACACATGAGGGATGCACTCAGAGATTAATACAATGTTCAAGGCCTTGGGAAGGTCTCAAGTCCATCACAATAAACACACATAATAGCACAGCTTTGGGATACAGCACTCCATAAACTCAAATGACAAACTGCAGGCTTTGGTTTTGAACAGAAATATGAGAATTATCACTGACAGTTCTCGTGCAGGGAGAGCCATGGAGCCCAAGGCACACTAAAGCATTGGAACAGAAGTTTATTATAAGCAGATCCCTTCTATAAAGTTCATTCCAAGCCCTAAAAATTCCAACGTGCATCCTCTTCTCCATATTTCTGTATTCATTGTAGCTTTTTTTGCACAGAAACATTTAATCTTGTGTAAAAAAAAAATTTAAAAAATCATTAACAGCAATTAAAGAAGTATATTTTGAAGTATATTAGTTGATTTAATAAGCACCACATGAAGGAAATCAATGAGTTTATATTATAAAGCTCTTCACATGATCACAGCAGTGCCTCTAGCAATGTTTATCTTCTAAATTCCTGCCAGTGTTCTAATCTAACGCCTTTATTTGCTGTAATTTCGAATCTCTAAAGTGATTTTGAAATGTTATTTAAAGTTCAAGAGTTGCTAAAAATCTTTCATCATGAGATGTACTGTTTGAATTTTATCTGCTACAGGGAATACTGAATAAAATGGTTTTCAGAGCACCTTTTCACAGCCACATTGATATTAGGCCCTGTTGTTTTCACACATCAAATTCCTTAAAACTATACTCATGTTCAGGGACACCAATATTCACAAGAGTGCTATTAACATCCCTTGGACTCTTGTTTAAAAAAATACTAATCTGCAACTTTTATTTTAATCATAAATTGTGTATACTGGCCTGTGCTAATAGAGGATGCTAGAAATAGCAGAATATCATTTTACAGAGAGCAGGGAAAATGGATTAGATCCAAAGATGTCTCTATCTCATTTAGTTGCTGAAATGACTTAACTCCAGGAAAAACAAAACTGATATACATAATATATTCCCTGAAGAAACTATAATGAGCTTTACAATTAGCAGTGAAATAAATTCACTATGAAACAAACACCTTTGTAGCAAATAGCATTCAGGAAAGAAGCAAAATGTTAGGAGCCTTGCCACACTGGGAATGATCTACCTTCCCTTGGACAGGACACCTCAGAGCCCGGGGGTGGCAGGCAGTGTCTGGTACCTTTCCCTGGACTCAATCCCAAACCCACAGGACTCCACACTCAGACAACTGTCCCAGAAACAAACTGCTCCTTCAGTTACAGACATTACCAGACTATCTCAATAAAGTTCAATTTACAGGGTATTTCAAAACTAACACATTTTCAAGCATTGTATCTTTCAATTCGCTATTAAGCTGAATTTTAATTTGAACTATTGACACCTCCATCCCAACAGACTGCCTTGCTGTGGACGCTATGGATATGGACAGCAACCAGCTTCTTTCAATTAGGTTCTCAAGACACAATGGGCAATAAAAGCACATTCCAAATAATCACTTCAGATCTGTGTTATCTGGCTGTAAATTCTGCCATTATCTCAAATCCCAATCCCAAAGATGTAGAGGTATTTTACTCCAACCCACATGTTTTGCAGCACAAATGCTGTAACATACTGGTCCCACTGAAGGTATCATGGTCCTACTTAATTCAGTGGCAAGTTTCCCATGTCAGTGTATGAGAACTGTCCAGCTGATGATTACCAGTGGGATAAAAAGTATGTCTTTGTCTCTAGCATGTGACAGAAGTGCTTTGCCAATGGAAAGGTCTGTCCAAGGTCAGCAGTTCTGTAACTTAAAGGTTCTGCTACATGTGAACCAGTCAGAAAATACTGCTGAAAATGACTTTGAGAAGTCATTCTGACATAGCTCAGGGCTGTACAGCCTCCAGCCTTCTCTATATAGTCAGGAATACACAGCTTTTTCTCTTAACTGTAAAAAAATACTAGAGTAAATATACAGACTGATGAATACATCATTAATAGTTATGAATAGCTATTATACAGCACGCCAAAACTGGACTGCTTTCTTTCCCAACAAACACACACTAGAAAACCAGCACGAGACATTTCCTGGGGAATTTCAGATACACCTCATGGCTCTATTAGTTAGTCTGTTTTGGCTCACTAAGACACACACCAGTTAATGTTGCAGCCCATTCTCAACTTGACTGCTAAAATATTTTCCTTGATCACATCAGTGCTCTTCCTACAGTAATAATTTAGACGAAATGGAAAGCCCCAAAGGAATTGGAATACTTGGCCAGGGGGAGAAGAAAATACTGTATTCGTGCTGTATGAAATTCAATTCATTCCAAACTGGGATTTTATGGAAAGTTAATTGCAAAGTTCCATGAACAACCAAACAGTCCATCTCCTTTAATCTGCATATTCTGACTATCCAGACAACATTCCAGAAACACTTTAAAGCTTTATATACCACAGTCATGCTTTCCCTTTTTAACAGAAGTTTATTGTTTTCCAGTGGCAAGAACTTAAAAATTTTATTCTGGAATTACTCCAGCTTGTGTGCAAACCCCAAAAACGCAGTTCTCAAAATGAGCAAACCTCAGTAAGCTGAATCATATTCAGCAGAAACATTAGAACTGTGCTTTTTACGAGGGTCACAGGCTTTACAAAAATGAGCAATAAACTACTACAAAACAGTTCACAAAAGCAGTATGGAGAGGTTTTCAAACATTTGGATGACTTTTCACCGAGTTTGAAACTCATATACACTTGCCTGTTCTTTCCAGCACCTCCTGATTTTAAAGAAATAACTCCTTGTGAACTGCTGACTGCTCACTTGCTTAGTACTTCTGACGGAAGCGTGGGGCTTGCTAAACCTGCTTAATGAAACCTCATGGAACTCAAGATAATCCCCAAAACAGAGAAAAACAGGGAAACTGATACCTAGGAACATCTGCTGCCATCTCCTAAAAATGAGAAATTTAATTTAAGACCTTGAGCTGACTTCCAGTTTTGCATTGATAAAACTAAAATGTACAAAGTAAAAGGAAAACCAAAAGCAAGCAACTTATGCTCCTTGGGGGGGGGGAAAAAAAATTAAAAAATGGTGATTACCAGCAGCTCTGTTGGCTACAATGGATTATGATGGAACAGGGTATTGGAAATTCAGTTTTGCAAAGCACTCAACTACAACCTTAAAGGAATGGCTGCTGGGTTACTTTCCTTGTTGCTGCTGCAGCATAAGGATAATTTCTTTTTTTATTGTTATTTTTAAAGTTTGAGACTTCTGTGCATTATCATAAATATAGAGAAAACAGTAAATGCCTAATCTGAGTTTTCAAGTTGCCCAGCTCCACCAGTGTTATGTGCACTATAAAAATGTCTAAATGCTGAATGCTATTTTATCAGTGAGAAATTTGTGACCACCAATATGCCAAAAATCCAACTTCATAATTACCATTTCACTTGTCCAATAAATTGTTTTCTATTGTTGATCAGCCTTTCTCTTAGTTTTAGCTTTCTGATCTGCTTGAACATGCTCATTTCAGTCCTGGTGTAACTCACCTGCCCCAATAAACCAAGTTTATTGTGTAACAATGTAAGCAGAGTGGCTGGAGTCCTTCTAGGCTGGAATTACATCCTCAAGAATTCCTAACAAATCCCTACCAGCACTTTTAAACAAAACATATGAAATGTGTAAGAACAAAAAAGATAGAAAGAAAAGAAAAGATGATAGCATAAAGCAAGAGCTCAGGGGATAAGGAGTTAAGGAGTAGCATGGGAAAGAAAAACTCTGTCACTTTCCCATACATGCCAACAGCCTGGTTATTTTTAATCAAAAATGTTACTCTCTTTCTGTTCTGCCCATTACAAAAATGTTCAAGTGGCTCAGGACATTTTAATATAGTTAAAGTAAGTTTTTCTGCCAGCTGTTTCCAGATGCCAGCACATAAATCTGACAGAAAAATTGCATTCAACTCCAGGATTTTTTATATTAGTAATGTGACTGCTTTCACTGTACTGCCATGTCAGCTGTGTTCTCACCCATTTTCTACCAAATGTACAAGTATCCTCGGAAATTCTTTAGATAGAATTATTGCTTTAGTTCATCATCAATTAAGTTAGTGTTGATGGATGCTATTCAAACTGTTCTCATGAAAAAACAAACGCTGGTGTATGCTCATGCATAATGTATCAAAACTCCATTTGAATGAAACCAGATCAAATAAGAACTGAGAAGACCACCCAGACAACAGGTTCAGAACATTTGGCTTTCTTGGACTGTGGGTAGCTTATTCTATTTCTTCAACTGCGAAGTAAGTTTTTGGTAAAATTATGGAACTCACTTTCCAGTTCAGACTGTTCTCCATAATAAACTCCCATCTACAGGCAACATTTCTGTAGAATTCATTCCAGCTCCAGCAGGAATTAAGGGGAAGAAAGTAGAAAAGAGAGTAGGAGCAATTCCATAACAACACCCTCCTTTCTTGTACCTGAGCAGCAGCTGAGATGCTTTACACACCAGAAGGGAGATAAAGCAGCTGTCCAACAAGAGGACTGGCATTTGGAACTTCTAGTACATCTTGACAGTTGTAGCAATAACCACACCAAGCTAGCAGAGAAGTTCTCAGGTGGCTTCAATTTTACCATTCGCAATGGTAATTTTTAAGAGAGATCTAAGGACGGTGAAGAGAAAACTTGAGGTTTGAAAGGTGAGGGGCAGGTTTTATAAACCATAAGTAACTCTTGTCTCTGCAGTCCATTCATCAGAACTGCCTACAAAACATAAAAGTATGCAGACAAACTAAGGGCTTTGTAACCTGAGAACACAACAGGTTACAGTGGGGAATGCCACAGTTCATAGATGCACACAAGAGTGATGCAGATCTGGTATAAATTCCACATAATCTCTAATTTGCAACCCACTATACATATCTAGAAGTATAGATTAAGTGGTTATATTGCTATAAATATTCCAGGTTCCTCTATGGTTTTGAATTAAGGACCTGCTTTAGAATAAACAACTGTACAAAGACCTTGGGTTCTGTGAATGCCTCCTCAACACCAGGTTATCTTAATACAGTATTTATACACTTTCCCTTTAAAAGAACTGAAACTTTTTGGCAATCAGAAGATGCTCTTTTCTCCCCAAGCAGCCTTTTATATAAATGAGCATCCACTTGGCTGGATTCTTGACTGATCAGAGAAGGTTAATGATGTGGGAAAGGGAAACATCACAGCGGAACCGACTCACATGAGACACTAAAGCCAAGTCAGACAGACAGGGAAATAGATTGTAACAGGTCTACAACGTTTGTCATGCAAGATCAATCTAGAACTAAAACCAGCCAGTTAGCCCTGATCAAAACACCTGTTTAATGATTTATTTTCTTTTCTTCTTGACATTGATTTCACACTGCTCAGAAGGCCTTTCCTGGCACAACCTCCACCCAGTTGCACTAGCACACAAAGCATTCTTCATTCACTGAGATGCAACTTACCCAAATAGTTGTTGCTCTTTGACATCTCAGTAATGTTGATTTTAGTAGCTCCTTCAGGAATTTCCACTATCTTGTGGTAGCCAAGATTTGTTAGCGTGTGTTTGAAAACTCCAGACACAACCTTGCAAGCAGTGTTGTCCCCTCCACATATTCCACACTTGTCAATCACTTTGTCAGAACCCAGATAGTCGTCACAGCCAATGCTCTGCAAAATAAAGTAAGATTTCTTTTTCCAAGATCTTACAAGTGCAGATTTTGGACATAACAACTGAGAATAGCATGACTTTCAGAGAATAATCAATTCTGAAATGATTTTGTGAATTAGCATTTTAGCAATATCTTCTGCATGAAAAAAGCAATAAGACCCAAAGGGTTCTCAAACTCAGCGTTTTCAAGGTAGCCAACAGGCTTTTACATCCTGCCAGGCAAAATCCAAGAACACACCATGAGCTGTAATGCACTGATCATACTGACTGCATGCTCCTCAGCTGAAAGAAAAGCTGAACAACATAGTCCCCACAGCTGCTGCTCAGAAAAGTGGTGGAAAGCTATGATTTTGTTATAATTCAAAACAGGATTTCTACAGAGGCAGAACTACTTCCTCTATAGTCTTGTCTTAATCTCCTTTAAAAGTGAGCATTCAGCCTATTCTCACCAAAAGAGCTATGTGAGATATCTTTACACTGCATCTAGACAGTTAGAGAAGAAACCCACCTGTTCATTGAGTAGAAAACCTTTAACCCACTCAGTAAAACACACCTGGACAGAATAGTTTAAAACAAAATCATTTCCTAGAATCATAGAATGCTTTGGGCTGGAAGGGGACCCTGAAGATGATCCATTTCCAGCCCCCCTGCCAGGGGCACGGACACCTCCCACTTGACCAAGATGTTCCAAGCCCCATCCCACTGATCTTAATTTGTACAATCCATAAAACATCCCTAAGATGAGATGCCACAGGAATCCTGGATGCCCAGGGATATAACTGTGTTTTTGCATAAACAACACTGCTGGATGTTTTTTCTAACAGTTTAAAAAACAACTTATCTGAGATAAATCAGCTTCTGTTTTGTGACAACATAGGAAACACTTCAGCAGCAAGCCAAGGAAGAGATTTTCTGTCCTGGAATTTTGATATTGGTTATGGCCTAAGTATAGCCTGGAGATAAGTAGGAATTTGTGACTGGCCTACAGCTAAGCTGCATACAGACAAACCACACGGGATTTACTCCTGGAGTACAGGCTTCAATCTGACTCAGCTAGTGAGGAAGATTCAGATCCTCAAAGACAGCTTTAAGAAAAGCAGCAGATATTTTATATACCTCATGGCAATACCTTTAAGCTATTAACAAGCAGAAAATCAGCTGCATGTAATTAGAAGTATTGTATTCCTCAGAATAAAATCTGGTTTTATTTGTGAAAAGAGTAGAAATGCCCAACTCAGGGCTGCTTGTTACAGGCATCATTGTACCTAAGTGCTGGAGACAAGAAATTCCCCAAACCCTGAGCATAGCTGCTCTAGCCAGCGCCAGGATGTCCAGCAAAGAAACCCCTGCAACCCCCACACTCCCAAAAATTACACAGGCTGCTTCCTGACATTGCTTTAACATTTTATCCAGCCACTTCCACACGAGGACACTGGGGGTTACAACATAAGGAGCTTGTCAGAACACCAGACATCTGGGGTTTCACTCCTATGGTATTCCACTGATAGCTCACTCAGGAGAAAGATCTGAGAGTGATCAACAAAGGAATTCCAGCAAGAGCTACAAATATCATGAAGTGAAGGCCTTCACAGTAAGACAGTATTGCCTTTATGTACAGCCACTGAAGCCAGCAGTAGTGTGTTCTTCAACTTCAGCATATCAACAGCAATATTGGAAAATCAATCAAAATCTCCCAGTTCTCAAAGAAAACAGAACTAATTTCTGTCACAGATTTTGAAACTAAATTTTATTACTCTACTTCATCACGGTGTCCTATAAAGAGATACAAGAATAACAATATCCACAAGGTGGCACCTACAATCTTTTTGAAATCAAAAGGCAGGTCTTTGCAAAACAATTAAAAAATTGAATTTCTTACACCTAAACATGAAGCTGATACTGCACTTCTTTTCAAATTAGCCTTTATCACATGAGCAACAATTCCTGCTACTTTGCTACCAGTAATACATTCTTAAAAAATTATCAGTCAACCCAAGGATTTCTTTTACTTTGGAATGCAATAAAATGTTCTACTAAACTGAAATGAAAAAGAAATCTCACACTGCTTTTTCTCGTATCATGTCTTCTCCATGTCTGATGACCAGGTGGATGTCATTTATCAATCATAAATAAATATTTTAATCCAAATCTTCATGTCTTTCCTCCAAAGAAATCCTCACCAACTTCAAAGTTGACATCAACTGGAAATTTGCCAAGTTACAGAAGTCAGTCTCTTTACAAATTTGACAGGGCAGAATTGTATCAATTCCATGGTCTTCACAATGCAAAATTAACTAACAAATTTAAAAGACTTTTGGATTTAAGTGTGTCAAACAGAAGTATGTTGTTAGCTTTTTTTATTCACATGAATTTTTGCTTAAAATTAAATCACTCCCACTGAGTCTGGGAAAATGAGAAAGATCAAGTTAGGAAGCACCTGAAAAAATTTATATACACAAATCTTTGGGACCAGACAAGGTCATGGTGATTGGTGGTGATGCCTAAAAAGCAACTGTCACATCCATCTTCATTAAGGGCAAGGAGGACCTAAGGCTCAGTTGCAGGTTGGTCACCCTAAAAGCCCTCAGACAGACTGCAGAGCCAATCCTCATGGAAGTCATTTCCAAACATAGGAAGGACAAAAAAAAAAAAAAAAACAAAAACAAAAACAAAAACAAAAACAAAAACAAAAAACATAAAAGAAGACTGGGATCAACCATCATGGACATACCAAGGTCAAACTGTGCCTGAACGTTGTGATTCACTGACAAGTTCAGCACATGAGTGGAGAGGAAAGGATGGTCGGTGCCTTGACTTTAACAAGGCCTTCAGAGTCTCCCTCAGCCACACTGGAGAAATTCAGACTGGGAAAGTTGACAGTGAGGTAGGTGGCCAATTCACAGACATGCTGCTCATGTAATCCTTGCCCTGCAGGCAGGAGGTACAGCAGATCAGGAACAAGGAAGCACATACTGCTTTGGCATCTGAAAACTCTGGCTCCTCATCTTTCAGAATTATAGTTTGCATTAGCGGACTTAAGATTCCTTTCCCAGTTAGTCAGTTTCCAATATTTTCACCCCAACTTTTGTTTTTTGCCTTTGATAAATCTCTCTCCTCTCCACTAGGAAGGACACTAGTTTTTCTGAGCTTTTTCCTCCAAAGCCTAAGCAAGTCTGCCTAGATACTGGCTGGATGGCTCTCCCCTCAATGTGTGAAGAAGCCAAGCACAGTAACACTACTTTTCTCTGGCCACTGTTAAAACCTTTGACTTTCACATATGATCCTAAATATTTAACTGCTACAATTAAATAAACATAATTCCTTTCATTTCTCCCTGTCTGTGAAGGGTGTTAAATGAGACAGCAGTGAAGATGCTATGACTGCTGGAGAGTAACAACCAGCACAAGCCATTTTAATAGAACAGCAGGGAAATGCCAGCACACAGCCTGTGTTTGAAGCACTGTACTGCAGACACCGGTGCACGGTTTGGTGGTACCTGTTTTCAGTGGAAATGAGCTGAGCAGGCTGTTCAGCAGGGAGGAGCCATGGCTATACTTGAGTGAGAGGTACCTTCAGAAAACCTCCCAAGGCAGAGCACACCAAAGCCAGCAGAGCCTGCGTGTCTCCCTTCAATGTCTCACACGTCTTCAAGGTCGCAGCCTAACCCTCATTTGCTTTATGAATCAAAGGAGCAATGCTGAGAATTTACATTCAACCACAGGATAACAAACAACATTCTAATGGCTCTCACTTGATTTGTGGTTAGCTATAACCATAATTTTTACCCAAACATTTGATCCTGCTTTGGCTTTCAAATATTTCCTGCTGTCCACAGACCTAATGCTCACAAATCTTTGATGCTATTTACAGCCCCTGACGATTAGATTGTGGTCACATCCAGATGTGGTCCACTTAATTAATTACAGATTTTCTTACCTGCACAATAGCTGGTTTCATTACCTATCTATGCTTTATGCTGAACTTCATCTGGTCAGATAAATTTCAGACAGTAAGAAGAAGCAAGCTATTAATTCTTGACAATGTTAAGAATTCAAATTACATTTATAGTATGTAGAAATATACCAAATTAGTGAAAAAAATTCACTATTCACACAAATAAATATAAAAATCTTTCTTCTTTATAATTTTTCACTACAATATTCAATATTTTCTTACAGGCTAGAAAATTATTTGAGAGAAAAAAGGTTTTATTCTTGTTACAATGGAAAAATTAGGCCGTCCAGGAAAAGTAATCATGTGAAAAGATGGTCTTACAAATATCAGCTAGTAACAGCTGATAAAAAAGGATTAAAAAATCTAAAGTATGCATCTCACACTGATAGCTCTGACAGACAGGAAAACAACTTCTCTCCTGTTGTTTTAAGGAAAGATACTCTAAATGGAACTTGCAGCTCTCCCATACACAAACCCAATGTAAGGTCTATGAAACTTCCCTAAACCCCCAGCAGTGCTGCAGCAATAAAGAGCTGACATATAAACAGACCATTGCTGGCTGTCACCTCTCAAAGCCAAGAGTACTATTCAGCTTTGAGACCCCACTCTGCAAAGGGCTTATTAAAGGAGTTTACTGAAGCATTTTGAAGTGGCCGTGTTAGCAGCACTGAAGAGTGAAGGAGATGAAGGAGCCTAATCCCAATATGTACATTCCACTGGCAAACACACCCAGAAGGTGAGTCCAGGGCTTGTGGGCATGTCCCCAATTGATCCCATCAGCAGCTGGGATTCAGCAGCAGCTCCCATTTCTGCCTGGGTTAGGAGGAACCTGTCTTAGCCTCCCCCAGGAGCCTTTGGCACTGAATCCAGCCCCAGGACCATGGCCCCACACAGGAGGAGAGTAGTTTCACCATGGCTGGACCCTGGGCCAGGCTGCTCCCATACAAACCTGCTGCTACATCACTCACGAGCAGGGTCCTGGGCCTTCAGTTCTGAGGATTTGTACTTCCAAGATAATCAGATCACTCACATTGACTAAAAATGGAAATATTGTGATAGAAAAAGACTACCAGGAGCACCTCAAATTGAAAGTTTGACTATTTTTTTTGTTATCTCAACATCAAATTTGCAATTAGAAGCTCCATATCCTGTAAGTTCTAATGCTCAAGAGGTACAACAGGTTCGAACCGTATATGCACCTCTAAAATGCACTAATTGTTTTTTCACTTCAGAAAATTTAAAACCACAAGGACAGCAAAGCTTCTCTAGTACCAAAGAAGACTAAATCTAATCTGAAATAAAAATTCCTAAATTGCATATTAACAAAGCACTCAAGTTTGCTTGAACATACTGATCTGCTGCAAATATGCCAGATTACTTGACATCCCAGATTCAGCAAGAGTAGGCAAACTCTATGCTTCTATTTATACAACTTAACTGGAAAAGCAGAAAACCATTTCAGTATCTAAGGTCAGATACCAATTCCACACAATATAGTTCTTCAAGAAGTGTACCTTTCGTTCCTAAAATTCATACACAAAGGGCATATTTGTGATGTTGACCGTAAAGGCTAGAGCCTTCAAAAATGTAGACAGGGTTCAGATATACAGATGTAATGACTTCAGTAACAGTGCAGTCTGAAAATTCATGAAATGATTCTCCAAATCTAGCCTAAACTGACCTTGTTGGCTACAATGAGAAAAAGTTAAACAAAGTAGTACAGTTCACGTAGCTGATGGTAACTCTCTGCCTTTTCAAAACCATCTTATCTAAGTGGCTAAAGCTAATGCTTGTCAGCACCACCCTGATCACACCTCAGTATTAGTGTTGGCAATAGTACCACGCTCATTTCAGGATTCAGTGAAAGGTCTCCACAATTCTCTTCAAAAGAGTGGTACTTCAGAGAACAAGTGTAAAAACCCCATTTAACCTCTCCCTTAGTTACAGTTAGAGCTGTTTCCTCACTGCCACACACTGACTTCCCTGCCGACCCCCAAATGCTGCCTTTTAATTATTTTCTGAGCTTTTACAACACCTACCACTATTATTTTTTGGTTCATGAATGTCATAAAGAACACAAACAGTAATAACATTTGAAGCCAACCTGAGGAAGAGACTGAAGAACACAAACCATTTCAGTTATGAGTGGTGTTCAGAACAGCCTCCTGAGCACTTACAGGCAAACCCTCACAGCAAAAAGTCACTGCTTCTACGGCAACTGTTTGATTCTTTCAAGGGAACTTCTTCAGCACTGCGACCTTTTGAGGCTGTTTTTGTCCTGTCCACTAGGAACAGGAGATGGAATAGATGCCCAGTCCATTTTTCTATTTGAATGATGCAAAAACACAATCAGTTTCTTCTGACAAATCGGAAGTGGCAGAGAAGCCACTCCACAGTGCATGAGGAAACTCCCCACAGCACAGCCTGGAGTGGAAGCCTCCATTCAGCACAGTTCTATTTTCTCCTCCTTGGTGCTGAACAGCTACACAGTATCACCCCAATTAACATGCACTTCAACAGCATGGGTGATTCACCCAAATAAACACAATTCATGTATTTACACAAATACAAATGCTTTCTCTTCTCACTACATGCAGCTGTAACTGCATACTTGCAAATAGTGGCAAAAAAGTCATTCAAACTTACAGGTTCAAGTTTTGTACTTTTTAACTCCATCCTTGCAAAGCTCTGTTTGAGCTTGCAGGACTGAAATACTAAAGTTCTGCCTATCCTATAGACCATAACAGCCCTCAAAACAAAGTTGGGGACAGGGGAGGAGTGTTGTGCAAATGCCCTGAAAAACACCTGGAATCTAAATGTGGAGTTTTACATACTCCTGTTGACCAGAACTTAGGAAAGGAAGCAGTGCACCATAGCCCTGTTACGTGAGTTAAGTACAAAGGGCATTTAATATTTAGGCATCCAGATTTTTAGGCTGTACATAAATGCTGTAGGGGGAAGAAATATGCAAATCCAAGAGGGAGGAGACCACAAGAGAAGAAGATGTGATGGCACACAAAGCTCCTTCCAAGTGTGTGACCGCATCACAACTGGCAGAAATAGGAACATCCATTTCCTACAAAAAGCAAATACCTGTGAAAATTTCCTTGTGGAAGACTCCACACAGCTGCAGATCACTTCTCTTCAGGATCCCTGCACGAGGCATTCACACAAGGAACTCAGCCATTTATTTGGCCACTGCAGTGCCTGCAGACACATGCTTGTATCAGAGAATACATAAGAAAGAAGCATCCAAGTTTGAGGCAGGTTATCTTCCCAGAGAGGGACACGTTACGCAGGAGGAGACAGAGGGGACTGCCTGTGTTCAGAATGTCATGAGATGTGCTCTCAGTCACATCTGTCATCTGCCAACTTTCAGCCCTCAAATTCCCCAGCTCCAAAGGTGAGAGTTCATGGTTCTCTGTTTTTTAGGTATCTCTGCTCCCTGGACTGATATTCTGGAGAGGGAAAAGGAACAATTTTTGAGTAGTCATCTAAACATGGATCAGGTATTTGGATTTTTTCAGCAAAGATGAATTAAAGGACAGATTATTTAAAAAAAAAAAGTTTCTCTTAACACTTCAAAAAGAATTTTGACAACAGCATTTTCTTAAATTTCAAACATCAAGGTTGAAAAATAGAGATACTCCAGTTGTCATTCTGTGTCTCACTGATCACATAAGAAGGGACTGTGCAGCAAGTTTGAGGACTAACTGGGTGAGTGAGAATGGAAATACAGGAGTTAATTTTGTCTACTTGAATCTTGGGGGTTTCTTTCCAAGTGCTTTTTCTCGTGATACCAAAAAGAGTAATTTTTTGTATTGTGTAGATACTTCCTCACCTCCCCAAACTTAGGAAGCAAGAGATCTCAGTGAAGAATCATTTAATATAAATGAGGACAAAGGAAATTGGAAATAACTAACTGATTTCAGACATTACTAGCATTACAACTCCTGTGACCTGGTCTAATATACAGAAAATCCAACTCTTAGAAGCAATTTTGTAGGAAAAAGAAATGTGTGCCAACTTCTGCAGAATCCAATTCATAGTTAAGTACTACTGCATCCCAACACTGCTCCCCAGAACACACAAACCTTTCTAAGCCACACAGAATTCTCAGCTTTGCTCTGTAACAGATTTACAAGTTTTACCTGCTTGCTGCGTGTAAATAAATGTCCCTGCGGGTAAGCCACAGTTAACAAATACTTGCATCTTTCATAATTTCAAAGTTAAAACAAAGAAATATTTCGGTTTTTTTTCTGAAAAATAAAAGACAGTATATAAAAATATCCCAGTGTAATACTCCTGTAAATTTCTGACTGTTCCATGCTGCTTAATACAGAAGTCAAGAACAGAAACTATGTGAGGGACCCTTGAGAGGGGAGAAGTTAGATTCACTGTCTTTCTAATAATTCCCTATGTGAAAAGAACTCCAGCCCTTGCCAACAGACTAGTCCCAACTGGCTTTATGCTAGGGTTGTGTTTATTCAAGTGTTCTCCTTTATGAAGGAAAAACTTGGCTTTATTTCAAGGTAAAGAAAAAAAACCTCCAAGCAGCAAAATATTTTAAGGACAGATGTCTGATCTTGAAACAGCAGCTAACACAGCCAGAATATATCTGTGCAATAAATACTTACTCATTAGGCCTCTCTTTCAACTGCATGTATTTATTTTTATCCAGGATGTTGCTCACAAAAAAGGTAGCACACAATACAGTGTTCTCTATTATAATCTCCTGGGACAACTTTAATTAATTCCTTTATTTCTACTAAATCTGAAATTCAGTAACAAGTTTTTGGGTGTTTGGGTTTTTTCCCCTCCAGGGGTTTAATTATGTCTGTTACACTTGGAACTGCACTACCAAGAGCTGTGAGGTGCATGGCCCCAACAGCAGCAGCACCCAGGAACCTGATCCCTTGGGAATCTCCTCTGAACCCAAGGACCAGCCTGACCCGTGCTTCATCCTGCGCTGCTCACTGACACTTGGCTCATGTCCTTACTTCCTCCTCTCCACCCTGGTGCACCCACCTTCCAGACTACTTGAACTGATACAGTTTCATGCCCAAAGAAAGAAAGAAAGAAAGAAATACAAGCAGAGCTGGTAACTATAGTAATGGCTAATATTTTCAAATGCTTTCCAATAGTATCCCTGTTGCTTTTTAGATGGCTATAGCTCTGCCAAAACTTAACAACCCACACTGAAAATCTCCTTGCCAGGGACTTGAAACAAGCTGAACATTTATTTTCAAAGAAAATAAACAGCAAAAAATAATTTTTTTTTCCAAAACCTAGGATTAAATAAAATTGTGTGTTTTGCAAATATTTTCAAAAGAACTTATAACTGGTTTACTCAGAAATGCTTGTTCTTTTCTTTTTAAGATTAGGGGCTCAAAATTGGCAAGGAGAGTGAGACAGTATCAAGGATATGATCCTTTCTCTTCTTATGAAAAGATGCTCATGTCTAGTCAAGGTTTAAAACCCTGAGTGTCACCATGGCATCTGGTCAGCACAACACACAACTTAGGGACTGGGCAGTGCAACACTGAAAAAACCTGATCACACTGTGCATGCTCCAGAGTTTCAAGTAAGTTCCAGGCCCAGCCTCCAAATTGGTACTGCCATGACAGAAGTGCAGGGAAACAGTCACTGAAGCAGCTCAGAACTGTGTGTTCTGCTGCACATGACTGAGGAATGTATGGTCTCTGTGTGATAAGGACACTGACACACTCGAGCACAGCACACAGGAGACTGTTTTCCCAGCACAGAAGAGGACTAAAGAGGAGAGGATGAGCCGTTTACAGACAGAACTGCAGAAACTGGACCAAGGAATCCTGAGTCCTAACACTGCAGCTGTTCAGCAAACAGCTGATACCCAATGGCTTTTTATCTAATGACTGCAGGCCTTCATGAGAGCCAAGGTGACTTCCTGATGAAACCTCTTGGAGGAGCAGGAGTTTGTAGCTTTCCTTCTTTAAAAACAAGGAAAGCTTTTATGACTGTTCCAAATACCCGAAAATGACAATATTCAAGTCTGTCTCTCAGTAAGCTCTCAAACCCTCTTTAACACTCCCTCCCTCCCAAACTCTGTATGAATTTCCAAGGGCAGCTAGAGGTGCAGAGATTCACCCCAACACAGCACCCATACTAAGAAGATGGGATGGTACCATGCATGTAAGAAACATCCTTTCTTTGTAAGAAACTGCTACATATCTTATTGAAAGGTCTGGTTCACCACTTACTTGGTTAGGCACTCCTCAAATGCTCTTTTGGCCCAAGGCATGGTGAAGTGGAATAGGCAGTACCACGTCCAGGATCTGAGCTCCAGACAAGGCAGAGTGCAGGCAGTGCTCCTGTCCCTGACTGCCCGTGCTGCTTTTACAGCAGGTTCTCAGGCTCATCCCTGACTGCTCCTGAGGCTGCACGGCCGCGCTCGAGTTCCACAAGGCCTGACAGGGGAGGTTTAGAGACACCTACTGTGCCTGACCTCAGGCCTCCCCTGAGAAACACACCGGCTCTTTAAGTATCAGAAAGTCATAAACAGCCCCTGGGAGGGAGTGGGATCACCACAATTTCACCTTCAGGCTGCCTACATATATCCAACATCTATGTCCTCTCTGTGGTTTAATTAAGTCGTAACTTGCAAAATCATCCCAGCACTCCAAAGCAAGAGACTGAATCCAATATTCTCCCTACCCTGAGCTGAAAGTTACAGGCCCCCAGACAAGATAAAGTCAAAATTAACAGGTTTTGGCCTTGGGCAAAAAAGAACACTTATGGAATGCCTAACCAAGTAACCCCTATTTCTTTTGATGAAGGAATTATCAAGCACTAATATCCTGCTGCAACAAGAACTGAGCTGCTCTTTCAAGAAACTTATATCAACAATGGGAGGTAATTTCCTTTCTTGACTTCTACACTAAAAACTAGAAGCTAATGTATTTATCATGCTAACAGCAAAGCACACAGACCTTTTTTGTAGCACTTCTGTTCTTAGCATGTATAATCCATCTGTTAGTAAATTAGCTCGGCATCAGGGATTACATAATATTCTCACTCACTCACTGTATGGCACCAATTACACACAATTTCAGTTTCAGTTGTATTTCAGACATTTCAAAACCTCTCAATCCAAAGTACCAGCAAACTCACTGATGTAATTTAATTATTACACATTATTTGTGCCAAGACATGACAGTTTGGATTAATCAGTCTGCCCATGCTTGATCCTCAGCAAAATCACAAAAACAACTTTTCTAGGGCTCTTACTCTTTAGGCTTATTCTTTCTACTCCAAGTCCCTGATAAAGTGCATTACAGAAGCCAAAGTGACATGGCATTTTTATTCAAGGCAAATCCACATTTAGGCTCTCGGTGGAAATAAATACAAATTTTCCTATGGCTGTAAACTGAGGATTTTCTTCCATTTCTGCCTTTTTAAAATTTATTACTCTGCCAGTGTGTGCTTTTCAAACAGAAAACTGTTCATTTCTTTCACGTAGTTCTATTGTACCTGCTGTGGCTTGCAGGCAAAAACATTACTTTGCTAGCTGCTGTGCAGGATTTGAGTCCCATTCCTTTTTCAATCCTGTGTGCTTTCCTCCAGTCTTTTCTCTCCACTTTATCACTCAAGTATCTGTTTATTCACAGCAGGGGGTAGGGAAAGAGAAATGATGAATAGTGTTGTGCTTAGCCTCCTAACTACTTTATCTGGGCACTGAACTCAACAGTAATTCTGCTACTTCATTTATTGGGAAAAAACCCACATATTTCTCAATCAGGCAAACTCTGTGGAAAAAATGCAGCACTCTTCCAGAATATAATTCAGCAACAGCTAATGAGCTAATGTCCCACCTACCTCCATTTCCCAGTGCCTCTGGAGTGGGATTTACTGAACTGGTCCTACACAACCAGCAGGCACTCTGACTAATATTTACTTTGGTATTGCAATTTCAACTGTCCAATGCAAACACAAGTGCCCAGCACAGTATGAACAGTGCAAATTCTTGGACAACCAGCCAGACACTCTGGACGACTGTCCTCCTGCCCAAGACTCTTCTGCTTGCTCTGTCTTCTAAAAGCCCACAGCCCAAAACCTCTGAAATAATTTTTATGCTATTCAACAAAATAGAATTAAAATCTATTTTGAGTGCATTTACTCATTTAAGCTTTAATGGTACATACAGCTGATACAGTTTCTGTATCTCTATCAGATTCTAACTTGCATACAACTTCTTTCTGAATTTGAACTAATATTCAGTTCTTCAGAAATGCTGTTTAATTGTCATTCTCCCAAAAATCTGCTCCAGTGTGCACCACCATACAGTCACTGGCCAACTCTAGGGACACAATACGATCAGTTATGAAGAACTGCAAGTTACGACTACAGTGGAGACCTTACACTGAGTAAGGCCCTGAATGAGGTCTTCAGGGCTGAGCCCTAACTTAAGAGTGTGTCACAAATAAGCAGCAATTAAAAGAGAAATGCCATAGAAGTGTGTACAGTAGCAACAGAAACTATACAACATCTCAGAAAAATACACTGACATCTACATTTAAGGGCTTACAAATGCAATTAGTTTGCCCAAATGGACGTCACAAGGTATCTAACACTATAACTAGTCAATGTAAAAATGAGATTAACTATACCATGCACCCATTTGAATTTATACAACTGAGAAAAACCCCACATCTGAATGATCTCCTCATTCGGACCATGCAACATGTCCAAACTCACTTCACGCACACACACACAAACAAAAAAACAAAAAAAACAAATAAACTCTCTCTTTCCCAAGTACAAAGTAGTACAAAACAAGTAACTGCAAAAGCAGGCAAGTACAGTGTCAATAAAAGTTCTGGCAAACTTAGATTGTTCCAATTAGAGGGACAGCCAAAAGCTATATGGACAGAGCCAACAAAATACCAATGGCAAGCAAGGAAAGAGACAGCCAAGCCAATGCACTGTTTGGTTTCCCATCCAAGGAAGGAGAGAAGGAAGAGAGGTGGATTTCCACCTGGAACAAATTCATAAAATAGTCCAGAGCACAGAATTCTGGCAGCTGTATTTGCTGTTATACTGAATCAATATCCTGATCAAATTTGGCAACACTCAGGCAAGCATCTGTTTTCTGCATTCACCCCTATGTAAATATCCAAGAAGCACAGCTCCAGTCGAGGCAATGGAGGAGCTTGTGTGCACAGAGGAGGACAATTCTTCAGCCTCAGGGGAGCCATACCAGTGAGGGTTTCCCAGCAGCTCTCTGCAAGAGGAAGTGCAGGGAACCAAACTTTCTCTCAGCATGTGAGCATCACGCACAGTGTGCACACAGAACCACGCACAACCAACCACGTGCAGTTTCAGCAGTTCTATCACACAGCAAACATCACAGTGCACAAAGCAGCTGTGACTGGAAAAGGCAATGATACATGAAGCACATGTCATTTAAAAATGGGTCCAATAATACAACAAAGTATTAAGAAACCGACAACAAACTTGAGATTAAATACAGTACAGGCACAAAGGAATAAAAAAAGGGGGGAAGTAATTAATCAAACCATACCATTACACAAAGAAAGTAAAGAGATGTCCTTGAAATCAACTGAAGATCAATCAGAAAATTTCAACTCTTTCGTAAGTCCTAAGATTGCCTTAAGTCAGCTGGGTGGTTATAAGGAAAAGCACTAAAATGCAAGTAATGCTTTTAAAGACATTACAGAGTACAATTCCACACAATCCGGATCTTTCCTTCTCCAAGATTCACCTGAACGAAACAGTCTACCAGAACAGTTTCTGTGCAGTTTTTTTAACATAACTTTGGAACTGGAGAGTCACAGGATAATGTCTTCCCTAATCTTTAAAATAATAAGGGAGCACTATCAAAATGTACAACAAGCCATTGTGCCAAAATACCTGAAGGGCTATATAAATTGCTGTCAACAAGGTGTCATCAATTTGCTGAAAACCAATGCTCTAATCAGCTATGTTATTATCCAGCATGTGTCTACAGCCATGTTTTACAGGAAATCTACTGCATAAGAATAAATATATTTCCATATGAACATTCCAGACTGCATTTATTTTACTTACATCTATATTTAACATCCCCATCATTAGCAAATCAAATAAAATACGTGAAAAAATTGCCTGATAGTTCAGTACAAATGAAACTCCAGAGCTAAAACGAAAGACTGATAGTACAATGTTGTTTTAATAAAACTTACTGTAAGTGGAAACTACTCAAAAAGTATAAAGGAAGGAAAATTATATTACATAATACTACCAAACTGTATTTTTAGTGATGACAGATTGGCTGTGAAATTATAGCAGATTGCAAAGACATCAGTGCTGGCTGAGGAAAAACAGTTTTAAGGTAAAGCAATCAGCTGAAACATTAGCAATCAGATTAACAGAAGATACAATGAGAGAATTTAACAAGCAAGCAGATTGCAGAGACTAATCTCCATTCTGATGCCAATTGATGGTCGATGAGTCATTTTATTCCTATGAAGAATTTTGAAGCATTTTTCATTAGTTAGATTACAGTCACGTCTAGAGAATACATGGCAAAAAATATGTTACAAAAGTAGTTTATTGAAATATTCCAAAAGACAGTAAGAGACATCGAGTGCCATGGTAATATTTGCAGATGTAAAACCGTAACACTAACCGACATCTTCAAAATTCCACAGAAGTCCGTGTACAGAATTGTACCAAAAATATTCAGATTGTTATGGATGAAAATATGTATGAACTCCAGAACAAACAGCCAAGCAACAGTTTAAAAAAAGAAGGCCTGTGTGCTAACAAAGGACACTGTTCATTCCAATCCAGCTGAGAAACATGAAGTTCACGTCCAGATCAGAAAGCCCACTCCATCACAGCTCGGCAGGGAAGACTCTGCACCCTGGCAAGAGCAGGAGGGCTGGGTGTTACAGCAGGTCACCACCCCTCCTGCTCCTGTTCCTGCAACAGGCACAACAACCATTGCCATGAAGTTACTCCGAACAAGAAAGGGGAACAATGCCCAGCAAATGCCCCAAAAATCTCTCCTATCTATCTATAAGGTTAGACGAGATCTGCCAGAAACCCCAGGTCCTCCTCACGAAGCAAGAGCCAGCCCAGGAGACACAGCGAGGACTGGAGGGGACACTCCTTGTCCCCCACATGGCACAGAAGTGATCCCAGCCAAAGCACGTTGACAGATATGTCTTGGTGTCTCAGAGCAGACATGGGTATGTCAGTGCCAGCGGTAAAATCAATGTGACTTGAGATTTAACCACCAAAACCACTTACAAAAGCCACTGTATAGTTTTATCAACTTAACGCCCAGAGATAAGCAGGAGAAGGTCCATAGTGAGCCGTATTTTCTTGTTAATTTTACACCTACAAAACCTCTGATTTGCAAGCTAAATTTCAAAGCTTCTTTCTAGAATTCTGAAACTTTTCCTTATCTTTAATGAAGCTGAAAATCCATTATAATTCACAAGCTAGCCATCAGCTCTAAACAAAACCATCAATAGAAAACTGTTTTCCTAGCACAATTAAAAGCTGTTAATGGCTTAAAAGTGTTAACTGGAAAGAGACCATACTATAATAACATAATTATAAGATTATTATTATTGATATTACTACTACTACTACAACCTAAATATATGGAAGACACATGGCAACTTCAAGTACAGACTACTTCTTAATTCCAGATTGAGAAAAGGGTTTGTGTGTGAGAACAACCTGTTAGTGTAAGCAAAAGCAAGTAATTGAACCATTTACATCAGGAATTAAACTAATTGCAATTTAAAAGAATTAAATTGAGAATTAAAATGCACTTACATCCTTAAGTAAAGTATTCTGACATTAAATCAATCACTACTTCAGTCTTGCCAAAGTATGACAACACAAAGCGTCTCACCTACCCTCATTCTACTGGCTGCTCATTTTAAAATGTGTTATCTCACATTTCTGAGTTTTGTCAGGACTATGGAAGAGTCCTCATTTTAAGGCTGTGGATTAACAGATAATTTTTCAAGACCTGTCCTCTCAATTTGCAGAATTGACTGCATGTCTTATTTGCTTTGTCTGGCAAGCACTGCTGAGTATTAATCTTTGCTTCCTGAACAGTAAGGCCCATTGACTGAGATGTGGTTGGCCTGATATCCTCATTCTTTATGGAAATCTAATTTAGCTTTTAACATAGATTTCACTCTTTTGCTTCTCTTTATAACATAGGTTATAAACAATGCGTGTGTTATGTAAAAATGACAACTTGAAGATAACACAATCACTGCTGATGGAGGTAATGACAAGAAACTTTCAGTTAAAATGTCTTTACATTGTTTTGTCATTTCGCACTGATAAAGCACAGCAGTGCTTCTAGTAATGACACAATGTGATCTACTTCTTCATTGGCAAGTTCTGCCTGACAGCTTTAAAATTCCCAGACCTCTGCAGGATTGGTCCAGAGGGGTTTCTGCCAGTGTCTCTCTTGCCCAAGAAGTGAAGGTGAGAGAGCTGTGTGATAGTGGGGACCATTGTACCTGTCAGACTACAACAGTGGCATGGTAGGAAAAAAGATTCTGTGATCCAACAGTGGTGCTAATTCAATTGCCTGAAGTGCAAACTAACATGAAGCAGAGCCAAGAGTTTCCACTCCTCGGTGCTCTGTACATGAAGCAGAGCCAAGAGTTTCCACCACCGTGTGCTCTGCAGCATAGGACAAAATAGATATTCAAGCCCACAGCTAACAGGACAGGAGGAAAAGTAATTCTCTGCCCCTTCACTACACTGAGCAGGATCAATGACCAGGAAATTCAAAGAGCTTATGCAAGGAGCACAGACTTGCAAAATGTAGGCAGAGGAAACTTTTATAAAGACCACAGAATGAAGCCCATTATGCACTCATCATATTAGGTTTAAAATATTTTCTTTATGAAGAATTTAGCCCAGATTGCAACTATCATTTTATATGAAGCTGCAGAAGTCACTACATGATATTTCTTACCATATATTTGTAAAAAAATTCCTAGGTGTAGATTAGAATTCAAAGAAATCATGGTTTAAGTCAGTCTTGTTGCTTTCGTGATTGTTGGTTTCCAAAAAAAAATATTTCTATCGTTCTGGATACAATGCATACTATCTCAGTATAAAGTAAAGTTGTATCACAGAGAGTTTTAGAAACCTGATGCTAGAACTAAAAAAGAGCCTAAATATTGTACTTTCCACCCTAGAGCAAAATTTACCTCTAAAATTTGCAACACTTGGAAGTTCTAACACAAAATTTTCAAAGCCTGCCTAACCTTAATGTAGAGTTTGGGTGATGTTCACTGTATTAAAGGAACAATGAAATTTGTAGGGCTGAATAAACTATCCATGGTTTAGGATCCAGCCCTTCCATTACCTCTCTACAGTCCTGTATGGCTCCAGACCTCCCTAGCAGACTTCCCTTCATCCCAGCCTGGGCCACAGATCCACCACAGGATTTCTGTCCACAGACAGGGTTTCAGGATGCCAAGGTTCACAACATGAGGTTTCATCAAGGTTTCCCTGTTCTGTTTCCACATTCCTTTACTTTCTTCAGTGCTATGCAGAACACCACAGATTAGAGCTACTGTGGTACCAAATCTAACCACCAACGAAGGGAGCAGATAAAGGGATCCCAGAAAAGCAAACACTCCTGAGTAATTCCCATCAACCACCACCTTGGCCCACAGAAACATTTCAACAGGCCATGTTTCTGACATCTTCAGTCTTTACCAACAGGAAAGCACAAAACCTAGATTCACAGGAAAAATTCCTCACATCCTGTTCGGTGTGGAATTCCTCAGTGCCATTGTACAATAACTAGGGTGGTTGCTACTGCTACATTTTTGCTATGTAAGTAGTCCAGGCTTGCTTCTCCAGTGTCTTTCATTTTGATTGGAAACAAGCACAATGGAAAAGTGGGTGTAACACACTAATATTCTTATTTGTCCATATTTAGCATTTATTCTGCTGTTGTGTACAAACTAGACACTCATCTGGGCATGTGCTACCTGGGCAGCAAACACTGCGATGAAGAAAACTGTTCTAACTGCATTTTACTGGAGAAGAATTTAAACCACATTGTAAGCAGTTAATAATTTTAAGATGGACTACATATAATAATATTTTTTTGTATATTTACTGTATTGTGTAAATAAACAGGATTTTCCTGGACTTGGTTCAAGGCTTTTGTATTTGTGATGTTTGTTTTAAATTTAAAGCAAGAAAAAGCAAGTACACTGCTGTATTTCACAGAACATGAATTCTGTTACCATATGACAAAAACACCAACCATACTAATAATTACTTTAGTTCATTGAAGAGTATCTCCTTAAGCTTGGCAACGCAGTACAAAGAATTCCAAATGTAATTCTTACCATCCCCAGTCCAAGACACTGGCAGAGTTTAGAAGTCAGGCTTTCTCAAAAGGAATGCTTTTAACTTCAGCACTAACAGGGCTGAAATTATTGTGGAAAAAAGTGTATTTCCTTTTTCCTTCAAACACCCACTGCCTTCTGCGCAATTCAGACCAAGGTTATAGAAAACTTTATGTTCTAAGTTTGGTGATCCAAACCCTTCAGTCTTTACTTAGGCAAAACTCCCACTGAAGTCAGTGAAGTCAGTGGGAGTTTTGCCTGGGTAAGAACCACTGGGTTTGGCTCAGAATATCCATGGCTCTGTAAGCTGAGGAGAATGTGAGTGGAAGTCATGGCTGCATGTAAGTAGCTCATGTTTCCTGCCATGAAGATCAAAAATTACTTTACAACACAAAAACTTAGAATGGTTTGGGTTGGAAGGGACCTTGAAGATGATCCAGTCCCAACCCCCCTGCCACGAGCAGGGACACCTTTCACTATCCCAAGCATGGCCTTGCAGGAACAGGACGTCTACAGCTTCTCTGGGCAACACGTGAGAGCGTTCAACCACCTTCACCAGGAAGAATTTCTCTCTTATATCTAAACTTATCTTAATATAAACTTAACATACCAGTGAGCATCCTAGTAATTTCATATTACTTTAAGCTGTAGAATGCACATGACCAAAGGAAGAGACAAGGGCTTGTATGACCATTGACAGAGTTAAGTGACCAGGTTGGCACTAACTCTGTGTGCAGTCACTGCTTTTCAGTACAACTTTACCACAGCAACCATGAGAAAAAATCTGGGACTTAAAATAAAAACTTCTCTACAAAAAGGCAGGCAATGAACATGCATCTCTGCTTAGAGCTGTGTATCTCGGAGTGGGAAGCTCTGCTTAAGACCTCATCAACAGTTGTCCTGTTGTAATTCAGGAGAATCTAGTCTTCAATATGTCCCATAGCCCCGCTAGAAAATTGAGGTTCAGAGAAATGTTTCATAGAAAACAAAACACTTTGCTATTTTGTAGTCAGGGTATCACTGCTGTAACACATCCATTCTGGATCTTCAAGACATCTCAGCACGCTTGCACTTGCCTGAACAAGTGCATTTTCTCTCACACATAGGTACATGCACTCTGTGTGAATTTGGTCTGTGTTCTCAGATTTGGACAGCCCTAAACACTGTCAGTGTTGTGAGAAAACAGACATGGGGGTGAAGAGTGAAAACTAGTGCATACAGAAGGGAAACAATTAAAAGCTTTACAATGAACCATTATTTGATTAAACCCATGTAACTCTCCGACATCCACAGAACTGCATTTTAAGTATTACGCTTAATTTTCAATTTTTCTGCATGTTTTCCTTCTTCCTCCTTTTTAGCTTCTTTTAAGTTTAGATTTAAATTTATAAGTAGGTTTCCAACGTATATAAACTCAACTTCTGATATAGTAACTCAACTTGAGCTTAAGACCTTGATAAGACTGCATGACATACCACTATTATAATAATCTAAAACCTTAAGTTTTTTTATCAGTTTTCTCTTTTCTGCACTTGTAAGAAACAAACAAACAAAAAATTCTCAATGACACACTTTATTTTCCAAAAGATTCCTGTAGGGTTTATCTGAAAGAAGCCAATAAACACATCTGAGACAGAAGCCATGTGTGATAGTTTGTTATGCCACTCTTGTACTTACCTAAAAATGTGGGCAAAGACAAACAAAAATGGAATTTGTAAAGTCAATGGTCCTGCAGATGGATTAGCAAGCACAGTTACCATACACAAAAGCAGTGAGGACAGAATTTATCTTGGAGATTAACACTGAGGTATCACCTCGTGCCACTTCACACAGTGTTGGTTTAAACCTCTGTGGCACTTTTCTCCTTTTTTATTTGGCAAGAGTGCTGAACTGTTCTCCAGCAGATTTTCCCATCAATTGCATCTCCCACTGTTTTAAAACCAGTAGAGGAACTAAACTCTCCTTGTTGTTGATGCAGATCAGTGCATTTCAGAAGGGACAGAGGATAACAACAGGAAACAAGTCAGAGGACAAATAAATATTGCTACTTAAGCCTTCTACATAACTGGAAAACACTAACTCTTCAAATAAAAAATACATGCTGTTCTACCAGGCTACCATGACAGATCTTAGAAAGACACAGACAGTTTTATGGTCTTATAAGTGTTCTTTGCTGAAAGGGAAACTTGGAAGCAATAAAGCATTTTCTTACAACTGAAGCCTGACCACAACTGCTGCCAATTCAACAGTAAACTGACTTCAAGTATGTGGAGTCAGATGGTTTCAGCTTCACCACGACAGGGAAACCAACTCTTGTAGCCTGGCACAACCACTGTCTGGAAATGTGCCATGATTGTGCTTTGAGTTAAGCTCCAGACAGACTGTAAGGGCTGAACTTTAAACCATTTGTATTTTTAACGTACACAAATAAATTTATGGCTGTATAAAAACTGTCATGCTTCAGGGATTAACCTCTAATAACCTCCCCTGCTATGTTAACAAAGACATTTAAAATCTGCCTCTCCAAGTTACACAGGATTCAGGTTAATGAAGGCAATTCAAAAAGAAATTTTAAGGCCTCATTATATCTAATAAGGGATTAGTGACACCAGCAATTTTTAAGACCATTTGTGGACACTTTGATGCTGCCCTGTGGCTTGGGACTCCCTCATTTTACCTCAGGATTCCCAGATGAACCTAAGTTCGGCAAGGTGAACAGAACATCATAGAACTGAATGGCATGGAGGACTTAAAAATGAGAATTACTTTCAGAGTGTCACAACATACAGTTTTCCTTGTAGGCATTCGACCATCTAACAGCTTTGTGTACTTCTATTTAAGAGGTGAGAAAAGGTCTATTGTCATGAGGCAGGGTTTACAAGAAAGAACATCAATAGCTGAGCAGTACTTGGTGATCCTACCTCAGTTAAATACCCAACCATAGGTTTCCTACTTCTTAAGTTAAGCAAAGACAAGAAACACACTGGCAGAATAGTCAATGGAAGTTGTTAGACCTGACCAGCTCTAAACACCCTGCAAACATCACTAGCTTCCCTATGCATTTGAGATAGGCACCAGAGGCTTTGAGAACAGGAGACTGTGTAGGAGAAAGGGATCCTATTAGAGCTCCATCAGGAAACGCCTGGCAGCATAAGCCCACCTTACTTCTGTTAGAACATCCATACAGAAACAATCTGTTCTCAATGTCCCAATGTCAGAAGAGCTTTAATGGAGATAGTTCATTAACCAGACAATAAAGGATCCCTGTGGTACAACACAATACACGACAATGTTACAAGGGTCAGCCTGTGCCATCAAAACTGCAGAAACTGATGTATGGACAGAGGCAACTAAAGCTGGCAAAACAATTCTGATCACATTCCAAATCAGAAAAAAAAATCCCCAAATATCTGAAGGCTGCCCTTTCTCTTAGTTATTATTGTAAATGTCATGATCTTACCTATTTTCTGGGAAATTGTCAAATATTCAGACTATTCAACTTTTTCAGATATATTTCCAAACAAAAAGTGTATTCCTAAATTTAACTACTTATCTCTGAACCTTCAAGGACAGAAGGAAATATAAAAGAAAGAAAAATGGAAATTGTAATAAGAAAGATCATAAGAGAGAGAAGGTGACCTGAAATAGGAACTTGGACATCCTTACCCACAGGGACAATTTTAATCTTATATTCCAATATGACTATTAAAGCTTCTATTTCTTTTTCTGTCTAGACAAAACAGTAAAAATACCAGGAAGAAAATTTAGTTACATTTTTTAGAGCTTCAAGGACATGAAGTTTAGTTTGATTCCTGATGAGAAATGATAAGGTTTCTACAGTTTCCATTTTATAGAGGTTCAACAAATCCACAATAGAAACCAATCTAAAGGATAGACATAAGAATAGAAACAAACAAACAAAAAAAAACACAAATCCAAGAAAACTCCAGCAACCCAACTGTTAAAGCAATCCAGACATGCATCTGATCATGTTGTACAACTGCTGATGTGACCTCACAAATTGTGCTGTGTAGTTTGGGCTTTATGCAGCCTTCAAGGACAGACACCAAGGCTGCAACCCACAAAAGGTGTCTACGTAAGTGAGGAGCCACACTACATTCCATTTTCTACCCAGAAGGTGCCATAAAATACAGCTCAAATTGCACTTCATACTCACTCATCTCACACACATAATGAATACTAAGAGTGCATCAAGGAGGCTTTGTCAATAACAAGTCAAAAAAATGAGTGAAAAACTCTTCGTCTGACTCAGGAGTGTTTACAAAATGGTATGTTCTGATGAAAGAAAAGAGACCACAAAGAGACACAATGATTGCATTTATAGATACATTTGAATACATTGGTAAGCATCACTGTAATCCTCTGAAGTAGCCAAGTAACTGTATGTTAATTACCAGTAATTATCAGGTAATTACCATACAATTATTTCAGACAGGATAAAAAATTAACTCCCTCAACATATCTCTAAGTTTGATAATTCAGTGAGTGAATAATGTATTAAAAGTGCTAAGTGATCTCTGAGACAAACGCTTAATATTCTCATAGATTCAATGCAAATAATGGCAAACGTTACTAAATTTTTGTCATTAAAATGTAATTTAACAAATAAGTGCATAAAAATCAGAAACTTATTAAGCCACAGGACTTTTACAAATGAAAGAGGGACAGCATGTCTGCTGAATTTTAGCTCTATTCTAAAATTTAAAAGGGCTTGCACGGAGTTTAGTAACCTCTTACTATTTTTAGAAATGTCCCACACCAGATGTTTTTTTCATTCTTTATGTTGCAGGATACCACATTTATTTCCAGATCCTCCTAACCAATGTACTTACAACTCAGCCATTGTACAGATATTTGTACAATGCACATAGGAAAATTTGCATCTAATCAAGGCAGCAGGATTTGGCTAATGACATTTTTCCTAAATCCTCAGTCATTGAGATCAAAACCCTAATACAATTTTAAATCAGTGACAATTTGGCTTTCAGAATCTTTATCTGAGCCAGGACTTCACCCTGACATTCCCAGTGCTGATCCTCCACTTGCTTCCCTGCAAAGTCTCCCTAATGAAGTCTCCAGTAGTTTCCACAAGGCTGATTGTTTTTCAGGTCATTTCCTTACCTTCCTTGGCCAAACCCTCTTAAAGCAAACAATGTTTTAACAGCATTCACTTCTTACTTTCTAAAATTTTGCCAAACTACTCATGATGAAGTAGAAATTTCCTTCTGACTTGACGCAGAAGTATGAGCATTTTCTAGCACCATTAGTTTGTTATCCAAGAGCTAACTTGTCCTTACAGGAAGATGTGAAGTTGTGTGAATTTTAACTTGCTCACTAGATATTCCCAGCCTTCTCTTCAACAGAGAGAACCCAAAACTTGCAACTTGAGTGAGAACAGTGCTATAGTACTATTAACATTGAACTTTGTTCTTGCAAGTCCTGTAGTGTTTATTCTTCACTAAAATACAGCTTCACCAGGTCCTTAATGCTTATTTAGCAGCTAGAAACAGCTGCAGATGTTAACTTTTGATCTCATCTGCTCTCAATCAATTCTTAAAATGAATGGCTGCATGTACAGCTGGAGCTACACCAACTGCCATTCTTTCCAAGGACTAATGGACTTCTGTGCATCAATACTGACTTCTGACAACATGGAAAAATGTATTCGATTTTTTCAAGTAACTCCCAGTTTTTCAATGCACTGAATGTCTTATAAACATATATTTACAGATTCTTCTTTCCTAAAATCACCTTTGGGAAATTCATAAAAGAACTAGATGGCTCATTGGTACAACTAGAATATACTGCAGTGAGAATGACAAAATTGAAAGATGCCAAATGACTCAATGTATCCACTACTAAAGCAAAAATGATGAACAGGAAAAGCCCACATTTAAGTAACATTTAATAACATGTTTAAAACAGTGTGACAGGTAATTTGTAAGGAGTGAGAACAAAGAAGGAACTAGAACTGTACTTGAGA
This sequence comes from Sylvia atricapilla, assembly GCF_009819655.1. Classification (NCBI taxonomy): domain Eukaryota; kingdom Metazoa; phylum Chordata; class Aves; order Passeriformes; family Sylviidae; genus Sylvia; species Sylvia atricapilla. Next base: position 14,522,864 of record NC_089152.1, read on the forward strand.
AGTTCCTTTAAAGCCTCTCAGAATCGACACAGCTATGTAAAGGGAAATTAGTACCTTTAAAACTTCCTAATTTCTTCTGAGCAAGTTATTACGGCTGTTTACCTTAAGCTGAATCCTAAGTATGGTTTTATTTCATTATTAGCCAATTTTGCATGGTTAGAAATGCATTTCTATGATTACAAATAAAGCATCATGGCATTAGTTGTCTCTCCCAGTATTTCTCACTCTCATCTGACAATCAGAAGTGCTGGTCATTCAGAGAGAAGAGCCAGCACACAAGCCAGCCTCTGCTGACATGGTCTAAGCAGAGAATAATCCCCAACAGTCACACTGGGACAGCTGGATGCATCAGGAGCTTTCTTACTTTCACTACCAATGGCCTGATGCCGGAGTTACTTATCATTTTGCTTTGCTTTAGCTTTGTTCATTTCCTGAACCATAATAAAGCAGCTGAAGCAGTATTTCTGTTTCTTGTGTTGATCATTCCTAATTATTGGTTTCCTTGGTAATGCATTGTTCATCACCCACAGCCAAGCACCCAACCAACGTAACCCATCACAAGCATTGGTGTATGCTCCACCAGGGATCCTCAGGGTAACACTGGAAAGTTAACTTGAGGTACTGAAGAATCACCTGAATACCCAAAATTTTCAAAAGGATGAGATGCAGTCACAGAGCAGATGACACTGTAACCACTTCATGTCATGAGCAGAGTACACGTGAGCAATCCTCTATGGCACAGGCACTGTGCACCCATCACCTCTGTGTCACCTGAGCACTGTGCACCCATCACCTCGGTGTCACCTGAGCACTGTGCACCCATCACCTCTGTGTCACCTGAGCACTGTGCACCCATCACCTCGGTGTCACCTGAGCACTGTGCACCCATCACCTCGGTGTCACTGGGCACTGTGCACCCATCACCTGTGTGTCACTGGGCACTGTGCACCCATCACCTCTGTGTCACCTGGGCACCGTACACCCATCACCTCTGTGTCACCTGAGCACTGTGCACCCATCACCTCTGTGTCACCTGAGCACTGTGCACCCATCACCTCGGTGTCACTGGGCACTGTGCACCCATCACCTCTGTGTCACCTGGGCACCGTACACCCATCACCTCTGTGTCACCTGAGCACTGTGCACCCATCACCTGTGTGTCACTGGGCACTGTGCACCCATCACCTCTGTGTCACTGGGCACTGTGCACCCATCACCTCTGTGTCACTGGGCACTGTGCACCCATCACCTCTGTGTCACTGGGCACTGTGCACCCATCACCTCTGTGTCACCTGAGCACTGTGCACCCATCACCTGTGTGTCACTGGGCACTGTGCACCCATCACCTCTGTGTCACTGGGCACTGTGCACCCATCACCTCTGTGTCACTGGGCACTGTGCACCCATCACCTCTGTGTCACTGGGCACTGTGCACCCATCACCTCTGTGTCACTGGGCACTGTGCACCCATCACCTCTGTGTCACCTGGGCACCGTACACCCATCACCTCTGTGTCACCTGAGCACTGTGCACCCATCACCTGTGTGTCACTGGGCACTGTGCACCCATCACCTCTGTGTCACTGGGCACTGTGCACCCATCACCTCTGTGTCACTGGGCACTGTGCACCCATCACCTCTGTGTCACTGGGCACCGTGCACCCATCACCTGTGTGTCACTGGGCACTGTGCACCCATCACCTCTGTGTCACTGGGCACCGTGCACCCATCACCTGTGTGTCACTGGGCACTGTGCACCCATCACCTCTGTGTCACTGGGCACCGTGCACCTATCACCTCCTCTCTTCTGTTCCTCCATAGCACCAAGAGAATCTGTGCCTGAGGTTCTCACTATCAAAATATATAAGGAAATGTTTGAGGAAATTGTCTTCAGTTTAACACACTGGCTCCAACAAGATAATTCTGCCATTTCAGCAAGAATTTTCCATTTAATCAGGAAATAAGTAAAGTTATTTATATAATTATCCTGTATCCTTGTGCTTTTCTAGAGGATATTGACTCACAGCTAACATCAAAACAGTTGGTGCCCCTGGCTAGAATACTTCACTATCACCTGCTTGTTCGAGCACTAAATAAATCTCAGTTTTCAAGTGCTTACAAGCAGGAGTCCAGCACGTGTTTCAGACATTCTGCTCATGTACAGATGTTAATACATCTTCCACACACCAAATGTTATCAAATGTGGCTTTGTTGTCTCTGCAGCAGTTACCTAAAGCTCATTTGAAATGTATAGTGAAATAACTACAGTAATAGACAGAAGAGATCTTTCCTCAGAGGGGGTGATTTCCCATGGTAAATCTATTAACTGTTTGGGATCAAAATGCAGCATTTCCACATGCTTTTATCATTGCCTCTGTAATTTCTATTTCCAAGGTGCAAGGAGGCAATTTTATATTAAATACCAAGCTTTCTAGTTATCATCTACCTGTGATGATATTAGTCAGCACCTTTTCAAAAACCAGTTTTCAAAAATTTTTAAATTTTGAGTAAAAATTTGAGTAACAAAATGAAGCCAAAAATGTTTGAGAATGTTTATATTTTTGGAAGAAATCTCATTAAACATGGAAGTAAACATTATGCTTCAGTCAAGAAGCAATTATGGTTGGAGGATTAATTTATTGACTCCTAATTCACCTCATTCTCCTGTGACTGCCAAATAGGTAGGAGTGGAAATTTGTCAAAAACTTCTGTCTCTCGACAAAACCTTCCTCACAACCCACATGCTGGGAAAATAATACCTGTAACCCATGAAGAAACAGATCGACTGCTTCAGGCAATGACATACACAGGCAAACCTTTAATTTAATACTCTCTCGTGCTTCACTTTCATGTGGCTCATTTAGCAGGGCTCTTTAAAGAGAAGCAATGTAGCTGCTGTCAGTGACAGAAGTGCTGTGTTGGTGCCCTTGGGTTCTCACACAGTGAGTGATGATTGATCCCTGCTGCTGTCCTTTTGGCTGCCATGAACAGCAAGTGACACTGAAGGAAAAATGGAGAAAGCTACAGATCAAGTAAGGACAGGGATATGTGTCACATACCAGCCCCCTTCTGCCCACTGTTTTTCCACCATGCACTGAAAATTTGCTCTATCTTCCTCATGGCTGCAGAACTGCCCCCAGCTCTGGACTCAGAAGCTCTGAGCAACAGCTCAGTGAGAACTGCCAGTAACCCACCATAGCAGCGTGCCTCCAGGAAAGCTGGTAGTGGAGTTCCATTTTAACTTCTAACAGCAAAGCATTTATTTAGTTACTCAGCAGAGTCTCTTTTGTGTGCCAGGTCTCCCTTCCAGAAAGCCAGGGAATTCTAATAATCAGTTTGTTTCCCTAAAACGGGTACATCATCCATGGGCAGAACCTAACAGTGCTGTAACAAAATGCAAGATAATCTCACAGGCTGGGGGGAGTGGGAAGTGTTTTAAGAAGTGATATTACTTAAAGGCAACCACCAGGAGTTTACAAGAATTTCCATTCTTTTAATTAAAGATTTTATGGGTCTTGGAACACATTCCTGTACCCTATTATACATCAGAGCACTTAAAAATTCAGCGCCTTATAAAATTGCCATAAAGAGATAGAAAAACCAAAGGAGTCTTTAGAAGAAAAATCTATTTATATACGACTGTTATGATTTACAAAACAATTACAGTGACTTATTTTACTTACTATATCTTTATTTCCTCCTTTTCTGTTGTTTGTGACTACCTTTCAATACATCCTAATATAAACTACCTGCCTTCTAAATTCATTGCTCCATTTATATGCTCAGCATGTTTGGAACAAATATTAAAATCCTCAGAAAAGGAGCTAAACTCACTCTGCCAGAAGAAAAAGCATTTACATTACAGTGATAAAAATACATTCATTAGAATTCAATTTTAAAAGAATTATTACTTCAAAAAGCAAAGATGGAAAAAATATTAAGCAAATCAAAAGAATGGATACTGATAATGAAATAATGAAATATGATTAGGAAAGTATTTTGTAAACTATTCGTTTCTAGGGAAAATAGTATTTCCAGGTGTAAAATTCATGGTAAATTCATTTAAACATATGTCTATCTAATAAGTAATCCAACAAGTTTCTGGAACAGCTTTCAAGTAAGTGGTCTATGAACCATGTCTCAGAAACAAATTAGCTCATCCATCACACGTAACCATTTCTTTGGTAATGACTTAATGAATTTAGCTTAACTATGTTAGGACTGAGCATGATGCTGTAATTACTGTGGGAATAACTGCAGCCCTCAATCCATCTTTTAGATGTTTATGGCAGGGAACAAGAAGCTCAGCACAGCCTGAACCAGAGCCCAAAGCCAAAAGACTTGGATCTAGAGAACTAGTAGGGGAATATCCTTACAGACTTTGGTCAGTGCCCAGCACTCTGCTGGGAGTGCAGTCCTGTCTCCCACAAGAACACGCACGGATACACCATACAGGAAGAGCTAATGCCATACAGAAATCCTGAGAATAAAACTGGAAGAACATTTACTTCCCCCAGTCACACAGGGTAAAAGAACACAGTTTGAGTAATTTTACTAGATTGTAATCAACTCTAAACTGAACATTCTACTACACCAAGTTTACACCAGAGTTTTCAAGGCAAACCAGAGTTATATTACTAATACTGCAGTTGAGACAGACAATAAAGCTGGGGAGAGTGAGGCGAGAACGTCAGAGGTGAAATAAACATGTACTTTGGTACTTACACCAATACATACAGCATACTCTTACAATTCGGCCAAGGCTGTGGGTATTTACTTGACAGGATTATTTTTCAACTATGGTATGTCTCACTTTCAGATGTTTTACTGGTGATGTCAGCAGTTACTGCCAAATGTAAATTACTGTGTTTTTTTTTCTAATCTGGTAATTTTAAAGTGAATCCAAATAACTTTCTTTTATGTGTGCTAAATAAATAAATAAATGGTTCTCCTTAGTTACCGGTCCACAAATATTCTCAAACGTTCTCATGCTTCATAAACAGAAGGGTTAAGGGTGATGTTTTATGGAAAGTAACAGTCAAGGTGACTTGTCAATTTCTCAGGAGAATCAATGGAAACCCTATTAACCTTGGCTTGCAGATGGAAACACTCAGGTACAGAAACGAGGAATTAGTTTTGTCCCTACGTCAGTGGCAGGAATGATGTTTTCTTATATGCTGGTCCTGTGGAAGTCAGAGACAGAAATGTTTTATAGAGCCCCATCATGAGCTCCCTGCCCATGACTGAAGGTGTAGCATCAGCTAAACTCGATCCTGGTGACTGAGCAGACACAGCTCAACTTCTTTGAGACGGTGCTCAGATATAAAACCATTCATGTGCTACAAAGGCTGACTTTTCAAGCATATGTGAGAGTTGTTCTTTCTGATAATGTTCTGAGCCTCCAAACTGTATTTTATCTATGTGGCCCAGGAATTTATAAGTAACAGCTGTATTACAGCACAACATCACAGGACTATCATAAGGATAAAAAAATTTAAGATGACAAAATCAACAGATACAACAGCCAGTCCAGTATGGCTGGTAAGGTACAGCTGAATGCAATAAGTGAAGACCACCAACAGTCATGCAGCACAAGCATTGCCATGCTGCCCTTTCACAGAAATGGCCAAAATCACATCAGCTGCTGCAGATGTGACCTGCTGGGGGCTGTCGCCCTGCCCCTTCACAAGTGCACACACAATGTCCACACATGCAGCAGGTCTGACCATGGAATACTGGAAGACTCTACTGAGTAAGGTCAGAAATTTTACTCCAGTAAGTCTCAGGAAAGAGAGCTCCTCCTTGACAAGAGAACGGTCAGTCAAGAGACAGCATCAAAAGGACCATGACCTCAAGGTGTTAGGGGTCTTTCGTCGGGTTGTCTTTGTATTCTTCTTTCTTGCTTGAGCAAGATCAACAAGGGAGAGCTCCATTCATACTGTACCACATGGAGACAGGTAACAACACTGAGATGAACACTGAGTTTTTCCTTGCAATGTGTTGCATTTGGGCAGTGGGGATTGTGACACCTGGCCCTGTTCAGTGAATGATCTTTTCAAATGCTGACAAGTTCACATTGCCTCTCTGATTGCCATGGAGAAGCTACACACTGCAGAGAGGCCAAGCAGTGTGGAGGTGGAAATGAACAGGAGCTCGTGGCAGTAAGGCCCCTCTGCACTCCTGTTCGTTTATTCCTGCTCTTGCAAGTTGGGACACTGTGTACAACAACTTTGTCGTTGTTGATCCATAAGCCACAGATGAGAACCAGCAGTGTCTGCAGCACACCAAGAATCTCACTCAGAGCTGCTCAGGCTCCCTTTACTCATTTTAGCGGGTGGAGTGTGACTCTTTCACCCTCTTTATGCCTGAATTCCAAAGGGAAGCATTTCACATCTGTGAAATTTATTTATAATAAAAATATATTAAAACAACTCTTGAGGACACTGTTAAGTATCTTCCACACTCCATGTTGAACTACTTTATGAAGAAAGCTGAATAGCATCTAGAATTCAATACTCTTAAGCTAAACAGTGTCTTTACATCTTTAAACAAAACTTTCGCTTCTATAAACAGCTCAATACATGTGGCAAAGCATGCTGTTACCTGAACAACTACTAAAGAACTGAAAAGAATTAGGTATCTTAAAACCTGTTCCTGTTCACTTAAAAATGCTGAAAGTTCTGTGTTAAGTCATATATCATGTATTTTGATGATTAGTCAGAATATGATTACTTATCAGTTAAAGTACAAATCAAATAAACACAGAAGTTATATGTGAGGCTTCCTTCCCATTGTCCATATATTTTGTCAGCTAAACTGAATTTTTTTAAACACTAGTAGAAAACAATTCAAACCAAACTCAGAATGGTACAATTTGGTTTAACTTTATTGCTGGGAAGGCCAAGCTGGTAACTTCAGAACATTTGCACATCTTCACTGACACCTGTACTGTGAGATACAGGGCTGAAAGTACTGATTTATTTGTATTTTTTTTTGATCAATTTGTATGGGATTAAATAAGCTACTAAAATGGGAAAATTCAGTTGAATCACCTAAATTCCCAAGGCATGGGAAATTCTCAAGTGCAAATATCTGACAAGTACACTGAGAACACAAAATTTAAAAGGCTACCTGCTTGTGAGTGAAGAGTAATCACAGACTTAAGAATACCTGAAGATACAGGGATGGGCTGTTCCTCAGGAAAACTCTCTACTGCTCAAAGATTTCTCAAGGCCAGTGTATCTCATCAAACCAATGATTTTCATGCTAGAGCTGATTCCAAACCATCAGATTAAAGAAGTGAGAAGGAGGAAACCTTGATTTAGCATGTTTTGCTAGGAGCTCAGCGTGTTCATTTTCTGAGCAGCGCACACACACAAGCACAAATGTGGTGCAAGCTGCAAATCTATGCAACCTTATTTCCTTCCTAGATGGAAAAGTGACGCAATGCAGTTTCACTGACTTCATGCCAAGTCATGCCTTAAATCAACAACAAATGAAAAGCAGAACATAATCATACACACATTAGAACAAGTGTTAGGGGTTCCTTAAGAATTATATGGGGAAAAAACCATCATACTTCAATTTTTGTTATTTGCTGTTTCTTGAATATGTAAAGTTCTGCAGCATTAAAATACAGACAAAACAAGCTGGCAAGAAAAGCAACTTCCCGTTGACTTCATAATCTATCAAAAACTGACACTTTTATGAGCAGAACTTTTAAAAATACATACCTATAAATCAGTTAAAATATTCAGAGAAGTATACAAAGCAGTTCAAAGGAGCACAAAACGACAATTCAGGCTCCTTTAAAAAATAGCTTCTCACTTATTTTCTCTGTCTTCAATTCACTGTCAACCACAGGAAAAATTTTTACTGAGTAATTTCCTAGAGAAATAATATTTATGTAGCCAAGGTTCTGCAGCTGGAGCAGGGAAATGCACAAGATTATCGGGTGGTCTCTTACAATACAGGACAAAGAAATATTATATTAATATCAGTAGACGCAGTATATTTTTTTCATTATGTAATTTCCAAAATTAGGTATATGAACATAATAAAGAGAAAAATTCTCACTACCTATGCTAAGATCTACAACCTAAAATTCACTGATAAAGCAACAGGCCAATTTTTTATATTCTGTCTGCTGTATTAGCTGAAAAACTAAGAAAAAATGTGCAGTTTAAAGTACTTGGCATATGGACCACAGTGCTAAAACATTCCACATTGCACTTTTACAGCAGAAATTAATTTCCAGGTAAGAACACAGCATTGCTTTTATTTTACTTGCTAACGAGGATAATTGGCAGGCAACACTGCTGCTGCTCTAGATTTGTTCTTTATATGGATCTCTGAAGACCACATGTGCCTGCAGTGGTGACAGAAATATTTTCCATATGAGCCACCACAGATTTTAAGGTCCCTCAGTCTGAACAAGGTGAGTCCATCTATCATTTTCTGTGCTCTGTAACAATCAAGCAGGAAGTTAAAAACTTCTGTGACAACTAGAGGGCAATGATCAGCTTCCAGTTGCTCTGGTCATCAAACCATTAAGTTGGTTAATACTCTGCTGAAAACTTTCCCTGCTTTAACTAGATCAAAGGCAGCACAAGATTTCGTTCAGAGACGTTTTCTTGAATCAAAGCTGTTACAGATTTTCCTATTAAAAGACCCTGAAAGCAAAATAAAGTTTATTTCTAGACATGTGAGCTACAGAGAGTGTCAACCACACACTGTTGGACAAGGTGATTTTTCCAGTTCACTTCCACCTTTACCAGGGAGAGTAATTGATCTGGACTTCATCAGGCTACTATTAAGTTATGACAGCACTAATAAAAGACAAAGCTTTAAAGCAAAATCACTGTTTTCAGACGATTTACTTAAGCAAGGCGTATTTATGGAACAAAAGTACACCCAATGATTCGTTTAAAATGCACAGCTACACATCCTATTTCAGGTAAAGCAAGGGAGAATGAGTATCAAATGTATTTTCTGCAAGTAATTTCATTAGATGGAATATTTTATATCTAACAGTACTACGCCTGCTGAATTATGTCCTAAATGGCAAAAGAGTAGCAGAAAATTTCTGCTTTGGTATGAAATAAGTACTTGACGACAAACTGCTCTGATGGGGCAAAAATCTGGAAAATGGCTCTTCATAAATCAAGCAGCAACTTTTTAAAGCATATAAAGAGCTGTTCTATTCCACTGTTCAAGATTTAGGAATTAGGAATATTAGGAATGCATAAAGTCTCTTTTTAATTATATGATACACAGTTTTTAAAAAATCAAGTTCTTTCTGCCCTGCCCCAGACTAAACATTACATGTATTTGCACAAAAAGAATGTTATTGAAGCAATGAAGCCTGGAGTTTTTACATGCTCACACCCCCAAAATGCGTCCTGTGCAAAAACTTTTTCACTAGCGCACATTTTTTACAGAAAATATGAACAAAACACTACCATCTACTGCTGCAGAGTATCATATTTCTCTTTATGTTAGTAAAGAAAAATTCACAAATTAGTCATCTCTCACAGAAAGCGTATTTTATATCAAATCCAGAGAAGTTAAGTTTCAAACTATTTTCCTTTACTACCTTTTGGCTTTTGCAAAGACAAAAAAACCCCAACCCAAACAGACCCAAAGCAAAAAAGCAAACAAAAATCCCCTTAACAAAACAAACCCCCAAAACTAAACCAAAGCAAAAGCTTTTTACACAACACAAACAACACAATTCTAAAATGTCTAATAGCATAAAAGTCATTCACAGTCCATCTTAACAGATATGAAGCAAACACAACTGTGACAAGACGATTTTTGACAAGACATTGCGTTTTGCTTACCTCACCCCCAGGTCTTGCTAACACTGCTGTTTGAAAGCAGAGCAACGTTAGTATCAGGTAGCTGACAAACATTATTACCCAAAGTTAGAGCTACCCTGGAGGAGCAAACCCTCTGCCAAGTGCTAACAGCTAGCAGATGCACTTGTGTCTCAGGATCAGAGCCCTGAGCTCTTGTAGGTACGGGTCTGTCTCCCTCTCCCCCTTTCTCTCGCACTCACGGTCCGACCAGGAGCTTTGCTCTCAGCCACTGCTCTGAAGACAACTGGTAAGTTGATCTCTTCATGTAATGACTTCTCCCTGCTGGGGGAGGGGGCTCGGCCAGCACTGAGCTGGGGGGCTGCAGGCAGTATGAAGCGGAGAAGGGGAGGGACAGAAATGGTCACTGCCAAGTTATGCATCTGCTGTGATTCATGGAACAAGCTAAACGGTAACCTTTAATGCACGAGGAGCTTTGGCAAAGCGTTATTGACTTAGGCAGGCATGATTGGAGAAACAGGCTAAAGCTGCTGCAAGAGATGCCTGTTGATGGTTAGACGGCATGTGCTACTTAAAGGTACAGCACCTCCTTTTATTAACAAGTTTATAAAACATAAATCAGAAGTTAAAATCTAACCAGGAAGCAACCTATGGTTTAAGAGTCAGCCCTACACCAGCCCAGCCCCGCAAGCTGAACGGCCTGATCCTGCCTGATCGGCCAGAACCTGCTGCCTCATCCCTGGCCCCAGCGCAACAGCCCAGGGGAACCCGAGTGCCCTTTCACTCTCTAGAATGTCACAACTGCTTCCTGAAATGGATCTCCTTCCTTTAGGATAATCCTGCAGTAGGATATGGATGTAGTCTCTTTCTTTTGTGTATTATAGCTGAAGAAATTTTGACTTTAACAATCCACCCATCAAATAACCTGCTTTGACTAAGCAAGCCTTTCTTAAAGTTCCAAATTCTGAAGTCAAAAAAACATGCTATATTCTCATCTTTCATGTAAATACATAGTTCTTATCCATATGGTTCCAGGGGAAATCTCAAAAATATGACCCAAGAATAACCTGGTCTCGTATGTCAGACAGTAAACCACATGAACTCACAATACAGGTATACTTGAAAATATTTCAACATTTTAGGAGGCAGGAAGTAAAAATGTTGGTGAAACTGAGAAGAACACCATTACTAAGTATTATATTTCTTTTTGTAATTTGGTGAACTTTGTATACACAGCTGAGTGTGTCAGCCTCCTCAGGCTATTTTTAAACTAGCTTTACCAACCATTCTTTTCCTCTCCTATGAAAGGTGAAAGATAAAATAATCTTCCTCAGAAAGCAATTAAATACAGTCAAACTCCCAAAGCAGTATAGAAAATTGGCATTCACACTGCTGTAAAAGTCCAGATTCTGTCCTATTTATATCTGGATATCTGGTTCTCCAGCAAAGCAAAATCTGACCTCAATTAATTTGACATCATTGTCACTGTATATCTTCCCTCTCAGTTCTTTCCTCTTACAGACTCCCACTATTGCCCATAAAGATCCCACCTTCTCCTGCCTAAGCTGTCTCACACTGCTGTGTTTGTTGAGCACTTACAGAAAAGCCTGCCCATTTTCACCTCTCAAATCAGCAGACCGTCTTTCACGGGCCAACCTTCTCCTCCCTTTTGATACAGCCTTGCAGTGCTGCAGCCCTGGCAGCACCACTGCAGCACCAGCAAGCACTGTGATGTGCCAGGGCATGCCAGGGAGGACTGCCGGGCTCAGTGGCACAAGGAGCTGTACAAGCTTAAGAACATCTAAGAAGCCAGAATGAGAGTTTCAGTATGGACCTCGAGAGTGGTTCTTCCAAATGATCTGAATCACCACAGGCAGTCGGCTGGGGACTCAAGAATGGTGACTGACAGCCAGATCTGCAGCTTCTGAAAACTTGACACGGCAACCTTCATGGTACTTCCTGTCAAAAATCATCCAGAACTCTCCATTACTATGTTGTTCTCACAAATACAACACCTCCCTTCAAGACCTACAGTAAAGAAGTATTTTCTCCCCTTTTAAGGCAGGCTGAAGGTTTGCAGATTATACTGTGGTGCTGACAGCTAAATGCAGAGCTGCCATTACAGGTACTTTGTACACTGGTTGCCTATGGCAAAGTCTTCAGACTAAAAATGTAAAGCCAAATAAACTTAAGGAAATTTTCCATCAAAACCCTGTCAGGAAGTCAATCTGTCCTTCCATATTTTTTTGAAATATCTAGATGTACCACAAAAGGAAAAACGATAGTGAGCAAACTGCCAACTAAACCGGAGTTCAAAACACTTCCAACTGAAGAGCTGTAACTATGATACTTTGAAAATAGATTCAGTGCTTGAAAAAGTTTCAAAAGAACACACCATTTCAGATTGCAGTGTGTAACAAAAGCCCCAATGATGAAAGCTCCTTCATGCAGATTGACTACTGCTTCCATAAAATTAACTCTGTCTTGTTTTGCTGTTCTTCACAAAGTGAACTAGTTGTTCTGAATAAATATATAGCACAGGTACAATATTGCCAATCTTCTCTTCTTTAATGGCAGGCAGAAAAGCAAATTTAAGAAAATGAAGAGTACCTGTAATTTTAGTCTCCTCTCTGCTGATCATTCCACGGAACAGTTTATTTTCTGCTAATAATGACCAATCTTACTGAAGTCTAGCTGAATATTATTGGGTGAGTTTCTGAGCACAGAAAACTGAACTACACTCCCATTTAGTAAGTCATATAACTAATTCTTTCCATATGCATTTCATTTTTCCTCTGTGAAAAATACCAGCAGAATTTCCTGAATTTCAGAAGCTGGTGCTCTGTCCTCCATGTTAAGACCAGAGATCTGTTCATACCTGCTCCTGTGCCTTCCAGCTTTATCCCACTGAACTGGGTGGAATTGTGCTGGTTCACTTGCACAAGCACAGCCTTTCTTTGCAGCACAGAGCAACTTGAAACTTTACACTATGCCAAACTGGCACTGCTGCAACCAAGATCAGAACTTCTCTGCAAACCTCAACAATCACTACACTGGAGAGAGATTACAAAACTACTGGGGCAATAGAAAAAATCTGTTTATGACCGATGGGCTATTTCAGATATGAAGTTGTGCGGTAGCAGATAGAGAAACCAAAATACCTTGCAACAGCAAAATGGAAGAAATAAGCTGTCTGTAATTTCAACATAAAAACATCTTTGCTTTTACTTAGAAACATAGCAAAAGTAACAGCATAATAATGCTATTTTAGGTATATAATAGAGACAGAAAATTCAAAATTATAGTTTAGAAAAACAAAAACTAGAAAAAGCCATCATGTTTTGGGAAAAAGTTCCATCTCTTATTCTCAGAAATAAAAATACATATATCAAAAAAGAACCTTTGGATAGTACAGTTCTTATTAAGAAAGTACTGACATTTATCTGTGAAAAAATTAGCTGTCAGTCTCAAAGAGTTTGTAAACATCAACTAGTTTAGGAAGTCTGCTTACTACCTTCCTCCTGAGGCAACTGCACACCTGAATTCCAAACAAGGGCAAGTAAGTTAAACGTATCAAAAGTATCACAGCTACTTCTTTCTGCTAAAGGTATATCAGCTTAGAAAGTTGACCAAATTCCTAATATAAAAGTAGTAATAGACAAAACATGAGTCAAAACAACTTTTTAAAGACTTCCTTTCTACTTCCTACAGCCTCAATGTTTGTAGAGCTTAACTCTCAAACTCTTAAAGCAAGGTAACATGGAGGATGACTACGTATTTCTGGCTGAGTTACTTTAGAACAAGACAATGACAATTCCTGTGCATTTTGCATACAGTGAAGATAATTACTCTAAGTCATGTTTTGTCTCTACAGGTGCAAATCAATGCCACTGAATCTGCTTAGCTGAAACACCTAAACCAAAGAACTATTTAAAAGTAAGATGAAGGCCAAAATAAATTTGCTGCTATAACATAACCAACAAGTCCTTTAACTGCTTCTTAGAACAAGTATTTCAAAGAGCATTCATTTGCTTTGGACAGACACTGTCTTCCAGGAATCACTAACAGGAAAAGCAGTAGACACTGCATAGTCTAATACTATTTAAGAAAAGGTGTTATGTTTTTGTTTCAGTGTTCCATGTAAAAATTTAACAGAGGAGGAAAAAGGCTGAATGTACAAGAAATTCAGTACAAATTAAAAGATCAAGTGGAAAATCTAGAGTGCTTTGGTTTTATTTTAATTGGTCATTTTTTCCAATTGGTGATCTACAGGTTACTTAAAAAAAAGAAGGAAGGGAGAAAATTTTTATGTTGATGAAGTCATGTGTAAAGATGGCTGCCATATTTATAGCTGTCAGATAGGCATTTCCAATCATTACCTCATTTCATTTTTTCCAGGAAGCATTCCTTTCTGAATTAATTATTCAGATGTATTAAGGTTAAAATAAATTACCATGTCCTTTAGCCTGAACTACTGAAAGACACTGGTCATAACATTTTACTCCAAATTTCTTCTATGAGGTTATTTTCTTTTATTTTAAAAATAACATTTGTGTTAAATTAAACACTTGAAATAAAGCAGTCTCTTGCCACATTATATGTGCCTGAGCAGACAGGTAATTTAGACTGCAGAAAGAATACATTTTCCTTGAAAAAAAGCCAGTGTCCTTGAGAAGGATGGATGCAGAGTGTCTTTCCCTACCCTACCTTCTTGGATTCAGGAAATACTGCAGCTGAACCACTGAGGGATTTCTTTACCCCCGTGAAGGCCCATACACTCACTCCCCTGGTTTCTGCATTTCACTGGCAGACAGGGTGATGAAAGAGGGCAAGAGATTCTCTCCTATCCTCTGCCTTCTACAGCTAAAGCAGTTCTTGCTATTGCAGTCCTTTTGGAAGAGCCATGATCACACTGAGTCTGGATTTCAGCAGATGAAATCACCATGGGTACAAGAAGGACCAAGGAGTATTTGGACTTTTATAGAAGCCGTCGAAGAAAACCAAACCCACACAGCCTGGGGAGGAAGGCAAAGGGTGAGCTGTGACTGCAGCATGAGGGTTAAGTTCATGCAGCCCTGGGAAGGGAAGCCCAGACATGGAGCACCTTGGAGGAAACAAGTCCCAGAGCCTCACACATATTCCACTGCACCTCAGCATTCTTTCTTGGTTGAAGTTTTAACTTCATTTAGGATATGAAATAATAACACTTTCCCAAGTAACACAAAGCTTTTATTCGTACCCTTTGGCTCATTTTTTTTTTTGTTAAGAAAGCAGCTGACTTCACACAATTTCTTGTACAAAGAAGCATTTAAGGGGATAGCTATGTCCCTAAAACTGACATGTTGTTTGGCTACCAGAATACCTCATACATAATGAAGATAGAGATTTCTCGATCTATATGTCTAATACTTTTTTGATCCCACTGTACAGTTATGGAAAAGACAAAGGGTTGCTGTGCAAAAATGCTCTTTAAAGAATTTGTAATCAATTATTCCATACATTGCTTTGTGTCCTGACTAATACTTTTATTGGTTAACTACTTTCCAACTTTCAACTTCTATTTCTGCTTATTCACCTTCCTAAACTGCAAAATCCTCATTTGTCCATTTGTTTGTCATCTAAAGTCACTCCAAGTTTGATTTCTCTGTTTCTCATATTTTTCTTTCTCTTTTCTGACTTCATAGAGATCAGTTTAGAAAGTACACACCATTAAAAAGGTATGATGACATCCTGTGAAAACAGCATTACAAAGCAAGTTTCGAACAGTGGTCTGTGCTTAGGTGAGCCCAGCACAGGTTACAGCAGTGGAAGTTGTCAGTTCCTTCCATAATATCAAGTTACCTTTATGACCATGCCATTTTCTCCTCTTACTGTCATGGTACTGGCACTGCACGATGCTTTTAACCTACACTCAAACCCTGAAAAGGAAATCTGCACGTTTGCTTCCTCTTCCCCTTCTCTTGGCTTCCTAAAGCTAAAACTTTTGATTACAGAGCCAGACTTTACTAAGAAGGTCCTACTTCAAAGAGCTGAATATTAACCTCAAATTGATTTATCATCTTGAATCTTTTCTTTGCTACTAAATCTATAATCCCTCTCCCCCTTCTGGCATTACAGTGTGCTAGAGGGAGGAAAGGACCTTTGGTTATCACCTGCCCAGGGCTGGGCTAGAATGTGTATTTTTCATGGCCATATTCCAATTTTCTCTATGTTGATGATAGAATTCTGGTTTATATCCCAAGTTCTCAGAGCACCTCTTTGCCTCCCCAGACAGTAGTTGCATAGTGCAAGGAGAATAAGATGACATTTATGAGGCATTCCTTCCTTTGACCAACACTACATTTTGACTACAGAGCAAGTGGACACCATTATTTGAACTTCTAATTTTTGACTACCATTCATCTTGTGACAAAGCTATTTATTTCTGCATTTGTTAATCAGGTCTTGGTCTCCTTAATAAGGCATTAAGATTTTTAGAACATATTCTGGTTCTCCTCACACTTAAATTTTAATATTATTTTCTTAAGTATTTTCATAACATGAAAATCACAGAGGTACGCAGAGGTACTGAATCAAAGATTAAGATCACATATTAGAAAAAATCTTGGAAGACTTGTCCAAGATTATGTTCAATACAGTCATGATCCAATTGTATTTTCTATAGTTTATAGGAATACCAAGCTTCCACCCTCTTCTGAAAGGGAAAAAAAAGAGGACAATAGCTGTTTTGTAGCCAAAGGAAATGTATATGTTGACTGAGAACTTGGGATTTAATTGCAATGCTGGTCAAAATGCACTGGATTAAACACTCATCCAGAATCCAAATACAGGAAGAAAGAGGAGGAAGGTTTCCAAAGTAATTTCATTACACATCCCAGGCTACCTGAAGGGAGCAGAGAGAACTAATCTCACAGTACTGTAGCCTACGCTTTGGGCAGCAAGCACATCTCAGCTTTTCCCATCTAGTTACAAAACTCCTGAGTCCAAGATGCAGTCATTCTTTCCCAAAAGCCTCTCCATATTCTGTTTGATTCCATCTTCCCAACTCACCTTTTCTCCACCAACAGGACTGTCCGATCTCAGCATACTGCCTCCCTCTAGTGCACTGCAAATTAAAAGATTTAACACCAGCCTAGGTAAAAATTTACCCTGTTAGTAGACTAAAGGCTCATTTTTCATCACTGGGGGTCCATGCCAGGTCAAAAACACACAGCACCACCAGATCAGTTACACTGCTGGTGCAAATTAGGTACAAATTAGAAGCATAGCTGCAGTGCTAAAACAAGGCTTCTCTTTCTCTACAGATGTAAAATGTATAAAAATGAACAAACTCTTTCTAAATAAATAGAAACTGTGCATCTTTATTGCCTTGATAAAAATGAAATTCTGGGAAATCTGGTTGTTTATACAGTAGATTTTTTGGATGGTTTATCTTGTAAGTATGCTGGCTTTCAAAGTAATCCCATTAAACACATGTTGCCCATTAGAACCAAGTGAACCTTTAGTATATGTGGAGTCTTCCAGGTGTCTGGACAGAGGTCCCACATGCTGAAAAGCTTGGGAAGCACACAGGTAGCACAGACTTCATTCCATTTTTCTAGGTGTCTTTCAAGTACGCATCCCATTTCTGAAGAGAAAATGACCAACTCTGCGTGGCTGATTTCTGCTACACAGGAAATTGGAACCATATACCTACAGACTATGTTAATCTTGAGCTACATGGCATGTGGATGAATTCTGAAAATTCATATGCAGCTCAAACTAGGTTAGGAGCACCTTAAAATAATTACGCTTTCTTGTGTCTCAAATATTCTGTTTACTAGTGGATTAGCAACTCACAAAACTGATAAATACTTGAATAAACAGCTGATGAGTCTCTGAGTACCCAGAGCACATCCTGTATAATTTAACTTGAAATTTCCCTTCCTGAATCCTACAACTGAAACAAGTTCAGTACTGTCCAGTTTTCTCATGAGACAAACAACTTGTCTAAATTCAGGCACACTCCTCTACTATATAAGGAGGAGAGTCAAGCTCAAAATGCATGAAATTGTTTGATACTCTGAAAACTTTTCTTAAGAAGTCAGTTAGCATGCCATTCTATTTGTAAGCAGTTATATGTAATTCTTAACCCTTGATAGATTAAAACCAGTGTATGTGTGTGTGTGTATATATATATATATATATATATATATAACTTCAGTTTTAATTTTACAGTAAAATCTCAACACAATGGCACAAAATCTAGAAATACCGTGCTGGAAACGAGGTGTAAATAAATATAGAAATAAATCTAGTAGGAACACTAAGAAAAAAAATTACTTCTTAAAAGGTCACCTAAAACAAAGGAAGTGAGGAAAAATTCTCTGTGTGTATTCTGAAAGACACAAATGGTGCTGATTACTTTATCCCCATACTCAGACTGTCTATGTGGGTTAAAGCTAGCAATAATACCAGTTCTAATCTTAAAGGCCCGTGGAGAGACATAAAACCAGACTGCTTGAGAAATCTGGTTGTAAAAGCACATCTGTGCAGCCAACACCATCACATGGCTGGAAAACAATCAGAATTCCAACAAGAATCAAGTGAATAAAACCCACAGAAAATTCCTTCATTGTGGAAGGAAGATTTCCTTTGGAAGATTTCCTGCACAGTTCCAAATCTCTTCAATACAATAATTTCATATTTGTGTGGAGCATGTCTCAAATAATTTTCCATCAATGTTTTAGGGAAGATTTCCTCACAATGAGCTATTTCTCAATGAATGTATCACTTGTTTTTCAGGCACAGCTCCATGTGCCACCTCCTGTGCAATGCCATAGTACTCCCCAGGTAGTTATTTGCCTGAGGTACCAGTGTTAGAGCCCTGCCAGCCCATTGGTAGCATACCTGGTTTAGATTTGATTTGCCTTTTTCACGTGTATTCTGCAAACCACTTACCCACTGCTGGTTTAGATACACTCTCAAGGGATCTGTGCAAGCATCCAAAACAATGACAAAATTAAGAATTTTAAAAAAAAATTAAAGTATATTTGTCTCATCTTTACTTTTTTGTCCACTTGTAGTTTTTTGGGGTTTGCCATGATGTTGGACAGCTGCATGGAGAATGAAGGCACACACAGATACAAAAATTCCCCAAATGACAAGTAGGCAAACAAATCCAGTCACCATTTCCACACTGGCAGTATTGTCTATTTAAGTTTGCATATTTGTCATTGCTTGATTTAGAAGCAAGTTTAAAATTAAGTCTGGTCATTTTATCCCTTTCCAAGAAAACACCAAATAAAGTGTGATGATAAGGTTTTCAGCATCTGTTCTTAACCACAAATTTCCAAACAACATTTTGAACTGCTGGGTCTATATTTTTTTTCTCTCAAGCTTGCAAAGTAAGTGCTGTTTTACAGTGCCTTAGTTAATTTATATTTAATCAGAAAAGGTGGGATTGACTGGAAACTGTTTGCTTCTCTTTCAATCTCAGTAAATAGTTCTTTCATTTTTCTAATATAACACAGATTTTTCTCTCTTTTTACTGAAAAGAATAGATATTCTTCTCTCTTATGAAACATTTCATAGATAAAAATTAGCAGTGCATAATTCTGCACAATATGCTAGACCAGAAGTCTAATACATACAAAATATGTAATGTTACAAATTCCTAAACACATTATGTGCAAGTGGATCAAAACAATACTTTAGTATACAGGCTAAAATGTGGTAAATGACATTAAACAAATTCAATCTGCCATGGAACCCTAATGACTACTCATCCAAAGCCAAAATAGACAAAGAATTACCAATTACATATAGCACTACTCTTTGAATGAAAATATTTATAATGAAGTATTACCATAGAATACTAGGCATTTATCTTTAAAAAGCTTTTAAAATCTCCTTCTTAGGACATGTAATATATCATAACTTAACAGGATTTTTTGCAACCTAGAGACACTGAAGTTTTTAGTAAGGACTGGATTTTAAGTTGGTAACCTTTGTTTCTTGAAAAAAACTTGACTTTTTCCTTCTCTCTTAAAAACTTTAACTGTGAAGGATTCAAAATCAGATACTACACTTAGTTTCAGTAAATATTCTCATGTCCATATCTAGAAGAACAATACATTTAAGGAGAGAAAAGTTTTCTACAAATCCCTATTCAAGATCATCTATTCTATGTGTCATTAGGAAGAGCATAATCAGCTTCTAAGGGTCTTTTAGGAGATTACCAATTAGGCCCTTCCGTGGGTCTGTCCTACCACCCCAACACTTTCAATCCCTGCCTTTCAATCTGTATAGGAGCCACAGACTATTCCTTTCATTGTGGAGAAAAATATAGGACACATCCATAATTCCCCATCTAGGCTTCATGCTATTCCCTGCCAAGGCGGTTTGGCAAGCAAGGAAGATATTTCAAAGGAAAACATATAGGGCCTCACTCAGCCATATTAATGCTCCTTCACATTCCTCTTGCAATATTATCCTGCCCATAAGGCTTATTTAAATACAAGAACATCTTTGGCAAGCAGGGCTTTCAAAACACAGACCCGCGTGGAGAATCCAAGAGCAGTACTTAGTTTTCACCTTCACACAATAGCCATATTACAAAAACAACTTGTACTTACATGGGAACACAAAGTGATGGATAGGTTTAGATTTGAAATCAAATACAGCTTTCCCAGCAAATTTTAAAATTGAGAAAGTCTGCTGCTGTCACCTGGTCATTTTATATAAAAAATAGAAGAAAAAAGAAAAAACTCTACAGAAATATACAAGCCAATATTCCACAGCAGCACTGTAAAGGGTAACTCTAGACTAAGAAAACCTATTCTTTTTAATTGGACACAATAGTAGGAAGCAGGAACTGTCCATTATATGGCTGAAGAAAAAACAACACACAGACACCCCTACCTTAACAAATGTCTTCTCTAAGCAACTTCATGTTATGAGTAGCCTAACACATTGTTTTAATTGGAAGAATATATAGGGTTTTAATCCAAAAGACATCCTCATTATGCTTAATTTAACATTATTCTTCCAAACTGAAAACCAACAGGACAGTTTGATCAGTTACAGGATGGTGCATCTTACACTTGAAGAGACAAAGAAAATTGTCAGAAGTGTGATTCTGCAAAGAGTGCTGGAAGCAAAGTAACTTCTTGCCTTTAGGCAACTAAGAATTTGAAGTCAAACTCATTGATGTAATTCCTAAAGTACAAAGAGAAAAGAGAGCTAACAGTTGCTCCACGATAAGGACTGTTACTAGTTTATCAGATGTGATCAGGTTTTGAAAAATTATATTAAGGTAGCTCTATTTTAACTTGGGTTATAGTAAGACTATGGAGAACATTTTTGTAAGAGTCAAACCTTTGAATGTACTGCAGGCTGCACCCACCTTGGTCATAATTTGTACAGTATGTGTATAACTGACAGATTCAAATTTCTGAGCTGGAAGTTCTTTCTGAATTGCTTCAGAGTTCAGAAAAGTGGACTGGAATTATGCATAAGAAATACAAACTTTTAATTTTATATGAAATTAAGTTCTAATGAATTTGCTCTAGAGGACACATTTTATGCAATGTATGACAATTCTGCATCTAATTCTGCATTCTGCCATAAATTCATTCAGGCTTTAGCACACCCCAGTACCATCACTGTTACCACTCCCATCAGTCACACAATGTTTACTCTGAACATACACTTGCTTAGTCTGTGGGGACACTGGAATACAGGAATTCTCAGGGACATACTGAACACGTGATCCCACCTATTCCACACAATTAATCCAATACAACAGCAGCAGTATAAACACACTACTTCTGAAATAGGCTGATTTTGTTCTGTCTCCATATGGAAAAAAACCACAGCAAAATCAAAATCTTTAAAATCGTATTACAGTACATCTTAGTAGATTTTTTTTTCCTTTTACAACTAAAATTCCATTCAAGTCTGAGTTTAAACAGATACTCAGAAATATTTTTGAGAAAATAAAAACTCTACACTTCTTTCTGTGATGAATTCTGCTTTCTTTTAATAATTGATGTCAAGGTCCTCTGTCTAACTTACACACTCATCTGCTCTTTGAACCTACAGTGTTTTATAGGCACACACACTACACACAGAGCTCTCTTCTTTAACTGATTAAACATGCTCATTTCACCCATCAGCCATGGGAATGCTGAAGAAAAAAATGAAATCATGATGGTAAAAAGCTTCTTTAAGCTTCAAAAAGAAAGCATACTCAGGGATGCTCCATTTAACATGTAAGCAGTAACAGATATGGCTACCAAAGCAGCACAGGAATTGAGGTTCTGTCAGCAGAGGGGCCAAACTGTGACCATCACCTGTACAGAGATTCAGACAGGCTTTCATTTCTTTGGTGCTATTTCCAATTCTGCTCTTTTTTTTTTTTTTTCTTTCTTTTTTTCTTTTTTTTTCCCCTTAAAGAACTGCAAATGTCCAGCACCTCTAGGGTCTGTATCTTGTTCAGCTCCAGCCTGCTGACACACTGATGAACAGCATCTGCCAATTCAAAGAAGCTCTGACCAGACTGACTTGATGCAATCTGGCAACTTTAATCATCTTAAGCTGTCCTCTGGAATACCTGTTCTGCATCTCAAAGTGCCTCTTCCACACAAGTAAAAATGGTTGGTGTAACTCTGTAGAAATCCATTGGTTTGTAACACTGGGCATAATGTTCTACATCTGGATAGCCTGGACAAATATTCAAAACCCCCTTTTATTCTCCCAGGTTAACATTTCCAGGAAGAAAGGAGGGCATGATTTAGAGGAAGAGCTGAGGCCTGAACATATGGTTGCTGTAACCAGTGCAATATAAGCTGAGAGAAGGAGAGGGTAGCTCATCCAAGTTCTATTCAGGAATACATCTAAGACACACCCATAGACACTGTACATACAAACCAAAGTATCACACACATAACAGGCTTAAAGAAAAAAGCAGGAATAGGAGGCCTTTTGCTAATTTTCTAGCTAGCAGCAAGTGTGATGTTTCCCTTTGGAAAGGGAGTTGGAGGCCAATGGCAGTAAGAGAACAAATTAGCTGTACTGGCCTGGAAAGTTTATGATTAGCCTGGGAGGTCTGAAGCCTGCTGATCACTACAAAAATAACATTTCACTTTGATGCATGTCTATCGACTCTCACTATATTAAAATGTTTTCATTTCTAAATGTGGGTTTCAGCTGCTGTGTCTGGCCACCATGTGACATGAAAGTGAGGATCTTTATGTAATGCATTTTTTTTTCTAATCAGTATTTCATATAAGAGAAGTTAGCAAACATTGGATATTCTGTGTGCTTGTGTGCTTGCAGTGATTTAAAGAGTTCTAACTAGGACAAAATACTCATTCCTGAAAACACATACTGGAATTAAATGCACAGGTTCACCATTAGAACCAAAATATCTCATGGCAAATTTAGTGGACAATTCTGATATTTTACAAATTAAGCCAGAGAACTGCATAAATCAAGATCAAACTCCAAAGTAAAATCATATGGACTACCAGGACATTGACCATATATCCCCTAGCAAACATATTAGAAAGGATTCATTTGTGTGTTGGCAGAAGTACAGCACTGTAAGCACTTGTGCAATAAAAATGTCGGACATGACAATCAGACAGTATGAAACTGTTCCTCATAGGGGCTTTAATACTTGTTATAAACTGCTGTGCTATAGAAGTTCAATCTTTCTTTGCAGCTACCTTTAGTCTTCTTTCAGCCAGAGGCAGACAACTCTACAAATGTGCCTCCTCAACCTCTGACTTGAGGATTTGGGATTGGTTTCCCTAAATGAGGCTTGCCTTAAATTAGCTTTACAGTAAGAAAGAACTGCAGTTGTACAGTGAAGCAATTCTGTTAAGCTTCATGTCCTGTTGCTATACAGCATGTAAAGCTCCCTCTGTCCTCTCTTCATTGTGCCATGTGAGAAGGGCTGATGGGGATCTTGTGTTTATGGAATGGTCAGGGACTCTGAAAAGTTAAGTTCTTACACCTAGGCACACATGAAAGGAACGATCTGTGTTCTTAGATGGACAGCCATATACAAACACAATTCAAATCAAGTTTGGATTTTAACACCAGCATTGAATGAAGACCAAATTTCACAATTTTGGAGATATTAGTGAATTTAGAGAATGAGAGAAATTTAGAGAAATCTGACATAGATAGAAAACTACTAGGCTGTGATAGTTTGATTGGAAGATGCAGTTCCAATCATCACTTCCAAATTACAGTGGGTTTACATTCAGCATTCCTTATGGTTGATCCCTAAATGAAGAGAGAAATGAGAAGCAGAAGTTTTAAAAGCACCCAGATCCCACGCACACAATGACAGCTTCCCTCTTTCACAGTCTTTGTGCAGTTGTTGCCAGGGAAGTAATAGAAAAACCTCCACAGGTCTTTACTCCTCATGTGTCTGTTTTCTTATTAGAGAGCCATGCAAATGTCCTCATGACTTTTGTACAATTCTTTCAACTCATGGAGGCTGCTTATTTCTGCAAGAGTTTCTTCTAGCTCAGTAGTTATTTGCAGGTAATTGCAATAATGACACTTTTGCAAAGATTTTCAGAACAATACAAAAAAGTTACATAACACATCTCTAGAAAATTATTAACAACTTCTTTATTAAAACAGTTTTGGTGATCCCCAGTTCTCTTCTTATGCAGGCACGTTTTTAATCCTACACAGAAGTTAATACAGATTTCAAACATTTGAAGCTGACAGTTTATATGTGCAGAATAATGTATATTGTTGAGAGCATGCACCAAGAAAACTGAAGAGATTGATTTAAAATTCACATTACACAGCTTGAGATAAGCTTCTGCATGAACTATTTGTCAAGGACAGCTACCATGATCCTGTGATCAAATAGCTGGTGACACTAGGGAAATTTAGGATACATATGCAAGTAAGCTGGAAATTATTTTAGACTGCTGTCACTACACAAACAAACCAAAATGAAAGTTAAACAGAATGTTCTTTGTAATAGCTGAAAAAAGGAAGGGCACATTTCAGACAGATGTCACTGAATGTCTGTTGAATATGCTTCTACTAATATAGTATGAAAAATTATGCCAACTACTTTAATGGGTAATTAAGTTGATGTGACTTCATTAATAAGTTTTTGTTTTCCTTGGTAGTCTGAAATTTGTGTTAATTTCCTGTCTTCTGTTCTACATTCTTTTATTCAACAAACAGAACAAAATCTGGCAGAAACATCAAACTCTGATCAACTAAAGAGGCAAAACTAGGCAACCTTTCAACTGCAATCCACAGGATTACACAGTATCATACAACACTGGGGCAGTTGTTGATTTAGTGGAAGGAGCACAGCACCACACATTTGAGATACTTCACGTCATGCAAGATTAAATTCAGTTGACTTATCAAGCAGCCAAGAGCTCAGCCATGAAGAGACTTAGAACACTGTAGACAGTTTAGCATCTGTTCAAGAAACATACACTGATGACGTTCACGTTGTGTCAGGCTGACAGAGCAATTGGCTAACTCAGGCACATGACTTTTGTTTGTTTTAACCCACACTGATTAGTCTATCACATACAAACATCTTTATTAGCATTTCCCTCACCATGTTTTCAAAACCTGGACTTTCCACCACATTGTTTCTAAGCTGTGGGCTAATACTCATAAAATATAGTCTTATACCAATCAGGTATAAAACTGTATTTTCTGCTTTTGGCTCTTCAGTTTTAACAGTTAACTATAGTTTCATTCAGTTTCTATCACAAATCAGAATTTGTATGGAAAATATACAGGGCAGGAGAGCAACTTACAATAGCAATTAATGTCATAAATTCAGGCTGATAGCTGATGTCATTACTGCTTATTTAAGTACAATGAGAATGCAACAAATGTTAAATATTTTAAAATATTTTTAATTGAACTCTTAAACATTGGGAAAGCTACTGTTTGTCTGAGCTGGTCATGAACTAGTAAAAATTTTGCATTTTAATTAGGTGTGATCTAATCACCTTTCACTGCTCCATCTCACAAACAAATGCTTTAGACTTCCCAAAGGCAGGCAAGCTTAAGATATTTTACAGATTATTCCCAATGGTCTTTTTGTATACAATATGCAGTTGTCTATAAAGTAATAACTTTTTATCCAGTATTACTACATGAAAATATGATCACGCAGGTATCCACCACCCATCTCCTGACACAAGAGACCCTAAACAGGAACCAGTGAATAAAGGGTTTCTCAGAATTGTGGAAAGGCAAGAAGACAGCACAGTTGCATTGAAAGTTTGCAAATACAAACATTCCAGCGAACCTAAGTGGGCACAGAAAAGGGTCATTAAAAATGGCAAAACAAGGGATTATATTCTTTTTGCACTATGTTCTTATTCCCTGTGCAGATTTTTTTCTAGCTGTGTGGTCCCTTGGCTAAAATGAAAAACATTCCTGGAGGAGTTCTGACATTGCAGTGATGAGGAGTAAGGAGAAAGAGGAGACTAGAGAACACCTACTGCAGCAGGGTAACATTTGTTAGTAACAAAAGCTCAGATTCCATAATGGAAGGGAAGAAGCTGCTGATGAAAAGATGGGAGACAAGTGGGAGGAGAAGGACTCTGACTAATACTCATGATTAACTGAGGTGGGATACTGTAAGACAAGTGTGATGATAAAAAAAGGTGCAGCAACTGAATGGGTTAGAGGTAGACTCTCACTGCTTTAGTGTGAACTCACAGTAAGTGCCTCTGCTCAGGATCCTGTGAAACAGGAACCTAACATCCTTTAGTTGCACACTGTGAGCACTTTGAATCCAAGCAAAGACATGAGGAGTAATACTTTTGAAGTGGTTATCTCAGGATATATTGAGAGAGATTATATAAAATATTCAGGTCATGATTTAGAATGCTTGCCAAATGAGCAAAACAAAAAGTTAAAATGGAAAATTTAAGAATGTATTTAAGAACCAAGCTTTATAAAACAATAAAAGTATATACTTGCAAAACTCAACTGGACACCTTAAATTAGTTATTAAACAAGTAAGAAAGTCAAATACAAAAACTGTGCACCAGGCTGTAACACCTTAGCCAATGAGAAACAAACAAACCCAGGTTCTCTCTACTGACAATTTTAAAAGAGGTTTTCTCTTTCTGTAAGTGACACAATTACTGTAACCATGACATTCTATTAACATCATAATCATGAATGGCTTTGATCTGTAGTTTATCAAGTAATTAAAAATGATATGGCTTTCCATTGTTTTCCTGAACTTTTAATCCTTTCCTGACAGAATCTGTGGGTGGCAATAACATTTTCCCTGTGCAGTAAGACACAGACTGCAGATGCAATGGCTACAGAAAAAGATATTCCTAAACATCCATCAACTTTCATATAAATGCCCTTCCTCTTTGGGGAGCAGAGGTGTGTCAGTGACAGTGATCAGAATTAGGACATGCACTTCTGACCCACAGAGCTCCTGAGAATGCTTCCTTCACAACCCTCAAGGGATTGCCACTGACATCAAAGATAAGGCAAATAGAAAACTAGAGCTCACCCTGTGAGACTTGATTTAGTGAATTCCTCCAATTCACTAAAGGATCTGCTCATGAAACAAGGCACTGCTACAAAAGACTTCCAAAAGCAAAACTTCATCTTGAATTTCACCTTCAACTTTTAATAATTAATATTCAATGCTTAGCAAATCCAAAGAAAAGTTGATGAAATCCATTTAGTCAAGAACTCACCTTGCCCTTGGGGAAATTTTCAAAAGCACCTGAAGTGCAAAAGAACCAGAGATCTTGGTGCAAGTCACACATCTGTTGTGTTCATCTTTCCCACTGCCTTGAGAAAATCTCCCCCATAAAGCAACAAAAATATAAAAATATCTCTAAAACATCTCTAAAAGTATTCTTTTCTCAAAAATGACTGCTCCCTGTATTCAGCATTAGGCTTCTGATGTGCTTCTGGGAGTGCTATTCTCTGGAGATTAAACACTTCTTCATTTTGAGAATAAATTTTAAAAAAATTAAATTACAAATGTAAACCACTTTTCAAGCAAGTAATTCAGCTCAGTATTTCAAAATCCCAATAAAGCATTCAGGAGTAAGTACTTGGAGCATTTTTTTAAGCAAGGCACCAGTGACTTCAGGACCCCAAACTCCCAGGTTGCTGAAGGCCTTCACCAGCACACACACTGCTGTGCAAGGCAGAGACCCTGAGGGAGTGCTCAAGGGATTTGCTCTGAGTACAGAACATTAGAGAATTTAGCTGTGACAAAACATTACAGAGTTTAGCTGTGACAAGCTAAACCAACAACTACGGAGTCAGGTCTGTGTTGGCAAATGGCTTCCACCATTGTTCCAAAAGGAACATCTCCAAAAATCTCAGATTTTTCACCCATGTTATGCCCAGAGCTATTACAGCTGGCATAGCACTGAAAAACAAATGCTCAAAAGGACAAAGAGAAAAAAGCTGCTGCAGGAAGTCTGCAACTGTTTTCAAAATGAACTCCTGATGACATTTTACATTTTGTATGCAATCAAATTCTTATTCTTTCTTTGTCCCTCAAAAAGATCTTCAAAGGGAAAAAAAACCGCCAAGCTGTCAAGAATCCTCGACATTAAAAAGCATGCGCTAAATGCTATAGGGTCAAAAGTTTGAAAAAGATCTGGGTTTTTATTTTCCAGCATACCCACCCTAACAAGTAGGCTGCACAGCTTTCCTCAGCAGTGTTCTTAGAACTGAGGAGAACACATGAGCCGATTTCCTCCTCGTCCTCTCGGGTAACATCAGCCCCTGGAGGGTTTGAAGCAGCCCTGCACTGAGCCATGTAGGTCACTCCTGCTGAACTGCTCGACCTGAGCTCTGTGCAGCTGTACCAGCTCTGGGATACACAATCCTCCTGTGCCAGGAGTCAGGTTTCTCCACACAAGGTTCACTGGCAATGCTGCCAGGGAATTAACCAGAGACTCAAGTCACTGGGGGGTTCATATGATTCCAAAAAAGCCAACTGAACACAGTAAACTGTAAACTACTAACTAAGCCTTCTAAAACCTTATTATAGAAATTAATTACTCCTGAGTAGAAGGCTGGCATGCTAAAATGTTTTCAGAATCATAATATTCTCTAGATGACAGCCCCAGGCTCAGCTGCTGAAAGAATTGTCCACCATGTGAAAACTGAGGTTTACTGGTAAAAACTTCCACAAAAGATTTGCATAAATCAGTGCACCCACTCAACACAAACACCACAGAGCAACATCCAGATTCCTGCTTACAGTTTTCCACTGAGTACTTCTGCCTTACAGCCAAAGGTGGTACATTTTGCAATTTTTTCCATACAGTTACTTCTAAATAAATGCCTACATGATACTTTGCAGCAGATGCAACTCGCTCTGTCCTCCTTCAAACTCACCAGATGCCAAATTTCCCTGTACAGAGCAAGGGTGAAAGGTGTAAAATTTAACAGTGAGACCACATGCCTTTCTGAGACAAAGTACCAGGCACACTCAGGATCAGCATCATGTGGCTACAAAGCTTCTGCATGGCAATGAGCATGAGCCAAAAAACCTTGTATCTGCCTGCCAAAAAGCATGGCAAAAGATTACTTCAAAGCAAGCTGGAAGTAGATTACTTGGGCGCCTGAGGCTTTTGGCTGAATTTTTTTTTACTAGATGCCATATGCATACCTCAGTCTCAGGGGTGCAACTTTAACTATTATCTTACAAGAGACTAAAACAAAAAAGGGAAAAAGAAAGTGAAAACACAGGAAAGCTTCTGAATTAAACCTCTCTGCAGAGACACCACATCACCTACTGGATCAGGACATGGAAACAAACTCAATACTCACTGTATCAAAACTATGCTTAGTGTAAGAAAAATAATTCAACAAATGTGCATGCATCACTAACTTCTGGCTTTCATACCATCCATTCAGTTCTGGAGGTTTTTAAAGTAGAAGGTTATTATGAAGTTTACCACTCCTATAGTACTGTCAGTCCTCCCTCTTCTTGCACCTCAAAATGTTTTTACAAAATGTCATTGCAGCCAAGCATGTCATCCTGAGGATTCCACCACACCAGCTACCACTGACAGGCAATAGACTCACCCAACAGTGTTTCTGAACCAAAGTTCATTTCAGTAAAAAGACTGATCACAGGCATCCAGATCTTTCATCAAAATCATTAGCAATAATGCAGTAGGAATCCTAAATATGCCAGTCCAAGAGAAAAGGCTGCAGTTATAAAATCTGATTTACTGAAAAGCTCAGAAGTCAGAATATTAAGACAGGAGACATTTATAAAGACAAAATAGTTCCACTGACATCAAATTACTCAGCTATTGGGCCAAAACTATCAAGATAAATTATATTGTGCTAAAAATATTATCAGAAATACAAGCTGAAGTATGAATTTTAAAAAAAGCTCCAAGGAAACAGAGAGGCTTAAAATTAAAAGGAGTGGTTTACACATTCTAGTCTCAGACAAATAAAAAAAAAAACCCTACAGACGTAATTTTGTCTGCTCTACTTGTTTTGCAGCACAAGTCCATGACACAAAGTACCTACAAAAGAACAACTGGGTCTATCAGAACACTGAAACCTGACACTGCTTCTGCAGGTACATTTGCAAAACTCACTGGTTTATATTAATCTTTGGCAGTATCCCATTGGGAGTATGTGACAGGATTAAAAATCTGCCTATGTTTTTTACTTATGCCTCCAACACTCCCCAAATACATAAAAGCACAATCCAATAATTTGCAAAACATGATTTATTCTTTCTCTACACAGAATGCATGTTTCACTATTTAATCACAAAACCTATGGATTTGCTTAAACTTCTCAAGTCCCCAAGTCAAAACAAGAAAACACATATGAAAAAAGAGAAACCTTGTGATTTCAACACACATC
This sequence comes from Sylvia atricapilla, assembly GCF_009819655.1. Classification (NCBI taxonomy): domain Eukaryota; kingdom Metazoa; phylum Chordata; class Aves; order Passeriformes; family Sylviidae; genus Sylvia; species Sylvia atricapilla. The sequence goes on from NC_089152.1 coordinate 14,553,573, forward strand.
TTTGTTCTCATAAGCTTTAGCACAAAACCTATTTATTCCCTAAAGGAATATTTATTTCCTAAAGGAAAAATTCAGTCAGAAACAGCAGCAAAGAGCAATCGAACAGTATCAAAACATCCAGTCCATTCTGTCTTGTTATTTGTTGGTTACAACTTTATGTTATAGCAGGAATAAAAAACTTGACAGCTTGGCATCTGAAAAGCATTCAGTTACATAATACCTGATACTGTGTACAGCAGATGTTCTCAAACTAGAGCCCACTGCCCTCATGAGACCAGTAAAGACCTTCCAGGGCTTTGCAAAGTTCCTTGATTTTGCTTGTAAACTTGTGCAGTTACTTAAATGGGCTTGTTAGAGGGGGGAAAGGGTCTCCAGAAAAACCAAGTCTTCAAAGATTAAGAAAAGATCATCTGGTTTCACAGTATGTGCACAAGTACAAACTGAAGATTTAAAATGCTCCTATAAGATCTGAACAATATTTATTTCAATCATGCCATGGCAACAGAGAAAATTTGGGTATGGAAACACCTCTTACATCCTTGTCTGGGGAGTTATTTGAGCAACCTGGATAGAATAGGTTCCTTCTTCACCTGTCCACAGCCTCACTGTGGCCCTGCTCAGTGCTCCTGTTTATTCCTAGAGAGCAGCAGACAGCAAGGAGCTGCAGGGATAAAGGAGCTTTCCTTGTCCTGTCCTGCCTTTGGCCTTCCCCTCCCAAGCAGAGCCAGGTGCTGCCCTGCCACATGCACAACCAGAGCACTCATGTGACACTATTTCAAAATCAACAGCCAAAGGTGAGCTCTCACAACTGGGAAGGCTGAGGGCTGAGGCATGCAAAGCCTTGGTCCAAAAAAGATACAAGCATGGGTCTGACAGCAAATGAACACAGCCTTGATGACGCTGTCACAGGATATGCTGATCACTACACTGCTCTGAGATTTCTCAAAGGCTCCAGTTCAGAAACAGATTTATTTGCTTTGTATTTTTTATGAATTCTCTTTTTGTTGGAAAACAATCATAGCATTGCTTTGTTTACATGAATACAGATTTCTGCCTGGGAACCACTGAAAAGCCAGAGAAAATTTTACACTCGGAAGTAAGATCACTCAAGGAAATTGCTAGTTTGCAGTAATCCAGTAAAAATATAGAGCCAGAAGTCCCATGTGAGTAATTGCCAGATTTTGCAGTGATGCTGTTCAAGACTTGATAAAGTACTGCCACCACAACTCTCTGTGTTAGGTTGGCTGCAATTGTTTCCCACCAAAATGAACAAAAAAATGAAGCACGATGGACCTCCTGCTTCAGTGCAACAGCAGTGGGCACTGTTCCTCAAGAGTTTTGTGTCATTAACTATTTTTTCATCTACTGTAACTTTTCCCCCTATTAAATATGTATTTCTGATTGCATCCACGTGAGATACATTAGTTAGACATTTTCATTAGCATATCTGTGTTTAGAAACGCTTTCTTGTGTTACAAGACTCAGTCAGTCAGTAAAGCTTCAATTCATCAAAGCACTTAAGCCTGCACCTAACTCCAAGTATGCACCTAATCCCATTGACTTTAATGGGACTGCTTACTTGCTTAGTTAGGCATGCATTTAAAAATCGAGCTCCATGTAAGCATAATTGTACTCTTTGGCCTGGTCCCAAGCCCTTAAAAAAGGGGAAAAGCAGAATGGAGAACAAATGTTCAGCAAAGCTGTAAGAAGGCACAGCAGCTTTCTAGGAAATGTGCACAACATAACAACTGGTTTAACTACATTTACAGAAAGTCACAACAATCAGAGTTAGCTGGCAATCCAAGTTATTGAATTCTACCAAGATATTTTCAAACCTAAACTGAGCACTTTTAGGACTATTTATTCAATAAAGATATCAGAAACATAAGTAAAAGAAAAGCATGCAAGCATTTTGTCCAAGGGTGTTTATGCTGCTTCTCACCATTTATCCAGACTATTCTCCAATGCTGCTAAAGCACTGACACCTCCCTCACTTGTTATTGGGTTGAACTTTATACTAAATGGTTTTAAAACAATGCATGTAAAGTCTGAATTTGGAATATAATTTGAACAAGGTGCACTGCTGTAATCAAGAATTCAGTCCTGCAGCTTAAACTTCTACAGCAAGTTAGACACAGAAAAACTTGAGGGCTGGAACACAATGCAAATGGTGAAACTAAGGACTTTTGACTTCTTCCCCTTTTGCACCACAGATGTTCAAAAGACAGTGGTGGCAAAGGCAGCTCTAAGTCTCTAGTATATGAAGTGGCAATGGTTTCTTTCATATTATTAAGATGATTTAAAAATACATGAGGAGTGAGATTTTTTCCAAGACTGATGGAGTCTTGGAAAAGTCTTGGACTGATGAAGCATGAGTCCTCATGCTTCCTAACGATCAGGGTAGGTAAAGATAATAAGGTTCTGACAAACAAACCCAAAAGCTTTCTATTTCATAAAACTAGAATAATTATTTCTCTCTCAGAATGGCCCTTAGACATGACAGTTCAAATAACCAAACACCAGACAGATAAGATTTTTTGTGGTTTTATAAAATGGTTACCAGAAAGTTTAACATTAGAACAACTAAACAGAACACATTTTCTGAGGGATCAAGTTTCAGTTACACTTACTTTCCTCAGCAAAGCTGCCTTGCAGGAGAAAACAAATAAGATGAACCCATTTTTTAAAAATGACTCATAGTGCAAAATAAGCCTGAAGCTTTTCTAAAGTACTGTTTTCACTAATATAACTACAAAAACACAAGACTTTAATCTCCTAATACATTAGATTCACAGAAAATACATCAGTTTGCTGTAATGGCTCCTGAAAAGCAAAGAAATATACACTGCTTTAAGTATCTGGTACAATTTAAAGGTTAAGCAACAACAACTGGAAGCACACATTTTAAAAAGCCCTAACACAAGAAGTTAAGCATTTTATAGTGCAGCAAGATGCAGTTAGTTAACACTGCTGTTTATGAGCTCCTTTTGGACTGGTTTAATTGGTTCTATCCCGTATCTGGTCTCCATGAGCACAAACAGCAGCAGTAAAGTATCCAGGATGGATATCACAATGTACAAGTACTACTTGCAAAACAGTAACTTTAAAAAAAAGTCTTGCTCTCCTAAAAATAGAAATTTAAGCTTTATAAATATACTAGAGGAGGGGAAACAAACTTACACAAGCAATTCCAAGCTCCAGTCTAGCCCCAGTAGCTGTACAAATTCATTAGTGTCCATAACAGAGGTGAATGACCTTGGAGCAGTCTAGGAGTCCACTGCAAGCATTCCAGAGTTCAGAAGTCATGTCCATCACACTGGGACTTTGTGTTGGCAAAGAGACTTAACAAACTTCAGGCACGTAAGATAAACTGCATCTGCCACATACAGCCAACTCTAAACAAACAAATCTTGCAGTAATAAAATTTATTTGTTTTAATAAAATTCTATAGGCTGTAAAACAATATCCTTGTGCAGGTAGGATTTCCACGGGTCAAAGACTTTTCAGTCATGCCCCATTTCTTAAAATGTGAGCATAAACTGCAACAATCCCTTTAAAATGAAGTCTTGCCATGGTAGGAGATATATACAATTATGACTATTTCTAGTCTTACAGAATACAGATATTTTAGGATGCTTCCATGCAGGCCACCATACCACCTTAAGGGTCTAAATGCTGGCTATTCAGACACTAATAGAGTTTCAGTGCATATGTACTTCATCCATTCAGCACAACAATGAGATGACACTTCACAATACTCAGTGGTTGTGCAAGGACACCAGAATCTATTTCAACAGTTGTTTCCTCTCTCTCAGCACAAATTGAAATGAATATTTTAATATTAAGACACAAAATTTAGAGTCCAATTTGCCTGTGTTCTCATTTCATTTAAATAAGCTTTAGTGAATGCCTATTCTTTCATATCTCTTGATACTTCACACTTAGTCCTTCTACTATTTTACTACATAAAACTTTTTTTACGTGCACTGTTTATGAGAATTTAAAATCATGAAATAACTGCATAAATGTGAGGACTTTTGTTTTTAAAAACATGGGAAAGGTTAGCCAAGTTCTTCTTCAGCTTTTGTCACATATACAACCATAACAAAATGTGATCTGGTCTAGCAACACAAACCCCAAAGAGATCTTCTGCAATGGCTGTAAATTCAGACATAGGAGTCTTTGCATTTAAGTACTGAAAATTATGGAAACCCAAACCCACATTTCTACTTCACATAAAGCACAACCTCTGTGTGTGTATGGTACATCTGGCTTGAATCACCTGAAGAAAAATATTCAGTAAGACAGAAATGCAGAACTTTCACCTCAAGACGATTCAAGTGTTGATCAAAACAACTTAATGCAGTCTCTAAAATACAGAAATCTGTCTAAGCAAGTGGAATCACTGAAGTCAAATGGCACCAGAAGCAGGGGGAAGGTGAGGCACGCCCACAACCCTACATCAAATCCCATCCTTTCTCAAGTAATGTAATACATACTAGCCAGCAATGCTCTCAGAAGAAAATCATGCATGTTTATGGCATTAAATTTAAAGGCATGAATAACATTTATTAATTTTTACAGAATTATTGGTAGCTCCAAGAAACTCATTGTTCTCCCCTAAAATAATGTTCTCTTCAGCGGAGAGATATCCATCACTCTAAAAATTTGCCTGCTCCCAAAGAACCTGCCAAAAAGGAAACAATTCACCATTAAATGCATACCAAAAGGGAAAAAAACCCACAACAATCAAAACAAAGATGCTTTTCCAGTGTTATCACTGTGCTGTCAGGAGTAATCTTACAGAAGTGACAACTTCCTCAGCAACAACAGAAAAGGTGTCCTGAATCCTGATGGACCAGATGGAGAAATCAGAGCTCCAAGCTATCTTTCTGCTGTTCTTCAATAAAGTCACCATCTCAAGCTCCAGCACAATAGTTAATAGAACTAATAAATTTCAGCCTAAAATAGCTTTGAGCAGTAATGAAATTGCTAAAAATGGACCAATTTGCTAAAGAATTTGTTGAGATGCAGTCCTGGATTTCCTTCTAATAATTATGTTTCCTCCATTTTCCCCTATCAGCCACCTCTCTTCCTCGGGGGAACAGTGCCACTGCCTCTTGTTCATATTGTTTTGGATCATAAAAGCTCCCGGAAAAATTAAAAGAGTTATTCTAAAAGATTACCTTTTTTCAAAAGATTGATTTCTTTTAGAAAACTTCATTTTTCAGTATGAGTAAAATCAATATTCGAGCTACACCTGGTTACTGAACTGAGGAACAGAACTACAGTAATTGTATAACCCTTCACCCACCGCAAATGGAAGGCAAACCTATTATCCTGAGTCTCTAGCTGCAGCAATTCCAGGCTGCATTAGTTCCTACTTGACATGAAATAGCATCATAGTCACACGTGGTTACTGCTTTCTGGGGAATCTGCAATAATGTAGTCTCACATCCAACTCCTAAGTACTTTCAAACCTTAGCAAATAGCAGTTGATTTAAAGTCGTGTTTTCAAGATATTTGCTGTACTGCACATACTGCATAGGTGTGTGAAACAAACATTTCCTTCTCATATTACCCAAGCTGTGTAAGACTCCACAGTCCCCCATTATCTCCTCCAAAGAATGCTATTTCTTACCTATGTGACAGCAAATCCATGACCGAACTGCTCTGAATATCATCACCAGAAACACCAAGTAAGTTACAACTAAAGAATTCCAATTCTTCTTTTCATTGCACTTTCCACTCTACTAAGTGGGTAAAACTGTGTGTGCTAAAGGTTACAGATCGGTCATACAGATATGGTGGGGAAACAGCCTTTTAGGGAAACAAGATTACATTCATTTATTGGAATCTTATGTCAAGACGATGTCGAAGAAGCAGCATCTGCTTTGCAAGAACATGCGTTTAACATCACAGCAGGAACTTAGTCCCCTTCAAAAATGTTCTGCTAAGCAATTCTTCCACTTTGCATTTTGTAAGATACCACCAAGGCACACCTGAAACATCTACAGAAGTCCATTATACTCGTGTGTAAAGGTCCACACCCCTCTACAGAAAACAGCTTGGATACAGGGAACACATAGGGACAGGAAAGGAAAAAAGTGCCTCTGTCACAGAAACATTTGGGACTGCAGGACTGCTTTTAGTCACAATTAGTTTCTTAAGTTGCTCACTAGAATTCTGCAGATATTTTTCATATTTAACACAGGAACCAAACTGATCTCCACGTTCCCACCTCTGTCACCACAGCTCCTTGTGTGTTCATGACCTTGATAAGAATAAGCCAGACTACATATAAATAGCATCACCAACGGTCCAATATCAGTAACTAACAAGCCTGACATTTCTGATTTCTGCAAGGTCACCAGCCTGGTACACAATAGTTACTACAATTATAGGCACAGCTCTAGTATGGAAAGGAAAAGGCAATGTCGGTAAAAACATTTTGTATTTTATAGAAGAAAACACATTTTTGTTTCAAATTTATCTTTCCACATTATGAGATACATATATATGTATGTTTCTGATTTCCACTTCACAGGATTTGTAAAAACTATACACAAGGCAAACTACTCTAAAACACTCCCAGTGAACTCTTAGGATCACTGGAGTGTGGACACAACAACTTTAACCTTGGCCACATTCTCAATTCATGAAATGCACTTAGATGCCACATTAAGCTGCTTCAAACTAGAAGCCAACAATGTCACGTGGCAGACATTATTGATACATTTAAATGCACCATACTTCAAAATTAATCAAGTTTAATGCATGTGCTCTAGTAGGTTTTTATGGGAGGCTTTGAACAGATCAGGTGTCTGTGTTACAAAGAGGGAACAGGAAGTTATTCACAAGCATTTTGATGACTCCACTGAGCAAGGTATAAATGCTCTAGTTCAAAGGCACCATATTGTCAGAACCCCAGAAAACTGGAATGCTTCCTCATCAGCAAGAATGTGGTATAGTCCTGTGACTGCAGAGAAGCCTGTAGCCATAAAAAGGATTAAATATGTCAGTCTTATGTAATACCATCACATTTCTGTTTTGTTCAAGTTTTGATGTTATTTCCACAAATAGGAAAAATCTGTTCTTGCAATAATAAAACGTCTGAGATGCCAAAATAGGGCACAGGCTTGCAAACCAATAGACTTTTTAAGAAGGTTTTGAGCTCACCTCACTTGTTTTGTGAAGTATGAGCCACTGAGTGTGATCTCGTCAGTTTGTGATTTCTCTCAGCAAATACAGAAGCTGGAAATTTACATGACTTTTAAATGAAAAACTAAATTATTGTACATTCATGTGACTCCAGTCTCTAGGACTTCTTAAGTCAGACACACTGGCACTAGTGGGGAGAAAAAAGAAAGAGAAATGTAGAGGCATTTTCAGTGTGAAGCTGTATGAAAATCTGGCTGATTTCAGGTTCTGTTAAAAATTCAACTTCAGCCAAGTTTGAACAAGCTCATTTTGATCTGGTTGTACACCATTTTCCAATCTCTAATCTTATTAAATTTCACAGACTTAGGTGGTACCAGATGGCATCCAGGATACTTTTTTATTCTGAACTTTTAAAAAAAGCTCAAAACCCTTATGTGAAAGCTTAAGCGATGTGAAATTTAAACTGAAGGGAACTCTGCACAGGCTTCTGTGAAACTAAACTGTATCTTGTAAACATCTTGTAAACATGAGCTGCTGCATAAAAATTCCAACTCGGGTCTCAGCAAAGGGTTAAGACTCAGATTCTTGCTCTCCCTGAAAATATTCTCCCATACCTTTGTTTGTCTGAAAGGCAAAGCACAACTTCCTGCAGATGAATATGTTCAAAATACACAGAAATTACACAAACCTTCACTTGGTAGAGAAGCACAACATTCTGCTGTGCTTAAGTACATTTAAGTACATTTCACTACCATTAGGACACCCAAATCACATTAATCCTATGAAACAAGGATTTGCCACATAATTGTCATTTTGAGATGGAGAATCTGGGCATTAAAAGCACATTTGGAACAGAGGTGCATCACATGGAAGAGATGGGAACCAGTTGCCAGCAGGTCACCCAAGGGAGGGAAGTCATAAAATCACATGGCTCCATCTTGGTTAAAAAAATTGGTTCTTAACAGAATTGGTTCTTAACAGGGCTACAGAGGAAAAAAAAAAAAAAAAAAAAAAAAAGGCTTGTGGATGCAGTTTGCACACTCAGCAGACACTCAGTGCCCTTGCACAATGCTAGACTAACAACCAGAGGGTAAATGAGATATCCAAGGTCCCACAGGAAATCCACTGCAGAACAGCCCAGACACTTTGGCTGGAATAGGGATCTGCATCCATACCAGCTCCAAGAAGCAACCAAGCAGCGCCTCTGCTCAGCCAGGGACTCAGCCTCTCCAGGAGCAGTGACACAATGGCACCTGCCTAACTCAGGAGTCACAGCTTTTTCAGAGTTTTGGTCTAACACAGTAAGTCAATACTTCAAGCATATTCTAAAACGTCTTCTCAACTATTTGCTCTGGGTGCATCTATATTTGTGTTTGCAAGTGCTGCATAAAAAAACAATGGATACAGACACACAACAACTAGAGCTTCTATGGACCCTCTTCCCAAGGATTTATTTATTCATGTGACAAATTTGCCTATCCCGGTCTATCAAAATTGTAGTCTTTGTTTTAATAGAAGTGCCTAAAAACATACTGGACCCTTTCCAGGCTCTAAAGTAATATTATAATGTAGTTAAATGAAAACAAAGCCTAAATACTTAATTTCCTGTAGATTTCCAAGATTGCTGTTTCAGTTTCCTGACTAAATAATAGGTATTTTGGAATATTCTGTTGCAGTTATTAGCATTTTCAATTTGCTCCTAAAAGTCATCAAAACAAAATTAAGCATTAACTTACTCTTTGGCTCCTTAGTAAAAATCAGCTTCGGTCAGACAGCATTTTGCTGCACTGTCATCGCTTTCTAAAAATTCCTCTGTTTTCACTAAGACCTCTGGGTTACTGACTTCTGATAGTTTATTATAATTAACAAGGAAAAAATCCTAGTGCCTAAATTCTGAAGTTCCTGATTGACTAAGCTGTGATAAAATTTTCATTTAATCAGTGACTTACCAGTAGTAACAGTAAGTAAAATACTACCAATATTCACCTGCTGCCAGGTATAAAGAGTATTGCAAAACAAAAAATGAGATGAACAAACCTTTATCAATAAATACACTTCCATACTGTATTTCTAAGAACACTGACTTTTAGATGAGGCCTGAAGTATCACTAGTCAACACAGCATAATTGCTAACACTGCTAGCAAAAGGGAGCACAACTGCAAACAAAGAAGAAAACCTGATCTCCAGACCACTGCCATCACAGGAGGCAACGTGGATTGAAAGTGACAGAGAAAGTAACAAAACAAATCAAATTAAAATGAAATACTAATTCCATTTATTGTTTCAATTATTGTTTTAGCATCCACCTCATAAATCCTCACACATGAAAGCCTTTTTTTTTCCTCAAGCATGTTCATCAATAGCCCTCCTTCTACTTCATGACCTCACCTGCCATGAGAATACATTCATCTGCTAATAAGCTGTCCCCAGCATACATGTCTTCTTTTTTACATGCATAACTTTAAGTTTTACTGCACATTCCAACTCCACTGCAGGTTAAATTCTAGTAACAGACACCCTGCAAGCAAGCAGAGAGAAAGTACACAACCAAAGCAGAAGTCTCATGAAATATGTGATATACAAGCTTGCTCTATTACTGTACAAGTTTTTTTTTATTCCCCTTGCTCTTCTTATGTTTATCATGATAAAATAAATTATCATGTTTATCATGATAAAGTATTTGCAGTGACAGTCTTCTAGTATAAACATTAGCAGACAACAGTAAATTCAAGAACAGTTTCTTCATTTTTATTTTTGTGCATGACATAACACCCTCCCCACTCCGTAGTAAGTGAGTTCCCCTTTCCAGAATTTTCCTGGGACAATGGTACAAAACAGATGCTGCCCATTCAGAGCCTCTATTGCCATAGAACGCAGGGACAATAAGCCAAACTCAGATGCTCCCATGTTAACACCTGTCTGAGGGGTCTGCTGGCAATCTCTACTTTCAGATTTCTCTACTTTCAATTTCCACTTTTCAGACCAAGGTGCCAGGATCCTTTTAAGCACTCTGCAGAGAGGAATCCATAAGCCCTTTCTGGGAGTCCAAAGCTAAGCACCACAATGAGATGCTGCAAGTCAAATCTCTTGAACGTTTCTAGGAGGAGAAACATAATTCAGCCAATTAACAGTGAAAGGTATAATTTATACTTCAGGAATAATTGTGACGTTTTCAGCCCTCTTCTAAATAGAAAAACAAGAATGAATACTCTTGTATGCCAGCCCCCTCCTTAACAGCTTTCTCCTCACTGCTTGCTTGGCCAGGTGTTCAACAGATCCCTTAAATGTGAGCTTCAGAACGTTACTTCTGCTGCACGCCTCTTTGTTTCTTTACAATAAAATCTAAATTACTTTGTTTCCTTTTGCTATTTAACCTCAGCAGAGTGGTCTTGCATTACCTACATGACTCTTTGACAACTGCTTTCCCATACATCCATTGAAATCAAATGGATTTCAACTAGTTGAAATTTCTTGGTTGTTTTTTTTTTTTCTTTGAACTGCTGTAATGTAACACAGAACAGGTTTGTTTCTACTGGTTACTTAAAAGGCATTAACAATATCTTAATAATTTCTGCATAAGAGACATGCCATCAAACCCTTCACCTCCACCAAGATGCAGAGTACACAGCTCTTCACTGGTTTCCTCTTTTGTGAATGCAGAACAGAGCTGCAGTTTATCTTCCTATGGGCTGCCATAGCTGGTTTTGTTAAGACTGCATCCATGAATACTTCAGCAAAGGACTGAGAAAAAGGAATAGCTGAAACCACATTTATTTTCTATTTTTATCTGAACTCTTTTTTTCTCATCTACACTAAATTTCCCCATCACAGAAAGCCAGTATTTAAAAAAAAATAAATAAAAATATCAGTGATCATGAGTTCAGGGTTTTTTTATGAACAACCACGTGAAGGGACTGGTGTGTTACTGAATATTTCTTCATAAACACTCCCAGCCTCCTTTTTCACCAGTACCACAGGACTTTATCTTGTTTCTTTAAAACTAAGCTGGAGTGATCATTTGATTATTCCAACCTAGGGAATAATTAATTATTCAGAAACAAACCCGACTTCACTTTCAACATGGCCCAACAACATACAATATTTCATTTTCTACTCCATTGCTATACCCAGCATTCTTGAAAACTTTACATTTTATTCAGATTTACTTTAGATTTATTTTTAAGTACACTATTTTTAAACTAGTTCAAAGAGAAGCGTACTTTAATAATAATAAAATTCCCTAATTGTGTCACTTAATCATTAGAGATAACAGCATTTGCTTTCAGAACAACTCCTGTAGTGATACAATTAAGCTCAAAGCTGGGATGTATTTCCTACTGACAGCCAATCTATGAAGTCAAAGGCATACTGCAGATAAGGATTACATTCTATCTTTTTATAAAGACATCCAAACCTGAAAAATTATTGGTCAAAGATCATATGCGAAAAAATTTAAGTGTTGCTTTATAAATGGAAGAAGGATAAAACATTTTATAGAGAGTGATGTCAAGAAATCTCACAGAGGTTCACTCTGTAAAACATTTAACAAAAACTATTCAGACAGAGGGAAGAAGTGGCAACAAGCAGTTATTTCTTAGCTCCCAGGAACCTGTTTCTTCCATTAACACCTTATTAATGCCTGGCAGGTGTTTCCCAATGCAGAGCTTGGCATTAGCAAATCATTATGAAGAGAAACAATGAAGAGTCCTATTTCCAACAGCCAAGAAATTACAATAGTATCTATGAAAAAGCAGAAAGAGGAGAGAATGTTCTACTGTAACCATAGGTTTTTCACATGTATGGTAGTTTTTAGGAAGCAACGTTCTTCCTGGAAAGAAAACGCCTAAAACAGAGGCTACATACACAATATGAGCATCTTTGAATGCATCCCACCTAATCTGTAAAAAAGGTCTTGAGCTCAAACCACTGTGTCCTCAGCAGCCATTGATAAACCAAACAAAACAGCAAGACAAAAGCCAGCCTTGAATATGAACAAACAAGAGGTTTATATTTCATTTTATTCCACAATGCATTTCAGCATCTGAACACCACGGGCTCTATGATCTGGTTTTCCACTTTCACAGAGCATATCCTTTGTGCAGTCATATCCTGGGCAAAGCCTTGGTGACAGTGCTCAGCAGAATGCACCTTCTCAGCTCTCCCATGGTGTAAACAGTGTAAGCCATGCACTCACTGTTCCAAGGACAACTTTTAGGGCAAGATCAAGCACCTGGAAGCAGTTCTGAAATTGGTCCTTGTCAAACACAAGCACCACCTGACACCACTCATCACTCACCCAGCAATGCCCACACCACAGAACTGAGAGCCACCCCTGATGCACAGACTCTGTTTCATTGGGCACAGTTCCTCTGGCTGCTTTCAAATTCTTTCAATCCCATGACAGAAAACTTAACAAACTTCCTGTTCAGTGAAGAATACACCCCCTCCAATAGAACCAAGCAAAATGAACCAGCAACTACAAACATTTTCTGTAAATCAGGTGAAGGACAGATATAGGTATCTCTGTGCCATTGCTTCTGCTTTGTTAATCTAGAGATCAGGTTCCTTCTTACATTAGCAGTGTTAAGAAAGAACACAGTAATGCCAAAAGAAAAAAGAGGAAAGCTTCACAGAAGCTAGCACTGTACAGAGTACTCACTCAGAAGAACCTGTAAACACAAGAGGACAGAGAAGGAAGGGAAGTCTGGCTCCAGCTTTAAGAAAGGACACACAGAAAAACTCTGAATTCACCGCAGACCTTTTTTCAATGTAAGCAATCAATATTGCACAGTAAGCTGAGATTCCTATAGACAACAGCTTCTATAACCTTACAAGAGCAGCCATAGGGCTACTCTATATCCCAACATGTATCAGTTAAGAGAATAACCCTAAAATATTGAAAGTACACACTTCTCATTGTCCTGATCTGTCACTCTGATCCTACAGCCATTAAAAGTTTCCTAACTTAATATAGTAATGTCATCTATAGTTCTCTTACCTGGACACTAGAACACACCAGCACAGCTCCAAACAGGAGCTGCTTTCCTCATCCTGCTTTTCTGATGGAGATTTGGTATGGTTGGCTTTGCTTCCTACAGCTGACACAAGTTGCCTCCCCAGAAAGTTTGCAAGGGTTTCAATATCTGATGCACTCAAGTAAAATCTCTATTACAAATCATTTTGCTACTGAAGTTACAGTGTGTGTTTTAAAACTGCTTAGATCTTTTTCTATTAACTTCAGAATTTAGCTGGAAGATGAAAACAAACGACGTTCCAAGAGAAAATGTAATATAAAAATCGGGAGACAGAAAATAATTATTTCAGGCACTTTTAGGAGTAATCTACAGTTCCCACGCAAACAGAATTTTGGGCGAAATGCTGCACAATCCTTTTGTAAGGCGCGCCCCCGCGTGGTAACCAACATCTCTGCAAAACCAATTTTCTCCACAGCTCCCAAATAACTTTTCTGGCTCCAAAACTACCTCGAGTCGGTGCTCACACCTACCCAGGTACTGGGATGACTCCTCCTAGTGGGAGTGTCCCAGACACATGCAAAAACACATGCAACATTCTGCCCTAGAGGCACATTTTACAATCTGTGGGCAAGGTCAACATTATTAAGAACATTCTTTTCTCAAAGTCTCCTCAGTATTCTCTCAGCCATTTTCTTCTAAGCTTAAAAGTTATTGAGAGGACCAACCCACTGTCTCCAGAAGAAATATAAAGATACACTCATTTCACATAAAAGAAGAGGAAAAAAAAAAACTTGAAGGAAGAAAACAGACACTTCTGACTAAATGGCAAGTGGAAGGAAATCCCATTGTCACTCTTTAATTTAATAGCACTGTCAAAATGTAGAGTTAGAAGAGAAGTAGCAAATGGATTTAAAAAACAACATCTACTCAATAATACTGAAACATATTCCAATCATATATATTAGGAATAACCAGCTGTGGCACCAAATAAAAACTATTAAAAAAACAAAAGTGGAACTCAATAGAACTCAATAGGAACTCAATAGAACAAATGAAAACATTTGTTCAGTTAAAACCCCCCATCAGAAATAATACTGTTCAAGGGTGCAGAACACCAAACTTACACAGAAATAATGCAACTGATTGTCAAGATCATTTGTACTTCATTCTTCTATGTAGGTAGAGTATCACCCCATTCTTCCTACTTTGTCTAGTTTGAAAGTATTTAATTAATTTAGGAAGTTTTAATTTCATTAGGATACAGTCTAGTCTAGACCAGGAAATACACAATCATTTCAATGAGAAGTGAGCTCTTTTCTGTATTACCTGCATTATGAGATGTGCCAGTTATGCCAGAGTCACAGACAGACAAGATGTTCTTATGATGAAATACCCTAATGTGTTGGGCTTTTTCACTTCAAGTTTCATTAAAGGACTATTTCATCTCATATATCAAATTCTTTACCATATTTTGGAATTATTTTTATTACAGCAGCATTCTCCATCCTTTTTTTTCCTCTGAAGGATAAGGTAAGCTGAAAATACTAACCAAAAACAATGGTACTGAGAACAAAATAGATAATGGTTTGTAACACAAGGATATTATTGTTCTGGTAATGTAAAAAAATGTCCAACAGAGGGTGATAGAGACCACACATTCATTAAACACAACTCAATTATCAGTTTTCTGAGTCAGATCAGAACTGCAATTAAAACAAGTTTCTGGCCCTTTCTGAATTAGTTTGAGATCAAGGAAAGCTTTAAAGCACAACCAACTTCACCCAGATCTATCCTGTACAAAGGAAATTCAAAGCTATGGCTTTGCTTGCACTCAGAAAGACAGACCAGAAACAAACATGGCATTGTCCAGATGTGCACAAGTAAGAGGGACATGCAGAGGACAAGGGGGTATTCATCAGTGATTTCCCCTGGCAAACCAACTATTTAAACTGAACTTGACCTTTCACTATTTGAGTTCATGAGTCACATCTGAGCCACTTCTGCATCTTTTGCCAACATATATAGGAATCAGCCAAGCGTCAAATGCCCCTTGCTAGGAATTTATTTCTTTCACTAAACTTACTTGAAAGATTACAAATTTTTTTTCTAAACACTGTAACATTTTGTTTGAAATTGCTACCATCTTGCAAGAAGTGTATTTATTCATTGCAAATGGAATCTGCACAGCAGACTGCAAAAAGTCAACACAGCAGCTCCTTCTGAACCCATGCAAAGTAACCACTCAAATGTTTTCTCAGAGAACATCAGGGCTGGGTAAAAGGACAGCCAGTAAGACCTGAGGCAAACATGGCCCAATCAGAAAAGTTAGACTATCAGCAGTTATAAAGCAATCAAAAGAAACCATTCTGCTGCAGACTCTGAAAAATATCTCCACTCTAAAACTGAATCAAAGAAAGATATTGTATTTCTTTCTTATTTAAGCTTTCAATCTTTCTGTTCTGATTCTTTCAAAGAACCTCTTCTGTAGAAAGTAAAACATGTGGCAAAAGCTCATTGGCAGTGACCTTAATTGTGGCTAAAACACCTCCTGAATCCATCCCTTCAACACTCCTTAGTTTGTTCTCGGTAAACACAAGCGTTAGTTAAGAAATCACCCAACCCGCAATAACAAAAGTCGGTGTTTTTCACAGCTACTTCAATAAAAACAATGTAACCAGCAGTGATTTAAGCAGCTCCGCCCTTACCTTGCACTGCCCCGCCACACAGATGGCCGTGCCGTTGGGCTCGCAGGGGGTGCCGTCGATCACCGTCTCCGCCTGGCGCACGTAGAAGCGGTAGCCGATGGCGCGGCAGTTCAGCTCACACTTCTGACTGCCCTTCACTGCACAGACACAGGCACAACACAAGGGCCCGTTACACACAGCACAGCGGCAGCATGGAAAAGGAAAAGCTCTTTAAATGAGCAGTGGGGTCTGAGGGGAAGAAACAAGTATGCAAACAATGCGATGTAAGTGACCACATCATATGGACGGTGCTGAAGGAACCAGCTCCAAGGTAAACGTTCCACAACACCTTATGACAATGTAAACAGTACCTCACCTGCTGACACTGACACTTCCCTAAAGGACCAAGAGTACTTTTAGTTTCATAAAAATATTGCTCAGTCAAAGCATAGAAACATGTTTTGGCATTTCATAACTCCTGAGTGTCAGAAAAATTACACCATAGTCAGAAGGATGTGCATGAAATCAGGCTCACTCATAGACTCCAGCCTGTTCAGGTCTGTCAGGCATACAAGCATCCAGCACTGAGAAACATTTTAAACAAGAGAGAGACATATTTTTAAAAAATTCTATTGTTTTTTTCTCTTCATTTTTGCAAGTTACACTTTAGTGGCTATTCCACTAAAAAAACTCAACTCTTCCATTCTATTCCATTAAATTTCATTTTCAAAAATGTATAAAATGCAATATTATTCAAAACCCCGAGATTTCTGCTGACACGCAAGAACCAATAGGAAATCAGTCCACTGAACTCTGGGTGAGAGGAGCATAAGACAAGAACGGAGACACGTTATCTCCTCCTGTGAAAATCTGTTCCTTAGACTGAGCAGATACAGTCTAACACTCCCCACAGCTCATGCTATCAGGTTTGTTAACACATTTGTGTAGCCTTTCTGTTGCAAATCATCTGTCATGTCAGAGTTGCTCTCAGCTTATTACCCCATGTGCTAACTGACATAACAGCATCTTCAGCTTCTTTCCAACCCAGAGCAGCACTGATGCACAGTGGCCAGGTCCAAGCAGAAATCCTTTTCTTTATGACAATACTTTTACTGCTACCACAATAATGAACTAAAATTCCTCTCACTTCATAAGGCCTCAGCTCAGCCCCTATACTGAAACCAAAACCTACTATTTGTTCTAGGAGATGTCAAAGGAGATGCTGTGTGCCCTCATTTAATGCTAAAACATGGCATTCACAAGATTTTCTACTTGACTTCAGTGTATTTTTCAATCTTCAGCTGAGACAAAACAAAAAGCCAAAATAAATAAAAGCAATAACTTCAAATATATATTAAACAACTGTTTTCTGCAGAATTACCAAATTTTCAGCTCAACTTCACTTACTCCCTATACAGACACAGGATTAATGCAGACCAACTCTGTATCTTAAATTCTGCCTCGCACAGCTGAACTCATTTAACTGCCACTCATATACATCATGTATTCTGTCTGACAATCTTCAGATAAAATACACAAAAACATTTACTAATTCTAAGAGAGGTCAAAGATCTGTTTACCTGGTTTGGTTTTTTTGCAGAAGCCATGAATGCCATGTTCAACTAGGTCATTCTTCCATTGGCTGCTTTTTTTTTAGATTCACTAGCTTATCATTCCAATGACTTCACTTAGTTATTAAAAAAAACCCCAAAACCCAACCAAAACCCCAAACTGAGGTATTTCCTGCAGTTCAATCTCCAAGTTTAACAGTCAGGTCTAATGATAAACTGAGCTTTAGTCTTAGCAGCTTCATCACTTCACACATAACTATATTCAGAATTCTCAAGTAAATATAACCCAGTTTCAGTGATTCATTACAATTTAAGTCAACTTGTCCTTTTCTGTGTCTGAAAGTATCCTATTTTTATAACATGCAAAGCTAGCAATCAAGCAGCACCTCTGGAGAGTACATTTTCTTATCTTTCCACTCTCTAAAATCAAGTCAAACAAGCCATTTAGGGTTTCTGAAATGTCCTTAGATGTTGGTTCCCTTAAGGTCACTATACTGCAGCCTCACATTCCCATATTCTTCCTCTACAGATTCTCCCCCACAGTTCTGATATTTTAAAATATTTATTCTTTAAATATCATCTGGCCTTCTAGATCCCAGTAAAAGTTTTGTGCCACTTGGAGATGAAAAAATTACCTGCTGGAGCATGGTATTTTCCCCTGGATCTCTCTCTTCCTTCACTTCTGCTGTGATAGGTCAGCCTACTGCATTGCTAATGCAGCAAGTAACAACCCCAAGCAGACTGAGATTACTTGCTGTGTAAAGATATAATTCCCATTTCCTTATTTCTGTGTTTCATTCTTTCTTATCAGGAACAGTTACCCCTCACACAAAAAGTATTAGAACAGTCACTAATGACCACAAACAAACAAATAAGGCTTAAACAACAAACATACTCTAAAAACCCTCTGGCCTTCAATATTCAGATTATTTTGATGAGTACCTATAAGGTACTGCCTTGATTAGGCATACAGCAACCACACCATCTAAAGACAACATTCCCAAATGTGAAAGATCTGAAAAAACTTGCCTACGAAGAGCAAAATCTCTTAACTTTATTGCCCCTGCTGAATGACAGGCATTTCCCATAAGGATTTTATGTAAGCATTGTCTATTATTGCATAAGATGCAGAAATTGCAGCAAAACAAACACATTTTAGAATTCCTGTGTAAAACAAGATACCACACTAGCAAAAAACCCTTCCCTCGCCCTGTTTTCTGCCACAACTCAGACTCAGGGTTTTACAGTTTAGGCAGTAGGTCAAGCTGCACTACTGGCTGGGCAACTGGACATAAAATGTCAATTAAGCAAGGAGCTCTGAGGCAATTGATTACACACAGGCCACATTTCTGAACCCCACGTGAGCTGATCCCAGATTTCACAAAAGGACCTATCTGATCCCCAGAGATACAGTAAGGCTTCTAGGTGAAGGCCTTCCCAACTAGCTGGCAGCAAGACACATTTCCCCAACAAAAACCTTGGCTCCTCTGAAGTGTGACACAGTTTCTAGGACAGTTCATTATACAGGTACTGTTTAACATGTCCTCCTAGTGTATTTGCTTTTTATTCACGTGCTCACCTTAGCACAACCACGTCTTTGTGCAAAGTCTCACCTTATCCCACCTTATTAAGTAGTGAACTTGGGTGAATTTTTTTGTTACCACACAGGTTCTGCCAGACATATTCATTATTGATTTAACTGAAGGAGATGCCTTTAGTGAAAAATCCTGGTAACATGTAATGTTTGGTCTTCATTTTACAGACTAAAAAAGTGTCCAAATCAAAAAATCAGTACTTTCCTTAAAACATCCTTACCAAACTAGCCTTAAGTACCTCGGGGACATCCTGGTCTTCTCCAAACTGCAAGACTCAGGAGTTGGTTTTTTTCCAAGTCCTCTGCTGAAACTTACCTTCCACCTTTCCCTATGAGGAATAAGAGTCAGGCATGCTGAAACAGGACCACAGTACAGTTCTACCACCTTCCACATCCCCAATAAGAACACTAAGACCGCACATTATCTTACAAAGTGCACCTGCCCTGCATCACACTGCACACATTGCAGTGAAAACTTTCCACCATTCACAAATATCAACACATTTCAATGCAGATTTCACTGCAATAGAGGTTTGAGGAGAAAAATTCAACTGTCAAACATATCTAGACACTTTTTAAAGGGGGAAGTGTAATTTATGTGTTACCACACTACAGCTGGAGTTCAAGCTGTCTCCAGCAGCACTTTTGGCCAAGGCCTGTCCTCAGGCCCTGCAGAGAGGACGGCAGCCACATGCCCGCTGGGAAGCAGGAGTGAGCCAGGGAAGAAGTGTCCTCCACGGGGATTCAGAGGCGGACAGTCAAAGAACAATCCTGGTGTTTTAATCCCACGACAGGGAAGCACTGGTGTGTCGGAGCCCCGGGCACACTCCCGGCCCGGCGCGGTGCCAGCGCGGTGAGGGGCGGCCGCCCGACGCCGGCGGCTCCGGGCGAGAGCAGCGCCGGGCACGGCCCCAACGCGGCGTGGGAGAGGGAGAACCTCCCGGGACAGAGCGAAACGAGGGGAAACTGCCTGCAACGGAACACGCTCGTTCTTCTCTCGCTCTCGCCCCGGGTTCAGCCCCTCCCGGGAGCGCAGCGTTCACTGCCGGCCCGCAGCAGCTCAGCCCCGAGGGAGCCGATGGCCGTGACGGAGCCGGGCAGTGCCCGCAGCGATGGCGGCCGTGCCCTCCCTCAGCCGCTGCCGGCTGCGCCGGCCCCGCGTCCCACGGCCTTTCCTTAAACCACAGTGCAGGAAACTAAAGGCCTCACATCCCGCCCAAACCCAGAAACCGTGCATGGCAGAACAAGGCAGAAAGTCACCCCCTGGGAAACATTCCTACTAGAAGGAGTTTGTGAATAGATCTGTTCGCATTTCATCGAGAAAGAGCATTTTCAAATGTTAGTGCTGTGCTGAGCAGTCCGAGTGCCACGGCAAGGGCCCTGGAGCGGCACGGTGGGACACACAGGCCCCCAGTTCCAGCCACCTTCCCTGGGCTGGACAGGGCTGTCACAGCCCACAGCCGGACACCGGGGCTGGACACCGGGGCTGGACATCACAGCTGGTCACCAGGGCCAGTCATCACAGCTGGACACCAGGGCCAGTGTTATAAATACCTATTATAAAGTTGGCTTTTCACAAGATGTGTGCTCTATGATTAATAACTTTGTGGTAAGAATATAAGTTTTTTTTTTATTTCTGCTGTTAGTAAAGAAAATTAGACATAGAGGTAGTAGTGATATAGCATGCTTAAACTGTCTGTTTGGCTGGGATAACATCCAGTGACCATGCAAAAAAGACTCTGCTATTGATACCCCGACTATCAGCATCTACCATCTGAAGAAAGCACGGACCAAGGCCCAATCTGGAGGTGATGATGAAGACACAGCCAAGAAACACGCATGCTCTGAAAAGGCGGACCCAAGGAGGAGCCACACAAAATAGTTCCTGGAATATGGAAACTAGTTTATGGAAAAAAAATGAATCTTCAACAGACTGATACAATAGAAAGGGTATTTAAAGAAAGCCTGTGAAATAGCAGTTTGTGGACTTGGCTGAGTGCCAAGTCACCCAGCCGGCCGTACTTTGCTTTTTTTCCTTATCTCCTAATTGTCTTATCTTTTATTAAACCTCTTTCCTAAAATCTAAAAAGTGAATCTCGTTTTTCACAGCCAGTCATTACAACTTGTCACCACAGCCAGACACCAGGGCCGGACATCACAGCTGGACACTACAGCTGGACACCAGGGCTGGTCATCACAGCTGGTCATCACAGCTGGACACCAGGGCCGGTCACTGGGGCTGGACACCCTGTATGGCCACACACCCAGAACCCCTCAGCACTGCACAGCCCCCATGTCCCACTCCCCACCCAAGGCCTTCTGCCTCCTGACCCTCCTGCACACCACAGAGTGTGTGAAGGGCATTCATGTCAGCCCTTCCCTTCCTCCAGCTTCCTCTTCCAGTGCGTTCTGCCATCCTCCCCAAGCCCAAGGAAAGGCTGTGGGGAGGCACATGGCCATGGTGGAGAAGGAGGCCAGGCTGTGACTGAGCTGCTCTGCAGTGAGCTTGAAGAGATACAGAGAGAGCTTGGCAGGCAGCTTGCCAGTGCACGGAATTGCAATCTAATGATATTCTTAGGAAAAAATGTCAGAAGAAAGAGCATTCCAACCACAATACCTTTGATAAATAATGTATTCAGTTGTTCAAAGGGAAATTAAAATAGCCATAGACCAAAAAAACCCCAGGAAATAATACCCAAATCAGATAAGAATGCAACTATCAGTAAACTAAATGACATCGTATACTGACTGTCCTTAAAGAATGTACCAAGTTCTTCCTCTCTGTCTCAGCTCTGGAGACTCCAAGCTGCTTGCAGCACGTACTGCCTCTCACAGCACGCACATTGAATCTCCTGCCACAGATAACGCTGGCTGTAGGTGCAATCAGAATAAAAGATACAACAAAGGAATTTCACGTTCCTCATGCCATGAGGTAGGGACTGGAATGTACAAAACCTCCTTGATGGTTCCTTAGTCCAAATCGTAATTTAATGTGAGATCCAGACTCCCTGTTGTTATCAACACAGCAGTTCTAGTTCTCCACAGAACCTTACAGAATGCTTTTACCATTTGTCAGTTTTTGTAAGTTTGCCTAAACATCTAAAAATAGTTAATAACAAGCTGTGCAATTTGAGAAACGTGCCTTGAGGGTGCCCACACAGAAGTGGCATGCACACTCTTGGCAGGCAAATATCACAATCATGTTAATACTACATTATGGGATTAAGGAAATATAAATTAGGCTTCATTCTGTGTGCAAACTGCCTTGTAAAGTCAACTTCAGTGCTTCTCCATAACAAGCCAAGATACACTCATCCATGATGTGTCAGAAGCAATTGTTCCAGGAACAAGTTGTCTCTGCATAGCTCAGTTATTTTCAGGGCCCAGCTTGCCATGGGCTGTAATTCAGTATTTACTCATGATAAAAGCAATGAATCTGCTTTACAGGAAGTGTAATGAAGCATAGCAGACACTGGAAAAACTTTTAAGGGATATGCTTATGTCAATCCATGTAACATGTCCCTCAGTTATCAATGCTGAGATTGGGTGGGGTTTCAGCAATAGACGTGCAGGTGACCACCATCACTCCCTGGGAGGGTGCTGAGGCCCCGGCACAGGGTGCCCCGGGAAGCTGTGGATGCCCCATCCCTGGAAGTGTTAAAGGTCAGACTGGATGGGGCTCTGAGCAACCCGGTCTATTGAAAGGTGACCCTGCCCACAGCAGTGGGTTTGAACTCCATGATCTTTAAGGTGCCCCTAAAGATTTTCTCTGCACACAGAGGTGCTTCAAGACACATACAGGGAAACAAGGACAGGTCCAGCATGCTACAGCAGAACTCTGGTCCTTTCACACACTGCTGTGGCTGTAAGCTGCCAGCTACATCGTGGACTTAGAGTCTACACCCGGCCAGAAACAGCAAAATGTGACAATTCCACACTGATCCAGCAGGCA
Organism: Sylvia atricapilla; assembly: GCF_009819655.1. Classification (NCBI taxonomy): domain Eukaryota; kingdom Metazoa; phylum Chordata; class Aves; order Passeriformes; family Sylviidae; genus Sylvia; species Sylvia atricapilla. The sequence goes on from NC_089152.1 coordinate 14,576,511, forward strand.
ACCCAGTTTACACAGCTTCCTATACAAAGAAGGGAAATGCATATGAAATGTAACACACCACATCCCCTACAAAAGCCTTCAAGAAAGCAGAGCTCCTTTATTTCAGGTTTCCCTGTTTAGGCTATAGACTATGTGGGCTTAGTTATCAGAACTGGAGCATGAGCTCAGGCTCTGCAGTGTAGGGAGACTGTAAGGTCCATGAGAGAAAACTGATCCCAAATTAGGCTGGTTTTCCACTGGTGGACAGTGACAAGTTTTTGAGGTGGCCAGAGGAATAATGCTTTTTACAGCAGTTATCATATGCCAGATTTCTAAATAACAACATGCAAAGATTTTCCAGGAAATAATTATCATGTAACTACATTTGGGCTCTCCAAAAGAAATAGTAATGTGATGTGGTCTGTTTTATTTGAGTCTCTTTTGATACTTTGTCCTTATTAGGCTTGGGAACATCTCTTGACAATAACCAGAAAGGGTCGTGTTTATTTTTTTTCTTTGTCCCTTTCAGTTTTGTTAACTTCTTATAAACTTTTATTACTCTGGTTCAGATTTTTTTTCTAAAAACATTTTCCATTCTTCATTCCAGTGATGGAGGAACATTGCCCTTTTTTTTTTTTCCCCTACTTCCACTTTTCATTTTCTCATATAGTAAAGATGTTTATTACTTCACCTTATCTCAACAATTTATTATATATTTGAAATAATGTCTGCACTGGGGTTTTTTGATAGTAAGTGAAAAAAAAATCACGCTTTTATAATGAACCTGCTTATACATTTTAACAAGCATGGAGCCGAAAAGGAGGACACCAATCCAACAAATTCTTCACCTTTACCTGAATATACCACAGATTTTTCTACTCTTCAGTGAACAGAGTATTTCTGAAAGACCACAATGTTCCATAAACTTGTCCTCATAATTAAAGGCAGTAAGAAATTTGCAAACACTCTCATTTACTTTCATTTCCCTGGTATCTCCATTCCTCAAAAATCCCTCTGTCATTACAAACTATTATTAATATTTTACAGATTTACTGTCATGCATTAAAAATAACTGGAAAGTTGATTATTATTCAATGAAATTAAAAGACCCCAACTAGAAACAAGCAATTCATTAAACCACATGCATATGGGTCTTTCTTGATCAGTTGGACATCTGAAAATCAGCAACAGATTTAAGTTTGATGTGCTTCTATGAAATTTCAGTGCAGCAAAGCACTCAGCTGAGTGGCTCACATGGGCACCTGAGCAGTGAGTACTCTTGGCTTCAGTACAGCTGCCACAAGTTCTGTTTAACAGAGGCTCGAGGCCAGTGCCCCTTTAAATGACATAACCAGGTAATGTAGTTTCTTCCACAGACCTCGGTTTTTACTGTGTTACATCTGGAACTCCTTTTTGAATTTAAAGGGAAAATAAACCCCAACTCCTAAAAATGCCTTCTTTCACATCAGCCTTTCCTGTGTCTGCAGTCACAATCCAGACAACCATCTGTCAGCCAGTGGCCACTGGATGTCTCCACTGGCCTATGCAAACAGATCGAAGTTCTCCATCAGTGGAAAGCTCTTTCCAAAGGCATTTATCCGGTTTACAAGCCATCGCTTGCACTTTCCAGAGTGCACCAGCAGCCACACAGAGTCGCCCTGTCCGGCCCCCAGCACAGGCAGGGGCTGGCAGCTTCACATGGCCTGCACTTCTGGTGAGGTCTCTCAGAGCAGCCCCAGTGTTTAGATCAGAGTTATGAAGATGTGGCTAGATAAGGAGAAAACCAAATAGCAATTGCTTGAGCTCAAAACTTTTTTGTTTCTTTTTTTCAGCGATAGCTGAAACTGTATCAATAAAGCCCTCATAAGAAGATGATATAAGATAAACTCTTAGGATTTCAAGAAAGACTACCTTTTTTTGCAATGATATGCAGAATTTATTAAAATAAAATTGATTAAAATTTATTAAAATAAAATTGTCTATATTATTCTAGACAAAACTACAGAGGAAAAATAATATAATTAGTCTAAACAATCTCGTTTTCTGACCAGATCTCTATATTGATTTATACTGGCAGAGAGAATCAGAGAAGTAAACCTGCTACATGCAGTGCAGTTTCTCATCTGGAAAAATACCAAAACATACTCCATCCCCTGAAGTGCTGACCACTTCCTGAGGGACACTGAGAGCTATCATTCCCAATTGCTCTTAGCTTGGGATGTTCTGGAAGGAGCTTGATACTGCTTTCTCTCTGTCTTTATAATTGGAAAGAACTGAATATTTCTGTTTGTCTGTATTAGAATCTTACTGTCCTCTGGAATCTCAGCTTACATCCAGATCTGTAATTTGAAATGTGATTGTATCTCCATCAGCACACTAGTAGCCCCAAAAACTTGGAATGTCAAATGATTTTAAATTATATAAATCAGTATTTTGGCAACTTTAGTAAATACACTTTCAAATCCTGCCTTCAGACTTTCCACAGCAACCTTGGTCAGTTTTATTCAAATCGGTTCTGCTGCTGGAAGATTTCATGTCGCACTTCAGATAATAAATGCCAAAGGTAGATGGGAAGAAAGGAGAGTCAAGTTTAGGCTTGTGATTCCCCCAGCAGCATTCCAGACAAAAGCTTTCAGTCACCTCTTAAGGAAGCAGATTTAAAGTTAAATGTCTTAGAAGTCTCTCCTATTAGAACTTGAACTCTGCATGTGAACACTGAAAGTTCCAGAGTTTCCCCACCCCAGCCCCCAAAATCCAGTTCCTGGACTCATTTCATATCCCTCTGATTGATAACCTCATCATTTACAGTCTTCTATGCTGACATGAACACAGCCACTCTGATGAACACAGACTTAAAATCTACTACCTGTGCTTGTATAAACTTAACTTTTATACTTGTTATATACAGGATACACATGGATCAATGTGAAAAGCAAGAAAAGAGACTAAACTCCTTTTTTGAGAGGTTTGTAACTGAAGATTCTTTGCTCTGGAACAATACCAAAAAATTACCACCTGAGAAGCCACAGCAGAAAGAATGAAATGAGAAACAAGCAGCAGCTAAAAGTCAGCCCCAGACTCACTGTCACTGTCCCTCAGGAAATACTTACCAGTATGTTCTGACTAAGCCTTATACACTTACAGATTGCCTTAAGATTAAGGGAAAATACTATTGTGGGGTGAGGAATGTTTCTGAAATAATAAATGTACTCATTTAAATATTAATATAGCTATTATTTGGTCTAAAATGTCCTATCTGTATTTCTATGGCCTCTTCCCACAGTCCTTTAATAGGCCAATAAATTCTTAAGGATTACTTAAAACATTCTGTGCTTTTATTTACATACTTGAAGATGTTTATTCCCTTCGCTGTCATAAATATCAATTTAAAACATGAATGTTCACTAGAACAATGTTTCCAGTAGGATGCCAGCGACCTGGAGCTCAGTCAGTTAACTTGAAAGCTGCTTCCCTTCTGGTATCAGATAAAGCCCTAAACATTCAGTTTTGCATCACATTCTATTTTTAAGACTATTCTAATATAAAAAGCTATAATGATCATTGACCAGACTCCAGATTTCACAGCAACTTTGCTTCTAATTTTTCTTCTGGCTTTTCAAACTTTGCCTGCCTTGATTGTTAGATGTTAAGATTCCTGCAGAAAACTGAAAGGTGCCAACTCAGTGATCTTTTGTCAGGGAAAATCTAACTGGAAGGCACTGGGGGGCAGCTATTGCTCCTTGATGCTGGCAGCTGGGCTCCACCGTAGCACTTTGAGCCTCCATGCACTTAACAACTGGATTTCAGAGCTTAAGAAAACAACTGTCTGGTAAAAGACTATCTTCACATTCAGAGTTCTGCCCTGTGAAACTAGGATCTGTCTCTCCTGTACTCATCTGTGGCATCACCCTACACCCCACTCCTCCCAGCACAGCAGTAGAAACCAGTATGGATGTGTCAAGATAAAAATCTTGTCAAACCCCTTTAATTTCCTTCGACAAACAGGCTCTGTGTGCAAAAGAAGCAGTGGCTGAGATTTAGCTTGGTTTTTCGAAGGTGTCTGACACTTCTTCAGTGAAAAATGACATCTGAAAGTTACTATAAGGGATGTGTAAAGTTGTTTTGAAAACTACTTACTAATTACTACTCAGTAATTCACTGGCCGGGTTTTGGTACCTACTGAGTAAGAATCTGCAAGATCTTTCCCAAATACAGCTCCAGCTTACGTATTCATGCATGAGGTAGATGATGTGACAGCAACAGGCTCACAGGTAACACCAAGCTGGGAAAGGCAACAATACTGGAGGGAAGGATTAGAGCTCAAAGCTCAGGCTGTCAGCTTGGGGAAGGGTCTGAAAAGGCAGGAAGAAATATAATAGGGATTGGTATGATATCCTACATTTGTGACAGAACAGCCACCTGCACAAACACACACTGAAAAACTAATGGAGAAGCAGTAATTATACAAAGAATTTGGAGCACTGACAGTGAGTGTCATTTAACATGAGGCACTGAAGGTGTGAACTTAACAACAGAAATGCAAACACTGTAGGGTCAGTATAAAGTAGAAGCCAATGTGCAAATCACACCAGAGACCAACATTCAGTGCAGCACTACCCACTTCTGGTGGGCCATGTGAAGACAATCCAGAGCAGAAATTGAGCGACCAGCACTTCAGTAAACACAGCTCAAGAGGGAAGATTCAAATGGTGCTTTGAAAAAGAAGTCTCTAGGTAGAGCTAAAATACAAAGGGAATAGAAGTCTTCCTATGTGTGCTGTGAACCAGACAGGAGGTAATGGCCCAGAGCTGAAGCATGGAAATCTGTATTTCACTTCAGAAAAAACTTCCACTGGAAGGAACAGCTAAGCATCATTTGCTTACAGAGACTGCAGAACCTCCACCACTGGAGACTGACACTGGACAAACTGAAGAAGCACAAACTGTGCTCTTCTAAAGGGTTCAATTTCCTAACCTCAGCTCTTGCAGAGCACACCAACCTTCCTGTGCCAATAAAGTTTATTTATGGACTTATTCCTCATTCCATAGTGCCTATTTATAATAGACACAGCAGTTGCTTTTGTTTAAATTATATTTGTTGTCATGTAGTAACTGTTCAGATACTGTCATTCCCCATCAAGGAAACTGTTACCATTCATACAAACAGTTTCTGCATGAATAAACCTTTTTCTGCAGCTTTTCCCCAAAGAAATGGCAATGCTCAAGTGCAGTCCTAGATACACAGATGTTGAGAGTTCAAAATGAGAAATAAGGAAGATTTTCTTGCACCTGTCTGGACTCTGTCCCAGAGAATTGCACCAAGGAACATAAAGTCTTAATTGTAAAAAATATTTCCAATAGGTTAGGTTTTGTCTCTGGAAAGCAGTAAATTGTGAAATTTCACAGTCTTGCAAATTCTACCTCTCATTCTGGACTGCAGAAAGCATAATAAAAGTACATCATTTTCTGCCCCCAAAATTATACATGGGAAGTATCTACAGCCTGATCAATGTACAGCTGTGAGCCAACACAGTAAAAGTAATGTAACATTTAAATACCTTTCTAAAAATGTTATCACCTGGTATCTTAAATATTACACCAAAAGCAACACAGCATAACTGCTAGCTCAAATGCCAGATAACATCAAACCCATACATCTGGGGTTCAGGCTGTTGATTTAAAGGTTTCTGTAATGACATATGCTGCAACTGCTTCAAATTATCTCACATATCCTGAAACACCTTAGTTACTACCACCCTAAGATTTGCCCTTGAACCATGTCACCATAAATGTCTTAATAGGATGCTGGAGATCAAACCATGACTGTCTAATAATGAAAATACCAGGATGATCACATGGTAGCTAAGTAGAGCCTTAAAAACTAGAAACTCCTGCTCTTGAATGGTAACATACTTGTTACCATCAAAAGGGAGCAAGACAGAGCACATTTGTCTAACGCTTCACTTTTTCCTTTCCATACCACAGTAATCAACAGTTGCCTCTGCGTGAAAGTATCAGAACCATTCCAAAGACCAGAAACAATAAAGTTTCTCACTTTTCTGAAAATTAACTTTAAGGTGTTAAATTTATAATCACCTTACAATGATGGTGTGAGGCAGATTAGCCTATAGCTTTGTGTCTGTGCAGCCAGGCTACTCCACACAAAACAATACAGAATTTTAGTGGAGACTGGGACATAGCAAAAAAGTTTCCAAACCCTCAGGAAAGCTAAATCAATAAACCATGTCCAGCCTAGTTACATTCATTCTTCCCAAAGCAATTAGGAGGGAGAGGGAATGAATGTTTAATTGTGCAAGTGATTTTTAAATGTCTGTATCAATTAATGCTTGCTGGCACAGCATAGAAAAAGGGACACACATAGTACAGTTCCCTTAAAATTTGCTAAAGCTCTTCTCCCTGCCCCATCTCAAGTTGGACTCAGTGCAACACAGTAATGCAGAAATCCTTTCAAGTCTGGCAGTAAGATTGCAGCCAAATATGTAAGCTATTCACAAATATTATCCAAAAGCAGGGGGCAAGCACAGTTTGTGATTTCGGGTTCACCTGGTACAGACCCTTTGGAGGAAGAAACTGTGCTGGAACAGCAGAGGTAGCCTTATTAACTAAAGAATCTGAGGGGCAAAGAGGGGAAACTTCAGCAAAACACTGTTGTGAAAAATAATGGATCACATTCACAGACTTTAAATATAAATTACCTCTCTTTTAGCCAAAAAGCAGCTGTACAAAAGCTGATGTTAACGATTATCCATTTTCCATTGAAACCATTCTGCATTGGCTCAAACACTATAAAACTATATATGCACACACAAGCTTTCAGCAGCTCACCCTCCCCCTTTCTGAAATACTGCCTGCTCCTCTGGTGAAAATAAGCTGGTTAAATCCTGTAAGCAGCCTGCTCAATATGATGCCCAATCCATAGTGCATAATCATGGATTTGGGGGAAAAATCCATTTCTTCTTTTAACAAGAAACACAAGAAGGTTTTGCACTGTGATTCAATCCCAAGACTTGTAAAAGCAATTAAATATCCATCCTCACTCAATGCTCTCTTTTATTTGGCATTTTCCTGAACTCCAAGATGCTTGGCAGGGAAACAGGAGCACAGACATGAACTGGCACTGCCCTGTCCCTGCAAGGGAACAGCCTCATTGTACCTACAGTGCAACCCCTGTGCCTTTAAAAGACAACAGAGGAGAGTCAGAGGAAAGCACAGGAGACCTCAAGCTGCATTAACTGCTATTCTTCTGGAATTAATAATTATGGAACAAGAGATGTTGCCAAGCAAATGACCTATTCAGATAGATTCTGAGAAGGAGATTACTGATGAAATAAATATTTTGAACTTTGTGGCTCTCTAATAGCCCACTGAGCTTCTGTTACAATACTGCCAAGGACACTGACCCTATCAAGCATTTTACTAAATAAACCTTACCTACACTAACCCTTCAGCTTTTCCAAGTTTACTGCCTGTATACTGACCAGCTTACACGAGTCACAAATATGGAACAAAATCATATCCTAAATTAACAGCATACTCTTGAGAACTCCAGTGAAGATGCAAGAGAATTCAAAACATATGAAGGTATTTTCCTATGAACTACATTACATAGGAAGATGCATTAGTCACAACTGGGAATTACTGTAGACAGATATCAGCCACAGACACAGTGCAGCACATGACGTTTAACATTAGAACATCTCCAGTGCACATGAGAGTCTGATCCAGAAATTTGAACTGCCTTGGGGTGCCCAGATGCATCAAGAAACCTGTTTCTGGTCCTTTTTTCCTGACTGGAACACCTTCCAAACTTTAAGTTATGCCCCTAAGTAAATAATGTAAAAGTAGCACAGCTTGTTACATGGGATGGAAAACCAGTGATACACAGCCCTGGTGCTCCATCTGGTATTTCTTACACCAGATCAGTCCTCAACAGGGAGTTTCAGTTTAGGTTCCAGTTCTTTCTCTCAATACTTCTACAGCACAGAAGACTCTTACCTCAGCTGTCTCTCCATTTCCAAAAGCAGACTTTATAGTAATAAGCTAGTTCACAGCAACTAAGGTCAATTATGTTGGTTTCGAAAGACATGAGAGAAATGCAGGGAGAACCTACAGACAGGCATATCCATATAAACTTCAGAAAAAAAATAGATGCAAATGTGTAAACATTAAACTGCATTTTACAATACATATAATTATTTAAACTACTTTATCTTTTTAGTTTTTTTCCAACTCTTCTGTGTGTCCAGTCTGTTTGTATTTGGTCAAATTCTTTTACTGATGCTTGATGTCCATTTCCATTTGCAAAGAGCTCTATGAGCACAAGGCCATGATTCCACTCTGCACAAAGCAGCAAATACAGAGGATTCCCTGAGAATCTCTTCAACACTGGCTGTGAGTCCCTCAAATGACAATAAGGATGGCTTTTGGGAATGAGATGTGAATGAAATGCATTTCAACTGAGCTAAGCATGTTAGAAGACAACTGGAGTTAGAAAGACAGTCTTGATGTAATATTTTATTTCCACTGCAAGACAACCCCCTCGATGAGGGTGGTGATTGTGGATGGAGTGCTGATGGTACTGACGTGTGGCTTGGCACAACACAGCACGACTAGGAATGGGAAGAAGGATGTCTGCTGGTTATATATGATTCAACAGGCTTAGTTTAGATCAATCAGCTAACAGCAAAGATGAGCAATTAACTGTATTTTTCTTCTCTATTTCCACTGAAAGCTGTTGAACTGGTTTCAGAGAAGTTCCCAAATGCTTACAGCATTGCTAAGATAGAAGCTTTTCTCATCAGTTTTTCAACTTAAAACTCATTTATGGTTGTAAGAATTTAATAATCATGACATTTAGTTTCTCCTTTCATGGCTTCAGGGATGATGGATAGAATAAACAGCATTTTAGGCAGAATGTTTCATATTAGATCCTGCCATAGCTAAGACTTACTTTATTGCATTGGACAAAATGGTAACCAGACGTGTTCTATAAATTACAAACCACAAAATCAGGATAAAACTTTTTTTTTTTTTTTTCTCCAGAAGCAGTCCCATAATTTCTGTGATGCTCACAAAGTACTGTGACAAGAGCCACATCAGTACCCAGGCAGATGGAGTCTCATGCTCCATAACATGGATTAGCATCATATCCAACAAGGTATCACTGTGATTAGAGCAGATTTATGCTCAAACAGCTTTCAGATTGAGAAATCACAACAAAACTGGCATTTGGGTCTTCTTGCTTCTTCAAAGCAAGAACTCCTAACAAGGAGCACTACACAAAAATCTCCATCTTCACGCAGCATCAATTCTATCTGCAGCTGTTTCAGGCAAGAAAAGCTAACCCCAGCGTTTGGACATTACTGCAAGTATAATCTGACTTAATTTTAAACTGGATTTTATCCAGTGTTCCTGCAATAACCCCGAGGAGACTTGATCCACTGATGACTCCTAAACTGATTTTCATAAAACAGATCCAACATACTTCAAATATCTTCTTTAATTTCCCAGTGACTAATGTATGTTGTTTCCATCAACATAATGTTTTAATCTAGTAAAGAAAGCCAAGGCTTTTAATGTAGAAAGTTCACCTTCTTCCTGTATAAGCTGCATCTTCTCTGTGTTCCCAGCTCCCACCCCAAATGAAAACAGAACTTGAGGCACAGAAGGGCTAAATGTGTCAACCCAGCCAACCATAAGAACTTTCCATCTGGACAAATGCAGATTTACGCAGCAAAAGCTGCTGTCCCCAGACAATAAGACCTTTGACATTTTTAAGTTAAACTTTCCAACTTAGCTATTATAATTTGAATTTTTTTTTTTAATGAGCATGATGCAAACATGCTGAGAAATCACTGAAAACAATTTTCTAAATAACTCTCACTGATTTTAACAGGAGCTACTCAAATGTCATTGTGGTGGATAATCACCTCAGAAAGCTAAAATGCATACATGAAAACAAACATGCTGGTTTGGACCTACTCAGATTCACCCACACGTGAAGTATTTAAATATTGCTTTGCTGAATAGCAGCTAATGACCCTGTATAATATCTGAAAGAATCTGGTATTTTTTTCATGGTTCCTTTTGCTCATGCATTTCCTGTGCTCCTGCTCTGGAAGGGGAACCCCATCCCATATCCCCTTGCAATGCCGAGACACTTCATTGAGCCACCACCCTGCACAAAGAAATCCCTTGGTTCTGCTCCTGGCCCAATCTAAACCTTCTTGCTTCCCCTACAGGATGCAAAGGAGGCCGTGGTTCAGCACAGCTGCCTCCTCCTCTGTGCAACAGCAAAGGCAGAGGCAGACCATAGGCCACTCACCCCACCCCATTCCCCAAGGTGAGCTGCAGTAGCCAAAGGAACTCTGTCATTCCAGTTTCTGCCAGTCAGGACACTAAATAAATAAATAAATAAACGCAACAGAATGATCCCACTGAAAACCCTCCAAATTTCACTGGAGCAACAATCTCTTAATATTGTTTGAACACAAACCAGAGATTGAGTGTTCTGCAATAAAATCTCTGTCAGTGACGCTAACAAAAATATTAAATTTCAGCAATATGCTGAGTTTTTAAAAATGGACATCTGTTTGTATTTAGGTTCTTCATGTGACTATATTCAACAACAACGAAAGGATGAGAGCATTCCTTCCTCCAAATCTCTCCAAAACTGGTAGGTGACTATCAAGCTGATTGAGAAATTAGCATTGGAGGAAATCAAATCCAGCAAATTCAATCATAGTCCTTGTTCAGGAGAGAGACCCCTATCGAAATCAAAGGGAATAACCTGAGCTTCAAGTGACGAAATCATTTGAGGTAAGGATTGCTGGGTTTGGCACAGGATCTGCAAGAGACCCCAGACTGTTCTCAATGCCTCTCCATCCTCATCTTCAGACACCTGCCTGGTCCCGGGGTCTCACCAATGAGACCACGTCCCATTGCAGTTCTGAAGCATGGAAAAGCAGAACCCTGTTAGAACTGAACAAGTCTCATTTCACAGACTTCTGTGTGACTGACAGGAAATTGAAACCCCAAGGATGAAGGCACTGAAGGACCTCTCTGTGCTCCACTCTAGCCCAAGGAGCACCATCAGCTGAGGGCTGAGGGATGTGCTGACATCAGCTGACACTAAACCTCCATCCCTGGTGCTGCTGCTCTGCTGGCACGGGAGCTACAGCCAAACACAGGACCAGAGCAGCTGGGCAACACTCCCACAGCACCTGTCCTCTGCAGGGTATTCCACTGTTTGAAATTCTGACCAGCCCACACCAAAGGCAGCCAGAGTTCTCCAGTAGGATTTCTGCACTCCAGCCACAATTGCCACAGTCCTGCTGCCGAGTCATTGCCGACCATCTGCACATCCACAGCTGGCAAAGAAAACTAGAAAGACTCAGCCCTGGGATGCTGGGATGTCACTGTTCTAACCCAGTTCAGCAGGTGACTATTTTTTGTTCCAGTGGAAAATCTCAAGGAAGCATTTGATGTCATTAGGAACAGACAGGGCCGGTTTCCCAGCACAGCTCCAGCTCACACACAGAGCTTGAACCAGGAAATGAGAGATGTGGATGGACACAGAGCATTAGGTCGGCTTGGGAACAAATGAAAAGTGTAAACATTGCCTGTTATTCCCATTATGAAATGGGTCTCGGGCTCTGTATAGCTACTGACCTCATTTCTCACACTTACTTTTGTGGAGATAAATACAGGACAGTAAATTTTCATAATAGCCTATTATACATTAGAATTGGATGTTTTCACAATTATCAATACAACAATTCTTGTAAACAAACTAAATTAACACAAAGAATTTGGTCTGAGTTACTCAAATACTTCTGGAAATAACTAAGATTTTAATCCACTTGAAATTTCAGGAAATTGAGAAAACCACAATGAGATCCAATTTTTTTCCTGGGTTATGCAAGTATCTGAAGATTTGAAGTGTTTGAACAAAGAAATTTTTTCCACAATTTCAAAGCAAGAGACAGAAGTAGATTACAGTTCATAATCAACTCTATACATTAAATATATATCAGAGGATAAAATGAACTGATGATGACACAAAATTAGGTGCATTTACTATAATCTTTAATTTATCGCTTTCCTAGATTACCGTTGGAACAAGCTACATATAACCAAACTCCACAGAAATCTGTTCATATAGTGTGCCTCTTTAAACCATATTTCCTTACAGAAGTGAAAAGTCAAATATCACTGGCTCCCTCAGTTATATATGTACTAGGAGTGCACATTTCCAGTTAACTGGGCAATGCCCACTAATAATGTGCTTTTTAAACAGAGTCCACTGTACTGCCACTTAGGTAATATCATCAACACTTCCATAATCCTATTTTCTGGGATTTATGTTAATGATCTGCCAGATTTTGCTGCTGGCTGGCAGATACTGTACAAAGTTAAGCATATACACCCACACAAATGAACCACCAGCTCTCCCAGCCTGTATTCTGTACAGGACCACAGCCTCATACAATTCTCTCTCTCTCAGATGAACAAATCTGAGCACCATAAAAAATAATCTTCCACCACCATAAGAAAAAATGTAGAATGACAAAAATCCCACTGACTACCATGAAGTCGGCAGTAGGATCAACTGTGCTGGTTTTATGCAACCCATGACTCCTATTATGGCATTTGCTGAAGTTCAGCAAGTCTGCAGATCAAAAAAATATTTCCAGTCAGTCAGTCAGCCAGCAGGCCTGTGGATATTTTTTGAGACATTTGACAACATGGGTGAGTCCCAGTTTGGGAGTTCTGGTTTTTAATGGTAGCCTGTAGACCTCACATCTAGATCCTGGGAGCAGTCAGGATAAAATCCTGAAGCAAGGAGCACTGACCTATTTGCTGCTTCATTTTTATACTTTGATTCTAGAACTGTATTTATGTATACATATTACATATTACTGGAATGTTAACAGTCCCTCATTTATTTGGAGTATTTACCTGACTAAAGGGAAGTTCAGAGAAGGGCAATAAGAAACATTTGAGTGACACTTGGTTTTGTTGGTGGGATGCTGGAAGGCTCAGCTTTTTTCTCTTTTCTTTTTGGTAGATTACTGTAGAAATTGCAGAGAAGTGACCACAAGTGTTTGAACTTTTTGCCTATTTCCATTTGCTGAAGCTCACAGAGATCAAGCTGATTGTCCAAGGTCACCCAGAAGCAAATGGCCCAATAAGGATGAAGCTCTGACTCCATCCATTCTTTCCTCCTCCTGCAGTTCTTTATGCTGAATCACATGGCAAAGTTAAACCATCTTCCCCAAAATCTTGCTCAATTTCTCCCCATTCTTCTGTTTTACATCACTCCATTGGTCTTCTAGAGCTTGCAAACAATATGTGACTCAGTGACCTTTTTTTCTTCTATTGTATTTCTCAAAAAGAAGAATTACTGCATAATTAAACCACATTTTTTAGTATTTATTTAGTTTCTTTTCTTTAAGAGCGGTCCCTTTGCAACAGCCTTTGAAATTCTGTGAATGAACCACTTTTCTCTACCAGTCAATTTCTTTTGAAAAACACAATTTTTTTTCCTGCACTGAATTTATTTTGTTTCTGTATCCGTGACTAGTTTAATCAGGACTTCTTGATTTTAAGGCTCTTTTTCCACCTAAATGACTCTATGATTGCAGAATTCTCAGCTGGGATTAGCAACCAACTTCTACACCAGAAAGAACAGAGGCTCTAAACTCTGCTTAAAATTTACCTGTTTTATCTGGCGCTTGGAAAAACATCTACATTGAAAGACTTCCAGCACATGGGGACAAGATCAGCATCCCACAAAATGGTTACAGCTCACATTCTTAGACTGTGAGCCCATCATCACTCTATATAGGTCACAGGTTTCACAGAAGTTTCCACTCCTCTACATGAACTGGTTCCTTCAAAGAAGGGTACACATGGAAATGGGTGCACAGGGAGAAGGGGGCACAGGGAGAAGGGGGCACAGGGAGAAGGGGGCACAGGGAGAAGGGGGCACAGAGAGAAGGGGGCATGTGCAGGACCACAACAATAAACTAAAGCTAGCAGAGAGCAAACCTCATAGACAGACAACTTAGCATAAATATACAAGAGTTTTAGAAATAAATGATTCCTGATCTGGCCTGTATACATGGGTAATCTAGCAATTCAGAAAGCACTTCCAGCCCACTCGAAATGTTTCCAAATTCAGAATAAGTGAGGCAACTCTTGGAAGAAGCAGCAAGGAGCAATTCACATCTTTCTATGAGGTAAACTCGTCATTTCAACTAGTGATTTATTAGAAGTATTAAAGGCAAGCTATTAAAATCTCCACTCTCTGGATCTAAAACAAGATCATGTTCAGCAGATATTCCACATGCTCAAGAACTTAAATTTGTATAGCCATCTATATATTATCAGAATTCCTGATAACTGTAAAAATATCAACATGACATGAAGGGTTAAAAAGACCCAACAGGACAGCATATACATACAGCATTACCTTTTTCTTTTTGTTACTCTTGGGAAACAAAACACACCACTCTCTCCATCCTTCAAGATACTGACAGCTCATATTTCTCTTGCATTCAAAAGAACAGACAAGACTTTCTTTGTCTTAAGAACCAGAGACAAAGGAAATATTTCTATGTATGTTGGAGATCCTTAGTGGTGCTTCACAGAACTACTTTGAGGAGTCACAGGTGTAAGGTTGAGTACACTGCTGAGCTCCCATTTCCCAAGGTTTCTCAGCCTGAAGACAGAATAAGGGATAAACCACCATGAAATACAGAGCACGATGCAGTTCATACAGAACCCACATCGAGCATCCTCCCACAAGGACTAGCTCAGGTCCTCAGTGGGATGCAGGACATCTCCTCCTCCCTAAAGCCCCTGCTTTATTTCCACAGGGCACGAGATGCAATCCAGGTGTCTGCCTAAACTGTACTGCAGCACTGGCATGGTGAGCTGACCATGTGCCTCCCTCTGCTTTCACCAGGCAGCCTCCTAAAGTCAAGGCAACTTTTTGCAAAGCATATCTTAGAAATACATCCACGTTCTGCATATGAGGTGTCTGTGAAAAGAATTAGCAACTTCCTCTGCTCCCCTGTCCCCTCACACTTGGCTCCTCTTTTTTTCTGCACGACCTTAGCAGAGGCTGGCCCACCAGCCCAACCATCCAGCTGCAAGGTCCAGGAACACATTTCATTCCCTTTTGCCTGTGAATTCCAGAGAATCATACAGGAAAGCACAGCCCTACAAGCCTCCACCTGTGGGCAGCAGCACGTGCTGCCCTCCTAAGGAAAAAGGCAGAGGGATCAATTATCAAGACATGACTGGGAGGAGGCCGCATTATTCCTACCTAAGGAGGAGTGAACCTCCAGGGAGCCTCCTGATTCCTTCAGTAGACCACAGAACAAGTCTCATGTCCAAGTAATAAATTAAGCTCTGCAGAAGAGAGGTTGCTTCAGACTCTGGGCGTGGTGTCAACTCCTCCTGGGTTAGGGAGAAGGGCCAACAGTCTCCACAGGTCTCAGAAACCAGAAGTGCTAAATACTTTGATTTAAAACCACTAATAATGAAACATATAAACCTTTTGAAACAAAAGCTCCAGGTCTTACTTGCTGACACAATACAGTTTCTTCCAAACGCTTTAAACAGTTACCAATGCTCTTTGGAATTAACCCACTTATTTAAAAACAATAAATAAAAAATCTAGTTTTATAAATTCTATTGATAAGTTCCCTATGCCTTCACATATATGGAAATACTTTTAAATTATGTGGCACATCATTGCTTTCCTTAATACATAGATTTTGTTAAACAGCTGGTATCAAATGCATTTTGGATGCACAAGCTGAGGAGCAGATTTTCACCCATAATGCTAAGAGAAAATTATAAACTCCAGTCTATAAAATGCTAATGAAATAATAAATTCAACATGGAAAATACGAAGCATTGCAGTGACAAGGGAGGAATTTTCCATAAAACACCATATTCACTTTGAAAAGTTCTAATACCTGAAATCTAGGGATGCTAAAAACAATCTCAAGTCCTCTTTTTCTTTTTCTGAAGTATTATTTTCCTGCAAATGACATCCTAACCCAGGAGTGCTGTAAGAATCACAGGGAGCTATTTGAATGATTCCAGTAAGCATTACAAGCTCACCTTCTGGCTTTTGGTTTTGAATATTCACATCCATTCCATCTAAAATTACTGTGAGTGTTAAAAAGCCACATGAATCTATAGTAAATCTAAAGGATAATTTTCCTGATGTCCTTGAGACTGGAAACACCAACTTTCACATATGCTGCCTCTGGGAACTGCACAATTACATCAATTGACATCTCAAAGTTCTCTCTTAAAAACATACTGAGGCTTTGAATGGGCAGTTTGGAGCCCCACTGGACCTCTAAATAGCTGGGCAATAGTTTTAAAATATGTATTTGCCCGATGGAGTGATTAAGGTGTATAGAGGTAATACATACTTGCTACTCAGGCATGCACCACTAATAAAGATTCTAATGAAAACATCTCTAGTAAGTAATTTTATTGTTAGGATACAGGAGCCACTTCTCAAGCACTCAGCTGTATCAACTTTAGTTTCCAAGTATCAGCCTTAAGAGTTTACCCACCTCTCCTGCTCAAAATAAGCTATGGTTTTGATTCTGGAGTATGCAATAGATCTTTTACTACATGGATCTGTTGTTTTGGAACCCAACTGGACATGGTCTTGGGTAGATCTGCTGAAAGTGATCCCTAATGAGCTGCAGTGTTGATCTAGACAATCTCCAGAGGTCCCTTCTGAGGTCAGCTGTGACTTACAACTGCAGCTCCTGTTTTCTCTCAGGTATCCCCTCATGAGCAGGAGAAGCTTACACTTCATATCCAAAAACCACCACCTTGCCTGAGATCTTGCCAAAACCCCTCGTGTATATTGTACTTCAGCATAAATAGACATAACAATTAATTACATCTTCATACCACAGGATCTCTGTGATCATTCCATGCAATGTACCACAGAATACTAAACAACAAAGCAGTCAAACTTCCATTTTTAGTTTAAGTGCCTCAAATTAGGCAATAAAATTAATTCTAACATTTCTGAAACCACACGAGACTGACTGATGGAAATGCATTCACATTTCCTCCCAGACAGTAAGGCAGAAACATCTCTGCTGGGTATCATGTATGTTCAAACTCCTATGGATTTTATCACCAATGCTTTCCTGTACCAAGACCTGCCAGCACTGCTTTCCCAGCTCTTTTTATTGTGATCTTAAACATCACAATATTTGGTATTTTTCTTTAAACTACAGGCAAAAATAGGACAACTTCTCGGTCCACTTTTAAAATACTTCTTGATTTTCACATGTACAATGTTTTTAAAAAGTTAATCCATTAAAGGGCAAAATCTAGTATGCGAACAAAAATCCCTCCCCAAAATACAGTCTTTGAGATTTCACCATTTTAGTGCAGTGCCCATGTTTTTCAAGGCTTTAGTTTGACTATGTATAACACAACTAACTACAAGGTAAAAGGTGGTGTTAAAGAAGCCTGAGGAAAAAAATTGTCCCTGGAAAAAGGAAAGAAACACAGTTTTCGTTCTGACAAGACATTCTCTCCTTCTCTTTGCTGTGGTACACAGAGTAGGATCTACAGGACATGCATGGACACATACCCTGAATACTTTGCATGCCTTCCCCACCCTTAGAGCAGGAAGGCAGCTCTCCAACGCATGAGCTCATGCAAAGCCACACAGTTCTAATGCCTAATGCACTCTGGATAAGGAGCACAGCACCCACAGCTCAGGATGCTGCATTTCCTTTGTGCATCTGCCCACCTGCACATCCAGAGGGGCTCACACATCTCCAGTTGAGTCCTGAAACTTTCTACCCAGAAATTCACCTAACATAATTTCCATGGATTCTCACTAATTGTATTCAATTTATAGGTTCCGCTTGTCAATTAAAAATTATTTATGTCTGTTACTTCTTTGAATTGCTGAGTGTCTGTTCATCCCTAGAAACATACAAGGACTTGCAGGCAGCAAGTCTGATACTTCTTCCTGTTTTCTTCTATCAAGAGACAAAGTTCATGGCCTGTCTTCAACTGTTTTTTCCTTTTTAAAAAAATATGATTTTCCATTTACATTTCTAAGGAGATAAACAATGTCATTTTTCCAAATACTTACAGTT
Source organism: Sylvia atricapilla (assembly GCF_009819655.1). Taxonomy (NCBI): domain Eukaryota; kingdom Metazoa; phylum Chordata; class Aves; order Passeriformes; family Sylviidae; genus Sylvia; species Sylvia atricapilla. Next base: position 14,594,680 of record NC_089152.1, read on the forward strand.
CTAGAGGGGGAAAAAAACTAGTGTATGTTGTATAACTTTAGGCCAAACTAAACTCTGAAATCAGTTTCAGAATCCTGATTCATTGCTTTTTTAGGACAAAGAAGGATGCAATGATCTGACTGGGCTCCATATAAGACATATAGAAGACAGTATCTTTCCTTCATAAAGGGAGAAATACATAATTTGTGTATCTGTCAGTAATAAAATCAGGCATCTTCTCAGTTCTGAGGACTTTCTTTACAGTAGGTAAATCCACTGGATTTAGGAGCTGCAACTGACTTGTATCTGGAACAACAATATCAGGAACTCTACTGGTGAGCTCAACCTTCCATTCCCATGTCCCTCAGTCCTCCTTTCCTCCACACAGAGCTGTATTGTTTCACAACAGAACTGTCCATTCTTTTCAGCTTTCCAGGAGTACAGACCATGAGCCAGCAGTACAAGCAGTCAGGCTTCCACAGAACCCACAACATTTCCCTACACTTCAATTAAATAGATTTGGAAACACATTGTTACAGAATTGAAGAAAATGCCAAGTTCAAATATTTTGAATCAGATTTGTTATAACACATATCTTTTACTTTCCTTTTCTCTGAGCTAGATGAAACTTTATTAAATAACTGAAATATATCAGCATCACCGTTTTTCCATTTTACCAGAGAAGCTACAGACTAAGCCTGGCCACCTTAGCTCTGTGCTTCTCTTGCACCAGCATGCAGAGAGGCTTCCTGTACCAGCCCAGCACACTTTATTAATTTTTTTTAATTGCACTTGACTCCCTTTCCCTGTTGAGGAGGCAGCACCAAAAGGACAACTGTGTGTATGCAGATGTTTGAGTTTCAGCACTGATCCCTCCCACAGTGACCAAAGGCATCACTCTGCATGAGCTCCCAGCAGCTTCTCGGCCTTGTCTGCAGATGTTGCTGGGAACTGCCATTCCCACAGCACATCCCAGCCCCAGAGCAGCAGCACCATCACTGGACACTGGCCAGAGCAGGAGCTGGGGCCTGCCAGCTCAGCCACACTCCCACTGAGCTCCACTTCCTCCAGAAACCCAATTTTAGACCGAACCAGTGAAATTGGGATTTCTCAAATACTCCACAAACATTTTCGAATGCTAATAAAGACCAAAAAAATGTATCTATGTTATAATTTTAGTTTGAACAAGGAATTTGCACTTGATACAGACCTCCCTATAAGATCCCTACCAACCATTGTTAGTTCATACTGCCAAGTAATCCCTAAACATGCAAATGGGATTTCGGCCATGTTGCATTAATCTGGAAGACACTCTCCTTCTGACAAATTCCATTTAGTTCAGGGAAGCAGACCACAGGTAACCTAGAGGACAACAGCCCAAAATGCACACGCTGTAAGTATGGGTCCTCAGCACTGGCTGTTTTCTCTACAAAAATTCATGTTCCCAGTGCATGCAAACAAAGCCAACATCATTCCACTATTGCTTTATGAAGTAATTACACCGTATTAAGATGAGGAACATGGCTCTACATTGAACTTCTGAGTATATTTCTTGGAATTTTTTAAAACAGACATAAGAAAACTGGAAACTCCCATCACAGTTTGAATTTATAATTTAAAAAAATTCAGAACAAATCCATCTTCGAACAACACTTAATTTTTCAAATTGGAATCTTTGGTTTACACAAATTTTTACATACATTTAAGTAACATTAGTTTAAAATATATACATTTGTATTTTACAGATGATACATTCTTGTTAGATATAAAGGCCTGATTTCTAGTGCTCATAAAATAGAAAGTCAAATTAAATAATGGTTGAAAACCTTTTGCTCAGATATTTTATGCAAGAGATAATCACATAATCACTTGGATGATAGGATGGACTTAATGATCTCAAAGTTCTTTTCCAACCTACTTGATGCTGTGATTCTGTGAAAAGTTGAAGACCCAAAACTTTTCCATCCCAAGAATAAATATTTTCTATGCCAAAGAAATCTCTATCTATGAAGTCAAAAGAATATTAACATTTTACTTTTTTAAATAACTTCCAATGTCCCAAAATATCTTGCTGACCTGCCCCTTCAGTGGCTGCTCATTGGCAGCAGCCCTGGGCTGGGATGTCTGACGTCTGGGAAGGTCACACACTGTGGAATTGTCTCCTGTGTTCTGGGCTGATTAAAGACACAGACTGAGCTACATGAACTGTGGCCAAAGCCCAGTAAGGTACAGTAATGCAATTACTGCTGTTACTGAACTCTCACGATGTGGGATGTAAGTGCAGGGGCCCCTTGGGAGGCAGACTTCCACAAAAAAGATTACCATGAATAATCCTAGAAAAAAGGTCTTTTAGGAAACAATATATTACTTATTTGTCCTCATGCCAGCTCTGTCCCAAAAACTGAAAAGAGGCAATAGTCTCAGAAGCGAAGGGCCTGATGGCAATTCACAGAAAAAGAGACACATACGAATGAGTTCACAGCCAAACAGGAACATTAATAAAGTATCCCTTTGATAACAGCAGGCCATGCCTATAATACCCATGTTTTCACAACCACTTGAATCTTATCTCAAGAGATCCAATGTCCCAGGCAGTAGAAAAATCCTTTTGAAACTTGGATTTGTTCTTAACAACACAGTCTTTTCTTCTTTGAAAACTCAACACCTGCTCTCCAATCTGTATTTGTAATTCAGGCCCCTGGCCTGCGTGGTTCTGCTCTAACACACAGCGGAGGGATCGCCTCTGGCATGTACAAGAATATCAATCTTGCTAATATGATTAGAAGCAGCTGTGAAGACAAATGTATACAGATTTTAAGCTGTCTGTGGTGTAGGTGCACAGACCAGTTGCCAACATACACAAATCCTCAGGCCATTGTATTTTCCCTGCAGTTGATGCCCGTGCTAACAAGATATAGAACATATGCTGCTTTCACTTGGCCCTCCAAATTCAGTATCCAGCACTAACTGTGACCAATAGCCAATATAAATAGGTGTCTGATCAGCAACATTTCCACTTTCATGTGAACGCAGTAAATATTTCAATAGGAAATTATGCAATAAGTATTTATTGAAATGTCAGGTGGACTTATTGCAAATTGCAATAATTCAGTGAATAATTCAATAATTTGAATGCTGCAATAAACACCTTAGTATGTATTGCAGTATAATTTCATAAAACATAAACTGACCAACATTTAGAATATATTATATCTGCTATACAAACATGCTGCACTTCCTTCATATACAAACACTACACAAGCTTGCATATACATAATTAAATGGTGGGGAGGGATTTACCAGTGTATAAATAAGGCCAACTGCTTAAGTTTAGACACAGGGTTTTAAAATCTCTTTGTGCACAGTTCAGTGAACTAAAAAACATATTTCAGTTCTGACTATTGATAACTGTTTGTCTCTTTGTAAACACTCTTGTCATGAAAATGAATCTCAAATAAAAAGATTTATTAGAGGCACACTTCATCAGAATATCAGCATGTAAAAGTAAAAGTAAAAATTCATTTGTGCAAACAGTTTTGTCTGTATGCATTAAGCATTAGAACTTGACAAGTCGAATAGCCTGATTTTTACATTTCAAAGTATTCTTTAAGGCCTTGGCCATATTTTTCGTTATTATTTGAATTTTGCAGATCTTCACAGTCAACCCATCACTCCTGTTATTTCATTTGGAAACCAACATGTGTTTTCCTCAAGTACTGAAGTAATTTTCTGTGGCAGTATCAGCAAAATAAGAATTACTGCTACTACTGGATAAGCCAGAGCTGACTTCACAGAACTGTGTATCAGAAAAAGGGCCAAAAGCAATCCTGTATTAAAAGATCATGCCTATCCCCAAAATTTCCTGAAGAGTAATGCTAACTGTGAGCTGGAGATTCGGCTCTTGCTGCAGGCTGTGCAGGGAGGGCAGGCATAGTTTCACGTACAGCCCCAGGATCCCATTTCCTCTGTCTCAGCCCGCAGGGCTGATGCCAAGCATGTTTACTGATGAATTCCCCATGCTCTGCACAAGGCAGCACATGAACAAGATTTTCAACCGAAACACCAGCCACTAATACTTCATCCAGCTGGGGTTTGTTCTTCTTACAGAATGCACTAAGAAATGTTGTTTTGCTGTGACTGTAAACCAGGTAAAGGTGAAATGCACTTGGGCTGGGCTGGACAAACGTGCAGGAAGCTGGGCCTGCCCACTTCACCTGTGGGAATGAGCAGCACACTGAGCTCCAGGACGTGCCTCTGGGTTTGAAACAGAGAGGACTAAGGGATTGTCCATGTAAAAGAAGAATAAATCAGAGAGAAAGGGGAGGGAAGAAATTCGATATACTAAGCAAAAAGGTAATCCTTATTGCTCTGCACTATCAGATCTAACCATGGTGCTAGAAAATCAACACTTACCCAAAAAAACCTTATAAACAGTCCCTAGAGAAAGCCAAGGTGTTTTTTTCTTTTTTTTTTAAGTCTCAGACTCAGTTATTCTTTTAATAAAGGATGAAAGAAATAACTAGACTTTCCTTCCAATTATTTTTAAGTGAAATATATATGGTATAAGTAATAGTCAGGCATAAACATCTGAAAATGCTGTAACTATCCAACAAAGGATTAAGAATGTTCAGTAAAGCTGATAGGGGTTTTGGATTAACATCAAAATAAAACCCTCAAAAGCAAGCCCAGAACCTAACTAATTAAAAGAAAAAGCAAACACTTGACAGCAAGATTGTTAAACTGAAAACCCTCTCAAGGAGAATTAAGACCATTTAAACTCAGAAAACCAAGTTCTGAGTTCATACATAATGAAGCTAAGGATAGACAAATCAGGCTAATAGCATGTCTTTTTCGACTCTTTCCCCTGCTAATGTTCTGTATGTTCATTGAGATAAAATCAATGGATTTTATTCCGTGCTTGGCTGCTGAGATTCAGGTTTGAGGAATGGACACACACAGGGAATCGTGTTCTCTCTCATGCTGTTGGAGCTCCATGGCAAGGGCTGCTCCCGTGGTGAGGAACAGCAGCCTGCAGCACCAGCTCAGGGGCAGAGCATCCTCCCAGACAGGCTGGCCCTGCTCTCAGGAGGAACCAGGCTGTGAAAAGGCTTCTCCTCTGCCCTGCTTTCCCTGCCAACCCTGGCTGCAGGTGTACAGCCAGCCACTTTCCTGAAGTGGATTCCATCATCTACACCACAACTCAATCTGCCACTCTGTGTGCAGACAGATGGAACAAGCTGTATAAAACCAGAGCAATAGGAAACTGCCTGGTATTTCTACTCTCCCATGACAGTTTCTGGTCAGAATCAGGCTTTTCTTCCATGCA